>NC_090301.1:77044285-78391428 GCF_039906515.1 Pseudorca crassidens
AATAAAATATTGATAAACCAAGACTTTCTATACATAAAGTCCACTATAGTCAATGTCCCAGCTAGAAAATGATGGTGCACCCAAATTGAATGATTTGAGGAGTGTTGAATGAGAGGACTATTTACAAAGCTAAGCATATGATATAAGGAAAACACTAGAGTTAGTGCACTGTCTGAGAACTGCTACTAGCAGGGCATATTATCCCCTTTAAGCCTGAAGAAGTGAAGGAAGAACCGTTACTGGACTTAGTGAGAGAAATTCAAGATAGAGAGCTTCCTGGTAGAACCTGATCCTGCAGGAAAACAGACAACCCCCAGGGATGGAGGGAGGTGACCAGGGTTAAAAATAACCTGCCCTCACTCTCCTCTCTTCCTTTAATCTTCTGTATGAATATCACTGGTTGGTAAAACTTAACTGATATCCATTAGTCAGTCCATAGGGTTCATTCTCTTAAGGCATAAAAACTAAAAGATACCGTAAGAAAAATTAAGAGTTTAATAGATGGGTTTATTAGATTGGACACAGCAAAGATAATTATGAACTAGACCTTAAATCAGTGTAAATTACCAGATTAAATCACAGAGAGAAAAAGGGAATGAAAATCATAAACGAGTAAGAGATGCATTGTATATTGTTAAAAGTTCTAAAAGAAAAATAGGCAGGAGAGTATATAACAGAAGGAATATTTGAATATATGCTGTCCAAATTTTTCAAAAATCAATGAAATTTTTAACAAATGATGTTAGGGAAACTGGATATTCTCATGCAAAAAAAATGAAATTGAACCCTAACTCTACACCAAATACAAAAATTAACTCAAAATGAATCAGAGACCTAAATGTAAGACCCAGAACTATAAAACTCTTAGAAGTAAACATAGTGGAAAAGCTTTATGATATTAGATTTGACAATGATTTCCTGGCTACAACATGAAAAGCATAAGCAACAAAAAGGAAAATAGATACATTGGACTACATTAAAATGTAAAACTTTTATACATCAAAAGACACTATCAACAGAGTGAAAAGTTAACCCACAAAATGGGAGAAAATATTTTCAAATCATGTATGTGATAAGGGGTTATTATCCAGAATAAAGTACTCCTACAACTCAACAAAAGCAAAAACAAATAAACAAAAAAACCACAACTCAATTTAAAAATGGGCAAAAGACTTGAACAGACACTTCTCCAAAGAAGATACACCAATAGTTACTAAGCACATGAAAAGGGGACCCACATTGCTAATCATTAGGGAGATGCCAGTCAAAACCACAATGAAATAACACTTCATACCCATTAGGATGGTTATTATCAAAAACACAGAAAATAACATGTGTTAGATAGGATGTGGAGATATTGGAACCCCTGTACACTGTTAGTGGGAATGTAAAATGGTGTACCTGCTATGGAAAACAGTATGGAAATTTTTCAAAAAATTAAAAATAGAATTTTACCACATGATCCAGCAATTCCACTTCCAAAACAATCGAAAGCAGTTCCACTTCCAAAACAATTGAAAGGAGAGTCTCAGACAGATATTTGTATACTTACATTCACAGCAACATTATTCGCAATAGCTAAAAGGAGAAAGCAAACCAAGTGTCCATTGACAGATTAATGAATAAACAAAATATGGTATATACATGAAATCTAATATTATTCAGCCTTAAAAAGGAAGGAAATTCTGACATAACCTATGCCACATCATATATTAACCTTGAAGACATTATCTTAAGTGAAATAAACCAGTCACAAAAGGGCCAGTACTGCAGGATTCCCCTCACATGAAATACATAGAGTAGTCAAATTCCTAGAGACAGAAAATTGAATTATGACTGCCAGGGGCTGGGGACAAGGGGAAATGGGGAGTTAGTGTTTAATAGCTATGGCGTTTCAGTTGGGAAGATAAAAGAGTTCTGGAGGTGGATGATAAGAATACTTGCATAAAAATGTGAAGACACTTAATGCCACTAAACTGTACACTTAAAAGTGGTTATAGGGCAAATATTCATTTTTTGAAAAATACAATTTTGTAAAGAAGTAAAGTTCCCACAAAGTGGTCTATAGATTAAACGCTATCCCAATCAAATTTGTATATAGTGATGCTCAGGTCAGAAGCAAGTCGAACAACTGAGGTCAGGTGGGCAAATGGGGCTGAGTGCACCTAAGGAGTTACAGAAATTAAATCCTGTTCTTTGAGAAAAATAAAACTCAGTCTTGCAATTTCCACTTAGCAGAGTGTGTAATATGTAGTAGAAGCTTTATAAGTCTTTTTTTTTTTTTTTGGTGATGCCGCACAGCTTGCAGGATCATAGTTCAACAACCAGCGACTGAACCTGTGCCCATGGCAGTGAAAGCTCCAAGTCCTAACTAAATCGCCAGGGAATTCCCTCTTTTTTATGATGAAAAAGTTTTGTGGTTAATATATTTTGATTTTCTTAATCAAAGGAACATCATATTTGTGTGTCTTACTGACCCAACTTTCGTTCATGTTCCAATTATTTTTACCTCCCAGGAAGTAAAGATTGCCTACAAACAATAACACACACACACACACACACACACACACACACACCACAAAAAAATGGGCAAAAGCTGACAATTCACAAGAGAAAAACAGAATGACCAATAATCATAAGAAAATCATATCAACCTCAGATATAAAATTAAATGGCTTGAGTTAAAATGTTCATTTATCTCTGCTGTCTTATGCAACTCTACTAAAATGACAGTAAGCAGATATCAATAGAAAAGAAATCAATAGTCAATAAAAGATGTCCATAAATATTTGCAAGATAGAAGGTGGACAAAGGCATGGTTACTGACATGAGTAAAGAGAGTTTAAGCCTCAATACTAGTACAGAGATGCCTATAGAGAGCATAGTAATTCACCAACTAAAAACCTTTATAAGGCTCGGGGTAGAAGTACCATTTACTTCTGAAGGATATGAAAGATGGGATAAAAGCACAGTGACAAATGTAAAGCATAAAATGGAGATAAAGCCAAGTTCTCCTCTGCTTCTCTACCAATCATGTGTATATTCCTCTCTATGAGGAAACCAGAAGGTTTTCCTGGAAAAATTGAACTACAGAAGCAACATGTTAAGAGAAAACAGTCAATTTAAAGTGGCAGTGAGGCATTGGAATAAAAACAGGAGATTAAGTAAAATTTTACCCACTAAAAATTACATTTCCGGGCTTCCCTGGTGGCGCAGTGGCTGAGAGTCTGCCTGCCGATGCAGGGGACACGGGTTTGTGCCCCGGTCCAGGAGGATCCCACATGCCACGGAGCGGCTGGGCCCATGAACCATGGCTGCTGAGCCTGCACGTCCGGAGCCTGTGCTCCACAACGGGAGAGGCCACAACAGTGAGAGGCCCGCATACCAAAAAAAAAAAAAAAAAAAATTACATTTCCCACTCCAGCCAATTTTATTTCCCAGCTCATTTTAACAGAATTTTGACAGTCTACCATTTATCAGCAACTACTAAATCAGAAACTGATTTTTTTTGTTTGTTTACAAGAGAAATTGAACATCTCAGAGAAAAACTCAACAAACACTGTCATTTAGGTCCCCAACAAAATGTGGAGGCACTGC
Organism: Pseudorca crassidens; assembly: GCF_039906515.1. Classification (NCBI taxonomy): domain Eukaryota; kingdom Metazoa; phylum Chordata; class Mammalia; order Artiodactyla; family Delphinidae; genus Pseudorca; species Pseudorca crassidens. Next base: position 77,047,883 of record NC_090301.1, read on the forward strand.
CCTGGCATCCAGAGGTGAAGCCACTAATGGACATATGTCACCAAAACACACAGAGGTTTCAGTGAGCTTTTAGAGCCTAATCCTTACATTTTAAAAGTTATCCGAAAATCACCAGATGTTTGGAGAAAGGATACATTTCAGTTATCAGCTTATCAATATCTACAAAAAGTCTGCTGGGATTTTGACTGGGATTTAGTTGGATTCATCAATCAAAGTGAGGAGAATTGACATCTTAACAATATTGAGTCTTCTAATCCATGGACAGGATTTATCTTTCCATTTATATGTTTTTAAAATTATTATAATTATTATTTCTCTTGTCACTATTTCATAGTTTTCACCTTACAGACACAGTATTTTTCCTTTAGAGTTATATCCACATGTTAAATTGGTTGGTGCTACCAGACAGTACTGCTTTTATAAGTGTATATCATAAATGTTTACTTAATGTATAGCAATACCATTGATTTTGGGGTATTAACTTTGTAGCCTGAAAGCTCCTTTATTAACCTGGATAGCTCATTTATTAAATCTGAGAGCTTTTTTGTAGATTCTTTGAGATTTTCCAAACAGACAATCATGTTACTTCAAATAGTTTTATTTTCTTCTTTTTGGATCTCTATGCTTTTAATTTCAGTTTCTCAGTTTATTGCACTGCCTAGATTATAGTACAACACTAAATTGGAGTAGAGAAAAATGACACTGTGATGGTCTCTGAATTTCTGGATCTGTGGTTTAGTGTCTGTCATTAATTTTGGAACATTTTGCTCATTACTTCTTCAAACACTTCTTCTGCACATTTTCTTTCTTATCTCCTCTGGGATTCTGGGATCCCAATTTTACTTATGTTAGAATGTTTAATATCATCCCATAGCTCTTGAAATTTCTGGTTCTGTTTCTCTCTCTCCCTATCTCTCTTTTGTTTTTCTCTTTGTGTTTCAGTTTGGATCATTTCTATTACCCTACCTTCAAGTTCACTGATCCTTTTACTGTGCCAGATTTACTGATGTGTCTTTTAAAGAAATTCTTCATCTCTATTACTGTGTTTTTCATTTCTACATTTTGATTTGATTTGTTTTTATAATTTTGTCTCCGTGCTGAAATTATCCATCTGACCTTGCATGTTTTTCACTAGCATCCTTAATATATAAATCATAGTTATGTAAAATTCCTTGTCAGTTCCAACATCTGTGTCATATCTGAGTTTGATCCTAATTATTGCTTTGTCCCTTTTGAGTTTTTCCTGCCTTCTTATATGTTTCAATTTTTTGTTGAAAGTTGGATGTTCAGACAGGTGAGTGAGTGCTCATATCTCCTCTTTCTCTATAGGTACTGTCTCTCTTTATATCTTGGGCTAGTTATTTGCCATGCATTCAATGAATGTTTTTTAAAAAGTTGTAATATTAAAGTTATTCTGGCTATTTTTCCTTGAAATGTTGCGATTGTTGCTCCTTCTTGCTTTCTATATCCTGGGACAGAATTGGACATATTTTTTACTTTTCAATTATATGTTGATATTATCTTAATTTAAAAATTTTAAAAATCCTTAAGGGTACTAGTTTTCATGAAGTATAAAACATTTATTTCATATTCATAACACTGACAAAAATTTTAAAGTGTTGCTTAGGATGTGAAGTAGAAGGAACTTTTTTTTATTCACTGCAAATGAGAGTATGATTTGGAAAATCACTCTGGAGCATTTGGCAATATTCATTAAACTTGCAAAATGTACACCTTTTGATCCAACAATCTCAGTTTAAGATAAATATACTAGAGTACTCCTTATACATGTGCACAGGCTGCATGTATCACAGCATGTATCACATTTTTTATAAAATGGAAATCATTAATAATGTCCTTCAATAAGAAAATAGAGAAATCAAGTGGTTTTCTGAAAATGATGTAATAATATATACATTAAAATGAATGAATTAATCTACACACATTAAAACAGATAAATCTCAAAAACAAAGTTCAGTTAAATTAGCAGATTACAAAAGAATATGTATAATACCACTCATATAAAATGGAAAAATGTCTAAAACAATTATTTTTATCATTTATAGTTTTATACCTGTGTTTTAAAAGTATAAAGGCATGCTTGGGGATGAGTCACAGTAGCCACAGAATAAAGATAATCTCTGGTGGGAAAATATGGAGGAAAAGAGAAAACCGGAAGAGGTGATTTAGATGTATCTGTGTTCTTTTTTTGTTTTGTTTTTTTTAATGGATATTGTCTTAGTCCATTTGGGCTGCTATCACAAAATACCACAGACCAGATAGCTTAGAAACAATAGAAACTTATTTCTCACAGCTCAGGAGGCTGGAAGTCCAAGATCAAATCTCTAACATGGTTCTGTTCTGGTAGAGGCCCACTTCCTGGTTCAGAGCCAGCACCTTTTCACTATATCCTTACATGTTGGAAAGGGACAGGGATTTCTGTAGAGTCTCTTTTTTAAGAACATTAGTCCCATTTATGAGGGCTCCACCTCCTCATGACCTAAAAATCTCCCAAAGGCCCCATCTTCCAATACCATCATCTTTGTGGATTAGGACTTCAACATATGAATTTGGGGGCAACACAAACATTCAGATCATAGCAGATACAAAGTAACATCTGGTAAATATGGGTTATGACCACGTGGATGTCAGCTATACATTTGTCTACACTTTTGAAATATTTCATAATTAAACATTTCTAAAGAAATTCAGTATATATTGCTCCCATGTGAATTGTTCCAGTCTAATTAGAGATAATTTATTTCAAACCACTTGGACCTGCCATAGATAAGAGCTGCTCATATCAACTGTTTTTCAAACAGTTTATGACTTAAAATGGAAAATATTAAAGTCTCACTAGTATACAAAAGTCATTATTGATCTGTGTACTTCCCACCAGGTACAGATTAACTAGAAGACAATGTCAGTCCTTAGTTGTTGTGAAGTTTACTGCCATGTGTCTTCCCTGTGAATGGTTGAAACAGTTCTGTAAGTGGTGGGGTAATGGCTGTGGTTCCACATTACCTTCTATAAGTGGTGCCGTTAGGCATCTATAACCCTATGTTGCTATTACCTTCTGGTCAATTCAGAGAGATTTAGAGTGATAAAGACATCTCTATCAGATTTATATTTAAATTATCTTCATTTTCAAACATCTCATCATGGTGCATGTACCTAACACTAGACTTAGGTAGTAGTACACTTCAGGGTAAGATAAAAAAGTAAAGATGCACCGGTGCTTAAGGCTATTCTTAAAGGCCTTTTGCATAGAACTTTTAAGTAGACTACAGAACAGCAAGCAAATGTATACATTCCCGTTTATATTTCTAAACCTCATTTCTTGGTTTGTGTAAATTCTTAAACATCTCTGGCATTATATGCATACACAAATATTCAATTCAGTCAAAAACAAGCTGTAAGTACCTAAATACATCTTGGTAGGATATGTAGTGATATCGCATTATAGGGATTTAACATGACAGTATAAAAATTATACAAATTTAGTGTTGTAGCTAAGACTTTTTTCCCCATTAAAATCACTACAAACAATAGTAATATAATTAGAACCAATATCTGCTACTTTCAGATGCATCAATTTGACAAATATGTTTACAAATATATGAAGTATTTTTGATATTATTATCACAAATAAGGGCTAGTGTAACAGACTCTAAGCAAAGTGAAGATGGAAAATTAGGCTTGGAGTGGCTACAGATAGTTCTGGATTCTGCTTCCATTTTTATATTTTAATATTTATAGAAATGGTATCTTACAAGGTTCTAGGCAAGCAAGCTTTGTGAATGTCTTAAGGACAACAAAAATGACTAGGACAGCTTATGTCCCCAAACTGCTTCTGCTCATCTTACTTTGAAATCTCTTATTCCATTATTTAGTACACAGGCAAGCTGAATTTCTTGTAAATGTTTCATTCTTACTAATTTGGGAAAACTAAAAACTTTAATTATAATCCTTTAATAGCATAGAATGTTAACATTTTAATCAGTATAAATTGGTAATGCAATGTAATAAAGAATAATCTAGTTGAAATAAACTCCTTCAGTAATCAGGTTTAACCCAAATTACTTGCAGAGGCACAGTCCTTAAATCTGAATGATTTTTTCCATTAAATGTATTCCCAATTCTGAATCAAGATGACATATTTATGAAATGGAAAGTATTCAATTAAACTATTGCCTACTGTTGTATGCATCACATCCCAACACAGCAGGAATATACCTACACAGAAAAAGAAGATAATCCATTATCTAGAATGATCAAATTAATTGGAAAGTTTCCAGATCTTTATTTTTCTCTATATTCTGTAGACTTATCTCTGTCTTCCATCTATTCAATCTGGGAGTGATAGAGCACCCCAGAAACATACTTGCAACCAATCTATTTCTATCTAGAAAACTGATTCATACATTAATTTTAAAAGTATTTTATGGTAGGAAAACTAGACTGAACTTTAAACATTATAAGGTTTTACTTGCTTTTATCCAGTTAGTATATTGGGCATATTATTGGGCAGTATCTCACTTCAGCAGCTCTGGATAATAAACCACAGAGTAATCAGTCATTGATGAACAATTCTGTATTGATTTCTTGTTATATATCCTTTACTTAGGGAAACACTTAGGAAGATAAAGAAAAGTTGTCAGACACAGCCTCTCTGCTCTAAACACTTACAACATTGACACAGTGAACTTTCTACTCCATTCAAAGACTTTCCAGAAAGACAAAATCACCTGAACAAGTGAGAAGAATATCTTTGATATGCAACAATATCATGTTTTAATTATTGCTCTCAGCAGTACAGTGTGCATCTATGTGACTTTATTATTACTGTTGACCTGATAAATATACTGCCAGATATTTCTCCAGCAAAGATGAATTTATTTGGGCCCAGTAGAGAATTACAATTTGGAGTCTGCAACCATGGTGAGCCACGTGCAAGTCCTCACATGGAAAGGAAAGGATAATGCTTTTATAGAGAGGAAAAGCAGTTGGGAGGGCTACAGCAAACAAAGAGTTCTGACTTTTTATTGGATGAGTTGTTTCCAGGAAAGAAGGGAGTCTTTCCTCTTCCTATTGGGCTCTGCTATCTTCACAGGACATAGAAGCTCCCCCTCTGGTCTCCCAACTCTATTTAATTGAAGTTTCTGTTTAATTTTTTTTTTTTTTACATTACCCATGGTTCTCAAATCTACTTTTTAAAAATTTCTTTTGGGTGACTGATATATAATTTCTGCAATGCAAACTAATCCAATCATTGAGTTAGCTAAATAGAAAGTGACATATATTGTGCTACTACTCTGCTTTAGGCACTTTGCAAATATTATTCCATTCAATTCTCACAACAAACATGTCAATTAAATTTTAATATCTCCTTCTAGAAAACACTTAGAGAAACAAGCCTAAGGATTCTTGTGGCTACTAAGAAGTGTCAGAGCTAGAATTCAAAGACAAGTGTCTTAACTTCAGTGTTCATTCTCATATTCTTTTATATTATTTTAAAGGGCCAAAGCTATAATATGTAAGAAGGGTGATAATGTATTTAATTTTTAAAATGTACATATTAATAACTAATATTCAATGACCACTTGATATGAGTCAGGCAGTCTTCTGAAAACTTTGGAAGAAAACTTTTGGACTTACGTGATCTTCATCAAGACCTTGTAGGCACTACAATTGCTCTCATGGTAAACATCAAAAACTAATACTTATAGAGGCCCAGTAAATTGCCCAGGGTCACAGAATTAGTGAGGAATGCTCCAGATTTACAAGCTGTTTGATTAAGGAACCCAAACTGTTAGCCACTAGATGAAACTGAGATCAGGCATGACATTACAAAACGATTCTGCTTTTGATTCACTGTTTTCATATTCATGTATTATATATTTACAAGACACTATGCCATATGTTGGATTCACACATTGAAAGAGCCAAAATATATATGTTCAGAGTTTATGTTATATTGAAGGAAAAAATAAAACAATTACAACGTTCTCTGATAGACATATACAGATATTAATTATGGATGGGCACGTAATCCATGAGGGATAGAGAAATATGAGCTGAGTCTTATACAAATATATATTTTTTTCATAGCATTTTCTCTTCATAAAAAATTAGTACATTTTATATACTTATCATATTTGGTTATCTCTGCTCCAAATTACTCTGATTTAATAATATTTTTAAGAGGAAAAATTCTTCTGCAATATTACTTTTGTCCAGATTAAATGACAAGTCTAGCTAAATTATTATCCTGATGTCACACTCCCTATAAAAAAAAATAAAGTTTTTTTTAACCCCTGTGAACAATGGGATATTTTGTGTGGAATATGTGGGATGAGAAGAAGCTGTCAGTTCATTCTTCTCTAGCAGATGCTCTTGATTTGATAGATTGGGAATTGAGAAATCCAATGTATTTGGACATTTCAGTTCAGAAAGTACCTGGCTAAACTGTTCTCCATGCATCTGTTACAGCAACTGAAACACTGGCCTTTAATATGAGCACTGACCCAGGTGTCTTGGTAAAAAGATGGGTCAGACTGAAAAGCTATTTCTATAAATGTAAATTAGGAGATAACAATTTTAGGTATCTTGAAATGTCAATTTTAATCCTTGAGGAGAATTGTATAGAGTAGAAAATAGTCCTTTTGTTATAAAATACAAACTGAACTAGCTAAAATTTTGAGTGAAACTCTCAGTGATTGACTGGGCTTTCAGAAAGGCAATAAATTAGACTAGGTCGGTCCGATTCACCTGAAACAGGTAAAATGTGAACAAGCCTGTGAATCTTACCTGGAGTAAATCATAACTATTAACTCTTATAGTTGCTTCTGAATCTGCTGTGGCCATGAACTAGCCTTTGCAAGGATTGTCACATACTTGCCATTGTTCCATACTACCATTTTGCATCTCATTCTTATCTTACTGCATATATAACTTCCTCTCTCCAAAAATAAAATCCAACCCTTCAGTTAATTAGTTATTGGGACAGAGAATAATGTTTCATCATGAGTTAAAAGACCAACTTGCTGCTGGCACACCAATAAATCAGTTTAACATTCTCCCACCCTGGCAAGATGGCCCAGGATTAAAGACAGAACTTTGTGATGACTATAAAGAGAAAGTGGTTTCCACTCCTGTGAGAACTTACCACTTGGGTGGTGTTCACTCAAACTCTGGCACTTCAAGAGAAATAGTCAAATTCTCTTTCAAATTATAAGATTTAAAAAAAAAAAAAAAACAAACTTTTTAATGTGTTTGTTCCCCTTAAAAAATTAATCACATGGAACTTTAGCATGCTCCTTATTATTTAGTTTATAATCAAAATTTTTTTAGACAAATCAGCTCAAGAATGAGACAAAACAACACACATATGCAACTTAGTTCAGGCAGCTCTAATAAGGTTGCCAGCTAATAATTTTAAATATGTTTAGTAATTTTACTTTTCTCTTGTTCTAACTTGGAGACACATTAACATGAGATGATCCTTATCTAGTTTTTCTAGAGAATTTGTCTTGAAAGGGTGAAATTTATCATTCCTCAAAATTTACAAATCATTTGAAAAATTTATTTTTCTGTTAACTTTTAGAAGAAGATTGCAAAACTGGATCAATACATTTTACCCTGAGACACAGGACTTTGTTTTTTCCTTTGTATTAGGAAACCCGAAACAGAGAAGATTTTTGTTTCTGCTTCAGAGTGTAAATAGGAACTTAGAAAGAGAGCTACATGAATAGGCTATTTCTTCTAAACTTGGGTGGCATCATCATCATCACTAACAACTCTATTATGTAGCCAGATTAAGGCTGCACCCCCTAGAAGTTAGCTCTCAAGATGGCAGAGTAAGAAGACCCTGAGCTCACCTCCTCTCACGGGCACACCAAAACTACAACTATTTATAGGACAACTATTGATGAAAAAAACCCCAGAAAATATCTTCCATAACTGGAGATATAAAGAAGGAACCACAATGAGATAGACAGAAGGGAGGAAGTCTCAGTATAGTTAAGACCCATACCCCCCAGGTAGGAAACCCACAAACAGAATACGTACAATTACAGAGGTTCTCCCCAAGGAGTGAGGGCTTAGAGCCCTACATCCAGAGGTCCTGCACCCAGAAGATGAGCACTCAGAACATATGACTTTGAAGGCTAGCAGGGCTTACTTCTGGGAGACACTGAGGACTGTACAAAATAGGAACTCCTCTCTTAAAGGGAACACACAAAATCTCTCACACTCAAGGCAGAAGTAGTCATTTCAAAGGAGCCTAGGTCAGACCTACCTGCTGATCTTGGAGTGTCTCCCAGAGTGGCAGGAAGCAACTGGGACTTGCCACGGTAACACAGACACTGGAAGCTGCCATTCTGGGGAGCTTGTTCTACCATGCAGACATAGGTGCTGGCAAGCACCATTTTGAAGTTCTCCCTCCAACTTTTTAGCCTCAGGACCCAGCCCCACTCCCACCCACCAGCCTGTAGTCACCTGTACTGGGACACCTCAGGCCAAACAACTAACTGGGTGGGGATACAGTCCCACCCACTAGCTGACAGGCTGCCTTAAGAACCCCTGAGCCCACAGCTGCTACTGGACACGGTACCACCCACCAGAGGGACCAGGACCCGGTTCCACACACCAATGCACAAACACTAGGCCTGGGACCCCCAGTGCCCTGAAAACAGAGACCCTGGGACCCAGTTCCAGTGGGCAGGCAACAGCTCCAGACTTCCCGGGTCCCAGCCCTGCCCACCAGCAAGCTTGCTTTAGCCTTTGGACAGCCTCATCCACCAATGGGTGGACAGGACCCCCAGGATAACCACAGCCCTGCAGCCTGCAGGACCCACTTCACCCACCAGCAAGCTAGCACCAGACCAGTCCTCCCCCACCACCAACAGGGCAACATCAGCTTTGAGACACCTTGGACCCCTCAGCCAGCCACACCAGGATCCAGCCCGTCTCATCAGTGGGCCAACCCAAGCTTTGGGGCTCCCAGGACACCACAGCCAGGTGTGTCAGGAACCAGCCCCACACACCAATGGTCCAACACAAGTTCTGGGATCCCTGAGCCCTGCAGCCAGACCTGGTCTGCCCCCACCACCGCCCCCGCCCCCGCTCCAGTGGGCCAGAAATAGCCTCAGGACTTTTCTTCACAACCAGTGCATGGGCACAAGCCCGAGGATCTCCAGGACCCCAACTCCACCCACCAGTGAGCCAGCAATAGCCCAGACCCCCCTGGGGTTTCCACAGCCAGCTGCCTTGTGATCCAGCCCCACCAAACTGTGGCCAGCAACCTCCACATAAGGCAGGGCCTAGAAACTAACTGGACTAAGAGTCAGACAAGCCTACCAGATTGCCCATAGTAGCCTGCCCACCACAACAGAAGGACGCAGGCAGCCCACATATGGGGCAACCCCTAGAGAATATAGCTCGGGTGAGGAGAGGGGAGTGAACTGCAGGGATGTATAGGACATCTCCCACAAAAGGACACTTCTCCAAGGTAGAGGAAACATTACCAACCTAAAAAACATAGAAATAAAAACAGCAAATTAGGCAAAATGAAGTAACAAAGGAACATCTTCCAAATGAAGGAACAAGATAAAACCCCAGAAGAAGAACTAACTGAAGTGGAGATAGGTAATCTACCCAAAAAAGAGTTCAAGGTAATGATTGTAAAGACGGTCAAAGAACTTGGGAGAAGAACAGATGCACTGAGCAGGAAGTCAGAAGTTTCCAACAAAGAGTTAAAAAAATATGAAGAACAACTAAACAGAGAGGAAGAATACAATAACTTAAATGAAAATACACTTGAAATAATCAAAATTAGGATTAAGTAATACAGAGGGACAGATTGGTGAGCTGTAACTAGAGTAGTGGAAATCTCTGAAGCTGAAAAGGAAAAAGAAAAAAAAAAAAGAAATAAGGACTGTTTAAGAGACTATGATATAACATCAAGCATATTAATATTCACAATATAGTGGTCCCAGAAGGAGAAGAGAGAGAGAAAGGAGCAGAGAACATATTTAAAGAAATATATAGCTGAAAATTTCCCTAACCTAGGAAATGAAACAGACATCCAAGTCCAGGAATCACAGAAAGTCCCAAAAAGGATCAACCCAAAGGGGCCCACAACATGACACATTATAATTAAAATGGCAAAAAGTAAAGATAGAGAGACAATATTAAAAGCAGCAAGGGAAAAACAACAAGTTACATACAAAGGAACTCCCATTAGGCTAAGTTGACTTTTCAGTGGAAATTCTGCAGGCCACAGATAGTGGCACAATATACTTAAAGTGATGAAAGGGAAAAATCTACAACCAAGAATAACTGGCAAAGTTCTCATTCAGATTTGATGGAGAGATCAAAATATTAACAGACAAGCAGAAGCTACAAGAGTTCATCACCACAAAGCAAGGTTTACAAGAAATGTTAAAGGGACTTCTCAAAATGAAAAAGAAAAGGGCACAATTGGAAATATGAAAATTATGAAAGAAAAAAGCTCATCAGTAAAGGCAAATATATAGTAAAGGCAGTACATCAACCACCTACAAAGCTAGCAGGAAGGTTAAAAGACAAAAGTAGTAAAATCATCTATATCCACCATAGTCAGTTAAGGGATACACAAAACAATTCAATGTATAATATGATATCAAAAATAGTAATCATGAGGGGAGGAGGGTACAAATGCAGTGTTATTAAAATGTGTTTTAAATTAGGAGATCAGCAACTTAAAATAACCAAGAATATATATAGATTGCATATATGAACCTCATGATAATAACAAGCCAAAAATCTATAATAGATACACAAACAAAAAAGAGAAAGAATTCCAAACATAACACTAAAGACAGTCATCAAATCATGAGGGAAGAGAACAAAAGAAGAAGGAAACAAAAAAGAACTACAAAAACATCTTCCCCCAAATTAACAAAATGGCAACAAAATGGCAATACATACATACCTATCAATAATTACTTTAAATGTAAATGGACTAAATGCTCCAATGAAACGACACAGAGTGGATGAATGAATACAAAAACAAAAGCAAGGCCTGTATATATGCTGCCTCACTTCAGATTTAGAGACACAAATAGACTGAAAGTGAGAGGATGAAAAAAGGTATCCAATGCAAATGGTAACCAAGAGAAAAATGGAGTAGCAATACTTATATCAGACAAAATAGACGTTCAAACAAAGATTGTTTCAAGAGACAAAGAAGGAAATTACATAATGATCAAGGGATCAAGCCAAGAAGAAGATATAACAATTGTAAATATACACGCACCCAACATAGGACCACTTAAATATGTAAAGCAAATATTAACAGACATAAAGGGAGAAACTGACAGAAACACATAATAGTAGGGGACTTTAACACCCCAACTTACATCAGTGGATTGATAATCTAAACAGAAAATCAACAAGGAAATACTGGCCTTAATGACACATTATCCAGATGAACTTAATAGATATATAAAGAACATTCCATCCAAAAGCAGCAGGATGCACCTTTTTTTTTTTTTTAAATGCACAAGTAAGACATTACATGCTAGGCCACAAAATAAGCTCAGTAAATTGAAGAAAATTGAAATCATATCAAGCATCTTTTCCAACTACAACACTATGAGACTAGAAATCAACTACAAGAAAAAAAAATGCAAACAACACAAACACATGGAGGCTAAACAATATGCTACTAAACAACTAATGGATCACTGAAGAAGTCAAAGAAGAAATCAAAAAATACCTGGAGACAAATGAAAATGAAAATGAAAACAATGATCCAAAATCTATGGGATGCAGCAAAAGCAGTTCCAAAGTGGAAGTTTATAGTGATACAAGCCTACCTTAGGAAACAAGAAAAATCTCAAACAAACTAGCCTTACACCAAAAAAAAAAAAAAAAAAAAAAAAACAACCTAGAAAAAGAAGAACAAATAAAACCTAAAGTTACTAGAAGGAAAGAAATCATAAAGATCAGAGCAGAGATAAATGAAATAGAGAATAAAAATGGAAAGATCAAGAAAATAAGAGCTTGTTCTTTGAAAAGATAAACAAAATTGATAGACCTTTAGCCAAACTCATCAAGAAAAAAAGAGAGGTACCAAATTAATAAAATACAGAAATGAAAAAGAAGTTACAACTGACACCACAGAAATACAAAGGATCATAAGAGATTACTGCAAACGACTATATGCCAATAAAAGGGACAACCAAATGAAATGGACAAATTCCTAGAAATGTGCAATCTCCCAAGAAGAAATAGAAAATATGAACAGACCAATCACTAGTAAGAAATTGAATCAATTAAACAAACAAAAAAACCTCCCAACAAACAGAAGTCTGGGATCAGATAGCAACACAGCTGAATTCTACCAAACATTTAGAGGAGAGCTAACACTTATCCTTCTCAAAATATTCCAAAAATACTGCAGAGGAAGGAACACTTCTGAACTTATTCTATGATGCCAGCATCACCCTGATACCAAAACCTGACAAAGATATCACACACACATAAAGAAAATTATAGGCCAATATAATTGATGAAGTTAGTCACAAAAATTCTCAACAAAATGTCACCAAACCAAATCCAATAATACCTTAAAAGACTCATACACCATGATCAAGTGGGATTTATCCCAGGGATGCAAGAATGGTTCAATATCCACAAATCAATCAATGTGATACACCACATTAACAAATTAAAGTATAAAAACCACATGATCATCTCAATAGATGCAGAAAAAACTTTTGACAAAATGCAATATCCATTTATGATAAAAACTCTCCAGAAAGTGGGTATAGATGGAACATATCTCAAAATAATTAAGGCCATATATGATAAGCTCACAGCTAATATCATACTCAACAGTAAAAAGCTGAAAGCATTTCCTCTAAGATCAGGAACAAGACAAGGATGCCCACTCTTACCAGTTTTATTCAACATAATATTGGAAGCCCTAACCACAGCAATCACATAAGAAAAAGAAAAAAGAGGAATCCAAATTGGAAAGGAAGAAGTAAAACTGTCACTGTGTGCAGATGACGTGATACTACACATAGAAAATCCTAAAGACATCACCATGAAACTATTAGAGTTCATCAGTAAATGATGATCAGTAAATTCAGTAAAGTTGCAGCATACAAAATTAATGTACAGAAATCTATTCCCTTTCTGTATGCCAACAACAAACTGTCAGAAGGTGAAATTATAGAAACAATCTCAATTATAATCACATCCAAAAAATACTTAGAAATAAACCTACTTACAGAGGTAAAAAATCTGTACTTGGAAAACTATAAGACAATGATAAAAGAAACTGTAGACATACACAATTAAATGGAAAGACATACTGTGTTCATGGATTGGAAGAATCAATATTGTTAAAAGTACACAAGGCAATCTACAGATTTAATGTAAGCCCTATCAAAATACCAATGGCATTTTTCACAGACCTAGAACAAATAACTTTAAAATTTGTATGGAAATACAAAAGAACATAAATCACCAAAACAACCTTGAGAAAGAGGAACAGAGCTGTAGGTATCACGCTCCCTGGCTTCAGACTATACTACGAATCTATAGTAATCAAAACAACATGGTACTGGAACAAAAATAGACATATAGATCAACAGAACAGAATAGAGAGCCCAGAAATAAAACCATGCACTTATGCTCAATTCATCAACAACAAAGGAGGCAAGAATATACAATGGAAAAAAGATTTTCTCTTCAATAAGTGCTCCTGGGGAAAGTGAACAGCTATAGGTAAAGGAATGAAATTAGAACATTTTCTCACATCATATACAAAAATAAACTCAAAATAGATTAAAGGCCTAAATGTAAGACCAGAAACCATAAAAGTCCTAGAAGAAAACATAGGCAGAACATTCTTTGATATAAATCATAGCAATATTTTTTTGGATCTGTCTCGAAAGGCAAAGGAAACAAAAGCAAAAATAAACAAATGGGACCTAATTAAACTTAAAAGCTTTTGCACAGCAAAGAAAACATTTGACAAAACAAAAAGACAACCTACAGAGTGGGAGAAACTATTTGCAAATGATATGACCAATAAGGGGTCAATATCCAAAAAGGGAAAAATATATATATATCTCATACAACTCAATATTAAAAAAAAACAACAAATGACCCAATTGAAAAATAGGCAGAAGATCTGAATAGACATTTTTCCAAAGAAGACATATAGATGGCAAACAGGCACATGAAGCAATGCTCAACATCACTAATCATTAGAGAAATGCAAATCAAAATCTCAATGAGATATCACCTCACACCTGTCAGAATGGCTATCATCAAAAAGACCACAAACAACAAATGTTGGTGAGGATGTAACTTGCAGTCACTGTGGAAAACAATATGGAGGGTCCTCAGAAAACTAAAAATAGAACTACAACATTATCTAGCAATTCCACTCCTAGGCATATATCCAAAGAAAATGAAAACACTAATTCGAAAAGATTCATGCACCCTAATGTTCATAGCAGCATTATTTACAATAGCCAAGATATGGAAGCAACCTAAGTGTCCATCAACAGAAGAATGGATATGTGTGTGTGTGTGTGCGCGCGTGTGTGTGTGTGTGTATATATATATATACACACACACACACGCACACGCACACACACAGTGAAATACTACTCACTTATAAAAAAGAATGAAAGTTTGCCATTTGCAACAACATGGATGGACCTGTAGAGTATCATGCTTAGTGGAATAAGTCATACAGAGAAAGACAAATACTGTTTGTTATCACTTATATGTGGAATCTAAAAAATAAAGCAAACTGGGCTTCCCTGGTGGCGCAGTGGTTGAGAGTCCGTCTGCCGATGCAGGGGACATGGGTTCGTGCCCTGGTCTGGGAAGATCCCACATGCCGCGGAGCGGCTGGGCCCGTGCGCGTCCGGAGCCTGTGCTCCGCAACAGGAGAGGCCACAACAGTGAGAGGCCCGCGTACCACAAAAAAATAAATAAAGCAAA
Source organism: Pseudorca crassidens (assembly GCF_039906515.1). Taxonomy (NCBI): domain Eukaryota; kingdom Metazoa; phylum Chordata; class Mammalia; order Artiodactyla; family Delphinidae; genus Pseudorca; species Pseudorca crassidens. Next base: position 77,062,898 of record NC_090301.1, read on the forward strand.
CTAAATAAAATGAAGCTATAATTGCAAAAAAAATTAACAAAGGCCAATTTTTATCAATTGTCATTTAATCAACCAAGCAGACAATCAAAATAAAAGGTACCTCGAAAGTCCCATAAAAAAAGAAAAAACAAACTAATGAATATAACAAAAAAGAAACAGACTCACAGATATATGGAACAAACTAGTGGTTACCAGTGGGGAGAGGGAACTGGGGAGGGACAAGATAGGGGTAGGGGATTAAAAGGTAAAAACTACTATGTATAAAATAAATAAGCTACAAAGATATATTACACAGCACAGGGATATAGCCAATATTATATAACTATAAATGGAGTACAATTTGTAACAATTTTGAATCACTATGTTGTACTAATTTACTGTAAATCAACTATACCTCAATTTTAAAAAGACAAATATTCCTCTGGGGGGAAAGAAGGCTGCACCCTCTAGGTAAGACATGCTTCCTCCCTTCAACTAGCTTAGTGATAATTGAGGTAATATGGATTAAAAACTGATGAAGTTTAAATGAATGACTGATTATCCTGTGATACATGTAGGCTACAAAAAATACTTAGTAACTTGTTCCTGAAGAAGGTATGTTGTGAGGTTGGCAGTTCTGGTCTAAGCAAAGAAAGTTTCCAAAGGAAACTATTTTAAACATTTATTTTATATAGCTCTTAATTTTGCTTATTATTTTATTTTTAAAATACACTTTTCTGATTATGGAAAAAAATGTATGCTTGTAACATAAAAGTTAGACTGCATAGAAGTGGGTAAAGATTATAATACAATTGCATATAATTCAACCACTCCCAGATTGCATGTGTTAAAAACCAGAGAAGAGAGAAGTGCCATAGCTAGGGAAGTGTCTGTAACACCAGTCGGGATGGGAAAGAGAAAGTCAGTACAAGCAGTGTGGAAAGGAGGTGCAGGTATGTGAGGTGAGTTCTCACTGTGAAATAATTGGTGTTTTAAGACTTTTGAGAAAACCACCAAGTTTCAGTTAAACTTTGCGTCCAAATCGCCTACTATTTGGAAAGATACACATGGGTTTTAAAACTCCTTATGTTTAATTGAACCCTTCTCCAATGCTGAAGGGAGATGACTTGTATGGAATTCAAGCCAGAGAAGTCGGCTAAAAGAAGAATATTCTGCATCCACAGCATATTTCTCTGACATGGCTTACAGCATTTTCTTTGTGTGGAGCACTGGGGCAGGTAAACATCATTCAGCTAGTAGATGGATTAAGGCAAATTTAGGAGTGATTCTACCTTGGTAGTGTACAAGAACAAAGAGCTCCGAGTGCTTTTCAGAAATGCAGCTTGACTCTTCACATCATTCCGGGGACTCTGCCATTCTCTTTAAGAACTGTCATTTAGGACTTTCCTTCCTCTAGCTATTCTTCCTCCTCTGTGTAGGCAGGATAAATGACATCAATTCCAGCACTGTCTTGAATGCTTTCTTTATTGAAGCCATAGTGATGCAAATTTTTCTAGTCCGTGGATTATTTTGAAATATGTAGAAATATTGTCTTAATAACACCGGGAACTATTGAATAGGGAAATCATAAAGTTGAGTCATTGCACCAACAAAACTTGTATGTCCATCACATAATCAAATGCATCCTTTATGCTCCCTGATGAATCAGAGGCATCATTATTCATTAAAAAAAGAAAATGCATGATTCATGGAGCTTGTCTTTCTTATGAACTTTCCCCCCTGAAGACAATATTCTGAAGATGCTATAGGAGAGCGCCAGCTGATAAATGCATGACCCATCAAGCTCCATCTTTCTTTCTGGGAGTCCATTAGGTGGGATCTAAGGCCTAGGAGTTTGAAATGTACTTAGTTATAATTATTTCATTGCCTGGAAGGGTGGCTTGAATATTTGTAGTTTTAAGATGTTTTGTCATTCTCTAGAAAGAAACTATGTTGATTGTACTGATACACAATAGAAGCTTCCAGGAGGATGTCAAGCTACAGAAAATCCCTGACCTCAGGAGGCCAGCTCAAATTCCCTAAGCTCTGCTCTTCTGGCTCCCATCTGATGTAGAAGACTGCTGTGTGCTCTGAATAGGGTAATAATTAAATCCCAGTGCTTTTAGCTGCAGTGATTTGTTTAGAAATTAAGGGTGCTTTAATGTCTATCATGTTAAAATAAGGCTACATATATGAATTTTAATAGTTTCTTAAAAATCTGAAAATACACAACAGGCTATATCCATTCTATTTTCAAGTCAGGCACCCCAGAAGAACTGGGCTACCCTATGTTTTTGGAAAATACATTTTATTTTCTATCCATAATTTTCTATATCATGCTTTAGTTACAAATATTTATCCCACAGAGTTAATTTGCCACATTATTAAGAACAAACTTTTCAAGAAAAACAAAGCCTGTCATTTTCTAAAGAGCAAAAGGAGGAAGCCTAAGGAATACAAATTCATTTCTGGGCACAACTGCTCACAAAATGAAATGAATTTCACAAAGTATGCCCTAGAATTCATCATTTTAAGTCGCCTAGGTTGGTTTACATAACAATCCACTTCCCCAGCATCTCCCTCTGTGACCCGCCAGGCTTCAGTTATGCACAATGGCATAGAGACAGTCTGCTGAAAGGTCTATTCTTTCAAAATGTCACTCCTCACTGTGGAATATGTTTTATTAAGGGTAATAGGAAACGTGCAGGTCCGGTGGTGAGTTTGCTTTTCTTTCCTCACGTGAAATTTGAACACAGACTTAAAAGGGAAATTTGTCATTAAATTATAACAGCAGTGTGGGCTGGGGCTGGGTATCAGCCTTGTCTCCAAACAGAGGACTCCAGCCTAACTTCTTGAGGAGGTTGGCCATCACATCCGAGGATGGCCCCTGTCTGAGGCTGAGAATCACATAGTCAAGATGAAGCATTGCTTCAGAAGAACCTAATTAACAGGGAAAGGAGGAAAGTCACCATAATAGGAAAACTTTCTTTAAAGTAATTATGATGCGTTAACATGACTCATATTGCATGCTTTCGTAGAGATAGTAATATGCAGGTCAAGTAATTTGACAACTGAGAGTCAGAGCCTTTAATGACATACTTGCCTAAAAGATGGGAATTATTCCTCCCCAACATCAGACCTATATGAAGATTCCTCTTATCTTAGTAAAAACCTTCAGTGGGTGGTTTTTGTTAACTCCTGTTTCCTCTATGAAATAACATGATTTCCAGGACAGGAAGGTTTGGAATCCTACATAACTATGTTAGATTCCAAACTTGTAACAGTGCCAGCGTCATGGCAGTATAACTTTATAAAGTTTTATGAACTTGAGTCTTTTTTTTTTATGAACTCTTTCCCTCTGGAGGCAAGGGTCAGAAGAGGGTCCCATGTTCAGGTTTTAATGTTTTGCAGTGGTTGTCTTGAAATTCTTCATAAATTTATTCTGAATTTGTGATTTGTTAAGCAAAGTCAGAGGGGACTATGGCACCTATGCCTCTCACAATGTCCTGCCTTCCTGGGACTGGCTCTCAGCTACCTGCTCCCTCTTCCCTGGTACCCAAGCCACATCCAGGCTTCCACTCCCATCTCCGCCCAGTGATCATGGTATATTCTGCCCCTGGCAGGGCCTGGGCAGGGGAGGGTCAGGGTCGGCTTGCATGTCCAGTACAACAAGTTATTGGGAGGGGCTCCAGTCACCTGTTAAGAGTTTGCATGTATCACATGAGTAACCTCATACCCAAGCAAGGACAACATTCTACAGCAAATAAAAAACACAATGACAATTTGAGACAGAGACCGTAAAAGGAAAAGCTTTTTTTCCTACTTTTTGAACAAGGAACCCACTTTTCATTTTGCACTTGGCCCCAGAAATTATATAGCTAGCCCTCACTATCAATATGATCTTATGCAAAGCATGTAACAGTTATAAGCCTCAGTTTCCCCATCAAGAAAATAGAATAATAATGTTACCTATAACATAGAGTTGTAATAGGGATGAACGTTTTTTAAATTCATGTAAAAGGCTTAACATAGTACCTGGTGCACTATCAAGGGGACTAATAACATTAGCTATTAGTTTTAAAAGTTATAAAGCAAACAAAAACATGCTTTGAGCTCATATAATTTTGTGAACAACAGAGTAAATACAAGACAAACTTGTAGTTCAAGGTATCTCAGAAAATACAGGGTTTATGTTAAAAATATTTTGGCCCATAATTTCTTAAAGTTCAAACATATCAAACAAAAATGGATGTTTTCAGGGTTACTGAACACCTTGGCATTTAAAGAACAAGAGAATCTTTCATTTAAAAAAAGAAAATATTTATAAAATATAGAAAATATTAGGAAAAAGGACCTATTAAGAAGCAATTGCTAGAACATCACTCTCCTGTGCCTGGAACCACATGGAAAGAACATATGATGCAAAGGTCATGGATCTAGGGTGTCCGGCCTCAAAGGAAGGCCAGTGCACCCCTGGGTGACAGCGAGTCCCTCATTCTCCACTTTTAGAGGATTCTCAAGGAAAATATTCCAGCCTGAGCTATAACTAATCTCTAAAAACAATTTGCATAGAGGAAATGGACAGGGAAGGAAAGGGTTAAGAAAAGAATAGGAATGATTTGCTAATTTCTTATGTAGAAAAGTAAAGTGTCCACTTTCTATAATTTTGGGGGGAAATTTTTAACGTGTTATGTATGAGCATACCCCCTACAAAATTCCAGGAGTCATTTCATACCCTATCCCATCCTGAGAGTGATTTCTTATCTAGAACAAAACTCCCTTGCCCCTCCAGGAATTACATTAAACTCCTCAGAGGCATTCAGAATGAATCAGACCCTCAGGCGGGGCATCGTCCAGTACCAGAATCATGGCAACTTTCTGGTTCACAGAGCTCTGGGCCCTCCGTGCCTCTTTGCCAGTGACCCTTTAAGGACACTCTATAGGCAACATCATTGGCCATACCCATGAGGAGGAAAGCTATGACTCCTTTTTTAGATTTATTGCCACTATTGCTAGACTGTAATGGAAGATGAAATCACCTGTCAAATAATGCCCACCTTCTACATAAAACTCATAAAAATGATTTTTATTTATCTACAGTGTGATAAGAGCAAGAAAAATATAACAGAAAAAGTATGCCATAAAACACATGTAAAAAAAGAATAAATCTAATATTCAGAAATTATTTTCCCTGAAGTGAAATTAGTATCTTATTGGAATTAATCTCTTCCAGTTTAGTGTTTTTAAACATACTATTTTTACCTCTGTTATACTTTCATGTTCTGCCCACTAATTTGTAAACATATGTCTCTTCTTGAGATTTTTAAACGCTTGAAAGACAAGTATCATTTCTAATTGATCATTGTACCTTCCACATCAGCTTCTAGTTTGATACTTGATACACATACAGTGTAGATTAATGCTTGAATACTTGAACTGTTATTCCCTAAGCAAAAACTTTTTATTAACAATATTAAAAAATAGCCCCACCTTGTTAGAGCTTTCTTACAGCTTAATGTTATCCAAACTTTGACATCCATTTTCCTGAATTCAGTTTACTTCTTAGGAGAGACAGCATGGTATAGAACACTGGATCGCAAAGAGTGGTCCTCAGATGAGCAAAGATCAGCATCACCCAGGTATGACAAGTTAGGAATGCAAATTCTTGGGTCCCAGCCCAGACCTACTGAATCACAAGCTATGGAATGAGGTTCAGAAATCTGTGTCTTAACAAGCCCTCTGTGTGATCCTCACGCACACTAAGGTTTAAGGATGAATCATGTAGAGTAAGAAACAAATTATGGCAAAGTGACCTGAGTTCTAGTCCCAGCCCATACCTGGTTTTATAAATTTGTGCAAATTATTGCACCTTGTTAAATATCAATTTCCTTCCCTGAAAAATTAAGGATAATAATTCCTCTTCCATGGGCTTGCCATAAAGACTATATACGATAGTTTGCTAGGAGTCTGACACATAATAAGCACTCAATAAATGGTAGTCATTGCCAGAAGATGGTTCATTCTGAAAGGTCTAGCTTATAGCCCTTCACAAATGCCTAATCTGTTTACTCATAGCTCATATGACTTTTCAGCAGCTAATATATCATCCCAAGCTAAGAATCAGAAATAACAGTTATTATAGCTTTTACATTTGGAAAAAGTGTTCCTGATACAATTAGCTTTTTGCAGCTAAAGAAGCTGTTAGAGTCTGTTTGTTAAGTACTAACCAAACACTTCTTTTTACAGCATATCAGTGACTAGCCCTAGACTTTGTATAAGGCACAGATTAGGCACTCTAAGAGGACAAGCCATTTCCAGGGAAATCTAGACAGTGGTAAGCAATGAATAAAACTAAATACTCTAGATAAAGAATACCTGGGTTTTTTCAGCAAGACTAACAGGAAAAATTACTCTAAATCCTCACCTTCTAATTGGTTCCTCTGTTAGAAAACAAATGTCTTGTGCATTGTGCTATATAACTGACAGGAAAAAATGTAAAAAAAAAAAAGAAAGAAAAAAAAAGAACTGTTTTGGACAGGGCCACTTCCTTGGCAGACTTGCCAGGCTATTATACAGTTATGGAGCTGAACTTACCCCAAGGCATTAATTACCAGAAATGACCACCTGGAGGCTGGGCAGCCCCTTTGTTCTGTGTCTCCGGTTGCACAGCTCTGTGATGAAAACCCTCACCATCTGTAACCACCAGCGGCAGCAAGGTAATGAGATCAAATCATTCCCCTTGCACTTCAGCCTGTCTGGGTGAGACAAAGGCTTGGCAAAGAGAATACGGCATTAAATTTAATTTAGACTTCTGGAGTTTAGACTTTTGTTTTTATCAATAAAATAAATGTTTAAATTTAAAGCCATTTGCAGATGCAAAAACAATGAAACATTGACTTACTAGTTTCCACAAAACACTAGGTTCTTGCCAGTGCATTGATTCCTAATAAAAGCAAGAAAAATTAAAATGGCAAGTATTATCTATTATCCTTTTAAAAGATATATTCTGGTCCATGTGTCCAGTGATCTTATACACATAAGTTGTACTTTTTTGGATGTTTATAATATTCATCTTTGAGTCTGTGAATAATATTGCAATTATGTTGAACTTAAATTATAGGTTTGCATTTGCTAAGCAGAAGATACTGTCGTGCACTAAATGACTTTTTAAAGACTTTCCTAATGAGCAGTGGTATTCAATATGTTGGGAGCCATGAGCACCACATGTATCCAAATGCTAGCTATTAAACAGGTTTCCTTAATTAAAAGGAATTAAATTATCTTTAAAGGAGCCATTTGACTTTATCAAATAAACACATCACAGTGATATGGGGGAGGAGACAGGCTCATTGCAGGTGTTAAAGAAGTGACTGGAGAGGAGATCAATTAGTTTCTTATTTTCTTCCTCCTCCTCCCTCCGTCAGCTGATTTATTTGCTTCTAAGTTGACATCAATACAGATGCCTCATCTTCATTTTGACCCTAGCTTGTGGTCAAGGTCTGAATTTGCCTTTGGCAGTTTTGATTCCACAATCATCCCAGGTTACTCCATCACCTCGGACTTGCACATCACCATTCCATATCGTAGACTACAAATATTTTAAACATGAGTTAATCGTACTATGTGTTTTAACAACTATGCAAATTAACATTACACATATGCCGGGGCTTCCCTGGTGGCACAGTGGTTGGGAATCCGCCTGCCAATGCAGGGACACGGCTTTGAGCCCTGGTCCGGGAGGATCCCACATGCCGTGGAGCAACTAAGCCTGTGCACCACAACTACTGAGTCTGTGCTCTAGAGCCCATGAGCCACAAATACTGAGCCTGTGTGCCACAACTACTGAAGCCCGCGCGCCTAGAGCCCATGCTCTGCAACAAGAGAAGCCACCGCAACGAGAAGCCAGCACAATGCAACAAAGAGTAGCCCCTGCTCGCCGCAATTACAGAAAGCCCGCACGCAGCAACGAAAACCCAATGCAGCCAAAAATAAATTAATTAATTAAAAAAAATAAACATTACACATATGCCAAGGGAAAGACTAAAAGATAGAAAGCCTAAATTTAAAAAAAGAAAACAGTATTGAAGGCAAGTAAAAACCTACATGCTGTATAATCTATTATTTCATAACTCCATGAAAGTTTCCTTATAAAATGCATAGCATTTGCCATCACATTATTTGTTGAATATAAGTGATGACTGACTTTAGGTCTTATTAGACTGCTTAGTTGGCTGCTTGGACATGTACCGTCACTATGGTTATAGGAAGAGTGTATGATTATAAGACATCCAAATAAGCCTCATTATGTTGTGGGCTAATGTATTTCTGTTTTAACATTTATCTACCAAGCTGGATGAAAATGAACATGTAACACAACATCCTTAACTAAAATATTATTGAACAATGAAAGAAGTTTACAAAATTTAATAGTTATTATTTTCATTATTAAAAGGACTTATATTTTTAAGATCAACGAGTGTTTTATCTCAGTGTTCTGCAACTAACTAATTACCAGGGACATTGGACAAACCCTAAATAATAAATTTTTAATAAATCTTCAACAAATTATTTTTTTCTGTCTAAAAAGTAACATGTATGTTTATTGTTAAAAACTTGGAAAACAAGTAAAACAGAGAATAAAAAGAACCCATACTTCTACCACCTAAAAATACTCTCTCACATATTGTATATGTAGCTCATTCTTGCATATCATTTCCATACTTTTCAAATAATGGACATCATACTTCCTCTAGGAAGCCTTCTCTGTCCCCTTCATCCTGACTAGAACAGTTTCCTCTCCCAGGAAATCCATATTTTCCCTCATTTCCTCACCCCATTTTACTCTAGGCATTTATTGAAAGGTTTGCCCATCCATCTCTACTAAGAATTCTAAATGAAAGAGATCAGGTAATTCCTCTTTGCAGCTAGCACCAAGTGTTCTGCATCTGTAAACATTAAACCCAGGATTGTTAAAAGAACAAACGTATAAGTGAGTTCAACTGTGTATATCCAACCTTCTTCATGTAACATTATATCACAAGAATTGTCCCATGTCATTAAACTTTTTCAGAAATTTCATTTTTTGAGGTATACTATTTCATCACATGGCTATACTGTAATTTCTTTAACCTTATATTATTAGATAATCATCCCTCCCTTTCTTTGCTATTGTAAAAAGCACACAGTTATAGCAAAGAAATCACTATAGCAGAGAAACTGAAAGTAATTATCTTATCATTAAAAAATGGGGGAGGGGGCACTATTAACAATAGAGGGTGTGTTCGGTGATATTTCTGAATTAATGTTAAATGTCCTACCTGTAAAGATGGCATGTGCTTAAGCAGGAGAATGTTCTTATTCTTTGTAGTACATGCTGAAAGTAACATTTGGGGGGTTATATATATAGAGAGAGAAAGAGAACAAATGTTGCAAAAATTTAACAATTGGTAAATCTGATTGAGTAGGTGAATGATTCATTGCACTCAGCTCTCAACATTTCTATAGACTTAAAATTTTCAAATGGGGAGAAAATTGTAGACCCTGAATTTCTACCCACCTAGGTTTTAATCCCAGTTTCACCATTTATTAGTTGTGTAATCGTTAGTAAATTAACTTCACTGAGCCCATTTTCTTACCAATAAAATAGAGGCAATAATAGTAAATATCTTATGGAACTGTTTTGAGAACGATTATATGGGATAATACATTTAAGAAATTTATCATAGTTCCTATTGTATAATAAGTGCCTTATAAGGTCAGCTATTATGAATATCATTATACATAAATGTTTGTCTATATTTTGCATTATTTAGGCTATTATAATTTTTTTTTTAGGTTAGAATCCCCAAAGTGCAACTACTAAGTCAAAGTGCACAGGCAGTTTTTAGACTTTCTGACTGATACTAACAAACTGCTTGCTTTCCAAATAGGTTGGATCAGTTTATATTCAGTCAGCACTGTTTCCAGCACTGGGAATTTTTATTTTTTACAAGTAAAGAGAGTAAATAACTAGTTGCATTAACTGACTATCTTAATATGTCTTAATTATGATCAGTGTCAAATAAATATTGTCAAATCTTACTGCCATCCCTAAATTTGAGAAGCAAATTTTGAGAAGGCTGACATTCACTGGACTTGCTTAAAAATAAGAGAGTAGGATGAGGATTGTTGTCAATCCTTAAATATCTTGAATTTAACAGTTTCTGAGTGTTGTGTATTGTACCCATTTTTTCTTGATTTTCCTATTTCTGATTATTCTGCTTTGAAATGAACATTACTTATAATCATTAGTAAGAGAAAAAGGGAATCACTTTTCTCAAAGCAATTTTTTTTGTATTTTATTTATTTTTTATACAGCAGGTTCTTATTAGTTATCTATTGTATACATATTAGTGTGTATATGTCAATCCCAATTTCCCAATCCAACCCACCATCACCACCACCCCTGCCACTTCCCCCCATTGGAGTCCATACATTTATTCTCTACATCTGTGTCTCTATTTCTGCCCTGCAAACTGGTTCACCTGTACCATTTTTCTAGGTTCCACATATATATGTTAATATATGATATTTGTTTTTCTCTTTCTGACTTCCTTCACTCTGTATGACAATCTCTAGATCCATTCAAGTCTCTAAAAATGACCCAACTTTGTTCCTTTTTATGGCTGAGTAGCATTCCATTATATATATGTACCACTTCTTTATCCATTTGTCTGTCAATGGACTTTTAGGTTGCTTCCAAGACCTGGCTATTGTAAATAGTGCTGCAATGAATATTGGGGTGCATGTGTCTTTTTGAATTATGGTTTTCTCTGGCTATATGCCCAGTAGTGGGATTGCTGGGTCATATGGTAATTCTATTTTTAGTTCTTTAAGGAACCTCCAGACTGTTCTCCATAGTGGCTGTATCAATTTACATTCCCACCAACAGTGCAAGAGGGTTCCCTTTTCTCCACACCCTCTCCACCATTTGTTGTTTGTAGAGTTTCTGATGATGCCAATTCTAACTGCTGGGAGGTTATACCTCATTGTAGTTTTAATTTGCATTTCTCTAATAATTAGTGATGTTGACAAGCTTTCCTTGTGCTTCTTGGCCATCTGTATGTCTTCTTTGGAGAAACGTCTATGTAGGTCTTCTGCCCATTTTTAGATTGGGTTGTTTGTTTTTTTTAATATTGAGCTGCATGAGCTGTTTATATATTTTGGAGATTAATCCTTTGTCCATTGATTAGTTTGCAAATATTTTCTCCCATTCAGAGGGCTATCTTTTCATCTTGTTTTTAGTTTCCTTTGCTTTGCAAAAGCTTTTAACTTTCATTAGCTCCCATTTGTTTATTTTTGTTTTTATTTCCAATTCTCTAGGAGGTGGATCAAAAAAGATCTTGCTGTTATTTATGTCAAAGAGTGTTCTGCCTATGATTTCCTCTAAGAGTTTTATAGTGTCTGACCTTACATTTAGGTCTCTAATCCATTTTGAGTTTATTTTTGTGTATGGTATTAGGGAGTGTTCTAATTTCATTCTTTTACATGTAGCTGTCCAGTTTTCCCAGCACCACTTATTAAAGAGACTGTCTTTTCTCCATTGTATATCCTTGCCTCCTTTGTCATAGATTAGTTGACCATAGGTGTGTGGGTTTATCTCTGGGCTTCTATCCTGTTCCATTGATCTATACTTCTCTTTTTGTGCCAGTACAAAATTGTCTTGATTACTGTAGCTTTGTAGTATAGTCTGAAGTCAGGGAGTCTGATTCTTCTAGCTCCGTTTTTTTCCTTCAAGACTGCTTTGGCTATTTGGGGTCTTCTGTGTCCCCATACAAATTTTAAGGTTTTTTGTTCTAGTTCTGTAAAAAATGTCACTGGTAATTTGATAGGGATTGCACTGAATCTGTAGATTGCTTTGGGTAATATAGTCATTTTCACAATATTGATTCTTCCAATCCAAGAACATGGTATATCTTTCCATCTGTTTGTGTCATCTTGGATTTCTTTCATCAGTGTCTTATAGTTTTCTGAGTACAGGTCTTTTACCTCCTTAGGTAGGTTTATACCTGGGTATTTTCTTTTTGTTGCAATGATGAATGGGATTGTTTCCTTAATTTCTCTTTCTGATCTTTCGTTGTTAGTGTATAGGGATGCAAGAGATTTCAGTGCATTCATTTTGTATCCTGCAACTTTACCAAATTCACTGATTAGCTCTAGTAGTTTTCTGGTGGCATCTTTAGAATTCTCTATGTATAGTATCATGTCATCTGCAAACAGTGACAGTTTTACTTCTTTTCCCCAATTTGTATTCCTTTTATTTCTATTTCTTCTCTGATTGCCATGGGTTGACTTCCTAAACTATGTTGAATAATAGTGGTGAGATTGGACATCCTTGTCTTGTTCCTGATCTTAGAGGAAATGCTTTCTGTTTTTCATCACTGAGAATGATGTTTGCTGTGGGTTTGTTGTATATGGCCTTTATTATGTTGAGGTAGGTTCCATCTATGCCCACTTTCTGGAGAGTTTTTATCATAAATAGGTGTTGAATTTTGTCTAAAGCTTTTTCTGCATCTATTGAGATGATCATATGGTTTTTATCCTTCAATTTGTTAATATGGTGCATCACATTGATTGATTTGCATATATTGAAGAATCCTTGTATCCTTGGCATAAATCCCACTTGATCATGGTGTATGATCCTTTTAATGTGTTGTTAGATTCTGTTTGCTAGTATTTTGTTGAGAATTTTTGCATCTATATTCATCACTGATATTGGTCTGTAATTTTCGATTTTTTGTAGTATCTTTCTCTGGTTTTGGTATCAGAGTGGTGGTGGCCTCATAGAATGAGTTTGGGAGTGTTCCTTCCTCTGCAGTTTTTTGGAAGAGTTTGAGAACAATGGGTGTTAGCTCTTCTCTAAATGTTTGGTAGAATTCACCTGTGAAGCCATCTGGTCCTGGACTTTTGTTTGTTGGGAGATTTTTAATCACAGTTTCAATTTCATTACTTGTGAACGGTCTGTTCCTATTTTCTATTTCTTCCTGGATCAGTCTTGGAAGGCTACACCTTTCTAAGAATATGTCCATTTCTTCCAGGTTGTCCATTTTATTGGCATAGAGTTACTTGCAGTAGTCTCTTAGGGTGCTTTGTATTTCTGTGGTGTCTGTTGTAACTTCTCCTTTTTCATTTCTAATTTTATTGATTTGAGTCCTCTCCCTCTGTTTCTTGATGAGTCTGCCTACAGGTTTATCAATTTTGTTTATCTTCTCAGAGAACCAGCCTTTAGTTTTATTGATCTTTGCATATAAATTAAATCTATCTGGTCTATTGTGTCATTTAAAGCTTGTGTTTCCTTATTAATATTCTGTCTGGATGACCTGTCCATTGGTGTAAGTGATGTATTAAAGTCCCTACTATTATTGTGGTACTGTCAATTTCCTCTTTTATAGTTGTTAGCAGTTGCCTTATGTATTGAGGTGTTCCTATGTGGGGTGCATATATATTTAGAATTGTTATATCTTCTTCTTGGATTGATCATTATGTAGTGTCCTTCCTTGTCTCTTGTAACATTTTTTATTTTAAAGTCTATTTTATCTGATATGAGTATTGCTACTCCAGCTTTCTTTTGATTTCCATTTGCATGGAATATCTTTTTCCATCCCCTCACTTTCAGTCTGTATGTGTCCTTAGGTCTGACGTGGGTCTCTTGTAGATAGCATATATATGGTTCTTGTTTTTCTATCTATTCATCGTGCCTGTGTCTTTCGGTTGGAGCATTTAATCCATTCACGTTTAAGGTAATTATCGATATGTATGTTCCTATTACCATTTTCTTAATTGTTATGGGTTTGTCCTTGTAGGTCCTTTTCTTCTCTTGTGTTTCCCACTTAGAAAATTTCCTTTAGCATTTGTTGTAGAGCTGGTTTGGTGGTGCTGAATTCTCTTAGCTTTTGCTTGTCTGTAAAGGTTTTAATTTCTCCATTGAATCTGAATGAGATCCTTGCTGGGTACAGTAATCTTGGTTGTAGGTTCTTCCCTTTCATCACTTTAAGTATATCATGCCACTCCCTTCTGGCTTGTAGAGTTTCTGCTGAGAAATCAGTTGTTAACCTTATGGGAGTTCCCTTGTATGTTATTTTTTGTTTTTCCCTTGCTGCTTTCAATAATTTTTCTTTGTCTTTGATTTTTGCCAATTTGATTACTATGTGTCTCTGTGTGTTTCTTCTTGGGTTTACCCTGTATGGAACTCTCTGCGCTTCCTGGACTTGGGTGGCTCTTTCCTTTCCCATGTTAGGGAAGTTTTCGACTATAATCTCTTCAAATGTTTTCTCGGGTCCTTTCTCTCTATCTTCTCCTCTGGGACCCCTATAATGAGAATGTCGTTGCATTTTATGCTGTCCCAGAAGCCTCTTCATTTCCTTTCATTCTTTTTTCTTTATTCTGTTCTGCAGCAGTGAATTCCATCATTCTGTTTTCCAGGTCACTTATCCGTTCTTCTGCCTCAGTTATTCTGCTATTGATTCCTTCTACTGTAGTTTTCATTTCAGTTATTGTATTGTTCATTTCTGTTTGTTTGTTCTTTAATTCTTCTAGATCTTTGTTAAACATTTCTTGCATCTTCTCGATCTTTGCCTCCATTCTTTTTCCGAGGTCCCAGATCATCTTCACTATCATTATTCTGAATTCTTTTTCTGGAAGGTTGCCTGTCTCCATTTCATTTAGTTGTTTTTCTGGGGTTTTACCTTGTTCCTTCATCTGGTACATAGTCCTCTGCCTTTTTATCTTGTCTATCTTTCTGTGAATGTGGTTTTTGTTCCACAGGCTGCAGGATTGTAATTCTTCTTGCTTCTGCTGTCTGCCCTCTGGTGGATGAGGCTATGTAAGAGGCTTGTTCAAGCTTCCTGATGGGAGGGACTGGTGGTGGGTAGAGCTAGCTGTTGCTCTGGTGGGCAGAGCTCAGTAAAACTTTAATCCGCTTGACTGTTAATGGGTGGGGCTGGGTTCCCTCCCTGCTGGTTGTTTGGTCTGAGAAGACCCAAAACTGGAGTCTACCTGGGCTCTTTGGTGGGGCTAATGGCAGACTCTGGGAGGGCTCACACCAAGGAGTAATTCCCAGAACTTCTGCTGCCAGGGTCCTTGTCACTTGGTGAGCCACAGCTGCCCCCCGCCTCTGCAGGAGACCCTCCAACACTAGCAGGTAGGTCTGTTTCAGTATCCTATGCGGGTCACTGCTCCTTCCCCTGGGTCCTGATGCACACACTACTTTGTGTGTGCCCTCCAAGAGTGGAGTCTCTGTTTCCCCCAGTCCTGCCGAAGTCCTGCAATCAAATCCCGCTAGCCTTCAAAGTCTAATTCTTTAGGAATTCCTCCTCCTGTTGCCAGACCCTCAGGTCGGGAAGCCTGACGTGGGGCTCAGAACCTTCACTCCAGTGGGTGGACTTCTGTGGTATAATTGTTCTCCAGTTTGTGAGTCACCCAACCAGCAGTTATGGGATTTGATTTTATTGTGATAGCGCCCCTCGTACTGTCTCACTGCAGCTTCTCCTTTGTCTTTGCATGTAGGGTATCTTCTTTGGTGAGTTCCAGTGTCTTCCTGTCGATGATTGTTCAGCAGTTAGTTGTGATTCCGGTGTTCTCAAAATATGGAGTGAGAGCATGTCCTTCTACTCTGCCATCTTGAACCAATCTCCTCCCAAAATTTTATATATAAAAATACATCTAATGGGTGGGTACTCAGATTGCAAGAAGACCAATGGGTTTTCTACATAGGAATAAGGGGTTGAAGCCTG
Source organism: Pseudorca crassidens (assembly GCF_039906515.1). Classification (NCBI taxonomy): domain Eukaryota; kingdom Metazoa; phylum Chordata; class Mammalia; order Artiodactyla; family Delphinidae; genus Pseudorca; species Pseudorca crassidens. Next base: position 77,078,647 of record NC_090301.1, read on the forward strand.
TGTGAAGATTGAAAGACAAAGCTTAAGGACTGGAAGGGAATAGTGATTCACAATTCCATGGAAAGCTGAGACCAGGATACACTTTAGTCAATCTGACATCAGGGAGGGCACCCCAGGGGAATGGCAGGGGTGTGTGTGTGTGTGTGTGTGTGTGTGTGTGTGTGTGTGTGTGTGTGTGTGCGCGCGTGCACGCATGCACATGCTCTTGCTTTTGTTTGTATATGGCACTGTGCAGCTTGGCTGAAGGACACTCCTTGACTGACCACATCACAGTGGGAGGGAGCATTATCCCTCACTTTGAAAGGGCCTGCAGGGCTGTCCTCAGCAGTTAGCTGGTGCTGATCATGTTCCCATGTAATTATCACTGAGGCTATTGTTTTGTAGGTCATCCTCAGAGGATATCTAAATTCCTGCTCTCCCAATGAGCACTGAGGGTGACTTGGAATGATTTACAGCCATGGATTCTCATAAATAACTGAAAATGGAAACCTTAAGAAAATACTGGAATTTAGGAAGTCAAACAGAGGATGGGGGAAACGAGATTTCAAAGGACTAATACAAATATGATCTTATTGGTATTAAGCTGACGAAACCTCGGACATACTAATTATGATTACCTTATAGGGTGGTGGTATGTAATATTAACTACCCTGCATAGAACTTTGACACTTCAGCTTTCCTACAGGTCATACCTTATGATGCCCCAAGAGAGCTAACAGAACATTAGGCACAGACCAGCAAACAAAGATGTAAATTCACCAGCATTCCGAGCTCTTTGTAGCATTGCAAGTGTGAGGAAGCTAAGATTGACAGGTGATGTAAACTAGCAGAAGTAGTACTTCCCTCTCTGATCCCTGAACTAGGGAGGGGGGGAAATTGCTGGAAGGAAAATGTTAGAAGCAGCTATGAGCAGGCATTCTAACATACCTCCTTCCCCAGCTTCATAAGTAGTGCTGGAATAGAAGGGAGCATGAAATAATTTCCCATGTAATTTGGGGGGTTTCAATGTAGTTTTGACATCTTCGATGGCGGTTTTTCTGCACACACAAAAAATTATCCAGAGGCTTCTTCTTTTTTTAAATTACTTGTGTCATTGATATTTCAAATTAAATCCTAGCTCTCCGTTATACTTTGAAGTCCAAATTTAAAATTTTATAATTTTATTTATTTATGTTTATTAATGTAGCAAATTTTAACATTGCTTTTTAAAAATCTATTTATTTTTGGCTGTGTTGGGTCTTCATTGCTGCACACGGGCTTTTCTCTAGTTGCAGTGAGATGGGGCTACTCTTCATTTTGGTGCATGGGCTTCTCATTGCGGTGGCTTCTCTTGTTGCGGAACACGCATTCTAGGCACATGGGCTTCAGTAGTTGTGGCTCCTGGGCTCTAGAGCGCAGGCTCAGTAGTTGTGGCACACAGGCTTAGTTGCTCCTTGGCATATGGGATCTTCCTGGAAAAGGGCTCGAACCTGTGTCCTGTGGATTGGCAGGTGGATTGTTAACCACTGTGCCACCAGGGAAGTCCTTAACATTGCTTTTAAGGGAGATTTTACAACTTGGTTAACTAAATTATCTTAAGCACTTTAAACTACATTTACAAATTTAATACATTCAAATTTCTCTTTAAGTTCTTTGTCTAACAAGGAAAACTTCCCAAGTATCAAAGCATATCTTGTAAATCTAATGAATGAAACATACACATAGCATAGTAATTATAACAAATAAAAAGTCTCTAAGTCCATGCGCCACAACTACTGAGCCTGCGCTCTAGAGCCGGTGCTCCGCAACAAGGGAGGACACCGCAATAAGAAGGCAGTGCACCGCAGCAAAGAGGAGCCCCCGCTCGCCTCAACTAGAGAAAAGCCCGGGTGCAGCAACAGAGAACCATTGCAGCGAAAAAGGAAAAAAAAAAAGTCTCTTAAATATTCCAACATTGTTTTCACACTTGGTCAAACACTCTTATACTTTCAAAATAAAACTTTAAGTCTAAATCAATAATTCAATTACATATTTAAATTGGAAGCATGAAGTTGATTTTAGGTGCTCTAATATTCTAAATTCTCTTAAAGATTAAAAGCAATTAAAACAATAAATGTACAGTAACTACTCCCAAATCTTACACAAAATATTAATATTATAATTTGTAGTTTTACTTCCATTTCTATTTTTAGTTCTCAAATGTGGTCCCAGTAATAGAAGCATCAGCATCACCTAGGAACTTGTTAGAAATCCAAATTCTCAGCCTCCGCCCCAGACCTTCTGAATCTGAAACTCAGTCATGAGGCCCAACAATTTGTGTTTTAATAAGACCTACACATGATTCTGATACATGCTAAAGTCTGACAACTGCTATGTTTAACTGAAAGTTCCTCAAGGGTAAGGCATTCACCATAAAAATAATTAAATTATCCTAAGCATCTGGAGTTACCTTCTCAGGTAAATTTGGGGTTGAATTTTTAGCTGGTGGAAGTTGCATTTTAACGATAGATTTTTGTTTTGTTTTGTTTTGTTTTGGCCAGACAGGAAATATGGGACATTAGGTATCTTGGGTGATTTTTCTAATGACAATGGGTTACACATAGGGACCTCATGTAAACTAGCCCATTATCCTTAAACATAGTTATTGCATAGCCCCCATCTGTTGTACTCAAATCACACATTAATTAGTTATCAAATCTGATTTAAGTTTGCAGCTCCTATCCAAGCATCTGTGCCACTTGATTAGATTCAAGTAATCTTTTTCTTGCTTTGTCCTCATCTGGATTCATTTCATGTATTAGTAACTTCTTCACTGGTAAGACTACAATTCCTATAGGTATTTAAGTGATATCCACTTTTTTTTTCGGTACACAGGCCTCTCACTGTTGTGGCCTTTCCCATTGCGGAGCACAGGCTCCGAACACGCAGGCTCAGCGGCCATGGCTCACGGGCACAGCCGCTCCACGGCATGTGGGATCTTCCCGGACCGGGGCACGAACCCGTGTCCCCTGCATCGGCAGGCGGACTCTCAGCCACTGCGCCACCAGGGAAGCCCCTCCACTTTGTTTTTTAAGCGATATGCACTTTGCTTCTGTCTAAAGTTTTTGTGTCTCTGGACTCAGCATTAAAATCTGCTAGTAACAGAAAGTTTCAAGAGGAAGGAGGTGGCTTGTGTGTGTTGCTTTCATCTGAAATTTTGTAAAGCAGGGCTCTGTAGAGGTACCCCGAACGAAAATTAAGGGAGGGGAAGTGGAGCTGGTGTCATGTCATCCAAAGGCATTATTTATAGGAAAACAAAAATAATGTGGATGCGGAAATTCCCTGGTGGTCCAGTGGTTAGAACTCAGCACTTCCACTGCTGGGGCCCGGGTAAGATTCCTGGTTGGGGAACTAAGATCCTGCAAGCCGTGCAGCACGGCCAAAAAAAAAAAAAAAAGTAAATGGTACCCATCAGGGTTGTGCAACAAAGCAGCCCTGTGTCTGAGCAGGAATGGGCAGGAGACCCCAAATTTCCCCTGGCTCCTACTGCATCCCCAGTAGGTGTTAGAATTGTCTAAGAGAGTATCCACAGGCCTGCCAGGAAAAGGGTCACCAGGACAGGTGACCATGTTACAGAGGATGAGGGCTAGACTATGCATTGTGTCGTTAGGAAGAGAATGTGGCTCATCTTAGAAGGAATTCCAATCCAGGGAACTGATATCTGGTTGTCATTCCTGGGAGGGCTGGTGTGGCATGTGCTGAATGACACCTGTAGAGAAGAGCTGACAAGATGAGATACATCTGGAATAAATGACCAGCATATGACCAAGCTAGAACAAAACAACAATAAAATAAGAAGAACAATAAAACAAGATAAAATAAGCAAAAACCATGAAGAAGTGAGGAAGTGAAGAAAGGAAGGATGAAGGGAAGGAAACATACACACACACAAACACATGCACACCCTCAGATGTGGAGGTCATGCAGTGTGTCAAGCACACATAAAAGAAAATATTCCAAACCTGGATACAACTTAGTAAAAGTTGTGAACTTCAAGGGGAAAGAAAAACAAATTCCTAAAAGTTTTTAGAGAGAAGCAATAGATTATTTACAAAAATGAGAGTCAGAGTGGTTTTAGTCTCCTACACAGCTTGGGATACTAGGAGACAACATAGGGCAAAGTTTCAAAGTTCTTAATGGAAATGCTGTCGAACCTAGAATTCAATATTCACATAAATAGTATTCAAAAATGAGGGTAAAGCAGAGACCTTTTCAAACATGCAGTGAATTTTAGAAAAATTTGTTTTGCAAGACAAAGTCAATCAATTGATCAATCAATCAAACTCATTAGAGAAAAAGGGAAAGAGGAAGACATAGAAGACAAAAAGCAGTGATGATAAAACAAAACCTGTAAAACTTGTAGTTAAATTCAACACCTAGGTTAAATAATATTTGGTGGGATGGTAATTCTTTTGTTAAGAAAGGATTTCTGAAAGTGTACAGACATAGTGTAAAACCATTAATAATACAATTGACCCTTGAATAACACAGGTCTTAACAGCATGGGTCCACTTATAGGTGGATTTTTTCCAATAAATAGACAGCCCTCCATATCCTTGGGTTCTGCATCTGTGGATACAGAGGGCTGACTATGGCACTTGAGCATTTGTGGATTTTTGGTATCTGTGGCAGGTGCTGGAACCAAACCCATTCGGATAAGTAATCTCAATTAAAATTCCAAATAGTTTGAATAAAACATGGGTAAGAGATTGATTATATAGTTTTAGCACTAAGATATTTTAAATTCTAGAGTTTGATTAAAAAATTTAAATGTATGTATATTTAAATGGAAGGGTAATACATTCAAAGATTAATACAGTAAATTCTTTCATTCATTCAATAAACATTAGTTGAATATTTGTCCCATGGCAGGCACTGGGCTCAGTACAGGGAATACAACAGGAATATATGGACTTTCTCACAGAAGCCTAGGATACGCTTCAGTGAATCACGGACCTGACATGGGGGCTCAAGGTGCTGCAGGAGCACACAGGAGTGGTACCTGACCCAGACTTGGTGAGAGGTGGGGGGGACAACTCATTCCTTTAGGAAATGAAGGCTAATATGAGATCATAAAAAGTTATCCAACAAAAGAAAGAAATGTATGCCTGAGGGTGTGACAATGAAAAAGTTCTTGGTGATTTTAAAGAACTGGAACATTTTCAGGTTGGCTGGAATATAGAGTTTAGTGGGATGAAGATGCATGTGATGATGCTGGAAAGGCAAGTGAGCTGGATCATGCCAGTCTTTCAATAACAGCCACTGAAACATTCTTAAGCGTAGAAGAGAGTGGCTTGATAGATCTGCGTATCAGTGAGTTAACTTCTGGTTAAACATGATAGAAATACATTCTTTTAAATCTCCAAAAGCAATAAAATTTTGCTGTGAAGAATTTATTTAATGTAACTTGAGTTTATAATTTTGGGTGCAGTTCTTAGCTCTGTCACTTACTAGCTGTGTGATCTCAAATATATTACTTAACTTCTTTGAGCTTCAATTTTTGTCTTATAAAAGAAAATACTGATATCTTCCCTGTAGGGCTTTTGTGAAATAAAGAGCTGCAAATGAGAATTTAATATGAAAGCATTAAGCACAGTGTCGGCTGTATGCTGGATCTTTTGTTCCAAGTAGCATAAGTTCAACCTTAACTAGGTGAAGTCAAAAGGAGGGAATTGTAAGAGTGCCTTGGCGAGTCTCCCAGAAGCCAAGGGTGAGCATGAGCTCACCCTTTTTGAAAACTAAAGATCTGGCACCTGTCATCTACAGTTGGTTTTCTTCTCATCCCCTAGGGTCTGAGATCTTATTGTACCCACCAAAAGCTTGGGGTTGATGTTTCTTCTGTTCAAGGTAACAGTCTGACTTGTAATTTCTTAATTTCATTTCCAAGTTTCTTGGATGGGATTCTTCTTTGCTCATCTTGGTCTTTTGTGTATTCTCTACCCAGATGACCGTGTCAGTGAGTGTGTTCATGTACTAATGTGGGGATGGGGATGGGGCTACCTCCCAGGAGAGGAGTATCTCTTTAAAAGGAGATATAACAGTCAGACCCTCATAAATTAGGGTAATTCAAGAAAAGTTTCTAAAAAAGTGACTCCAGTTAACCCTGGAAAAATGCAAGTTTGAACTAGGCAGGTCCACTTATACACAGGAGGAACCACAGATACAGAGGGCTATACACTTATTAACCCCTGGATTGTTCAGGGGTCAATTGTAATTACAAAAATGTGGGCAAGTTGTGGAACCATAAGGGATCATGCACAAACCTGGTTTAGCCACATCTGTAGACTGTTAAGGATGAGAGGAGGGAAAATTTACCAGGTTCCAGGACACTTATATAGCTCAGGCTGCCTTAAAAGGAGAAGCGACCTGTTTGGAGATATGGCCAGCTCAAGGCAACCTCAGGGAGAGGGAATTGAGAAATATACGCTTGACCCCATATCTTCCCTCCCATATCCTATCTGAGCTCTCCATTGGCCAAAATCACGTGGAAGGGCACAGGAATCTATTGATGTCATTCATACAGGTCAGCCTCCTGGGGCAGACAGTAGAGTGGAGATGCCTGCCTCAGAGAGCTGTGGGGCAGACACAGTAGTTAAGTGTCCACTACATTACTATATAGCATACACTTTTAAAATTTTAATTGCTGTCTTCCAAAGCAAAATCCACATTATATTCAGTGTATGTGTGTATACATAAATATATATTCTATTTGGATACTGACTAATTTCATCTATTGACTGCTAGACAATAAACTACATTTTTTAGAAATAAGTGGTAAAAATGTCAGTTATAAAACTACAATGGTTGGCCTTTATTGAGTCCATTTGAAGTAGAACCTCATTTGTTCCAATCCCTAATACTCAAAATATCAATGGATAGACTTTAGTTGCAAACATGAGTCTTTAAAGGCAAGTGCATTGAGACAAATGTTTGTAGGAAAATGTCACTTTCTGAGCAATTTCATTTGTCTTGGCTAACACAGCTTGTATATGAGTGAATGCTGAGTGTTTCAGAGTTTCAATATAGACATTTTTGAGACTCCTAATTTCTCATAACTTAGCATCTAAATATTAACTTCAATTAATTTGGATTGCTTAAAAGTATAAACTTCATTATATATTTGGGACAAATCTATACATTCTGTGACTATTCTAAAAATAATGAATTCTTAAGGGAGAATGGGAGAAAAAAGCCAGAAAGCTTTAAAGTGATTTCTCTTTTGGAGTAAGCTGTATGAGAAACCTAAAACCGCCCTTTCCTTCTTTTTAACTGATAAAAATGCTAGGCATGTAAGTTAGGAATGCTAACAGGGTAGAAAGATTTTTTTAAATTGATCTTTACAGCTGCCACAAAAATGAAAGGTGAAGTCATGACAAGAACCACTAAATGAAATACATGCAAGTAATTCAAAAAGAAAAATCTTATCACTCTAATGGCCCTTGGTTGGATTTGTATATAAACAAATGGAATTAGACATGCAACAATATGGAATGATATTTTAAGATTAAGAAGAGATTCAAATTTAACAATCTATTTATTCACTAGCTTTTACAGTTTAAAAAATACTCTCTTTTTTCCTACTCTACCCTGGGGGGGTCGTCCTTAACTCTAAAAATACATTCCCACCTTCAGCCTTTGAAGTTTGTAAACACTGAAAGGATAAAATGTGGCATTTTCCTCAGACCAACTGTTGACATTTAGGAATCAAAGTGTATATATATATATGTGTATATATATATATATATGTATATACACATACATATATATATATTTTCTTTTTTGCTGTACGCGGGCCTCTCGCCGTTGTGTCCTCTCCCGTTGCAAAGCACAGGCTCCGGACGCACAGGCTCAGAGGCCATGGCTCATAGGCCCAGCTGCTCTGCAGCATGTGGGTTCTTCCCGGACCGGGGCACGAACCCGTGTCCCCTGCATCGGCAGGCCGACTCTCAACCACTGCGCCACCAGGGAAGCCCCAAAGTATATTTTTAAAATGTTTCAGGCCAACCAGATTGCAGAACCCTGGTAAGGAGAGGGCAATGATATTCCTTGGGAACAAGGAAGGAGTCTTAAACACATAGTCAATTATAATTGCTTTACTGCCCCAGGTAGTAGGAGTTCCAGACTTTTCTGGAAAGCACTGACATTATTTAGGGTCATGTTTCTTAATGTAAATAAAAGTAAATCTGACTTTTATATAAAATTAGCTACTTACTATTTTATTTTTAAACTTTAAAAGCCAGGAGACATTGTAAAGGATGTTGGCTTTTCAATATCTTCCAGATGTTCAAAAATTCGTAGTCTTGCTCATTCGGATGGACCACCCAAAGACAGTGCCAGAATTGTGTGATTCCATCATTAAAAGAATGCCAATTAGTTGAGCTGCAATATCTCACTGTACTGGGGAGGATGACTAGTTCACAGCCTTCAGTAAATAGTCATTTGGGTCTGAAGTGGGATTACCAAGGAGAGCAATGGGCTGATGTATTTTATGCAGCCTGACTCGTTGTATAACAGGCAAAGCAATTTAATGAAAATGGTCCTTAGCTCTGGTTTCATTCAAATGAAATCTTTGATTCCGGTTACTTACAGACTATTGTGTTAAACTTTAATCAATTCCATTTAGGTCTGCATAAAAATAGGGGTACATGATCAGTTTTACCATATAAATAAAATACAATGCATTTATAAAATTAAAACTGTGAGTTTTGAAATTTTTGAACAACATATGATGTGAGAAAATGCTCACAATATGTAACTGAATTACAAAATTGAGAAAAAAAATAATATTTAGAGTCAGATCCTAGCTTTACTAAAATATAGTTTAAAATTTACTATAAACTAAATTTACAAAAATAGAAACTGTTTATGTGGTGAGGAGAGGAAAAACTTTCTTCTTTATCTGTACACTGTAATTTATTTTACAATGAATTAATAGAAATTATTTTTATATTCAGAAAAAAAATAGATAAATGTTTACAAAGCAAAAAGAAAAAATTTCTGCAATGGCAATACATGCAGCCCATTTAAAAATGTTTAATCATTCTAGGTAATTGTTTAAAGAATATTTGCTACAGATAAACAAGCATATCAACTATTCTACTGGAATTAGGGCCTATATTAGAAAAAGTAAATGAATGTTGCTTATAACTAAAGACAGCAGTATAAAAGCAGCCCACTGGTTTTTTGGCTTGTGACTCATAACCAATCATTTCCTTATTCAACATTAATAAATACTCCTAAAATTACTATTGTATTAAGAATAAGAAAATATACTTGTGTACTCCTTGAAAAATGCAAAGTCCAAAGCCATGTGACTGCTTCTGTTTTGTGAGAGCAGTCCATAGTGTCTTGGTGTGCTGCAGACATCCTGGAATACAGCCAACATAAGCATATTGGTCAAGGCTACACTGAGCTGGAAGCTGGTGTGTGGGTGGGCTTCAGGCCGCCAGACACTGGGACCTTCGTCTATTAGCCTCCAGGCCCGGATATAGAGGATGCTGTCGTCCTAGGACTTTTCGCCTTCTGCTCTCTCTGCCCTAGAGTTTAGGGTACCCAGAGGACAGTGGAAGTAAGACTGGCATCAAAACATCTTGATCAAAAATGATGACAAGTTCTCCTCTGACTCCACTGCTTTTGGAGAACAGCCTCCACACAGGATGTATTAACCTGGTTAAGCAGAGCCACAGTCATCAGAGTTACTTAAATCACTTCTCCTGTTCAGCTTTGTGATTCTGACCGTGTGGCTGACAGGGTCTTGGTGCTACGGCCTGGTGTCAGGCCTGAGCCTATGAGGTGGGAGAGCCAAGTTCAGGACATTTGACCACCAGAGATCTCCTGGCCCCATGTAATATCAATTTGCGAGAGCTCTCCCAGAGATCTCCATCCCAATGCTAAGACCCAGCTCCACCCAATGACCAGCAAATTCCAGTGCTGTACGCCCCAGGTCAAACAACTAGCAAGACAGGAACACAACCCCAGCCAACAGCAGAAAGGCTGCCTAAAATCATACTAACTACACAGACACGCCAAAACACACCACGAAACACAGCCCTGCCCACCAGAAAGACAAGATCCAGCCGCACTCACCAGAACACAGGCACGATTTCCCTCTACCAGGAAGCCTGCACAGGCCACTGACTCAAACTCATCCACTGGGGGCAGACACCAAAAACAACAAGAACTACGAACCAGCAGCCTGCGAAAAGGAGACCCCAAACACTGTAAGTTAAACAAAATGAGAAGACAGAGAAATATGCAGCAGATGAAGGAGGAAGGTAAAAACCCACGAGACCTAACAAATGAAGAGGAAATAGGCAGTCTACCTGAAAAAGAATTCAGGGTAATGACAGTAAAGATGATCCATATCTTGGAAATAGAATGGAGAAAATACAAGAAACGTTTAACAAGGATCTAGAAGAACTAAAGAGCAAACAAAAAATGACGAACAAAGCAATAAATGAAATTAAAAATTCTCTACAAGGAATAAAGAGCAGAATAACTGAGGCAGAAGAACGGATAAGTGACCTGGAAGATAAAACAGTGGAAATACCACAGAGCAGAATAAAGAAAAAAGAATGAAAAGAATTTAGGACAGTCTTAGAACCTCTGGGACAACATTAAATGCACCAACATTCAAATTATAGGGGTCCCAGAAGAAGAAAAAAAGAAAGGGACTGAGAAAGTATTTGAAGAGATTATAGTTGAAAACTTCCTTAATATGGGAAAGGAAATAGTCAGTCAAGTCCAGTAAGTGCAGAGAGTCACATACAGGATAAATCCAAGGAGAAACATGCCAGGACACATATTAATCAAACTATCAAAAATTAAATACAAAGAAAAAACATTAAAGCAGCAAGGGAAAAGCAACAGATAATATACAAGGGAATGCCCATAAGGTTAACAGCTGATCTTTCAGCAGAAACTCTGCAAGCCAGAGGCGAGTGGCAGGACATATTTAAAGTGATGAAAGGGAAAAACCTACAACCAAGATTACTCTACCCAGCAAGGATCTCATTCAGATTCGATGGAGAAATTTAAAACTTTACACACAAGTAAAAGCTAAGAGAATTCAGCACCACCAAACCAGTTTTACAACAAATGCTAAAGGAACTTCTCTAGGCAGGAAACACAAGAGCAGGAAAAGATCTACAACAACAAACCCAAAACAATTAAGAAAATAGTAATAGGAATATAAATATCAATAATTACCTTAAATGTAAATGGATTAAATGATCCAAACAAAAGACACAGACTGGCAGAATGGATACAAAAACAAGACCCATATATATGCTGTCTACAAGAGACCCACTTCAGACCTAGGGACACACAAAGACTGAAAGTGAGGGGATGAAAAAAGATATTCCTCACAAATGGAAATCAAGAGAAAGCTGGAGTACTACTTCTCATATCAGGCAAAATAGACTTTAAAATAAAGTCTATTACAAGAGACAAAGAAGTACACTACCTAATGATCAAGGAATCAATCCAAGATGAAGATATAACAATTGTAAATATTTATGCACCCAACATAGGAGCACCTCAATACATAAGGCAAATGCTAACAGCCATAAAAGGGGAAATTGACAGTAACACAATCATAGTAGGGGACTTTTAACACCCCACTTTCACCAATGGACAGATCATTCAAAATGAAAATAAATAAGGAAACACAAGCTTTAAATGATACGTTAAACAAGACGGACTTAATTGATATTTATAGACCATTCCTTCCAAAAACAACAGAATACACTTTCTTCTCAAGTGCTCATGGAACATTCTCCAGGACAGATCACATCTTGGGTCACAAATCAAGCCTTGGTAAATTTAAGAAAATTGAAGTCATATCAAGTATCTTTCCCAACAACAATGCTATGAGACTAGATATCAATTACAGGAAAAAAACCTGTAAAAAATACAAACACATGGAGGCCAAACAATACACTACTTATTAACTAAGAGATCACTGAAGATATCAAACAGGCAATCAAAAATATCTAGAAACTAATGACAATGAAAACACGTTGACCTAAAACCTATGGGATGCAGCAAAAGAAGTTCTAAGAGGGAAGTTTATAGCAATACAATCCTACCTCAAGAAACAGGAAACATCTCAAATAAACAACCTAACCTTAAACCTAAAGCAATTAGAGAAAGAAGAACAACAAAATCACAAAGTTAGCAGAAGGAAAGAAATCATAAAGATCAGATCAGTCATAAATGAAAAAGAAATGAAGGAAACCATAGCCAAGATCAATAAAACTAAAAGCTGGTTCTTTGAGAAGATAAACAAAATTGATAAACCATTAGCCAGACTCATCAAGAAAAAATGAGAGAAGACTCAAATCAATAGAATTAGAAATGAAAAAGGAAAAGTAACAACTGACACTGCAGAAATACAAAGCATCATGAGAGATTAATACAAGCAACTATACGCCAATAAAATGGACAACCTGGAAGAAAAGGACAAATTCTTAGAAAAGCACAACATTTTGAGACTGAACAAGGAAGAAAGAGAAAATATAAACAGACCAATCACAAGCACTGAAATTCAGTCTGTGAGTAAAAATCTTCCAACAAACAAAAGCCCAGGAACAGATAGCTTCACAGGCAAATTCTATCAAACATTTAGAGAAGAGCAAACAACTATCCTTCTCAAACTCTTCCAAAATATAGCAGAGGGAGGAACTCCCAAACTCATTCTATGAGGCCACCATCACCCTGATACCAAAACCAGACAAAGATGTCACAAAGAAAGAAAACTACAGGCCAATATCACTGATGAACATAGATGCAAAAATCCTCAACAAAATACCAGCAAACAGAAGCCAACAGCACATTAAAAGGATCATACACCATGATCAAGTGGGGTTTATCCCAGGAATGCAAGGATTCTTCAATATATGCAAATCAATCAGTGTGATATACCATATTAACAAACTTAAGGATAAAACCCATATGATAATCTCAATAGATACAGAAAAACCTTCTGCAAAATTCAACACCCATTTATGATCAAAACTCTCCAGAAAGTAGGCATACAGGGAACCTACCTTAACATAATAAAGGCCATATATTACAAACCCACAGCCAACATTGTTCTCAATGGTGAAAAACTGAAACTATTTCCACTAAGATCAGGAACAAGAAAAGGTTGGCTACTTTCACCGCTATTATTCAATATAGTTTTGGAAGTTTTAGCCACAGCAGTCAGAGAAGAAAAAGAATAAAAGGAATCCAAATCAGAAAAGAAGAAGTAAAACTGTCACTGTTTGAAGATGACATGATACTATACATAGAGAATCCTAAAGATGCTACCAGAAAACTACTGGAGCCAATCAATGCATTTGGTAAAGTAGCAGGATACAAAATTAATGCACAGAAATCTCTTGCATTCCTATACACTAATGATAAGAAATCTGAAAGGGAAAATAAGGAAACACTCCCATTTACCACTGCAACAAAAAGAATAAAATACCTAGGAATAAGCCTACCTAAGGAGACAAAAGACTTGTATGCAGAAAACTATAAGACATTGATGAAAGAAATTGAAGACGAATGAAACAGATGGAGAGATATACCATTTTCTTGGTTTGGAAGAATCAACAGTGAGAAAATGACTATACTACCAAAGCAATCTACAGATTTAATGCAATCCCTATCAAACTATCAATGGCATTTTTCACAGAATTAGAACAAGAAATTTCACAATCTGTGTGGAAACACAAATGACCCCAAATAGCCAAAGCAATCTTGAAAAAGAAAAATGGAGCTGGAGGAATTAGGCTCCCTGACTTCAGACTATACTATAAAGCTACAGTAATCAAGACAATTTTGTACTGGCACAAAAACAGAAATATAGAGCAATGGAAAAGGATAGAAAGCCCAGAGATAAACCCATGCACATATGGTCACCTTATCTTTGATAAAGGAGGCAAAAATATACAATGAAGAAAAGACAGCCTCTTCAATAAGTGGTGCTGGGAAAACTGGACAGCTACATGTAAAAGAATGAAATTAGAACACTCCCTAACACCATACACAAAAATAAACTCAAAATGGATTAAAGACCTAAATCAAAGGCCAGACACTATGAAACTCTTAGAGGAAAACAGGCAGAACACTCTATGACATACATCACAGCAAGATCCTTTTCGACCCACCTCCTAGGGAAATGGAAATAAAAACAAAAATAAACAAATGGGACCTAATGAAACTTAAAAGCTTTTGCACAGCAAAGGAAACCATAAACAAGATGAAAAGTCAGCCCTCAGAATCAGAGAAAATATTTGCAAACAAAGCAACTGACAAAGGATTAATCTCCAAAATATACAAGCAGCTCATGCAGCTCAATATCAAAAAAACAGACAACCCAATCCAAAAATGGGCAGAAGATCTAAACAGACATTTCTCCAAAGAAGATATACAGATTGCCAACAAACACATGAAAGGATGCTCAACATTACTGATCATTAGAGAAATGCAAATCAAAATTACCATGAGGTATCACCTCACATCCGTCAAAATGGCCATCAGCAAAAAATCTACAAACAATAAATGCTGGAGACGGTGTGGAGAAAAGGAAACCCTCTTGCACAGTTGGTGGGAATGTATATTGATACAGCCACTGTGGAGAACAGTATGGAGGTTCCTTAAAAAACTAAAAATAGAAGTTCCATATGACCCATCAGTCCCACTACTGGGCATATACTCTGAGAAAACCATAATTCAAAAAGAGTCATGTACCACAATGTTCACTGCAGCAGTATTTACAATAGCAACCTAAGTGTCCAATGACAGATGAATGGATAAAGAAGATGTGGCACATATATACAATGAAATATTACTCAGCCATAAAAAGAAACAAAATTGAGTTATTTGTAGTGAGGTGGATGGACCTAGAGTCTGTCATACATAGTGAAATAAGTCAGAAAGAGAAAAACAAATACCATATGCTAACACACATATATGGAATCTTAAAAAAAAAAAAAAACTTTTTGAAGAACCTAGGGGTAGGACAGGAATAAAGACACAGACGTAGAGAATGGACTTGAGGACACGGGGAGGGGGAAGTGTAAGCTGGGACGAAGTGAGAGAGTAGCATTTACGTATATACACTAACAAATGTAAAATAGCTAGCTAGTGGGAAGCAGCTGCAGAGCACAGGGATATCAGCTCAGTGCTTTGTGATCACCTAGAGGGGTGGGATAGGGAGGGTGGGAGGGAGACACAACAGGGAGGGGATATGGGGATATATGTATACATATAGGTGATTCACTTTGTTATACAGCAGAAACTAACACAACATTGTAAAGCAATTATACTCCAATAAAGATGTTAAAGAAAAATAAAAAGAAATGTAAGGAAAGAGTTAAGAGCTGGGAGTATAGATAAAATAGAATTGTCCATCAGTTTGTAATTGTTGAATCTGAGCAGTGGGTACAATGGGAGTTCATTAAACTTTTCTGGCAGCTTTTATAAGTGCTTATAACTTTCCATAATAAAAAAAAAAATTTTAAGGAGATACAGAAATGCGCACAAAAATAAAACGTTTCTTGAACTTATTTTAGCTGGCTCTAACAATCACATCACAATTTCAAACTCTAATACAGCCAACACTTTAAGGTATGAAGAGGCTTGACCTTTATTATTTTTTCTTTCAGATATAAATTTTCTTTGCCCTTTCTAATCTTGTAACTAATGAGCTCTTCAGTTATACTTATCATTAAGTATTTTAAAACCAAAGTTCCTTTCAGGATGACCCTTCAAAATGCCCTTTATCATCATCAATTTGCTTCTCAGCCCTACTCCAGCACTGCTAGTACCTAGAAGTAAACAGCCTTATACAATTGGTTGTAAAAATGTCCACTTTGAAAAGTGAACTCTGGTATCTAAATATCACAACAACCCTTCAAATTCCTTTATAAATTATTCCAAATGTTGTCTTCTTATTATGGTAGCATATTCTGTACTTTTGGCTTTGCTCACTGAAAGCAATACTAGGTCTTTGAATGAGGAGTCTACTGTTCTTTCTTTTTTCCTTTCCTTACTCAGTAGTATTACTATGAGAATACTTATTCACTCTTATTCAACAAATATTCAGGACCTACTGAGTGCTCTGAGGAGGGTATGAAAAGGAAGGCAATCATTGCTTTAAATTTGATCAGATCATAGGAAAGAAAAATATTTTTAAAACTAGGAAGGATTAGTAAGTTAATAATAATTTAGTCTGAAGTATATGTAAATTTAGTTAATACTAAATGTTCTAGGTAACCTTTGAAAAAAACCAATCTTCCACAAAGTTTTAAAATTAAATTATTTCAATTGATGAAGATGAATCAGAACAACTTTCAGGGCAAAGTGAAACAGTACTAGATTTAAAAATGGTGATCAATATAATGTATGAAGCAACTCCTGTTGTGCAAAAGTGCTGGATAAGGCTTATTGGAATGAAATATAATGAAAAAGGCTTCATTCAATTAGATCCATTGGATTGAATGGATTGACTGGGTTGCTGGAGTTGAACTGATTGGGTTTAATTTAAAAAGAGAAGAGCCTTTTCTGGGAAATAATGAGAATAAGAGGATGGGTAGATATGAGACCACCAGAACAAGGAGCTTGAGTTTGGCTCATTAGATCTTTAATAAGAGCTGTGCATCCTTAAACTATCATTCACAAAATTAAAACTATGATTCAAATTTAAATTAAACAAATAGTTATTGAACACATTCTAGCAGGCACTACTAACTTTATAATTCTGGTTAAGAAAAATTATCTCAGTGGCTCTTTTAGGATGAACTTGAAGAGGAACAGACTGAAGTGACAGAGTTCAATAAGAATGTCATTGAGTTCCTCCAGGCATGAAATAAGAAGGTTCTGATCAAGCAGTGAAAAGCAGACTGCCAGGATTTCAGTAACTTGACCCCTATTGTTGAGGACCAAGTCCAACCAAATTTATACCAAACTCTGTTTTATATCAAGAAATATTAAAGTTCTAATGTATTAATATTAAAGTGGCCTTGCAGTCAGTTTGCTTGGTGAATATTTTACACTTGTCACCTTCTACCACAAGTATCAACAATAGAAAATAAAATAAATCACCCATGTTTTCCTTTACTGTCCAACAAGAAGAATTATTCAATAGAGAACATTTTTTAACAGTGTAGTGAGTTCCCAAATGGACCATAACCCAGAATGTCTAGATAGTTGATCCTCCGGCTTCAGGCTCCATTCCTATTTGCATCTATTAATTTGCAAAGGGTATCGAAGCCTTCTGAGAAGAGAACTCAAAATAGTTTGCACTTGTAGTTGAAGCAAAAAGAAGAAGGAAGATGTAAGGGATCCTAACAAGGAGTACTCTAGAGTTTCTGGGAGACGATTCATTTTTGAGGAAAAAGTCCTTAGGCATAGTGAGTTGGACTGAAGTATGTCTGAAGACATTTATAGTTTATAGTGTAGCCTGGTAGCTGTTAGTGAACTTAAGTCAAAACCAGCCATCCTGGGGTGTATGTATTACTAAAGAAAAGTCAGCAGCAGGACTAAAAGAGGTGTGTATGAATAAATTCAGCAATACCTTGGTGCCCAGTGTCTCTCCTTAGAAACAGTGGAGGGGACCAATTTCTTAGACCTTAAAATACTGGTAAAGGCAGGCCTGTGGAGGCAAGACAGAGGAAACAGCAACCAAATGAGGCATCAAGCACTAGTCCAGGATGAAGGGACAATAAAGCCAACAGCAGTTTCAGGGAGCTTCAAGAATTTGCTAGATAATCTTGGGGGTCTCCTAAAGTTACAGCAAGGAAAGGAAAGCTCCAATAGAAGTCTAATACAAGTCTGCATACTTGTATTAGAGACTATCAAAACAGCAAGATTCTGATTAACACAAAGCTGCCAATAAGGTGAACAAGTGAGGAATAAATTGCAGTTGTATCACAAGATCCTAATCCCTTCATCTCTCAGAGTAGACAGAGCCCTGGGCAGCCAAAGCCCCACCCTCCACCCCAGCAGGAGAAAACACCTTCATCTCTGGCTGCTCCAGGACAAGGCACTACTTGCAGCCAAGGAGGTGCTCTATCACCTGGCCAGATGAGAGCCCCAGACAACGGGCCTATGGAGCTGCTGGAGGGGTGTTCTAGGAACCAAGAAGAAAACCGGAACGAAGGCATGGGGGAGTTCAGGGTGGGATGGAGATTGAGGATGTGGGGCAGGGCCTAGGTCTAGTAAGTGCAGCTCCATGCAAATAGCAGGGTGCCTCTCTTCACATGTATGGGATAATGCTCTCTGTGGCTGATGTGGCCTTTACTAGTGACATCCAAGCCAGTGACTGCCCCAACAATGTGTGCATGTCCTATGAGTGAGAACATCATCGCTTCGAAATGTTTAATACGAAAAATTCTATTGCATTCACAATCTGCTCACATTATTCCAAGAAACTGCCATATTTCACTTGCTAATAAAAGAAAGAGCTGTAAATTTGTTTAAAAATAATTCCAAATCTTGTGCATTCTTGCACAGTTGTGAAAAAATTTTATCACTGTCCGTTGGAACAGTCTAGATGATGAGGGAGAATTTAATTGCTTTATTCAACACATATTTATTGAACATCTATTATATGCCAAGCATTGCTCTGGGTGCTGAGGATTCAGCAGTGAAAAAAAGAAACAAAAATGTATGCCTTCTTGGGATAGGTCAGCAATGAACACTTATGGTATGTATGTATGTTGCCTATTGTCCACTGGTCTCTCCTCCATTTATGAAAAATTTGATTACCAGACTCATAGTCTTCCTTTCCAATCCAAATCTGCCATTATCCTGACAGAATCCAATGCTCAACATGAGGGCAATTCAGCCAATATTCTAGCGTCTCACCTCCTTAACCATGTCATGTTTAATGACCCTCAATTCTACTCCACTGGCTTTATTACTTCCCATATTCCCACAGACATACTGTTGAAATGTGTCACTACCAGAAAGTAAAATTGCTTATTCAGATGTCCCAGTCATTTATGCCAATCGCCACCTATCCTTCCAGTGTATTTGCCCAATTACTCTCACAACTGATCTACAACCTCATAGGTAGAACCAGTCCAGAGTTTCAACCATTCTCTTTCAATATCCAAAACTCTTTGGTCCCATGTTTCTTTCATTCCATCTGGCAAAACGTCAACTTAGAATTAATCCATGTGTCTGCCTTCCCCAATCCTGTACCCAACAAAGCGCAAATATCAGACAAAGCAAGAAATATTTACAGGAGAGTGACTAGGCAAGTTTATAGAGTACAGGTAGAGGGTTATTCATAGCAGAGTGGAATTACAGGAGAGAATGTGTTATAAATAAGCTTCAAAGCTTTTCCTAATGAATTTATTGGTTAAACCAAAGGAGAAAAAAGGACTCATTCATTCCCTCCGTACTCATTAAGAAATTTGGATAATTGTAACTAGTACCAGCTAAAATTTCACTTTGCTCCATCCAAAACATAGCTGATTAGGAAACTATCGAAAGTGATTAGCCTGATTAAAGTTGAAGGCCAAGAAATTCTTTCCAGAGAATTATAAAACCACTTTATGGGTAAAAAAATACATTTATATGATTTTTTAAGACATAGCCTAGGGGCTTCCCTGGTGGCACAGTGGTTAAGAATCCGCCTGCCAACGCAGGGGACACAGGTTCAAGCCCTGGTCCAGGAAGATCCCACGTGCCGCGGAGCAACTAAGCCCATGCACCACAACTGCTGAACCTGCACTCTAGAGCCCATGAACCACAACTACTGAGCCCATGTGCCACAACTACTGAAGCCCGCGCGCCTAGAGACTATGCTCTGCAACAAGAGAAGCCACCGCAATTAGAAGCCCGTTTGCAACGAAGGATAACCTCCTCTTGCTGGAACTAGAGAAAGCCCACGCACAGGAACAAAGACCCAGTGCAGCCAAAAAAAAAAAAAAAAAAAAAAAAGACATAGCCTACTTTCCGCTTTCCTGCCCCTGTCAGCAATGTGACTAGAGGCACTTAAAAATAATAAAACTGCACTTTTAAAATTAATGTTCTAAGTCAACTTGTTACTAAAACAGGCAGCCTTTTCTCCCAATTAGGATAATGTAGACTTGTTTACTGCATTTGAAGAGGGTTTCTGCAGGTGTGGTCAACCATAATTAATTTAGATTTTCAAAGTTATTGAGAATGCTATTCATTTGAGTAAAGATAATCATTAAACAACATGTTAAAAGTTCTTTAGTTTCATTGTTTTTAGGTGAAGTTGTAATTCTAAAGTGAGGAAGTTGAAATTTGTTCTTAACAAGAAATAGAATAATGTTCAAATGTGCGTTGTCCTTTACCCAGAGACACCAAGAACCACTCCCAACTATATTTGCATGCAACATATTTGCAACCACTGTTGCATGAAATCTTATCTGAAATCTGTTGGAAAAACCTGTAGAGCCAGTTCCTGAGCCTCTCAAAAAAAAAAAAAAATAATCAGCCACAGTAACTTTAATGTAACCAAAAACAGTATTCTTGAGTTTATTCTCCAGTCTTGACCACTATAGAAAATTGGCTATTTCTACAAAAAAAAAAAAAATCCCTTTCAAAGGATATAATTTACCATTATTAAAGACATTTGAAAGAGTATACTCTGAGGAATAATTCTAACAGAGATTTCAAACATATTTTGAACAATAAGAGTATCATTTAAATAAATATGTATCATCCCAGTGAGGCTGCTTAAGGAAGTAATACCCAGTGAGAGGTCAAAGTTCTAATGTATTTATAAAAAGGTCATATCACTGGATAGTCACACTTTTTATTTATTCAAAAAATACTTATTGAGTACCTATTTTATGCCAGCACTGTACAAGGAGCTAGGTCTACAGTGGTAAACTGAGATAGTCTCTACACTCATGGAGCTTAAAGTGTAGTGGGGCAAACAGACATAGGTGAATTAGCAAAGAAATAGAGTATAAAAAGTATGTGCTACAAAGTGAAGGAACAGAGTGAAGACGTAAAGGATTTCAGTGGGGCTGTCTCGAGACAGATTGGTCAGGGAAGTCTTCTTAAAGGGCGTTACATGTGAGCTGAGATCTAAAGGCTAAGATGGAGCCAGTCATTTGAAGAAGGTGGAAGCTCTGAGGTCCAGCCTGAATAAAGACCCAAATGAAGGAAAGGCTGACTGATTCCAAGGAACTGAAAGATCATGACTGTGGCCGAAGTGCAGAGAGAGGAGAGATACGGGACCAGTGAGGCAGAGGTGACCAGGCTATGCAGAGCCTGGTGTACCTTGGTTAAGAAGTCACTGGCACAAGGATGTATGCCCATTTTTTTAAAGAAAGGACTATAAAATGGTCTGTGCATGTTGATTAACAGTATGTAAAATGCTTTGCAATTATAAAGAGATCACAGAAATACTGAAACCATTTGTGTTTGAAAATACTTTAGTATTTTCTTTTAGAATTGGTTAACCAAATAATACTATGATTACATTTAGATAAAGCAATGTTTTACTGTAATGTGCCTGAAACTCTCATTCTCTTAACTAAAGATTTGCTTTAAAATCTTGGCTACACTAATTGCTTTAAAATCTTGGCTACACTAATTGCTAATTGCTGGCTGTAGCAAACCCTGTTGGCATTTCACTTACGTTCTGTCAATCCCTCTTACTAGTGCTGGGGATCAAGCCTCCTGACTTTACGTATTTTGTTGCTAACTGCTCATTATGGAAACCTTAGATTTGCCCTTGGACTTTGGAGCTACCTACAGGTGAGAGTCAGAGGGACCCAGGAGTTTGCTGTCTTTCACAACTTGTGCTGAGTATAAACACCTAGTTCATCTTCCCTGGAATGACAACACTGTGAGGTGCAATGTGTACTTCAGAGCCCCAAGGGTGTTAGGCTGAGACCAGGACTTTTACTGGAAAGCAAACCTTTGGCTGGCTTCTTCCCCCAGTTCCTTCCTGGATTCTCTTGGGAATGTTCTAGCACACCAGTTGAACGCAAATCCTCAGCTCAAGTTCTTTTTAAGGAATAACTAGATATAATCACTCCTTAATTTATACATGCAAGCTTTTATTTATTCACCTACGCATTCTTTCACCCATCTTTATTGAGCCCTTACCAGGTAGCGTGCACCATGCAAGGCAGTTCTTGTATAATGAAAAGAGGTGTTTTAGTCTACCCCTACATCTAAGTATAACATATCCTAAGTTAATGACCTGTATTTGATTAATCAAATAATTATTATTTGATTAAATAATTTAATCAAACCTGTATTTGATTAATCAAATAATCTGTTTTATGTGATTAATCAAATTAGTTAAATGAAGTTATTTGTACTTGATTATATTTAATCAGCTAACCAAAAGAAGAAGGTACAACTAAAGATGTAATGTTTTCAGAAATGTCCATACTCTAAATTGTTCCTGAAATAAATACATCTAACCCCATGGGGCTGGCCTCTAACACTTGGGAAAATTCATGTGCCTAATTAGTGAAACATTCATACACACACACATTCACACAAAGATTCATTCACATACACACTTGTATACTCTCTTACATTCACATTTGTTCTCAATCTTTTTCTCAACCTCTCACATTCACAATCTGCCGAAAACTTACTTACACGTGCTCTCTCTCTCTCTCTCTCTCTCTCTCCTTCCACATTCTCTGATGTATTCATTCTTTATCTCTCTCACATACTCTTTACTGAACACTCACCTATACTTTCTCCCTTTCATGCTGATTCTTATATATACTTTCTCTGGCATGCACCCTCATACTCTTACACTCTCACATGCTCACACTGTTCCACAAACATATTTTCCCACAGTCTCACACTCATTCTCATACACTTATCACTCTCTCTTACATACTCTTTTACACACCCAACTCTTATACTCTCATACACAATTTTTCACTTTTTCACACGCACACACACACACACATACACGTGCTACATATTATGGTCCTATTTTCCTAGTTTTAAGTAAATGCTTTGTGAAATAGTTGAAATGGAAATAACGGAAAGGGTGAGAGTAACACATCCATAAGTGGGATTTCACTAGTTTTAAACTACATTCTGGTTCTAAAACATACATAGTGGTAAACCCAGCAACTAAGTGATGCTGAGTGTTATAGAAATTTTTTAGAAGAGGCAATGTAATCTCTCCAAGGATTCTAATTCCTAATCCCTCATACAATTATGAAACTGAAAAAGACAAAAATCACCATTTTGAACAATCCTCTTTTGTAATAAATGAAGAATCTGAGACGCAGCCAGGTTACGTGATTTCTCATGATTTAAATAGTTAAATAAGCCACTATGGAAATTAGTCTTGGGCAACTGTTCAAGTTAATTATACAACACAGTGATTAAGAGTGTGGCTTGTGGAGTCACACTGCCTGCATTGGAACCTCTGCCCTATCGCCCATTACCTATTTCCTGTAGGCAAAATCACTTTCCTAAACTTCAATTTCTCCATCTGTAAGAATAGTATAAGAGTATCTACACATAAGGTTGCTATAAAGGATAAATTAGTTAATCCATGGAATGTCCTTAATCTAGTTCTTGGTTCATAAAAAATGTTCAGGAAATATTAACTATATTGCCTACCAAATATGTACATCTATTTTCAAGATGTTGCTTTAAATTACATCAATTTTTATCAGTTAGGAAAGTAGGTGGAAAATGCACTCTATCTAAAGTTTCTGTTCCCAGAAATTGTACAAGAGTAATGGACCTTATCCTACAGGGAAAAAAGAAATCTCTCTGGGAAGGGAATGAGAGCCACCGGGACTGTTTCAGGTTCTTCAAGGTACCATCTATAGTATGAATCCTGAAAGTTATAGAAATGAATACATGACACTACCTTCTTGAAAGCAGACTTATAACATCCTTCCTGACTTTTGAATCAGACTCAGATGGTGGCCTCAGGGGTGCACCGAAAGGCACATTGGGTCAGATTCTGGAGAATTCAGAAGAAACTGGGAGGTAAGAGAAGAGGGAAATCAGTACTGGCCCACACAATGAGAGTGATAGAAAATAAAATTCTTGATTGTGAGATAAAAAAAGCAGAGAAAGACATAATATACATGACTTAGAATTTCATTATAGTAAATTATTAAATAGAAGCCCCTTAATAATACGTATTTTTAATTTTGAATGAATTATTAGAAAGCAAAAAATAATAGAGTGTACTTTTTTTTTAAATTAAAATCTTACCATTCCCATCTACTCTGGTTAGAATAATCTAGCACATTGTTTTGATATCACAATTTACATTCTGGATGAGGGTAAAAACAACTTTTTTTCTTTATTAAATTCTTTATGATAATATTACTGAAACACTATAGTTACATATGTTTTTGCATTCTTTCTGAGTGACAAATAGCATAACAAAATTGCCCTCATTCTTAATACAGACTGTCAAGACTGGAGTCTAGTTTTCATACTGACTAGAGGTTAGCGAGGATTGTGGCTAGACTCCCCTAGTTATGCCATGGCTTTTATGTATGTCAGTCTTAGTATTCAGCGATTATACCACCCAACTAGCCCACAAGAGCACTGTGCTCTCATCTACCGCTTCTGCTTCTGGGTGTTTGTTTTTATAAACTACTTTATTGAGGTATGATTGACATACAAAAAGCTGTATATATTTAATATATACAACTTGATGAGTCTGGAGATAAGTTTACATCCATGAAACCCTCACCACAGCCTAAGCCATAAGTATATTCATCACCTCTTAACATTTCTTCCTGCCCTCTTTATTACTTTGTGATAAGAGTACAACATAAGATCTACCTCTTAGCAAATTTTAAAATATACAGTATAGTGTTATTAAGTACAGGCACTTTGCTACACAGGAGATCTCTAGGACTTATTCATCTTGCACAAAAGAAACTCTGTATCCTTCAACTCAGACTTCTCCATTTCCCCCATCCCCAGCCCCTGGTAATCACCATTCTTCTCTCTGCTTCTGTGAGTCACATTTTTAGATTTTAGGTAAGTGGTATCATGTAGTATTTGTCCTCCTGAGTCTGGCTTATTTTACTTAGCATAATGTCCCCAAGGTCATTCATGTTGCAAATGGTAGGATTTCCTTCTATTTTTAAGGCTGAATAATATTCCACTGTGTGTATTTACCACATTTTTTAAATCCATTCATCCATCTATGGACACATTAAGTTATTTCTATATTTGGGCTATTGTGAATAATGCTACAATGAACATGATGAGGGGAGGTGCAGATACAATCTTTGAGATCCTGCTTTTAATTTCTTTGGATATATAGTTAATTCTAGGGCACACCTGTATACTTATGAATAAAGCCTGGAGAGCTGTCGGGGTGGGAGGATGCTGGATCAAGAAAGCAGGGGAAGTACTGCACGTGGATGGAAGGCTTAGTCCGGATCCTCATAAAGAAAGTGGGTAGAGAAAAGGGTCACCCCATGGAATCCCAGTATTTGGAATGACTTGTCTGTTTTGAGTGATGTGAAGAAAATGGAGACTTAGGTCTGGAGCTTCAGCTACTTCTATCTTGGGAGCCATGAACTGCATCCCAAAAGGAAGTGTCATTCAGTAAATGGCTGACATCACAGCAGCCTTACCAGGGCAAGAACACTATGGTGACCAGCGTCCACCTTGTGCAGAGTACACTATTGTGTGAAATCACATTGAAATATGGCCTACATTTCACATTGTAATTTAGAATATAATCTCATTTTTTGTGTTTTGACATAATTTGAATGGTTGTAGATGGACTAAAAAAAGTTGGTGCAAGATAAAGGGCTACAGAGGTCAGCATGTTCCCTGCATGCCATGTAAAGTCACTTTGGGAAAAACATGAGAGTGTCCCAAAGAGTGTCCACGAAAAAGTCTTTGCTTAGAAACCTCTACTAATTAGCTAATGACATAAATCAAGTTAAATGCATAACCAATATAATCCCAACCCATTATTACCAACAGTAAAGTAGGTGTCTGTGGAGGAAGGATATGAGGATGCAGGTAAATTTAGTTTTAAGCTTTGTTTTCTCTGTAGTCCTCTCTTTTAGGCACATTGTCAGCATAGATAAGCAGGCACCCTGTCCACCTCCATCCTACAGGAAATAAGTACTTAATATAATTCAAAAGGACAACAGACCCACCAAGCAGCACAATCCAAGGTGAGGTCTCCTGTGCCACAACTGCAGGGCCAGCCATAGAAAGCTCTGAAGAGAGCAAGACTGTTCCCACTTCAGGGACACATAGATGGGGACAAGCAGATGTAGGACCAGATGGAGTTGTGTGATTCTGTCTTATCAACAGAATCAGCAAAGTGGGAATTTCAGGGGAAATTACTAATGGAAAAAGATCTGTTCACTCCCTAGCAGGAACATGAGGAAGTCCATTATGGAAAGTTGTAATTAACTCTTGTGTCTCGAGACACAAAAATAATTGCGGTCCCACTAAGAGTATTATCACCTCCCAGTAAGCCTCTGGATTCATTCTGTTTTTGTGGAAATGGGTCCTCTCAGAATAAACAGAACCCTATTCTAACTTTCCTGTAAGACTGCTCCTTGTGCTGATCTGTCTCTTTTATGACCCTAAAATCCAATCTGACTGCATCTACTAACATTTTTTCCCAATTAAACCTGAAGGAAACATTCTCATGAAAACGTAAGGCAAGTCTGGTAATCTGGCTTCTGTATTTTTCCAATCCTCAAAATGATAAAACTTTGTTCTTTCTTTTGAGTGTTTTCATTCAGTCATCCAACAAACATTTCCAGAGCTTTTCCTATATTTTAGGCTAGAAGATAGATCCTGCAATCCCAGTGATAAATGAGTCAGTCTCTCCCTTCAAGGAGCATGCAGTCTTAATTTTTCAATGTCCAGCTGATTGATAATGGTTCCTCTAAGGTCCCACTTCTCACTGTACTGGCTCCCTACATAAAGGGGTTTCCATAGAGCATACTAGCCATTAATGGTCTATTCTGAACTGTGCAAATGCATTGCTCATCACATTGTCCCAGCCTGTTTTCAATTCTCCTCACCACCAACTTCATTATTAGTTCTTACATTTCCATCCAGCCCTACCTCCAACAGGTCTTTGAAGAAAACTGCTATGATTATGACATTGTTTTTCTCAATAATAATTGACAATTATTGTCCTCCACCCTGACAGCACTGCAGTCTTAGCTTGTGTCAGGTATGCCCTTGCTAGTTCATAATAGTTCATACATCTGACTTCAACCTCAAGGATACAGCCCAGAGACCAGGAAATTAACTATCAACTCCAAAATCTTCTTTGTTTCTCTCAGCCAGGGCTGTCCCTAGGGTATGTGAATCCCCCTGTTTATGTAAGCAATTTTATTTTAAAAGGATTATAAAATCCTTGGGTCCATGTGAAGTATGGTTATTTATCAATAAATATTTAGAAACATGGGTAGAGAAGTCCTTAAATATTTCTTGATTGCCCAGTCAGAGAAGATTCTTCATAGTGTTGAGGCAACATCTATTCCTGTTCAGGTCTGAGAACCATCTTGTCATGTTCTTTATTGTCAAATGTGTCATTCCTATCTAATTTCATATCTCCCACTGTGAGAAAAAGGTAATAGTGCTGTTACTACCTACAATACCACGGCCTTCAGAACTTGTTTGCATGGAAACAACATAGATCTTGTTGCCTCTACAGTTCACTGATACTACTTATTTAATTCTTAGGAACCAGTTCAAGATGAGAGGAGCCTGGGATGACCCCGGAGGATCAAATCCCAGAACATTTCTGAGCATCTGGTCTTCCTAACCTTACAGAGTAGAGGGACTGAGAGTGCCCCAAAGAGGAAAAATAGGGACAAGGACTTACAAAAATTTCTGTGCACCTGATCTGGAAAGTGCTCACTGGCAGCCCTGTTCAGTTCCAGGCTATGAAAGGAGACTTAGAAAAATTTTTATAAAGGCTCTACCCAAAGTCCAGGGTCCGTGGTCTATGCCTCAGGGATAGAGGCCATACTTGCCTAAAAGGCAGTACTGCTCAATGGGATCAGAGAATGCAAATAAAATTCTTAATGATTTACTTTATCATCCCAAACACTCTGAGGAAGGCAAAATCTACAATCACTATAGCCTTACTTCACTACTCTTGATTTGGCAAGAAAAACAGGACTAGGGAACTAAAAAGTGAAGAAGGCAAAAAAGGGAGCAAGGTAATGGGAACTTGATAATAAGCTATGAATCTACAAAGAAATAACAGAAAAGGAAGAGGTCAATAAATTATAATCATGCTAGAGAGAACAAATATTACCCTAGAAAAGATATTTCTCCCATAATCCAATATCTCTTTTTCATTGTTCCAGGTCCTCTCCACCTCCCAAGCAAATTCATTATTTTAAAATTATTAATTTGAAAGTTTATTTTAGATATTTGGGTATTGCTGCATTGAAAAGATAATTATTTTTTCAGTCATACCAGAAGGAAAAGCTTCTGGAGTTGGACAAAGCTGGGCATACCTGCCCCAAGCAGTTTTTACTGGACTAGCGTCCATCATCTACATATCTTTCATGGAGAGAGAATTACAGTTTGAACATTGTTTTTTCTTTCTTCTTTCTATTATTACACTAAAGCTAAATTTTAACTCACTTAAGAATTATACCTAATTTGCCCTTGAAATTACTTTAATGCCATTATTATTTAATGTTTTCTATTTTAAATATTTTAGGTGTATTAAAGTTCTATACTTACCACTGCAAACAGACTACCTAATAACTCCATCATTTTTATATTATAAAAGATGATTTAAATGCCCATAAAAGGAGGTAAAATTACATTTCCTCAAAATTTAAGATAAAAATATCACACACTAAACTTACCTTTTTTGTTCAGTGTGAAGAAATTACCATTTTATAGCTCAGAGCAACAAGAAGAAAACCATAAAATTAATACATGAGGAAACAACAATTTTCCTATAATTTTTCTCCCTTTCAGTAATCGATATTTCAACAAAAGTTTCTGGATTTATTTTGGATGTTATGATGTTTAGCCATTGAGATGGATATGGTATTTTTTATTTATACTTGATAAATCTATAAAATGTATACCTGCGCAAGACGATAGAGATCATACAGTCCAATCTCCACTCTGTCCATGGGAAAACTGAGGGTCTGAAAGACTTCCTGGCTTGCTCTCCCCAGGAGGTCTGTGACAGAAATTGGATACAGATCCTGACTCCAAGACTGGTACACTTCTTTTTAATCTATCAAATAAGAGACAGACAGTTTGTGGATATAGAAAAGTCAAGAAGTATCTACAAACTAGAAAAGTTAGTAAGTGAATTTAACATGACTACTGATTTAAAATTTATATGAAAATTGGCTTATTTCTACAAAATGGAATTTTGATTGAGATTATGTTGAATCAATAGAGTAATTTGAAGAAAACTGATATGTTAACACTATTGAGTCTTGCAATCTATGCACATGATATATCACTCCTTTTATTTATGTCTGATTTCTTTGAGCAGTGCTTTGTAGTTTTTAGTGTAGATTACATATCTCTTGTTTTATTTATTCCTAAGAATTTTATAATTTCTGATCTTGTGTTAAATAATGTTTTTAAAGTTTTATTCTTCAGTGCTTATTGTTAGTATATAGAAATAATTGACTTTTGAATGTTGATTTATATTCAGCATACTTGTTAAATTCTATTGCTAATTATTCCAGTTTTTTGCAGATACTTTTGGATTTTCTATATTTACAATTGCATCACCTATATTTCATGGCAGTTTTGCTCCCTCTTTCCAATTTTTATTCTTTTCAAATTTTTCTCTTACTCCAATGACTAAAATAACTAAGACACTGCGATTACAAGTCGTCATGGTATACATCATTTTCTTCTCAACTTCAGAAAGAAAATTTTACTATTTCACCACTAACTACAATTTTAGATGTAGATTTTTTTTGGTAGATAATCTTTATTAAATTAAGAGCATTTCCTTTTATTATTATTTTGCTGAGTTTTTAAAATAGAGAATGACTGAATTTTAACAAATGCTTTTTACACATTGATTATGTTAATGTGGTGAATTACACTGATTAATTTTCAAATATTAAACCAATCTTTCATTTCTGGAATAAACTCTTCTTGGTCACAATATATTATCTTTTCTTCATATACTGCTGAACTTGATCTGTTAATATTTTGTTTAGCATTTTTGTATCTCAGTTTACAGATATTGGCTTATAATTTTCTTTTCTTGTGTCCACATAGAGTTTTGGGATCAGTATATTTTGTCCTAAAAAGAAATAAGGGAATGTCCCCTTTTTTTTCTATTTTCAAATGTTTGTGTGAAATTGCTATTATTTTTTCTTTTTAATATTTGAAAGAAATCATCAGTGAAACCTTATAGGCCAGGAATTTTTCTTTGCAGGAATGTTGTTTATATTCAGATTCAATTTATTTAACAGATATAGCACCATTCATAATATCAACTTATTTTTACATCCCTGTAAGATCTATAGTAATAGTCCCTTTTACTTTCTTTCTATTGAACAGCTGTTTTCTACCTTTTATTTTCTTAGCCCATGTTTATGGAAGTCTGTCGATTTTATTAATATTTTCAAACAACTCATCTCTAGCATTTACAATTTTTCTCTGTTTCATTGACTTGTTCTCTTTATCTTTCCTCCCTTCTTCTTTCTTTGTATTTTACTTGCTCTTCTTTTTCTAGTTCCTGGAGATGGAAGCTTAGATAACTAAGTCTTAATCTTTCCTCTTTTCTATTTATATTTTTAAAGCTATAAATTTCCCCCAAGTCCTGCTTTAGCAGGATCCCACAGGCTTTAACATGTCATATAATCATTATTAGTTCAAAATTTTTTCGAATTTTTTTTCAATCTTTATGCCTTTTGCTTTTCTTGTCTTATTGCACAGTATAAGCTTGAACAGAATCAGTGGAATACACATACTTGGCTTATTCCTGATATTTCTATAGCTTGAATATCACTTTTGTTCACACCTCTCAGGGTCCATGCCATCCCCCCAAGACCTCCCCATTTTCACCTCCACAAAGGCAAAACATCAGGGTCATGGGCAGTGTGCCCTCTGCCCACCCATGTAGAGTCCAGAATTTAGGGCCAGCACCTAAACCAGGGATCAAACCAAACTATTCAGACCTTAACTCCTCCTCAGGGTGGATATGGCTCAGCCCAGGCCCAGAGCCACATCCTGGGGGTCTGGGTGGATAGAAGAGAAACATGGAGATCAAGAAGCTATCTGATATCTCCCAAACCCTCTGACCAGAGTCAGTTTCATTGCACATCTATCTGGGAGTCTAGTCCAGATAGAAATGTTTCGTCTATTCCTGATTCTTGGTGGTATCTTTTTTATTTTTGAAGTATAGTTTACAACATTGTGTTAGTTTCAGGTATACAGCAAAGTGATTCAGTTATATATATATATATATATATATATATATATATATTCAAATTCTTTTCCATTACAGGTTATTACAAGATATTGAATATAGTTCCCTGTGCTATGCAGTAAATCCTTGCTGTTTATCTATTACATAGTGGTGTGTACCTGTTAATCCCATACACCTAATTTATCCCTCTCCCCCTTTCCCCTTTGGTAACCATAAGTTTGTTTTCTATGTCTGTGAGTCTGTTTCTGTTTTGCAAATAAATTCATTTGTGTCATTTTTTTAGATTCCACATATGAGTGACTTCATATAGTATCTGTCTTCCTCTGTCTGACTTATTTCACTCAGTATGATAATCTCTAGGTCCATCCATGTTGCTGTAAACTGCATTATTTCATTCTTTTTTATGGCTGAGTAATAGTCCATTGTTTATATATATCACATCTTTTTCTAATTTTTTTTTTTTTTTGCGGTACGCAGGCCTCTCACTGCTGTGGCCTCTCCCGTTGCGGAGCACAGGCTCCGGACGTGCAGGCTCAGCGGCCATGGCTCACGGGCCCAGCCACTCTGCAGCATGTGGGATCTTCCCAGACCAGGGCACGAACTCGTGTCCCCTGCATCAGCAGGCGACTCTCAACCACTGCGCCACCAGGGAAGCCCTCTTTTTCTAATTTTAACTGTTATTTCTTTTCCATGGATTATTTAGAAATGTGACACTTAATTTTTAAGAATTTATAAATGTTCTGGTTGCTGTTCTGTTACTGGTTTCTTGATTAATTCCACTGTAGTTAGAGGCTGTATCTGTATGATTACAATCCTTTGAAATTTGTTGACACTTGCTGTTCTGTTTAGCATGAGGTCTGTTTTGGACTTAAGAGTTGATGCTGGAATGATTAAGAATTTTGGGAATGTTGGGATGTGATAAATGTACTTTGCATGTGGGAAGGACATGAATTTTGGAAGGCCAGAGAGTAGACTGTTATGGGTTCAAATGTGTTCCCCCCCACCCCAAAAAAAGATGTGTGTACTCTCCAGTACCTCTGAATATGACCTTTTTTGGAAATAGAGTCTTACAGAGGTAATAAGTTAAAATGAGGTCATTAGGGTGGGATCTAATCCAATATACTTACTGTCCCTATACAAAGAGAAAACTTGGACAGAGAGATAGGCACTATGTGAAGACAGCCATGGGGTGACAGAGGCAGACATTAGATTGATGCAGCTGCAATCCAGGGAATGTCAAGGACTGCCAGCAACAGCCAGGAGCTAGGAAGAGGCAAAGAAGAGTTCTCCGCAGAGTTTTAGCGGGCCCTGCCAATACCTTGATTTCAGTTTTCTAGCTTCATAACTATGAGACAATAAATTTTTGTTCTGTTTTTTAAGCCACCCACTGTATTGTATTTTGTTATGGCAGCCCTAACACACAAGTACAACAGTCAAGTTAATTGTTCATCTCAATGGAGTTATTTGCCACTCAAGTCAAAAATCATGTACTGAATTTACAAAGTAAAAAATTGGCTCAAAATCGGAGACTGATTCAACTAGACAAAACAATATTCTGATGTCTATGTCCATCCCAACTAGACCAGATTCCCATCTCTAGCAAGTGGAAGCAAAGATACCACCTCAGCTGCCTCCCTATGAGCACTGTTTCGTTTTCCACTCAGCTCCTACACTGAGGCATTTTCTATTGATATATATTTGGGGATGCTAGGTAGGTGTTTCTATGAATACAGGTGAGGTTTGAATGTTTGGGTCTGAAACGTGAAGAAAGTTGAAGAACATTTTCTTCATGATGGAGGGATGAAATAGGGATTCAACTACCCATGAGGTTTCCTCTCCTCTCATATTCCCTGGGTTACCCCAACTCCCCAAACCTGGGCCAAGTTAATCTCCCCACCTCAAGACTCTGTCCTCCTCCCAGATCCTGTGTGAATCATAACTTGATTTCACCAGACTCTGACAAATGTATTGTGATATCAAGTCACTCTTGGTTCTAGGCTCAACCCCGACAGAGCATTTCCAGGGGTGACCATTGCTTTGATCTCTAACTCACAGTTTACCCCAGGGTAACCAGTCTCCTGCCTGGGATAAATCATCCAATGTGCCCCATCTACATTTCTACTCTGGTCTTCAGAAGACAAAAGCACAGTCATACGGTTCATGTCAAAGTAATCTACCTTGCCTGGTTTGGTACTTTGTAGATGTAACTTGTAATGCTCACAAGAGCCCTAGTGTACAATTTATTATTCATGTTCATGACAGGTGTCAACTAAAGCTTGTGAGGCTTAAATTATATGCCTTAGCAATGCAATTAGCAAACCATGGGGCAAAGATTCAAACAAAGAACTGCCTGTAACAGGGTCAGAGAAGCACGAAGAAAACATGTAATGCTTGGTTTCAATAGCCTCTTAGGGATGCTAAGTCTCTTTCAGTCTTTCAGGTCTCCTCACCTTCTCTCTAGTCTTCCCCAGGTGTCATCTGGGAATGGCTCATTGGATCCTTTGTTGGCATAGGAAGAGAGTCTCTTATTTATACTAAGTGCCCTGTGCAGCTCTCTTTGCTCATTTTTTTTTTCTTTGGGGTGGTGGGGCTGTGTTGGGTCTTTGTTGCTGTGCACGGGCTTTCTCTAGTTGCAGCAAGCGGGAGTTACTCTTCGTTGTGGTGCATGGGCTTCTCATTGCAGTGGCTTCTCTCGTTGCAGAGCATGGGCTCTAGGTGCTAGGGTGTGCAGGCTTCAGTAGTTGTGGCTCGCGGGATTTGTTTCTCCACGGCATGTGGGATCTTCCTGGACCAGGAATCGAACCCGTGTCCCCTGCATTGGCAGGCGGATTCTTAACCACTGCACCACCAGGGAAGTTCCTCTCTTTGCTCTTAATCAACTCACATTTCCTTGTTTGCCTGGTCACTAGTGACCCCACTGGCACCCATAACTTATACATACACTAGAGAACAAACTCATGACCTGTTCTCCTTCAGCTTGCTTAGGGATCAGGGGTTCTCCCTACTGGCCTGAACTCAGCTCTCAATGGTGTTGCAAACACACTTTGGGCTGGCTGTGAATCCTAGGTAGTTTGCCAAAAAGTCCTTGGATACTGCACTCACTACACTTTTATACTTACAGTCACTATTTTTTCTGGCAAGCTCCCCACCCAAACTCTTGGCTAACTTTCTGTCTTCATACCTCAGAGGAATCCTAGGATTTGGGATCCCTATTTCTACTACATGAAAAACAAAGTTGGCTCAGAGGAGCTACAATGAGGCCTGCCCTCTGCCAGTACCACTCCTCTAACATGGATGCAATCTCCCACATGTTGGTCCAGGCTCTTTACAATACAATCTTAGCCTAGAATTTCAAATATCAGTTGGTGCAAAAGATGCTCTGCTTTACAGTTTCTATATGTCCAGGACTTCAGTCAATCAGGAGTAGTCCATGTCTCATCTTCACCCCTCTATTCCCATAATTCCTTGCACAAGAATGGTATGTTTCTCCTTCCTTTCTCAAATAGACTCCCCTCACGTTATACCCTTCTTATTCCTCTGTGAACTATTTCTATGTCTCCTTCTTAATGATGGAAGGGCTATACTCTCTAATATTATGGAAGAAACTATAATCTAGATGGTCAGGCCTGGCTCTTGATATGTTAATGAACAAGTATCAACTAGAATGCCTTCAGTGGCAGATAACAGACAATGTCAACTCAATTTGACTTAGACATTAAGGAAATGGCATTATCTGATGTGATTATTCCCAAGGTAGGGCCATTACAGGTTGGTTAATTCAGTGCTCGACTGTATCATTAAAGACAGTTTCCCTACATCTTTCTGTCCTGCCATCCTTAGCCAGTTGACAGCCACATGACAGCTGCCACCATTTAGATGTCACAGGAAAGTGCAGTACTATCTAGTGGCTGAAGATAACTGCTTTTTCCTCTGTCAGATTTATTTATTTTTTGTAAACTTTTAAAAAAACTCAAGAGTAACATACATAAGCAGCACATAAGAGTTATGGTTGCCTCACATTCTTGTCAACCCTTGTATATTCACTTATGTTTCATTACCCATTCTAGTGAGCACCTCAATGTGGGTTTGGTTTTACTTTTGGCATCCTGAATAATAATTAGTTATTTAATGCTAATTAAATTAATGCACAGTGCTTCCTCTATAATTATTTTATATACTACATGCCTATTTAAACCTACTCTCACTAACAACCAAATGATATAACCATTTAGCTAATTCACGCATTCAATTAGTTGCCAAAGCAACATTAGTGGGACTTTTTATAGCAAGGAAAACCTTGATCAGAAATATCTTCAGCATCTCACTTCTCAGAAGTGCATCATGTGCTTATACCTAAAACTACTTTTTGGCAAAGGAAAGGGAACAGCATGATTGGCTCAGACCTGTCATGTTTCTTCCCTGTGCTGGTGCAGTCACATATCTTGCCTAAGAAACATGGCCCAATAGGGTAATTGAACCAAATCAGGTTCTGTTAGAACGGAGAAGGAAAAGTTATTGGTTACTGAATAGGCAAACAAAAGTGCACACTAAAATGCTAAAGGAATTATTAAACTCATTTTCTCTCGTAATAAATTCTAGGTTTCATAATTATTTTCTCTACTCGAAACCTTATTTTGTTAAACTAAAGCTAATGACTGTTTTATTAGGCAAATGGATGAATCAGACTAACTAGTCAGAAGATCACGTACATGCAAATGCAAAAGAGAGAAAAACGTTAATGTATCTCAAACACAGTTTTCCCACTGACTTAAAATCAGTCTGTCACCAAAATATTATGAGCTATAGTCTGAATTTCAAATGAGGTAACATTTGTTAGATAATGTTGACTTCAGTTTTTGTTTCAGCTGGCTAATGACCAACATATATTTGGAAGTCAGCAAGTTTGTGTTTATCTATCTAATGCAACATTTGGCTGGTAGCAGTGTTATTTGACTTACAAGGAGAGTTGTTTTTTTTCCTGTATGACACTTTGGTTCTCAGCCAGCTGTTTAAGTTAATTATAAATTTTGCTATTGATTATCAAAAATCACGTGTTCCAGACTTTGGCTATAACACATATGTTTGTATAGCCATATATATTTCTATTTATGACTACCAGAAATTCAAAGAAAGGTAAAATCCCTCAAGTCAGGGGTTGAATCTTCTTCATTTCCCCTGATAAACAATAAAATCCCTCACATCCCAATAAGGTATGATTTTCTTTTGACAAAAATTTTCCATTTAAAAAGTAACTAACTTAAAAGAATCTTTTTTGATATATTATTTATTTTATCAATCAAAGTAAATACCTTCATGTTTAAAAAAGCTCAGGTGTGAAAATTTAAAGAACATATTAGGTTTATTCTATAATTTCTGTTTTTTGTTAAAAAGATCCTAATTTAGCCTTTTTATAATGATGTAGTCATCTAATAAAACATACTCTCTTAAGATTTAAGGATTTAACCACCATTTTCCTTAAATCTCCAAAGTAAATTTGATAGGATTTTATAAATTAGTTAACAATTGTAATTACCCTTACTAGCTAATTAATTGGCTTTACTTAAATAAACATTAAGCTTAGTTTGTTGGAAACAAACATGTTATTCAAATCTAATTTTGGATAAGGGCATTTACATACAAAAAAGTGAAACTACACATGCTGATGAGGTCAAGGACCAGATCTTTCCAAATTTCTCTTTCCACACATGTCAGCAAACAGCTGGAGGCTAACAATAGTAGAGGTTGTTCTTTTGACCCCTTTAAAAATATAAAAGGCTATACTTTGAGAAGGCAAAGAAAATAATGCATTAAGATTTAAACTCTATATCTGTTTCAGGCTCACCCCAAGCTGCTGGTAATAGTGTCTTCCTCCTGAGAGTTCAGCCCTAGCCAGGCCCTGGTCCAGTGCTATCAGGCCTGGTGGTTCTCTTTGGGTCTCACTTTAGCACATAGAAGCATCCTTCAGTGAACAGTGGCCTTGTTCCCCAAATGATTGGTGAGCTACATGCTTCCTCATCAACCCCCCATCACACTTGGAGGACCCTAGAGCCTGTTTTGGCTTAACTTTCCACCCTGAACAATATGGTCCTGTCCCTTTCTCCTAATTCCTATAGATACTTTTTCTCCAGAGCTGGACCATGCTTTCAGATCCTTCACCTCATTTCAGTCAGGCCTTCCTTTATCCTCACACTCTAGATACCAAACACCAACAAGAATTATGGCCATTCTAAAGCCTCCCATTGACCCAAACCCTGCCCGCTCTGAGCAGAACCTCTCAAACCTTAACCTCACTTAGATCTAACCTGATTTTGATGCTTTACTTCAGACTATATTTTACACTGTTTGCCTTCCACTAATGACTAGTTTTCCTCAGCCTCCACCAATTAATTACTAATTCTGTCCTGTCCTCAGGTCAAGCCTGTTGCCCTAGAAGGAAATTGTATTATACTATGCAGGCAGGCAGGGCTGCTAATGACAAAGGGGTAGAGTGCATATCAGAACACTTGCAGTTAGCTGATGAGTTGGTGCAAAGAAAGCCAGTGACTATATCTAAAGCAAAAACCTTTTTTTTTTCCTTTATTAGCATAACTGGATTTTTTTTAACCATAGTTCTAACTTTGTTGCTAGAGCGCAAACAGCTGGTAGGGGGACTATAACAAGAAAGGAGGCTTAAAGAAAGCTGTGATTTTTTTACAGTTTTTCTAATAAATGTGTGATACAGCCAATCTGGAAGCACAGGAAAAGAACTGAAAGTGAATGAAATGCTACTTTGGATGTACTGAGGTCTCCTCAACAATAATACGGTCAGAAGTTTTTTCACTATGAAGCACTAGACGTAATAATAAGAGCTAGGTTAGGTTTATTAAACTTTATTAAGCAGGCACTTTACATGTACTAGTTAATCCCCATAATTCTCACAGAATCATAGGAGATCAGTGTTTTTTATAGATGAGGAAACTGAGTCACAGAGAATTTAAGGATCTTATCCAAGGTCACACAGGCAATTAAATGGCAGAGTAAGAATTCAAACCTAGGAAGGCTTATTGCAGGGTGATCTTAAGTCAACAGAAGTCAAAGTTAAGTCTCATGTAGAAATAAATGCACAAATTCCTATGTACCCTGTTTCACATTAAAATATTTCCAAAGGAATTTAGGAATAGTCTCCATTTTGTGGCTATATAAAAACACAAATTTTAGAAATTTCTTGTCCTTCGTTAAATGATCAACTTAAGGTAGGATTTGAGTGAAACATACACCCTTGCTTTTTTCTACTACCCTATCCTTAAACATTT
Organism: Pseudorca crassidens; assembly: GCF_039906515.1. Taxonomy (NCBI): domain Eukaryota; kingdom Metazoa; phylum Chordata; class Mammalia; order Artiodactyla; family Delphinidae; genus Pseudorca; species Pseudorca crassidens. The sequence continues at coordinate 77,117,335 of NC_090301.1, forward strand.
AAGTACCATCAGTACTGTTCACTAGGTTTCCAAATAGACAGATGCTAGGAATTTCAAACTCCCTAAATCCTTGATCAACTACTTAACATGGCTAATTCTTGAAGGGTCAAAGCATGGTAGATATTCTGAGAAAAAGAAGCATTGTTACCAGTTAGAACTTGGTTTTCTACCCTGATGAAATTGGCTGTACCACTTATGACCTTGAGGATCCCTTTTTCCAAGTTAGAGACAGACCAAATGTCCTCTTTAGTCCTTTCCTCCTGAACCCCACCCCATTTTACTCTTTGAAGTCCTTGCTCTACAAAGGTGAGGAGGAGGATGCAAAAACTAGCTCACAGAAAGAGCCTTTTCTAAGGGCTTGAGCAGTGCCCTTCACCTGTCCTTCCCCTTGAACTCTGTCCTAATCCTCAGAAGTCTTTCCAGATCAGAGTCCCAAGAATACCCAGCTTCAGACTATCCCACTGCACCAGACTCTGTTTACAGAAGACACAGAGCACAATAATATGTGAAGCAATCACCAAAGAAGATAACACAATGAGGGAAGTATCTAAGAGAGTCTGCCACTTGAAAGACAACATTTTTAGAACTCTGCACAGCAATTTGACACAGTTATGTCTGACAGAATTATTCTCCTCAGAAAGACAAGGTTATGCTGTAGTAACCTAAAATCTTCAGGGGCTTCTAAGAAGAAATGTTTATATGTCCAACGTAGGTCAGACACAGGTAAAGAAAGAAAAGAGAAACATAGCCATCCTCAAGCTGGCTCTCAAAGTTTTTGCTTCCATGCACATTCTGTAGGCTAAAAAAAATCAGGTGGTTGCTCCTGAGTTCAAAGGGCAAGAAAGTATAATCCTTCTGTTGGGATGGGTACTACATACCACACAATGCCAATGGAATAGGGAACTGTAATTCGCCTCCAGAGAAGGGCAGTAAATATTTTGAGCAAAATTACAGTATACCACAGGTTTTGGTTTTTGTCTATTAGTGTATTATTTATTTTCTATGCTGCATAACAAATTACCACAAATTTAGCATCTTCAAATAATATACATTTTACTTTCATAGTTTCTGTGCATCAGAAGTCTGGGCACAACTTATCTGGATTTTCTGCTTCAGGGTTTCCTAAGCAGAAATCAAGGTGTCAATCAGAAATTTGGTCTCTCCAGAGCCCTGGGGTTCTAATCCAAGCTCACATGGTTTTTGGTAGAATTCAGTTTCTTAGAACTCTAGGTCTGAGGCCCTCAGCTTCCCCAGGCCATGCTCAGCTCCTTGCCAGGTAGGCCTCCCTATAGAGACAGCCCACAATGTGGCAGCTTGCTTCTTGTAAGGAAGTCTCTAGAGCAAGGCTGCAAGGAAGACAGAGTCCTATAAAACATAATGTAATCATGGGAGTGACACACCATTATCTCTGCCATCTTCCACTGCTTATAAGTAAGCCACTAATTCCATGCACATTTAGGGGAGAGGATTGTAGAGGGGTGTGAGTACTAGGAGATGGAGATCATGGGGGTCAGCTTAACGTCTGTTTGTCACAGGAGGTAGGGTGGGAAATGAATGGGGAGTCTTAAGGCTCCCTCTAGATAATAGACCATGTTGTTAATGTATACTTTAGACATATCCCAAGAATTACCAAAAACATACCCGTACACGTAAGATTACTTTATTTAGACATTGAAATTATAGCACCAGTTTTATTTTAACTCCATAATATTTCCCCTGCCCTGAGGCTGCTATTTTTCATTTAGTAGGAAAACCATTTAAGAAAATACCTGGTCATGATATTGATGAAAACCATCTTTCATGCTCTACTTTTATCTCACTTTCTAGAAGAGGACTGTATTTCTTTTAATATGTACCAACCCTAAATGTAGTCACATTGTAAGGTCTTTTTCATCTGCTCCCTGTGAACTATCAATTAGCATTTCTACATTAGTCACAGATGATGTGTGTCACTAGAATAGCTAATAAATACAACCTATGCAAAGCAGCTTCTATCAAAATAAGAGAGAATGCCAAGCTCCTGGTTTCCACAATTAGCTTATATTATGTGTATACAAGCCAAGCAGCTCAAATAAAAGGCACTGCCAGAGAACATACCGAATGAAAATGTTTGCTTACCAAAAAGAAATTTCTAAATGTTAATTATGACCAATGTGCTTTTTCCTAAGACCAAAATAAGTCTGCAAAAGACTTTCAAATATAAGTTGGCAACACTAAATCTGGCTATTTGTAGCAGTTTATGGTATGTAAATCATGAGGAATGTTTTGACTAAAATTCATTTCAAAGGAAAATGCAAACATTTTCCAGAGCATAGATTGTGTTGTATTGTAGTGTTAATCAAATGCCTGTTGGATGAGAAGTATAATGCTCCTCCCACACTGTAATAATAGAAGTACCCTTGTCTTTCAACAGAGTTTCATAATAAAATAATACTGTATTTATACACAGCTGCTAGACGTCACTGGCAACACCAGTGACAATGTAATTCATGACCCCAAAGGGTGCATGTTGTTCTTGTTCTCAAAGACACTAGAAGGTAGCATGACAATCCCAACAAAAACTGGGCTTATAAGCAGGTCAGAATATGCTCAATCTGACTCATAACTAAGGACTAACTCAAATCATGAGATAACTTTATATCTAATACAGTGTCAAAGATCAAAGTGTTTGAAAGTGCTGTGTGGGCCATGGTTTGGAGAAATAGGTATTCTCATATTTGGTTAATGAGACTAGAAATTGGGGCATCCTCCTTGGCAGGCAATGTGATAATATCCATCAACAAATTAAAATACATATAATCATTGACCTAGGAGTTCTGCCTAGATTTAAGCTCACATAACAGCATAAAGACATTTTCTCAAGGATAACCTACAAAAAATATTATATAGTAAAAAAACAAAAACAAAGCACAGATGTGTGTACATAACGTGGTCCCACTCATTTAAAGAAAGCGGGGGGAAAATTTATATGTATGTTTGCATACATATTTTTTTTCCTGAAAGGATAAACAAGGACCTGTTAGCAGTGGTTATCTCTAGCAAAGGGAGATGAATTATGGAGTAGAATTACACATTACTTTTATTGTATAGCTTCTAGTACTATTTGAAATTTTTATCATTCTATTGTTTCAATGACAAATAGAATAAGAAAATGAAACCTACTTCAACTGAATGAATCAGGTATACCGAAAGTCATTTCTAATTAAAATTATGGAGTTCTATTTTGGTTTCTTGGCCTTCCCATATTTTAAGTGTCCTTAAGAGGCAAAATGAGTGATAGGACAGTTGCCACTCAGAATGCTAATTCCTTTCTCTGGCATTCTGAGTGATATTAATGCTTCAGACACTATTCCAAGCTAGCGTGACCTCAAAAAAATTCATCTTGTTGGGTTCAGAGTCATTCTCTGAAGGTGAAAAGGTTGAGGTTCTGAGATTGAGAGCATAGTCTGGGATGGACCCAAGCCTGTATCATATCTCTGCAGACGTTAAGAAGTCATTTGTTGAGGAAGAAGTCAAGAACCCTCTAAAAATGTGATTAGGAAAAACTGCTTTGAGAAGTTTCTTTATGCCCAAAGGATAAGGCAGTCCTAAAACTGGATTCCCAGAGTTTGAAGTCCAAGAGTGGACCAAAAAAAAAAAACCCCCTGAAATTCTCAAACCTACCTCAGTTTGATCTATTCGCTTACTCTTAAATCATATTCAGACTACCCCCTGGTGGTTAACTGTAGAAAGAGATTCCTTTCTGTCCAACACACTGTGGCCCTTGATTCAGACAAATGGGACTTGATTTATTACACAATCAAACTTCCAAGAACTGAAAAACACAATACAAGTTACTACCAGGCAGGGAACAAGATTCCTAGTATGGCAGTATAAGTGGAGGCTGAGATGGAGAAGACAATTATTGGCAGGAAAAGTTTATGTTTTAGACAAAATGTTTTTAAATGTTTCCCTGATTTACAAAGGCCTCTTCTTCTGGTCTCATTCTCCTTTCAAATGCCAAAATTTTTATTCTACTTAGTGCTGTATGCCCCAGCCTCTCTGAGCTGCATCTGATTCATTGGCTCTAATTTATACTCACATGGGTTGATAACAAGACACCTTGTTGTACTCTAAGTCACCAAAGATACATAAGCGCTACCTCATCTTCTAAATTACCTAACACCCTTAGGAAGAATTTGAATCTTGTGGTCAGAACCAATCCACTTGTATTTGTGTCACTAGAGTTGGTGTCCTCTGAATTTAGTGTTAGTATAAGCATTGGTGTCTGAACATTGTTCCTAGAATACATGGCATCTTTATATAAATATCAAAATATCTACGGGCTTCAAAGCAGCATGTGTTAATAGAAAGATGAAGAAATATATGTTTGCAGATTCTACCAAGTCTCAGCTATTTGTTCTGCTTTATTTCATTTTAGTGAACCTGCTACACTCCCTAAAGAGCAGACTGCTTGAAATTGCTTTTTCTCATCTGATGCTGGAATGAGAAATATGTTTTGATATCATTGGAAAATCCCTACAGAGTTAGAAGATGGAGGAGAAGGGGTCTCCCACATTTCCAGGATTTAAGATAAGCTCCTCAGAACCTCCTCCCTTATCCTGGTGCTTCTCTGTCTTCATTTTAAAAGAAAAAATTGAAATGTAGTTATTTTTTCTCTTTTGACTGAAGTATTATTGGTTTACAATATAATTAGTTTCAGGTGTACAACATAATGATTCGATATTTTTATACACTATGAAATGATCACCACAATAAGTCTAGATACCATCTGTCACCATACAAAGTCATTACAATATTATTGACTAAATTAATTATGCTCTACATTATATCCTGGTGACTTACTTATTTTATAACTGGAAGTCTATTTCTCAGTCTCCTTCACCTATTTTTCCCATCTCTCGCCCCTCTTTCTCCTCTGGCAACCAGTTTGTTCTCTGTATCTGAGCCTGTTTCTGTTTTGCTTGTTCACTTTTTTGTTTTTTTACATTCTGCATATGAGTAATATCATACAGTATTTTCTTTCTCTGTCTGACTTATTTAACAGTATAATACACTCTGGGTCCATGTTATCGCAAATGGTAAGATTTCTTTTTTATGACTAATCATCTATTGTATATATACCACTTTATCCATTCATTATCAGTGGACACTTACATTGATTCCATATCTTGGTCATTGTAAATAATGCTGCAATGAACATTGGGGTGCATATATCTTTTAGAATTCGTGTTTTCTTTTCTCTCAGATAAATATCCAGAAATGGAATTGCTGAATCATATGTTAGTTCTATTTTTAATTTTTTGAGGAAACTCCATACTATTTTTCATAGTGGCTGCACGATTTACATTCCCACAAAGAGTGCACAAGGGTTCCCTTTTTTCCACATCCTCACCAATACTTTTTATCGCTTGTCTTTTTGATAATAGCATTCTAACAGGTGTAAGGTGATATCTCATTGTGGGTTTGATTTGTATTTCCCTGATATTAATAATTTTGAACATCTTTTCATGCACCTGTTGACCATCTGTATGTTTTCTTTGGAAAATTGTCTATTCAAGTCTTTTGCCCATTTTTTAATCAAATAGAGGGTTTTTTGATATTGAATTGGGTGAATTTTCATATATTTTGGATATTAGATCCTTACCAGATATATGATTTGCAAATATTTTCTTCTATTCAGTAGGTTCCCTTTTTATTTTGTTGATGTTTTCTTTTGCTGTGCAGAAGCTTTTTTAGTTTGATGTAGTCCCATATGTTTATTTTTGCTTTTGTAGTCCTTGTGTGAGAAGACCAAAAAGAATAAAATAGCTAGGAATAAATTTAACCAAAGAGGTAAAAGACCCATAATCTAAAAACTATGACATTGATAAAAGGAAATGTAGACAACACAATTAAATGAAAAGATACACTGTAATCGTGGATTGGAAGAGTTAATATTGTTAATATAACCATACTACCAAATGCAATCTACAGATTCAATGTAATCCCTATCAAAATACCAGTGGCATTGTTCACAGAACTAGAACAAATAATTCTGAAATTTGTATGGAAACACAAAGGACCCTGAATAGCCAAATAAACTTGAGAAAGAACAAGGATGGAGAGACATGCTCCCTGATTTCAAATTATACTACAGAGCTATAGTAATCAAAGAAGTATGGTACTGGCACAAAAACAGACACATAGATCGATGAAATAGAATAGACAGCCGAGAAATAAACCCACAATTATGGTCAATTAATCTATGACAAAGGAGACAAGAATATAAAATGGGCAAAAGACAGCCTCTTCAATAAATAGTACTGGGAAAACTGGATAGCTACATGCTAAAGAACCAAACGACTACTTTCTTACACCATATACAAAAATAAACTCAAAATGGATTAAAGACTTATATGTAAGAGCTGAAACTATAACACCCCTAGAAGAAAACATAGGCAGTAAGCTCTTTGACATTGGTCTTAGCAATATTTTTTGGATCTGTCTCCTTAGATAGTTGAGATTTTTAAAAATAATAAAGTAGACTAAAAGATAACATAAAAAATGGATAAAAGTTTTGAAAACCAACAGCTAAAATTAAAACTACACATAATCAAACAATTTAAAGAATAACTCTTGACCAAGAAATGGCTTTTTGATGTATTTAAATAGCTAAAAGGTGATTTGCATTTGTCTGCATTGTGAATATAGGATATTCTGATTGACAGAGTTTCTTGGGGAGATCCTGGGCTGGGAGCTTTCCTTTACCTCATGGGAAAGGTTCATGCCTACAGAAACAGGGGTATATTCATACATTCAGATGGCACAACCAACCTCAAACCAGTAATCAAACACCAATAATCAACCTCAACATTCTTCAAACTAATCATCAGCTTATGGAAAATAAAAACTCTCTTTCCTCCCACAATTCTTTCCATCTTCTTAGAAAGTCAAAATCTATTAACTGACCCTTATTAGGCATTGAAACAAGTTCAATTGATCACTGGTTGCATAGTGTCAGGGTCACCATCCACAGCCAAGGCAAGTATAGGAACGGAAAAGTGACTTACAAAACTTTATGAAATCTGAACCCAGTCTCTCTCTGACCTCATTTCTTGCTAGTTTCTCCCCTCTTGCTCTGCTCCCACCAAGCTTACCTTCTTGCTTATCTTCTCACACACCAGGCACACTTCTGCCTCAGGCATCTTCACTTGTTTTCTCTGCTTAGAATGCCCTTTTCAGGTATATTCATGGCTAGTCCTTCTCCTTCAAATCTGGCTCAAATACCACCTTAACATCACTATTCCCTTCCCTCGCACTCCTGATCCCCTTACCTTAATCTATTTTTTACTTAATACTTACCACCTTCTTAAATAATATATAATTTAACTATTATGTTTATATATTCCTATCCACCCCAACTCCCCCACCCCCCCACACACATTGTAATGTAATCTCCACAAGGGCAAGAGTTTTGTCTGTTTTATTCACTGAGGTATTCTCAGTGTCTAGAAGAGTGTCTGACACATGATAAATACTCAATAAATTCAATGTTGTTCAAAGAATGAATGAAGACATTAACATTGCTCGGCAGATCAGTTCCTTTACTGTGCAGTGTAAGAGCAAGTCCAGGTAAAAGAGACACAGCCCTGGGTCCAGAGTTGCCAAGTGGTGTACAGAGGATATATGGAATGGCAGAAGTGAACAAGGTCAAAAAGTTAATGTAGCAGACCTTTCTGGAGTCTTTCATAGAAATTTCTAGAGTAAATCTAGGACAGGTGTTTGTCTACTGCTGCCCAAAGGATTTTTCAGTTTTAAATCTAGAATATCTCTAGTCTACCATCTAGTCTAGTCACCCTGTCCTGCACAAACATTGCCTCTGGCTTAAAGAGATTTCAGTCATTTTCTGATTATAATCCCTCATTTCCCATTTCTCCATGAAGTAATAATGCCTTCTCTGAAAGGATAACGACCCTGAGGGTAAATCTAAATAACCCATTAATTTGAAAGTTGGTCCCATTCATTCTCATCAGCACTTTCAACCTCAGAGGACACCACTCTGATATTAGCAAGAAGACCTGCATCATTTATATTCAGTTGATTAGGTTCGGAGAGTTTTAACCACTCTCTTCCATTCTCTCAGAATTATTCTGTGACATACCTAGAATGTCTACCTTTGCGATGAGTGCTTTTCTGCTATGGATGTATGCCTCTGTCTCTTATTTGCACACAAGTTACAGAATAAATTTGTGTTTTCACCTTCTCCCTGCATCACTTATAGGTTCATGATTCGCATTCAACTGGTAATCAAAAACAATATTGCTTGAATGTTAAATCTTCTTGGCAACTGAGCACAATGAAGTATCCTTTACAAGGAATTTTCACAAGAAATGAAATATGTTTTACTCCATCAATTAATGAGATTATAAGCTCCTTTGAATAAGTGACCATGCTTATCTTGCTTATCACTCTATCCCTACATCTAAGATGCCTGGATCGTAACAGGTGCTCAGTAACTAGTTTTGAATAAATGAATGAATAAAATTACGACATGGTAGTTCTTCTTACCTATAAATCTAGCCCAAACTCCAATTCTACGCCCTACTTCATTAGCTGTATTTCACTCATAAAGCTGAGCTTCACAAGATGGTGAGTATATTCTTTCCACACCTTAAGACTGTTTCTTAATGCAAACACAGTGATCACTAGAAACTCAATTAATATAGAGGAACATCAGGCTGTCTCCAAATGATTTAATTTGATTCTGACATAGAATCTTTAGGAGAACATCCATTATTTCAAATACCATATTGACCTGTTTTTAGATGGATCATTGAAGCAGCCTAGGATGTACAACAGAGCATTTTCATAAATATATCATGTTCTTAAATCGTGAGCTTTCTCCAGGACACCTTCTGTCAGCTTATAGGTCATGGAAGCAGCAAAGCATTTTATGGATTCATTTTCATTCCTGTCTATCCATTAGGTGTGAATTAGACAACAAATCTGGATCTGTTTCTTGGCTTAAATCTTTTTGTAAGATGGTATTGACACAGAGTTAAGAAGCCAGAAATAGACTCAATTTCTTATAGTTAAGCATAACTATTTATGGATGATGATTTTTCACTGATTCACTATTTTTAGTTATAATAAAATATTCTGGCCATAGACTCACTCAGAGACAACTTAAAATCAGAAAAATAATTTTAACTTTGATTTAATTATTTAGTTTATTACTGAAACTAACTGATGCCACTTCACAGCCTTAGAGGTTTTTGCAGTAAAATAATGAAAAAATAATAAAACCCACAAAGAATTATTTTGTCAGAGTCCTATTCTCATAAAATCCTATGAATAAAACTTTTAAAGGTAGTTTGACTTACATAGAATTAATTCAACCAGGAAAAAAAACATGAAATGTGACATCAATACTTTGAGCTATGAAAAAGTGCTGTGTGAACTAATTTTTTAAAAGAGTTATGAGTTGCTATTAAAATAAAACTGAACTATCCATAAAATTACGGCCAGTATCAAGAATCACATAAAAAGAAGAGCAATAGGCATTTTCCTCTTTGATTTTTCTTTGACTTTTTTCCATTTTATGGAAAAAAAATGGAACTTTTTTTCCAGGCAAACTTTAGAATCAAGGTACATAAAGAGTCCCATTGGGATCTTTATTACAATTATTACTTTGAATTTATAAATTCACTCAAAACGATTTGATGTTTTTACCATATTGAATAATCTACACCAGGTACGTGTTATACTTTTCTGTTTTTCAGTATTTTCTGTATCATTCAGTACAAGTTTATATTCTTTGGAAAGTATGTACCTTGAACATTTTTTGTTCAATACATTCACAGGTATTTTAAAGTTTTTGGTGTTATAGTGAATGGACTCCTCCTGCAAATACACAGAGATATAAGACACAGCAAATTACATTTGAATTCTAATGTTCTTAGACCTGATTATCAATGTGACTCATCAGGTCAAGTCACGATCCAGGAGTAGTTTTTCAAGCTCATCTTTTTAACTGCATTAGAAGATGATGATCCCAAGAAAATATTCAAGGACTTCCTGATAAGAAACATATGTGCAATCTAATAATGTTTATATTTATCTTGAAACAAGCAGTTGTAAGACAGAAAAATGAGAAATAACCTGAGATAACTTCACAGAATATCCAATTACACAGAGTCCATTGTGATGCACTAGTTTTCAGAGCCAAGGCAAAAGGATGGAAGGGCAGTTTTATCCCAGCAATAGCTGCCAACAATTTTATGAGGTACACGCAGAGATAGCAGTTTTGAAATTTCAGTTTTATTCATCTCCCCAAATCCTGTGTTAAACACCTGTGGACTGAGTTTATCATTGCAAATGATAAATTACAACTGTAAACTCAAGAAGATTACTAAAGAGACAAATAGATGACTTTTATTAAAAATAAGGTTTATGGATTGGGAACACAATTGTGTTTATCAAAAAAAATTATTTGCTGAGCTTTCATAGAAACAGAATCAGTTGCTAGACATTTTTTCTCCATATGCTGTATGTCTCCATTTCTTTCTCATTTAGATTTACAAGTCACATCTTCCACCTATTGAGTTCACTGAGAAGCCCAGTCTTTTCCAACTCTTGTGAGATGAAGCAGGCACTTCATAGAGCTCCAAGAATAGTTTGTCCTATTTAAGAAACACCAGATGGAACAGCTAATGCCATGCCTTGCCTCATCTGTACTCTCAATGTGGCACAACTTTAACTTTCTATCAAAACCAGAAAAGTCTTTACCTTTATACAAAGAGAAAGGGGCGAAGCATCTTTAGATTCTCATCTTCTAAGAGTTGCATCATGTCCTGGATCCCTACCCAGGATCAGTTTCTAAAACAGTAATATCATCAGGATTTGTAATTATTAAATAAGTAAAATTTTAAGCAGGGATTTGGATAATGGTGTTAGGCTGGTGTTGACATTTCAGTGCTAAGTTATCTATAGAAAATCTAAAAGAAGGGAAAAGTAGCATATAACTAATCTATTAGCAGAATCAGAAACACTGAGGTTTCTGATGGCAGCAATCATGTAGAAGGAAAAATGAAAACTCCAACTGTTAATTGTCCTCCCAGAACACCAGTTTTCCCTTCTCCTGAATGTATAAATCATATATCTTCATTCAACTTCTATCAGTGTTTAAGGAAGTTATAATCACAGTTTACTTTCATTGGAGACACATGTGCTGAGGGAGGATGTATTTAAAATATATAAATGACTATGTTAGAGAAACCTGAAATAGAGAGTATCTTAAACCAAAGGTCCAGCCCTATGTGGTTCCTGCTCTAGAGGTGACTAAATGACAGATGGAATTAATAGAATAAAGTGCTGAGAAATAAAGGTCTTTCTTAATTAAAATTTTCCCAACAGAACCCTGATATTACCAGTTGAACTCAATGTTTTATCTGGCCATCTCCAAATCAGCTACCATTGTCACATACAATTTATGATGTTTCCCTGGGGAGAAGTTGTTCCCTTGCATCAGTCATTTGCACAATCAGCATTTTATAATCAAGAGCATAGTTATCAAATAACAAAGAAATCAAAGGTCATTCCTTATCAGGAAAATTTTGGAGTTCCTTGTTACAGACTTCAGAATACCTAATAAGGCAAGGTGTCAGTTACCAAGATTTAGTAATAGCTGTCCTTCAGAAAACAGAGTTGACCTCATACGCCCCATCTGTAAAATGAAAATAAGTTAGACCTACTCCTCTCAGGATACAACAGCTGGCCAGCCTCTTATATGTGCTTATTAATGGAACACATGTATCACAAATTTCTCCTTCTACTAAGTCCATCTCCTGAAATCAAAGGTGTTGTGGAATCAAATAAGCGAAGGAATATAGTATTTCAGACTTTCATTTGAAGTTATTTGAAGGGGAAGAGAACTAGTTTAATTCACAGTTTGGTCTTTCTTCATAGATATGCTGATTAGAGTGAAGTTGACAAGAGATCATGGGCTATACAGAGATAAAAGAGATCTCAAACCATGAAGTGTTCATATATTAGATGAGCAGGCCCCTGAACCACCAAATTTGATTACAGCCCCAAAGGCATTATCTTCCAGCAAAACTGCCACTCTTAATTTTTTGTAAGTTATTCTTTATTCTAGATGACAGTTTTTAGAAATAATATTTTGTCAAATTTGATTTTTTTATCATCTACTGATTCTTCATGTGTAAGAATAAAACATGGAGTATACTGTGTTAACAGCTAAAATTTAAAGGAGGTAAGGTAAAGCACAGATGGTGAAATATATTAGTCAGGACAGGGTAGTCTATGCTGTGGTAACAATACACCTTAAAACATGAGTAGCTTAACAATGATTCGTTTGTTGTCTACATCACAAACTTGTGTGTTGGAAGGATCTCCTTGGTGATTGTCATAAATTGATACTCAGAGTTCTTCCATCTTGAGATACTGACATTTTCAAAACACATGAACTTTTTACTCACAATGGAAGGGGAAGAAAGAACCAGGATGAGGAACAAAAATTCCCTTTTTAAAATATGTTTTATTGAAGTATATATTTGATTTACAATGTTGTGTTAATTTCTTCTATATAGCAAAGTGATTCAGTTATACATACATACATATATTTTTCACCATGGTTTATCTTAGGATATTGAATATAGTTCCCTGTGCTATACAGTAGGACCTTGTTGTTTATCCATTCTATATGTTATAGTTTGCAACTACTAACCCTAAATTCCCAGTCCATCCTTCCCCCACTTCCCTCCGCCTTGGCAACCACAAGTCTGTTCTCTATGTCTGTGAGTCTGTTTTTATTTCATATTTGTGTTGTATTTTAGATTCTACATGTAAGTGATATCATATAGTAATTGTCTTTCTCTGACTTACTTCACTTAGTATAATTTCTAGGTCCATCCATGTTGCTGCAAATGGCATTATTTCATTCTTTTATAGGGCTGAGTAGTATTCCATCATGTGAGTGTACATATATATCTTCTTTAACCATTCATCTGTTGATAGACATTTAAGTTGTTTCCATGTCTTGGCTATTGTAAAGAGTGCTTCTGTGAATATAGTGGTGCATGTATCTTTTTAAATTAGAGTTTTGTCTGGGTATATGACCAGGAGTGGGATTGCTGGATCATATGGCTACTCTATTTTTAGTTTTTTAGGTCTTCTGCCCATTTTTTGATTGGGTGGTTGGGTTTTTTTGTTATTGAATTGTATGAGCTGTTTGTATATTTTGGAAATTAAGCTCTTGTCAGTCGCATCATTTACAGATATTTTCTCCCAGTCTGTAGGTTGTCTTTTCATTATTTTTATGGTTTCCTTTGCTATGCAAATGCTTATAAGTTTGATTAGGTCCCATTTGTTTACCTTTGTTTTTATTTCTATTGCCTTGGGAGACTGACCTAAGAAAATATTGGCATGATTTTATGTCAGAGAACATTTTGCCTATGTTTTCTTCTAGGAGTTTTATGGTATCATGTCTTATATTTAAGTCTTTAGGCCATTTTGAGTTTATTTTTGTATATAGTGTGAGAGTGTATTCTAATTTCATTGATTTACATGTGACTCTACAGCTTTCCCAACACCACTTGCTGAAGAGACTGTTATTGCCCCATTGTATATTCTTGCCTCCTTTGTTGAAGATTGTCCATGGGTGTGTGGGTTTATTTCTGGGCTCTTTATTCTGTTCCATTGATCCATATGTGTGTTTGAGGGAAAAAAAAATTCTTGATTGATTCAGTCCAAAAGTCACATGTGTGACCTCTACTACCAGAACATAGCAAGAAGGCTGGGAAATGCAGTCTGCTTAATGCCCAGAAAAAAGAAAGTAAACACAAGTCACTGTCTCTACCACAAGAGGCATGGGCTTTGGAGTCAAACAGCTGAGGGATTGATTGCCATAGCACTTTGGACAAGTTGCCTAACTTCCCCTCACCTTAGTTTCACCATCAATCACATAAGAATAGCAAAACTCCTTGCAGAGCTGTTGTGATGATTAAATCAATAATCTGCATAGATTATCTAATTTAGTGTTCAGTATATGACAACCATTGTTACTACTATTTAAATAGCTCCTGGTTTTCATAACTGACCCTGAGACTAGAGCAGATTTTAAGTTTAGGACCATCAGATCACAAGACTGTTCTGGCCTTTGAAATCATCCTGTGTAGATCTGAGCTTGTGAACTTTCAAGCTTACTTCCCCAGATCAAACTCTTTACACACAAATATCCACCTTTCATGTACTACAGCCCTGTCTTCTCTGCTTTTTAATGAATGCTTAAATTGTAAAATTTCTGAGGCTTTTAACATGATTGTTAGCCTCTGGAGTTTTGGTATTTGCTTTTTTATTCCCTTGTTTGTATCTTTCTTTTTTTTCTTACTTTTTTTGGAGCAACGGATTGAAAGCATTAGAGATAACGTTCTGTTGATCAAATGCCTCTTTCGTACTGAAGGTTTACTATGTTCTCAGAAACTAGTCAAAAAAAATTCAGAACCCCTGAATGTCTTAATAAGCAATGAGACCTAAGTGCCAGCATTTTTATTCCTTCCCTTTCTAGCTTTGCCTTCCCTCCTTAAAGAGCTCAATTTAATGCAGGTAAATGAATATACCTTCCACACTAAGCGTTGGGGATCCAGACACAGAAGAGACACATCTATCTTCCATCTTTCCAACTCCCTATTTTGAAACAACTAAATAAGTCTTACCAAAAAAAGTGGATGAGAACTCTGGCATTGCTTTTTCTCATTATGCCTTTAAGATTTGATTCATACTACAAAGATCTGTCAACACAATCATTCAGGTGGCAAGAGAGACAGCAGCTGCTGCCTAACTAGGAAACCGATATTATTCCTGCAGTATGTGCCATCCTGCAGAGCTTGGATTAACTCAAGATGGATACTTTCTCTCCCGTGCTTCTTTACAAATTACTTCTGGTAGTACCAGAGGTACTGCAAAGAAGCATTCAACACCGGCAAAGAAGTTATTTAAAATGAAATATGAAGCATTCTGACTGCTTCTGGATTATCTTTTCTGTTTCTTAATGAATTTTTAAAAACGAAGTAGCAGTTTTTCTTCTATTAGAGTTCCTGAAAATGTGCTTGTGCATATATCAACCACGGTCAAGAGGAAACTGTTGAAATATTACCTTAGGAAATAGCAATCTATCCACTAGACATAGTCCTTCTTGTACATCTAGTTAGTATTTTTTTGTCATAACTCAGAAAAATTCTGACTCAAGCATGTTCGACTTCCACAATGCATCCTGGAGTCCTCCAGTACCTAGCAGAGCACTGAGCTCCCAGCTACTGTTACTGCAAACCCATCCCTCTTTCCCCACTACCTACCTACCTACCTACACACACACACACACACACACACATACACACACACAGGAATGAGAATTCAAAATACTCTACAGACCATCTGACAATTGCCTAATGCTCCAGGGCAGTGAAGCCATCAAAAATACTCAAGGACCTGGTTTTCAGTAGAGCAAGGGCAATGAAATTATATCCAAATTTTCCTATAAATCCAGTGTCTTTAGCTTCTCCAATTCCTGAAATCACCTTGCACCTTAAATTTTGCCTTATATAAGGTAACTCTTCTGGATCCCTGTAGACATCTCTAGGAGCTGTTCCTAGTTATCATAACTGATTTCAAAACACCTAATCAAAGTGGCAAAAAAAATTTCTCATTATTCCTGATCTCCCTGTGAAGGGAGTATGAGGTCACAAATGTCCAGAAATTATTGAATCTTCTCCTCTCTGCCATTTCGCTCCTTTAGAGCCTCTTTATACTCATGTGAATAAGAAAAAAACAAGATAAAACAGGAATCCTTTAACTTTGCTATGTGTTAGTTGCTAAGAAAGCACTTTGATAATGAATTTAAATCCTGAGTAGATTTTATAATGCCAGCCGCCCCTGACTCCTCTGAGCATGGAAAGTTTGAAGCCAATTCTGACCACATTCTAACTAACTCTGTTATTTGCCCATAAATAGTGTTATATTAGGATCAGATCCTGGAACCCAAGATAATAAGCATAGCAAGCAAGAGCTACTCTCACCATGTACCAGCTATTTTTTAATGGCCCGGAAAAGAAAGGGGTCTATTTAGCTGCATGTCTTAGCTCATTTCTCCTCTCTGAATCTTAGTTCTTTATCCACAAAATGAGATATTCCTGACCTATTCTTCGGAGTACATTAGGCATGAATCAATGGTTTCATCTATTATATTCTGCTACCTTGTTTCTGGGATAAAGTGAAAATAGTAAGGAATAAAAGAGGTGAGTGTTAATGAAGTTCATTGCACACATAAGGAGGAGATGATTACTGGACGAAAGTACACAAGAAAAACTCTGAGTAACGATGAATGACAGGCTCCATGTGTTCACCAGGGATGGCCCAACACATAGAATGTGATTTAAGAAAAACCATGGAAACCAAAATGCCCCAATGCACCTCCCTCCATCAAGCTGTCCCTGGTACCTCAGTTGAGATCTTGAGCCCTTTAAATATCCAAGCATACCTGAGCAAGGTAAGTTATATAGTAATGCCTTGGCTTTATTGGGCTTATCAGAAAACTGGACCCTTTCAGAACTCATGAATCGGTTCCAGAAGGTTTTATAGTGGAGAAGGCAGGACCCCTGGCCCAGAGGAAATGTGTAGCTCCTAAAAGGGCTAAAGACAGGATGTGGTTTGGTGGGGAGAAGAAACAGAATAAGGTACCAGAAAACTGGATATAAAGGAGGGACCAGATCACAAAGATACAAGAAAATTCCAGATACTATTGACGGAGGAGAAGGATAGGACCTCCAGAGAGACAGCCTTCAACCCACTGGTCTAAGGTATCTAAATGCAAGATCTTCCAAGGACCCAACTGATCCTAAAATATGACTGAAGCTTAAATGTACAGTTGGTGGTTCAATGGTAGCTGTAACAGAGTACTTCAAATGCAGGGAGTTAAATAGGTAACTCTGTCACCACTTCACCTAAGGCTTCCGCTATTAGAGACGACTAGAGCTTGAAAGTAGCCCCCTATGTCAATAGGTATTTTCACCCACTCCTTTCACTGAACACCTCATCACCTTCTGTGATTCTATAAGGATTTCTGGGCTAGGTTTCTAAAAATAATACTGAGAGATAAAAGCCCACCTCATTTGTGGCCTTATCCTTTCATAGCAAGGGGTCAATTAAAGAATTCAAGCTAATATTTAAAACCAATGCTCTGAACATACCAGAATGAGGAACAGAAAGGAAAATTCATCTTTCCACTAG
Source organism: Pseudorca crassidens (assembly GCF_039906515.1). NCBI lineage: Eukaryota > Metazoa > Chordata > Mammalia > Artiodactyla > Delphinidae > Pseudorca > Pseudorca crassidens. The sequence continues at coordinate 77,134,621 of NC_090301.1, forward strand.
TTTTTTTTGGATCTTTCTATATATGAAATAGTAGTTAAGGGTTTTTAGCCAGGATCGTTTTTTAGTTCTCCCATGTGTGGGGGAAATTTTCCCATGTCCCAGAGCCTCAGGCGAACAAGCAGACCCTCAATGGGCTAGGACGATTCTTCTATCCCTAATCAAGATAGTCTCACAGAACTCACAGCTGAGTTCTGGACTCACTATATTGGTCCTAAGGTCTAATAATAAATAAGAACAAGAGCTAGCATTCATGGAGCACTTATTACATGCTAAGTGACATTCTAAACACTGTATATCTACTTACTCATTTAATCCTCATTGAAGATTGCTGGAGTAGCACCATTCATAACTGCATTTTCCAGATAAAACTGAGGCATGGATAACTTCGGTAACTTGCCCAAGAACAAAGAACTAGTAAGTGGTGGAGCTGTGATCTGAAAAGAGCCGGACTGACTCCAAAGCTTTACCGCCTTGCTGCTCTACCTCCCATTGCTTATACCTGCTGCTAAGTTTCCTTCAAGGGACTTAGAGGGGACCTCTTCTTTGGCCAAAAAAAAACTCCAGTGAAAAGTAGAGCTAATGTTGGATGTCCTTGGGTACCATTTTCCAAAGAGTATCCTTCAGAATTCTATTCTCAAGGACATCAATTAACATGCTTTAAAAAAAGGAATATCTGTTGAAATAAGTTTGGGAATGCTGAGTACTATATCCTCTCGCAGAGAGTTCTAACTCACATGAGCATTTAAAAGGTGATGAGAAGCCCTGCAGTAAAGAAATCTGTTTAACTTTGTTTAACACAGCATGTGTCAAGCATACTTGACATTGTTGTTAACCATGCATCAGTTAACATTCTAGAGAATAACATTTGTGGAACATCCACTTGGGGAAAGCTGGTCTAGAGCCATGACAACATACTCAAATTATTCTAAACATGGCTTATGGGATATGTAGACCCTGATCCCTGAATGGAAGCTGAGAAATTACCCCTTCCCAGGTGACTTTAGAGGATCCCAAAGAGTAGGATGCATGGTATTATGGCAGCATCTGGAGATAATTTTTTTTTTTTTTTTTTTTTTTTTTGCGGTACGCGGGCCTCTCACTGTTGTGGTCTCTCCCGTTGTGGAGCACAGGCTCCGGACGTGCAGGCTCAGCAGCCATGGCTCACGGGCCCAGCTGCTCCGTGGCATGTGGGATCTTCCCGGACCGGGGCACGAACCCGTGTCCCCTGCATCAGCAGGCGGACTCTCAACCACTGTGCCACCAGGGAATCCCTGGAGATGATTTTGATCCCAAGGGACATTTGGTAATGTCTGGAATCCATTTGTTGCAACTACAGTTGGTACTGGCATCTAGTAGGTAGTGACCAGAAATGCTGGTAAACATCAAACAATGCAAAGTACAGATCTGCACAACAAAAAATTGTAGGGTCCAGAATATCAATAGTGCCACTATTGAGAAAGTCTGCCTAAAAGGAAATAACTTCATCTATCCCTGTTCTGTACTTAGGCAAGAACCTGACCTTCTCCACTAGACTATAAATCCCAAGAGCAAATAGCCAAGTCACCAAGACATGGCACTATTACCATTATACAATAAACACTCTGAATATTTGTTGACTCAGTGTCTAGGCTAAAGGATCCTTCCTTAGCTTCCACAGTGTCTTTTCTACTAGAATCTCAGAGCTCTGGGAACTTCTACCTGAAGGAAACCCCTGAGACAAGCCAGTCTGATTCAGGGAAACTGGCTGAATTGAATCTTAGTGGGCAACAGGAGGAGATGCTAGACTCAGGGCTAGTGAGCACATTTCTGGGGCATGCCCCATAGTCAGAAGAAATGTCTGAGAACCTGTGCCTACCATTAAATGCACGGGCTGGCCAAAGCGACCAATTAGAGTTTCTTTGTTCTAGAAGAATGGTTTTCTCCCTGACTTTGAGGTTCTTAGGAAGAGTTTCTCCAACCCAGAATAAATGGGAGACTCTGGCCCCCTGGGTTTGGAAGAAACAGATTAAAGCCAGATGTTAAGGAACTTGGCAAATAAATAAACTGAATGGAAATAAACTAGATTGTGTCCTCAGAGCCCCCAAGAATAATGTTCCATTCTTTTGGGAAACCAGATAGAGGCCTAGGACAGGTAGATTTTGATACTTTGAGGTCATGCTAGTACACAGATCCTCCTTCAGGATTAGGTACACAACAGTGTTCTTGGTGGCCACAGATTCCCCCAAACTCAGTACACATATGTTCATAATGGACTAGGTTTCAGCCTCTGAGCATTTAACTTCTTACACATTCCAAGTTTGGAGTAAATGCACTGGGAGCCATCTGCCACTAAGCGTCTGGTTGGATTTGGACCTAATCCATCTCTGCCAGGTGCCTGACAGTCACACACACTGAAAACCTCAATGCCAAAATTATATGTGAATCAAGGACCTGAAAGTTCCAAAATGATCCAATTAAGAAATATTTTTAGAACTGAGCTTAATTTTTCTAAGGTTTAAACTTTAACGATTATTATTACATAATCAGTGATCTTTGAAATGAAATCCAATTGAATATACTGTTTAAACTAGAGCATTTCTCACCATAGTTTGGTAACTTTGTTAATGTAATTAAAATATAGCTAGCCATACTTTTTCTCATAATATAATTTTTAAACATCTTTTTCAGCATTAGTATTCATAAGTCTGGTTAAAATTAGTAGATAGCTGGGAAATATTACTTTGTTGTATTTTGTTCCAGTGACCAAATACATGAACTACAGCCTTGTATACAATGTCTTTTCAAACTGCTATCCAAGAGCACAAAATCTGCACACCATCCACCCAGCACCGTAAGAGGTGACCAATCTGTCTCAAAAATAGGATTTTAAGTTTTTTGAGGAATAAAACCATTCCTTGCACTTCTTTACATCTACAGTGTGCATAATAGGTATTTATTATATAATTCATAAAGTAAACCTAAATTTCATCACCCTATGACCTTACTAATAAAAATGGGAATGATAGCAAATACACATTGTGAACCTTCTGTTTACCAGACATTGCATTAAGCACACTTGACATATGTAATTTTCCCATTAATCATCTGAGAGAAATTCTGACATACCCTATTTTCCAAACAAAACAACTGAGGATTGGAAAGGGTAATAAATTTTCCCAAGGACACAAAGCTAGTAAATGGCAAACTGGAGACACAAACTCAGATCTGTCTGACTTCACATTAGTACCATGTGGTAACCGGTTATGCCACTGGAGTTCCCAGATTATCTGTCTGACTTCAGAGCTCATTACCTTAATTACTGTTTTTCCCCATTCATGAACACATCCTTCTTCTGGTCTTCTATTAGCAATAGGCCTTGTGGGAGAGGATTGTTATATATTCAAGAATTCCAAGAGGTGACCAAAATGGCAGAGTAGGAAGACCTTGAACTCACCTCCTCCCATAGACACACCAAAATTACAACTACTTACAGAACAACAATCTATGAGAATGACCTGAAGACTAGCAGAAAATATTTTCCACAACTAAAGATGTAAAGAAGAAACCACAACTAGAATGGTAGAAAGGGCAGAGTAGGTCAGGACCCACAGTCCTGGGTTGGCAACCCACAAATGGGAGGAATATCACAACTGTGAAAGTCCTTCCCAAGGAGAGAGGAGTTCGAGCCCCACATCGGGTTCCCCAGCTAAGGGAATCTGTACCAGCAAGATGAGCTCCCAGAACATCTGGCTTTGAAAACCAGTGGAGCTTGTGTTCTGGAGAGTCAGAGGGCTATGGGAAATAGACACTCTGCAGTTAAGGCAGTATGCAAAAATTCACATGCTTCAAGTCCCAGCCCAGAGCAAGTAGTTTGAAATGATCCTGAGTAAAACTCACTTGCTGATTTTAGCAAGCCTCCTGGAGAGGCAGGAGGCAACTTGGATTCCCCCTTGGGACAGAGACAATGGCAGTAGCCATTTTGGGGAGCTTGTTCTACCACGATGACACCTGTGCTGGCAAGTGCTATTTGAGAATCCTCCCTTCAGGCCTAAAGCACTGGGAACCCAGGCCTGCCTGCAAGCAGACCAGCACCAGCCTCAAGCTCCACACTGAGTGGCACAGACAGTTTTACTGGGACCTGGCTCTGCCCACTAGCAGGTCAGCACCCCAGCTTTATACCACCCCAGGCTGTGCAGCCAACCACATGAGAAGCCTACCCCATGTTCTAGTGGGTCCATAGCTACCACACGTGGCATGGTCTCACAGACATATGGCTGGGGCCAACACAACCTACCAGTACACCCAAAGTAGTTGACCTTGCCATAACAGATGGGTGCATGCAGCCACATAAGGGGCACCACTAGAGAATACAGCTCTGATAACCAGAGAGGAACATACTGCTGGGCCCCATAAGATATCTCCTACGTAAGGCCACACCTCCAACATTGGGAAATGTAACTGACATGCCTAACACACAGAAATAAACACAGAGTCTTAGACAAAATGAGGAGACAGAGGACTATGTTGAAAACAAAAGAACAAGACATAACCTCAGAAATAGAATTAAATGAAGTGGAGATAAGCAATCTACCCAATAAAGATCTCAAGATAATGATCATAAGGAAGCTCACCAAACTTGGGAGAAAAATGATTGAACACAGTGAGAATATCAACAGAGGTAGAAAATATAAAGAAGAACCAAAGAGAGTTAAAGAATACAATACCTAACATAAAAAGTAAGCTAGAAAGAATACACAAGTACACAAGTAGATTAGATGATACAGAGGAAGGGATCAGCAAAATGGAAGACACTGTAGCAGAAATCACCCAAGCTAAACAGAAAAAAGAAAAAAAAAGAATTTAGAGAAATGAGGATAGTTTGCACTTGGACAACATCAAATGCATTAATATTCTCATGATAGGAGTCCCAGAAGAAGGAGAAGAGAAAAGGACAGAGAACTTATTTGAAAAATAATAGCTGAATATTTCCTTAACCTGGGAAAGAAAACAGACATCCTGGTCCAGGAAGCACAGAGAGTCTCAAATAAAATTAACGCAAAGAGGTCTACACCAATACACATTATAACTAATATAGCAAAAATTAAAGATAAAGAGAGAATCTTAAAAGCAGCAAGAGAAAAGCAACTCATTACCTACATGGGAACTTCCATAAGACCATTAGCTGACTCTTCAGCAGAAATTTTGCAGGCCAGAAGGAGTGGACAATATATTCAAAGTAATAAAGGAAAAATCTATAATCAAGAATATGCTACCAAGCAAGTCTATCACTCATTTTGAAGGAGAGATAAAGACTTTTGCAGACAAGCAAAAGCTAAAAGAGTTCCGTACCACTAAATTGGCTTTATAAGAAATGTTAAAAGGACTTCTCTAAGCAGAGAAGAAAAGGTCACAATTAGAAATATGAAAATTATGAAAGGAAAAACTTCATTGGTAAAGGCAAACATACAGTAAAGGTAGTAGATCAAATATTTATAAAGCTAGTAGAAAAATTAAAAGACAAAAGTAGTAAAATCATCTATAGCCATAATAAGTACTTAAAGGATACACAAAACATAAAGATGTAAAATATGACATCAAAAATATAAAACAGGGGGCGGGGGAGTGGTCAGAAAAATGTAAGCTTGTTAGAATGTGCTTTAATTTAAGAGATCATCAACTTAAAATAATAAGAATATATATGTTGTCATATATGAACCTCACAGTAACCAAAAACCAAAAACCTAAAATAGATATACACACAAAAAAGAGAAAGGAATCCAAACATAACACTAAAGATAGTCATCATATTTGAAAGGAAAAAGAGCAAAAAAGAAGAAAGGAACAAAAAAAGACCTCCCAAAACAACCAGAAAACAATTCACAAATGGCAATAAGTACATACCTATTAATAATTACATTAAATACAATAATAGGAGGGGATTTAAACACTCAACTCACATCAATGGACAGATTATCCATTTAGAATATCAATAAGGAAACACTGGCCTTAAATACACATTAGACAAGCGGGAATTAATAGGTATATATAGAACATCTCATGCAAAAACAGCATAACACATTCTTTTCCAGTGCACTTAGAACATTTTTCAGTATAGACCACGTTAGGCCGCAAAACAAGTATCAATAAATTGAAGATTGAAATCATATAAGCATCTTTTCTGAACACAATGCTATGAGACTAGAAATTAACTATAATTAAAAAAAACTGCAAAAAACACAAACGTGGAGTCTAAACAACATGTTACTAAACAACCAATGGGTCACTAAAGAAATCAAAGAGGAAATCAAAAAAATACCTGGAGACAAATGAAAATAGAAACAAAATTTTCCAAAATCTATGGGATGCAACAAAAACTGTTCTAAGAGGAAAGTTTATAGCAATACAAGCCTACATCAGAAAATAAGAAGAATCTCACAGAGTTTACACTAAAGGAACCAGAAAGAAAAATAAATAAAACTCAACATCAGTAGAAGAAAAGAAATAATAAAGATCAGTGGAAATAAAAAGAGATTAAAAAAACAATAAAAAAGATCAATGAAACTAATAGCTGGTTCTTTAAAAAGATAAACAAAATTGATAAACATTTAGCTGTCATCATCAAGGAAAAGAGGACCCCAAAAGATAAAATCAGAAATGAAAAAAGAGAAGTTACAATTGACACCATAAAAATATAAAATGTCATGAGATTATTATGAGCAATTATACCCCAATAAAATGAGCAACCTAGAGGAAATGGATAAATTCCTAGAAACGTACAATCTCCAAAGACTGAATCAGGAAGAAACAGAAAATATGAACAGACTGATACCAGTAATGAAATTGAATCAGTAACAAAAAAATTCCCAACAAACCAAATTCCAGAATCAGACAGCTTCACAACTGAATTCTACAAAACATTTAAAGAAGAGTTAACACCTTCTCTTCTCAAACTATTCCAAAAAATTAAAGAGGAAAGAACTCTCCCAATGTCACTCTATGAGGCCAACATCACCCTGATACCAAAACCAGACAAAGACGTCACAAAATTAAAAACTTACAGGTCAATATTCATGATGAACATAGATGTAAGAATTCTCAACAAAATACTGATAAATCAAATTCAATAATACATTAAATGGATCATACCCATGATCAAGCAAGCTGTAACTCAGGGACGCAAGGATGGTTTAATATCTGCAAATCAATCAGTGTGATACACCACTTTAAAAAAACTGAAGAATGAAAATCATATGATCATCTCAACAGATGCAGGAAAAGCTTTTGACAAAATCCAACATCTATTTATGATTTAAAAAATGCTCAACAAAGTGGGTGTAGAGGGAATATATCTCAAAATAATAAAGCCATATATGACAAAACCACAGCCAACACCACACTCAACAGTGAAAAACAGAAAGCATTTCCTCTGAGATCAGGAAAAAAAAAAAGGATGTCCACTCTCACCATTTTTATTCAACATAGTATTGGAAGTCCTAGCCACAGCAATCAGACAAGAAAAAGATATAAAAGAAATCCAAATTGGAAAGGAAGAAGTAAAAAGACACTGTTGGCAAATTACATGATATGATACTATATATAAAAAAATCACAAAAATGTTACCAAAAAAACTATTAGAAGTAATAAATGAATTCAGTAGAGTATCAGGATACAAAAATAATGTACAGAAATCTATTGCATTTCTGTACACTAACAATGAGCTATCAAAAAGAGAAATTAAGAAAACAATCTCATTTACAATTGCATCAAAAGAATAAAATAGGGGCTTACCTGGTAGCACAGTGGTTGAGAGTCTGCCTGCCGATGCAGGGGACACGGGTTCGTGCCCCGGTCTGGGAAGATCCCACATGCCGTGGAGCAGCTGTGCCCATGAGCCATGGCTGCTGAGCCTGCGCGTCCAGAGCCTGTGCTCCACAACGGGATAGGCCACAACAGTGAGAGGCCCACATACCACACACAAAAAAAGAATAAAATAACTAGGAATAAATCTAACAAAAGAGGGAAAAGGCTTGTACTCAGAAAACTATAAGACAATGGTGAAAGAAACTGAAGATAACACAAAAAAATGGAAAGGTATACTGTGCTCACTGATTAGAAGAATGAATATTGTTAAAATGGCCATACCATTCAAGGCTGTCTATAGATTCAATGCAATCCATATCAAAATAACAATGGAATTTTTCACAGAACTAGAACAAATAATTCTAAAATGTGTATGGAAACACAAAAGACTCTGAATAGCTGAAACAATTTTAAGAAAGAAGAACAGAGCTGGAAGTATCATGCTCCTTGATTTCAAGTTATACTACAAAGTTACAGTAATCAAAACAATATGATACTGGCACAAAAATAGACACATAGATCAGTGGAAGACTAGAGAGACCAGAAATGAACCCACACTTACATGGTCAATTAATCTATCACAAAGGGGGTAAGAATATACAATGGAGGAAGAGAGTCTCTTCAATAAATGGTGTTGGGAAAAGTGGATAGCTGCATACAAAACAAATAGACTGAACTACTTTTACTTTCTTACACTATATACAAAAATAAACTCAAAATTAATTAAAGACTTAAATGCAAGACCTGAAACAATAAAACCTGTAGAAGATAACATAGGCAGTACACTCTCTGACACTGCTCTTAGTAATATTTTTTTTAGCTCTGTCTCCTCTGGCAAGAGCAAAGAAAGCAAACACACACACACACACACACACACACACACACACACACACACACACACTCTCAAACATACAAATGGGACTACCTCAAACTAAAAATACTGGCACAGCAAAGGAAACTATCAACAAAACAAAAACGCCACCTACTGAATGCAAGGAGATATTTGCAAATGATATATCCGGTAAAGGGCTAATATTCAAAATATGCAAAGAACTCATACAACTCAACATCAGAAAAACAAACAACTCAATTAAAAATGGGCAGAGGACCTGAATAGACACTTTTCCAAAGAAGCCATATAGATGGCCCACAGACACGTCAAAAGATGCTCAACATCACTAATCATTAGGAAAACACAAATTAAAACCACAATGAGATACTACCTCACATCTGTCAGAATGGGTATCATCAAAAAGACAACAAATAACAAGTTTTAGCAAAGATATGGAGACAAGGGAATCTTTGTGCACAATCTTGGTGAGATTGTAAATTGGTGCAGCCATTATAAAAACCAGTATGGAAGTTCCTCAAAAAATTAAAAACAGACTGCCAAATGATCCAGCAATTTCACTTCTGGGTATTTATCTGAAGAGAACAAAAACATTAATTCAAAAAGATATATTCACCCCCACATTCATTGCATTATTTACAATAGCCAAGATATGGAAGCCACCTAAGTGTCCATGGATAGATGAATGGGTAAAGAAGATGTGGTGTATATATATACAATGAAACATTGCTCAGCCATAAAAAGGAAATCTTGCCATTTGTGACAACATGGATGGATCTAGAGAGTATCATCCTAAGTGAAATTCATCAGAGAGAAAGACAAACACCATATGATCTCACTTATATGTGGAATCTAAAAAGTAAAACAAACAAAACAAAATGAAAACAGACCCATAGATACGAAAAACAAAGGTGGTTACCAGAGGGGGTGTGGATGGGGGGTGTGAAATAGGTGAAGGAGATTAAGATCTACAAGCCTCCAGTTATACAATAAATAAGGTATGGGGATGTAATACATAGCATAAGGAATATGGTCAATAATATTGTAATAACTTTGTATGGAGACAGATGGTTATTAGACTTATCATGGTAATTATTTCATAATGTACACACAAATGTGAAATCACTATGTAGTACACCTGAAACTAACATAGTATGTATATCAACAATATTTCAGTTTAAGAAAAAGGCAGTGAGCTAACATCTTAAATAGTATATGCTAACCGCCAGCTGCTTCCTAGTACACCAAATCTTCTATTTCCTGCCTTGGTACACCACACCAACTTCTCTCCCTTAATGGAAAACCTGAAATCTCAAATGTTCAAGTGTTCAGACCAGGCCTCCTGCATTCTCTACAAAGTCAGAGGAGCCACTTACCTAGTGACAAACTAGGAACTACTATGCAGATAGTCCAAAGAGACTAAAAAAAGTGGCACAAAGGTAAAACAAGTGTTCACAGAATATTCAAAAATCATCTTAAATATCATTAAGTTCAATCCTCATTCTACATATACAGGTTCATGAGGAGAAGGGATTTCTCAGAACTTACACAGGTAATTAGTGACAGAGCTGAGACTAGATACCCATTCTCCTCTCTATCAGGACCTATTTCCATCACACCATTTTCCCTCTCCTTGAATTGCTCCAAGACAAACAAACACCAGTCTTTTATGCAGGGTGATCCAAGGATTTTTCCAATGACCCTTCTTTCCATGGAGCTTTCTAAAACTGGAGAAAGGAACTATTTATAGTTCTTATTTCAAGGTGCTTTTCAAATATCTAATTATCCCATGACCCACAGGAGAGCTAGAGGTGGCAAAGGACAGTGAATGTAGACGTGTATTTTGCAATCATTCATGTGATGACTGAAACTCCAGTGCTTAGACAATGAATGCCAAGGATGAGGATGCTAGGAAGTGAAAGCAAACATCTGTGCCTGTCATTTAAAGATATACTGAGGGCAGGAAAAAAATCTTTGAAATGCTTTTAACCCACTAGAGGTAGGTAACAAAGTGTTTGATCTCTAATGACATCAGCAAACTTTGCAAGAGTTATCTGGGGCAGATTTTCTGTTCCATTTCATTTTATTTTTAAGTGCTCTTTTGGACTTTCTAAATGATATAGTATAGGAGAATACAGTTCTGAGTTGTATAAGAGACTTCAACTGACAGCATTTGTAATATAGTCCATGAGTCTTAGAAATGTTTCCATCTACTAAATTAGACTATGTCTATCTGGCAGACGTTGCTACTTGCTTTGGGAGATGAATGGAGCTAAAACAACCATGGCTGCTTTTCAAGCCTTTAATTCAATGTAGACAGCACTCTCATGCCCAGGTCTAACTTGGTTTCACTGCTCTGAGACTACAGCACCTCAGCTATTATAGCCCAAAGAGAAAGATTAACTGCTCTGGAGGAACCAGACAAGACAAAATTATAATCATAGATCCTGGCATCTGGCTTCACGTGTTAACAGGCAAGAGCCAGAGTTCTTGCAAAAGGATGGATAGAAGAAAGAGTAAAGAAAAGCACAGAAATCATCAGAGTGCAAAATGTTTCCTTTTTTTTCTTTTCCCCATTTTAGCCATTGTTTCAAAAGAGAACACCATCAGAGAAACACACATGACTTGCCCTGTGCTTGAGACACTATCAAGGCTGGGAGTACCCACCAGAAATAACTGAAAATGCCAGCTTGCCAGGTCCCTTCCTTGCTGGTGTAGTTCTGGGCTCACCCGCTTGTGTTCTTCTTTAGCCAATGATAAAAGTTTCCTTTTATCATTGCTGCAGTTACCTTCCCATTCACGCCCTTGAAACTCCTCTTCACTGTTTTCTATCTTTCCTCATGATCTGACATCATGTTCTCCTTCAGAAATTACCCCTTTCTGAGCTACTGCTTCACATATTGTAAAACTGGGACATACTAAGTACTATGTAAGGGTCTGATAAATTGGCTGTACAGCATAACTTGGTCATGAAGATCAATAGTTTAGGTACAAAGTTTGAGAATTCTGCAATTTCTAAGAAATTGCATTTTTTCTATAATAGCAAAAAAATGCTTCATGATATCTCTCTCAACTCAACCCTAATAGCCTTTATTTTAACACTCTTCTTGAAAAGTAATTTTTTCTAAAATTGTATTGCTTGATTTTTTTTGGTTCATTAATTTATTCAGCAAATATTATTAAGCACTTGCCACAAAGCAAGATATGGTGTCATGTGTCTAGATTCAAATCCTGGCTCTGATATTTACTGCCTCACTTTTAGGTTGTTGTAAAGATTAACAGAGATAATAGGCTTAGCAATTAAGTGTATAGGGAGATGACTTCTGCAATGGCAGCATGAGGATCTCCAAGACCTTCTCCCCAGTGAAACAAATCATAACTGGCTAGAAATAATTTTAAAAAGAGACAGACAAAACTCTGGAAATGCGCTTAAGAGAATACAGCAAATGAAGAAATATTTACTCAAGAAAATTTACCAAATCTTCATAAGAACAGGAAGAAGCTGTGGTATTTAAGTCACAAGCTTCCATCCAAGTTCACCGTGATGGAAGCTCCAGTCTGGATGAGTGCAGTCAGGAACACAGGGCTCACTTTCCTCCCAGCTCCCAAGTGAGGGCTACAGTATTTCTTCAGGAGGAATAGGCTGCCAGTATTTCCCACTACTCCCCCACCCACCCACCCTTATCTGTATTGCAGAGGTTCTATTCCAGGCAAGAGAAGTTGTGAGGTCTCAAGGCCTCTTCCTCTAACTATCCTCCACTCATAAGGTGGAAACTCTACACTAGAATTAAAGGCCTTTAATACAGGGACCTAGATCATCCTTGCCTCAGCTCAGAGAGCAGAGGTTCCATAACAGGAAAGATAAGCTAGGAAGATCATCTGCCCTAGCCCAGGGAAGCCAGGGTGTCATTCCAAGAAAAGTAAGTCACTGTCTCCGTACCCAGCTCTGAAGCAGTGTACAGAGGTTTTTTTTTCAGAGTGAATATCTGAATATTTTCCCAGGGGAACAAATTTTATTGGAAGAGAATAAGGGGAAATTTCTATATTATGTTAAATGTCCAATATTCAATAAAAACATAGACTACATGCAAAAAAAAACCCCAAAAAACAGGAAACTGTGACTCACATATAGGAAAATAAAAGCAAGCAACAGAAACTACCTTTGAATGATCCCACATGTTAGACATTGCAGACAAAGACTTCAAAGCAGCTATTATAAATATGTTCAGAGAACTAAAAGTACCCTTGCTTAAAGAAGTAAAGGAAAATGTGATGACAATGTCTTATCAATAGAAAATATTATCAATACAGAGATAAATTATCCAAAAAAAATGGATTTGGGAGTTGAAAAATACAATAACTGAGATAAAAATTTCACTGGAGGGGTTCAACAATAGATTTGAACTGGCTGAAGAAAGAATCAGTGAACTTCAATACAAATCAATAGAGATTATGCAATCTGAAGAATAGAGAGATAAAAAATAAATAACATCAGAGAAATGTGGGGCACCATTAAGTGCACCAGCATATGTATAATAGGAGAGAAAATAAAAAGAAAAGATAGAAGAAGAGAGAATAGAAGAGGAGAGGACAGAAACAAGCAGAAAAATTATCAAAGAAATAATGATTGCAACATTCTAAATTTGACGGAAAATATTAATATATCCAAGAGATCAATGAACTCCAAGTTAGATAAATACAAAGAAATCCACACCAAAACACATCATAGTAAAAACGTTGAAAAACAAATACAAATATAAAATCTTTAAAGTAGCAAGGAAAACATGACCAAACATTTAAAGGAGAATTACTACCAAACTTCACAATTTCTTCTCCAAAAACAGAAAAGCAAGGAACACTGCCCAACTTATTACATGATGCACTATTACCCTGATACAAAAACCAGACAAAGATATCACTGCTATAAACTGAATTGTGTCCTCCCAAAATTCTCTACCTCTTCAAATTTTGGAAATTAGACCTTTATGAGGTAATTAAGGTTAAATGAAGTCCCTCTCTCCCTCCCTCTCTTCTCCCCTCTCTTCCCTCCACACACTCAGAGGAAAGGCCATGGGAAGACAATGTGGCCATCTGCAAATCAGGGAGAGAGCTCTCATCCAGGAACTCAATCAGTCATCTTAATCTTGGACTTCTCAGCCTACTTAACTCTGAGAAATAAATTTCTGTTTAAGCCACACAGTCTGTGGTATTTTAGACTAATATAATCACCAAAAGAAATATAAAACTATAGACCACTTTGAACATGAATGAAAAAATCTTCAAGACATTACTACCAAACCAAATCTAACACATATAGATATGATTACACACTATACCAAATGGAATTATTGCAAGAATACAAGGTTAATTCAATATCCAAAAATCAATTAACATAATATACCATATCAATATAATAAAGTACAAAAGCCACATGATCTTAATAGATGAAGAAAAAAACTTTTTACAAAATCCAGTACCCTTTCATAATTAATGAAAAAAGTTAAAAATCACACAACCAACTAGGAATAGACAAAAGTTTCCTCAACCTCATCTACAAAAGGCACCTACAAAAAATCCACAGCTAGCATTATATTTAATGGTGAAAGACAATGCATTCTCCCTAAGATCAGGAGCAATATGAAGGTATCTCCTCTACCCACTTCTATTCAACATTGTACTGGAGGTTCTAGCCAGGGCAATGAGATAAGAGAAGAAGAAAAATATGAAAACATATGTTCACATAAAAACTTATACACAGATGTTCATAGCAGCATTACTTATATTAGCCAAAAAGTAGAAACAACCCAAATTTATATAATTATATGCATGGATAAATAAAACCTAGTATATCTATACTATGGAATATTATTCAGCAATAAAAATAAAATGAAGTACTGATACCTCCTACAACTTGGATGAACATTGAAAATATTATGCTAGGTGAAAGAATCCAGTCACAAGAGAACACATAGTTCATGATTTTATCTATTTGAAATGTCTAGAAATAAGGAAAACTATAGACACAGAAATTATTGGTTGCCTATGGTAGGCAGGGTGGTAGGATGCGGAGTGACTGCTAATGGGTACAGGATTTGAGGTGGAGGACTGATGAAAATGTTCTGAAGTTGTATTATGATTATAATTGCACAACACTGAATATACTAAAAACCACTCTAAAGGAGTGGATGGTATCTCAGTCAAGGCATTTTTAAAAATTAAGTTAAGAAAACATTATACCAGATCTGCACTAGGTGTTCTGTGAATGCTATACCCTTTCTCTTTTCTTTCACTGGATTTGATAAGAATGCAAAAATGAAGAAGTGACTCTCTCTTGGATATCCATCTTCCCTAAGTAGACCAAAAGTTACTCGAGAGCAGGTTCCTCATGGTGGTTAACATATATAATCGGCCCTCTGTTTCCACGGATTCCTCACCCCTGGAAATTCGATCTATGGTTGATTGAATCCATGAAGCAGAACTTGTGGAGATGGAAAGCCGACTGTACTACATCATATTATGCATGTAAGGGATTGAAGCATCTGCAGATTTTGGTATCCTTAGTGGGTCTTGGAACCAAGCCCCCGCAGATACTCGAGGATAACTGCATTTCATATAAAAGGCACTCATTATATGTATTAAGATTTGTAAAACTATTAGTTTTACAACTAGGAGAGCACTGTAAAATAAGGATTAACAGCGTGGATTCTGGAGGCTTAAAACCTGGATTCAAGTCCTAGGATTTAAGATACAAACCTCAAAGTTAGACCTGCTCGATTTGAATCCAGGCTTTAACGCTTAACAGCTGTGTGAGTTATTAGCCTCTCCCAGCTTTTCTTTACCTTTTATGAAAATACATTTATATGCCTACATTTGCTCACATTCTTTCTATCAGGATGCCCTGTTCTTCTTTGTATCCAACCTTTGGAATCCCTCCTTTCTCTAAAATCTTTCTCCTCCATGAAGTCTCCACCAACTCCACCCCCCAGGCCAGTTATTTTATAGGGTTCTTGTGGAGGTTGGAAATGTAATAACATGTGAAGCACCTAGAATTGGGCTTGAATCATACCATGTGATTTTTAAATGTTAGCTATAATGTTACTGTTATTTTTATTTCTTTCAATGATAAATAGCTCTTGGTTGGGTGAGTATTCACTTCAAAGCTGGCATAACAAATCTTTTTGAGAAAGTTAATAGTAGGATTACCACATCATCAAATGCCAGATATGGTGTCCTCTCTGCTGATTTTTCCTCTCTGTTGCTCGTAAGAACTGATGGAAAATTAAAGAGCAATTGTAGGAGGGGGCAAATCAATAGTTAAGAATCTCTTTTAAACGCAATCTCATCACTCCTATTTACTAGAAACATCCAAAAATAAGAATGATAAAAATTACAGCCATCTATTAGACAACTGCTCTATGCCCTGTGCTGTATACAATGAGCTCATATACATTACTCAATTAAACAACTGCTTCTTTTGCCCACAAAACAAAGTCCACACTAAAAGCATGCCAAGACCTTCCATCATTATTCTCGAGTATCTTCCCATCTCTCTCAGCACAGCACTCACATCCCCCTGTGCTTAATGCATGTGGGGATTGACCATGCTCTCAGAAGACTTGCCCTTTTCCACTTTGTCATTTGCCTTATGTGCCTTTGCTTTTGTTTTTCTGAGCTTGAACTGTCCTTCCTACCCATCTCTATCCTGTTTGTCTCTATCCTGTTTGTTCATATCTTGTCTCTCAAGTGTGTGTTCATATGCCACCTCTTCTAAGATGCCTCCCCCAATCTGTTCCCTCTCCTCCCATCCCATCATAAACAATCTCTTCTTTTTTTGCCTCTCTGCAGCCCTTTGCACGTCCACTGTAAACCTTATAGTATTCTGCTTTGTAGCCCTTCTGGACATAACTTCTTGAAATCAGGGACCTCATCTTCTGAAACTTAGCATCCAAAAAAGGAGAGGTGAGCACCATGCCTTGCATGTATTAGGTGCTCAAAAATTCCTGAAATGAATATAAAAGCTAGTCATGAAGACATTCTTGGTTTCATGTCTGTGAGAAGCAAATTCTGGCTTATATCTGGGACTAACAGAATGTGCTGTGTGTAATGGCTCTAGAATAATCTTGAAGCACCACCATTTCATCACAGAAAATGTCCAAAATAGTACCTTACCCTTCAGAAATCTCAGGTACCTTACCCTTCAGAAATCTCAGCCAAATTATACAAAATAAGATGAAATGAAAAATATATTAAATAACATGAAGATAGTGTGCCTTCTGTTGAATTTAAGTTTGTGACTTAAATTAAAGGAAGAAGTACTTGGAATAAAACATTTGTGAATTCTAAATAAATCTGTAAAAAGGGGACAGACTGAAGATTTTCATATTCTCAAATATTTCCAGGAAAAGTGGTAAACTGGATGTGCAGAGAGAAGATTGAGAAAGCTTTATGCTTATACATTGATCCATCTGCACAACTAACCATATTTAGGCTGTGATAGCAAAACCATGCAACTATTAATCCAGGTTTGTAGCAGAGCCACTTACTAGTAGTCAAGAGACTAACAAAGCTGTGTGAGTGTGTCCTTGGAGTGGAGAGGGTCAGGATGGAGGCAAAGAAGACAGATTTTCATTAAAAAGAATTACTTAATTCAAAATACAATGTAGATAATGTTTAGAATCTAGGTTAAGCTGACAATTATGTGACTACACAAATCCACATAGTCAAAATAGTTAAACGTTTAAGTATTTTCTTCTATCAAATCTCTTCCTTTTTCCTTCTTTCAAAGGAACTAGCTCACTCTGAAGACAAATCGCTTTCATATGTGATATGACAAATTGGTAAGAGAAAGTAAAAAAAAAAAAAAGGAATCCCAAAGATTCACACACTGGAAAATCAGGCCTTGGATGTCATTTGACAATATTACTATCCTGCTTTTTATGGTATACTTTCCCCCATGATACTCATAGCCCTTAATCACCGGGTTTAAGTATGTGTCTCAGGTTACATCTCAACAAACTCAGATGTGCAGGCGAAGCCAAGTTTCAAATCAGTGACAGAGCTTAAAATGGAATTCTCATCATGATTCCAGGTACTACTAGTTAGAATACACATACAACACACAGTCACCATAAGGATAGTAGTTAACAACATGGACTCGGGAACCAGAATTTGAAGGTCTGAATCCAGGCTCCTTCACTTAACAGCTGTGTGACCTTCTGCAACTTACTCAACCTCTCTCTGCCTCAGTTTCCTCATCTGTAAACAGGGATGATAATAGTACCTATCTGAGAGAGTTTTTATGATGATTAAATAAGTAAATATTTGTAAAAGCTTCAAACAGTGTCTGGCACATACTAAGTTCTATGTAAGGGTCTGTTAAATACACATGGTTGTGCAACACCAAATAGAATAAAAACCCCTAGAAATGCATATTGGAATCAAGAAATTTTGACTACAGAGTCTTTTACTCTAAAGGGTGAATGACTGTAGTGTCACCACCATCCCTGTTTGCGCAGGACTGGACAGTTCCAGACATCTGGGACTTTCCATGCTAAAAACCAAAGAGACCAAGACTTTCAGTGCAAACCTGGACAACTGATCAACCAAAAGAGGCTCAAGTAGGTAACAGTGATAGACACCATTTTTTTTTTAACTCCTATCATGTACTACTGAGTATGTAACATATATTACCTCATTTACTCTTCCCAACAACTCTGCAAGTAAGGTAATTTTGTTTGCACTGCTTGGGAAAGAAAATTCAGTTATACAACAATAAAGTAATTTGCCCAAAGACACACTGTTTTAAGAAAAATGATCAGAGATGGATCTCAAATCTGCCTGATTTCAAAGCCTATGGTTTTAAATGTTTTGTTCTACATTGTACAGTGATTATAAGATAACTTCATAGAGGAAGGAGTGCCCCAGCCAGTTCATGTCCACTGGAGGACAGACCTGGAGTAGTGAGTTTGTCAAGATGGACCCTTAAAGTTAAAAGGCCACTGGTCTGGCCACGATGTCCCTGACTTTCCACATAGTATGTGCTTTCCTGGCGGACTTTCATAAATCTACCTGTTCAACCTACAGCTGGACCGACATAAAATAAGAAGTCAAGCTCTTGCCATTTTGTTGGAACTGAGTAAAAGCATCAGAGTAAGTTCTTCTGTTGCTTAACGCTTTTCATTTACTCTTTACCAATTATTCCCTTTCAAAAATTCAGCCCTGTTTTCAGCATAAATTTTTGAAATTTATCTACTCTAGTCACTTTTTTCCTCCAACGCTGCTATTATTTTACTAGTATAACTGGAATAAAATAAACACAGCCAGATCCATTTAAATTTCTTTTCTCTGAAACTTCATCTCTTAGCATATTTCTAGGATTCTTCTTTCTATGACCTATTAGCCATGGGCTAATTATATATCTGGGAGAGGGTCTCACTTGAAAATAACACCCTCAGAACAGGCAGGTGTAGCTCTGTCTCTGTAGAAGCCACTGAAGCCACCCGATTGCTCCTTGCCGCTCTAGACCACAGACATAAGCGTGTGGATGGTGTGAATGCCACAGTTTGAACAAGGAGTAAAACACCAACAAAAGAGCCCACACACTCTCTCTATTTTGGGAACCTGCTCTAATTTATTTGAAATGTTCAAGAATACATATTGTATCATCTTCACCTTTCCATGCAAAAGAGGATTAAAAAAATGATGAAGGACAGTCTTGGTTATGCAAGTTTTTAATAATAACTCTGATGTTAATTAAAAACTCACTTGCTACTGCAAAATCTACTTCTTAAAGTACAGGTTTTATTTATTTCAGCTGAGTAGCTGAAAAATATTTCTACACCCTGCCTTGCTGGTAAGCAGATTTGTTATGTTTTGCAGTAACTGCTCACTCCCCTTTCCTAGGAATAGCTACAGCCCACACTCTCAGTCGTGTTTTTACTCCCCTCCCATTCCCTAGTCATAGCTGACCAAATCTGGAGTATGGTCAGACCCAGGCAGCATATGCACTGGCCAAGCAGCTTCTCTCAGGATTCTCAAATAAGAAACACGCAGAGGGTACTCTGTTGGTAGTTTCATCTTTGAAAGTAAGCACTTCTGCACCCCCAAGTACCCATTTTCAAAATGAGGCTTATGATGCCTGCCTATGTGAAGTGATGTTTATGAAAGTGTAAATGAATGTCATCTCTAAACCAAGATATTGTATAGAGGCAATGGACTTTTTGTTGCTTGAGTTTTTTGTTTGTTTTTATTTTACAGAGTAATTCTTTTGGGGTGGGTCCAACCAATTCAGTTGGAATTCCTTTGCAGTTTCTGAAGGAATTTTCTTATGTAGTGACAAAATATGGTTTAGTTGAGAATGGCCAAATACGCAAAATGCAATGAACTCACTTTATATAAATGCACATGTATAATATATAAATACATATGCTACATATAATACATTACATATGCATTGTATGTATGCATACGTAAAGATGCACAGAGCATTCCCACATTACAGGAGATAGTGTGATAGTGGTGCTAGAGCTAAGTATCACTAAGGTATTGGTGAAATCCTTAGTCCTATATCCTAAGTCCTATTCCACTGCTATGACGCACATAATAAATGGTAATATTGGTACAGCACACTGGAGTAAGCTGCCAGTAAGATCAACATGTGGAACATGTTGATACTGGAAAAGTCTTATCCTATAACCATAACTCTTCTATTTCTGTGTTTCTACTCATAATTTTTTGTGCTCCTCACTTTCTCAATCTCCAGGCTTGTCTAACTCAAAGTGGTCACTTCCTCATATCAGGGCACTTATACTAATTTCAGGAAATTCTCAATCCCCTTGCACCAGCTAGGAGATACAGTTTAAACAGAGTCTTCATCCAACTATTTCTGTATAGCTTAATCTACTGCCGTTTCTAATTTGTTACTGAACAAGTTCCTGCAGATCTTCTTAAGGACAATCAGCATTCTAGCCATCCTCTCTCTTTTCCATATTGCTGCAAATGGACATGCTGCTTTGTACCTCTGGTCGGCAAACACAGCAGTTTGTTCACACCATAGGCCTTCATCCTAGCTGTGCCCTTTGGTACTTCTCCCTTTCCTTTGCAATGACTGACTCCTTGTCATTCATGTCTTTCCTTAAATCTGAATGCTTTTCCTTAACCACTCAATCTGAAGCAGCACTCCAGGTACCCTGCCAAGTCAGCCCACTTTATTGCCAGCTGGTGTTGTGTTTATTGTATTTGTTTATTGCCTTTCTCCCTCCCCACTCCATGTGAGCCCCTGCAGAACAAGGGCTTGTCAGTCTTATTCTCAAATGCTCCCTAGAAGCTAGAACAGTACTGGCATTTAGCCTGCACTTAAATATTTCCTGAATAAGTAAACTTTAAATAATTGATCTCCTGCAACTGCCTCCTACCTGGAAATTGTTTCCAAACTCAGCTTTTAATAAGAAGAGAGCAAGTTTCCATGGAAAGACTTCTGAAAACATCTGTCCTACCACATAGAAATTATTGACTTTTCCTGAGTCACATTAATCAATATCTTCCTGAATTAATTAATAAACAAGTCACCTGGAGTTTGTACTTTATTTCATGTTATTTTTTATGTGAGGGTTATAAAAGCATTTTATATATCACAGTGTCATATACAAAACTTTGGGTTTTTATAATTATTTATGGTCAGAGAAGGACACTACCTATGAATATTTTCAAAGAATTTCTAGGTCTCCTTACCCAAATATAATCCTAATAAGTACCAGGCTACTCATGACCTTAAGTTATGCTATTCAAGCCTGTTAAAATCATATGTATAATGAAGTCCTGTTCAGTTCTAAAGGCATTCCTAAGGTGAAGAATCACACACTGACCAAATTACCCTTAAAACTCCCTTAAGTCACCCACGAAGTATAGCATGCACATATGCCATTTCTCAACAAATCAAACATAGTCAGTTTTTTTCCTTCCCCAATATTATCAGAACAGAGAACTATTTCTTCAACTGATCATCAGATGAAGTACTTGGACATACTCTAGGAAATGTATATATATTTAAATTTTAGAATCAAATTCAGCTCAACAAAACATTCACAAAATGAAAACAGAAATTTAGAGACTTACAAAGGAGAAACAGATATATACATATTACTATCTTGTTCATTCCCAATCATCCATAGGTGCAGTAGAATGAATGCCATGGACTGAATTGTGCCCCGCCCCCCAAATTCATATGTTGAAGTTCTAGCCTCCAGTGTGACTGTATATAGAAATAGGGCCTTCGGAGGAAATTAAAGTTAAGTGAGGTTCTCAGGATGGAGTTCTAATTAAATGGGATTGGTGGCCTTATAGTAAGAGAAAGAGAGAGAAATCTCCTATAAGCCAGATGAAGACACAGACAGTCAGCATCAGCAATCTAAAATGAGAGTTCTCCCCAGAACCCGACCATGCTGGCCTCCTGATCTCGGACTTCCAGGTTCCAGAACTGTGAGAAATAAATGTCTGTTGTTTGAACCAGTCTATGGTACTTTGTAACAGCAGCCTGGGCTGAATACTGCAATGGGGAACACATGATAAATCACACTTCTTTCTCTTTTCTTCCTTAATACCCAAACCCTGTGCTCAAGCTCAATTACTTAACTGTGGAAATGATGCAACTCTTCTGTAACACATTGAATCATAATTGATTATCTCTACCTTGAATGAAGGAGTTGATCTAATTTGTTAGCCAGTAACCAAGCAAAGCCTGGGAGGATGGAATACATGAGAGCCAGTTAGAACAAAGAGAAAAGAGTCAAGGAAAGTTGGGCACAAAGCTTCTCTGGAAGGAATACTGAAGCGTATGCCAAGGGGTAGGTTGGGGTTGAGGCATCTAAGGGGCAGCAGAAAGGTTAGGCACTAAGTGCTAGAAGTTTGGAAAGGAGACTAACAAAGGAGATAAAGAAAATAAAGATATGTTGGTAGCAAAGACATCTCTCTTGGTTTTGCCTAAGGCTCTTCCTGCTCATAAATGTAATAACTGTGAGAATCGCTTAGTGTGTTATTAATCTTACAGCAGACAGATAAACAGCCCCACTTACCAGCTCTTCATATGCCCTCCTCTATTCATCCTCTCAAAGAATGAAAGGAGAAAATTCACTTCCAGAAATGACAAAGGGAAAAGATTACCTATTCTTATTCACACCTATATAAAATTTTAAGTACACTTACACACAAAGGTAGGAGAATCACCTCCAAAGTGAAATGGTTTTTGTGATCTTCAGGAGGGAAAAAAAGGAGCCACTTCGTTTATGCTTTAACAGGAAATTTTAAGTTAGAGACTTTGGATGCTGAGGATTTGAGATAACTTTTAATCAACTAATGGATTCTTTTTTAAAAGACCGTCCTTTATGGTCTTTTCGAGTTTTCAATTTCCTCCATCTTAACTGTCAAAAGGGAAGGGGTGCTCTGCCTATTACAGTAATTAGTTGAAATGAGGAGAGAGCTGTGAAAGGAATTCAGAAGCCACAGAACGTTGGTATTAATGCTGTTTGTGTTTCAAACATGAACAATAGCAGCAATATGCATTCCAAATGACTGAAACACCCAGACGTTTGGTCAATAGAATTCTTTGACACCTATTGTGTGTGCAGAACACTATGCCTGGCTGCTGTCTGAAGAAAGAAAAGAGACACAGGACAGCCCTTATCTTCCAGCTTACAAGGCTACAAGTCTCAATAGACCAAGACATTATGGGAAGCCATTCCCACAAGAAGAGGCCATTTTGTCACAACTGATGACAATTGTTAAAGACAAAGGTAAAGTTGTGTTGCCTTAAATTTAAAGAGAACAATTAAGAGACTGCGATTCTTATTTTTCTTGGGAAAGTCTCAATTTTGTCTATTACATGATGTAGCTAAAAATAATAATAATAATAATACTATAGCCTATTAAAAGCAGTTCCTTAGTGCCTTTACCACTGGTAATCTCCATAGATCAAATCAGCATAAGATGATCTTTGTGTGACTGTGTGAGATTTTAGAAAGTGAGATTTAAGCCTGCTACGGGAGACTGTCCTACTAACAGGAATTGGATTTACTCCAATCCTTTGACCAACCCAAAGCAAAGACTTTCTTGACAGGCTCTCCTTTTAAAGACTGAAAAAATTAATCCATTGTAATAATTCCATGCTGATTTAAAAATAACGTTTGTGCGAAATTTCAGCACCAACTGAAAATGTGCTTGACTTACTGATGTGTTTGACTTACTACAGATAATGTGTTTGACTTACTACAGATATATTTTAAGTCTGACATGAGAATCGATACCATGCTAATCAAGGCAGAGCTGTGAAGGAGACATAAGTAACAAGTTTGACTCATGGGATAGAATTATAAACAACTTCACTTTTATCGCTCACTGTCTCTTCAAATTTATTCTGTTGGGTTAGTATTTCGACTGTCTCCAGATGAAAATTTGGGCAGTCCCCATTACTTTTTCTGGGTACTCTTAAGTAATAAAAAGTCCTAGAGTCACTTTAAATCACAAAACAATGTTTTAGGTCACTAATAAATCAAAAGTCTAAACTTGAATTAAAGCCAAAGATTCTCCCTCCCCACAGCTGAGGCCTGTAGGAGAGAAACATACCCCTGGAGAAGAGTGAATGGGCTTCTCTCTTTTTCTACTTTGTACTTCTACTTGTCTCCCCCGCAGCTTAAACTGGAAAACCTGGAAGACAGGAGGTTCAAAAAAGAGCTTACTTGGCTGATACTCCTGTGAGCTGGTGTTAGTCCTCTCCAGGTTCTGTCAAATATTTAAAGGTGAGTTCTTTTGTGGGTTCTTCTGAGATCACGCCCCCATACAAAGCTGGAGTGTTCTCAGCTACAGTGCCCTTAATACAGGAGATGAATTCTTCATATTATCAGCTAATGCTCCTTCCTCATCTTTGGACATGTGGTAATCCCTCTGTTGTGGTCAGGTTGCTCTTCGAAGGGTTTCTTTGGACATACGATAACCTCAGACCAGGTCTCTCTCAGAGCATGGGGCCTACATTTGTTCCATAAAAACTACTCAACCCATCAATTTACTCATTCTCCAAATGCTTACTGAGCTCCTATTAGGTATCACGCACCCTTAAAAATAGCATATGCTGAAATATAAATGAGTAATCAGCCTTAAAGTGTACCTTTTCCAAGGGGTATTGGCATCTCTAAAAAAATAAATGCTTTAAACCCCATGAATAAATTACACGACCCTAATGACACAGATAAGCTCCCAAAAGCTTATCCAGAAGGCCCAGCATGAGACTTCCACATGAGGGATGCTCCAGAGACATCAATGTGCTCCGAAGTGTAAAGCCAGGGGGCTATAAATGTTCAGTGTGCAACAAGACCACTGCTTTTCCTTAAAATGTGTGGTTATTTGGCGTCACTTGAGGGTGGCTGATGTATTACAGGGAATGGAGGTGCTAAATCCCTTTAAGCTGTTCCTTGATTCTGTTTTCATATCATTAATATTTATAATTCTGCATTAGTATTAATTTTCAACATCAGAATCTTAGAATATCTGTGCTGGCAGAGACCTTAGAAACTCTGGTCAAAGCATCTCTGCACATGATTTTCCTGTGTATGTGAGGTTACATGCATGTGTCTACAGGGACTTGGTTAGATAAGAACATGCTCTGAGCATGTATGCAGAAAATTCACCAATACTAGCTCTGTTTCTTTTGGGCAGTTGTTTGGACCGCACAACCATTTATCTTGCACCCTCAGCTCACCAGGATGAAGGTTAAATTATCAAATGACAGATATATTTATGTATGAGGGAAATTCAATCTAGTATAGCTTGAGGAGTTTGAGTCAGGGGAAAAAATTACAAGAGACTAATCAAGGTCCTTCCACTCATAATTTTCTAGGGGTCCTTGTGCAGCATGCTTTGACATTTTAATACCCTGAAGGAGGCTCACTGGAGGGAGTATGAGCCAGCACAAAGACTCTGAAGTGGTAGATTTGGTGTGTTCAGGAAACAGCCAGGACGTCTGTGTGTCCAGAGGGTGTTAAGGGAGAGGGCAAAAAGAAGGTGAGAGAAGAGGGCTGAGGAGGAAAGCTGAGAGCAGATTATAGAGGACAGTGATTCTCAACTCTGGATGTTCATTAGAATCACTTGAGGACCTTCCAGCAAATATAAATGCCTCAACCATAAAACCAGTAAAATCAACATTTCGGGAAATCAGACCCCAACATGAGTATTTCTTTAAAGCTCACCAGATTGTGTCTAATGTAAGAATCTCTTGCAGGACACTGTAGGTAACTTGACTCTGACTTTGAGTAAATGGGAAACCACTAGAATAGGGGTTTTGAGCAAGGGAGTGTCTGATCTTGCTTAGGTTTTCAAAATGTCCCTCTGGCTACTGTGTTGAGAACAGATCCTAAAGGGACAGAAATCAGAACTTGTTTTAGAATGCCTTTGCAATAATCTAGATGATGGTGGTTTGGTCCAGGGTGGAGCAATAGTGGTGTGAAAAGGGGTTGGATTCCAGATATATTTGAAGAGAGAACTGATAGGATTTGCAGATGTGTCTGATGTGAGGTAGGAGAGAAAGACAGAAGTCAAGGAGGATTTAAAGGCTATTTCTTGGCCCAAGTACATTCTTCTGACAAGCTCCAGAAGTGCCTGTTGTGTTTGCACTTTTTTTTTTTTTTTTTTTTTTTTGGCCAAACCACGGGGCATGTGGGATCTTAGTTCCCTGACCAGGGATCGAACCCACATCCCCTGCATTGGAAGAGGAGCGTCTTAACCACTGGACCACAGGGAACTCCCTGCACTCACTTTTTGAACCTTCTCCCCTCTCTGTGGTTATTCCATTCCCTCCACGTCCCTCTCCTTCTCTCCCATGTTTCCTTCACAAAATCTTGCTCTTATGAAGAGATCTTAAAAATGTATCTGTTGATATATAAATGAATAGTAAGGCTTAAAGTGTACTTTTCCCAAAGGATATTTGCATTTTAAAAGAATAGTTGTATGTGAATAATGTGCCTTTTAAACTTCATGAATAAATACTTCTTCTGATCCTAATCACACATATTGATTTATTTTATGGAGCAAGTTTTAACAGTAGTAGACCAAGAATTTCTACTTTAGAGAGGCTTTAGAGACAGCGACATGAGGTAAGGGAATGGTCAGGGAGCTTATCTTGAAGCTGAGTTTGCATAACAGCATCATTTTTTCTTTAGATCACAAGGCTATTTGAAGGAATTTGTAGGTGACTGATGGATTGGTAGGTAGAGGGGAAGGAGAGGATTAAACTCCAGCCATCCCTTGGCACCACCACTATTTTCACATATATTTATTTATTATTATTTTTAAGCAATAAAATAGAATATCTGTGATAGAAGAGGTCTCAGACAGCATCTGTTTTATATCTCTAGGATTCCACAAAAGGACACTGAGCCTTGGAGAGGCTGAGTTTCTCATATAAGTATCCAATGCTATATCAGATAGGAGGGGCTTTCAATATTCCAACAAAACTCAAGATCCAGGCTTCCCTGGGAGTGCAGTGGTTAAGAATCTGCCTGCCAATGTAGGGGACACGGGTTCAAGCCCTAGCCCGGGAAGATCCCACATGCCACGGAGCAACTAAGCGTGTGCACCACAACTACTGAGCCTGCATGACACAACTACTGAAGCTTGCGTGCCTAGAGCCCATACTCCACAACAAGACAAGCCACTGCAATGAGAAGCCCGCGCACCAAAATGAAGAGTAGCCCCCACTCGCCGCAACTAGAGAAAGCCGGTTCGCACAATGAAGACCCAATGCAGCCAAAAATAAAAACAAATAAATAAATTTATTTAAAAAAAAAAACCCTCAAGATCCTCCTATTACAAAGCTACAGTAATCAAAACAGTGCGGTATTCGTACAAAAACAGATAAACGGATCAATGGAACAGAATAGAGAGCCCAGAAATAAACCCTCACACCTATGGTCAATTAATCTTCAACAAAGGAGGCAAAAATATAAAATGGGAAAGTCTCTTCAGCAAGTGGTGCTGGGAAAGTTGTCCAGCTGCATGTAAATCAATGAAGTTAGAACATACCCGCACACCATGCACAAAAGTAAATTCAAAATGGCTTAAAGATTTAAATATAAGACATGACACCATAAAACTCCTAGAAGAGAGCATAAGCAAAACATTCTCTGATATAAATCATACCAATGTTTTCTTAGGTCAGTCTCCCAAGGAAATAGAAATAAAAACAAAAATAAACAAATGGGACCTAATCAAACTTACAAGCTTTTGCACAGCTAAGAAAACCATAAAAAAAATGAAAAGACAACCTATGGAATGGGAGAAAATATTTGCAAATAATGCAACAGACAAGGGCTTAATCTCCAAAATATACAAATAAGTCCTACAACTCAACAACAAAAATACAAACAATCCAATCAAAAAATGAGCAGAAGACCTTAATAGACATTTCTCCAAAGAAGACACACAGATGGCCAGTAGACATATGAAAAGATGCTCAACATCACTAATTATTGGAGAAAAGCAAATCAAAACTACAATGAACACCACTAATTATTAGAGAAAAGCAAATCAAAACAACTACCTCACACTGGTCAGAATGGCCATCATTAAAAAGTCTACAAATAACAAATGCTGGAGAGGGTATGGAGAAAGGGAACCCTCCTACACTGTTGATGGGAATGTAAGTTGGTAAAGCCACTACGAAAAACAGTGTGGAGGTTCCTCAGAAAACTAAAAATAGAATTACTATATGATCCAGCAATCCCACTCCTGGACAAAACTATAATTCAAAAAGACACATGCACCCTTATGTTCATAGCAGCACCATTCACAATAGCCAAGACATAGAAACAACCTAAATGTCCATTGACAGATGAATGGATAAAGAAGATGTGGTACATATATACAATGGAGTACTACTCTGCCATGAAAAAGAACAAAATAATGCCATTTGTAGCAACATGGATGCAACTAGAGATTATCATACTAAGTGAAGTACATCAGAAAGAGAAAGACAAATACCACATGATATCACTTATATGTAGAATCTAAAATATGGTACAAATGAACCTATCTACAAAACAGAAACAGACTCACAGACATAGAGAACAGACTTGTGGTTGCCATGGGGGAGGGAAGAACTGGGAGTTTGGGGTTAGCAGATGTAAACTATTATATATAGGATGGATAAACAAAAAGGTCCTACTGTACAGCACAGGGAACTATATTCAATATCCTGTGATAAACCATAACGGAAAAGAATATTTGAAAAAAAGAATGTCTATGTGTATATAACTGAGTCACTTTGCTGTATAGCAGAGATTGGCACATTGTAAACCAACTATACTTCAATTAAAAAAAACCCAACATCTCAAGCTGTTCCATTCAAGCATCAATGATCTCTTAACTAGACTATAGTCTCCCTTTAAGATTTTATTTTTAGTACCATATTAAATATAATGCATATTATCATAACTAGTCAAACACGCAAGGTTGTATGAACAGCAAGTTAGTGATTTCCTTAACTCATTCATTCCTACTCTGAAGTAACTTCCTCTGTGTTCATACAAATATTTGCATATACATACATACACAAATATGTAATTATTTGTTGTTTTTACAAAGAAAGCAAGTGATGTCATATACATGTGTATATATATGTATATATATAAAGTATATATATATATATGCAATCAAACTACAACTTATTTTCTCACTTAATATTTCATGTATCTCTCTCCCAGGAAATAAATATAGAGCTATTTTTAAACAGCTGTGTTATAGAATGGAAATATGAAAATTTATTCAACCATTCTAATGCTTGATAAACACTCTTGGGGTGTTTGTATCTAGAAACACTGAAAAGAGCTGTACATTTATATCACTTTTTTTAAACATCTTTATTGGAGTATAATTGCTTTACAATGGTGTGTTAGTTTCTGCTTTATAACAAAGTGAATCAGTTATACATGTACATATGTTACCATATCTCTTCCCTCTTCCGTCTCCCTCCCTCCCACCCTCCCTATCCCAACCCTCTAGGTGGTCACAAAGCACCTAGTTAATCTCCCTGTGCTATGCAGCTGCTTCCTGCTAGCTATTTTACGTTTGGTAGTGTATATATGTCCATGCCACTCTCTCACTTTGTCACAGCTTACTCTTCCCCCTGCCCATATCCTCAAGTCCATCCTCTAGTAGGTCTGTGTCTTTATTCCTGTCTTGACCTTAGGTTCTTCATGACATTTTTTAGATTCCATATATATGTGTTAGAATGCGGTATTTGTTTTTCTCTTTCTGACTTACTTCACTCTGTATGACAGACTCTACATCCGTTCACCTCACTACAAATAACTCAATTTTGTTTCTTTTTATGGCTGAGTAATATTACATTGTATATATGTGCCACATCTTCTTTACCCATTCATCTGTTGATGGACACTTAGGTTGCTTCCATGTCCTGGCTATTGTAAAGAGAGCTGCAATGAATATTTTGGTACATGACTCTTTTTTGAATTATGGTTTTCTCAGGGTATAAGCCCAGCAGTGGGATTCCTGGGTCGTATGGTAGTTCTACTTTTAGTTTTTTAAGGAACATCCATACTGTTCTCCATAGTGGGTGTATCAATTTATATTCTCACCAACAGTGCAAGAGGGTTCCCTTTTCTCCACACCCTCACCAGCATTTATTGTTTTTAGATTTTGTGATGATGGCCATTCTGACTGGTGTGAGATGATACTTCATTGTAGTTTTGATTTGCATTTCTCTATTGATTAATGATGTTGAGCATTCTTTCATGTGTTTGTTGGCAATCTGTATATATTCCATGGAGAAATGTCTATTTAGGTCTTCTGCCCATTTTTGGACTGGGTTGTTTGTTTTTTTGATATTGAGCTTCATGAGCTGCTTGTAAATTTTGGAGATTAATCCTTTGTCAGTTGTTTCATTTGCAAATGTTTTCTCCCATTCTGAGGGCTGTCTTTTGGTCTTGTTTATGGCTTCCTTTGCTGTACAAAAGCTTTGAAGTTTCATTAGGTCCCATTTGTTTATTTTTGTTTTTATTTCCATTTCTCTAGGAGGTGGGTCAAAAAGGATATTGCTGTGATTTATGTCATAGAGTGTTCTGCCTATGTTTGCCTCTAAGAGTTTGACAGTGTCTGGCCTTACATTTAAGTCTTTAATCCATTTTATTTTTGTGTATGGTGTTAGGGAGTGTTCTAATTTCATACTTTTACATGTACCTGTCCAGTTTTCCCAGCACCACTTATTGAACAGGTGGTCTTTTCTCCACTGTATATTCCTGCCTCCTTTACCAAAGATAAGGTGACCATACATGCATGGGTTTATCTCTGGGCTTTCTATCCTATTCAGTTCATTTAGAGTTTTGTTTTTGTGCCAGTACCATACTGTCTTGATTACTGCAGCTCTGTAGTATAGTCTGAAGTCAGGGAGTCTGATTCCTCCAGCTCTGTTTTTCGTTCTCAAGGTTGCTTTGGCTATTCGGGGTCTTTTGTGTTTCCAAACAAATTGTGAAAATTTTTGTTATAGTTCTGTGAAAAATGCCATTGGTAGTTTGAAAGGGATTGCACTGAATCTGTAGATTGCTTTGGGTAGTAGAGTCATTTTCACAATGTTGATTCTTCCAATCCAAGAACATGGTATATCTCTGCATCTATTTGTATCATCTATAATTTCTTTCATCAGTGTCTTATAATTTTCTGCATACAGGTCTTTTGTCTCCTTAGGTAGGTTTATTCCTAGGTATTTTATTCTTTTTGTTGCAATGGTATATGGGAGTGTTTACTTAATTTCATTTTCAGATTTTTCATCATTAGTGTATAGGAATGCAAGAGATTTCTGTGCATTAATTTTGTATCCTGCTACTTTACCAAACTCATTGATAAGCTCTAGTAGTTTTCTGGTAGCATCTTTAGGATTCTCTATGTATAGTATCATGTCATCTGCAAACAGTGACAGCTTTACTTCTTCTTTTCCAATTTGGATTCCTTTTATTTATTTTTCTTCTCTGATAGCTGTGGCTAAAACTTCCAAACCAATGTTGAATAACAGTGGTGAGCGTGGGCAACCTTGTCTTGTTCCTGATCTTAGTGGAAATGCTTTCAGTTTTTCACCATTGAGGACGATGTTGGCTGTGGGATTGTCATATATGGCGTTTATTATGTTGAGTAAAGTTCCCTCTATGCCTACATTCTGGAGGGTTTTTATCATAAATGGGTACTGAATTTTGTCGAAAGCTTTCTCTGCATCTATTGAGATGATCATATGGTTTTTCTCCTTCAATTTGTTAATATGGTGTATCACATTGATTGACTTGCGTATTTAAAGAATCCTTGCATTCCTGGATAAATCCCACTTGATCATGGTGTATGATCCTTTTCATGTGCTGTTGGATTCTGTTTGCAAGTATTTTGTTGAGGATTTTTGCATCTATGTTCACCAGTGATATTGGCCTGTAGTTTTCTTTTTTTGTGACATCTTTGTCAGGTTTTGGTATCAGGGTGATGGTGGCCTCATAAAATGAGTTTGGGAGTGTTCCTCCCTCTGCTATATTTTGGAAGAGTTTGAGAAGGATAGGTGTTAGCGCTTCTCTAAATGTTTGATAGAATTCGCCTGTGAAGCCATCTGGTCCTGGGCTTTTGTTTGTTGGAAGATTTTTAATCACAGTTTTAATTTCAGTGCCTGTGATTGGTCTGTTCATATTTTCTATTTCTTCCTGGTTCAGTCTCGGAAGGCTGTGCATTTCTAAGCATTTGTCCATTTCTTCCAGGTTGTCCATTTTTTTGGCCTAGAGTTGCTTGTAGTAATGTCTCATGATCCTTTGTATTTCTGCAGTGTCAGTTGTTACTTCTTTTTCATGTCTAATTCTATTGATTTGAGTCTTCTCCCTTTTTTTCTTGATGAGCCTGGTTAATGGTTTATCAGTATTTTTATCTTCTCAAAGAACCAGCTTTTAGTTTTATTGATTTTTGCTATCGTTTCCTTCATTTCTTTTTCATTTATTTCTGATCTGATCTTTACGATTTCTTTCCTTCTGCTAACTTTGGGGGTTTTTTGTTCTTCTTTCTCTAATTGCTTTAGGTGTAACGTTAGGTTTTTTATTTGAGATGTTTCTTGTTTCTTGAGGTAGAACTGTATTGCTATAAACTTCCCTTTTAGAACTGCTTTTGCTGTAAACCATAGGTTTTGGGTCGTCGTGTTTTCATTGTTATTTGTTTCTAGGTATTTTTTGATTTCCTCTTTGATTTCTTCAGTGATCTCTTAGTTAATAAGTAGTGTATTGTTTAGCCTCCATGTGTTTGTATTTTTAACAGATTTTTCTCCTGTAATTAATATCTACTCTCATAGCATTGTGGTTGGAAAAGATACTTGATATGATTTCAATTTTCTTAAATTTACCAAGGCTTGATTTGTGACCCAAGGTATGATCTATCCTCTAGAATGTTCCATGAGCACTTGAGGAGAATGTGTATTCTGTTGTTTTTGGATGGAATGGCCTATAAATATCAATTAAGCCCATCTTGTTTAATGTATCATTTAAAGCTTGTGTTTCCTTATTTCATTTTGGATGATCTGTCCATTGGTGAAAGTGGGGTGTTAAAGTCCCCTACTATGATTGTGTTACTATCGATTTCCCCTTTTATGGCTGTTAGCATTTGCCTTATGTATTGAGGTGCTCCTATGTTGGGTGCATAAATATTTACAATTGTTATATCTTCTTCTTGGATTGATCCCTTGATCATTATGTACTGTCCTTCTTTGTCTCTTCTAATAGTCTTTAAAGTCTGTTTTGTCTGATATGAGAATTGCTACTCCAGCTTTCTTTCGATTTCCATTTGCATGGAATATCTTTTTCCAACCCCTCACTTTCAGTCTGTATGTGTCCCTAGGTCTGAAGTGGGTCTCTTGTAGACAGTATATATACTGGTCTTGTTTTTGTATCCATTCAGCCTATCTATGTCTTTTGGTTGGAGCACTTAATCCATTTACATTTAAGGTAATTATCAATATGTATGTTCCTATTACTATTTTCTTAATTGTTCTGGGTTTGTTTTTGTAGGTCTTTTCCTTCTCTTGTGTTTCCTGCCTAGAGAAGTTCCTTTAGCATTTGTTGTAAAGCTGGTTTGGTGGTGCTGAATTCTCTTAGCTTCTGCTTGTCTGTAAAGGTTTTAATTTCTCCATCAAATCTGAATGAGATCCTTGCTGGGTAATTTTGGTTGTAGGTTTTTCTCCTTCATCACTTTAAATATTTCCTGCTACTCCCTTTTAGCTTGCAGAGTTTCTGCTGAATGATCAGTTGTTAACCTTATGGGGATTCCCTTGTGTGTTACTTGTTTTTCCCTTGCTGCTTTTAATATTTGTTCTTTGTATTTAATTTTTGATAGTTTGATTAATATGTGTCTTGGCGTGCTTCTCCTTGGATTTATCTTGTATGGGACTCTCTGTGCTTCCTGGACTTGATTAACTATTTCCTTCCCATAGGAGGGAAATTTTCAACTATAATCTCTTCAAATATTTTCTCAGTCCCTTTTTTCCTCTTCTTCTTCTGGGACCCCTATAATTCGAATGTTGGTGCATTTAATATTGTCCTAGAAGTCTCTGAGACTGTCCTCAATTCTTTTCATTCTTTTTTCTTTATTCTGCTCTGCAGTAGTCATTTCCACTATTTTATCTCCCAGGTCAGTTATCTGTTCTTCTGCCTCAGTTATTCTGCTGTTGATCCCTTCTAGAGAATTTTTAATTTCATTTATTGTGTTGTTCATCACTGTTTGTTTGCTCTTTAGTTCTTCTAGGTCCTTGTGAAACGTTTCTTGTATTTTCTCTACTCTATTTCCAAGAATTTGGATCATCTTTACTATTATTACTATGAATTGTTTTTCAGGTAGACTGCCTATTTCCTCTTCATTTGTTAGGTCTCGTGGGTTTTTGCCTTGCTCCTTCATCTGCTGTGTGTTTTTCTGTCTTCTCATTTTGCTTAACTTACTGTGTTTGGGGTCTCCTTTTCGTAGGCTGCAGGTTCATAGTTCCTGTTGTTTTTGGTGTCTCTCCCCAGTGACTAAGGTTGGTTCAGTGGGTTGTGCAGGCTTCCTGGTGGAGGGGACTAGTGCCTGTGTTCTGGTGGATGAGGCTGGATCTTGTCTTTCTGGTGGGTAGGTCCAAGTCTGGTGGTGTGTTTTGGGTGTCTGTGGCCTGATTTTAGGCAGCCTCTCTGCTAATGGGTGGGGTTGTGTTCCTGTCTTGCTAGTTGTTTGCCATAGGGTGTCCAGCACGGTACCTTGCTGGTCATTGAGTGAAGCTGGGTTTTGGCGTTGAGATCAAGATCTCTGGGAGATTCTCACCATTTGATATTACGTGGAACTGGGAGGTCTCTTGTGGATCAGTGTCCTGAACTTGGCTCTCCCACCTCAGAGGCACCTCTCCCAGCCCTGCCGCCTGGCTGGAGCAGCCAGAGCCTTTAATCCACACGGTTCAAAATAAAAGGGAGAAAAAAAAGAAAGAAGGAAAGAAGATAAAATAAAATAAAGTCATATAGAATAAAGTTATTAAAATAAAAAATATTAAGAAAAATTTTTTTTGAAAAACAAAAAATAAACGGACAGAACCCTAGGACAAATGGTAAAAGCAAATCTATACAGACAAAATCACACACAGAAGCATACACATACACACACACACAAAGAGAAAACGGGAAAAGAAATATATATATCTTTGCTCCTAAAGTCCACCTCCTCAATTTGGGATGATTCGTTGTCTATTCAGGTATTCCACAGATGCAGGGTACATCAAGTTGACTTTGGAGATTTAATCCACTGCTCCTGAGGCTGCTGGGAGAAATTTCTCTTTCTCTTCTTTGTTCACAGAGCTCCCGGGGTTCAGCTTTGATTTGGACCCGCCTCTGCATGTAGGTTGCCTGAGGGTGTCTGTTCTTCGCTCAGACAGGATGGGGTTAAAGGAGCAGCTGATTCGGGGGCTCTGGCTCACTCAGGCCGGGGGGAGGGAGGGGTACGGATGCAGGGCGAGCCTGCGGCGGCAGAGGCCAGCATGATGTTGCACCAGCCTGATGCGTGCCACGTGTTCTCCCAGGGAAGTTGTCCCTGGATCACGGGACCCTGGCAGTGGCTGGCTACACAGGCTCCCAGGACGGGAGGTGTGGATAGTGACCTGTGCTTGCACACAGGCTTCTTGGTGGCTGCAGCAGCAGCCTTAGCGTCCCATGCCCAACTCTGGGGTGCCATGAGTAGCCATGGCTCGCACCCGTCTCTGGAGTTGCTCTAAGAAACACTGTTAATCCCCTCTCCTCGCGCACCAGCAAATACAGAGGCAAGAAAAAGTCTCGTCTCTTCGGCAGCTCCAGACCTTTTCCTGGACTCCCTCCCGGCTAGCTGTGGTGCACTAGCCCCCTTCAGGCTGTGTTCACGCAGCCAAACCCAGTCCTCTCCCTCAGGTCTGACCTCTGAAGCCCAAGCCTCAGCTCCCAGCCCTCCGCCTGGCCCGGCGGGTGAGCAGAAAAGCCTTTCGGGCTTGTGAGTGTTGGTCGGCGATCCTCTGTGAGGGAATCTCTCCGCTTTGCCCTCCACACTCGTTGCCGTGCTCTCCTCTGCGGCTCCGAAGCTTCCCCCCCTCCGCAACCCCCTGTCTCTGCCCGCGAAGGGGCTTCCTAGTGTGTGGAAACCTTTCCTCCTTCACAGCTCCCTCCCACTGGTGCAGGTCCCGTCCCTATTCTTTTGTCTCTGTTTTTTCTTTTTTCTTTTGCCCTATCCAGGTACGTGGGGGAGTTTCTTGCCTTTTGGGAGGTCTGAGGTCTTCTGGGAGCGTTCAGTAGGTGTTCTGTAGGAGCTGTTCCACATGTAGATGTGTTTCTGATGTATCTGTGGAGAGGAAGGTGATCTCCGTGTCTTACTCTTTCGCCATCTTGAAGCTCCTCCTCTATCCTTATATCTTGATGCTTTTATTATTACAGGATATATTCTCTTAAGGCTTGAATAAAGTATATGACTATTTTTGAAAGTTTCTTCTAATCTCCTTTCTATAAATCCAGTCTAGACTCTCAAATTTAGCCTTTGATTTGTTCCTTTTATTAATTTATCCACTCTACAAATATATATTTACTGCTATTAACATACCTGATCCTGAGACACTTTCCTGGATCCTATATTTTTAGTTACTATTAAAACATTAAAGTGGTTCTTAATAAATGGTTATTCTCCACACATACCTACAATCCAATTCATCTCCCATTGCCTACTATATAGTAGCTAAAACACCACATAAGCATTTCATGCCTGAATCTGTGAAAAGGAATGAA
Source organism: Pseudorca crassidens (assembly GCF_039906515.1). Taxonomy (NCBI): domain Eukaryota; kingdom Metazoa; phylum Chordata; class Mammalia; order Artiodactyla; family Delphinidae; genus Pseudorca; species Pseudorca crassidens. The sequence continues at coordinate 77,171,629 of NC_090301.1, forward strand.
TCATTTCTAGGAGTCACCTAATTTGCCTTGGGTCAGGACTTTTCATTTGGCCAGAGAAAACACCCCATGCAAGGAACACTAGAAAATTATAAGTAGAAGAACCTTGATTAGCCTCTTGACTTTCTTCCCTAAATCAAACCCTCAAGGAAGACCAGATTGCATTTCCCTCACATGTAAGTAGAACTGCATTTGAAAAGTTAGTCTTCACCCTAGTGTGCTGAAGGCACAAGATAAATGGCTGTGCAGGCTAAACAACATCCAGGGGGAATCAAGCAGTATTGGCGGATTTCCTATGTACTACTGACAGCACATTCCTATCTAAGAAATCCCCATAGACACTCTGCATAAACTCTCACACAGGAGAAAGAGTGATAGAGATAGCTGCCTTTCACATATAAATAGAATGTCATTTTCTAATTGTAACAATGACATATTCTTTGCAATGGTTGGAAGGCACAAACCCCAACCTAAATAGTAATCCAATACTCAGTAAGACAATATGACAGAGAAGAAGCACTACAGAAATAAATATCATGGGCTTCTCTGGTGGCGCAATGGTTGAGAGTCTGCCTGCTGATGCAGGGGACACGGGTTCGTGCCCCGGTCCGGGAAGATCCCACATGACGTAGAGTGGCTGGGCTCGTGAGCCATGGCTGCTGAGCCTGTGCGTCCGGAGCCTGTGCTACGCAATGGGAGAGGCCACAACAGTGAGAGGCCCACATACCGCAAAAAAAAAAAAATCATGATCTTTGTAGTCAGAGAGACATGGATCCACAGTGTGGCTCTTCCTTGTAGCTTTATGTTGACTTTGGGTAAGTTACTTAATGCTATAAAAGCCTTGCTCCCCTCATCCATAAGTCATAATATGCATACCTCATAATACGTATATTATTATGGCTGTTGTAATCATTAAATGAGTATTAAACACAGAGTATGGCACTTGCCACATAGTAAATTCTCAGTGAATATCTTATTATTATAATGATCAAAGGAACTTCAATTTCCCCGTTGGTCCTTTGATCATGTAGAAATATACTGGATTACATTCAAAAAGTATTATACAAAACTACAAAAGGCCTAGGAAAAACAGTTAGCCATGAGATAAAGAGAGCATAGATGAAAAATGTGGCGAAGCTCAGAATATAGAAAGCTCAGAATAGAATAGAGACTCAAAGGTAGTCCAGAAGACATATTTCAGGGCTATATTGTGAATCTGGGGGTCAAAATAACTAGAAGAAAATAAAAAGTACAAGTAGAAAGATAAATCAAAAAGACTGGTAAGCCGGGAGTTTGGATATCACTAAGATTATGGTCTCCAAGTTCCTCTGGAGATAAGAAAAAGTAACAAGAATGGTTTTGACATGTCTGAGTGTTTTGTATGTGGTGGGGATGGGGGAGACTCAGGAGAGGATGGTGATAAAAAGATGAATTAGGGGAGGAACATCACAGTCATGTTCTTCTGTAACTTCAACTTTATATGAGAATTTCACTCATCACGAGTATATGGGTACAGGAGGCTACACAACTACATTAAAGCAGTTAATTCAAATAAATCTGATACTCAAATGCCTAGAATTCCTCAGTTCAGTAGGCTGAAGGGAGAAATCTATTACTAGGGTCCAGGGGCTCTATTGTAAAGTCTAATGGTTAGTTTAGAATGGAGGATAAAGTCATAGGCTTATTGATTTATAATGTACTGGGTTACCACTAAAAACAAAAAAATAATAATAAGACTCAATTCTCCATTATCCATACCAACAAAATCAAACACTGACACAGATAATTCAAAGACTCTTGTGTAGCTTTCCTTTTCTTCAGAAATTAGATTTCCTATCCTTTTCATTTCTGGTTCAATTCCTGGCTGCTGAGAGGTTCTGCACTTTCTCTCAGCTGCCTTAGCACTCCTCACATCTCTCCTGAGGGCCTTGGGTCAGTCAGCCAGTCAGCAAAAATTTATGGGACATATCCCGTGCACAGGCTCAGGGCAGTGGGGCAGGCACAACTTTAACTCAACTGCAACAGAACTCTAATAAAATATGCAGAGAGACACACCACTCTGAATGGAGATGAGATCAGCCACGAGAATTCTAAATGGAAAAAGTGAATTTCCATTCCTTCTCCTTTAGCATTTCTGAATAAGTCATTTTCAGTCTTCAAGAAGTTCAGATGTTAAATTCTTGGAAACAAGACTCTACAGTGTCTGGCTCTATTTTTGCAAGATGAATACAGTCCTCAATAGGACAGTATCAGAAATCTAGAGGCAGTGTGGCACAGTACAAAGATTCCTGGTCTTGAAATCAGAAAATACGTGTTGAAATCAGGCTGTGCCATATTCTCTCAGTGTGACCTTAGGCAAATTGTTTTTCTTTAAGACTGTTTTCAGGATGATTTTAGACATTTGGGGAGATAACATAAGTAAAAGCATTTTATTAAAAGTATAGCACTATTCATTCATGCATTATTATTATGAGTTATTTTACTTTAATATCAGTGAATTTTCCTTACTATTGTCACAATTAAATATATATAATCAACGCTGTGTACTTAGCTTAGCATTGGCTTACCAAAAAAAGTATAAATACAACCCTTCACCATGAAAAAGAAACCCCTAACATTTAGGTGAATTCTAAGTTACTGCTCATACTTTACTTGACTATTTATCTCCAAAGAAGACAAAATTACTGAAGGTTTGTCAGTGGAACTTCTGAAAAATAGCAATCAGTTTTGTTTAAGCCCTAAAATACAAAGCATTCCAAGGTCTTGGGACACACTGGAATAAATGTTCTGGAATGAGCGAAGACACAAAATCTGAACAGCATTTATTCAAATTCCTTAATCATTGGGCATTCCCTTTTTTTTCTTTTTCTTCACCAGTCTCTTATTTTCTCATTTCACTTGTTATCCTCAAAAGATCATACTCTAGGGCTTCCCTGGTGGCGCAGTGGTTGAGAGTCCGCCTGCCGATGCAGGGGACACGGGTTCGTGCCCCGGTCCGGGAGGATCCCATATGCCGTGGAGCGGCTGGGCCCATGAACCATGGCCGCTGAGCCTGCGTGTCCGGAGCCTGTGCTCCACAACAGGAGAGGCCACAACAGTGAGAGGCCCGCGTACCACCAAAAAAAAAAAAAAAAAGATCATACTCTACATAAACCTATTATCAACAAGAGTAGATTATGTAAATTATCCATGTAAATGTATTTAAACAATTAAAGCCACATAGATATTCAAAGTTAAAGAACAAAAGCAAAGAAACACTAATTCTAATTAAAGAGCAATCACACAACAGGCATAAGGTCTCCTAGTACCAGTTAGTAAGGGGCTTTTTCATACCTACTGTGCATATTTATGTATTTCACTTAATTACTTTAATGCTTATAGACTTGCATATGTTAAACATAAACATAAAAGCTCCTTAAAATTAATTCAGGTTTTTTCTACAAATTGTCCCTCTTTAAAGTGCATCTGCATACTTGAATCATTATATTAACGCAATCCAGTCAGAAACTAACATCGTCTAGTCCTGCTCATTATTACGGGAATATCAGGATCTGCAGCTGCCTTCCATTAAGGCTATAAGACTAGACTTTCATTTGCAGAATGAGACCCATTGATTGTGTCAAAAAACATCAGTTTTGTCCTTTAATGACACACGAGCTCCTTTCAAAAGCAGTTCAGTAATGGTTACTACAGTAAAACTTCAAACATGCACAACCTTATGATGGGGTTCTAAAGCACCACTTTCATCAGCATTGCAGGGTCATGTGGAAGGAATAATGTTGGTCTGGGAATCAGACATCTGGCTGCTAGTGCAGGCTCTGTTACTAACTGAGTTGCATGACCTTAGGCATAGGGTTGCCATAAAAATACAGGACACCCAGTTAAATTTCAATTTCAATTCAACAAAAATTTCGTTTTAGTGTAAGCATGTCCCAAATATTACATGGGACATACTTATGATAAAGAAAAAATTCACTGGTTATCTGAATTTCAAATTTAACTGGGTAGCCTGTGTTTTTATTTGTTACATCTGGCAACCCTACTTGGGCAAGCTAATGATGGCCTCATCATTTGAGAAGTGCAGGGGTTGGCCAGAATGACCTCTACGTGAGACACCATAAAAAATATTGTTTATAGATAAGCAAGAGGCAAAACTCACCATATTTGTTTTCCCTAGTTATTAAGCAGAAATTCATAAAATCATTCACATTTAAAACCAAGCAAGATAAGCCTAATGGTGGAAATAGATACAGTATCTCCAACATGGAAATGCTCAGGTGTTTTAATAGCTTTTGTATTTGCCATCTATTGCTACATAATAAATTACCCCAAAACTTAGTGGCTCAAAATAACATTTATTATTTCACATTTCTGTGGGTCAGAAATCCATGAACAGCTTAACTGGGTCCTCTGGCTCAGGATCTCACAAGACTATAATGAAGGTTTTAGCTGGGGCTATAGCCATCTCAAGTGTCAGATAAAGAAGGACACACTTCCAAACTTATGTGATTTTTGACAGGATTCAATACCTTGTGGGTTGTTGGACTGAGGGCCTCAATTCTTTGCTGGCTCTTACTTGGAGGCTGCCTTCAGTTTCTTGCCACATGAGCCTCCCCATAGGGTTGCTTACAACATAGCAGCTTGCTTCATCAGAGCAAGCAAGAAAAGCCAAAGAGAGAGCAAGCAAGGCAGAAGTCACAGTCTTTTACAACTTAATCTCAGAAGTAATATGTCATCACATATACTATATTCTATTTGTTAAAAACAAGTCAGTAAGTTCAGCCCACAATCAAGGGGAGAGGATCATATTGTAAAAAATTAATGAACAGAAATCTCAAATAAAGTCAGGAGACCAGAAGGGGGAGCTCTCAAATCCTATGGTGATAGCAGGGCCCAACAGGAAGAAGAAAGACTCCTCTTTTTTCCTGGCAAGGACTCAGCCAATGAAAAGCCATGGACTCTTTGTTTACTATAGCCCTCCCAACTTCCTTTTCCTCTCTATAAATGACTTCTCCTTCCCTTACCATGCAGGGGACTTGCAGGTGGCTCGCCATGGTTGCAAACGCCGAATTGCAATTCTTTCCTGCTCTCAAATAAACCCATTTTTTGCCAGAGAAGTAAGTGGCAGTTTATATGTTTTAGATCAACAATACAAAATGTGAATACCAGGAGGTGGGGAATCATTTCAGACACCATCTACCATACCTTAAAAATGTTTTTTTTTCTGGAAAAATTACCAAACAGCTATTCTTACTTAAGTATAATTTATAATTAGTTACAATGGAGCCTCTGTATTTGGGCCCTTAAGAAATTAGTGGCCAATATTAAAGACATCATTATTGAATGAATCATTGAATCATTATTGTAAGTATATCCCACAGAAAGAGATAGCTTTCTTCTTTCTAAAGATCTCAAATATATACGCTTCTTTTTCAGTGTGAAACATGCAGATAGAGATTTGCTTTATTCCTTTTTCAAAAGGTAGAGTCACAATTCAGACATACAAAAATATATCTTTACTGATCCAAATTTACCAGGCTTATTAGTCCTTATTTCCATTAATGGTATAGCACCCCTACTCTTGCCCTTTACTTGATAGTTTCTGGTTTTAAATTACTATTTTGGGATAATAATCAGTCAACTTAGGACCTAAATTTAGGTCAAATTTAACTAGTGGTTCTCAAATTTAATCATGAAGAAAATTTATCTTGGGATGTGTATTAGTTCCCTAGGGCTGCCACAAAAAGTATTACAAACCAAATGGCTTAAAACAGAAATTTATTCTCTCACAGTTCTGGAGGCTAGAAGTTTGAAATCAAGGTTTTGGAAGGGCCATGCTCTCTGCAGGCTCTAGAGAGCCTCTTCCCAACTTCTGGTGTTGCCATTAATGCTTGGCATTCTTTGGCTTGTAGATACATCACTCCAATCGCTGCCTCTGTGTTCAAATGGTGTTTTTTGCTCTGTCTTTTGTATTTTCACATGGTGTTCTTTCTGTGTCTTCTCTGTATACAAAGTTCCCTCGTTTTATTAAGATACCAGTCACTGGATTAGGGCTCAGCCTTATCCAGTAGGAACCATCTTAACTTGACTACATCTGCAAAGACCTTATTTCCAAATAAGGTCATTCACAAATACCAGGTGTTAGGATTTTAACACCTCATTTTGGGGGACACAACTCAACACACAACAGAGTTCTTGGTAAAGATGTAGATTCCCACCCAACAAGAATTTTCCATCCCCCAGGGATTTTGATTCTATATGTCTTGGAAGGGGTTTAGGGATCTGCTGTTTCGAGAAGCTCTGTATGTTCTCTGGGAATGGTGCACAGAGAACACTTTAGCAAACTCTGCTCAAGCCAACCAGCTATATACTCTTCCACTAACTGTTGTTAGACAAACAACAGTTAAAAGCCTCCAGGCTTTGTCTTCAAGATCCTCTTAATGAGAAAATTTAGATGAGGGACAGGGTGGCAAAATGAATAAAACACTAAGGTTAGCATCAAAGGACACAAGTCCGAATATTGGCTCTACCCCAGCCATGTCACTGTAATTCAATCCCTGAACCTCTATTTCTTCAACTGCATCACTGAGTTTCTCTTGGAATTATCAATAAATGAAATAACATTTGCAAAGTATCTAGCGAGTTCAAAATAATATTACACTATTAGGATTGAAAAATGGCAATAAAAGGTACCCATGCCATTAAATCTAGTAATTCCTCTTTATTAATCATTTATTTAACAAAAATTTATAAAGTACACACCATATGCCAGACAGTGAGCTTGGCACTGGGGCAACTGTGAACAATAAATATAGTCCATACTTCACATTCTGGAGGAATATAACTTAAGGAAATAATCTAAGAAATCATAAAACTATACATTAACTAACATTAATAAAATAACAGAGACAATAAATATCTAACAGAAAATTTTTTTATCCACTGAATGAAATACTCTGCAGGCATGGACTGAAGACTATGTAGTAATCTGGAAAAATGCTTTTCATGTGAAATAAAAATGAGGGTACAAAATTGCATGTATATCATGATTACAAATACATAAAAACAGAACTGTATTATAGGAGGAAAAAATGGACGAAAACTGACCAAAATGAAAAATGAAATAGTGGTAAAGATAATGAGACAGCATTATTAGTCCTTTTTTTTTTAATTTTTGTACTTAATGGATGGAAGCATTAGTTTCCTTATCTATTTGAGTTTGTTTTTTATTTGGGGGATTTAACTTTTTTCTACAGAGGGATTGTTTTTGAAATCAGAAAAAACCCACATTTTAAAAATCGGTTGCATACTACCTGGTTAGCGCCTGACAGACAGAAAAGCTGCAAATGTCCGGTAGATCTGGCATTCTCCAAGTTTATGAGTTCTTCCTTGGGGCACAGAGCCCAAATGAATCTCTCCCAAGGCCAGATGAACCAGGATCCTATCCAACATGCCATTGTGCTTCCCCCCTGTCCCCAAATATGTTTTGAGGGGGCCCAGTATTTTGCTGGTCTTTCTAACTGGAACATCACCTATACTGACAACAGGCACTCAGCTGATGCCTGTAGAGTTGAATTGAAATGCTATAAATGACTCCACGATTCCTTTTCCTAATTGTAACTGACACTTTGGAGCATATCACACAGTAACTAGATTCAAATTATTTTTCCCAGGTATATTACTTCTGGCTTCACTCACACTGACACACTGACAGGCAGCTTTCTCTCTGCCCAGTGCTGCAAGCTTGGTGAAGCAGAGGGAGGGGTTCTACTCGCAACATTTTGACCACCAAGGACCCTCTCACTCCCACTCCTCCCCCAGCCCTAACTCCAAATTTCTAAGACATTTACAAAATTGCTTTTATTAAATAACTCATCTCCCTTTTTATTAAAGATAAAAACTAACTCCTAGGGACTTCCCTGGTGGTGCAGTGGTCACGAATCCACCTGCCAATGCAGGGGACATGGGTTCGAGCCCTGGTCCGGGAAGATCCCACATGCCGTGGAGCAACTAGGCCTGTGCACCACAACTACTGAGCCTGTGCTCTAGAGCCCGTGAGCCACAACTACTGAAGCCCGTGCTCCCAGAGCTCGTGCTCCAAGACAAGAAGCCACCACAATGAGAAGCCCGCACACCGCAACGAAGATTAGCCCCCGCTTGCCACAACTACAGAAAGCCCACGTGCAGCAACGAAGACCCAATGCAGCCAAAAATAAATAAAATAAAATAAATTTATATATTAAAAAAAATCTAATTCTTAGTCAGAATTTTAGACAAATATGAGATAGTAAAATTCTGAGAGCAAGTATATTTGACCCTTTGGTTATCCTGCACAATGATTTTTGTGGGTAAATATATGGTTTTCATTAGGATTTTTACAATTTTAAAAGTAACGGTTGTATTTCCATTACATTGACCCTGATACCTAAGGATGCCAAGTAGTAAAAATTTTGCCCAAAGACAAATCTCACTCAAGACCCCATGATCCACTCAGAGAGAAGTTTGAAAGGCCCAAATAAATTGTTTTCTAGCTGTGGTCACTTCAACCTTTGGTAGACAGAAGGCAGTTCTTCTCATTGCTAAGTCTTGCATTTGGTGTCTGAGGGGAAGATTTGTTTTCCTTTAGAGTGGAAAGAATCTATCACATGAAGAGGAGGGCTGAGTGGAGTCCTTATTTGTGTTGAGGTTGTTGGTCGTCTTGGTTTAAGTAGGGTTGTAAGGGTAAACTGGGCAGAGTGCCCGAGGCCCAGAGCAGAGCTCTGAGCTAAGTTTATAATCAATGATTATAAAAAACATTCCCCAGTGTGCTTTAACTCTTTCTTAACATATTAACACATTTTTATTCAACATTTTGCAACCAAGGTAATAATTATAAACATCATTGTCCTAGCTGAGTTCTCCCAGAAACAGACTCTGAGAAAAGTATTCCAAGGAAAATAATTTGTAACATATAAGAAATATGTAGAAAATAGAAGTATAATATTTTAAAATAGAGAAAAAATGATATAGGGAAGGGAAGTTAGAAAATAAAGCCATTATTAAGACATCTACCACAGAAGCTACTCCCTCAGAGAAATTCTGGAAATATGACAGTGTCATTTTTATCATTTTTCAATGTACACTGCATTTAATACTATGATATATTTTGGTCATAGTAGAAAAATTTTGTTTTCTACCCTCAGATATATGCTAGAAACTGCCTTTGGATAAATAAATCTTTATTTAATTTTCTTGTAATTATTTTTTTTTTCCCTAAAAGCAAGGATTTCACAAAAACTAATTTGGGTTTCTGGTTTGGGGTAAACTAAGAGCTGATAAGATATAGTTGTTAGGACCCCCATATCTGGAGCCTGAGTTCAATACTGTACTCAGACACTTACTAGCTGTGCACCTTAAGGAAGTTACTTAACCTCTCTCCGCTTCAATATCTTCATCTATAACATGAAAATAATAATTTTACTTACTTAATAGTGCTGTGGAAAATTTGCATGAGTTAATATAAATAACCTAGAGAAGTAACTGGCTCATAATGAGCCCCATATAAGCGTTAGCTGTTATTTATTTTTTCACCCAGCCATTTAAGCAGCCTATACTCTGTGCCAGGGACTCTTTTGACCCTCTAGCTGTACATATCAATAAGATATATGACAGCCCTCTAGGAACTCAACAGTTTAGTAAAACAGACTAATAACAATAGTAGATGGGCAAATTAAACAGATGGTAAGGGCTTCCTTGGTGGCGCAGTGGTTGAGAGTCCGCCTGCAGATGCAGGGGACATGGGTTTGTGCCCCAGTCTGGGAAGATCCCACATGCCACAGAGCGGCTGGGCCTGTGAGCCACGGCCGCTGAGCCTGTGCGTCCGGAGCCTGTGCTCCGCAACGGGAGAGGCCACAACAGTGAGAGGCCCGCGTACCGCAAAACAACAACAACAACAAAAAAAACAGATGGTAAGAAATTAAAGTGTGACTGAAATTTAGAGTGTTTTGTGGGAAGAAGTGTTGGGTTACGACTAGGGAATAAAGGTCTCTGCTCACCAGGTGAAGATTATTGACTTTTCTTCTATAAAGCATGAGAAGGAAGAAGTGGTGCTTTTTGTTTTGTTTTGTTTTGATTTTGCAGAAAGTGACATCTCAAATTTGTTTCTTAAGAATTCAGTCATTAATGTGAAGGATTGATTGAAAGCAAAGAAGCAAAGAGTTTGCTGTGGCTACAGTGTAAGTAAGAGGCAAGGCAAGTGAGCTTCCCCTGAGTCAAGGGCAGTGGGAACAAGAATAATGGCAGGTTGCAGGAACCTTTTGTTGGTGGTGACAATCGGATAGGTTTAGGTAGAGAAGAGGGAGGGGTTAAGAAGGATGCTATGAGTTGCAGCTCTTGAAATTTGGCTGGCCACAATATTAATAGGCATCAGGGATACAGAAACATTGGGTTTTGGCCAGGGGTTAGAGGACCATGATGAGGTTGGATAATGACAAGCAAGTTTGAGGAGCCTACAGAACAGTCATGCAGAGGTGTCTATTTGGGTCTCTTGGATTTGAGAGACATCAACATGTGTGTGTGTAAGTAGATGATATCACCCAGAAGTTATATGGTATTTGGAAAGAAATTAGATGACACCCTGGTGCCTCAATCACACCGAAATAAACATATGAGTTGGGTGTACCTACTAAGCTGAATAACATCTCCCATTCCCAGATTTTCAATGGCTGAATCTTATATGAAATCAGTGAATAACACTTTCTCTTTCATGTTTTCAATAAAGTTCTGTCCATTTTATTTTATGATGGTGCTCCAATATATCCACTCTAAAACTGAGAGGGTAAGTTAAATCTTGATTCAAAATATATGAGCCATAATTATTATGCAGTTGTTAGAGATTAATCTGTCAGTTATCATTTGATTTCCAAGACTGACTGCACCATGATTGTTTCTTTCTCCCTTGTTACTGTATATGTAATTATCCCAAGGTTGTACCATTGACAGACTTTCCTAGATAAAGGAGGCCTGTGGTTCAAGGAAGGATCCTATCTTTAACTGTGCTCCTCTGCTAGAACTCTAAAATAACGAGGCTAGTTTTTTATTTAAAAAAAGAAAACAGCACACATATATATAAGTGTTTCCACCTTCAATGTAGTGATCATTTAGAAGGATAGACATTTTTTCCCAAGATGCTGCCATTTCTCAGCATCTCAAAACAGCATTAGAATTCTTTAAGAATAGGCATCAAAGCCTGCCACTCTTATTTTAATGTACTTAATGACCATACATTCTTTTTATTTAAAGTTGGATTTGATTTTTATGACCAACTAAACATCATTTTCAGCAAGTAATTAAGGTAAACAAGTAAGTTCAAGAGTGAAGCACAACCATAAAATAATGATGATAGTTTTCTTCTATTTTCCTAGTGCTATAGGCAAATCCCAAACACAAAGTCTAAACATCACTGTATACTTGGACTAAATGACCATTTTGAAGGAATAAGCATTAAACTACATGTTCTAATCCATTCATTAAAATGGAAAAATCAATCTCATTACTTTGTTATAAAATCTTACTATTTCACTACTCTTTCAGATTTTCTAATAAAAAACTTCAACAAGACCTCCCAAAGAAATTAATTTCAGACATATTTTAATAGATGCTGAAGCTCTTAAAAATATATATTTACACTTAGTCCTTTGCACAATCATTAAGGTTTTCAAGACAACCCAATACAGATTGGTTTATTACTAATTTAAATCTCTTTGTCCTTTATATATAATGTAACATTCTGTTACTTTTTAGTTTATCCCCTAAAACCACAACCTTAATTTAACCATACATCAGTGTTTTAGATAAAATAGCTGAAATGTTAATGAAAAATTCTAAAAAAATAACCACTGGCCAATTTTTTATTAAAAATAAAATACCCCCTGGAAAAGAGTCACATAGATTGATCACAACTGAATGCTGTTCCCTTAAGGAAGAGCAATGACCTAAGTTTAATTGGTTCGCATAAAAGGAATTTTATTAGACAAATTTGACAGGAACCTTTGGCTGAATGTCATTTCATCTTTAGATTTTTCAACAACTACTTCCATAAATACCTAATTATAGACCAGTGTTTAATTATATGAATAATTATATACAAGTAGGCAATTTGTCTGTTTTTTAGTACTACTATGTTCTAGGAATGATGCTATGTAGTAAAGGCACGGTGGAAAATAAGAGACACAGACATTATCCTTATCCTTACTGTGTAATATCTTGGAACATATAATGAATAATTTCTGATCCTACATAGATTTTTAATTTTCCCTTTGTGCATTAAAAGGAATACTTACAATGATCAAACGTCACATACATTTCATTTTGATGAAAGCTTGGAGTATGATCACCAAAATCAAGTATGAGAAAAGCGTCAATGGTCTTGACTTAATAAAAACATGTGCTAGTTTGATGGCAATACATGCTGATGTGTCTTATCAGCACATTTCTTCTGAGTGGCATTGTTTTATCGCATTTCAGGATCATAACCAGATGTTCTCCATTTGTGATTCACTGCTACCTTGACTGATTTACTCCTCCTTTCCTGGGTAACTTGCCTTTGGAAAATTTCCAAATTTATTTGGGATGTGGAACAAATAAAGGGCAGAGAGGGATGACAGAGGCATATTCCAAGGCATGAGGACCACAACTTAATTTTTTAATAAAAGTTTGATAAAGCATTTGAACAGGTACTTCGACCTACAAACGCTTACCTATACAATACTTTTTTTTTGAGCACTCACTATGAAGCAAGCATTCACCTTAACACTTTACATATATTGTTTCATTTAACAATCACAACTACCCCCAAAGGTAGATATTATTGTCCTTATTTTACAGATAGAGAAACTAAGGTTCAAAGAAGTGAAATAATTTGTCCAAAGTCACACGGCTTATATTTTCTGAAATTAGATTTAAACTCAGGTCTATCCAATTCTAAAGCCCAACTCTTAATGACTATGCTAGACTGCTTTATAACAATAAGAAGAAGGAGGAGGACGAGGAGAAAGAAGTGAAGGAGGAGGAGAAGAAATGTTCTAGTGATCATTTTTGAAATTTATTGGTAAAGTCAGTTTTTACCATTCTAGTTAAACTTACTGCCAAACCAATTAAATTAAAAAGATAGTGGAGAAGTAGTTATCCATGTATAACTGAGTGGGACCCTACAGGGCCTTCCTGGGACAGAACCCTACCCCCATATCCTCTGCTTTAGCTCCTCTCTGAAGAACCTTGATAATAGTATCTGATGCACAGTTCCTGAGTTGTTTTATAGATGCTAAAATCCTCACCAAATGGAAGAAATTAACTACTTGATGACCACGAGCACATAGCCCCCAGACCTACTGGTGCCTAAGGATTGATAATGTTAACCCCATGTGACACTGCCCTGTTACCTCACCATCAACCAATCAGAGAATTGTGAACAAGCCGATCACATACCCTGGGATGCACTCCCTTACCTTGCCTTTAAAAATGCTCTGCTGAATCCCATTGAGGAGTTCGGACTTTTAGAGCATTAGTTATCCTGGACTCCTTGTACAGACCATTAGAATAAATGCTGCACTTTCTTTCACCACAGCCCAGTGTCAGTAGAATGGCTTTACTGCTCATGGGTGAGCAGACCCAACCAAGTTTGATTCAGTGACACATGTTTGACCTACATCCTAGATAAAACTAAGAAAAAATACTCTTTACAATCCCAGGTAAGTTGTGGGTTCCCATTAGCTAGTCATTTCAATTGTTATCTCTTTCCCATATTGAGTTGTCAAAAGCAATTTTAGTATCAAATCCTCACTGGTGGCAGTTCACAGATGTATTCACATTTTTCTACACACTAGGATCCAAAGCTATTACTATCTTTTTGAAGTAGATATCAAATTGATCCACAATGAGCAGGATAATTATTTTAGTCAATAGTTTCTACTCCAAACTATTCAATCTTTTTATCAGACTACTGACAGAAGTGGAATTGACTGACTTCTTCTGACTAGCCAAGATATAAGGCCACAGTCCAAGAACTAGGATCAGGAGAGTGAAAACACGGGGCTGGTTGCACAGCATTATAGGAAAATAACCTCCACAGTGAGAGAAAAAAGGATGAAGTCACAGACCCAGGGAGGAGCTGAATAACAAACAAGATCAAACAAGAATGTGGAACTATAATCCAATTTGAGCAAATCTTGGCATTTTTGGTAGGGCCAGAGAAACATCATCTCCAAGTTCAGACTGGGGCAATGTAACCATCAGTCCATAGCATTAACCCACAGGATACTTGGATGCAAAGAAGGGAGACTGAGCAGCAGTGAAGCCCTAGGGAAAGCCTAGCAAGACAGCCTCAAACTAAATGGCTGAGCTAAGGGCAATGTCAGGTGACAGAGAAGAGATTAAAAGGGGATTAAGACAAGCATGTGACCCAGACTTTCCCAAGATCTCTCCAGAAATGACAGAATCCTTATCTTATCCCATTCTGTCCAATAGGTGAACCTAGAGTCAGGAAACTAGATCACCAAATTTAACCACTAAACAAACCAAACTATTTGAACAGTAGGGCTTAAATGGGCCCCCGAATCTGATCTAGGCCAGTCCTACCCCTTTGAAACAGTTCATAGCACAAGAGAAGCTCACTCAAGTCCATAATAAAGTCCCAACTTGGTGAAGCTGTTGAGGCTCTGGAAAGACCCCAAACATCTTCTTCTGGCCATTTCTGGGACGATGATAATGATGATGGTATTCAGGAGTATTTAATATGTACCAAGTACAATGTTAGGAACTATACACACAGAGATGAGTTTGACGGTTCTCAAAGAGGTCCACTTTGGCATTTAGGGAGCATTTTGAGTTGTAATAATGAGTGGGGTCAGGATGGCATTTAGCAAGTGTGAGCCAAGAATATAAACAGTCCCATACAATAAAGAATCAATGAACTTGAAAATTCCAAGAGTATCCCTTTTAACACAAACCTGATCTAGGTCAATCCTACTTAATCCCTTGAAACAGCTCTGTGAGTTAGTTCATTTGATCTTGATGATGTCACAATTGGCATCTTCACTTATTAAAGGAGAAAACTGAGGTTTAGAATAGTTTAGCAACTTATCCTTGATGGTTGCTCACATGGCTTATCAGTGGCAGAACCAGGAAAACAATCCAGAAAGTCTAGCTCATTGTTTTGCATCCTTAAGCACTGAAATCCTGTCTACAAAATGACTCATGAGGGCTAAGTGTTAGGAAAATTCACAAAGGTAAGAGAAGCAGCAAGTGAAGAGTTGTCTATTTCAATTTTTGTCAATACACAAAAACTATTTCACTGTTTACTTTATGCTTGCCCAGTGCTGTCTCAACTCAAGCTAAGGACAAAAGGTAGTATATGCAAACTTTGGGAAGAAATTCATCCTGGCCAAAACCACCTCTAAACTGCTGTGCCTTTCCTTTCTATTTAATGCAATATAATGAAAAGCACACAGGATTGACTCAAAATTCTAAGTTTCTAATCTTGGATGGCCACTAACAAATTTGGGCAAGTCAGTTTGAGCAAGCCTATTTCTCAGTTTTTTGCAAATATAAAACGAGAGGTCCGAATGATGTCCTGGACCTTTTAAAGATCTATGAGGTTTTTTTGCTTTGCTTTGAATGGCATATGAGGCTGGACATATATACAACATATTTGGCTTCGATAAATATGCATACCTTTTAGAAGAAGGATGATTACCTAGGGATAAGGCTAAAAATGAGCTGACCTAAAGACAGTACAAAAATCTACCTTCAAAACTCCATTAGTGTCGGGCTTCCCTGGTGGCACAGTGGTTAAGAATCCACCTACCAATGCAGGGAACATGGGTTCGAGCCCTGGTCTGGGAAGATCCCACATGCCACGGAGCAACTAAGCCCGTGCACCACATCTACTGAGCCTGTGCTCTAGAGCCTGTGAGCCACAACTACTGAGCCCACATGCCTAGAGCCCATGCTCTGCAACGAGAGAAGCCACCGCAATGAGAAGATCGTGCACCGCAATGAAGAGTAGCCCTTGCTCACCACAACTAGAAAAACCCTGTGCACAGTAATGAAGACCCAACGCAGCCAAAAATAAATAAATTTATATTATAAAAAAGTGCAAGGGAGATGGAAAATGTATTAAAAAAAAAAACTCCATCAGTGTCCATGCAGTACTGTGGGCGCCCTATGTTTACAGGACTCAGTTTTGCCTGTAAGAACATTGATATTTCACATGGGCTTCCCTAAAAGTTGTGAGACCCTTGGAGTACAAGATTAAGAAATGCTCTTACTTGATGGATTTGAGCTGTAAAATTTTAACAACTCACTTCTTACAAGAAAAGCAGAAAAAATGTAGCTGCTTTTGCTAAAGTTTTGCAGTACTGTTGATGCTTGCAATGTGGAATCCAACGTGAAGGGACAGAAACATCCAAGTAAACACTTCCAGACACAGAGAGTTAGAAATTGTCCTCCTGCCTAGATGGATAGAAGATATCCTGAATCCCTTCCCTGTATCTTCTCAGGAAATAGGGGGGAATAAGGTCAAAACTCTATGAACCAAGCATCCAAAATTCTTGCCGGAACAGAATGCCACACTAACCTCCTCAACAGACAGTCACTTAAACTGTGTAAATACATAAAAATACATTTTTAAAATTCATAATTGGATTGAATCAAAGTGAAGACATACATACATGAGTCTCACACATCTCTCTTTCTTTGTACTCTGGAATTCCTTAAATGGATTTTGATCTGAATGCACCTATATTGTAGTGAAGTATCTCCTTCCTGTCTTTTCTTCCTAACTGGAGATTATCTGATTGGAACCAAAGAGAACAAGCTCGTAGATTTTGACACGTTGTTCTCTGTGTATATTTTTTCCCACACTTTCTTATATAGATTAAAGCTAAACCACAGCTACAAACATCTTAACAGAGAATAACACATTTAAGAACTTGGTGGTGAGAACTAGTCTGCTTATAACTGTATTGAAAAATAAAAGGCTGTTTGTCTTTAAGTGGGGAAATTAACACCTCAAATGAGGGAGACAAAATGTGTTTTATAATTAAGAACATAAATGTAAGCCTAATTCAACACTTTAATTTCTGAAATCCTGGAGTTTATGTATTCTAACAAAACATTAGCCTGGACATTCCATCAGCCTGGAACAGAAGAATAACATGGTCAGAATCTACATACATATTTTTGGTATTTGATAGAAGCTAATTAATATTCTTTTCTACTTTAAGGAATTGAGAAATAAATGAGATGGGGGGAGCAAAACAAGTGTCACTTATTACTAAAATAGCAGAGTAGGTGGATATGGCTTGCATCAGTAGAACAGAGTGTTTCCTAAATACTGAACCCACAATTAGACAGACTAAACTACCCACTCATAGGCACTGCTGGGTAGGACACGGCCAACAAAGGATAGAGACCTCACCGCAGAGGAGTAGAGCACATACTCCCTGTAGACAGTTGGCTCTCAAGAAGAATAAAATGTAGATCCAAGCATGACCAGTTTGCTCTAGCCAAACTCACCAATCACCACTCAGTTTCCTTGTGAACAGGTGAACAAAGAGGCAGAGGGAGAGGTTAGGAGTGTTACACTCTGCCCCTCCATATGGAAGGAAATATAGGAATGCGGAAGAAGTATCACTCCTAATGGTGTAAGACAGGCAGTCACTTGGTTTGGGGATGGGAGGGTAGAGAGCAAATGTATATCCTCATTGTCTAGTATAATCCTTTAAACAGATATTAGAAAAATGTTCTGTATAAATTACCACTTAAGATCTTAAGGATTAGATTTCTTACAATGCAACAGTCAACTCCCAGAGACAGATAACACAGGGGCATTTATTTGGGAGCAGAACTTTACAACTATCTATTTTAGCAACAGACCTGACAGTCAGAAGGAATAGAAGGAGGGACAGGTCAAATTTCAGGGAAAAGGATAGCATTTCTATGATTATGATAAAGAAGGTCCTAGGAAAGCCTGCTAAAATTACTTTCTTTTTCCCATGATACGCATATGAGTTGTGAGAAAGTTTACCTAAACAATACACAAATCAAGATGAGAATTATTCATGTTGGCAATCTGGGTACCAAACTATTTCCATGTCTAGTGGTGTTGTTTTAAAATCACATTTTTCCATCCTGTTATCTCTCCAAATTGCTCCTCTCACAATGAGTGAATTTCTCTATTTTAAAATCATTTAGACGTAAGTTTTTTCTCACCTATAAATACAGCTGCAAAACTGAACAACAAGACTTTGTCCAGAATAAGATATGGAATCTCCAGTCAAAAGTGTTCTCAGCATTATTAAAGGTGTTTTTTCACATGTAAACAACAAGTTTCGTTTTTGCCTGCGTTCCAGTATTTCAGATTTGGTTTAGGTTGTCAAAGATGTTAAAGGAATTGCTACGTTTTTATTGTTTAATATCCCTTAATGGATTTAATAAGAAATATAAGATCATGGTCTTCTAAAGGAGAGATTCTTTTAAAATCTATGATATGATATGCATAGTTTTAACAATGATAAATACAATTTTGGAAACTTCTACTGAATTATAACAACTAGATAATTTGTGCCATTACAAAGCAGATTCAAATTAATCTACTTCTCTTTGCTAAGAGTGCCTAACTGTGAAGAGGGGTAGAATCAATGAAGTGAGGATGGACAAGGACTGGTATATAATGGTAGTCATTTTACAAACATCTATGGGGTCATTTCAATCTCAGAGTCACTTGCATTCATAATCAATTTAATTTGTTTTGTCTTCCATCATACTTCATGGAAGACTCCTGTGTAGGAGATAGAATAAAACATGTGATTTCCTCTAAGACTCCAGCTAAGCCTACACAAGATTCAGTGTGTGTGATAGTCTCAACTTCTCTCCCTAGAAATAGCTCAAAGGTAGAAAGAAAGCAATAATACATCTGATGACAGCAAAGCATCTTGCCCCACCTCCTCAACTATAATCCCATAAGTGATCCTAGAATATCAAGACTGTAATGGCAGTGATCACTCTGGGCCCTCATCTGGAAGCAGTAAAAGCTGAGGTCCTAGACATTAGTTCTCCTGCCTGAAGTCACACATCCTGTGAGAGACAGAGTCAGAGCTGTCAACAAGAGATCCTGACCCAAGTCCAACGTCCCTTTCTTTATCAAACCTGGGGCAAGAGCTGAAGCCTAAATAGTAGAAAAACAGGGAAAAACAGTGAAGTTTTATGCCTTAAACCCTACTAAGAGAAGAGCTTTTCCAAAAAGAGTCCTTTACCAACTATTTAAAACTTACACTTGGATGATGACTGTTAGATACCTGGAAATGTCCATAGTAAGATTCAGTTTTTCCAGCCTCAATAAAACAGATCTATACATGGATCTTTTAGAACAAAACTCTGTCTCCACTACAAAGCTATCGAAGATCAAAAGCGGGAATGTGGGGGTCAAGGGACAGAAACAGGAGGTGGAAGTCTACAGTCCAACTACTCGTTACTCATGTTTTGGTACATTTTAAAGAAATTCCATATCACATCCCATAGGATTTATGGGATGATTTGGGTTTCATCAGAAAGTATCATGTTCTTCATGAATGTGTATTAATCCAAATAAGGTAGTTCTGTCTTCAATTACAACCATCTGTTGAAAATGAATTTTTATGAGTTGTCTTATCAACACAGAGAGAAAACAGATGTACATTTAACCCCAAACCACAGAATCACTCAGCCTATTCTAAAGCTTGATAAGATGTCTAGGATGTCATATATACAAATTAAAAATAAATCTGTTGGGCTTCCCTGGTGGTGCAGTGGTTAAGTATCCACCTGCCAACGCAGGGGACACGAGTTTGAACCCTGGTCGGGGAAGATCCCACATGCGGTGGAGTAACTCAGCCCGTGCGCCACAACTACTGAGCCCGTGTGCCACAACTAGTGAAGCCTGCGTGCCTAGAGCCTGTGCTCCTCAACAAGAGAAGCCACCACGATGAGAAGCCCGTGCACTGCAACGAAGAATAGCCCCCTGCTCGCTGCAACTAGAGAAAGCCCATGTGCAGCAACGAAGACCCAATGCAGCCAAAAATAAATAAATAAATAAATAAATTTTAATAAATAAATCGGTTTTCCTTGTGCTTTTATAGTTTAATATTTCATGCAGAACAGAAGTCTATAAATAAAACTGTTTAACTTTAAAACCCAATACAGCCCAAGTCATCCTGCTTTCTGCACTCACATCATCACTGAGCCTTTATTTTTAATACTTTAAAAAAATCAAAATTGTTTTGGGCTTACTGAAAATGTCAGATTATTGTCCTGAGATGACAGTGAATGGAAGGGTCTACAGAAGAGGAACAGAACTGGCAGAAGTGGAGATTCACTGACCTTCATAAGACAAATCAGCAATGCAGGCATGGTACAACTTTCAGCCTGAAGGTTTTCAGCTACTTTACACTAGCTCAGTTGCAGCAAGAGGCATTAGGTTGTTTCTTATTCATCATTAAACACTGGAAGGTCTTTCTGCAAGAGTGGACAGAACTATCAACATTTAGGGAAAGAGACTTTTCTATCGATTCTATCTTTCTGAAATGGTCTGTTCTGTTTTCCCAAAACAGTCGGTACATTCCTTCAAAGTAGAGCCAGATTATATAGTGCTTTGCTTCCACTGTGTCCAACAAATACTTGGAGCCCACAAAATGCTTGTCAATTGTGATGAGGGTATCTAAATGTCATATTAAAGTTCCTTCCAAAACACTGGGCAAAGAGTCAGAGGACCTGCTTTCAAGCCTTGGTTTGACCATTCTATTATACACACAGACACAGCATGTCTGAGTTTCAGTTTTCTCATCTTTAGAATTAATTTCCTCAGTCTATGATATATATACATATATATATGAATTATCAAAATTTCATCATATATAGGGGCATAAAACAGAACAAGAGATCTATTAGGGAGCAGTTCTACAGCATGTCAATCTAGAAACCCCCAGTATCTCTTGGACATGAAAACCCCAAGGCTATAACCATGTTATTATTTTACCCTCATCGGAGCCTCCTAAACTACACTTGCTTCAGTTGAGGTTCCAGATATATTTTCAACATCTCTGTATTTGCATTTATAATTTATTCCAAATCACAACTCTCATATGTAACAGTTTATTCAATGAAATATCTTTATATGGGCACATGGCTAAAAATCATATTCCTAGCCTAGAGCATCCAGAGATGAAACAGAGGGGAAACATACAATATCCCCATGGTTAATTAGCAAGTTAATAGTAATCTTGATTTTTAAGCACTACAGAGAACACTGGTTTTAGAGTTGTAAGATGTTGGATTCTAGGACTGCTTTTTACTTTTGGAACTTACTTAATATCTCTGAGGCTCAGGTTTCTCATCCATTACCCATTAAGAGTATCTTCAGGTGACTGGATCATCCCTGCCCACTCACAGAGTTAGGCTACAATCACTAACATGAGATAGTGTGTGTAGACGTATATTGTAATGCTCTTTATAGAATTAAGTAATTAATAATAGAAGAAAAATTGAATCAATATCTTCACTGTTTCTCTTTCCAAATTCCTAGATGTTTTGTTTGGTTTTGCTTTGATAAATAGATATAGTTTAAGTGACTGCAATCTTAGAGATTAGAAGAAAGATAAAAAGTTGAAGAATAATTATCATAAAAAACACAAATTGCCCACCATGTTCACATTACCACCCTCTCTCCCCAACTGCAATGCACACAGCATATAATTCAGGGTTTACTGTTACAAAGTGATTACCACATGAAAAAATACTTGTTCCTTATGGATTTATCATATTCCATTTATTACAATTGTACCAAAAGGAAATTTGCTATGAGCCACCTGTAAGACAGTATGCTTTTTTAGTAATGGTATGTGTTACAGAGGGTGTTTAACCAATAAACAGTTACCCCTTAATTATCTATATTTGGACTGTTCACTTTGTGGGTTCTCTCCGACAAACTTTAAATCCCAAGCTGGCTTTCTTTTGTCACAGCCTTACAATGTGGGGAGCTATTTCTCTCCACCCACACACATTCTTGGGTGTGTGTTTTGGAAATGAAAACCTATTTATTATTATCCTAAGCAAAATTAAGTTATGACTGTAAATCTGCTGCCAAAACACAGTCAGGGCATCTTCCAAAGGCAAATATAAATGATTTGATGTTATCCATTTTTACTCACTTCTCTGTTCCTCTCCAGGAAGATAATCTACTTTATTCTTTGGTTCAAACGCCCTTTCCTTTAGTTTCCTTTCTTTTCCACCACTTGAAATCTGCACTGTTTTTTCAAATCAGTGCAATTATGATCTCAAATCTGAAGTGAACTGAAAAGCCACCAAAGGACCATGTTTTAATCATTGAGATTCTCAGGTCCTTCTCCCAGATATGCTATTCACCGGAAACATACATTTTAAGGATCACTGCAGGTATTTCTTTGACACATATGGAAAACCACTGGTCTCATGCACATCAGGATGGACCCACACTCGAGTTCCTACATTCGATCATGCACTCGGCCATTGTCTTAGCCCTTTAACTCTGAGAAATTTTAGTGTCTGGATATTAACAGTGAGGACTTTTCATTTCAAAGCACCTCAACCAATCCAGCAGCACTTTATTCTGGACCTTGTTTTAGTCCTAGATATAAATATTGCAAGGCCATCAAGCTTCCCAAATTAAGATAAACAAACACACAAAGAGCACTTCTAAATGTGACCTACTTAAAGTTAGCAGGATCTTTATTTTTGAAAACCTATTTACCTACTTCAGCTTCTCTTTTATAAAAAGTGTGTTGCTTATCAAACTCAGCTGGGGCAATTTACTCCTCTAAGTATTTAATCAGATTTTCATACCAATTATGATAATTATCAGCACAATTTAAACAGATTTCTTAATTATAGCTACAAATCTCTCTCTTAGAGAAAACAAGTCCCAGAGCTTTTAACAAAAAGAGTTTTCTGTAAATAGTAAGTGAGTACTAATTTTCAAGCCTCACGTAAGTTGAAGAAATATTTCTTCTAGCATCCATTTGCAGGTCATAAAGAAAGCCTTCATCCTCACTCCTAACAGTATAGGCTGATACCTACATTTCTTGGTGTCTAATATTTGGGTACACATCACTTCACATTGACACTGGCTAGAAAAATGACCATCTCATTATTTTAAAAAGTGTGAAGCTGTCTTGGATTTCCTTTCACCCTTAGACTGGAATACCTCATTTTTATTCCTTGTTAAGGAAACACTCATCTAAGAAGCAAGGAGGTGTTGTGCTTGCTGTGCTGTGATTTAGTTTCTCTCTGCTTCTGTAAAGAGTCATGATATAAAGCACACCACTCACTTACTCATGTCTGACATGTATTCACATGGGGAGAGGGTAGGCTTGAACAAATGCTTTAAAGAGGAGTTCAGACAGGTTAAGTTCAGTGAAAGGCCACAATTTCCCTGAGCACAGGCCAACTGATGCATGTTCTAAGATATGCCAACTACACAGGGAGGGAATGATGCATACATTCATCAACATTTTTTTGAAAGCCAAAAATACATGTTGCCGTCAAATTTCCCCTTTCATTTAGAAATCTAAGTGTAAGCCAAGGGAAATGTCACCACACAGCTCAACTCTGCCAAATGTAATCTTTGGGGGAGTTATTTGAATAATATTCAATTTAAATAACACTTTTAAATGTCCATGGGGTGATTAGAAAATATCAAACAGCGGTTCAAATATGAACAAATGGCAGGTCAACAGAGACTTGTCAGCTCTATGTATATCAGGGTTAACAACTGAAATCAACATATAAAGAATACATCAAAAATTTTTTTCAAAAAGAAATCATAAGGAAATTGGATGAAAATTGCAGAGTTGGAGGACATGAAGATCAACTCCCCCCACAAACACATCAAAAATACATCTAAATGTGGAACAATTCTCCTGGAAAACTAACTGGAAACTGGCAGAAGAACTCCTATACAACAAAAGCTGCAAGAAAGATTTCCATATAACTGGGTAGGACAGAAAAAAGGTATAGGGTCAGGTCCTCTGCCCCCAGGAGGGATCTGATAGGAAGAGAAAATCTGCATGGACAGACCCTCACCCTGGGGAGCGAGCAGTTCAAGCTGCAGATGGGAATCTCAATGCTAGGAGAACTGCTGGGACAGATGAAAGCACTGAAAAAGCCTAGACTCTACTTAAGAAGAGTGTGTGGGTGCTGGCTTGTCAACAAAGAGGGCAGAGAGAGCTCTGCACTTGTGGCTGTTGCCTTGCCACACTCCCCGATCTGAGCAGGGTGAACCTTCTGGCCCTACTCATTCTATACCACAGCTTGTGGGATCTGGGCCAGCTGGGCCCTGGGAAAAGACTCGGTCTAGCTATGCAGTGACGGCCCAGAGCCTGGAGTGTGGTCCAGGTGGGGCAGTGGCAGCCATTTTCAGTGCTTACTCAAGTGGCACCAGGAACCAGCATGCCTCAGTCCTGTTTCCAGCAGATCAAACACTCTGGCCCCACCCACTCCATGCCACAGCAAGATTTAGAATAGAAACAGAGATAAAGAATTTCTCAGGTAAGCGAAACTAAAAGAATTCAGCAATATTAACCTACCGTAAAAGAAATATTGAAGGATCTTCTCTAAATGGGAAAGAAATAAGAATCTATAGGAGAGGGAAAATTTCAATAGGAAGTAAAGATTCAAGTAAAGATTGAATGTCACTTAAATAAGCCAGTAGGTAGATTAAAAACAAACCAAAAAAAAATGTAAAAGTGATTATGACTACAATAAACAATACAAGGATAAGCATGAAGATGTAAAATAGGACTTCAAAGTCACAAAATGTGGGGGAAGGTAGTAAAAAATGTAGATCTTTTAGAATGTGTTTGAATTTGAATGACTATCAGTTTAAAGCAAGTAGATATAGTTATGGGTCAATATACATGAACCCCATGGTAACCACAAATCAAAAATAAACAAGAAAATGAAACTGAGTTATTTGTAGTGAGGTGGATGGATCTAGAATCTGTCATACAGAGTGAAGTAAGTCAGAAAGAGAAAAACAAATACCATATGCTAACACATATATACGGAATCTAAAAAAAAAAAAAAGGTTCTGAAGAACTTAGGGGTAGGACAGGAATAAAGAGGCAGATGTAGGGAATGGACTTGAGGACACAGGGAGGGGGGAAGGTTAAGCTGGGACGAAGTGAGAGAGTGGCATGGACAAATAAACACTACCAAATGTAAAATAGATAGCTAGTGGGAAGCAGCCACATAGCACAGGGATCAGCTTGGTGCTTTGTGAGCACCTAGAGGGGTGGGATAGGGAGGGTTGGGGGGAGATGCAAGAGAGAGGGGATATGGGGATATAAGTATACATATAGCTGATTCACTTGGTTATACAGCAGAAACTAACATAACAATGTAAAGCAATTATACTCCAATAAAGATGTTAAAAAATATATATATATATACACACACACACACACACAAGAGATTCACAAAAACCAAAAAGAAAGGAACCCAAGCATATTACAAAAGAAAATCAAACCACAAAAGGAAAAACAAAAGGAAGAAATGAACAAAGAAGAACTACAAAAACAACTGGAAACAAGGAATAAAATGGCAATAGAAACATACCTATCAATAATTACTTTAAACGTCAGGGGACTAAATGCTCCACTCAAAAGACACAGAGTGGCTGATTGGATTAAAAAAAAAAAAACAAAAAACAGGAACCTGCAATATGCTGCTTACAAGAGACTGACTTCAGGGTGAAAGACACACACAGGTTGAAAGTGAGAGGATGGAAAAATATTTCATGCAAATGGAAATGGCAAGAAAGTAGGGTTAGCAATACTCATATCAAACCAAACAGACTTTAAAACAAAGGCCATAATACAAGACAAAGAAGGGCATTATATAATGATAAAGGGATCAATACAAGAAGCCGGTGTTACATTAACATATATGCACCTAATATAGGAGCAGTTAAATATATAAAGCAAACATAAAGGGAGAAATTGACAATAATGCAATAATATTAGGAGACTTTAACACCCCACAGACATCAATGGACAGGTCATCCAGACAGAAAATCAATAAGGCAACAGAGGTCCTAAATGACCCAATAGACTAGCTGGACTTAATTGATATCTACAGGACACTACATCCAAAATAAACAGAATACACAGTATTCAAGTGCACTTGGAGCATTCTCTAGGATAGACCACATATTAGGTCACAAAACAAGCCCCAGCAAATTTAAGAGGATAGAAATTACATCAAACACCTTTCCTGACCATAATGATAAGAAACTGAAAATCAACTATGGACAGAAAAATGGGAAAAGAATAAACACATGGAGACTTAACAACATGCTACTAAAAAAAACCCAATGAGTCAATGAAATCAGGGAAGAAATCAGAAAATACCTTGAGACAAATGAAAATGAAAACACAACTTTACAAAATCTTTGGGATGCAGCAAAAGAAGTTCTAGAGGGAAGTTCATATGGACACAGTCCTTCCTCAAGAAACAAGAAAAATCTCAAATAAACAACCTAACCTACCACCTAAAAGAATTAGAAAAACAACAAAAAACCCCCAAAGTCAGCAGAAAGAAGAAAACAATAAAGATCAGAGAGGAAATAAACAAATAAATAAAATAGAGATTTAAAAAACCAGTGGAAAAGATCAATAATACCAAGAGCTGGTTTTTTGAAAAGACAAATAAAATTGACAAATCTTTAGACAGGCACACCAAGAAGAGAAGAGAAGACTAAAATAAACAAAATAAATGAAAGAGGAGAAATAACAATGAATACCACTGAGAAAAAAAAATCATAAGAGAACACTATGAACAGTTATATGCCAACGAATTCTACAACCTAGAAGAAATGGACAAATTTCTAGGAACATACAACCTGCCAAGACTGAGTCAAGAAGAAACAGACAACTTGAGGGCTTCCCTGGTGGCGTAGTGGTTGAGAGTCCACCTGCCAGTGCAGGGGACACGGGTTCGTGCCCCGGTCTGGAAGGATCCCACATGCCGCGGAGCAGTTGCACCCGTGGGCCATGGCGGCTGAGCCTGCGCGTCCGGAGCATGTTGCTCCGTGACGGGAGAGGCCACAGCAAAAAAAATAAAAAAATAAAAAAAAATGAAAAGAAACAGACAACTTGAAAAGACAGATCACTAGAAGTGAAATAAAATCTGTAATTAAAAAAAAAAAATCTTCCTGCAACCAAAACTACAGGACCAGATGGCCTCACTGAAGAATTCTATCAAACACATAAATAAGTTATACCTATCCTTCTCAAACCATTCCAAAAATTGAAGAGGAGTGAACACACAAATTCATTCTAAAAGGCCACCATCATCCTGATACCAAAACCCAACAAAGACACTACAAAAAAAGAAAATTACAGGCCAACATTTTTTTTTTTTTTTTTGCTGCATGCGGGCCTCTCACTGCTGTGGCCTCTCCCGTTGTGGAGCACAGGTTCCTGATGCACAGGCTCAGCGGCCACGGCTTACGGGCCCAGCCGCTCCGCGGCACGTGGGATCTTCCCAGACCGGGGCACGAACCCGTGTCCCCTGCATTGGCAGGCGGACTCTCAACCACTGCACCACCAGGGAAGCCCAGGCCAATATTTTTGATGCATATAGATGCAAAAATCATCAACAGAGTACTAGCAAACTGAATCTAACAATATATAAAAAGGATCATACACCATGATTAAGTTGGATTTATTCCAGGGTCATGGGGATAATTCAACATATGCAAGTCAATGTGATACACCACGTTAAGAAAAGAAAAGAAAAAAAAAACACATGATCATATCAATAGGTGCAGAAAAAGCATTTGACAAAATTCAACATCCATTCATGATAAAAACTCTCAAAGTGGGTATAGAAGGAACATCTCAGCACAATAAAGGCTATTTATGACAAGCCCACAGCCAACATAATACTCAATGGTGAAAAGTGGAAACCCTTCCCGCTAAATTCAAGAACAAGACAAGGATGCCACTCTCACCAATTCTATATTTCATAGTATTGGAAGTTCTAGCTACAGCAATCAGACAAGAAAAAATAAATAAATGCTATCCAAACTGGAATGGAAAAGGAAAATTGTCACTATTTGCAGATAACATGATATACTATATAGAGAACCCTAAAGTCTCCACACAAAAGCTATTAGAACTAATGAATGAATTCAGCAAGGTAGCAGGATACAAGATTAATATACAGAAATCTGTTGTGTTTCTATACACCAATAATGAAATATCAGAAAAAGTAAAAATCAATCCCATTTAAAATCACACACAAAAAATATATGCCTTGGAATAATCTTAACCAAGAGGTGAAAGGCATATACACTGAAAACTATAAATCACTGATGAAGGAAACTGAAGATGATACAAAGAAATTGAAAGATATCCTATGCTCTTAGATTGGAAGAATTAATATTGTTAAGATGGCCGTACTACCCAAAACAATCTACATATTTAATGTGATCCCTATAAAATTACCCAAGGCCTTTTTCATAGACCTAGGACAAATAATCCTAAAATTTATATGGAACCACAAAAGACCCAGAATTGCCAAGACAATCCTGAGGAAAAAGAACAAACCTGGAGGGGGCTTCCCTGGTGGCACAGTGGTTGAGAATCTGCCTGCTAATGCAGGGGACACAGGTTTGAGCCCTGGTCTGGGAGGATCCCACATGCCACGGAGCAACTAGGCCTGTGAGCCACAAGTACTGAGCCTGTGCATCTGGAGCCTGTGTTCCGCAACAAGAGAGGCCACGATAGTGAGAGGCCCACGCACCGCGATGAATAGTGGCCCCCGCTTGCCACAACTAGAGAAAGCCCTCGCACAGAAACGAAGACCCAACACAGCAAAAATAAATTAATTAATAAAGTGTCTCAGATTGATGTGTTTAATACCTTCACAAATATTAAAAAAAAAAAAAAAAAAAAAGAACAAACCTGGAGGTATACCCTCCAGGACTCTCCTAAACTTCAGACTCTACTACAAGCTATAGTAATCAAAACAGTGTGGAATTTGCACAGAAACAGACACATAGATCGATGGAACAGAATAGAGAGCCCAGAAATAAACCCACACACCTAGAGTCAATTAAGTTACAACAAAAAAAGCAATAATATACAACGGAAAAAGTCTCTTTAACAAGTGGTCTTGGGAAAGCTGGAAAACAGCATGTAAATCAATGAAATTAGAACAGTCTCACACACCACATACAAAAATAAATTTAAAATAGTTTAAAAACCTAAATGTAAGGCATGACCCCATAAAACTCATAGAAGAGAACATAGGCAAAAAATTCTATGACATAGATCATCGCAATATGTTTTAGATCAGTCTCCCAAGGCAAAAGAAGTAAAAGCAAAAATAAACAAATGGGACCTAACCAAACTTAAAAGCTTTTGCACAGCAAAGGAAATGATCAACAAAATGAAAAGACAACCTATGGAATGGGAGAAAATATTTGTAAGTGATATATTTGATAAAGGGTTAATATCCAAAATATATTAAGTTGGCCAAAAAGTTCATTTGAGTTTTTCCTTAAGACTTTATGGAAAAACCTGGACAAACATTTTGGCTAACCCAATAAAAACAGCTCATATAAGTTAATATCAAAAAATAAAAAAAAAATTTAAAAAATGAACAGGAGACCTGAACAGACATTCTTCCAAAGAAGACATAGAGATGGCTAACAGCCACATGAAAAGATGCTCAATATTGTTAATTATTAGAGAAATGCAAATCAAAGCCACAATGAGGTATCACCTGACATCAGTCTGAATGGCTATCATCAAAAAGTCTACAAATAATAAATGTTGGAGAGGATGTGGAGAAAAGGGAACCCTCATCGCTGTTGATGGGAATGTAAATCGGTGCAGTCACTATGGAAAATAGTATAGAGGGTCCTTAAAAAACTAGAACTACTGTGTGATCCAGCAATTCCACTCCTGGGTGTATACCCAGAAAAGATGAAAACTCTAATTCAAAAAGATACATGCATCCCAATATTCATAGCAGCACTATTTACAATAGTCAAGACATGGAAGCAACCCAAGTGCCCATCAACAGATGAATGGATAAAGAAGATACGGTATATATATATACAATGGAATGTTAGCCATAAAAAAGAATGAAATATTGTCATTTGCAGCAACACGGATGAACCTAGAGAATATTATGCTTAGTGAAATAAGTCAGACAGAGAAAGACAAAGACTATATGATATCACTTATATGTGGAATCTAAAAAAATAATACAAATGAATATATACACAAAACAGAAACAGATTCACAGACATAGAAAACAGACTTAGTTACCAAAGGTGGGAGGGGGACAAATTACGAATATGGGAATAACAAATATAAACTACTATATATAAAATAGGTAAGCAGTAAGGATTTACTGTATAGCACAGGGAATGACACCCAATATTTTATAATAACCAGTAATGGAATATAATCTGCAAAAAAACGAATAAATCTGCTGTACACCTAAAACTAACAGAATATTGTAAATCAACTATGCTTCAATTAAAAAAAAATCATAGGATGGCAAGTGCTAAAAGGAAACCTAGGAATCAATACACACCATTCCTACTTTGTATAGGAGGAATTATAGCCCCAAATGGTGAAATGATCACAAAAGAAATCTGTGAAAAACTGATAGTAGAACTCAAGCATTCTAACCTCTGTATATGAATTCACCTCTTCTCATGGCTCCTAAGCAAATGGAAGTTTCTGTGTGAGGGTTCTATAACTCTCCTTTTCTTTCAAAGCCTTACATGCTTCTATACCTAGTCAAATATGGTAGATGATGAAACACTTCAGACTTTGGAGTCAAACAGAGCTGAGTTAAATTGCAGGTGTTTTTAGGTAGTTACTATTGAATCATCACTAAAATTACACAGAATTGTAGAAGTGGAATAAATCTGGAGTCTCAAACTCCAATATATGAAGAGTCTAAGCATGTACTGCAAACAAATGAGGCAAGACAAGAGAGTCCTATGGTAAACCAGAGCTCATGTGCATTTTTAGTATTTGTTGTCATGAGAGTATGTGAACCCAGGGATGCCAGATTGTCCTATTTTTTAGGAAAGCCAAAAGTCCAAAAAATTTTATGAAACCTAATTTTTAAATTGTATCAGCTAACTCAAAATTTTAAAAACATTATGAGAGCCAAATAAAACGTATCTGCAGCCTGCATTTAGACGGTGAGCTGCCAGTTTGCAGTTTCTAAGTGGAGCACATCTGGTCAAAGAAAACATAAGGAATGAGGCCAGATCAGAAACAACTAAATTTTTAAAAGGGAAAACTGTTACTTCCATTTAACATAAAGTGTATACAACTCAAAAACTCATGATTCAAAAGTTAAAAGCATAAATTAATAGAAAATTAGGACTGCTTTAATCGGATAAATTAATGCACTAATAGTAAAGTTGTACAAGGCATTTTGCTAAGTGTTATAAAGGATATAAAGATGAATAGGACATCATCCTTGTCCTTTAGAAGTTTACTCTTTAGTGCAGAGGATAGGAAGTTAACAAAAATAGTGAGAATATAGGAAGAATATGAGGTTATTACAGGGTAAGTACAAAGTTTCAAAGAAGGGAGAACTTATATTTGGATTGCAAACTCAAAAACATTTCTGGAAGAGTGAGTGAACTAAAGGCACTGGAGACCAGGCTATTCAGTCAATCAGCAGATGACAAATACCTACTGAATGCCTCTCAGATGTGGTCTGCGTATAAGGGTTATAGCAATTAATAAGACACTAGAGATTCTGAACTCAAGGAGCTTATATTTTAGTGTGGGGTAACAAATAATATAGTTGACCCTCGATCAACATGGGTTTGAACTGCATGGGGACACTTATATGCAGATTTTTTTCAATAAATATAGTACCTGTATTTTTATTGTACAGATCTTTAAATTAAGTGCAAGGAAATGTTTGCATTTGATTAAAGATCACAATATGTGGAATCAAAAGCACTAGGGTTTGAGTCCTGATTCCATCCAAATGTTTCAGCTTCCTAACCTTGGTTAAGTCATTTATCAATTCATTTGTTTTTGAGGCAAAGACAGCAGTATGTGAATTTGTAACTATGCTGGGGGCGGTGGGGGGGGGGGTCAGCATCCCAACCCCCACAGTGTTCAAGGGTCAACTGTATATAAGAAAGCAAACCAAGAAAAGATTGTTTCAAGAACTGAGAAGTGTTGAGAAGAAAATCACCAAGGGTCAGGATAGACCCCCCTCATCCATTTACAGAGGTAGTATTATTCTCTCTGTACATCCAAATGGAAACTAAGGGGCCCTGAAAAACCAAACCTAAGTCTGAGAATGTGTTTATTTCCTTAAAATGCCATATCCGTCACCACTAAAGAAAATATACCTCTTCAAGCTGTATGTTGCTGTCTTCCATCACACATACAGTAATGAGATAAAGAGTAACTGGGGTCTAGTAGGGTAGACAGGGCAAGTGTCTCTGGAGAGGTCAACATTTAAGTTGGGAAGCCAGGTGTAAGTAGTTCTGAGTGTCCTATGCAGAAGGAACAGCAAGAAGTAGGCCCAAGAGAGGAACGGCATACTTCAAGAACAGAAAGGAGGCCAGTGTGGCAGGAATAGTGAACAAGATGTAGTAAAGATAGGTTGGGGTCAGTGAGGTTGGCAGTGGTGAGCACTGTCGTCTTTTAAGCCACGGTAGGAGTTTGATTTTCTTCTGGATGCAGAGTGATGTCACTGGAGGATTTTAAACGGGAAAGTAACATGATAAATGTAGACCTAAGAAAGGTCAGCCTAGTTCGTCTTTGAAAGAGGTACATGGGGAATAGGGAGTAAGTGTGGAGGCAGGGGTGCCAGTTGGAAGGCTGTATCAGCATTTAATACCCTGGACTGTACTTCAGTAAACATGCTATCCCTATTGCCAATATGCCATGCCTCTTACCTGTTTTCTAGCAGAGGTTTTAGCCAACAACATACCTTACCACATGATTAAGTCAATTCAGTGAAACCTCTGATGGACATTCCCATAACAGTCCTGGCAAAAATACATTTTCATATTGATTAGCATCTGATGACACACCTATGAAGGGGGTTTGGTATACCATGTGACTTGGCATACCAAGAGATAAGGGATTGACTTATCTGGTGGTTAACTTGAAGTTAATTTAACTTGAAGACTTAACTTGAATAAGATAGATAACAGCTATTTGGGGGAATGGTTTGGAGAGAGAACAAGATTTAGAAGGTATTATATGCCACCTCAACCTATACTATAAACTTTGAGTTTCTTCTTTATTAAAAATATTGCCTAAAATGCATAGCAATTCACATCATACTACCAGATTGTCACTACATTCTTTTTGTAACATTTGCCTCCAAGGAAATAAACATTTAACTTTCAAACTGAAAATCAGAGAACCTTAATATATCAAATGTTCCTTTCCCAATGGATAATAATCATTCAACAGAATAAATTAACTTCAAATGTAGACACTAAAGTATTTACAAAGGTATGTCTGAGATTTAAAAAATTCATAAGATATACAATAAAGCCAATAAACCTGAAAAATCAGAAAGGAATAAAAGAGTTTTCTAGGGTTATGTTCTATATATACCTAGGAACAGGGAGAGAAACACACACACACACAGAGAGAAACAGAGACAGAGACAACGACAGAGGGATAGAAGACAGACGGATCCAAGATGAAATGAATACCTAAATAGATAAATTATTAAGGACATTAATGTGGTACTCAAAAATCTCCTATACTGAACAAAACACTTTTACAGTTTAGTTTTAGCAAATTTCTAAGGAACAGATGATCTCTATCATATATAACTGTTCCTGAAAAAAAATTATACAACTTATATGAAGATTGGAAAGAATAGGTTCTGTTGCAAGAAACAGAAAACCCAAAGAATCAGAATAGCAGTTTTGTTTGGGTTTTTTTTTTTTTCCTTCTTATAAACTTCAGTGACCTGGGTTGATTGTAAAGACTGACAATCAGAGACTCAGGATATCTCTTTCTTGTTCTGCCCTCCTCAATATGCAGTTTTCACTGCATGGTCCAAGACAAATGATCCAGCACTTGCCATCACTTCTGCATTCCATACAAAAAAGAGGTGATAAGAAGTTATATCAATATTTTCCCTTTAAATTCACTTCCCTGAAGCTGAATAGATTCCTTCTGATTACATCCCCATGATTAAAACTTAATCACAGTCACACGTAAATATAAGACAGCCTGGGAAATGTTGGCTTTATCCTGGATAGCCATGTGCCCAGTTAAAATGCAGGGCTATCTTCAAAGGAAAAAGGATATTAGATGACAAATACTGGTCTCTGTCACAGAAAGACTTTAAATATTGTCATTATTTGGATTCTTCCCTGAAGAAATTCACAAAGAAAAAGTTATAAAAACCAATGAGAGTGTTTAATAAGGTTTCTAGATACAAGGTAAACATTCAAAAGTCAATAGTGTTTTGTTTATGCCAGTAAGAGCTGGTTAGGAAAAAGCAAAAGAAAAAAGATTCCAAATACAGTTTTTTAGTCTATGAAAAATTCTAACAAAAATATATATGAGACATTTTGGACAAAATGATGAAAGCTCTTTGAAAGTCATGAAGACCTGAGTGACTGGAAATTCTCAGCATAGTTAAAATGCCTTCTCCCAAAAATTGATCTAAAACTTCATACAGCTTCCAATAAAATTGGAATGACATTTTCATAGAACTTAAACTGAATCTGAAATCACATGTAAAGTAAAAAAAAAAAATTGCCAAAACAATCTTAAAGAAAGAGTTCTTGCCTACCAAAAGGTAGAACAATACTATTTCAGCTGATACAGTGTTGGCACCATAGCTGTCAAGCAAATCAATGGACTAGAAGCAAGCCCAGAAACTGACCCATAAATATAGAAGAACATGGTGTATAATATATGCATTACAATGTATCAGTGAGGAAAATACAGTTTATAATAAACTGTGTTAGCAAAAGTAACCCTAAGAAAATTAAATTTACTACTTCATAACAAACAAAAACCAGTCCCAGGTATACTAAAGTTCTAACTGTGAGAAATTTCTAAAATTTTGGAAAATATGTTTATGACAATTAAATAAGACACATCAAGAATATTTAATTTTAAATTTTAAATAATTATAAAGTTAAAATATAGCCTGAGAATAGAAGATTTTTACAACGTAATATCCAACAAAGAAGTAATATTGTGAATATAAAAGGAACTTCAATTAACCAATGAGAAAGACAAAAATCACATCAATAAAATTGGCAAAATTTAAAAGCAAGCTATTTCCAGAATAGTAACTGAAAAGACAAATGTGAAAATATGCTAATCTCTCTTGGTATCAGGGAAATATAAATTAACTGATATTTTTCTTCCACCACACAAGCAAAGTTTTATGATCTAATTAAATATATGCAAGAATTTAGGGGAAATGGTACTCTCAAGATTCAGCCAAAGAGAAGGAAAATTGTTACAGCCATATTGGGGTACAATCAGCAGTATCTAGGAAAAAACTGCAAATATACCCCATATGTTATACCCCAGTGACAACAATCCTGGAGGTGTGAAGTGACTTCAAGGAACTCTCACATAAGTTACACATAAAAAAATGTTTATTCAAGCAATACTTGTAATTGGGAAAAACAAGCTATAAACAACCCTCATGTCCAAATGCAATATATAAATATACAAGATAAAAGGTTATACAGCTATTAAAACAAATGAAATTTAGTATGTATTCATACAAATTAGTAAACATAAATGCATAAAAATAAAGTATGATGCTCTTTATGGACATATAGCATTTGTATGTGTGTATATATATATATATATATAAAATGTACATTTATGTGTATAGATGTTACAAATACTCATATGTATGGAAAAGTACATAATGGAAGAGTACTCACTAAATTCGTGACAACGGTTACCTCCGATATAGGAAAAAGAGAGTGAGATTCAGGGATTGAGGGTGGGGCTGAGGTAAACTATAGCTTTTTTACTTCATATATCTAAAATAAGAGAAGATATTAACAGTTATAATTCTAAATGAAGGTATATTTTTGTCAGAATCTTCTTTTTTTTTCATATCTCAAATGAGAAAAGTAGCTGAGTAGGTCAATTTTGAAAAAATTTATATATTAAGTGACAAGTAAACAGTTGTTAAATTTCACAAATCATCTTCATTCTTGATCCCCAAAGGCTTAGAGACTTTAAAAAAAAACAAAACAAAACAGAATGCAGTACATTAAATTTCAGATACTGGAGGACAACAGGAAGGATATCTCAAAAGTGCAAAAAAACCCCAGATCCCTAGCAGTAAAACCATGACAGATGATAAACAACCAGTGAATGCTCTGACGTTCCCTGGATATGGTCAGCCTTGAAGGTCCTTTCTACTTCTGCCAAGCCCATAAACAGAGGAATCTCAGATCCAATGTGTGCAGACACAGTGTGTTTTCCAGTGGCAAATACAATGATGTTCTTTTCATTCCTGAGGCAACAGCCTAGGAGAGACTAGGTACACTTGAGAATGTGTGAGCATGCAGTTAAATAATGCTCCTCTCTGCCCACTAAAGTAATTCACCAATGTAAGATTCATGCAAAAAAAAAAAAGTGTTTGTATCCCTGGAGTGATTTTCCAATAAACCCATGACTTGCATACCATCATGAATAGAAGGAAGAACATTTTCCTAGAGCGTGTTACTTGGAACACTGGTCTTAAAAGATGTACCACAGTGGGGGGAAATTATAGTGGTCAATTAAGCTTGGAACAGACTAATTCCAAATCTGCCTCTTGGATATTTATAATATTTTAGCATTTTAAGGTTCTGAGAAGTCTTACAGTTGAGAAAACTATTTTGTTAAACTCATGAATCCACATTTATTTAGACAGCATTTTTTTTAAGTAACAGGTAACTTTGCTGTGAAACAAGTATGCTGTGGACCTCAGTGTGGATAATGCTGTTATACATATTGGGATGCATAAAATCTAGAATATACACAATAAGCAACACAAACTAAGCCATCCCCACTGCCCATTGTGCCCAGGACACGACAATCCACAAAGGTGGGGAAGACTGACAGAGCACAAGTTCAGAGTGACACAAATCAGATTTTTTTCTCTGCCTCTCACAGCACCTTCTCTGCGAGAGTACAAGCTTATCTCAAAATTCTTCCCACTGTGTTTCTCAGTCTCCTCTGGGCCTTGTGAAACCAGTCCCTTTAGCTGATGCCATAGTGACTTACGAGTTTTCAGTTTTCCTCTTCTTCAGCTCCATCAAACTGTAGTGATGCCTCTGTATCGGCTGATACCCAAATGAGTAGTTTACACTGCCTTGAAATGGTGTTGCTGTTGACACCAAACTAGGAAACTGCCCCTGCTAATGACACCCAGGACTGCCGTATGAAGAATGCTGAGCATCATGTGCACCAAGGGCACGACCGCCAGTCACTGCCTGAACCACAGCAATGCCTCGGTCCATCACTGGCACCCAACAATGCCCTCAGCACTCATAAAACCTTGATCATGTCTTCTCTCATCCCTGCCCACCTCAGTGAGTGCCTGGGGCAGGGTTGGAGAACAATCTGAGTGACAGACAGAGCTGGTCTCAGAATCGGTATGAGAATGTCATATTTCTCTTCATTGGAATATCTCACCAGTTTTTCAGACATATCCAAAACCTGAGACAGAATGAAGTTCATCCATCTTGTTTATTAGTCAGTTTTGGAAGGAACACTGTGAAATGATCCTATGATTGTAAGTGAAAATGGTCTTGCAACTTTCCATGTCCTTTCATTATCCTAAAGACTTCTTTTTTTTTTTCCTGCTCCTTTCTCTGGCAACATAAGCAAAGACCACAGAAGTAATAGAAGAATTTGGTGTTTTCTGGATGTGAAAGTGTGAATGCATTTAAGGGTTTTATCTGAACTGGGTACACTGGTTATTTGAGATTCTGATCAATCCCATTCAAACCTGATCCTCAGTATGGTCTCCCCCAAACCCACACCTCCCAGCTTTCCAAGCCCTCCACAATCTAGGCTCACTCCACAGCTCCAACGTATTTCTCTTTGTCACAGAGCAATTGTGCATTTAAACATTGGACAATACTTACTAATCACCTATTCTGTGGTAATCAGAGTGGGTCCTAGGGTAAATAAGACACAGTTCCTGTTCTCAGAGAGCTTTCATAGAGTTTTCTTCTGTCACATGATTTTCCTTGGGGTTTTATAAGCACTCGGTATTCAATTCTCCCTCTATGCCTTTGTTCATTATCTTCCCTCAGCATGTGATGGCCCTTGTCATTCCAACTTAAACACCGCTTATATAAGGCAAAGCTAGGGTTGCCAGATTAAATGCAGAACACAGTTAAATTTGAATTTCAGATAAATCACAAAAATATTTTTTAGTCAAAGATTGTCCCAATTTTTGCATTCTGTTCACGATATTGCATGGGGCATACTTATACTAAAAGGCTTAGTTCATAAGGGAAGAGGAGGCAATGCCAAGAAGATAAAAGTGCTATCCTTCTACTCTAGGAATTTATTGTATGAGGGAATCACATATGTTAGTGGAGAGATAGATATTTGGAGAAATAAAATAACTTTGTTCAAGTACAATTCTTCAACATGAGTTCTACTTTTAACAAATCGCATCACTTCATTATGTTTCAGTTTTCTCATCTGAAAAATAGAGATACAAGGTGTCCTGAAACCAGCATCTTTTCTCTACTACACGTTCAGTAGCAAAGAGTGTTGGTATCTTGAATTAGGCTATGGTTAGAGTAGTTACACCATGGAAGTAGACAAATGCTAAAAATCAGGGTTTTATTTTTCTCCAAAAACCCACTGTTTACTAATATACCATTGGCAGGTAATCAAAATGCTTCTTTATATGCCGTCACATGTTGTGTTGTTGATAGAATATATGAGCACCTACGTTATATATTTTACATGAATATAGATGTTATAAATATATATCAACATGAATTATAAACGTGCATATATATTAGATATTATTACAAGCCAGTCGAGATCTGTGTGCCTATCCTTCATGTTTTTTAGTGAAGAAAAACATTTACATACTTACATATTTAAGGTCAAATAGAATGAAGGTGAGCAAAATATACTCATTTTCAGTGGAACATGAAATAATGAGACTGATAATCCTACAAGAGTCACAAACCCCAAAAGTCACATTTAAACGAAGTAATTCGTTGTTTCTTCCAAAACAATTTCCCCAAGTATAATTGTTTAAAAGTCCCCAAATTGACACAGTAGGCTTCTCTGCACGGCACTAAATAGATATTCATTTCCATAGGGAGCTAAAGATACAGGCATACCTTTTTTTATTGCACTTCCTTTTTCACACTTTGCAGATATTGCATTTTCTAAAAATAGAAGGTTTGTGGCAACTTTATTGAGCAAGTCTATCAGCGCCATTTTTTCAACATTTGCTCACTTTGCATCTCTGTCACATCCTGCTAATTCTCACAATATTTCAAACTTTTTTATTTTTATTCTATTTGTTATGCTCATCGGTGATCAGTGATCTTTGATGTTACTACTGTAATTGTTTTGGGGCACCACAAACTGCAACCATATAAGATGGCAAACTTAATTAATAAATGTAGGTGTTCTGACTGCTCTACCGACCAGCTGTTCCCCCATTTCACCCCACTCCTCAGACTTCCCTGTTACTCGAGACACAACAGTATTAAAATTGGGCCAATTCTTCTGAATTCTCCACTTATCATTTACACTATTAAATATGCTTGTACTAAATAAGGATCAAAGGAGAATTATAGCAATAATTTATCCATTGTATTGCTGATGAATATTTTTATATTTAACATTTTGCTGTTTTAAAAATTCCTGCACCTGTTTCTCAGGGTGGAATTGGCAGAACTGGATTTCTAGAGTCATAGTGTATGGCTTTTTCTCAATCCCTGGTTTTATACAGAACAGGTATTAGGGTACAAAAACATGTTTTATCACCTTAGTCATAATTACTAAGATAAATACCTTCTATACTACTTTCAACTCTCCTCATAAATATTTATGAAGTGCAACTCTAATGCTAGTCACACCTACTATTTTGACTCCAGACTTGCATACTCCGTGGGAAATTGAAGTATTCAATATATTAATAAACTTCCTACTGCATAACATGTATTATACAAAAGCTAAAAGGAATATAAAAGAACAGATACTATATGTACTGTACAAGAACGATTAACTTAGATAACATACGAAATAAACAGAGAACATCAAACATTGCATATTAGAGTTATGCCTAATTTATCCATATCTTTGGATGGTATGGCATTTTACATGGAGTAAAATATTCAGCCATTAAAATCTTTTCTTTAAGCATAATTATTTCAATTATAACATTTTAACGAAATCTTTCTAAAATACATACTGTATTTATCTGCCTTTATAAACAGAACACACAATACCAAATCAACCTTGTAATGATTCAGGCTTAGCACAATAACAATATTGTATATTTCTATAACAGTAAGACTCGGAGCATATTTGAGCTATGGGTAGCTCAAGCTATTGCATGACCTAAAGTACAAGACTTTTTGAGATTTTGCATGTGTTCCAATCATCTTTCAGTCTATTCCTTTATTGTCAAAATATCACAGAAAGAACACTAACATGAACAAAAAAAAGAAAGAAATAAAAAAACCAGAAATCCACAGCCACCTTGCTCACTAACCAGCAATGGAATTTCAAATCCATCACTGTGGACATATCAGAAATTCATTTTATCATATTAAAAAGAATTGAAAAAGATGCTTTCTTAGTCTCCCTCCAACTCTAAGAGCCTATCTCACAGGCTGCTAGTGAAAATATAAATTGCTATAACCACTTTGGAAAATTTTTATTTTATCTAATCAAGCAGAAGTTATACATACTCCATGACTCGAGAAATCTACTTCAGCCAATTCCACCCTGAAAATGTGTGCAGGCATGTTTAAAGCAGCAAAAATTTAAACATCTAATATTCATCAAAATATAATGGATAAGTTATTGCATATTCATTATACAGAATACTATAAGCAACGAGGATGAATTACAGCCACATACAATGATGTGGCTAAATCTCATAAATGTGATTTAAGTTTTAAAAAGTTGGAAAAGAATATATATTGCATGGTTTCATTTCTATTAAGTTTTACAAATTTTAGTTGTTTTTTTTTTTAAATCTAAAACATTATGTGTAGTAACATATACTTAGGTGGTAAAACTATAAATATAAGGCATAACCACATGATAGTGATTAATTTTAGAGGAGAAAGTTCTGCTTAGGAATGCAGGTATTTGCTTTATTGAAATTCAAGCCAAGGATTTTATACCCAGTTAAGGTGGTCTTCAGGTAAAAAGGCCACACATTGTTATGAATAAGCAAGAGTTCAGGGATACTATTGCTAAGAGTGCTTCATGAAGAAGCTTAGCATATAAACTTCAGAAAATCAAAATGACCAGACAAACATTGATATAAAGACTGGTACTGAACATTACACGTACTTGAAGCACTAAGGGCGTATACCCAGAGAAAACCATAATTCAAAAAAAGACATGTACCACAATGTTCATTGCAGCACTATTTACAATAGCCAGGACATGAAACAACCTAAGTGTCCATCGACAGATGAATGGAAAAAGAAGATGTGGCACATATATACAATGGAATATTACTCAGCCATAAAAAGAAACAAAATTGAATTATTTGTAGTGAGGTGGATGGACCTAGAGTCTGTCATACATAGTGAAGTAAGTCAGAAAGAGAAAAACACATGCTGTATGCTAACACATATATATGGAATCTAAAATAAATGGTTCTGATGAACCTAGGGGCAGGAAAGGAATAAAGACACAGATGTAGAGAATGGACTTGAGGACACGGGGTGGGGGAAGGGTAAGCTGGGACAAAGTGAGAGAGTAGCATTGACATATATACACTACCAAACGTAAAAATAGATAGCTAGTGGGAAGTAGCTGCATAGCACAGGGAGATCAGCTCGGTGCTTTGTGACCACCTAGAGGGGTGGGATAGGAAGGGTGGGAGGGAGGCACAAGAGGGAGGGGATATGGAGATATATGTATACATATAGCTGATTCACTTTGTTATACAGCGGAAACTAACACAACATTGTAAAGCAACTATACTCCAATATAGATGTTAAAAAGAAAAAGAACTAAAACTAAATGATGGTTATAAAGGAAACTGTGTATTAAGTAATGGCTATATAGTCTGACAATGTAGGGAGAGTGCAACTACCCCAAATTAGGAAAGAATGGGGAGATTATGTGAAAACTAAAATAAATTCACTGATTATCTGATAGAAGTTAGCTGGGAGCATAATTTATTGGTATACACCTAATTGTTTGAACAATTTAAACAATTTTATATAGTCAAAAATACAAAAGAGAAAGGAGAGTGATATACCAATAAATACCAAAGAAAAAATAAAGGAAAATATGCCATATAGTGGAATATTTTATATATAAATGTGTGTATGTAAAGCAATATGGAATTGAAACCAAATATATCTCATATCGCCTAAAATAGCAAAATACAGCTCTATGCTGTATATAAGAAACATATCTAAAATTTTAAGTGGGAGAGATTCAGAAAGGTTAAAAATAAAAGCATGGACGATAAGTAACAGAAAAATGCAAAATAAATAAAATTCAGTGGTCATGATGTTCATATTTGAAATGGAAGAGTTCAGAACAAAAAGCATGAAAGGAGAAAAAGGAAACTTTAAAATGCTGAAGTTAAGAGTCACAACAAGAACATAGAAATGATTAAAATTTTTGTTCCCAGTAACACAGCAAAATCTTTCATAAAGTAGAAACTATAGAATATTCAAAAAGAATAGATAAAAACATATATTGAAAATTTAGAATCTAGCATAGCTCTCTCAATCTAAGATCAAGTAGACAAAAAAATCTGTAGGGATGTAGAAGACCTAAACAACAAAAACAACAAGAGGACCTCATGGATACATGTCAAACTCCAAACCCCAATAGAAAATACATCTTCTTTGTAAAAGTAAACAAAACATCTATGAAAATTAAAATAACGTGTGTCCACAAGAAATGATCAATTAATACCAAAATTAGAATACAGCATTCTATGACCAAAATGTTAATAAAAACAAAGAACTTTCTCCCCGAAAATTAAAAATATGCTATTAAACAACTCAGATTAAAAAAGAAGTACGGGGCTTCTCTGGTGGCGCAGTGGTTAAGAGTCCGCCTGCCGATGCAGGGGACATGGGTTCGTGCCCCGGTCTGGCAGGATCCCACATGCCGCGGAGCGGCTGGGCCCGTGAGCCATGGCCGCTGAGCCTGCGCGTCCGGAGCCTGTGCTCCGCAACGGGAGAGGCCACAACAGTGAGAGGCCCGCGTAGCGCAAAGAAAAAGAAAAAAAAGAAATACAAAAGTACAGAATTTCCCTATAGTAACAATGAATACACAACATATATGAAACTGTAAGATAGGGCTAAAGCCATTATCAGAGGAAAATTCATAGCATAAATAAATATATCAATTAAATTGAACACAATGTGCCTTTTAAATGCAAGTCAACCGATCCAGACCCTTCACCCCAACCCCCTCCTTTATAAGTTTCTCACACTCAGGACGTATCTGCCTGCCCTAGCTACCCCAGGGCCACGTATCAGATAACTAGGGACAGCTCCTCTGCCCCAGAGCCTGTGAAATTATTCAATCTAGCCAATCCTAATCCTAATAACACTGGCTTCATAATTATTTAATATTTTATTGAAGGTATAA
Organism: Pseudorca crassidens; assembly: GCF_039906515.1. NCBI lineage: Eukaryota > Metazoa > Chordata > Mammalia > Artiodactyla > Delphinidae > Pseudorca > Pseudorca crassidens. The sequence continues at coordinate 77,215,536 of NC_090301.1, forward strand.
ATTAATACAGAGCAACAGCAGAAAGCAATTAGAGGCATGAGAACTGAAAAGGAAGAAGTAACACCTCTTTACTTGCAGATGATATCTAGCAAAACCCCCAAATTGATGGAACATTACTGCAAACATAAGAGAATTTGGAAAATAGTGAGTGATAAAAACCAACATACAAAAATTAATACCATTCATTTCCACTCTTGCAACTTGGAAAAGACAACAAAAAAAAAGGCTTTGTTTACAAAAGTGGGGTTGGGGAGAAGGAGAAAGAGACCAGACTTAGGCACAAATTTAACAAGAGATGTCTAAAACTTAAGAAAACTATGAAAAATATCTGAAAAACACAAAATTAGACTTGAACAAATGAAAATATACAGGACATTCTTGGATAGGAAGACCCACATCATAAAGGTTAAAGTTCTTCCTAAGTTAACTTCTAAACAGAATACAATTCCAGTAAAAGTACCATTTTTTCCTAGAGCATTAAAAGTTGTTTTTAAAGTGCATTAGAAGGCATAAAAACAAGCGAGTTGTCAGAATAACTGTGAAAAAGAATGAAGGAGATCTAGCACAACCAGATACTAAAAGATATCATAAAGCCTCAATACTTAAGTTGATGTGTTCTTCATGTTTGAACAGACATACAAACCAATAACGTAAAACAGAAAATCCAGACACAGATTTAACTGCTTATGGAATTTTTAGTATAAGAGGAAGTGGCTAAGAAATCAGTAAGGAAATGGACTTTTAAATGAAGGCTGTTGTCATAGAGCTACAAGTATAAAATTTGATACATTCCTCAACTATAAAACAGCAAAAATTCCATCAGAAACTTGAAATGTAAAAAATTATATAAGTACTCAAGGAAGCATGGGTGAATAGCTTTATTATTTGAATTGGAAAAAGTTCTCTAACTATAACACAAAATCCAGTAACGTAATTAAAAGATTGATAAATTTCATGATAATATTTTTGTGGGGTAAAACATTCAACAACTTAAGCCAGGTAAAAAGACAGATATACTGGGAAAATATGTTTGCAAATTATATCCTAAAAGTTTAGTTTTCTAAATGTAGAGAAAGCTTCTAAATATAGAAAGAAAAAAGTCAACCCGAAAAGGAAAAAAAAAAAAAATATGGACCAGAGATATGGAAAAACAGTTTACCCAAAAAGAAATTCACATAACCCTTACTCATTTGAAAAGATGATCAATCTCTCTCATAACAAGGTAATAGGAATTTAAAGCTAAATGAGATATAATTTCAGCAAAAATCCAAAAGCTGCAAGGTTCTGAAGAAACAGGCATTTTCACATATTGCTGATAGAAATGCAAAATATAAATAAGCCCTCTGGAGAGGAATTTAACACTAGTAATCCAAAAAAAAATTTACATTTAGCCTCTGACTCAGCACCCTTTTTCAAGAATCTACCCCAAAGATGCCCCGGTAAAAACAGAACTTTTAACAAGGCTATCTATGGAAGTATTGTTTGTAATAGCGAAAAAAGCAGAAACATACATCAGTAACAGACTAATTGAATATGCTTTCGAATATTCTCTAGTGGACCATTATGCAGCTGTGAAAAGGAATAAGTAATCTCTCTTCATATTTCTATGCAGTGATTCCCAGTTTATACTGTACAGTAGAAAAAGCAAGGTAGAGAAAGTTACGTAAATTAATCTATTTATCTAAGTAAAGGGTCAGTACAAATACACACACATACATATACACACACATATACTTAAAAGTGGAAGGATTTAAAAAATGGAAGGATAGACCACAAACATTTGGTGGTTACTTAAAAGGGAAGACGAAAATAGGGTGAAGGACATGAGGATAGAAGCTAGATCTCCCTGGTTAAATCTTGTTTTTATACAGTTGACTTTGGAACCATGTAAATATTATACATAATTATAAAACTAAGTCAATTTTATAATAAAAGACAGTAGCTTAAAATTTGAAATAAATAAACCTAACTCAAATTGATGGTGTAACTATACAGAAAGGAATTATTTAGTTATACATACCCTAGACATATTTGCTTTAAGGGCAGAAAGAACTGTAAAAGAAATTTTGAAAACCTTAAACTATTTCTAGTAATCACAGTATAGATATTAGCGGTGATATTATTCTAAGACTGTTGTCTGAATTGTAAAGAAAATGAGTATGCTACTGTTTTATATAATGAGGTTTTTGACACGGGAAAAGAGAGTTACTGCTTATTTTCAAAACTATATATTTCCTCATTGACTATCTGAATAAGCCTTTACACAATGCCCAATGACCAACCCTGTCATAATTAACACCCCATTACCCAAATCACAGTCTCTTAATATTTTTCACCTGAAGAATCCAGGGCTCTTTGGAGAGAAGAATGATTTCAGATCTTACAAGAAAATATTAAAGATTAATCTGGGAAATTGTGTCATATTAGAAAGCAAAAAAGTTATCAAAATTACTAAAAAGATTCGGGAACCAACTTGATGAAGCTCCCATTAGCCAAAGATAGGAAAATTTGAACATCAGTAAGAATATTGAAACCAACTGAAACAAAAATATGTTTAAATCCACAAGTTCATAATGAATCTCAAAAAAAAAAAAAAATCTTGTTGGTCACCTTCAAAGAAGGTTAGGGAAGTGATTCATTATTTTGAAAAATAGTAAGTCAAAAGAGTGCATTAAGTGTTTACCTGAGTAGATAAACATATTTCAGAGTAGCCTTACAGTTAATGCAGTGCTGTTTCTCTTTATAGAAATATTCCAGCAAATAAAGAAGGAATGGTATATTAGAATACCACCATCTTATAATCCCTAATGAGTTAATGGATTTCAGTAATGATTACCAATGGCTGCTAACATAACAGAAGAAAAAATCCTGACAGAAGTACTTAATACCACTTAAACACTACTGATAAAATGTTTGAACCTGAATCTGATCAAGCCTCTAGATATAACCATCAATTTACAAAAATACAAGGAACAAAGAAACATGGTAAAGGACATTATGGGATGAAATCAGCAAAGTCCACAGTATGAGAATCCAAAGTCATATGACCCAGCTTCTTTTGAAAAAAAAAAATAATTGCAAGGAGGGAGGGAGTGGGAGAGAGAGAGAGCATAATTTATGAATTAAAAGATATTTAAGCAATATGTAAGCCAATTACACTCTACTGATCTTACTCAGATCCTGAAGCAAACTAACCTTGAAATAAATTGTGTACAGCTAGAGAAACTCAATCATTAACTGGATAATTGATGATATTAAAGAACTGTTAAATTTTTGGACAATAATGCAATTGTCATTTTGTTCTAAAAATGAGCCCTCATCTGAGTGTGGAGAAAAGGGAACCACTGCACACTATTGATGGGAATGTAAATTAGTGCAGCCACTATGGAAAACAGTATAGTGGTTCGTTAAAAAACTAAAAATAGAACTACTGTATGATCCAGCAATTCCACTCCTGGGTATATATATCCAGAAAAAAACAAAAACTTTAATGCAAAAATATACATGCACCCCAATGTTCATAGCAGCACTATTTACAACAGTCAAGATACGGAAACAACACAAGTGCCCATCAATAGATGACTGACTTAAGAAGATATATATACACAATGGAATATTACTCAGCCATAAAAAAGAATGAAATATTGCCATTTGCAGCAACATACATGGACGTAGAGAATATTATACTTAGTGAAGTAAGTCAGACAGAGATAGACAAATACTATAGTTTGTGGAATCTAAAAATAATACAAATGAACTTATTTACAAAACAGAAACACAGTCACAAATATAGAAAACAAACTTATGGTTACCACAGGGGGAGAGGGAGGAAGGGATGGACACATTAGGAAAATGGGATTATCAGATACAAACTATTATACATAAAGAGATAAGCAACAAGGATTTACTGTATAGCATAGGGAATTATATTCAATATCTTGTAATAATCTATAACAGAATATAATCTAAAAATATATAACTGAAACACTTTGCTGTACACCTGAAACTAACAGAATATTGTAAATCAATTATGCTTCAATTAAAAAAGAAGGGCTCTCATCTTTTACAAAGACACACTGAAATATTCACAGAAACTGATTATGATGCCTGAAAGTTTCGTCAAATTGATCTAGGGTGGGTGACGTATAGCTGAAATAAAATTGACCATGGGTTGATAAGAGTTGAAGCTTAACGGCAGGTTATGAGGGATCATTTTATTACTCTTTCTATATATCTGTTTTAATTTGACATTTTGCATTTTAACAAGCTAAGGAAGAAGAAAAATCTACACAGCTTTTGCTGATTTTATTTTCAAGATTTATTCCTTTCCTCTGCCACAGCATTAACTCCCAGCTGGTTTGTAGAACTTATTAAAAATAATTCCTATTTTTATTCCTTTTATTATTAATTTTACTGTACTGGAGACAGAAATATATTGAACACCCATTTTTCTTCAGAACAATGCACTAAATGTGATGGAAACCATAAAACAGGAGCAGCCACTACCTCTTTCCTTGAGAACTTTGAAATCTACTAAGAAAAATAAGTATGTATGTAATAATCTAAATGGGAGAAGAATTTTAAGAAGAATAGTTATATGTATAACTGAATCACTTTGCTGTATACCTGAAACTAACACAACATTGTAAATCAAATGAACTCCAATACAAAATAAAATTTTTTTAAAAAAGAAAAGTATATAAATGTTAGGAGACAGATCTATAACCTTATTAATCACAGTCCTCATTTTTGCACAGTACATTGTATTACAAAATGTGTGACCTACTTATAATCTACCCCATTAGGACTATTGTGAAAGTTAAATGAGAATGTGTTAAAAGCACTCAGCATTGTACCTAGCACATAAGAAATGGTGGCTAAAACACCACCAATCCTTAATCCATGGGTCTTGTTACTAAAACATGGTACCATATTAACATGAAAATTTAGGAAATGGAAGGATGCACAACAGAAGACAGAGAATAGAGCAAACTGTTGTGCTGTTTAAACTGCAGGTAGTCCCTGGAAAAAGTGAATTCTGAACTGACGTTTTCTACAAAGGATGGACGTAGATTGCAGGAGAAGGACATCACTAACTGGAATATTACAAGAGTCAAGATACAGAGACCAGCTATAGCAAATAATTTAATGTACTTATGTATACTGAAGTAAAGGAAAGTAATAAGAGGTAAAATTGGAGAGGTGGACTGGGGGGGGAGCAAAAAAGAGAAAGATGACATGCCTTGCAGACTCTGTTCAGGATTTGAAGATTACTATTTCAGGGAGAAGTATCAATACTTCTTCCCTACCCGTAAGATTTTCTTCAGTGTGAAACTAAAGCATGTATAGTATTTGACCCCTGGTTTCTCTTTACTCAATTACTCATTTCTTCTTTTTGGAGGAATACTGCCCTCTGTGGTCGGTAAATTTAATAATTAATTGGGACTGCTCAGTGCAGTTCTACCCTTTTTTATCCCCCTCCGCTCATGAAACTGCCTATAGGGGTCCATACCATCTTGTACTCTTCATACGGAGAGTCTGGCACTGGTTCCACACTGCTTCCTCATACAGCCCCAAAGGTAGCCTTCAGCAGTGATGAAGGTGATACTTGGCCTTCATCTATCTACCACTCCTCTGTTTTAGTTAAGACTTTATTCAGGACATGGGCTGAGAAGAGGATGCTAATTAGTAGGCCAACTCAAAGACTTCATTAATAATATGAGCAATAGGAACACACTAAAAGTCCTTCAATAGAGGAGATTTTAAAAAGCTTCAAGTAACTTATCCAAGCTATTTTTGTGGAAAGGAGCAGAGATAAGAGCTAATTAAATTAAACTAGTTATAGGAAACAAGGACTGGGCCTACAAGTTTCTATTTTCTAAGACAGAGGCTGGCAAACTTTTTCAGGTAAAGGGCCAGATAAAAATATTTTAGGTTTTCTGGACCACATAACGGTTTTTGTGTAATTTTTTAACCCTTCAAAAAAGTAAAAACTATTCTTAGCTTATGGGATGTACAAAAAAAGGCCATGGGTTATACACAAAAGAGACTGTGAGACATATTTAGCCCATGAGCCATAGTCAGTCCAACTTCTGTCAAGGGGCAATTCTTTTGAACAAGGGATTATGTCCTTGCAAAAACTATAAAACAAATTCCAGTAAGCAAAGATTAGCCAATTTCCATCAATGAACTCGCTTAGTTAAAAATCACTCTGAGGGGACTTCCCTGGTTGCACAGTGGTTAAGAATCTGCCTGCCAATGCAGGGGGCACAGGCTCGAGCCCTGGTCCGGGAAGATGCCACATGCCACAGAGCAACTAAGCCCATGCACCACAACTACTGAGCCTGCGCTCTAGAGCCCACAATCCACAACTACTGAGCCCACGCGCTGCAACTACAGCAGGCTGCGTGCCTAGAGCCCGTGCTCCGCAACAAGAGGAGCCACTGCAATGAGAAGCCCGCACACTGCAACAAAGAGTAGCCCCCGCTCGCCGTAACTAGAGAAAGCCCATGCACAGCAATGAAGACCCAACACAGCCAATAAATAAATAAATTTATTTATTTAAAAAAAAACAAACCAACTCTGGGGCTCTGGCCCTTGCTTAGTAATAGAGTCAGTCTCTCAGATGTTGCTGTTAAAGCCCCTGTACATAATATACACACACATACACATTCTTACAATCACATAGGTTATTGCTCAACAAAACAACAATTTTGGAGGCTTGCATATGTGCAATGCTCTGCTAGGAAAGCTTCACTCTTCTCATTGTTGACTAATGCTCACCATCACGTTACGTAGCATTGTGCTGCTAGATAATTTTAATGTACCTGCTGGTTCAAATGCAAAGTAAAAGAGACTAAATACCATATAAGAAATGAAGATGCAGGGGGGACCTTGAAGATGGCGGAAGAGTAAGACACAGAGATCACCTTCCTCCGCACAGATACACCAGAAATACATCTACACGTGGAACAACTCCTACAGAACACCTACTGAACGCTGGCAGAAGACCTCAGGCCTCCCAAAAGGCAAGAAACCCCCCACGTACCTGGGTAGGACAAAAGAAAAAAGAATAAACAGAGACAAAAGGATAGGGACGGGACCTGCACCAGTGGGAGGGAACTGTGAAGGAGGGAAGCTTTCCACACACTAGGTAGCCCCTTCGCGGGCAGAGACTGCGGAGGGGGAGCTTCGAAGCCGCGGAGAAGTGCACAGCAACCGGGGTGCGGAGGGCAAAGCGGGGAGATTCCCGCACAGAGGATCGGTGCCGACCGGCACTCACCAGCCCGAGAGGCTTGTCTGCTCACCCGCCGGGGCGGGCGGGGCTGCGAGCTGAGGCTCGGGCTTCGGTCGGAGGCAGGGAGAAGACTGGGGTTGGCGGCTTGAACATAGCCTGCAGGGGGTTAGTGCGCCACGGCTAGCCGGGAGGGAGTCCGGGGAAAAGTCTGCACCTGCCGAAGAGGCAAGAGACTTTTTCTTCCCTCTTTGTTTCCTAGTGCGCGAAGAAAGGGGTTTAAGAGTGCTGATTAAAGGAACTCCAGAGACGGGCGCGAGCCGCGGCTAAAAGCGCGGACCCCAGAGACGGGCAGGAGACGCTAAGGCTGCTGCTGCCGCCCCCAAAAAGCCTGTGTGCGGGCACAGGTCACTGTCCACACCCCGCTTCCGGGGAGCCTGTGCAGCCCGCCACTGCCAGGTTCCCGGGATCCAGGGACAACTTCCCCGGGAGAACGCACGGCGGGCCCCAGGCTGGTGCAACGTCACGTCGGCCTCTGCCACCGCAGGCCCGCCCCGCATGCAGTGCGCCTCCCTCCCCCCGGCCTGAGTGCGCTAGAGCCCCCGAATCAGCGGCTCCTTTAACCCCGTCCTGTCTGAGCAAAAAACAGACGCCCTCCAGCGACCTACACGCAGAGGCAGGGCCAAATCCAAAGCTGAGCCCTGGGAGCTGTGAGAACAAAGAAGAGAAAGGGAAATCTCTCCCAGCAGCCTCAGAAGCAGCGGATTAAAGCTCCACAATCAACTTGATGTACCCTGCATCTGTGGAATACATGAATAGACAACGAATCATCCCAAATTGAGGAGGTGGGCTTCGAGAGCAAGATCTACGATTCTTTCCCCTTTTCCTCTTTTTGTGAATGTGTATCTGTATGCTTCTGTGTGAGATCTTGTCTGTATAGCTTTGCTTCCACCATTTGTCCTAGGGTTCTATCCGTCCATGGTTTTTTTTTTTTTAATTTTTTTCTTAATTAATTTTAATAACTTTATTATACTTTACCTTCTTTCTTTCTTTCTTTCCTTCCTTCCCTCCTTTACACAACGAATCATCCCAAATTGAGGAGGTGGTCCCTGAGAGAAAGATTTATGATTTTTTCCCCTTTACCTCTTTTTGTGAGGGTGTATGTGTATGCTTCTGTGTAAGATTTTGTCTGTACAGCTTTGCTTCCAACATTTGTCCTAAGGTTCTATCCGTTCCTTTTTTTTTTCTAAATAATTATTTTTTAATTCAATAACTTTATTATACTTTATTTTATTTTACTGTATCTTCTTTCTTTGTCTTTTCTCCCTCCTTCCCTCCTTCCTTCCTCCCTCCCTCCCTCCTTTCTTGCCTTCTTTGCTTCTTTCTTTCTTTCTTCCTTGCTTCCTTCCTTGCTTCCCTCCTTTCTTTCTTTCTTTCTTCATATGTCTACTAATTCTCTCTACTTTTTCTCCCTTTTATTCTGAGCCGTGTGGATGAAAGGCTCTTGGTGCTCCAGCCAGGAGTCAGGGCTCTGCCTCTGAGGTGGGAGAGCCAACTTCAGTACGCTGGTCAACAAGAGACCTCCCAGCTCCACATAATATCAAACGGCGAAAATCTCCCAGAGACCTCCATCTTAACACCAGCACCCAGCTTCACTCAACGACCAGCAAGCTACAGTGCTGGACAACCTATGCCAAACAACTAGCAAGACAGGAACACAACCCCACCCATTAGCAGAGAGGCTGCCTAAAATCATAGTAAGTCCACAGACACCCCAAAACACACCACCAGACGTGAACCTGCCCACTAGAGAGAAAAGATCCAACCTCATCCACCACAACACAGGCACTAGTCCCCTCCACCAGGAAGCCTACACAACCCACTGAACCAACCTTAGCCACTGGAGACAGACATCAAAAACAGCGGGAACTACAAACCTGCAGCCTGCAAAAAGGAGACCCCAAGCACAGTAAGATAAGCAAAACGAGAAGACAGAAAAGCACACAGCAGATAAAGGAGCAAGATAAAAATGCATCAGACCTAACAAATGAAGAGGAAATAGGCAATCTACCTGAAAAAGAATTCAGAACAATGATAGTAAGGATGATCCAAAATCTTGGAAATAGAATGGACACAATGCAAGAAACAGTTAACAAGGACTTAGAAGAAATAAAGATGAAACAAGCAATGATGAACAACACAATAAATGAAATTAAAAGTACTCTAGATAGGATCAATAGCAGAATAACTGAGGCAGAAGAACGAATAAGTGACCTGGAAGATAAAATAGTGGAAATAACTACTGCAGAGCAGAATAAAGAAAAAAGAAAAGAAAATGAAAAGAACTGAGGACAGTCTCAGAGACCTCTGGGACAACATCAAACGCACCAACATTCGAATTATAGGGGTTCCAGAAGAAAAAGAGAAAAAGAAAGGGACTGAGAAAATATTTGAAGAGATTATAGTTGAAAACTTCCCTAATATGGGAAAGGAAATAGTTAATCAAGTCCAGGAAGCACAGAGTCCCATACAGAATAAATCCAAGGAGAAATATGACAAGACACATATTAATCAAACTGTCAAAAATTAAATACAAAGAAAGCATATTAAAAGCAGCAAGGGAAAAACAACAAATAACACACAAGGGAATCCCCATAAGGTTAACAGCTGATCTCTCAGCAGAAACCCTACAAGCCAGAAGGGAGTGGCAGGACATACTGAAAGTGATGAAGGAGAAAAACCTGCAACCAAGATTACTCTACCCAGCAAGGATCTCACTCAGATTTGATGGAGAAATTAAAACCTTTACAGACAAGCAAACGCTGAGAGAGTTCAGCACCACCAAACCAGCTTTACAACAAATGCTAAAAGAACTTCTCTAGGCAAGTAACACAAGAGAAGGAAAAGACCTATAATAATGAACCCAAAACAATTTAGAAAATGGGAATAGGAACATACATATCGATAATTACCTTAAATGTAAATGGATTAAATGCTCCCACCAAAAGACACAGATTGGCTGAATGGATACAAAAACAACACCCTTATATATGCTGTCTACAAGAGACCCACTTCAGACCTAGAGACACATACAGACTGAAAGTAAGATGATGGAAAAAGACATTCCATGCAAATGGAAATCAAAAGAAAGCTGGAGTAGCAATTCTCATATCAGACAAAATAGACTTTAAAATAAAGACTATTACAAGAGACACAGAAGGACAGTACATAATGATCAAGGGATCGATCCAAGAAGAAGATATAACAATTGTAAATATTTATGCACCCAACATAGGAGCACCTCGATACATAAGGCAAACAGTAACAGCCATAAAAGGGGAAATCGACAGTAACACATTCATAGTAGGGGACTTTAACAGCCCACTTTCACCCATGGACAGATCATCCAAAATGAAAATAAATAAGGAAACACAAGCTTTAAATGATACATTAAACAAGATGGACTTAATTGACATTTACAGGACACTCCATCCAAAAACAACAGAATACACATTTTTCTCAAGTGCTCATGGAACATTCTCCAGGATAGATCATATCTTGGGTCACAAATCAAGCCTTGGTAAATTTAAGAAAACTGAAATTGTATCAAGTATCTTTTCCGACCATAACACCATGAGACTAGACATCAATTACAGGAAAAGATCTGTAAAAAATACAAACACATGGAGGCTAAACAATACACTACTTAATAATGAAATGATCACTGAAGAAATCAAAGAGGAAAAACAAGGTTGCCCACTCTCACCACTCTTATTCACCATAGTTTTAGAAGTTTCAGCCACAGCAATCAGAGAAGAAAAGGAAATAAAAGGAATCCAAATCGGAAAACAAGAAGTAAAGCTGTCACTGTTTGCAGATGACATGATACTATACATAGAGAATCCTAAAGATGCTACCAGAAAACTACTAGAGCTAATCAATGAATCTGGTAAAGTAGCAGGATACAAAATGCATGCACAGAAATCTCTGGCATTCCTATATACTAATGATGAAAAATCTGACAGTGAAATCAAGAAAACACTCCCATTTACCATTGCAACAAAAATAATAAAATACCTAGGAATAAACCTACCTAAGGAGACAAAAGACCTGTATGCAGAAAACTATAAGACACTGATGAAAGAAATTAAAGATGATACAAACAGATGGAGAGATATACCATGTTCTTGGATTGGAAGAATCAACATTGTGAAAATGACTCTCCAGATTCAATGCAATCCCTATCAAAATACCACTGGCATATTTCACAGAATTAGAACAAAAAATTTTGCAATTTGTATGGAAACACAAAAGACCCCAAATAGCCAAAGCAATCTTGAGAACGAAAAATGGAGCTGGAGGAATCAGGCTCCCTGACTTCAGACTATACTACAAAGCTACAGTAATCAAGACAGTATCGTACTGGCAAAAAAACAGAAATATAGATCAATGGAACAGGATAGAAAGCCCAGAGATAAACCCATGCACATATGGACACCTTATCTTTGATAAAGGTGGCAGGAATGTACAGTGGAGAAAGGACAGCCTCTTCAATAAGTGGTGCTGGGAAAACTGGACAGACACATGTAAAAGTATGAGATTAGATCACTCCCTAACACCATACACAAAAATAAGCTCAAAATGGATTAAAGACCTAAATGTAAGGCCAGAAACTATCAAACTCTTAGAGGAAAACATAGGCAGAACACTCTGACATAAATCACAGCAAGATCCTTTCTGACCTACCTCCTAGAGAAATGGAAATAAAAACAAAAATAAACAAGTTGTACCTAATGAAACTTCAATGCTTTTGCACAGCAAAGGAAACCATAAACAAGACCAAAAGACAACTCTCAGAATGGGAGAAAATATTTGCAAATGAAGCAACTGACAAAGGATTAATCTCCAAAATTTACAAGCAGCTCATGAAGCTCAATATTAAAAACACAACCCAATCCAAAAATGGGCAGAAGACCTAAATAGACATTTCTCCAAAGAAGATATACAGACTGCCAACAAACACATGAAAGAATGCTCAACATCATTAATCATTAGAGAAATGCAAATCAAAACTACAATGAGGTATCATCTCACACCAGTCAGAATGGCCATCATCAAAAAATCTAGAAACAATAAATGCTGGAGAGGGTGTGGAGAAAAGGGAACACTCTTGCACTGCTGGTGGGAATGTGAACTGGTTCAGCCACTATGAAGAACAGTATGGAGGTTCCTTAAAAAACTAAAAATAGAACTACCATATGACCCAGCAATCCCACTACTGGGCATATACCCTGAGAAAACCAAAATTCAAAAAGAGTCATGTACCAAAATGTTCACTGCAGCTCTATTCACAATAGCCCGGAGATGGAAACAACCTAAGTGCCCATCATTGGGTGAATGGATAAAGAAGATGTGGCACATATATACAATGGAATATTACTCAGCCATAAAAAGAAACGAAATTGAGCTATTTGTAATGAGGTGGATAGACCTAGAGTCTGTCATACAGAGTGAAGTAAGTCAGAAAGAAAAAGACAAATACCGTATGCTAACACATATATATGGAATTTAAGAAAAAAAAATGTCATGAAGAACCTAGGGGTAAGACAGGGATAAAGACACAGACCTACTGGAGAACAGACTTGTGGATATGGGGAGGGTGAAGGGTGAGCTGTGACAGGGCGAGAGAGAGTCATGGACATATATACACTAACAAACGTAAGGTAGACAGCTAGTGGGAAGCAGCCGCATGGCACAGGGATATCGGCTAGGTGCTTTGTGACCGCCTGGAGGGGTGGGATAGGGAGGGTCGGAGGGAGGGAGACGCAAGAGGGAAGAGATATGGGAACATATGTATATGTATAACTGATTCACTTTGTTATAAAGCAGAAACTAACACACCATTGTAAAGCAATTATACCCCAATAAAGATGTTTAAAAAAAAAAAGAAAGAAAAAGAAATGAAGATGCAGAAAGGCATAAATTTTATAGTATTATTTTCTTCTGCCAACAATGTCTTTAGTATAGATGAAACTTTTATATCAAGCTGGATATAAAACATGCAATTTCTTATACTTTCATTCACATAAATTTTAAAAGTAGTCTCTCTTCTTGCACAACTATAGTCATTGCATGTAAAAGAAGTTTTTGATACCAAAGAACCAAGACAAACATGTCCCAGAGGGGTTGTTTTTTTTAAACCACAGTCTTTCTAAGGGATTTGCACCCTGCAAAACTGGATGTTTAACTGCAGTTATTTATGATTTATCAGTGTTAAAATGCCTATGGGCTAAATACAAGAAAATAACTTCAGTGGTTTTTATTATTCTCTCAGTCTCATAACTCATATTTGAAGAAACTGAATCTCACATTCCCTTTAGAATTTACCCTTCAGCCAAGACCAAGATTAGAGAAATTTCAGACTGAAGAAAAAGAAACTCTTCAGAAGGTTTAGAGAAATGAACAAAGGAGGGTCCTAACACAAAGCTTTTGTAACCTTAATAAATATATAGAGACTCATGTGTGTACTTTCCCTAAGGGTTGGACACCTTTTGCAGAGAAGAGCCCCTTAGAACTTCTAGTGTCTCTATATGTATTATAGGGCGCAAGGAATATCACCTTTTTTTCTTTTTTTTTTGCGGTACGCGGGCCTCTCACTGTCGTGGCCTCTCCTGTTGCGGAGCACAGGCTCCGGACACGCAGGCTCAGCGGCCATGGCTCACGGGAGCAGCCGCTCCACGGCATGTGGGATCTTCCCAGACCAGGGCACGAACCCACGTCCCCTGCATCGGCAGGCGGACTCTCAACCACTGCGCCACCAGGGAAGCCCCATCACCTTTGTTTTAATTAATAGGCTTTTTTGAGCAGCTTTAAGTTTATGGGAAAATTATGCATAGAGAATTCCCATATACCTTCTCTCCTTCCCCCAAAACACACAGTTTCCCCTATTATTAATATATTGCATTAGTGTGGAACATTTGTTACAATTGATAAACAATACTGATATATAGTTATTAACTAAAATCCATAGTTTACATTAGGGCCCACTCTTTGTGTTGTATAGTTCTATAGGTTCTGAGAAATGCAGTGTCATACATCCACCATTATTATATCATACAGAATAGTTTCACTGCCCTAAAAATGCCCTGGGCTTCACCTATTCCCCTCCTCCGCCTCCTCCTCCCCATGAATCTCTGGCGACCACTGACCTTTTTACTATCTCCATAGTTTTGCCTTTTCCTGAATGCTGTATAGTTGGAATCACAGTCTGTAGCCCTTTCATACTGGCATCCTTCACTTATCAATATTGCATTGAAGTTTTCTCCATGTCTTTTCATGGTTTGATAGGTCATTTCTTTTTATTACTAGCTCTTGTTAAGACAGAAAAAGTAATTCCCAAAGAATTTAAGGTCTTACCAAAAAGTCATTGATTGACGGATATACAATAATTCTAGGTGAATAGGTGGAGCTTACAAGTAGGGTACACCGTTACCTGCCAAAACTTCTTTTCACAGGTTCTTCATACAAGTAGTTGATACACAATTTTGTTAGAATTTCCAAATATAACAGTATCCCCAAAATAATGAAAAATGGCAGAAATATAGTTAATACACATTGTCTCTCATTCCAGGTTATGATCAAAGTCAAGCATCACCAGAGCAGAGAGACATAAAGGAGATACATGTGCCTATTTTCAGAGATGTGTCCATTTGCAAATAGGTACAAATAGGCTCTGGAAGTGGAAAAACAACCCATTTTTAATTATGTCTGTGCTATTGTAGAATCCTCACCATCATGTAAAGGAGCTCCATGTTGTGCAGCTTGTATCTCAACAAATATTGGTGGAACAAGCAAAGGATACTAGTTCCTATTCTGATACTTACTAGTTCTGATTTCAACAAGTCACCTTTCCTCTGTGAGCTTCAGGACCTTCATCTGTAGTGTGGAGAAAACAGTGTTCCCCTTCTGACTCCAAGCTATTGTGAGGATCAAAGGAGCCTGAGATGAATAGAGGAGATAAAGGTGATGCCTGGGGCAACACTGACAAACCTCTAAAAGGTTTACTCTGTTGCTGTTGTAATAATAATGTTAATGGTGTTGTTATTTGACTCCCCATCCTAACCCCTCTTCTATTCCCTGGCACTCAGCCCAGATAAGATGTTGTCAGGGAGATCATCATAAAGGAACCTGCTTAAGCAGGGAAACAAAAGACCCTCTAAACTAGAAAGTAAATCAGCATCATAGGAAAGGACAATAAGTTATGCATCAGAAAAGAAAGTGTCAAAACCTTTCTAAAAGGAAAACTGTCCGTGGTTGCAATGTGTAGACCCGACATGAACCACTAGGCTTCCAAGAGAGCAGACTGGTAGGAAAGGCAGAACACACCTCCTGGGGGCTGAAGGGCAAAGAAGTATCACAACCTAAATGTCTTCTGCAGGACACTTCACAGCAGCAAGAAAAGGGGGGCATCCTGGCTGAATGCTGAAATGTGGTTAAACTTGGTTTCCTCTTCACTCTAGCTGCAGAATTGCACTGCTCTAACTGGCCCACCAGAGAGCCAACTGTTGAAAGCACAACTCTCCTTAAGTGAGATTGACTCAGATAATCCAAGATGGTCACAGTAACTAAAACAAATTAATTCCTTCCCTTTGGTTTCCTTAGTAGGGGAGGGGTAGGAAGTGTTCCTAACAAAATGACAACAGAGGAATAGCAAACTGTTTAGAACACCCCCACCCCTCTAAAACAGAAAGTCACTGTTAGTCAGAAGGAAGATTTATCTTTGCTGTTTTGGTCTATGATGCTTAGAAATGAAGCGAAAAATCATAGCCTTAACAAATCTAGGAGAGAGCCCAACAGGCGCCAAGCACACCAGGTCAACATGGTATCTGGTGTATGTCTGTGCCAAAAAGATATAACTTTACTCTCAAATGCATGTATAACCAAATACTGAAGGTAAATACTGATAGTCTACAAACACCTTCTAAAACAAAGGTAAGAGTTCTAGTCAAAATAGTAGAAATTTATACTTGAATAAGCCATCTATACTCCAAACACAGAGAAACAGAGTATTAAAATAAAGAAATGAAAAGAGATAGACACAAAACCTAGATAAACACCTCTTTTTAGTGGAAATAAAACAAAATCAAAAAGCAATAAAAACAACGGAGGCCCTGGCCCTGCTGAGTTCTGGTCACAGCGACTGCTCTCGAAGTTCAGCCCTTATTTAAGAACCTGGCTCATTGTTTGAGGACAGGTGCTGGAGGTGCCGTCTAAATACAGTCTTCAGCAAGGGAGCTAAACGAAAACGGTTACCAGCTACCACCTATGGCTTTGATTTTGAGCAAGCTGTGAGATGAGGAAGGTAAGAGGTCACAGGCAGAATCTAAAGATCAGGGAAATGAATCAAGCCACACGCTGACTCTGTGACTAGATCTGAAACATCCTATCACATGGGACAAGGAGCCCTGAAATGACAATAAAAACAGAATTCTAGGCTAACAATCCAGGGAATAAGAGAAAGTGAGAAGGGGTAGAAAAAAATTTCCCACAAGGGTTAGAACAAAACAAAACCACACGCAACATCAAAACACAGGAGCGGTACCTCACTACACAATTTTATGAAACCACATGTGGGTAATTTCTTCAAATTTCTTATCTAATTCATGAATTCTGCTGTTTAAACCATTCGTTGTGTTTTTTAGTTAAATAGTAAGGTAAAAATGTTAAGAAATGAGCAGGACAGAATGACAAGTTCTGACTGAATTTCAGAAGGACATTCAGTACTTTTATTCATAGAGAACCAGAGGTCTGTATTATCTGATTCACCTGAGAACCTCTGAGCCATTTTCAACTTAGCCCTTCAATGAACAACTTAAATTTCTTCTCCACTATGAAGCCTTTCTTCCCCACCCATGTCATCTGTCTCTCTTTTAAGCTATTTGTCCAAACCCCATAATCACATACTTGTCACTCATTCTGTACTTTTCTGTATTACCGCTTAGAGAGTTGGTTAAGCATATTTCATGAATTCATCTTATTGGAAAATTTTACAACTGAATAGTTCTCTCGTTATATAAATTCCACTGGGTAGAAAGGAAAAATAAGGGGAGAGTGGAGGTAGGTGGAGGGTAAGCAGTCAGTGAAAAGTCACTCATAACAAATGACGGGGACTATCATCCTAACAGGGGAAAGGAAATGCAAGCCTCTAAAAATAACTTACTAAAGATCCAGAAGAAAGGAGAATAACCTGGGGGAGAAGATGACAGAATATGGGTTTTAAAGAGACAGGATGGAGGAAAGGGTGTGATAAAGTTTTACAAGGAAATATAAAAATGTAACAACTAAATGTAGTTGACTCCATGGAAAATAAAATTAGAGATGTGGAAGCCAAAATTGAGAACCTCTCTTAGAATGTGCGAGAAAAGATTTTTATAAGTAAAAATGGAAAGATAACACCCAGGCAACAGATATGTAACATAACAACTTTGTGAAGGGACACTAATGATGGGAATAGAGGAAAAGGCAAGGAAAACTTTCTTGGTTGAAAAAAAAATCAAATATGTAAATTAAAGGACTCATTACTTTCCAGTCAAAATCAATTTGGACTCTCACTGGGCTACAATCAATATGTCCACAGGCTGTGTTCCTTTTTGGAGGCTCTACAGGAAAATGTTTCCTTGCCGTTTTCAACTTCTAGAATTCACCCATGTTCCTTGGCTTGTGCTTCCCCTTTCCCCCACACCTTTCCTCTATCTTCAAGCCAGCAATGGCAGTCTAAATCCTTCTCCCACCTCAGCACATCACTCTAACTACTCTTCTGCCTCTGTCTTCCACTTTTAAGAATGCTTGTGGTGATATTGGCCCCATCTTGACCATCCAAACTATCTCCCTATTTTAAGGTCAGCTAATTAGCAACCTTACTTCTATCTGTGACTTAAACTGCACTTTGCCATACAGGGTAATGTATTCACAGGTTCTGGGGATTAGGAAGTGGACATCTTTTTTTGGCGGGGGGGGAATTATTCTGCCTATCACAGCCTCCTAATAGAGTTTGCTTCACTGTGTTTGAGCATCTGTACTCATGCTATACCTGATTTAATTTAGCTGATACTCTCCTAAACATCTGAGCTATCTTCTGTTTAGCCTTTCAACATTTACCTTATAATTCTTCCTCACATTGAAACCTTTCTTGACACTTCCACAATCCTATCTCCCTTTTAAACTTATGATCTCAACCAAATATTCACATAATTTTTGAACAATAATTCTATAATTTACTGTGTTACTTTAATAATTTTGTTTTGTGTATACTGATCTCCAAATAAACTTTAATCTCCATGGAGAAAAATATGTTCACAAAGCATTTCTAAAAGCATACCTCATTTTATTGTGGTAACCCTGCTAGAGCAAGACCACCTGCACAATTTTTCCAACAGCATTTTCTCACTTCTTGTCTCTGCGTCACAGTTTGGTATTTCTCATACTATTTCAAACTTTTTCATTATTATTATATTTGTCATGATGATCTGTGATCACTCATATTTGACTTGACTGTTGTAATTGTTTTGGGGCACCACAACACGCATATAAGACATCAAACTTAATGGAAGTGTTATGTGTGTTCTGACTGCTCTGTCGGGCTGTTCCCTGTCTCTCTCCCTCTCCTCTGCCCTCCCCATTCCCTGAGATACTACAATATTGAAATTAGGCCAGTTAATAATCCTACAATGGCCTCTAAGTGTTCAAGTGAAAAGAAGAGTCGCACACTTCTCACTTTCAATCAAAAGCTAGAAATGATTAAGTTTAGTGAGGAGTTATGTTAATGGCCAAGATAAGCTGAAAACTAGGCCTCTTGTACCAAACAGTTAGCTAAGCTGTGAATGCAAAGAATAAGTTCTTGAAGGAAAGTAAAAGTGCTACTCCAGTGAACACATGGATGATGAGAAAGCAAAACAACCTTATTGCTGATATGGAGAAAGTTTTAGTGGTCTAGATGGAAGATAAAACCAACCACAACATTCCCTTGAACCAAAGCCTAATCCACAATAAGGTCCTAACTTTCTTCAATTCTATGAAGGCTGGGAGAAATGAGGAAGGCACAGAAAAGTTTGAAGCTCGCAGAAGTTGGTTCATGAGGTTTAAGGATAGACACCATCTCCATAACTTCAAAGAAGCAAGGTGAAGCATAAAGTGCTGATGTAGAGGCAGCAGCAAGTTTTCCAGAAAATCTAGGTAAGATAATTAATGAACGTGGCCACACTAAACAACAGATTTTCAATGTAGACAGTCTTATTGGAAGAAGATGTCATCTAGGATTTTCATAGCCAAAGAGGTGAAGTCAATGCCTGGCTTCAAAGCTTTAAAGGAATAGCTGACTCTCTTAGAAGCCAATGCAGCTAGTGACTTTAAGTTGAAGCCAATGATCATTTACCGTTCTTAAAATCCTAGGGTCCTTAAGAATTATGCTAAATCTGCTCTGCCTGTGCTCTACACATGGAACAACAAAGCCTGGATAACAGCACATCCATTTATAACATGGTTTACTGAATATTTTCAGCTCACTGTTGACACCTACTGCTCAGAAAAAAAAAAGATTCCTTTCAGAATATTACTGCTCACTGACGATGCACCTGGTCACCCAGGAGCTCTGAGGGAGATGGACAATGAGATTCTTCTTATTTTCATGCCTGCTAACATCACATCCATGCTGCAGCCCATGGACTAAAGAGTTAATTTCAACTTTCAAGTCTTATTCTTAAGAAACATATTTTGTAAGGCTATGGCTGACATAAATAATGGTTCCTCTGATGGATCTGGGCAAACCACATTGCAAACCTTCTGCAAACTATTTACCACTCTACATGCCCTTATGAACATTTTTGATTCATGGGAAGAATTCAAAATATTAACATTAACAGGAGTTTGGAAGAAGTTGATTCCAACCTTCAGGAATGATATGGAGGGATTCAAGACTTCAGTGGAGGAGGTAACTGCAGATGTGGTGGAAGCAGCAAGAAAACTAGAATGAGAAGTGGAGCCTGAAGATGTGACTGAATTGCTACAATCTCATGATAAAACTTAATGAGGAGTTTCTTCTCACAGATTAGCGAAGAAAGTAGTTTGTTGAGTTGGAATCTACTCCAGGTGAAGATGCTGTGAAGATTGTTGCAATGACAACAAAGGATTTAGAATATTACATAAACTTAGTTCATAAAGCAGCAACAAGGTTTGAGAGGATTGACTCTAATTTTTAAAGATATCCTACTGTGGGTAAAATGCTATCCAACAGCATTGCACACTACAGACAAATCATCGTGAAGGGAGGAGTCAATCAATACAGCAAATTTCATTGTCTTATTTTAAGAAATTGTCACAGCCACCCCACCCATCAACAACCTGATCAGTTAGCAGCCATCAAGACCCTCCACCAGCAAAAAGATTACGACTCACTGAAGGCTCAGATGATGTTAGCAATTTTAGCAATAAAGTATTTTTTATTTAAGGTATGCACATTGTTTTTTAGACATAATGTTCTATTGCACACTTAATAGACTACAATATAGTATAAAGATAAACTTTATATGCACTAGGAAAAATAAAATTCATGTGACTTGCTTTGCTGCCATAGTTGCATTATTGTTGCAGTCTAGAACTGAAACTGAAATATCTTCGAGGTATACCTGTGGTAATATGAGTAAATTATTATAAAATGGTATAAGATTTTTTAAAAAATTGAAAGCAAAATTGAATATGCAGTATCACATAATCATTGAAGAAAGCTCAGAGAAATATGATTGGGACATTAACAAAATTAGCTCATAGAAATGGAAGTGTATCTCTTTTTTATAATACTTAGTTTTCTCAACGTTCTGCACTGTGTCAGATGAGGCTCATATCCTTGCTGCCCACCTCTGAGTTCACATGTAGCTACAGTAGATAATTCCCAAATTGCTGACATCCCAACCTCAAGGCCTCCAACTTCTCTGCCCAAGGGTTTTCTCTGGCTCCTTTGCAACTTGCTTAACCGACATGCAAAACCTTCTAGAAAGACCAGGGCGTCAGTGATGGGCAACCCAGAACCAATGAGGGATAAGGGTGGGGGATAAAGACCTCAGCTTCTCTGTCCCATAGCACGTCTGAGGCACAGCCTATACAGTTCCCCAGAAGCCCTCCCCAGGGAGTGAGCCACAGTTGCCCACAGTGGTAACCAATTCGTTCATGCACACTTTATTGGTTTTTCATTCTTCCAAGTTTCCCTTTCCCCATTTTGTTTCTTTTGTTAACTGGGATCACTTTCTATAGTTGTAGGAAAACAGCTCAGCTGTGGCACCTGGCAATCTCGCAGGTATCCCTATAGGTAAATGCTTGAACTGCAACACAGCCATTTAAGTGGAGAACTTTGTATTCTATCTAGCACACTAGAGGATGGGAGGTCTTATAAGGAGCTGATATGAGGCTATCTTGAACTCATCTTCCAATTGACTACGGTAAGATGATTTCCCACCACTTTCTGCATTCTGATGAGGCATGGGACCTTCTGCTCTGGCCCCATCACACTAGAGCTGCAGAATATAAAACTGCCAGTAGCAGTCTAGGCTTGGACCACAGCTCGTGTTACAGTCTCCTGGGTCCTTTTGCTTCAGTGTATGGGACAAGAATCAAGGGGGGTTGACTCCTCTGGCTTATTCTTCCTTTTGCTGTGTAGGTAAGTAATCAACTCTCTGATCTAAAAGTGGCTCATTGTATCTCTACCATTTGGCTCATCAGGCTTCAGCTCTGCCATCTGTTCTATGTGTGAGCGGAACACCCACACCCAAGTCCTTGTCTCAGTGTCTGCATTTGGAGGAACTAAAATCAAGATAAGGAAATAGCACTTTTATAATTGGTCGTGATACGGTCTTTAAAAATCTGAATAAAAACATAACGTACAGATTTGAATTTGTAAAGAGAGTGTATGTGAATGTGTGAAAGCAAAGCCAAAAGGAAGAAAATCCCCAAAATGTAAACAAATAATTCTATCTAGGCAGAAGGATTATTATGAATTTTATTTTGTCTATCTACATTTCATACTTTCTAAACTTTGCATCATGAACATTATTGCTTTTATAATTGAAACAAAAAACTTTCTTTAAAAAATTGGGAAGAATATCTGAAATATACAAGGTAAGAGTGTTTATATGAAAACATATAGATGTTTTCTATGTCACCATATAAAATGTAACTATTCTAAAATAAAAGTGGACAAAGACCCTCTTGCACTGTTGGTGGGAATGTGAATAGATACAGCCACTAGGGAGAACAGTATGGAGGTTCCTTAAAAAACTAAAAATAGAACTACCATACGACCCAGCAATCCCACTACTGGGGCATATACCCTGAGAAAACCATAATTCAAAAAGAGTCATGTACCACAATGTTTATTGCAGCACTACTTACAAGCCAGGACATGGAAGCAACCTAAATGTCCATCGACAGATGAACTGATAAATAAGATGTGGCACATATATACAATGGAATATTACTCAGCCATAAAAAGAAACGAAATTGAGTTATTCATAGTGAGGTGGATGGACCTAGAGTCTGTGATACAGAATGAAGTAAGTCAGAAAGAGAAAAACAAATACCGTACATAACACATATATATGGAATCCAAAAAACAACAATGAACAATCACAGAAAGATACACAAGACGAAAAGGCAAAGGGCTACATCCCTGATGAAGGAACAAGATAAAACCCCTGAAAAACAACTAAATAAAACAGGCAATCTTGCAAAAAAAGAATTCAGAATAATGATAGTGAAGATGATCCAGGGCCTAGAAAAAAGAATGGAGGCAAAGATATAGAAGATGAGAGAAATGTTTAACAAAGATCTAGAAGAATTAAAGAACAAACAGAGGTGAACAATACAATAACTGAAATGAAAACTACACTAGAAGGAATCAATAGCAGAATAACTGAGGCAGAAGAATGGATAAGTGACCTGGAAGACAGAATGGTGGAATTCACTGCTGTGGAACACAATGAAGAAAAAAGAATGAAAAGAAATGAAGACAGACTAAGAGACCTCTGGGACAACATTAAATGCAACAACATTCGCATTATAGGGGTCCCAGAAGGAGAAGAGAAAGGACCCGAGAAAATATTTGAAAAGATTATAGTCGAAAACTTCCCTAATATGGGAAAGGAAATAACCACCCAAGTCCAGGAAGCGCAGAGAATCCCATACAGGATAAACCCAAAGAGAAACATGCCGAAACACACAGTAATCAAACTGGCAAAAATTAAAGACAAAGAAAAATTATTGAAAGCAGCAAGGGAAAAACCACAAATAACATACAAGGGAACTTACATAAGGTTAACAGCTGATTTCTCAGCAGAAACTCTACAAGCCAGAAGGGAGTGGCATGATATCCTTAAAGTGATGAAAGGGAAGAAACTACAACCAAGAATACTCTACCCAGCAAGGATTTCATTCAGATTCGATGGAGAAATCAAAAGCTTTACAGACAAGCAAAAACTAAGAAAGTTCAGCACCACCAACCAGCTCAACAAGAAATGGTAAAGAAACTTCTCTAAGTGGGAGACACAAGAGAAAAAAAGGACCTACAAAAACAAACCCAAAACAATTAAGAAAATGGTAATAGGAACATACATACTGATAATTACCTTAAACGTGAATGGATTAAATGCTCCAACCAAAAGACACAGGCACTGCTGAATGGATACAAAAACAAGACCCATATATATGCTGTCTACAAGAGACCCACTTCAGACCTAGGGACACATACAGACTGAAAGTGAGGGGTTGGAAAAAGATATTCCATGCAAATGGAAATCAAAAGAAAGCTGGAGTAGCAATACTCATAGCAGATAAAATAGACTTTAAAATAAAGAATGTTACAAGAGAGAGGAAGGACACTACGTAAAGATCAAGGGATCGATCCAAGAAGAAGATATAACAATTATAAATATACGTGCACCCAACACAGGAGCACCTCAATACATCAGGCAACTGCTAAGAGCTCTAAAAGAGGAAATCAACAGTGACACAATAATAGTGGGGGACATTAACACTTCACTTACACCAATGGAAAGACCATCCAAAAAGAAAATAAATAAGGAAACACAAGCTTTAAATGACACAATAGACCAGACAGATTTAATTGATATTTATAGGACATTCCATTCAGAAACAGCAGATTACATTACCTTCTCAAGTGTGCATGGAACATTCTCTAGGATAGATCACATCTTGGGTCACAAATCAAGCCTCAGTAAATTTAAGAAAACTGAAATCATACCAAACATCTTTTCTGACTACAACGCTATGAGATTAGAAATCAATTACATGGAAAAAAACGTAAAAAACACAAACACATGGAGGGGAAACAATACATTACTAAATAACCAAGAGATCACTGAAGAAATCACACAGGAAACTGAAAAATACCTAGAGACAAATGATAATGAAAACACAACGATCCAAAACCTATGGGATACAGCAAAACCAGTTCTAAGAGGGGAGTTTATACTATACAAGCCTACCTCAAGAAACAAGAAAAATCTCAAATAAAAAATCTAACATTACACCTAAAGGAACTAGAGAAAGAAGAACTAACAAAACCCAAAGTTAGAAGAAGGAAAGAAATCATAAAGATCAGAACAGAAATAAATAGAAACAAACAAACAAAAAAAACAATAGCAAAGGTCAATAAAATTAAAAGCTGGTTCTTTGAGAAGATAAACAAAATTGACAAACCATTAGCCAGACTCATCAAGAAAAAGGAAGAGAGGACTCAAATTAATAAAACTAGAAATGAAAAAGGAGAAGTTACAACAGACACCGCAGAAATACAAAGCATCCTAAGAGACTACTACAAGCAACTCTATGCTAATAAAATGCACAACTGGAAAAAATGGACAAATTCTTAGAAAGGTAGAACCTTCCAAGACTGAACCAGGAAGAAATAGAAAATATGAAAAGACCAATCAGAAGTAATGAAATTGAAACTGTGATTAAAAATCTTCCAACAAACAAAGGTCCAGGACCAGATGGCTTCACAGGTGAATTCTACCAAACATTTAGAGAAGAGCTAACATCCATTCTTCTCAAACTCTTCCCAAAAAATTGTAGGGGAAGGAAAACTCCCAAACTCATTCTGAGGCCACCATCACCCTGATACCAAAACCAGACAAAGATACTACAAAAAAAGAAAATCACAGACCAATATCATGGATGAATATAGGTGCAAAAATCCTCAACAAAATACTAGCAAACAGAATTAAGCAACACATTAAAAGGATCATACACCAGGATCAAGTGGATTTATCCCAGAGATGCAAGGATTCTTCAATATATGCAAATCAACTAATGTGAAAAACCATATTAACAAATTGAAGAATAAAAACAATATGATTATCTCAATAGATGCAGAAAAAGCTTTTGACAAAATTCAACACCCATTTTTGATAAAAATTCTCCAGAAAGTGGGCATAGAGGGAACCTACTTCAACATAATAAAGGTCATATATGACAAACGCACAGCAAACATCATTCTCAATGGTGAAAAACTGAAAACATTTCCTCTAAGATCAGGAACAAGACAAGGATGTCCACTCGCGCCACTATTATTCAACATAGTTTTGGAAGTCCTAGCCACGGCAATCAGAGAAGAAAAAGAAATAAAAGGAATACAAATTGGAAAAAAAGAAGTAAAACTGTCACTGTTTGCAGATGACATGATACTATACATAGAGCATCCTAAAGATGCCACCAGAAAACTACTAGAGCTAATCAATGAAGGTAATAAAGTTACAGGATACAAAATTAATGCACAGAAATCTCTTGCATTCCTATACACTAATGATGAAAAATCTGAAAGAGAAATTAAGGAAACACTCCCATTTACCATTGCAACAAAAAGAATAAAATACCTAGGAATAAACCTACCTAGGGAGACAAAAGCCCTGTATGCAGCAAACTATAAGACACTGAAGAAAGAAATTAAAGATGATACCAACAGATGGAGAGATATACCATGTTCTTGGATTGGAAGAATCAATATTGTGAAAATGACTATAGTACCCAAAGCAATCTACAGATTCAATGCAATCCCTATCAAATTACCAATGGCATTTTTTACGGAACTGGAACAGAAACTCTTAAAATTTGTTTGGAGACACAAAAGACCCCAAATAGCCAAAGCAGTCTCGAGGGAAAAAAACAGTGCTGGAGGAATCAGACTCCCTGACTTCAGACTATACTATAAAGCTACAGTAATCAAGACAATATTGTACTGGCACAAAAACAGAAACACAGATCAATGGAACAAGATAGAAAGCCCAGAGAAAAACCCACACACCTATGGTCAACTAATCTATGACAAAGGAGGCAAGGATACACAATGGAGAAAAGACATTCTCCTCAATAAGTGGTGCTGGGAAAACTGGACAGCTACATGTAAAAGAATGAAATTAGAACACTCCCTAACACCCTACACAACAATAAACTCAAAATGGATTAGAGACCTATAATTAGAACACTCCCTAACACCCTACACAAAAATAAACTCAAAATGGATTAGAGACCTAAATGTAAGACCAGACACTCTAAAACTCTTAGAGGAAAACACAGGAAGAACACTCTTTGACATAAATCACAGAAAGTTATTTTTTGATCCACCTCCTAGAGCAATGGAAACAAAAATAAACAATTGGGACATAATGAAATTTCAAAGCTTTTGCACAGCAAAGGAAACCATAAACAAGATGAAAAGACATCCCTCAGAATGGGAGGAAATATTTTCAAATGAATCATTGGACAAAGGATTAATCTCCAAAATATATAAACAGCTCATGCAGCTCAATATTAAAAAAACAAACAACCCAATCCAAAAATGGGCAGAAGACCTAAATAGACATTTCTCCAAAGAAGACATACAGATGGCCAAGAAGCACATGAAAAGCTGCTCAACATCACTAATTATTAGAGAAATGCAAATCAAAACTACAATGAGGTATCACCCCACACCAGTTAGAATGGGCATCCTCAGAAAATCTACAAACAACAAATGCTGGAGAGGGTGTGGAGAAAAGGGAATCCTCTTGCACTGCTGGTAGGAATGTAAATTGATACAGCCATTGTGGAAAACAGTATGGAAGTTCCTTAAACAACTAAAAATAGAATTACCATATGACCCAGCAATCCCACTACTGGGCATATACCCAGAGAAAACCATACTTCAAAAAGACACATGCACCCCAATGTTCATTGCAGCACTATTTACAATAGCCAGGTTATGGAAGCAACCTAAATGCCCATCGACAGACGAATAGATAAAGAAGATGTGGTACATATATACAATGGAATATTACTCAGCCATAAAAAGGAACGAAATTGGGTCATTTGTAGAGACGTGGGTGGATCTGGAGACTGTCATACTGTGTGAAGTCAGAAAAAGAAAAACAATTATCGTATATTAACACATATATGTGGAACCTAGAAAATGGTACAGATGAACCAGTTTGCAGAGCAGAAACTGAGCCACAGATGTAGAGAACAAACATATGGACACCAAGGGGGGAAAATGGCAGGGGGTGGGGATGGTGGTGTGATGAATTGGGAGGTTGGGATTGACATGTATATACTGATATGTATAAAATGGATGACTAATAATAAATAAATAAATAAATAATTATTTTTTAAAAAAAGAGAATTCGGAGAGGGGAGGGATAGTTAGGGAGTTTAGGATTAAAAAAAAAATGGTCATGAAGAACCTAGGGGCCGGACGGGAATAAAGACACAGACCTACTAGAGAATGGACTTGAAGACATGGGAAGGAGGAAGGGTAAGCTGGGACAAAGTGAGAGAGTGGCATGTACATATATACGCTACCAAATGTATAATCAATATCTAGTGGGAAGCAGCCGCACAGCACAGGGAGATCAGATTGGTGCTTTGTGACCACCTAGAGGGGTGGGATAGGGAGGGGGGGAGGGAGGGAGACGCAAGAGGAAAGAGATATGGGGATATATGTAAATGTATAGGTGATTCACTTTGTTATAAAGCAGAAACTAACACACCACTGTAAAGCAATTATACTCCAATAAAGATGTTAAAAATAAAAAAGAGAGACAAAAAAAAGTTGACAAAGGACATGAACAAGCTAATCACCAAAGAAATATAAATGCTAATGAACATGTGCATGGAAGTTCAACCTTAATCAGAGTATCATTAATCAATTAGACAAAAATTAATAATGAGATGTGACTGTTTGCTATTAAATTGGCAAATTAAATGATCATATCTTATGTTAGCATGGGTGCAGTGGAATAAGCACTCTCATATACTACCGTTAAGAGTATAAACAGATCCAAATTCCTGGAGGCATTTTACAAAACCTTACAAATGTCCGTTCTCTTAACATGGTGATACCATGAAAAAGAATTTTCCTCTGAAAAAATCAGAGATACTCACAAAAAGTTCTGCACAAAAGTGTTATTTGTAAGTGATGGGATTATTATGCATGATTTTTATTTTCATTTTTAAAGTTTTCTGTAGTTTTCAAATATTTTCACTGAAATGTACAGCCATTATAAGTAGAAAAACAAAGTAAATTTATTTTCTATTTTAAAAGATAAGATATGAACCAACCATTAAACTCCACAGAAAAAGCACCACCCTTTTGCTTTTCCTACTTTCATTCCACTAATGTGTACAAGGATGATACATACGAGTGAACTAATTTGCCACGACAGGCCGTGGGCAGAGAGAAAATATAACTTCCTATTTGTTTCTGTGCCCTGACATGAAATTAACATGGCTTTTCTCTAAAATCAGAAGATGGAATGACTTGGCAGCAGATGAACTGAAGGCAATTTTCTCTCTCTCTGGGTCACAATGCTCAGTTACATTTCAGATGTCACCTACAGGCTCTTTCTGCATTAACAACTGCTTATTTAGCATCACTAAAACATATAATGGATATAGCCAATTACTACAAGAAATAGATTAGCACATGCTTCATTCTTCACACAATAAATGTTAACATTGAAACTATGATGAGGAGAAAAATAATGAAGTTTTCTTCTCAGAACATGATAGTTTTGACTTTAAGAGCTAGAACATTTTAATGTCAACTCCCTTCATTTGATAGATTGGGCCTTTTTTGTTCTTACTAACACAGTACTTAGATATTTTGAATTAATGTTAAGATACTCAACCCCTGGAACATGAAGGGACTTTCTTGCATTTTCCAATAAGAAAAAATAATCTAACAATGTCTTAGCCAAATCAGCAATTTCTCATACTTTAAAAGTGCCATATTCCAGCAACTCTAAGATGCCATAACTTGTTAAGATGCACCATTATTCTAGGTACCATAGAAAAACACTGCCAAGTAAATGATGAGAAAGTACATATCTCAATTATAAGATGCATACCAATTTCAGAGGTGTTCAAAGTTGTGGGGAGGTGAGTGCATTTGAGAATCAACCTAAGCAGGGTTCTGGTGTTTCAGCTACAGCCTGGGGGCAGGGCTCATTCATTTGGTTTATTTTCTGTATTCTGATTTCTGAAAGGAACTGACAATTTTGTAAACATATTCAAAGCTTAACTATTGAAAAACTACCTGTAGAAAGTGAGATTTAAAGTCCCTACCATGGTATATTGCCTACAATTAGTGATGTGCTAGAGCCAGGCTCAGACCAGGATAATTAAGCAGGTTGTTAAATTGTCAAGACTCTTGTGAGCCAGCAGTTAAAGCCAACTATTAAAAAGTTAAATTGTATTAACTTGAAATTAAATAGATATTAAAAACCAAGGTAATAAACACTCAGAACGTATCACCTCCTAATTATTTTACTATATTTTACTGTATCTGTGCCCTAAAGATTATTTATGTCCAATGTATCTGTACAGCAGAAATACTAAATAATGGTGAGCCACTGCACATCTCTTTCCAATTCTGCATTCAGTGGGGTCCTTGATAGCTTGAAATCAGCCAGGTGGGAGTATCTGCACCATGGAAATCGGCAAATATTACAAATCAGGCATTCCCCACACCCCAGAAAGTCCACTATTAAACATTTACTAACACACCACTGCCTACAATAACAAAAATAATAAAACGTTAGGCTCTAAAATGGATACACTAGCTACATATTACACATAGATTTATAGGATACAAATGAAATCAGTGCTCATGCAGCTCTATATCAAAACAACAACCCAATCAAAAAATGGGCAGAAGATCTAGACATTTCTCCAGAGAAGACATACAGATGGTTAAAAAGCACATGAAAAGATGCTTAACATCACTAATTATCAGAGAAGTGCAAAGCAAAACTACAATGAGGTATCACATCATACCAGTCAGAATGGCCATCATCACAATGTCTACAAACAATAAATGCTGAAGAGGGTGTGGAGAAAAGGGAACCCCCCTACACTGTTGGTGGGAATGTAAACTGGTACAGCCACTATGGAGAACAGTATGGAGGTTCCTTGAAAAACTAAAAATAGAGCTACCATATGATCCAGCAATCCCAATCCTGGGCATATATCTGGAGAAAACCATACTCTGAAAAGATACAAGCACCACAGTGTTTACTGCAGCACTATTTACAATAGCCAAGACCTAGAAATAACCTAAATGTCCATCAACAGAGGAATGGATAAAAAAGGTGTGATACATATATACAATGGAATATTACTCAGCCATCAAAAAGAATGAAATAATGTCATTTGCAGC
Organism: Pseudorca crassidens; assembly: GCF_039906515.1. Lineage (NCBI taxonomy): Eukaryota > Metazoa > Chordata > Mammalia > Artiodactyla > Delphinidae > Pseudorca > Pseudorca crassidens. The sequence goes on from NC_090301.1 coordinate 77,246,522, forward strand.
AACATGGATGGACCTGGAGATTATCACACTAAGTGAAGTAAGTCAGACAAAGACAAATATCATATATCACTTGTATGTGGAATCTAAAAAAGTGATACAAATGAACTTATTTATAAAACAGAAACAGAGTCACAGACTTAGAAAACAAACTTATTGTTACCAAAGGGGAAAGATGGGGGGGGAGGGATAAATTAGGAGGTTGGGATTAACATATACACACTACTATATATAAAATAATCAACAAGGACCTACTGTATAGCACAGGAAACTCTACTCAGTGCTCTGTAATAACTTATATGGGAAAAAGAATCTGAAAAAGAATAGATATATGTATATGTATAACTAAATCACTTTTCTGTACACCTAAAACTAACAGAACATTGTAAATCAACTGTACTCCAATATAAAATTTTTTTTAAATGAAAGCAGTGGATCATAGAAAGAATAAGAGGCAAGGAATCTAAAGAGAATGATCAAAAATCTAAACATTGACCTTAAAACAAATTGAAAAGCTTTCAGATACATATATATATTGATTATATGTGATAATATGATTTGTATTATCAGAATTATTCAGGGGAAAAAAAGGTTATTTTAGTTTTCAGTGTTTATATTTCAATATTCAAACACCTGAATGACCTTCTTACTTTGACTGCTTAATAAAATGCAGAATGCTACATATTGTAATTTTTTACCATACGGAACCTCTAATTTGAGTGGGATTACAATTTACCCATAGTTCCCCAATAAATGAGAGACAATATTACTCTCATTTTGCAATGACAATAACCTGGCATGAATTTGACTGTTTAGTGTTGCCCTCAGAATGACCCCACTTATCTACAAACCAGTGAAATCCAACTGGGTCAAATAAAATTTGTATGCTGAACACCGATGGCTGAAGCAACCAACTTTTAAAATTTTCTATCATTTCATGAAGAGTGACATTAAGTGATTTCTGTATAAAATAGTTTAAAAAATGATCTTATTAAATGTCAAAGACTGCAGTTCACTGTCCTTTGCCTCCTCCTCTCTGAGGACTCGGGTAACCTAACGAGGTTTATTTATGAGAATTCATGTAAATCCCATTAACCTCTTCTTAATACCCTATGGTAGTTTAGAAAGAATATATTTTATTTTATTTGCATTTACATAATACAGTTTGATACTCTCATATTGTATAATCTTATTTCCTCAGTTCACTTTTTAAGAGAGAAACAAATTGTCTGCAGCTTTTCTACAAAAGAGACCCTATGTGAACCATACCCAAATAACTTGCAAAGAACTGGTTGCCATGGCTATACAGAAAAAGTAAGACACAGTTGCTAATAGGAATGTTGAAAAGTCTGATTTCCAACCTGGACTGATGAGACAAGATTTTTGATCATAAAATTAATGGAGCCAAGGCATCATCCAACTCTTACCCAAAGAACCAAGGGCAAATACTCCTTTTCATATTTTTTTTAATAAAGAGCATGTGAACATTTATAACTAAACTGTTAAAAAATTATAGAGATATCAATGTCACCTGCATTTGACTCTGTCTTCTTCATTCTCTAACAATGTTGCTTTTTCCTCCTTAATGTAGTTCAAGTTTTCACTACGGATGATTTCTGAGCCTAGAGTTATTAAACACTGGGTTTGTCAGTGTGAACAAAAGAAAATAAAAGAGTGACTGAGCATGACCCCTTCAAGAAATGTCAGCAAGCCTTTGTTTCTGGGACAACGTCATGAAGGGTCATGAGTATGTTGTGGTAAGAAGTTTGGCATTCCTTTGTAAGGCAAACAAGAGTCACCAATATTATTCTTTAAATATAGCACAATTTTTTTTAATGCTATAGAAGCATCAGTTTGGCAGCTGAGCAAAAATGTTTTAGAGAGAAAAGTTTGCCTGAATCAAGGATACCAACTTCTGAAGACACAACTGAACTGCAGTAATTTAAGTGAGAGACAGAAAGAGCTTGCACTGTGAAGTGGACTTCAAGAATCATAACATAAACACTACTGTTTTCCATTTTAAAAGTCCAGTCATACTTGTGATGATAATACAAGAGCTTTGTAGTTTTACCAAGGCTTAACGAGGTATGGGTCTCCAATAGAAAAATGGGCAGAAGACCTAATAGACATTTCTCCAAAGAAGACATACAGATGGCCAAGAAGCACATGAAAAGCTGCTCAACATCACTAATTATTAGAGAAATGCAAATCAAAACTACAATGAGGTATCACCTCACACCAGTCAGAATGGCCATTATTAAAAAATCTACATATAACAAATGCTGGAGAAGATGTGGAGAAAAAGGAACCCTCTTACACTCTGCAGGAATGTAAGTTGGTGCAGTCACTATGCAGAAAGTACGGAGGTTCCTCAAAAAGCTAAAAATAGAGTTGCCATATGATCCAGCAATCCCACTCCTGGGCATATATCTGGACAAAATTTTAATTCAAAAGGATACATGCACCCTTATGTTCATAGCAGCACCATTCACAATAGCCAAGACATGGAAACAACCTAAATGTCCATCAACAGATGAATGGATGCAAATGGATGCTGCCATTTGCAGCAACATGGATGGACCTAGAGATTATCATACTAAGTGAAGTAAGTCAGAAAGAGAAAGATAAATACTATATGATATCACTTGTATGTGGAATATAAAATATGACACAAATGAACTTATCTACAAAACAGAAACTGACTCACAGACATAGAGAACAGACTTGTGGTTGCCAAGGGGAAGGGGGGGTGAGGGAGGGATGCAATGGGAATTTGGGATTAGTAGATGGCAAACTATTTTACATAGAATGGATAAATAGCAAGGTCCTACTATATAGCACAGGAAACTATAATCAATATCCTGTGATAAACCATAATAGAAAAGAATATTAAAAAGAATGTATATATATGTATAACTAACTCACTTTGCTGTATAGCAGAAATTAACAGAACATTGTAAATCAATTGTACTTCGATAAAAAATAATTAAAAAATAATTTAAAGAGTTATGGGTCTCTATGTCACTGCCCCCCCACCTCATACTCCTCTAGAAACTTCTCCCTGCACCACACACACCTCTGCAGGATGTAGATGCTCCCCCATTTCAAGAATTTATTTCTTGGTAAGCAGCCCAGTCAAGCCAGTCTGCCCTTTCCAGTCCCTGGAATTCTGGAGAATAACATTTTCTCCATCTTATTACATATACACCTGTATTTCTACTCTCTGGGTATAACTAGTAAAAGCCTATTTTGAACGTTTAGTTTCTGACAAATTTTATTGCCTTAAAATAGTACACATTTTAAAAAAAATACATACCTCATTTGCATGTATATGATGTACATCTGTAGCACCCTGAGAAAATAATAAAAGTGCTTTTCTGTGCCTGGTGAGGGCAGGGAGGCACACAGGGGGATCTCACTGTAGAGAAATTTTTCAGATTTATGTTTTGAAGACTTTTCTCAAGAACTATATCTGAACTAATGAGAAAACACTGACTCAAGGGGAAGGAAATACTGTCTTTACAAGAAGAGATCAGACTTCCTTCTGATTCTTCACTGAAACTAGATATTGGAGTTAGAGAGAAAAAGAAATAATGTAAAACAGTCAAAGTCTTATTGGAGTAGATGACCTTCGAAAGGAATGATTTTCAATCTTGTTTGCACTCCCCTCACATCAGAGTAATACCAAGTACTATTATCAGCAGTAACAATAGCCCATTAAAGTAATAATTCTTATTTGCAGGACCTGACTTTGGTTGGGGTGGTTCATATCAAAATCTAGGGGTGGGAGTAGAAATGAATGGATGTGTGTATTCTGAAAAAGCTTCCAGGTGAAGCTGATATAACTTGCCTCCACCCCCACCCATGTTACTCGCCTCCACCGCTACCGTAAGTAATTTCTCCCTTCCTTGCCCTGAGTCAATGTCTGCTTTAAGTCTGGTCCACCAGAAGCTGGAGTGGTCAGATCTGTATTCACTCTGACCTATATTTGTAATCTCATTGTACTCCTCTGAGATGAACTGAATTCTTTGTTTCTTGATTGAAGGCAAACTGGTAGAACAGAGCTGAATCCAGTGACAGACCATCCTTTTAGGCCTACACATTGATATTTTTAAAGGTGTTTGGTTGTTTTCAAATAGAGCATAGATTTTTCCAATTTTCCATAATCACCACTATTCTCTCTTACACCAGGGTTCTCCATTTATTTGTTTTCTATTTGGTCCCTAGAGGGATTTAGCTTGTGACTTCCTGGTTAGAACAAGATACTCTATAAAGCTGTAACATACTTTACTTTAAAAAGTAAAGGCTTTCTAACCAAATATACATGACAAGGAATACAGGGACGGAGTAAAAGTTTTCTCAGGAAACATGTAATTTTTCTATTTCATTGTCTTTTCATCAAAGATCTTGCTCCTTCCAGGTCTACAGTAAGACTCAAGAGCTGTAGAGTGAGTCTGAGTCAAACTAAAGGCCTTTGTCCTAGACCTCATGGGCTGCCTGAGGTTTGCGCTCAAATGCAACCTTGCCATCAGTCTGTGTCTCTGTCACTTCCTTGCCATTACAGGTTAGGTCATACAGTTCCCAATGATGTGTCAACATGATAACCTTCGTTGACTAGCAAATTGCTATAGACTGAATGTGTGTGTTGCCCACAGATTTATACATAAAATCCTAACACTCAATATGATGGTCATTAGATGCAGATAAGGTCATGAGGGTGGAGCCCTTATAAAAGAAACTTCAGAGCTCCCTTCCCCCTTCTGCCTTGTGAGAACACAGCAAAAAGATGGTCTTCTATAAATCCAGAAGCAGACACTGAATCTGCTGGCACCATGATCTTGGACTTCCCAGACTCCAGAAATGTAAGAAATAAACTTCTGTTGCTTATATGCCACCCAGTCTATGGTATTTTTGTATAGCAGCCTGAATGGACTAAGACAGAAATCAAGAATTCTCTCCCCATTTGCATTATTGTCCTAGATCAGTATTTCTGGGTCCTCAAGAAACTTGTTTCTGGGCCTACCACAATTTTTTTAGGTTATAGGCCAACAAGATGAAGTGATTTAATGTTATAGAATGCCAACAACCTAATTTTGTTGGCAGAATTTGACTCAGTTTCTCCCAAGGGATTATTATCACTGAGAGTGACAGATAAGAATGCCATAAATATAAGGGAAGAGTGCAAATACATTAAGAGGAAAGCACAATTAACATGATATAGAACTCTAAGGTCTACAGTACAGGTGAATCTATTCCAGGTCCTTACTCCAATACTGGCAAAGTGTCCTCTCTCTACTCTTACCTTCAACATGCATAAGAAAAAATATTTCCCTCTGATTTGAAAGAATTTTAGAAAATTACCAACTCTTTCCTGGAGAAATGCTCATCATTCTATGATAGCTTTGAGTTGGCAATGTTGATACTCCAAGAGGTTATTTTCAACCATGTATTTCCCCCACGAATCAGGAAGCTACCATTAGGTGGGTTGTATTGCACTAATTATACCAAATAGTTCAAAATATTGTGAGCAATTTATAAAAAGCAAGATATTACATTCTTCTCCACTCAATTTTGATTTTCAAATGTACTTCTTTACTAAGTGTAAGCACTGAGTATTGTAATGAGTGCAAATTTTTTTCAATGTACCCAAGAGTACATGAAATATGATTACATTTTTATAATGTTACCTAATCACATTTGGCCCCAATCTCAGTCAATTTGGAGGTCTCCCTCCCCTTTGTTTACAACTCATGGGTGGGGAGGAGTTAGACTGCCAGGAAGACTAGCCACTGGCATCCACTAAAGAATGTTTTTCAAACTATGGGTTCCAATCTATGACATCAATTCAGTAGATCACACCAACGCTCTTACGAGAAAGAATAAAATAGGAAAGAAAAGAAAACATAAGCCAGCACTACAAATAAAAATATTGTTTTATGAATGTTTCGTGGTCCTGGCCCATAATGTAAAATGTCTTTCCTATTGTAGGTCATGGGCCAAAATTTTTGAAAATCACATAAGACACTGAGGTGACTACTGCATGTCCAGACATGAGGTCCAAACATGGCCTACATCTTCCTTAAAATATCCGCAAGATCTCTACAGTGCCAGATTTTTCTCAGTTACTCCCAGGCCTCATTCTGGGTTGCACAGTAAGATGTGGCCACTCCTCCATGCCACTTGAGAACAGCAGAGAGCTTTCTAAGGCTGTCTGAAGTCCTCTCTGCCTAGACATGCCACATATTCTTTTTTTAATATATATATAAATTTATTTATTTTGGGCTGCATTGGGTCTTTGTTGCTGCGCGCAGGCTTTCTCTAGCTGTGGTGAGCGGGGTCTACTCTTTGTTGCAGTGCGCGGGCTTCTTATTGTGGTGGCTTCTCTTATTGTGAAGCATGGGCTCTAGGCGTGCGGGCTTCAGTAGTTGTGGCACGCTGGCTCAGTAGTTGTGGCTTGCGGGCTCTAGAGTGCAGGCTCAGAAGTTGTGGCGCATGGGCTTAGTTGCTCCGCGGCATGTGGGATCTTCCCAGACCAGGGCTCGAACCCGTGTCCCCTGAATTGACAGGCAGATTCTTAACCACTGCGCCACCAGGGAAGTCCCCACGTAGATATTCTATTCCACATGCCCTGAGTTCTTAGGAAATCAGGAGTGCTTCTCTTCATATCTGGCTGTCTCCCTGGGCTTCAACCCTGAAGTAAGGCTTCAATTGCCACTGGTCTTGAATACCAAAACCTCTCTAGGGGATTTAATTTCTACTCCCTCTCTTCCAACCTCAGGGACCAGAGTACAGCCCACTTATCGGAGACATACTTAGAACTCACTTTCTTCCTTCCTTTAGACTCCCCTCTCCTCTTAGCTCCTGAGATTTTACCTAGTCAGGGAGAAGAAAAACTGTCTTCGCCAGTATTTTTCATATCTGTTGCTCATGGCATAACTGCATGCTCAAGCTCGTCAATGTCTTGGCTTTTTAAGCCAATACAAATGCCCAGATTCTTCAAACTCAAAAACATTTTTTCTTTCAAAATTGATGCTTCTCCCCTGCATTTATAAGCCTATTCTTAAAACTAAAAGCCAAAAATTAACTGACTTTTCTATTCCTCTTTCCCTCAGGCAATGGTACCTGAGTCTTCTGTTTAAGCTTTAATAGGAAACAGGCTGCAGGGTAAGGAGGAATTACCAGACACGAAGAACATTTCAATTAATATTTCAACACTATTCCTAATTATTAAACTTAAAAGGATAGTAAGTTAATGCAAAATTCAAAGGTGTGTGTATTTTTTTGTTTGTTTGTTTTTTTGGTTTTTTTGCGGTACGCGGGCCTCTCACTGTTGTGGCCTCTCCCGTTGCGGAGCACAGGCTCCAGATGCACAGGCTCAGCGGCCATGGCTCACGAACCTAGCCGTTCCGCGGCATGTGGGATCTTCCCGGCCCGGGACACGAACCCGTGTCCCCTGCATCGGCAGGCGGACTCTCAACCACTGCGCCACCAGGGAAGCCCAGGTGTGTGTATTTTTATGATACTCACACTGGTATCACAGTCACCAAATACTGTTTAATTAAATCCTATTTTTATTCAAAACTTGAATGGAAGAATTTTTTTAAACTTTCCCTGAAATATTACATAGTAATTTAAAAAAAACCCTTTGAGAACATATATGCCCCTTGACTTCAGATTAGTAAAGCACTGAAAATTTTGCTGTGACTTGGGTTCTCATTTCATGTTGAACTACACAAATTTGATATGATGTAAAATAACATGCTACTAAAGTCTCACCTCAGGTATAAAATTTGAAAAAGAAAATTGTTTAGACCTCCCCAATTTGTAAAAGCTCACGAAGCATTTTATGATTTCAGAGCTGGCAGGCCAACTTTATTATAAATTATGTGTATGCTCTTGCCAAATAGATGACCTTTTCATATAAACTATAAATACCCACCCAATCTCTTCCATAGCACAGTCTTGTTTTTGTTTACTTCATCAGTATTGCACAAGAAATTTTCATTCACTATTATCATACTTTAATTTTTTCCTTATATGTAAAATATGCTGTATATTATTGATCAAGTGGTAGCGCTAGTTATAGTTCAGGAAAAAGCCCAAATCAATAACTGTGAAAAGAAGACGTGATAAAAGACCACGAAGGAGGACAATCAAATGCCATGACACCATGTACTAGTAAAACAAGTTGTAGATTTATTCAGGCTTATGGAAAACTTAGCCTTAATTATATGCGTTTTGAATTAAAGGTGGTGGTCAGAAAAGCATCCTTTGCATAAAATGCAAATGCCTAGTACTTCAGCTCCTTATAACTGTGGCAGAGTTGGAAATTATTCTGATGATTGGTATTTTCCTCAAACTAGTATCAAAATGATTCGAATCACCATATCTTTGGCTCCATTCTTTTCAAAATTCTTTCCTAACAACATGACTTATCAGGAGTTGGGAAAGTGATCGCAGTTATTTAATGTGATTATGCATTGTTTGTAAGGTACCTGTGCCTTTTTGTACAATTCAGAAAAATGACGCATAACTGCTTTGTAAAGTTGCTTTTCCCACTCAAAAATTTAAGAACCTATCAGTCATTGCCCTATTTTCTTGATTTATACTTATAGAGTCTTACCACAACTTTATCAGTTAGAAATTTATGTCAGTCAAAGTCCAATCAGGAAAACAGAAACCTTTCTAAGTATTTAAAACAAAGGTAATTTAATACAGGAATGAGGATGGCAAGAGGGATCAGAGAGGCAACCAGAGGCTGTAACCACAAACAGCAGAAACTGTGACTACCCAAGAGCTAGAGAAAATAGGCAGAGGTATGGATTACTGAAACCTAGGGTCTGAGCTGTCCTGGCAGAAGGTAGACTCATGGTGGGGCTGCCCAGGAGTTGTGGAGTCCGAGAAGAAACAAGCAGTACCAGAAATGCCACCAAGGTAGAGAAAGAGGGAGGGAAATACTCAGGCATCTCTCTTCCTCCAGGGCCCCAATCTCCTGCCAGTGCTTCCCATTGTTTTACCCCAGGATGGAAGCACAGGAAAAGCATGGGTGGAGGGGTCTGGGGTGGGGCTGCGGGGAGGGAAGGAATCTTCCCTATCAAACGAAGAGAGAGAGCCAAGCTGGGGAAGGAAGGGACAAGAAGGAAGAAATCTTCAAAACCAGCACATTACCTCCCCTTTCTCTTTAGACAGGGAAACCAATCCATCTCCAGTCCATAGCTGAGCTATTTGTATATGAAATAAAATTTGCATTCAGTCCCTTCCATGAGGAATCATTCCATATAATCTCAGAAGACCGTTTTCTGGAAGAGCTGGAGCTGCAAATCTCATATACACTATAATATAATCTTACAAATGTGAGCAGGATTTTAAATCTTTCTTTACATACACATAAGGTTATTTTATCCTGTAAGACTCAGACCTAAAATATTCTAAAACGTAGTTTAAAATACCTAGTCTAGCAATATAATAAATTCAGTATAATCGCTTCCTTTTGAATAAAAGCCATCTACCATTTGGTATTAAATGGCAGCAAGAACAACGAGCATAATCAATTTTAATCACATTAACCTTAGTTAGTCATATGTAGGTGACTTTGATCTCCAAATTTCTGAATTGATTTTTATATGGTTTATAAATGTAATTCTTAAAGTGCATAACATAGTACAAACTCAGTTCCTGCTTTTATATTATCAATATTTTAATTACATATATATTTTCTGACTTTTCTCTGTGCCATTAACGTGACCAAGCCTGCTGGAATTCAAGGAGCATGTGAATGACTTTCCTTACTTAATTGACAATCTCAGCAAATGAATTAATTTCACTAATCTTCAGCAAACTATAAATTAAGAAGTGAGGCAATAACAAGCTTATTGATTCCATGCCAACAATCTTCTCTAATATGCTGCTTCTATTCCATAAATTGTTTCCACTGTGTCCTCTAAAACTCATATTTAATTATTAACAAACTTCCCCACAACCTCAACTTTTTTACTACATGTTGCCTTGTTTCCTTAAGACAAAATCAGCTCTCCCCTGAAGACCTCAACTCTCCCTGTAGGTCTTTCAAGGGAAGGCTATTCATTTTCCAACACCCCACTCATTTTGGGGTCTGAATCAGGGCACTCCCTGCTCCTCACTGCTACTCCAGCACCATATAACTCCTAACTCTCTTCTGTAAGCCTTTTCTCCTTTGAGGCTCACTCATGTCATGGGCTGTATTATCCTACACTCCTGTTTATCAATGAGGACAAGTGCCTGGCTAGTCTCCCTCATTTACTGAAGACTTTGACACATCATCTTAATTTCTTCTACCATCCTAGTTTTATTCCATGTCCACAGAGAGAACAATTCTCTGAAATCTCAGTACTCTAACTCCACTTCTCCAATGACCTTCTCTTTCACTCACTTCAGTCATCTACTCCCATGGCAATATTGGCATTCATCATCCTTGATGAGTTGTTCTATCCTTCACATCATAATTTTATTTTTTTTCAACATCTTTATTAGAGTATAATTGCTCTACAATGATAAAATACCTTCTGCTGTTTAACGAAGTGAATCAACTGTATGCATACACATATCCCAAAATCCCCTTACTCTTGTGTCTCCCTCCCACCCTCCCTATCCCACCCCTATAGGTGGTCACAAAGCACAGAGCTGATCTCCCTGTGCTATATGGCTGCTTCCCACTAGCTATCTATTATAGATTTGCTAGTGTATATATGTCCATGACACTGTCTCACTTTGTCGCAGCCAACCTCTTCCAATCCCCGTGTCCTCAAGTCCACTCTCCACGTCTGGATCTTTATTCCTGTCCTGCCCTTAGGTTTTTCAGAACACTTTTTTTTTTTTTTTTAGATTCTATATATATGTGTTAGCATACAATATTGTTTTTTTCTCTTTCTGACTGACGTCGCTCTGTATGAGAGACTCTAGGTCCATCCACCTCACTACAAATAACTCAATTTCATTTCCTTTTATGTCTGACAAATATTCCATTGTATATATGTGCCACATCTTCTTTATCAATTCATCTGTCAATGGACACTTAGGTTACCTCCATGTCCTGGCTATGATAAATAGTGCTGCAATGAACACTGTGGTACATGACTCTTTTTGAATTATGGTTTTCTCAGGATATATACCCAGTAGTGGAATTGTTGGGTCATATAGTACACCTATTTTTAGTTTTTTAAGGAACCTCCATACTGTTCTCCATAGTAGCTGTATCAATTTACATTCCCACCAACACTGCAAGAGTGTTCCCTTTTCTCCACACCCTCTCCATCATTTATTGTTTGTAGACTTTTTGATGATGGCCATTCTGACCACTGTGAGGTGATACCTCATTGTACTTTTGATTTGCATTTCTCTAATGATTAGTAATGCTGAGCATCCTTTCATGAATTTGTAGGCAATCTGTATATCTTCTTTGGAGAAATGTCTATTTAGGTCTTCTGCGCATTTTTGGATTGGGTTTTTTTTTTGATATTGAGCTGCATGAGCTGCTTGTATATTTTGGAGATTAATCCTTTGTCAGTGGCTTTGCTTGCAAATATTTTCTCCCATTCTGAGGGTTGTCTTTTCATCTTGTTTATGGCTTCCTTTGCTGTGCAAAAGATTTTAAGTTTCATTAGGTCCCATTTGTTTATTTTTATTTCCCTTTCTCTAGGAGGTGGGTCAAAAAGGATCTTGCTGTGATTTATGTCACAGAATGTTCTGCCTATGTTTTCCTACAAGAGTTTTATAATGTCTGGTCTTACATTTAGTTCTTTAATCCATTTGGAGTTTATTTTTGTGTATGGTGTTAGGGAGTGTTCTAATTACATTCTTTTACATGTAGCTGTCCAGTTTCCCCAGCATCACTTATTGAAGAGACTGTCATTTCTCCATTGTATATCCTTGCCTCCTTTGTCATGGATTAGTAGACCACAGGTGTTAGAGTTTACCTCTGGGCTATCTATCCTGTTCCATCGATCTATATTTCTCTTTTTGTGCCAGTATCATACTGTCTTCATTACTGTAGCTTTGCAGTATAGTCTGAAGTCAGGGAGCCTGAATCCTTCAGCTCCGTTTTTCTTTCTCAAGATTGCTTTGGCTATATGGGGTCTTTTGTGTATCCATACACATCGTGAAATTTTTTGTTCTACTTCTGTGAAAAATTCCATTGGCAGATTGATAGGGATTACACTGAATCAGTAGATTGCTTTCAGGAGTATAGTCATTTTCATAATGTTGATTCATCCAATCCAAGAACATGGTATATCTCTCCATCTCTTTGTATCATCTTTAATTTCTTTCATCAGTGTCATAGTTTTCTGCATACAGGTCTTTTGTCTCTTTAGGTAAGTTTATTCCTAGGTATTTTATTCTTTTTGTTGCAGTGGAAAATGGGAGTGTTTCCTAAATTTCTCTTTCAGATTTTTCATCATTAGTCTATAGGAATGCAAGAGATTTCTGTGCATTAATTTTGTATCCTGCTACTTTACCAAATTCATTGATTAGCGATAGTAGTTTTCTGGTAGCATCTTTAGGATTCTCTATGTATAGTATCATGTCATCTGCAAATAGTGACAGCTTTACTTCTATTCCGATTTGGATTCCTTTTATTTCTTTTTCTTCTCTGATTGCTGTGGCTAAAACTTCCAAACTATGTTGAACAACAGTGGTTAAGAGTGGGTAACCTTGTCTTGTTCCTGATCTTAGTGGAAATGTTTTCAGTTTTTCACCATTGAGAATGATGTTGGCTGTGGATTTGTCATATATGGCCTTTATTATGTTGAGGTAAGTTCCCTCTATGCCTACTTTCTGGAGGGTTTTTATCATAAATGGGTGTTGAATTTTGTGGAAAGATTCTTCTGCATCTATTGAGATTTTCAGATGGTTTTTATCCTTCAACTTGTTAATATGGTGTATCACATTAATTGATTTATGTATATTGAAGAATCCTTGCATTCCTGGGATAAACCCCACTTGATCACGGTGTATGATCCTTTTAATGTGCTGTTGGATTCTGTTTGCTGGTGTTTTGTGGAGGAGTTTTGCATCTATGTTCATCACAGATATTGGCCTGTAGTTTTCTTTTTTTGGGACATCTTTGTCAGGTTTTTGTATCAGGGTGATGGTGGCCTCATAGAATGAGTTTGGGAGTGTTCCTCCCTCTGCTATATTTTGGAAGAGTTTGAGAAGGACAGGTGTTAGCTCTTCTCTAAATGTTTGATACAATTCGCCTGTGAAGCCTTCTGGTCAGGCTTTTGTTTGCTGGAAGATTTTTAATCACAGTCTCAATTTCAGTGCTTGTGACTGGCATGTTTATATTTTCTATTTCTTCTTGGTTCAGTCTCGTAAGGTTGTGGTTTTCTAAGAATTTGTCCATTTCTTCCAGGTTGTCCATTTTATTAGCATAGAGTTGCTTATAGTAATCTCTCATGATCATTTGTATTTCTGCAGTGTCAGTTGTTACTTCTCCTTTTTCATTTCTAATCCTATTGATATGAGTCTTCTCCCTTCTTTTCTTGATGAGTCTGGCTAATGGTTTATCAGTTTTATTTATCTTCTCAAAGAACCAGCTTTTAGATTTATTAATCTTTGCTATTGTTTCTTTCATTTCTTTTTCATTTGTATCTGATCTGATCTTTATGATTTCTTTCCTTCTGCTAACTTCGGAGAATTTTTGTTCTTCTTTCCCTAATTGCTTTAGGTGTAAGGTTACGTTGTTTGAGATGTTTCCTGTTTCTTGAGGTAGGATTGTATTGCTCTAAACTTCCCTCTTAGAACTGCTTTTGCTGCATCCCACACGTTTTGCATTGTCATGTTTTCACTGTCATTTGTTTCTAGGTATTTTTTGATTTCCTTTTTGATTTCTTCAGTGATCTCTTGGTTATTTCGTAGTACATTGTTTAACCTCCGTGTGTTTGTATTTTTTACAGTACTTTTCCTGTAATTGATATCTAGTCTCATAGCGTTGTTTTTGGAAAAGATAGTTGGTATTATTTCAAATTTCTTAAATTTACCAACGCTTGATTTGTGATTCAAGATATGATCTATCCTGCAGAATGTTCCATGAGCACTTGAGAAGTGTATTCTGTTGTTTTTGGATGGAATGTCCTGTAAGTATCAATTAAATCCATCTTGTTTAATGTATCATTTAAAGCTTGTGTTTCCTTATTTATTTTCATTTTGAATGATCTGTCCATTGGTGAAAGTGGGGTGTTAAAGTCCCCCACTATTACTGTGTTACTGTCAATTTTCCCTATTATGGCTGTTAGCATTTGCCTTATGTATTGAGGTGCTCCTATGTTGGGTGCATAAATATTTACAACTGTTACTTCTTCTTCTTGGATTGATCCCTTGATCATTATGTAGTGTACTTCTTTGTCTCTTGTAATAGTCTTTATTTTAAAGTCTATTTTGTCTGATATGAGAATTGCTACTCCAGCTTTCTTTTGATTTCGATTTGCAAGGAATATCTTTTTCCATACCCTCACTTTCAGTCTGTATGTGTCTCTAGGTCTGAAGTGGGTCTCTTGTAGACAGCATATATATGGGTCTTGTTTTTGTATCCATTCAGCCAGTCTATGTCTTTTGGTTGGAACATTTAATCCATTTACATTTAAGGTAATTATTGATATGTATGTCCCTAATACCATTTTTTAAAATTGTTTTGAGTTTGTTATTGTAGGTTTTTTCCTTCTTTTGTATTTCCTGTCTAGAGAAGTTGTTTTAACATTTGCTGTAAAGCTGGTTTGGTGGTGCTGAATTCTCTTAGCATTTTCTTGTCTGTAAAGATTTTAATTTCTCCATTGAATCTGAATGAGACCCTTGCTGGGTAGAGTAATCTTGGTTGTAGATTTTCCCCTTTCATCACTTTAAATATGTCCTGCCATACGCTTCTGGCTTGCAGAATTTCTGCTGAAAGATCAGCTGTTAACCTTATGGGGATTCCCTTGTATGTTATTTGTTGCTTTTCCCTTGCTGCTTTTAATTTTTTTTCTTTGTATTTAATTTTTTGTAGTTTGATTGATATGTCTTGGAATGTTTCTCCTTGATTTTATCCTGTATGGGATTCTCTCTGCTTCCTGGACTTGACTGTTTCCTTTCCCATGTTAGGGAAGTTTTCAACTATAATCTCTTCAAATATCTTCTCAGTCCCTTTCTTTTTCTCTTCTTCTTCTGGCACCCCTATAATTCCAATGCTGGTGCATTCAATATTGTCCCAGACGTCTCTGAGATTGTTCTAAATTCTTTTCATTCTTTATTCTGCTCTGCGGTAGTTATTTCCACTATTTTATCTGACAGGTCACTTATCCGTTCTTATGCCTCAGTTATTCTGCTATTGATTCCATCTAGAGAATTTTTAATTTCATTTATTGTGTTGTTCATCATTGTTTGTTTGCTCTTTAGTTCTTCTAGGTCCTTGTGAAACGTTTCTTATATTTTCTCCATTCTATTTCCAAGATTTTGGATCATTTTTACTATCATTACTCTGAATTATTTTTCAGGTAGACTACCTATTTCCTCTTCATTTGTTTGGTCTGGTGGCTTTTTACCTTGCTCCTTCATCTGCTGTGTATTTCTCTGTGTTCTCATTTTGCTTAACTTACTATGCTTGGGGTCTCCTTTTATCAGGCTGCAGTTTCATAGTTCCTGTTGTTTTTGGTGTCTGCTCTCAGTGGGTAAGGTTGGTTCAGTGGGTTGTGTAGGCTTCCTGGTGGAGGGGACTGGTGCCTGTGTTCTCGTGGATGAGGCTGGATCTCTTCTTTCTGGTGGGCAGGACCACATCCTGTGGTGTGTTTTGGGGTGTCTGTGAACTTTTTATGATTTTAGGCAGCCTCTCTACTAATAGGTGGGGTTGTGTTCCTGTCTTCCTAGTTGTTTGGCATGGGGTGTCCAGCACTGGAGCTTGCTGGTTGTTGAGTGGAGCTGGGTCTTAGCATGGAGACGGAGATCTCTAGGAGAGCTCTCGCCAACTGATATTACGTGAGACCGGGAAGTCTGTGCTGGACAAATGTCCTGCATTTAGCTCTCCCATCTCAGAGGCTCAGGCCTGACACCCAGCCGGAGCATTGAGACCCTGTCAGCCACACAGCTCAGAAGAAAAGGAAGAAAAAAAAACAACAAAAAAAGAAATAATAAAATAAAGTTATTAAAATAAGAAATTTTAAAAAATTATTAAAATTAAAAAGTAATTAGAAAAAAAAGAGGCAACCAAACCAATAAACAAATCCACCAATTATAACAACCACTAAAAACTATACTAAAACTAGAAAGACAGAACCCTAAGACAAATGTTAAAAGCAAAGCTATACAGACAAAATCACACAAAGAAGCATACACATACTCACAAAAAGAGAAAAAGGAAAAAAACATATATCTATATATATAAAAAAAGGAGGAAGAGAGCAACCAAGTCAATAAACAAATCTATCAATGATAATAAACTCTAAATACTAAACTAAGATAAACATAAAACCAGAAACAAATTAGATGCAAAAAGCAAACCCCAAGACTACAGTTGCTCCCAAAGTCCACTGCCTCAATTTTGGGATGATTAGTTGTCTATTCAGGTATTCCACAGATGCAGGGTATCTCAAGTTGATTATGGAGATTTAATCCGCTGCTCCTGAGGCTGCTGGGAGAAATTTCCCTTTCTCTTCTTTGTTCGCACAGCTCCTGGGATTCAGCTTTGGATCTGGCCCCACCTCTGCATGTAGCTCGCCCTCTGGCATCTCCTCTTCGCGCAGATGGCTGGGGGGTTAAAGGAGCAGCTGATCTGGGGGCTCTGGCTCACTCAGGCCAGGGGGAGAGAGGGGTATGGAATTCAGGGCGAGCCTGCGGCAGCAGAAGCCACCATGTCATTGCGCCAGCCTGAGGTGCACTGTTTGTTCTTCCAGGAAGTTGTCCCTGGATCACAGGACCCTGGCAGTGGCGGGCTGCAGAGGTTCCCGGGAGGGAAAGTGTGGGCAGTGACCTGTGCTTGCACACAGGCTTCTTGGTGGCTGCAGTAGCAGCCGTAGCATTTCATGCCTGTCTCTGGTGTCTGTGCTGATAGCCACGGCTCACGCCTGTCTCTGGAGCTCATTTAGGTGGTGCTCTGCCTTCTGTGGGCAGACAAGGAAGGGATCCCCTCTCCTCACACACCCCGAAACAATGGTCTCTTGACTTTCAGGCAGTTCCAGACTTTTTCCCAGACTCCCTGCAGGCTACCTGTGGTGCACTAGTCCCCTTCAGGCTGTCTTCACACAGCCAACCCCAGTCCTCTCCCTGGGGTGTGACCTCCAAAGCCTGAGCCTCAGCTCCCAACCCCCACCCGCCCCGGCGGGTGAGCAGACAAGCCTCTCAGGCTGGTGAGTGCTGGTCGGCACCAATCCTCTGTGAGGGAATCTCTCCGCTTTGCCCTCCGCACCCCTGTTGCTGTGCTCTCCTCCGTGGCTCTGAAGCTTCCTCCTCTGCCACCTGCAGTCTGCCCCCGTGAAGGGGCTTCTAGTGTGTGGAAACCTTTCCTCCTTCACAACTCCCTCCCAGAGGTACAGGTCCCGTCCCTATTCTTTTGTCTCTGTTTTTTCTTTTTTCTTTTGCCCTACTCAGGTACGTGGGGAGTTTCTTGCCTTTTGGGAAGTCTGACGTCTTCTGCCAGTGTTCAGTAGGTGTTCTGTAGGAGCTGTTCCACGTGCAGATGTATTTTTGATGTATTTGTGGGGAGGAAGTTGATCTCCACATCTTACTCCTCTGCCATCATGAAGGTCCTCACATCATAATTTTAGACCTTTTATTCTCTAACTAAAATATCTTGCTCTTCTAGCTTGCTGGTTTATTTAGCCCCAATATACCAGTGTGCTCAATTTGTTAGGATCTCTGCTTCTCAACATTTTCTTTGCCAGCATCTTTCTCTTCTCCTTCCTTCCACTCCTTAGAGTCAAGGCTCAAAATTTCAATGGCTCTATCATCTCCCTTACTTTGCCATCCTTCTGAAATTCTAAGCCAGGAAAACACCAACCTTGGGAAACCCAAATGTCTACCTTCTCTGTAGATGCACATAGGCAATTGAGCTTTGTTGTATAAAATCACAAAAACTGGTAGATTTGTGTCATACAAATTTAAGATGATCAATCTCATCTGGAAGCTCAGCATTATCCCAAAATACCATCATGCACTCTTAATCAAGGCTCTGCCCTGTTTAGCACTAACCATAACTGTCTGCAGAAAGGTTGCTTTGTTGTCTCTCTGTGTGCTCTCAACAGATGACCTCTTTCAATTTCATTGAAGTAAGAAAAGCCAAATAGAATGAAGCTCCTTCAGTGTCCAGCCTGTAGTCCTCTTTATCTTTTCTCCTTCCCTTCTGCCTTCCTTCCTCTTGTTATTACATGTTTTAGAGCAGTGGTTCTCAAAGTTTAGTTCCCAAATAAGCAACATCAGGGAAGCTGCTAGAAATGCAAATTCTCTGACCCCACTTCAGACCTACTGAATTAGAAACTCTGGATCCAATGATCTGTGGTTTAACAAGTCCTCCAGATGACTCTGATGCTTGCTTGTTTAAGAACAACTATCTTAGACTAGTCCTTCTGTCTGTGTTCTTGATCCCTCCCAATATCACATTCTCAGAAGGTTGGAGCAATGGCACCAAACTTTGCCCAACTGCAACCACCTCATCTAACACCTGGTTATTTCAACAGCCTCCTAACTCATCTCCCTACTTCAGTCTTGTTCTCCTGCTATCCATTCTCCACCCTGTAGCCGAAGTGACCCTCTTGGGTCATATATTTGTTAATGTCATTCTATTTCTGAAAACCTGTCAAGTCTTCCCTTCACCATTCACATACTATCCAACCTTTCAACTTTCTTACAGGTCTTTCAAGTTCTGGTGTCAGTCTCCCCATCTTCAGCCTGTACAAAACATCTTCTTAAATTTTAATACTTCAGGCATCCTGAAATTCTTTCTGTGCCTTTCATGCCATATCTTTCCTAGTCTCTGGTCCTTCATGGATGTTGACTCCTCATCTTGGAACACTCTTCCTACTGTTTCTTCTTACTGTCTAAGTCTAGTTGTCTTTTATGTCTCAAGTCAGAACACATTTCAGGGATGAGGCCTGGTGTGGTCTTCAGACTAGATTGAAGTTTACTCCTAGATGCTTTCTTAGCTCTGTCTTTATCTCCTGTCATAATTTCCACCTTTTTCTAATGCATGTTGTCTGTGCTAGACTAACAGCTACTTGAGGGCAGGGACTGTGTTCACCTCTTTCCACTGTATACTCTGTACCTAGCATAACATGTCTGGCATAAGATGGGTGCTCGATAAATATCTGTTGAATGAATAAATAATGAATGAATGTCAAAATATCAATACATTTTGTTTTGGGTCTTCATTTTCATTTTTTAAAATAGTCTATTAAATGTCCTTTTTTCCCCATGTCTTTCCATTACTCTTTTAAAGTCCTAGCCCTGTGTCTCCCAATCTGTGTGCCAAGGTGCCTCAGAATGTCTTAGAAAACTCACAGGGCCACCATGAGATATTTTCAGTTGTCAAGGGAAGCATAGCAACATCTATCATATACCACGAAATCTACTAGCTCAAGGAAGTTCAGAGTTTCAACATCAGATAACTACATTTCTTTCCAAAATGTCTTATCTTCGTGAAGCTAGCTCTTTACAGTAGCTGTGATAAAAAAGAAGTATCACATGGTACAAAATTAAGTACAGGTGTCCAATTTGACTCACATTTCGAGAAGATGTGCAGTGTCCCAATAGCACTAAGTTTTTAGGACATAAGTACTCTTTAAGTTGGTTACCTAATCACTTAATAAGAACTACTAAGTATTTCCTGGAGCCTACAAGCTGTGTGAAAAAATTACGGAGACACAACAGGAACTGAGAGAGTTCATGAAACTGTCCTTGCCAATTGTTAATTTTCTTTATGTGGACTGACCTGCCTTCCTGTTTTATTTTTAATCGTATTCCCACTCCAGTTGTTGCTTATTATGATTTCCTTTAGTTTGTTCTTTTTGTTCATCATGATATATCCATTACCATCGATTCTGATTCTTTTTTCCTGATTTCTATAACAATTTCTCTTTCCTCTTCTCTGTATTGATTTCTAAAATCCACCATGATCACTGTGTATTTACTGCACTGAAATATTATATTGTAAAGAAAAGAAAATTGGCTTTAGGAAGCTCTATGTGCACACCTAGAAATACGTTTTATATGTTTGGTTTAGGTGTATGTGTGAAAAGCCAATCGTGTGCCCCAGTTATCCTCTAAAAGGAAGGTGCTATAATGATTTGACCTCACACAGCTGTGGAGGCTGACTGGACAATATCTGTAAGACTGTCACTTTCACATCTGATGCTGGAGTTTGACGTTTATAGGCAGGCAGGCAGGAAGCAAAGATGGATGGATGGTAGGGGAGAGCAATGTAAAGCTGGAACTTACAGCACATGCTGAACTTAAACCTGTGTCAGCCTCTGACCTTAGCGGTATGGGTGTCCTGCAAAAGCTGAGTCCTTCATCATGGGGTTAACACAAATACACACACCTGAAGGAGAACCAAGAGATGGTAGAGCACTTGTAGGCCCAGTCAGCACCTCACAGCCACCAAGTGAGGCAGCAGATCACCAACAGCCTGTGCGAGCTACAAAACAGCTGCTGCTTCATTTCTGCCCTCCAAATCTCATACCAGTATCTTTCTGTGTCTGACTCTAACTGGACACATGAAGGAAAGGGAATTCTGGGAAATGTAGTTCATAAGAGCCAAGTTGGCACATTATGAAGCCACCACAAGCACAACACAGTTTCTTTACCAAAGTAGCTTATGTTATAGTTACAGGCAAAACATTTGTTCATTAAAAGATAAGTATCAGGGGCTTCCCTGGTGGCGCAGTGGTTGAGAGTCCGCCTGCCGATGCAAGGGACACAGGTTCGTGCCCCGGTCCGGGAAGATCCCATGTGCCGCAGAGCAGCTAGGCCCGTGAGCCATGGCTGCTGAGCCTGCGCGTCCGGAGCCTGTGCTCCACAGCAGGAGAGGCCACAACAGTGAGAGGCCCGCGTACCGCAAAAAAAAAACAAACAAAAAAAAGATAAGTAACAGAAATTCAATATATAAATATTAAATGAGTGATTTCAGAAAAAGCAAAGAGAAGTGCAGGCAGTGGTTAATGGGATTGGCATGATGGATAGATTTCAAGATGATGATGATGATGCAGTGCTCCAGTGAGGGAAAATGGCAAAGTCCCAGAGTCAGGAATAACCAGGCATTCGAAGACAATGGCAGATCAATCTAACCAGAGCAAAAGGTCTGTGAAGGGAGGATTGGGTGAATGAGTCTAAAAAGGAAGGCTGAAAACAGACCACAGTATCCAATGCCAGAACTGTTTCTAGCTTTATTCTGCAGTCAGAGAAGAAATCCTCATTATTTATCAGATTCACTGCTATTAGTTGTTTTTTATTTTTAACCTGGTTTCCATCTTTATTTCTCTCTGTTCTATTCTGTGATTCTCTATCCCTGTATTTACATCATCCTTTGGTTGTAATGAAACATTATATTGTATAGAAAAAGAATTGTCTTTGAACTTGGTGTAAGGCAAATGGGGCATGAAATATAAACACGACTTTAAGATGAGGACCCTGCTGCCAGTGCACAAAAGGGACTGAAAGGGGCAAGAGGAAACTGAAGACATAACCATTTCTCCCAGCAGCATTCCTCACAAACTAAAACTGGAGGTTAGACTACAACTTGGGAGTGTTTGGCTATGATTCAAATTTCCGCCCATACTTTTAGGACTCCAGCCTGTCAATATCCCGATAAGCCATTGTTATTCTTTCTACCCAGAAAATGGTTAAACACCTCTATCCCCATCTGAAGACCCACTGGCAAGAAGGCTGGCCTCAGTAAGACTCATACTAGGGTTGGCCAGAGCACAATATCATCCAAGTAAGTCTTCCTTAGTTCAATGTCCTCTCGCGAGGAGTTTCCGGTATTGGGAAAAACCAGATCCTCCTGGAGGCTATAGCATCCTCACATTTTTTCCCTTGGGCAGAAGCATGTCCAGAATTCTGGGTCCACTAATTGCTTCTGTAAGCTGCAATCAGCAGCTAATAGCCTTTCTTTGGACAAAACCCGACTCTCTTCCCCAAGAGTCTTGTACTCCAATGCCTCCAGAAAGAGAACTGCAGCAAGGACCCCTGCTGAGCTTGTTTTAGTGGGAAGAGCCCTGGGCTGAAATCCAAGAGAACCGAATCATAATCCCTGTTCTGCAGCTCACTAGCTGTGAGATCTTGGGCACAACCCAAGATACAGCCTCTGTGAGCTTTGTAAAATGAGTTGGTTAAATTAGATGCTCTCTAGGGTTTCTTCCAGATTTAATTTTTTTTATTTCATGACATGCTAATTAAAATGAGATCCAAATTTTACTTATCAAATTGGCAAAAAAGAAAAGAACACTATTATTCACTGTTGGCAAGGCCTCTTACACACAGATGAGAGATCAAATTCATAAGAAAAACAAGGTGAACCTGTGCCATTATATAGAAAAACACATACTCTCAGGAATCTCCCTCTCCCACTCCCAGAATAATTTATTTCAAGGACATATCCAGCATATATGCAATGATATAACTGTACTGATGTACAACACAATTTTTTTAAGTTTATATAATAAAAAGAAATAATACAAATATCCACTGGCAAGCCATGATTAAAGAAATTATAGTAAATCCATGCAATAGTACAACATAAAACAACCTAAAATGTAGAGCAACATTTAATAAAATTGAAAAGTTCTCTATATTAAATAATAAAAGGGCGTGATCTACTTAATATTTCACCGTTATTTCAGTATGATCTCAATTTAGTTTTTTATATATGGATAGATATCTATATCTATAATTCCCCAGGTCTGACCTGCCCATGATTGCTAAATAGTCACATTGCTTTTTTCTTTTTTTTGTTTTTCAATATCTTTATTGGAGTATAATTGCTTTACAATGTTGTGGTAGTTTCTGCTGTACAACAAAGTGAATCAGCTATAAGTATACATATATCCCCATATCCTCTCCCTCTTGGGCCTCTCTCCCACCCTCCCTATCCCACCCCTCTAGGTGGTCACAAAGCACTGAGCTGATCTCCCTGTGCTATGCGGCTGCTTCCCACTAGCTATCTATTTTACATTTGGTAGTGTATATATGTCAGTGATACTCTCTCACTTCATCCCAGCTTCCCCTTCCCGCCCCCGCCCCCCCACTGCCATGTCCTCAAGTCCGTTCTCTATATCTGCGTCTTTATTCCTGCCCTACCACTAGGTTCATCAGTACCGTTTTTCTAGATTCCATATATGAAGTCACATTGTTTTTAAGAGCCAGGTGACAACTTATGTGAGCCCTTATTCTGCAGATGTCCATGCTTCTGTCAGGTGCCCCATCAGAAAGGTCTAGGACTCCTGAAGGAACCCTTTCTTCCTCCACAAATGAACTGCTGGTCCAGAGTGCTAAAGGTGGGTCTATGCCCCAATATAACTAACATTCGGGCTCCTCCTCTCTTCTAATACAGTCAGCTCAAGTGCAAAATCTATAGAAATCTATAATTTTTTCAAAACCCAAACCTGATCATCCTCATCTCTCTTAAAACTTATGACTTACCATTACTCTAAGGGCAAGGATAAAATTCCTTAAGAAGCCCAAAAACTCTCCTGTGTGCCTCCCCAGCCTCAACACATACCAGCCTCTCTTTCCATTTCAGCCACCTGGGTCTTTGCTCAGTCTTTCATATTCTTCATGCTCCTTCCTGCCACAGGGCCTTTTCATTTACTATTTAATTCTCTTCCTACAATGTTTTTGCCCCACTGTTTCATCTAGTTAATTCTTTTTCATGCTTTAGTTCTCAGTTTAATTGTCATTTTCTCAGAGAAAGCTCCTCAAGGCTAATGGACTTGGTAAATTACTAACAGTATACATTCTAATAGCTTCATATATCTTTCCATTATAGCACTTGACCACAGTTACAAAGTTACATTTTAATCATATGACTTGATCAATAAAGAGGCGCTGTGTCTGTTTTGTGCTCCTTTTCCTCTGTTGTCACTCTCCTCCTCCTTCTTCTCTCCCTTCCCTGTCTTCTTTTTCTTCTGCTTCTACTTCTGCTTTTTCTGCCTCTACATTTCATCTACACCTAGCATAATGTCTGGTATATATTTTTTGAATGACTAACTAGTCTATCTCAGGACTCCTTCTGGTGGAGGTGAAGGATCAGAATAACCCACACTATTGAGAATCCTCACTCATCCCCACACCTCGACACAGGACCCTAACTCTCCTTTCACCCTGAGAAAAGAAAAGGTCTCCACCCATTCCAGATCAGGTATGCTGGGCAGAGATGTCAATTATTTGGAGAATCCTCTTACCTCTATCTATAAGGAGTGGCCTGAACTCCAAGGTCCAGAGGAGCCATGACAATATTTTATAGTATTTTCTCAAAGCATAGATTGTTCAGGCTTAAGTACTATTCTAGATGAAATACCACTAGTCCAGACTCAACTCATTGCACAATCTTCCCCCACAGGGTTGGTAAAGCCTCATGATCTCCTTCAAAAAGATCTCCTGAGAACAAACAGCATTTTCAGCCATAGGGCAGCATATGTAGAAAAAACAAATTATCTAATTCTATAGCACCCCAATTCTGTTAATAATAATCTGTATTAATATTACTAGGTTATTTACCATCTCAGATTCAAGCATCAGCACTTGGACCACTCTCTAGCCTTATCTGAAAATTTATCTAATATCTACATGTATAAAATAGGCCCAATTCATAAAAAGGAAGTTTTCCATAGATACAAAGTGTAGTTTTGACCACAGTTGAGGGGAACTGCTTACAACCCTCCAAAATGGCAGTTTTCTAACTTGCACAGCTCAAGATTCATTCTTCCAAGACATCTCTCTCTACATACACGAAGATATGCACACACACCTACAGAGAATTACTCCAGGGCCGGCTTCTCCCCACAGTGAGTAGTTCCTGGGCTCCATCTTAACTGTAGCCCAAGACACTAAACAGAAGGAAGTGACAGTGGGCGATCTTCCATAACTGATAAACCACCACCCCCCACCACTCAGTTCTCTGAGGTCAAGGTCATGTGACCTCTTATCAGTTTGGCTACACAACAGAATGAGTTTCCCAGACTCTAGGAGAGAGAGGAGGGTTGAAGCAACAGTTTCTCGGGGCATTCTAACATACTGAATAATGGGATGTTTCAGCTTCCCTAGGATATCTATAGCTCATTGTAGAAAAACTAACTTAGTGAAACTTTCTGGGTTTGTGGCAGAAATTGTGTATTTATATATACTTAAAATTTTTTTAAGCAAAAGTAAAAAGATCCTTAAAGAAAGGAGAATCAGGTAGCCCAAGGGGCTCAACTATGGATGGGTAATTAATGAGTATCTCTTTTTTAACTTTGATAGTTAGGTGATGGTTAACAAAATGTTGAAAGATTGAGGTTACTTTCTTTAAAAAGAAGTATCTTGAGGGAAAAAACTTAAATCTGTGCAAGAAGTCTGTATTTCAATAATAATAATGGCATAGCATCATATTTCAAATGTTGATAATACCATAATACTACAAGAATTTAGTGGAAAATAGATACAATTATAAAGGATCACCCAGACAGTCCAGTGTTGGAGGGTGGACCTCTTCTTCCCAAGTCCAAGACTTGCTGTCTTTCCACTACAAGATGATTAAAGTGTTTAACATGTTTCTAGAAAAACAAGCACTCACAAGACATACTATGGCCCTTATGTGGCAATCTATCCAGAGATATAGAAGATATTCCCCTGTACATGCACCCCTGCTGCATATGTCACATAGTTCTAGAGGGATTTGAGGATTTGTATAAAAACTTTAAACCTTCACTGAGAACATAACTACTTTTCTGTATGCAGAATTACTTCCAATTTTAATGAAAAACATCTTAATTTCCCTCAAGAATATGTATATCCTTCTAAATAGCGAGAATAACAAAATCCAAACAGGTAATTGCTTACTGGAAATTACAACTAAGAGAGACATTGCATACGAAATGAATTTTTGCTAACAAAAATGAATATTCACTAGGAAGGCAAGCCTGAAGAAAATGAATTCTTACACAAACTTCAAAACACAAAGAACTGAATTCTCACACTGAAAATGCCCATCGGCACTAAAGAATACACTGCCAGTTTAGCATTAATCTATGAAATGTATCCCTACAGAAACACAGAACCCAATTTGTCTTTTATAAACTACACACACATACCCTCCCTCCATTAAAAACATAAGCAGGGCTTCCCTGGTGGTGCAGTGGTTGAGAGTCCGCCTGCCGATGCAGGGGACACGGGTTCGTGCCCCGGGCGGGGAAGATCCCACATGCCGCGGAGCGGCTAGGCCCGTGAGCCATGGCCGCTGAGCCTGCGTGTCCGGAGCCCGTGCTCCGCAATGGGAGAGGCCACAGCAGTGAGAGGCCCGCGTACCGCAAAAAACAAAACAAAAAACATAAGCAATTGCTTGAAACAAACTCTATCTTCTTTCAAAACTTTTGGCAGAAATAAAATTCTATAGTACCTATAGTCTTAAAACTCTTAGAAATTTCATGCACTGGCAATCATTTAGTACTTAGACATATGACTGTCAAATTTATATACAGTTTCTACTATCCCCAGGCCCATAGGATGTTTTCCTTTGCCATGTGGTATAGTCAGAAATATTCTTGGTACCCTCTTACGGTTATCAGGTAGTCAAAGTAACTAGGTTGGTAGTTTGAAATAGTGATTCCATATTGGTCCACTTTGAAATAATTTTGACCACTGTTATGTTCAAGACAGCATACTAAGAGTATTGGGGGACAGAATACAAACAAAAATCAGCCAAGGTCAGCTTTTCAGTAAATTTGAAACCTCTGACATCAAGAAACCTTTGTGGAGAAGAACAAAAAGAATAGAATTGCTATCATTCTAGTCTCTGTGTTTACAAGCAGGGCTTTTTTTAGATTCCACATGTAAGTGGTATTATACAGTATTTGTCTTTCTCCGTGTGACTTATCTCACTCAGCATAACATCCACAGAGTTCATCCATTTTGTCACAAATGGCCATATTTCCTTCTTTCTTATTGCTAAATAATATTCTATTGTGTATGTGTATATATACCACATTCTAGGGGTTGAGGGGTGGGGGAAATGGGGAGGTATTGTTTAAGGGTACAAACTTACAACTAGTAGATAAATAAGTCCTGGGGATCTAATGCACTGCATAGTAATTATAGACAACAGTACTGTATTATAAATTTCAAAGTTGCTGAGACTAAATCTTAATTTTTCCATCACAAAAAAGGAATTATAATTATGTAACATGACAGAGGTGTTAACTAATGCTACAGTGTTAATCATATTGCAATATATAAACGTATTAAATCAACACATTGTGCACCTTAAACTTTCACAGTTATCTATCAATTATATCTCAATAAGAATATTAATTAATTTTCCCAGGGAAAAAAAGAGAGAGAAAATTGCCCTACATAATATCAAATCGAAATCTCAATCCTTGCTTTACTTGAGGTAGGATTTCTAATTTCAAATCAAGAATTGGTTATCATCTGAAGCATCCCTGTACCTACATTCTAAGTTCACTCTTGGCAGCACCATTGTTTACAATGTGTCATAAAAGATAAACAGAATATTTATCTTCTGTGCATCTGTAATGAAGAAAGTACAACTAGAGCAAGTGGAAGAGAAGAAAGAAAATGATGAAAACCATGTCAGAAGCAGTTATGTGTAAATGTCAGATTTCATGTCTTGATATCACAGCTTATGTTTTCAAACAGAAGATAATAACTTTCCACAAAGCTACCTGAAAAAACTTAAGCTGTATCATAAACCTTCATGAATTCAGACTAATCATGCATAAGACTGGTCCAAACCAGCTAAAGATTAGAAGAGTAAATTTATAATATATTCAAATTTGAAAGAAATTCAAAATAGAAAATGTCAGTGTTCTTGAAATTTGTTAGATTATAAATTCAGTTTGTTTTCAGCAAAATTCAATCGGAAAACAAATCCCAGACAAAATAAATCATATGGTGGGAAAACTGCTTAAAAGTTTAGAATCAAGATAGACCTTTGGAAGACCATCTTCTTAAAAACAGAAGTCTGGTGGCTCCTAGTCTCCTAGTCTCATCATCATTGAATTGTCCCTGAATATTATGATTTTTGTTTTTATCAAAGGTCATTAAACTATATGAATGTACAATCTGCCTTTAAAATTTAAAAATATTACAGAGGCCATTGCCCATTATGTTATTCAACATCAAATGTTTTGTACTTTAGTCCTTAGTATCACAAGGTACTGTGCAATTAATTACACACAGAAAGTACTTAATAAATGTTTGCATTTTTGAGGACAATATAAAGTTACACTTGTAAATTATATACTCATTTGTATAAAATATATATGTTCTGAAATATCTGAAAACAATATATTCTCTTAAAATAAGTATACATGTTGCAATCTTGTTTATACTGCTGATTGGCTTACAGTGTGATACAAAGTTAAGTTTCAACAAAACTCCAAATGGATTACAAAAATTTCTAAATTTGTATGTTTCTGATCCATGTTGTATTACATATGCACCAATAAATTAATGGGCAGAAACTCTCCTTTGAACTATCAAAGTTATAAGCTAAAACAAGAACTGGTATATTCTTGTCATGATCAGTTGGTATAAAATATAAATTAATTCACAAAGAAAATAGAATAAATTAAAACTATTGAAAAAAGATAAAACTATAATGGATTCCATAGCAACATATCGAAATTTCACATAATTTTACTCTAGTGCATACATTTACCCAACCTTAATACATATTTTGAAGTACAAAATGATTCTGAATTATATGCACCAATGACTTTTGGAACATCTAATAAATATTATTCATTCATTCCATACCCTGTGTTCTTGAAGAAGAACTGAGTGCCAAATATTCACCTTCACTCTGAAATCAGATGCCCTAAAGGACAGCTCTAGACCTCAGGCTGTGATCCCTTTATGGAGGGAGGGAACATTAATAATCACAGAAATCAGAAATTTTCTGCATCTCTTGAGAGAAAGGTATTAATATAGCTAATAAAAACTAACATTGACTAAATACTTATTAAGTACCAAGGCATATGCCAAGTGGTTCACAGGTATTATATCACTGAATCCTCCCAATAGTCTTATAAGGTTGGTACTCTTATTTTCATTTTAAGTAAAACTGGAGATCACAGAGGTTAATCTACCCAAGGACACAAAACTAGGAACTGACAAAATAATATCAAAAGCCAGAATTTTTGGCTCCAGTCAGTGCTATATTGAATCAGTATCATAAGAAATTATTTCCCCAACTTTTCAAAAAAAAAAGTGCAAAAACAGAACAGGTAAAGAAAAGTTTGTCTGAAAATGTCTAAATAACAACGAAATAAAATAATAGCCAAATAAAATATATTTCATCATTTTATTTGAAGTTTAGTTCATGTTTGAAGACTTAGATAAAAAATCATTTGGATGAGAGAGAAAATATTTACTATGGGAAAGTAATTTTTTTTTTTTTTTTTTGTGCGGTACGCGGGCCTCTCACTGCCGCAGCCTCTCCCCCTGCGGAGCACAGGCTCCGGACGCGCAGCCTCAGTGCCCATGGCCCACGCCGCGGCACGTGGGATCCTCCCGGACCGGGGCACGAACCCGTGTCCCCTGCATCGGCAGGTGGACTCTCAACCACTGCGCCACCAGGGAAGCCCTGGGAAAGTAGTTTTTAAAGATTTAATAGGGCTTCCCTGGTGGCGCAGTGGTTAAGAATCCCCCTGCTGATGCAGGGGACACAGGTTCGAGCCCTGGTCCGGGAAGATCCCACATGCCGCGGAGCAACTAAGCCCGTACACCACAACTACTGAGCCTGTGCTCTAGAGCCCATGAGCCACAACTACTGAGCCCACGTGCTACAGCTACTGAAACCCGCACGCCTAGAGCCCGTGCTCCGCAACAAGAGAAGCCACTGCCATGAGAAGCCCGCGCACCACAACTAAGAGTAGCCCCCACGCGCTGCAACTAGAGAAAGCTGGTGGCAGCAACAAAGACCCAATGCAGCCAAAAATAAATTTATTTAAAAATAAAGTTAAATTAAAAAATAAAGATTTAATAAAAATTTAGTCTTCACGGTTCATTCTGTGGCAGTTCCTGCTGCTTGGTTACCATGAGGCAGAGAAAACCAACTACATAAGAATTATCACAACCATACTAATTAATTTCTTATCTCTCTGTTCTACTCTTGTGTTGAATTACAAAATAGAGCAAATAAAGCTATATTATATGCCTAAAAATAGCCACTTAATATATAAACTAATGCTTTCTTCATTCTTTGTTGAGTCTTCTAAACTCCTACGTATAAAAGTAATAAATATATCTTTAATTTCAGTGAGAAAAATACCTTATAGCATCTGACCAATGAGTCATCCAAACTGTTCTGTTGCTGACCTGTTTCTGATAAACACTATGGGGATAAGAAATGAAATGAGTAACGTACAGTCCAGATAAGGAACATGTAAAATGAACATCTGTTGCTTTTGCTGACTGAAGCTCCTCACACCTTTTTTCTAGCAATAAAACCCCTATTACCTGGGGGAAACCATTTCTTGTCCTTCAAGCAGAGTTGAACTTAACATATCCCAGACCACAGAGATGGGCACAAAACTCCTAATTGAACAAAGTTCTCCATCTCCTTGGCCACAGCAATTGGAGACATTATCCAAGAAGTCTAATCATACTTTTCAGTGACGTTTACTACATAATCAATGAGAGAGAGCTTTGGAGTCTCTCCTCTGGATTGTGATCTGTACAGATATAAACTTGGGTTTACAGTAGCTGTATTTTCTGCCATTTGGGGACATCTTGTCTGATAATGAAATCAATAAACAGAAGCAGAGCTGAGTGATAGAATGACATGTGGAGTCAGCTCTTCGTTTGCCCTTTACAGTTACATGAGCCAACAAACTTCCTTTTTGCCTAAGCTAGTTTGATCTGAGTTTCATTTGCAAACAAAAAAATTGACAGATACAATTCTCTCAGTCATGGAGTTACTTAATTTCCTCTTGAATATAGTTACATTTAGGAACCTAGGATTTAAAGGTGAGCTCTTTGAGATTACTACCGGTTGTAAAAAGTTATATTTCCTTTTATTTGTCTTTAAAGTATCTCAAATGTCCAGTAGCAGTAGCAAATTGGAATTCTGTGAGTACACACACCCATGGCTGTATCTATAGTCAACAATAGTTGGGGAGAATGATAATGAAAAAAAAAAATCTCTTCCAAAAACTACCTCATTTCACTATCATAAGGCCTTAAACACACCTTAAATTCTATCACCAGAGGTTCTTTCCTTATGTTAAGCCTCACCATTTCCCTGCAGTCCTCTTATGAGGGATAAATAATATTGAGGCACTTACATCTTAGTGTGAATTACTCAGACAATTTTTCTCCATGACAGGAAAAGAGTAGGTGCCAAAAAGTTTCAAAAAGAAGGTAGAAAGTAAAAGGATCAAGAGAATGAGAAGAAAAGCCACAGAAGGAAAATACTTGCAAAAGACATATCTGGTAAAGGACTGTTATCCAAAATATACAAAGAACTCTTAAAATTTAACAGTAAATACCAAATGTAAAATAGATAGCTAGTGGGAAGCAGCCGCATAGCACAGGGAGATCAGCTCCGTGCTTTGTGACCACCTAGAGGGGTGGGATAGGGAGGGTGGGAGGGAGGGAGACGCAAGAGGGAAGAGATATGGGAACATATGTATATGTATAACTGATTCACTTTGTTATAAAGCAGAAACTAACACACCATTGTAAAGCAATTATACTCCAATAAAGATGTTAAAAAAAATTTGACAGTAAAAAAACCAAACAACCTGATTAAAATATGGGCAAAAGATTGGAACAGACACCACACCAAAGAAGACATACAGACATCAAATAAGCATATGAAAAGTTCAATGTCATATGTCATTCGGGACTTGCAAATTAAAATGACATATCACTCCACATCTATTAGAATAACCAAAATCCAAAACACCAACAACACCCAAATGCTGGCAAGGATGTGGAGCAAGAGGAACTCTCATTCATTGCTGGTGGGAATACAAAATAGCACAGGCACTTTGAAAGACAGTTTGGCAGTTCTTACAAAATCAAGCATACTTTAACCATGCAAACCATCAACTGCTCTCCTTGATATTCACTCAAATGAGCTGAAAACTTATGTACACACAAAAATCTGCACATGAATGTTTACAGCAGCCTTATTCATAATTGCCAAAATTTGGAAGCAACCAAGATGTCTTTCAATACGTAAATGGATAAATCACTGTGGTACATCCAGACAATGAAATATTATTAAGTGCTAAAAAGAAACAAACTACAAAGCCACTAAAAAACATGTAGGAACCATAAATGCATATTGCTAAGCCAAAGAAACCAGTCTCAAGAAGCTAAATACTGTATAAATCCAATTATTTGACACACTAGAAGAGTCAAAACTATAGAGACAGTAAAAAGACCACTGGTTGACAAGGGTTTTGTGGGAGAGAGGGATAAATAGGTGGAGCATAGAAAATATTTAGGGCAGTGAAACTGTTCTGTAATGTACTATAATGGTCATCATGATATACATGTCATCACACATTTGTCAAAACTCATAGAATGTGTAACATAAAAAGTAAACCCTAATGTTAACCATGGACTTTGATCGATAATGATGTGTGACTGATGTTCATCGATTAATAATAAATGTGCCACACTGGTGCACTGGTATGGGATGTTAATGGTGGGAAAGTCTTTGCATGTGTAGAGTCTTTGCCTATGGTAGAGAGGAGCTGTGTAGGAACTCTTTGTACTTTCTGTTCAATTATCCTGTGAAGCTAAAAATACTCTAAACAAATAAATTCTATTATTTTTTAAGTAAAAGCAGTGAAACAGGTGATGACCAAGAGTCAACAAATGGTACATATCACAATTTCCTTATGCCTATCACTCTTCAACACTCTTCAACATAGGATTTAGGGCCTACTATTCAGATAACAAACATTTATTGAAAACCTACTACGTATCTACTACTGTGCTTGGTGCCTTGGAAATTAAATACAAATAGCCATTTCCCATATGCAGCTTACAGTCTAACAGAGAGGAGTAAGACAACAAAGAAATAATTATATAATTACAGATTATAATAAGGGAGCACTAGATAATATTTGAATGCCAGTGAGACTGGTTCAGTTAAAAAGAAACAGAAAGAAAGAAATCTAAAATGCAAGAGAAAGAGAGGTGGTAAATTAAGAAGGACGCCAAGATGGTATGAAAGGATGGAATCCAGAATATAGGTAGAAGCCTTGTTCTCTGGTAGGAGAGAAATTTCTCCATTATAGCAGAAGAAGAGGCATATAAAGAGAATATTTGCAGGCACCCCAGTGGGAAGGTATAAGCCTTCCCATCAGGTGAATAGAAACTTCCTTTGGGGGTATGTGTGATGGATAGCAAAGGTAGAAAGAGCCAAAAAAATCCTGTGAAATCTATTTAACAAATGGCACCATATTTTTGGCAGGCAAAGAAAATGGCTTTTATCATGGTGGCCCTTGTGATGTGAACCAGGTCCAGAGCACAATTATATTAGAGTTTATGGCTTACAGAGATCAAGGTTAAAGCCATACTAACAAGAGAAATGTCTCTGTTCATATGAATTAGACTGTATCTTCCCTGAGCTTGCCTTGGCAAGGTATATACTTGTTTCTTAAATAAACAATGAGAAAATCAGCCACTGTGGCTAGAGGGAAGAATAACCTGGAAGTGGAATACCCACACTGGTCTTCACTCAGGGGCACCCTCCATCATCAGAGTCAGCACAACTGAGTAGGTTAGGAGTATCAGTAGCATCAGCCAAAGCCTGAAACAGTCTTGTTACATAAGGCAAAGGGGAAGGAAAGAGGTGGACTGACATGGCCTCCTCTACAGTAGAGTTCTCTGAAGCACAGTGTGTGGACCTGAGTAGGATTTGAGAGAGTGAGGGAGGGAGGGAGGAAGAGAAAGAGGGAAGGAAGGAAGGAAGGAAGGAAGGAAGGAAGGAAGGAGAAAGAAGAAAGGGAAAGAAAGGGAAAGAAAGAAAGAAAAATGGGGATTAATGGGAACTAGAGACCTAGAGAGAGAGAACACTCACTTGAGACAGCTTCTCTTAGAAGGTCTGAGTGTGCTAGTCCCTTTACTAAGTCACATAAAATGATTTCTGTTCCTCCAACATGATATGGCTTTTCTGAGATTCTTCCAGTGAATGATATGGAGTAGACAGGGGAGAAAGGAAGAATTTAGAGGAGTAACTAGCACTGGTTCACCCAAGTGGATTACTCTAGGCCAGAGGACATGGGTTACCAGGAGGGAGAGAGCCACAGACGTCGTGTCAAAAAAAGGATGACTGAGAGAAACCCTGTCACAACTGGGTCACAGAAATATGAGGCAACATCTTCAGTTAGAGTTTTAAACAGAGAAGATATGAAATAGTTTTTGTGACAAATAGAAGAATTGATACTCCAGTACAATACAGGTTGCTGGAAAGCATTAGGAGCACACTTAAGAAAGAAGAATTTTGTTTTGAGCCTTGCCTCTGTCATCTATTAGCTGGGTGATATTTTTTACAATATGTTTAGCCCCTTTGAACCTGAGTTCCTTTGACTGTAAAATGGGGATACTAAAACCAATAATATAAGGCTGTAGAAAGGATTAAATGAGATTATGTATGTAAAGCTCTTTATACATATTAAATCCTTTTAAAAATATTTGTTTCTTTTCTGATTTCATAGCTTTCAAAATTAGTAAGCTTTACTAAACTGTAGGGTCTTTTTTCTTAGGTCAATACTCACCTGAGAGTTTTTGCCTGGGTAAAGTGTTAACACTAGGTGGATACAAAATTAACATACAAAAATCAGTAGCATTTCTATACATTAACAATAAATTACATAAAAAATAAATTTTAAAAAGGATCCCATTTACAAAAGCATCAAAAACAATAAAGTACTCAGGAATAAATTTAACCAATTAGATGAAAGATCTTTATACTGAAAATTACGTTGATAAAAAAATCAAAGAAGACACAAATAAATGGAAAAGTATCCCATGTTCATGAATTGGAAGAAGTAATATTTCTTAAATGTCTATACTACCCAAAGCTATCTATAGACTTATTGAAATCCCTGTCAAGATTCCAGTGGCATATTTTACAAGAACAGAAAAAAAAAATCTAAAATTCATATGGAACCACAAAAGATCCCCAAATAGCAAAAGCAATCTTGAGAAAGAAGAGTAAAGCTGGAGGCATTCTACTTCCTGATTTCAAACTATATTACAAAGCCCTTGCAATTCAAAAAGCATGAGTTTTGAGAGCCTATAAATAAACCCATGCATATGTGATCAACCAATATTTGAAAAGACAGCCAAGAATCCTCAGTGGAGAAAAGACTGTCTCTTTAATAAATGGTGCTGGGAAAATTGGATATTCACATGTAAAAGTATGAAACTAGACCCTTATCTCACACCACTTACAAAAATTAACTTGAAATGGATTAAAGACTTGTAACACCTGAAACCGTAACACTCCTAGAACAGGAAAAACTCCTTGACATGGGTCTTGACAATGATTTTTTTATTGGTGTATAATTGATTTACAACATTTTATTAGTTTCAGATGTACAACATAGTGATTTAATATTTTTATAGATTATACTCCACTTAAAGTTATTACAAAACAATGGCTATATTTCCCTGGGCAATGATTTTTTGGATATGACAACAAAAGCACAAGCAACAAAATCAAAATGAATAAGAGGGACTACATCAAACTAAAAAGCTTCTGCACAACAATAGAAATGAATGACAAAATGAAAAGGCAACCTACAAGTAGGAGAAGATATTTGCAAATCATATATCTCATAAGGGGTTAATACCCAACATACACAAAGAACTCATACAACTCAATAGCAAATAAACAAATAATCCAATTTTAAAATGGGCAAAGGACCTAAAGTCACATTTTTCCAAAAAAGACAGTAAGTGGCCAACAGGTACATTAAGAAGTGCTCAACATCACTAATCATTAGAGAAATGCATATCAAAATCAAAATGAGATATCACCTCATGCCTGTTAGAGTGACTATCATCAAAAAGATAAGACATAAATGCTATTGAGGATTTGGAGAAAAAGGAACCCTTGTGCACTGGTGGTGGGATTGTAAACTGGTGCAACCACTATGAAAAACACTATGTACGTGCCTAAAAAAATTAAAAGTAGAACTACCATATGATCCAGCAACTTCAATTCTGGGTATATATCCAAAGGAAATGAAATCACTAAGTGAAAGGGCTATCTGCACCCCCATGTTCACAGCAGTATTATTTACAATCGCCAAGACATGGAAACAATCTAAGTGTTCACCAACAGATGAATGGATAAAGAAAATGTGGCATATATATGTGTATATATATATATGTGTGTGTATATATATAGATATATATAAAACAATATATCATTCAGTTACTTAAAAAAAAAGAGGGAAATCCTGCCATTTGGGAAAATGTGGGTGGATCTTGAGGGCATTATGCTGAGTGAAATAAGGTAGACAGAAAAAGACAAATACTGTGTTCGCACTTATATGTGGAATTTTTAAAAAAATCAAACTCATAGAAAGAGATCACATCTGTGGTTACAAGCAGTAGGGTATGTATGGGGTGGGGGAGTTGGATGAAGGTAGTCAGAAGGTACAAACTTCAGGTTATAAGATAAATAAGTCCTGGGGATGTGGTGTGCAACATGATGACTATAGTTAACATTGCTGTATGGTAGATTTGAAAGTTGCCAAGAGAGTAAATTCTAAAAGCTCTCACAACAAGGAAAAAAACATTTTTTGTATCTCTGTGAAATGATGGATGTTAACTAAACTTACTGCAGTAATCATTTCACAACACATAAAATGCAAGCCACTATGCTGCGTAACTTAAACTTATACAGTGCCATATGTCAATTATATCCCAATAAAACTGAGAGAAAAAAAGGAATTAGGGGAAAAGTGTTAATATTTGGACTATTACTCCTAAATTGCTTCAGGCATTTTGAGCATTGTTAATTCTTCAGGGTATATACAATTCTTGAGTCAGTGGGCTAACCACTATATCCAGATTATGTTTTTACTCAAGTTGGTCTTAGGACCTCTAAAAGTATAAAGTATCAAAAGAATTTCAAAGAGATTTATTTCTACCTAGAAGACAGTCTTTCCAGAATTTTTAAAAAAAAGGCTTTTAAAAATCCCTATCTACGAGTTATTTTTATGTTTTCAATATGTCATTGGTCACATTGGTTCAAGACGGCAAGTAGAAGGACATGCTCTCACTCCCTCTTGCGAGAGCACTGGGAACACAACTAACTGCTGAACAATCATCGCAGGAAGACAGGAGAACTCACAACAAAAGATACCCCACATCCAAAGACAAAGGAGAAGCCACAACAAGAAGGTAGGAGGGGCGCAATCACAATAAAATCAAATCCCATAACTGCTGGGTGGGTGACTCACAAACTGCAGAAAACTTATACCACAGAAGTCCACCCACTGGAGTTAAGGTTCTGACCCCACATCAGGCTTCCCCTTCCCACATCAGGGGTCTGGCAACATGAGGAGGAATTCCTAGAGAATCAGACTTTGAAGGCTAACAGGATTTGATTGTAAGACTTTGACAGGACTGGGGGAAAGAGAGACTCCACTCTTGGAGGGCACACACAAAGTAGTGTGTGCAATGGGACCCAGGGGAAGGAGCAGTGACCCCATAGGAGACTGAAACAGACACACCTGCTAGTGTTGGAGGGTCTCCTTCAGAGGCAGGGAGTGGCTGTGTCTCACCGTGAGGACAAGGACATTAGCAGCAGAAGTCCTGGGAAGTACTCCTTGCCGTGAGCCCTCCCAGAGTCTGCCATTAGGCCCACGGAAGAGCCCAGATAGGCTCCAGTATTGGGTTGCCTCAGGCCAAACAACCAACAGGGAGGGAACTCAGCCCCCACCCATCATCAGAAAATGAGATTAAAGTTTTACTGAGCTCTGCCTACTAGAGCAACAGGCAGCTCTATGCAAAACCAGTCCCTCCTATCAGGAAACTTGAACAAGCCTCTTAGATAGCCTCATCCACCAGAGGGCAGACAGAAGAAGCAAGAAGAACTACAATCCTGCAGCCTGTGGAACAAAAACCACATTCACAGAAAGATAGACAAGATGAAAAGGCAGAGGACTATGTACCAGATGAAGGAACAAGATAAAACCCCAGAAAAAAAACTAAATGAAGTGGAGACAGGCAAACTTCTAGAAAAAGAATTCAGAATAATGATAGTCAAGATGATCCAGGACCTCGGAAAAAGAATGGAGGCAAAGATCGAGAAGATGCAAGAAATGTTTAACAAAGACATAGAAGAATTAAAGAGCTAACAAACAGAGATGAACAATACAATAACTGAAATGAAAAATACACTAGAAGGGATCAATAGCAGAATAACTGAGGCAGGAGAACAGGTAAGTGACCTGGAAGACAGAATGGTGGAATTCACTGCTGTGGAACAGAATAAAGAAAAAAAAATGAAAAGAAATGAAGACAGCCTAAGAGACCTCTGGGACAACATTAAACACAACAACATTCGCATTATAGGGGTCCCAGAAGAAGAGAGAGAGAAAGGACCAGAGAAAATATTTGAGGAGATTATAGTCGAAAACTTCCCTAACATGGGAAAGGAAATAGCCACCCAAGTCCAGGAAGCCCAGCGAGTCCCAGACAGGATAAAGCCAAGGAGAAACATGCCAAGACACATAGTAATCAAATTGACAAAAATTAAAGACAAAGAAAAATTATTGAAAGCAGCAAGGGAAAAACGACAAATAACATACAAGGGAATTCCCATTGGAGTTCCCTGCGCCACAAGGGAAGCCCCCAAGATATTTTTTGATCCACCTCCTAGAGCAATAGAAATAAAAACAAAAATAAACAATTGGGACCTAATGAAACTTCAAAGCTTTTGCACAGCCAAGGAAACCATAAACAAGATGAAAAAGCAACGCTTAGGAGAAAATATTTGCAAATCAATAATAAGACAAAGGATTAATCTCTAAAATATATAAACAGCTCATGCAGCTCAATATTAAAAAAAAAGGGCTTCCCTTGTGGCGCAGCGGTTGAGAGTCTGCCTGCCGACGCAGGGGACACGAGTTCGTGTCCTGGTCCGGGAGGATCCCACATGCCGCAGAGTGGCTGGGCCCGTGAGCCATGGCTGCTGAGCCTGCACGTCCGGAGCCTGTGCTCCGCAACGGGAGAGACCACAACAGTGAGAGGCCCGCATATCGCAAGAAAATATATATGTGTGTATATATATATATATATATATATAAAAGAAACAACCCGACTAAAAATGGGCAGAAGACCTAAATAGACATTTCTCCAAAAAAGACATACAGACGGCCAAGAAGCACATGAAAAGCTGCTCAACATCACTAATTATTAGAGAAATGCAAATCAAAACTACAATGAGGTATCACCTCACACCAGTTAGAATGGGCATCATCAGAAAATCTACAAACAACAAATGCTGGAGAGGGTGTGGAGAAAAGGGAACCCTCTTGCACTGCTGGTGGGAATGTAAATTGATACAGCCACTATGGAGAACAGTATGGATATTCCTTAAGAAACTAAAAATAGAACTACCATACGACCCAGCAATCCCACTACTGGACATATACCCAGAGAAAACCGTACTTCAAAAAGACACATGCACCCCAATGCTCATTGCAGCACTACTTATAATAGCCAGGTCATAGAAGCAACCTTAAATGCCCACTGACGGACGAATGGATAAAGAAGATGTAGTACATATATACAATGGAATATTACTCAGCCATAAAAAGGAATGAAAATGGGTCATTGGTAGAGATGTGGATGGATCTAGAGACTGTCATACAGAGTGAAGTAAGTCAGAAAGAGAAAAACAAATATCATATATTAACGCATATATGTGGAACCTAGAAAAATGGTATAGATGAACCGGCTTGCATGGCAGAAACTGAGCCACAGATGTAGAGAACAAACATATGGACACCAAGGGGGAAAATGGCGGGGGGTGGGGGGATGAATTGGGAAATTGGGATTGACATATATACACTAATATGTATAAAATGGATAACTAATAAGAACCTTCTCTATAAAAAAATAAATTAAATTTTAAAAAATACATTGCTACTGGCACGTGCAAGCTAAAAAAAAAATATGTCATTGGTAAACTAATCATGAGAATGCAATTTGGTACAACTGCTTTTATTTGAAAGAAACAGAAAAATGGGGTTTTGGATTTCCAGTGGGGTTTTGTATTATTTGTTTTCTGAGTTATTTGAAATTCCACCATGCTGCATGAAGTTCTCATACTTTCGTGTATATCAGAATCACTGCAGATGCATTTTAATAAAGTTTCAAGGCCTCAACTCCAGAACATCTGATTCTTTAGGTCTGAGTGACACCAAAGAATATGCATTTTTCGCCAGCATCCCAGGTAATACTAATGCAGGTGGTCACTAATGCCCATTTTGAGGAAGACTTAGAGCCTAGACAACATGTACATTTGCTTTGGAATAATTATTTGGTTTTTACCATGTGAAGAATCTAAAGAAACTCATATTCACTTTTTTTTTTTTAAACATAGTCACAGGGCTTCCCTGGTGGCACAGTGGTTGAGAGTCCACCTGCCGATGCAGGGGACACGGGTTCGTGTCCCGGTCCGGGAAAATCCCACATGCCGCAGAGCGGCTGGGCCCATGAGCCATGGCCACTGAGCCTGCGCGTCCAGGGAAGACCCCGTATTTACTTTCATATACAGACCACAATCAATTCACTTCTGGAAAAAAGAAAAAGTCCTCCCATAATTTGAATTTTTGTTCACTTTGAGTGTTACACCTTATGAATACATTATACACAGAGTCTGAATTGTTAGTTCTACAACATTTTTCATGATAAAGGTCCATATGATACATATATTTGTTTCATTAGAGGCTTGGACAGCTGTTTAAATTATCACTTGATAGTGTAAGAGCAATCCTTTTACATTTTCCTTTGTCTATGAAAATATTTACTTTGAAGCCCCAAGAATTACCAAGCCTCTCCTACCTTTAAGATCTTTATGTACAAAGGGAGGGATCTCCTGAAATTTTCTTGGAAATTTCCCCCAAGATGTTTACTAAGTACATCTTGTCTAATCCTTTCCAGGGCTCCTGTAAGACATATTTCTTTACGCTTAGTAAAGAGAACATTACAAACAAAAACTTGCAATCTTATGTAGAATTCAAGCCAGATAAAACTTGGAAAACAACTATACGTCTTTCAGAGGATTGCCTTTCAGCAGCATTGAAAATGCATATTTCAGATACCAAATAGCAGATAAATGTAATGCTTTCCAAGATGGAACATAAGGTCCCAGTCTATTTTAAGAGGAAGAAAAGATTGGAAAATATCCCAGAAATGTCATTGTGGGAGCAGGTTGAACAACCCACTAGTATAAAAAGAATTTTTCTTTAAAAAAAGCAATCACATCACACATTTATTAAATTTAGGGAGGACAGTAGAATAAAAAGTGTTAGATTTCCTTAGGGAAAATATTCAAGTGAAACTAAGTCCTGAACTATAATTGAATATTACAGTTTAGTAGATGGTGTTCAAAATCATGGGACCAGAAGGCACTATAGACATTCATATAATCATTTTCCTGCCTCACTTGAGTTCTACCACTAAGTCACCTAAGATTAATAAATAATCTATCTCAGTTCGAATGCCTGCAGAGGAAGAAATTTTATAAATCCCTCATTTACCTCTTCAATAACCAATGCACAGTTTGAATCTATTTCATTCAAATAAATTATCTTGTATTCAATCCAAAAATATTAATACCCCACTATGTGTTGGTTTAAAAACTGGCCCCTGTAAACAGAGGGCAGGGAGAGACCAAAGAAAGAGGCAGAGCACTCCAGATTGGTAGGTGGAAGATTTAATAAGCAAGGGAATTTATGAGACTTGTCTTGGGCGGCTGTAAGACTAATATATCACCACACCCACCCACCAGAATATTAAAAGCTTGTATAGAGGCCTTAATGGGGTTCAGGCACATATACCATCCAGATAGTGTCAACAACACATTGTTCCCTCAAAGACTGCATCCTTGAAAATGACTCCCACTGTAGGAACCATGAGGAGAGGGTACATTCCAAGCATAGGGGAGGCAGGTGAGGAGCCTCTGATTGCCCCAGTCCAGCTCACAGGTCAAACAGTGGTCATGTTCTCTAGATTACCTTCTCCAACACTATGTATAAGATCCATCCAAAACCTCCACCCAAAACCTGAGAAATTTAGTCAATCACAAGGCATCTTAGATACATAAAATGAAACAGTTATTCCAATGAGGACATTATGCAAAACTATGGTTTTTAACTCTTTGCCCGTACTACCCCTTCCCCTTTCAATAGCCAACCATCTATAACCCCCAAATCACAGTATAAACATTGGTAGGAACTTAAAGTTTTCAGCTCAAGAATCCTTGAATACTTGCTTCAATTGCAACCTCTAAACATTTAATTTGTTGATATTTGATAGGGCAATGATATTCACAGATCTACAATCTGTAGATGCTATTGGCATGTATTTATATTACATTAGAAATGACATACATATTGTTAGAGAAGAGGAAAACATTCAAACTTCTAGGGGTCCTCCTCAATACCTTATTCAGGTGGGAGAAAATAATAGGCAGGAGATGGACTGTAAAATGAATAATCACTACCTGTACTTACTAGAAGATCTGAATTTTTGGAGAGGTAAGATTTTATGGACAGAACAGAGGAAGCAGTGGCCACTCTATCAATTTTTGAGTTATGCTCTTATAAGGGGAATATTGGTCCCCTCTATAGTGATCTGTTCCAATATTACAAGTTCATGCATGATTGATGGGCATTTGGAGCTCCTCCCCTGATTATCAGCAGAACCCAGCTCCTACACTTACCTCCAGCTCTGCCTTCTCTATTATGATTCTGGAACAAAAGGATGAGGTTCTGCAAACACAATATGTTGACCTGGCCCAGTGTTCTCATTCTATTGCACACTTTCAAGTGATTTGTCTTTGTCATGTTTCCCAGTGTCAGAATGATCCACTGCATATATTTTTCATTCAGAATC
This sequence comes from Pseudorca crassidens, assembly GCF_039906515.1. NCBI lineage: Eukaryota > Metazoa > Chordata > Mammalia > Artiodactyla > Delphinidae > Pseudorca > Pseudorca crassidens. The sequence continues at coordinate 77,289,836 of NC_090301.1, forward strand.
TTGTCTGAAGTGTCCAAAGTAAAAAGTAATTATATGGTTGTTAATTGATGATACTATGTTATTAAGCAAATTTACTAACTTCACACACACAAAAAAAAGGTTTTGGTTTTTATCTTTACTTGCACTCATGCGTTCTTATAAATCCTCTTGGCTTCACCTGTCTTATATTCCAGTCTCCACTGCAGCAAGTTCATCATAGAGTCTGACTAGCTTCACACAGTACCTCCATCCCACTCTACACATCTCTTTCCTCCAGTCCTAAGCTTCAGTATGGATATACTGACACATATACAACCTTGAAGGTAATTCTCCATGGGGAAAAGTTGGTCAATGGTGAACAGAATCCAATGAATCGATGTTTCTCCCTTCCTCCTCTCACTCACAAACAGATGGTCCTGGGATACATGGCTTCTCAGATAATACCCAGGCTTCCATTGTAGTAATCAACTCATATTCTTCTGTTGGTTCTCTTTTTTTTCTGGCCTGATTCCTGGGTTTATTACCCAATAAAGTACTTATACAAAAGTTTTCAACTTAGGTTCTGCTCTCTAGGGGAACCCAAGTAAGATAGGCAGTAATTTTCATTTTTATGCTGGTTTCCTAAAAATAATCCTCCCAACTGACTTAGTTGTATGTCAGTTGAGAGAAGAGGATAGGACAAATAGAAAATATATTTATAATGGTTTTCCTCAACTAAAACTCCAGATATAGACATACAGACTGTGTATATATATTCTAGTTCTAGATACTATTCAGTGTGATTGCCCTACTTCTTAAAGTCATTTTTTTCCTCATAAAAATACACCTTTTAGAAGATAAATTCCTTTAAAAATAGTAACCTATGTCAAAATATTCAATTAACTCACTTTTTTAAAAGCCCCTTTAAAGCTTAATTGAAATAACATGCATTTTTTGAAGTATTCTCTCCACTCCCATTTCTGGTAATCCTGTTCATGCCTTCTTCACTTCCCCAATATCAGCTGTAATATTCTACTTTTAAAAGAAACTTAAATGTGTGATAAACAATAGAATTTGGTTACTTTTTTTCAAGTACAGTAATGATCAACAGAATGGCCACCCTTAAGCCTAATTAATACTACATAAACAAAGTTGTGCTTTTTCCATTTTAATATCTAGAAAATTAAGGGGAAAATAATACTCTTCCAATAATATAGAAGACTGAACTAACATAAACCCCTATCTCACTATAAAAACAGGGGAAGGATTAATAAAGTATAACTCTAACTTTTTATATATAAAGATGAACTGGTAGATGCAAAAGCCAATGTATCAGGTGCCCAAGGATATAATTCCTGGATATAAGCCCTAAGGACTTCAGAGCTGGGGCTTCAAATACCAGACAAGGGCAGGAGATGTGCCTTGAGCTTATATAAGGCAAAGAGCTGGAATCAATCTTCTTGCAAAGTAGGAAGCTTTGAATTGACGCCATTCCATAAAAATGAGAATGGAATAGTTTCACCAAACAACTCAGGAAGCAGCAAGGAAACTTACTGTGTGCCTAGAATTCAGTGGAAGTTAAATGAATCCCATGAAAAATGGAACATCAAAGTTACACCTGTACATGAGTAAGGAGTCCAAATTTATACTACTCATATGGTGCTGAAATCTAAAGCCCAGAATTTAACATAAAAATTAGTGAAATCCTAGAACTGTGGCAGAAACAAACCCAAAATTCTTCTGTAGAAACACTGTCTATATTTAGGGTGCAGGGAATTCCCACAGAATAAACATACTCATTGAAAATAAGCGTATAATGCATACAAAGGAATAATACACATGATAAATAATAATTAGACAGAACTAACAGGAGAATTAGAAATCCAAGAAACTTGAGATACTAAATCAGTCCCAAGATAAATTTTTAAGTGTTTAAAAGAAAGAATGAAAAACTTAATGAGCACAGTGTGCTCTTATTTTAATAAAAATAACATAAATTTTTAAATATAATATTTGACACTAAAATTTTAATAGGCTAAACAAATGGTTAAACACAGGAAGAAGCAGAACTGGTTAAGCTGAAGGGAAAAATGGTAAACTGGAGAAGCGATCCAAAGAAGTTACACAGAATGTAGCACTAATAACAAAGATGAAAAACACAGAAGAGGGGTTAGGAGATAGGGAATAGGGGGTTTAGAATGAGAAAATTCAACATACATTCAATATGAGTTCCAGTAAAGAGGGAATAAAGAAAACTAAGGAGAGGTAAGAGTCAATGAATAAAAATATCTCCTTAATTGAAAAAAGCAGAGGACTTATAGAGGCAAATAACAATAAATTTCTACCTAAACACTTCAGAGTAATATTGAAAATCACCTATGATAAAGAGAAAAATATTTTTAAAAAACCAAGATTAACAATTCTCAAAGAAATAACAATTAGACAAAGAGTAGACTCTCCATAAACAGCAACAAAGGCCGAACAGAATTACGCCTTCAAGGTGTTGAGAAAACAGTCATTTGAAATTAGAAAACCAGATAAAACAGCATTTAAGAGTAACATAAAATGAAAACATTTTCAGAAAAACAAAGAATGAGATAGTTTACCACCCGGAGATTCTTTTTGAAAAAAAGTATTAAAGGGCATGTGTCAGGAAGGAGAAAATTAACCACAGAAGAAAAAGTAAAGTGCAAGAAACAATAACTAGCAAAAATTACTGGAAAATATTTTGGTAAATCTAAATAAGCATCAAAATATACATATATGAAATATTTGTATTTATAATATATAATTATATACAATCTTTACTATACAGAATAATTATATTAGTAAATTATATTAAATTATATTAAATATGTACTATAACATATATTTAATATTTTATATTAAATGATATTATCTATAATTTATAATACTTATATATAAAGGATTACTATTTAAACCCAGAAAGAATTCTTATAAGTCAATTAAAGATGAGACAAGACCATAAAATATTTAAATGGCAAAGGATATGAACAGTTAATAGATTAAAATTTCCAAATTGTTAACAGATATATGAAAGGCTCTTTGTCCTAACTCTATGTTCTGACTAGTAATCAAGGAAATAAAAATTAAGACATTGATCTTTCATATCTATCAAATTTGAAAACCTTAAATTAAGATCAGGATTTTCATAAATATGGGAAAACAGGAATTTTCATTATAGTATCTGTGGGAGTACAAATTGGTACAATCCCTTTGGAATGAAATTTACCAATATCTAAAAGACTTTAAAGTCTGCTTAGCACACCATCCAGCAATTCCCCTCTCAAGAGTATATAAGAAACTAGGGAATTCTAGGGGAATTCCTAGAGAAACTCTCTTACATATGCCCAAGAAAACATGTACAAAAATGTTTAAAGTAGCAAAATACTGAAAGCAATCTAAAATCAAATAAATCGTGGGATTTTATGTAATATAACATCAGATAACAGTTAAAATGAATGAATTAGATCAATATCATCCAGATTCTTCTTGAAAAACTAATGTTGAGTGAAAGAAGCAAGTTAGAGAATATTAAATACAATAAATTACAACATTGTCCAGGTACAGTTTTTAAACATTAAATGGCATAATCTATATGCAAACTTATGATAATATGTCAATAGGCAAGCTAGAAGACTAGCTTTCCATTTTATTACTGATTTATTTTGGGTAAATGTAATTTCTATTTCATGGAGAGTAAAGAGGGTTTTGGATTCATTACTGTCTTATTGCTGATTTTTGTTTTATTTCTATTTCATGGACAGTAAAGAAAGTTTATTTAAAAAGAAAACACTTCAAGTTCTTACTACTTAAGCATGTTTAAGCAAAAGGAAGCATTAAAAATCACATTATTTTTAAAGATGATGGAAGTTTGGTGAACCAAATATTTGATTTGATTATCCCCTACCTTCATCCTAAATAATTTTTAAAATCTTTCAAATATTTGTAACATCCCAAATTTTAGTAAGGCTGTTGACTCATTTAATGATTTCCATATTTTGCAAACCTCTAAGTCAACCACGTGAAAGAAAATAAATTATTTACAATTTTAACATGGTAATACCATAATTTTGATTGAAGAAGATATCTTTCAGCAATTTTTATTATTTATTCCATGCATAAACATGACAATATTCCTACTGGACCGAGAAGAATCCTCTTTATTTCTAAAACCATGAGGAAATCCAAAGCTGAGTGCTAACTGATGAGAAAAATGACAGTTCATAGCATTTTTACAGGAGTCTGGAATGTAATCTTCACTAATTGCAGTTTCCTTGGAAGCACAGAGGTTTATATTAAATCTTGTCACATTTCAATCTACATTTAATTATCACAGATCAGCCTTCAAATGCCTGTTGATAAGAAAGAAAATCACACAGGATATGGTAACCAAGGAGCACAGACATAGTTGCAAGACATCTATTCTTTTGCTTCTGTGGTAAAATTAATCAATATTTTCACGAAGTCTCCCAAAATAGATAAACTCATGATACAATAAAACCAGCCTTTCCGTGTGCATCACTAGCCCAGAACCTCTGCTAATTGTTCACAGCTACAGGTTGCTTGAAAAGCTTTTGTCTTCTTTGGGTATCACATTCCAGCAGCAAAGCTCTGGGGATGTTTATATTTCTGTGTGTGAGTCTCCTGAGCCCACTGCCTCCCGTAACATTCAGAGTGATGGTTCAGCTCCTCCTTACAAACCATGAGAGTCTGTGGTTTGCTGCCACACCAGACACATCAATCATCATGACTACCACCCCTTACAAAGAAACTGCCTTTCCACAGTTCCTGCTGAAGATATTAGCCACAGCTTTTCCTACTGTAGGGGAGGCCATAATCTGTATCATATAACCCACCTCCTCTATCTCCCTTGGAACACAAGTGATTGGAAAATGGGTGGATATGTGGCCCAAGGTGAGACCACCTTTCAGTTGTCCAGTGGCCTGTAAATTGGCTTATTGTGAAAAGCTTAACTGAGTTCATTAAAATCTTGCTCTGGGAAATGGGAAATACAGTGAGAATTGGTGTCAGCAGTGGGAAATTAAAGTAAAATATTGCTCAAATAGAGGCCATGAGGTGAAGGAGAGGATATAATGGGCCAGATCAAGTTATGAAGAAGAAAACACGAGTGTGTAGAGGATATTAAGAAGAACCGTTGTAAAAGCAGCAAGTTTTAGTTGAAAGAGCAGTAGTGACAGAGAGAAGTTGAATCATATCACCAGGAGCAGTAAAGCAAAACTCTACCATGTCACTTGCTGAGAAAGACTTACCAGTTTCTTTCTGCACAAGGTCCCCCTTTCACCAAGTTGTGTATCTTAATACTGACCCTCCGTTCCTATTACAGAATAACACCCTCTAATTGAAGTAGACTGAGTGATTTAAGAATGGAAAGTTTACTACATTTTAAAATACGAGCATTGCAAAATTTACGTAACTCTATTACAATCTTACAGTTACTTTCTCTTTAATCTCTTACTTTGCTTACAGGATCTACAATGTAGCTTTATAATAAATTTTGGTATCTACCACTCTTTTCTGGCTAAAATGCTAACTCAAACCCAGTGGGAAGTACAAAAGTAAGCAAGAAATTTGAGAAGTTAGTGTAATATTTATGATACGCTTATCCCTACATCATCATTCATACGTGACTTGGATTTTTATCCTGTGAGACTATTATTAGGAGAAGCAGATACTGGAGAGTAAGAGTACAACACCCCTTAATTTTATTTTGGAATTTTATTTTATTTATTTTTATATAGCAGGTTCTTATTAGTCATCTATTTTGTACATATTTGTGTATATATGTCAATCCTAATCTCCCAATTCACACCACCAACAACAACCCCCACCCACTTTCTCCCCTTGCTGTCCACACGTTTGTTCTCTACATCTGTTTCTCTATTTCTTCCTTGCAAACTGGTTCATTTGTACCATTTTTCTAGATTCCTCATATATGCGTTAATATACGATATTTGTTTTTCTTTTTTTTTTTACATCTTTATTGGAGTATAATTGCTTTACAATGGTGTGTTAGTTTCTGCTTTATAACAAAGTGAATCAGTAATACGTATCATATGTTCCCATATCTCTTCCCTCTTGCATCTCCCTCCCTCCCACCCTCCCTATCCCACCCCTCTAGGTGGTCACAAAGCACGGAGCTGATCTCCCTGTGCTATGCGGCTGCTTCCCACTAGCTATCTATTTTACATTTGGTAGTGTATACATGTCAATGCCACTCTGTCACTTCGTCCCAGCTTACCCTTCTCCCTCCCCGTGTCCTCAATTTCATTCTCTATATCTGCATCTTTATTCCTGTCCTGCCCCTAGGTTCTTCAGAACCTTTTTTTTTTTTTTTTTAGATTCCATATACATGTGTTAGCATATGGCATTTGTTTTTCTCTTTCTGACTTACTCCACTCTGTATGACAGATTCTAGGTCCATCCACATCTCTACAAATGTCCCACTTTCATTTTTTTATGTCTGAATAATATTCCTTTGCATATATATACCACATCTTCTTTATCCATTTGTCTGTCGATGGGCATTTAGGTTGCTTCTGTGACCTGGCTATTGTAAATAGTGCTGCAATGAACATTAGGGTGCATGTGTCTTTTTCGTTTTTTTTTTTTTGTGTGTTTTTGAATTTTATTTTATTTATTTATTTTTTATACAGCAGGTTCTTACTAGGTGCATGTGTCTTTCTGAATTATGGTTTTCTCTGTGTATATGACCAGCAGTGGGATTGCTGGGTCATATGGTAATTCTATTTTTAGTTTTTTAAGGAACCTCCATACTGTTCTCCATAGTGGCTGTATCAATTTACATTCCCACCAACAGTGCAAGAGTGTTCCCTTTTCTCCACACCCTCTCCAGCATTTGTTGTTCGTAGCTCTTCTGATGATGCCCAACACCCCTTAATTTTGTTGAGTACCAGACAGTTGAGCCATGCCAATTACAAAAAAGAAAAAGGAGCACACTAGTCCTATTTTTGAACTCACTAAATATTTCCCATTTCCCACATCTGAACCATTCCTAAGTTTAACATAACAATGCCAAACAGAAAAGAGAAAAGAAAAGCAGAAAAACTCAGAATTTTTTTAAGTGTAGCTGCACTTATAGAAGAAAATAAGGAAAAATAAATTGAACAAAAAATTCCCCACAAGTGACACTGAATTCCTCAAGGAAGTTATTTATACTTGGGTCCAGAATCACATAATCGATTTTGTAGTTTAAAAAAATGCCATCAGAGTTTTTACGAAGAACTTCTGTTTTTTGTGCTTCAGATATCAGAGTCAATGACCTTGAATGAAAAGGAAAAAAAAAAATTCTCTTTTTCTGAGATATACACAATGCTCACTTTTACTTGTTATTTCAAAGTCTGTAGTACCTGGCATGTTTTGAAGTATTAAGCCCTTCTTCTTATGATTTTCCAGTCTTTATGGTCATCCAGAAAATCATTAACTGACTCTAGATTATAACTGAAACTGTGCATAGAATTCTTTTGCTTCCTTTCTTCTTTTTCAAATAAAAAAATTGAAAAATTCTGCATGATTCCATTCGTGCACAACATTCTCCTAAGCAATGATCACAACTGATAAAATATTTGTAATTATAAAACCATAGTAAATCAAACTAAAACAGCAATGGGATATTGTAATTTAAAGATAAGTTTGTTTTTCTGCCTCTCAAACTTGTGTACACTTCATATTCTTTATATTCAGTTTTTTCTTTAGTAAGTATAAATTCAGCTTAAAAGTGTCACTTTTTCTGCCAAAATATAACAAAGAAGTTGGTAGCAGTATTAAAATTATATTCTATCAGTACTGACTGTGAATAGTTTTAGCCCAAGAAGAATTAACGTTTACTATTACATTTTCATGTTATCCTCATTTGATTTGCAATGAGCCAGCTACACAACCATGTCAAAAATTAGACTCTTTCACCAAACATGCTTAAGAACAAAACTGGGTAGTAAATTAGCTCAACACTCTCTATTAACCTTAAGTGGCCCAGCTCATAAACACACTGCCTTTATTGTCTTACTGCAGAACCCCACACAGTTTATACTCAAAAGTCCTAAGGAGCTGCTCCAGAGATGTTCTCAATAGTGCCAAAAATTACTTGATAAACTCTAATAGTAATTTATTATTATAAAACATACTATCAATGTATGTTTCCACTGTATTAGGTATAAAATAAAATTTCCCAAACATGATAAAATAAATACTATACATTACACTTACTAGAGAAAAATTTAGATGTACACATTTCACGTTTTGAAACAAGGCAGGGACACCCGCTATTACAGCTGTTATTCAATATAGTAGAGAATGTCCTGGTCAATAAATAAACTAGTTTATTAAAACAAAATACATATAAGAATTTTAAAAAAAGGATAAATTTCTTTTTCCAGATAAAAAAATAACTACAAGAAAATCAACAAACTATTAAAATCAATAAGAAAGTAAAGTGAGTTTATTGCATTTAAAATCCAACTCAAAAATAAGAATGTTCCTTTAAAGTAGCAGTAACTACATAGAATATATAATAGAAATAGAATCCATTTATAAAACACAAGAAACACTGTAGGGTATCTAGGGATGAATTTAGCAAACCATGCCTGAAATGTTCTGGGAGAAATTTTTGAAAACATATTAAAAAACCATTAAAGAAAGCCCAAAAAGATTGAGTAAGATAACATGCTTGAGAATAAAATGATGAAGGATTTTAAAGATGCCAATTTTCCCCAAATCAATCCATATATTCAATAAAATTCATATTAAAATCCTAGAAAGAATAATTTTAGAATAAGACAGTGATTCTCAAATTTACATCAAAGAATAAAGATCTGTGAATAGCTATGAAATTTTTTAAAAGAACAAATCTTTTTGATTTGTACTTAACCTTTCCAGATTTTAAGACACTGAAAACCATAAAAACAGCATGAGAGTGGTGCATAAACAGATGAGAAGACCAGTGAAATACAATAGAGAGCCCAGAAACACCATAATTAACGAAAAGTTAGCACATGAAAGTGCAGGATCACAAATCAGTGGAAAATGGACTAATAATTTAGTAGATAGTACTGGAGAAATGGCTTATTATGTGAAGAAAAATACATTTGGACACTTCCTATATCATATATGCAGATGAACTCCAGATTGATAAAAACCTAAATGTAAAAGTAAACTTAACGAGCGAAGTAGAAGATGGAGATGGAGATAGACTTTTTAATAAAGAAGGCCTCTACCGCACAAATCACAAGACAAAATTAATGGATACATATTCTACATAAAAACTAAAGATGTCAAAACAGCAGAAGCAAGAAGAACTACAATCCTGCAGCCTGCAGAACAAAAACAACATTCACAGAAAGATAGACAAAATGAAAAGGCAGAGGACTACATACCAGATGAAGGAACAAGATAAAACCCCACAAAAACAACTAAATGAAGTGGAGAGAGGCAACCTTCTAGAAAAAGAATTCAGAATAATGATAGTGAGGATGATCCAGGACATCAGAAAAAGAATGGCAGCAAAGATGGAGAAGGTGCAAGAAATGTTTAACAAAGACCTAGAAGAATTAAAGAACAAACAAAGATGAACAATACAATAACTGAACTGAAAAATACACTAGAAGGAATCAATAGGAGAATAACTGAGGCAGAAGAACAGATAAGTGACCTGGAAGACAGAATGGTGGAATTCAATGCTGCCGAACAGTATAAAGGAAAAAGAATGAAAAGAAATGAAGACAGCCTACGAGACCTCTGGGACAACATTAAACATAACATTTGCACTATAAGGGTCCCAGAAGGAGAAGAGGAAGAGAAAGGACACAAGAAAATATTTGAAGAGATTATACTCAAAAACTTCCCTGTCATGGGAAAGGAAAAAGCCACCCAAGTCCAGGAAGTGCAGAGTCCCAGGCAGGATAAAACGAAGGAGAAACATGGCGAGACACATAGTAATCAAATTGAGAAAAATTAAAGACAAAGAAAAATTACTGAAAGCAACAAGGGAAAAATGACAAACAACATACAAGGGAACTCCCATAAGGTTAACAGCTGATTTCTCAGCAGAAACTCTGCCAGACAGAAGGGAGTGGCATGATATACTTAAAATTATGAAAGGGAAGAACCTACAATCAAGATTACTCGACCCAGCAAGGATCTCATTCAGATTCAACAGAGAAATCAAAAGCTTTAGAGACAAACAAAAGCTAAGAAAATTCTTCACCACCAAACCAGCTCAACAACAAATGCTAAAGGAATTTCTCTAAGTGGGAAACACAAGAGAAGAAAAGGACCTACAAAAACAAACCAAAACAATTAAGAAAATGGTAATAGGAACATACATATCGATAATTACCTTTAACATGAATGGATTAAATGCTGCAACCAAAAGACACAGGCTCGCTGAATGGATAAAAAAACAAAACCCATATATATGCTGTCTACAAGAGACCCACTTCAGACCTAGGGACACATACAGACTGAAAGTGAGGGGATGGAAGAAGATATTCTATGCAAAAGGAAATCAAAAGAAAGCTGGAGTAGCAATACTCATATCAGATACATTAGACTTTAAAAAAAAGAATGTTACAGGGCTTCCCTGGTGGCACAGTGGTTGAGAGTCCGCCTGCCGGTGCAGGAGACACGGGTTCGTGCCCTGGTCCGGGAGGATCCCACATGCCGCGGAGCGGCTGGGCCCGTGGGCCATGGCCGCTGAGCCTGCGCGTCTGGAGCCTGTGCTCCGCAACGGGAGAGATCACAGCAGTGAGAGGCCCGTGTACCACAAAAAAAAAAAAAAGAATGTTACAAGAGACAAAGAAGGACACTTTGTAATGATCAAGGGATCAATCCAAGAAGATAGAACAATTATAAATATATATGCACCCAACACAGGAACACCTCAATATATAAGGCAACTACTAACAGCTATAAAAGAGGAAAACAACAGTAGCACAGTAATAGTGGGGGACTTCAAAACCTCACTTATACCAATGGACGGATCATCCAGACAGAAAATTAATAAGGAAACACAAGCTTTAAATGACACAATAGACCAGAGATATTAATTGATATTTATAGGACATTCCATCCTAAAACAGATTACACTTTCTTCTTAAGTGCACCCAGAACATTCTCCAGGATAGATCACATCATGGGTCACAAATCAAGCCACAGTAAATTTAAGAAAATTGAAATCATATAAAGCATTTTTTTCCAACCACAACACTATGAGATTAGAAATCAATTACAGGGGAAAAAATGTAAAAATCACAAACACATGGAGGCTAAACAATACGTTACTAAATACGTTACTAATCACTGAAGAAATCAAAGAGGAAATCAAAAAATACCTAAAGACAAATGACAATGAAAACACAATGATGCAAAACCTATAGACTGCAGCAAAAACACTTCTAAGAGGGAAATCTGTAACAATACAAGCCTACCTCAAGAAACAAGAAAAGTCTCAAATAAACAATCTAATCTTACACCTAAAGGAACTAGAGAAAGAAGAACAAACAAAACCCAAAGTTAACGGAAGGAAAGAAATCATAAAGATCAGAACAGAAATAAATGAACTAGAAACTGTAAAACAACAGCAAAGATGAATAAAACTAAAAGCTGATTCTTTGAAAATATAAACAAAATTGATAAACGTTTAGCCAGACTCAACAAGAAAAAGAGGGAAAGGACTCAAATCAATAAAATTAGAAGTGAAAAAGGAGAAGTTACAAGAGACACCACTGAAATACAAAGCATCCTAAGAGACTACTACAAGAAACTCTATGCCAATAAAATGGACAACCTGGAAGAAATGGACAAATCCAAGACTGAACCAGGAAGAAATAGAAAATAGGAACAGACCGATCACAGGTAATGAAACTGAAACTGTGATTAAAAATTTCCAACGAACAAAAGTCCAGGACCAGAAGGCTTCACAGGTGAATTCTACCGAACATTTAGAGAAGAGCAAACACCCATCCTTCTCAAACTCTTCCAAAAAACCGCAGAGAAAGGAAAATTCCCAAACTCATTCTACGAGGCCACCATCACCCTGATAACAAAACCAGACAAAGATACTACAAAAAAAGAAAATTACAGACCAGTATCACTGATGAATATAGATGCAAAAATCCTCAACAAAACACTAGCAAACAGAATCCAACAACACATGAAAAGGATCATACACCATGATGAAGCGGGGTTTATCCCAGGAATGCAAGGATTCTTCAATATACACAAATCAGTCAATGTGATACACCATATTAACCAACTGAAGAAGAAAAACCATACGATCATCTCAATATATGCAGAAAATCTTTTGACAAAATTCAACACCCATTTATGATAAAAACTCTCCAGAAAGTGGGCAGAGAGGGAACCTACCTCAACATAATAAAGGCCATATATGACAAACCCACAGCAAGCATCATTCTCAATGGTGAAAAACTGAAAGCACTTCCTCTAAGATCAGGAACAAGACAAGGATGTCCACTCTCACCACTACTATTCAACATAGCTTTGGAAGTCCTAGCCATAGCAATCAGAGAAGAAAAAAGAAATAAAAGCAATACAAACTGGAAAAGAAGAAGTAAAACTGTCACTGTTTTCCAATGACAGGATACTATATAGAGAGAATCCTAAAGATGTCACCAGAAAACTACTAGAGCTCATCAATGAATCTGGTAAAGTTGCAGGATAAAAAATTAATGCAGAGAAATCTCTTGCATTCCTATACACTAACAACGAAAGATCAGAAAGAGAAATTAGGGAAACACTCCCATTCACCATTGCAATAAAAAGAATAAAATACCTAGGAATAAACCTACCTAAGGAGGCAAAAGACCTGTATGTAGAAAACTATAAGACATTAATGAAAGAAATCAAAGATGACACAAACAGATGGAGATATATCATTTTCTTGGATTAGAATAGTCAACATTGTGAAAATGACTATACTACCCAAAGCAATCTACAGATTCAAGGCAATCCCTATCAGATTACCAGTGGCATTTTTTACAGAACTAGAACAAAAAATCTTGAAATTTGTATGGAGACACAAAAGACCTCGAATAGCCAAAGCAATCTTGAGGGAAAAAAACGGAGCTGGAGGAATCAGACTCCCTGCCTTCAGACTGTACTACAAAGCTACAGTAATCAAGTCACTATGGTTCTGGCACAAAAACAGAAATACAGATCAATGGAACAGGATAGAGAGCCCAGAGATAAACCCACACACGTATGGTCAACTAATCTATGACAAAGGAGGCAAGGATATACAATGGAGAAAAGACAAGTCTCTTCAATAAGTGCTGCTGGGGAAACTGGACAGCTACATGTAAAAGAATGAAATTAGAACGCTCCCTAACACCATACACAAAAATAAATTCAAATGGATTAGAGACCTAAATGTAAGACCAGACACTATAAAACTCTTAGAGGAAAACATAGGAAGAATGCTCTTTGCCATAAATCACAGCAAGACCTTTTTTGATCCACCTCCTAGAGTAATGGAAATAAAAACAAAAATAAACAAATGGGACCTAATGAAACTTAAAAGCTTTTGCAAAGCAAAGGAAACTACAGACAAGACAAAAAGACAACCCTCAGAATGGGAGAAAATATTTGCAAACAAATTAACAAAGGATTAATCTCCAAAAATTATAAACAGCTCATGAAGCTCAACATTAAAAAAACAAACAACACGATCAAAAAATGGGCAGAAGACCTAAATAGACATTTCTCCCAAGAAGACATACAGATGGCCAAGAAGCACATGAAAAGCTGCTCAACATCACTAACTACTAGAGAAATGCAAATCAAAACTATAATGAGGTAACACCTTGCACCAGTTAGAATGGGCATCATCAGAAAATCTACAAACAACAAATGCTGGAGAGGGTGTGGAGAAAAGGGAATCCTCTTGCACTGTTGGTTGGAATGTAAATTGATACAGCCACTATGGAGAACAGTATGGAGGTTTCTTACAAAACTAAAAATAGAATTACCATATGACCCAGCAATCCCACTACTGGGCATATACCCAGAGAACACCATAATTCAAAAATACACATGCACCCCAATGTTCATTGCAGCACTATTTACAATAGCCAGGTCATGGAAGCAACCTAAATGCCCATCGACAGACAAATGGATATAGAAGATGTGGTACATATATACAATGGAATATTACTCAGCCACAAAAAGGAATGAAACTGGGTCATTTGTAGAGACATGGATGGATCTAGAGACTCTCATACAAAGTGAAGTAAGTCAGAATGAGAAAAGCAAATATCGCATATTAATGCATATATGTGGAACCTAGAAAAATGGTACAGGTGAACTGGTTTGCAGGGCAGAAATTGAGACACAGATGTAGAGAACATATGTATGGACACCAAGGGGGGAAAGTGGCAGGTGTGTGTGTGTCAGGGGGTGGGATGAACTGGGAGATTGGGGTTGACATATATACACTTATATAAAATAGATAACTAATAAGAACCTACTGTATACAAAAATAAATTAAATTAAATTAAAAAAAAAACCCTAAAGATGTCTTTCAGCAAAAGGCAACAAAGTCAAAGTCAGCAGACTAGTCCCAGACTACAAGAAAATATCTGAAATCTCTAAATCTGAGAATTAATTACTCTGATATATAATGAAGTACTATAAATCATATTTTAAAACAAAAATTAGGAAACAATAGAAAAATGGTTAAAGAGTATGAATAGGCAATTCACTAATGGGGAAGCCCAAAATACTATTAAGAATATGGAGAGATGTTCAACCTCCCTAATGGTCAGAGAGAGCCAATAAAACTAATTTGAAATAGAATTATATAGTCATTAGAATGGTAAAAATTGGAGCATTAGTAATATCAAGTGTTAGCAAGGATATAAGAAAATTTTAACATCCATTGCTAGTATTATGAATGTAAACTGGGGCAAACATTCTGGAAAGCATGAAATTGTGTACTTTGAATAGTCTTGAATACAAACCTCAGAGAAACAGACGGAATGTTCATCATAGCATGACCTTTGGTGGCAAGTATTTGGAGGGATCCTAGACATCAGTAGGAGAAAGGACAAGTACAATATGGCATATGCAAATGATGGCATAGAATAGTCATAAATAATGAGCCAGATGTACATGTAACAACATGGGTAGATACAAAAGAATACAGTAGTACACAAGAAAAGTAAGATGCAGAATGACATAACCATGTCATTTACGTAAATCAAAAAGACAAAGCAATAGCACTATATATTTTTTTAAATAGATACATATCTAAGTAAACATATGGATAGTATATTAGGAGACTGAATATTAAATAGAGTAAAGCGGGTGAATGTGTGTTGGGTGGGGAAAAATGAGTGAGGATGGTGAATACAGAACAAATAAAACAAAAAGGGACCTCATGATGAAAATACTCGCTGAACAGAGAATATGATTAACTCAATACTCGACACATGAAAACCCACATACAACAGTATTTAGAAGATAGTGGGAATTCCCTGGTGGTTCAGTGGCTAGGACTCTGCGCTTCTACTGACGGGAGCCTGGGTTCGATCCCTGGTTGTGAAACTAAGATCCCACAAGCCGTGCAAAGTGGCCAAAAAAGAAAAATAAAATGACCAGGTTAAAACCAAAAAAGATGAAGATAGTGGTGCTATAGGACTAGAAAAGAAGACCTTTTAAAGAAAAAAGAATGGACAAAATTATCAAATGTTGTGAAGAGTTCATGTAAGAAAAGGAGTCAAAAAAAGAAAAAACAAATTATTATGGTGAAAATAATTTGGATATAGTGAAAATAATTTCACTAAACCATCATCAATTTCTTCATATTCCTTAATTTGTAGAACTAGATTGAATGCTTTTCTATGAGTGTTTTGGCAATGACACACACAAAAAATCTTGTTTCTTCTAATTGCACACTAATTTCTGCTTTTCTTTTACTGGTAGCTTCCTATCACTACTTACGTGCTGTTTACTACCTCCTATGACCAGCAGATCCTTTCCTGATCTCATTGTGCTCATTTGTGTGATATAAATGGCTCATTTTTATTATCAATTAGCTTATTTTTATGATAGACATGCCCTATGACCTCTCCTTAGTGAAAAGATGCTTCTATAATCTATTTCCATATTCTCTGGTTTATTTACTCTAAGTCACTTCATCATTCACTGTGTATATGGTTTTATATCAGAGTGCTCCAGATGTAGGACCATATTTATGTCATATAAAGTAACTCCTTCCCAGCAAGGGGGCTGTAAATGTAGACTTTGCTCAAGAAGAGAAAATGGTATTAGTGAGACTCTAGCTGTTCTCTTCCATAGCTGGATCTTCTCCCTTCTTGTCATTAAATCTATTTCACTCTTTCTCACACACATAGAAACACACTTACTCTCCCTCTAGGGATGACAACCCAAAGTCCCATCCAGTCACTGCTTGCAACTCAAGTCCAGGAACACTGGGTGAGATGCAGTCTTCTCCATCAGGTCTAGATGTGGCTCCTCATGTTCCAGCATCCTATTAAACTAGAAAGGTATCTGTTTCCCTACATCTCATATACAGTGGTTGAACAAGGACATGATGGTTACACAGTGACTACACAAGAAACACTCCCCATTTGGAAAAGAGAAAAAATGGAGGAACACAGCAGACATAGGTCTGTAGCAATCCTGAAATCCTGTTATGCACACATTTTAAGAGCCCCTCCATCTGGGGGTAGTTCCTTAAGTAGACCCTGATTCTGCTCTTTGAGAACATCTCCATAGTGTTTGACTAACTGAAACAAATAATTCCATCTTTAGGGAGTTTCCTCCTTGTTCATTAATCAACTTGGCCACATCTAAAGTGAGTGTTAGGGAGAAGATCCTATTTGAGGTCTAGACCAAGCCCTCTAAGCTGCCTCCTGCTTATGGAAAGTTAAGGGACAAGAATTATTTTACATCTCAAATAGTCAAAGTGATTTTATTCTGGGCACGTGGCTTCTTGGGCCATATACACTCTCCTCAGAAACACAGTAAACACTTAGTATTTTTACTTCCAGTAGTTCCATGTGCCATACTCAAAGTTCTTTTCAGACACAGATCTCAAATCTGTCTTTTGTTCTTTGCCTCTTTGTCCCAGTGCCTCACATTCTCAATGTAATACTTACTGGCTATAGTGAGGCCCTCTGGAACAGTAGGTGAGAAGTTTCACTCTTAATGAAATCTTTTCCTGACTTTATTCAACTCTGAATTTTTAGCACCTTCAACACTCAAAGTTTTCATTATTTTTTTTAATGTCAACTTTTACAATTTAGGTATAGAAGCTGTGATAATTATTTTTCAATCTTTCTAGGCCCCAGATATCTGAATTCTATTTCCTTTCACATCTGCTTGAAATTGTCAATTGTTTCCAGATTCTCTCTTATATTAATTTCTTAGAAAATTTCTTAAAACAGATATTAGTAACAAATATAAACTATTTAATTTTCCAACCTCGTCCCCACAGCTGCCCACTCAGCTGGCATAAGGTGGGCCTTCCAAGTAGGTAACAGCTTAATTGAGTATTTTGTCATCACATAAATGGACCTTTAGCTGTCCATCCAGCTGTATCTTCCTTTGCCATTCACAGACCAGCTACTAAGTCAAAACTACATGTTTTATACTTTCATTACATCACAGTACCCCACTTCTAGTACAAATTCTTTGTCAGGATACGCCAAGTTATGCTTTGGTATCAAATAAACATTGAAAAATCTCAGCAGCTTAACACAAGTTTGTGCCTCCCCATCATAGTTTGATGCAATTGGGCAGTTCTCCTGGACTGTTCTCTGCCCACTGATTCAGGAACCCAGATTCCTTCCATCTTGTGGCGTTACCACACCAGAGTATCACTTTCACTTGCCCAGATTAGGGTGAGAAAGTGAACCAAGAACCTCACTGAAGATTTTAGGGTTCAGGCCTAGAGACATCACTTTTGGAAACATTTCATTGGCCAGATCATAACTACAAGGAAGACTGGGAAATACATGCCCTGCAAAAGGAACTAGAATGGGTGAGCATCTAGTCAGTTTCTATCTCAACAAACTTTGCCAAATATGACAACAAAATAAATCACATTTACTTTTTTTCCCCCTTAGGAAACAAAAGCTCTCAGTCTTCTCTCTCCCCACTTCCATTATCCACCACCTCCCTCAGTGAGGTAATTAGTATTAATAGTTGGTGTATATCCTTCCAGATTTTATAAATCTATTTACCACTCCACGAATCCCCTTCCTGCTCCTCCTAAAAACAATTAATGTGAATATTATTGATGAGGTCTTCAGGTATTGATTGAGCCACATTTACTAGTAGGCTCAGCTACTGTATTTTAAAGTCTTGTACATATCCGTGGATATTCTATTCTCCCTTCCACATCTTTGTTTTCCAACCAACTAAGTGCAACCAGGTGTCTAAGTAGGTCAAGCTTCTAAATCATTTTCTTCCTCTAATTTCCTTCTTCTGTCTGGTTCTCATTCACTTTCTTTCTCACTCTTTAAGGTCTTCCCCATTAGCACTCTTAGACTTTATTCTTCTATGCTGTGAGCCAGGGGATGATAAAACCCCAATGTTTGGATTTAGAATTTTAAAGGAGATATAAATATCATTTGGGTTTCTGGTCTAAGCTATAGGAGCCAATCCAGGTTGATGAGAATTCTTCATTAAAGGTTATCGACTACTTGGTCATTTCTACAATTGTTTTTTTAATATTCAGCAGCCTCCAGAACTCCATGGAAGGAAAGGCTGTACCATGCAATGAAGGACTCAAATGTTTATGCTGTCCCATCATGGTGTGCAGTATGGTGGCCCTGGGGAGATAGTTGATTGACAGAGCAGAGCATGATTAGTGTATTTCTGACTGCCTGGACACAATTCTACCAGTACCATTACAATCCAGTCCAGTCTCACAATGGACACTTTTGTTTTGTTTTGTTTAACTAATACTGGGTGACAAACGCATTACTCTGAAATTTATCATTTAATAGATCATGCGTATCTTCCCAGAAAAATAAATCTAGATTCATATATATATGAATACAGTCATATTTATTGTATATGTGTATATATATATATATAAAGGAAGTATTAATTTTCATTTTAATCACTGCATAGTATTCTCTTGTACCATAGTACCATAATTTAATCATTCCCCATTGATGGCTACATGCATGTGTGTGTCTGTATGTGTGTGTGTGTGTATATATATTTATTTATTCATTTGGACTGTAGCTTCTGGATTCAATTCCTAAAAGTAGGATTTCTAAATATAGGTTTATGGATTTCTAATGTTTAAAAATATTGCCAAATTTCCCTTCCAAACACCTGTACATTACCAGTATCTAAAAGTGACTTTTCCCCATCTGAGCACCAAAATTGGATGTTATCAATCTTTAAATTTTGACTATCAGATTTGTGAAACGTTTGTATTTAATAACTGTTTTAAGTTGTATATTTTATTAGTGGGGTTGAAGACCTTCCTCACATCAGAATAATACAAATAGTCTCCTGAATTTTGTCCTAATATTTTTATAAGTTTTTTTTAACATTTAAATGCTTAGTCTAACATGTATTTTAGTACATAGTATGTGGATAAACTCAACTTTATTTTCTTTCAAGTGAATACTGATATTTAGTTTCAATGACCAAATTATGATAGCCCCAATCAGCATGACTGATGGAAATTTGACCCCCTCAATGTGTCCCATTATTAGTTTTGGAAGTCCCCAAAATAATCCCTATAAACCAATTAATAAACCAATGAATTTGCCACCGTTATAATGACCACCCGGTTTTTCTCTCCTGCCTTCCATTCTTGTGTCCAGGCCAACACCCCTCTAGGCCACTTTGTAAAATTTTATCACTATGTATTACATAATACGAGTGTTAAGTGTCTTCTCTCCAGATTATCCCAAATTTGGCCAATGCTACGATCAGGAGACACACAAGAAGAATGTCCTCCTCCCCAACTTTAGGGTCAAACTTTGTCATTTGGACACTGAGTCAAATCTACATGTTCCTCAATCTTTCATAGTCTTTCTTGAGTCGTTCTTGTTAGCAAAGAATCTCACAGGGTCCTCATCAAAACAGTTCTATAAATTCTGTCCTGGGACTTCCCTGGTGGTCCAGTGGATAAGACTCAGTGGTCCCAATGCAGGGGGCCCAGGTTCAATCCCTGGTCGGGGAACTAGATCCCACATTCATGCCGTGACTAAGAGTTCATATGCCGCAACAAAGATCTTGCATGCCTCAACTAAGATCCAGCACAGCCAAAATAAAATAAATAAATAAAAAGAAATCTTCAAAAAAAAATTCTGCCCTTTATTTCTTTATACATAAGAGTTCAAATTAGATTTTTCCAAAGAGGGACAGATACCATACCACTGCCATCTGCATTTCTCAATGCCTACGTATGAAATAAAATTCATAGATAACATAACCTACCTAAATACAGAATTTCAAAATATATATGATGAATTCAAATTATGATATATGAAAGCTTTAACTACATTTTAGAATAAATGGAAATCAATTTATAAAAAAATTATGTGTTTCAATATGAAAATCCTTGCACAAAATCACACTAAAAAGTTTGACAAGGCATAATCTAATACTCTGTGTATACAACCACAGTGAAACTCCAAGAAAGTCTGATACTGGTATTTTGCACTAGCATTTCCTTCAATGATATTATTTTCCAAAATAATGAACAATTCTTGGTAAGGTGATAAACCAAACAAAGTGTAATCTTCCCATGATTTACTTAGTAATTTCATTCTGGGAAAATTCAGTTTATATAACAACCTGCCAAAAAAAATGTGATTGTATGTAAAAATGTGATCTGCATCTAGACTCAGATAGTTATAAATAGGGTTTTTTTTAAATATACACTAATGTCTGGTTGGACAATAAATATTTATAGGAGTCACATGACAAGTCTTCATTGTCTGGGAATGTCTCATCCAGTGCAGATAATCTAGCACCCTTGATAGCCACCAGTGGTATTCCCCCTCTTCCATCATTGTAAGAATATAAAAATGCCTCAAAAATTTCTAAACACTCCATCAGGAGTGGTATCACATCGTTTGGAAACCACTAATCAACACCACCATTTTCCTCATCACCTGGGCTCTCTCCCCCAAACCCAACCGAAAACTCCCTCCTCAACTATTTACAAAACAAAAACTCCCATAATTAGCAACTGTATTAAATAGATGCTTTTTTAAAAGGAGGAGGGAAGGTAATGTTTGAGTTAACAGCACTGGGTCCAATTTAGCTAAACAAATGCATTTTCCTATAATAATATAAAAATGAAGCAGAATACTCTTCAGTAATCAAAAGAGAAAACAGATTTTTAAAAATCTCTTCAGTGCTTTGATCATCATGGGCCTTCAGCATTTAGCACAGTGCAAACAGTATGTCACAAATACTAACTGAATGAATGTTACTGTTTACTACCAACCTACCCTGTAATAGGTTTTCTTTCTCTCCTGTTTTTCAGTTTTGCTAAGCAGTTATAATGGTTTTATAACATAGCTTCCATTATTAAGTTGTTGGCATTCCACTGTTTTTAGTTCACATTTCTCCTTTAGCTGAAATTCATATAAAGACAGTCCTCTTGCGTTGCACAAAAATAATCATCTTTGTCAACTCTTCCAATGAGCTAACATTCCATGATAAATTTAATTCACTGTACTATTTTAGTCATTAAATTTTACTTTATGTTCATGTCTTGTGTCGATAGATCACTGGTTTAATGGAGTGTAATAAATGAGTTAATTGATTATTGTTCTCATTAAATCACTGCAGTTCCACAAGGAAAATCTGTGAAATACACAGACATAATGTGATGCCCCAGGGCACAGAGTAAAGAATGGATGCCAAGCATAGAAATATAATTTTGAAAATTCAGGAAAGATACACCCTAGAGCATAACATATTAGAATCATATTGATAGTTGGAATTTTTTTAACCCAGCCTGCACCATAAAGTGTAATTTTGTTTTAAGAAATGTCTATAATAATCCTCAAGGTGTAATTTCCTGATCAAAACAGGTTTTTGCCCCCACACAGCAATAATGTTTTAAGACATCCCAGGCATTTTGACTGACAGCCACTGATATTTCAAACAGTGACTATGTACTGCACTGCTATTTCTGCAAGAGATGGTGATGGTTATTTTGTATAATGCAAGCTTAAAGTACTCTACAGTATAAAGGAATAGCTTTTGGAAACAGTCAGCTACATGTTCCACTACCACTACTAAATAAGCAATGACAAAGAGATATTCACCTATCCTTCTAAAATGTATTTTATTTGAAATGTCCTTGTAGGGGAGTAAAAAGCAACTCCTTTTGTTCCAAGCAGTTGACAAGAACACTGGAAATATTGAGAAAATTGTACTCATTTCTTCTGAATAGTAAATCACAATTGCTTCATCTTATCTTGTTCTGTCATTGCAACACTCACAATGCTATTATGGGTATCCATTTTAAAGGATCCTTATCAATCTGCTATTACCACTGGTGAACTCAAAAGTTAGAAAGTTAAATTTAACTAAAGTTGATAGGCTAGAACAGGGAAAAAATGGGATTTAACTCCCCATGTTTTGACCCCTAATTAAATGTTCTTTACATTACACCCTAGTGACTCTTTACTGTGAGTACCAAGTACCCTAAAATGTTATCCTCCTCTCTCAAAACTGTACCTTTCGCTCTGTTCTCAAAGCCTGAAACCCTTGAAGGGAATTGCATGTGGACTGAGTTCATGGCTGAGGGTACAGGGAATTACTGCAATTCCTTTTTTGACCTCTCTTCTCAGGACCTCTAGAAAATGCTTGATAAAATACTTTGTTCTTATTTCATATAAACTGGTTAATGGCATATCACAAAAGTCCACATCTTAAACAACGTATGACAGGTGAACAATGTATTCATACTATGTTGGTGGCCAGGTCCCAACTTGTGCTGAGTACTTTGTGGTCCTGGGACTGGGTGCTTCCGTTCCAAAAGAGCTGTCAATGGAATCTGTCCACTGATGAGTCATGTTTCACTTAAACAGAACCCCTCAATGCTAACATATGAAGTAATTTAGGCCTTAGATCTTAGATCTGAAAAATAAAAGCTCTGATGAAGTGACACTACCCATAAAGCAAAGGCAGAGTTGAGTCAGGTGTCTCTCCTCTCTCTGCTCCTGATCCCGTACCTCTCTGGCCCTCTATCTCTAGCTACAGAAGTAGGGAATAAAGCAAAGATAAAGTGACTATCTTCTTAAAGTGTTGTCGTGACTGCAAAATGAAATCTGGTTTAAAAATAAATTCTTAAAAGAAAATTATTTAATAAATTGTTCATCAGTCTTTTGGCTAACTGACTTTCAATGAATTGATCTAGAAGCTCCTAGTCCCAAAGTACACTGCCTCAGATGTATGCATACGAGGCAGGCTTGGTCAATCAGTATCGTAGTCCCTAACCATATTCATGATATATGACCCATACCAGAGTCCACTCTGGGAAGACTGTTAGATCTGTGGGTAACGATGCTTCTTCTTCCTTTTGTATATTAAGCTATAAGGACCACACAAGCCTAAAGTTGTCAGTGGCCACATTGCCACCTTGTAGAAAGAGACTCTAAGAACGAAGCTAACACAGAGGAAATCAGAGCCAACGTATGGACAGAAACAAAATCTAATTATATAGTTGAAAACATATATCATGCTATTCCTGAGGACTGATGCCTCTAGACTTTTCAGCAGTATGAAGTAATATATTCTCTTTTTGAAATTAAGCTCTTATAAGTTTCTGTCACTTGCAACCAAAGGCAGACTGAGAGATTATGGAAAAGAGAGAAAATTTTAAAGTGGTATAAAAATATAAGGCATTTTTATTGTTGCCAAATAAATGCAAGAACTTTCCCTAAAATATTCTATTTGATCTGATTCGATCGAGTCTAGTGACTCCATCATTCTTTTTTTTTTTTTGCGGTACGTGGGCCTCTCACTGATGTGGCCTCTCCCGTTGCGGAGCACAGGCTCCAGACGCGCAGGCTCAGCGGCCATGGCTCACGGGCCCGGCTCCTCCGCAGCATGTGGGATCTTCCCGGACCGGAGCAGGAACCCGTGTCCCCTGCATCGGCAGGCGGACTCTCAACCACTGCGCCGCCAGGGAAGCCCAACTCCATCATTCTTTAACACAACTTTCAACTCAGTTATGTTGCATAAACCAATAGGACTATTATACGAGTTCGAAATAAAATTTAAATGAAAACAACATAGAATTAACCAAACTTAACTGCGAAGGCTATGGAGGAAATGAAAAGGTGTTATAAACGCAGTATACCTGTAATATGGAAGAACACTATTTTCACTGCCAAGTGCAAATGCATTAAATTCATTTTGAAAATTATTTGGCTATTTTGACTAATAAGTACTGCTGTGTATGTCCATGAATAGAGTTTGATTTTAGGCACTTGGGTTAATTAACATTCAAGTTCAAGGATGACTAGTCTTTAATAACAAAAAATACATTTACCTCAAATAACAGTAGCATTATTTAAAAGCTCTTTTTCTGAAAATGATTGTACTCTTATTCCTCAAATAACTATTCTATTTTTACCTTTAACTCATCAATCAGGAACCATGCCATTATCCCAAATCATATTAAAAGATTATTTTCATAGGAAAGCTCATGAATTTCAGTCCTTTGAATAATCTTTTTATACTCCAACTCTACTATAAAAGAAAATTATTTTCAGGTTATGTTTATTTCATTTAGGATGAATGACAGTATTTATTTCAGTTCCTCATTCTGTATTCAGATCTCTATTAAACAGAGAAATCAAGATTCTCTTTTTGCTCAGATCAGTTTTTTTGGTCCTACCATTAAGAGGGTTATTTACATGAGAGAAAGTAATTTCTAAACATTACAAATATTGAATCTGATTTTCTTCCCTCTCCCACCGTTAGCAGAGAGATTAGGCTGGCAAAGCCACAGAAAGAGAAATGCTGCTGCTGGCCGTGGATCTTCGTGAAGATAAAGAGTGCAGTTATAGAAGGAAGTCTTGGCAGAGGGCTCCCTGCTGAACACAGACATACATGGAGAATGATATGTGAAGTCATTTGGTCAAAACTCTTCTAATTTGGGATGAGAGTACAGAATACTGGCTCCCTCCTAAACGTACTGGAGTCCCAAATCTGGAAAATCGGCTAGGAAACCACTTCTCAAAGCCTGTTACTTAATCTCTTAGAATTTCAGAAAGGAAACTCAGGCTAAATATTGACCAGAGGAAAGAAAAGAGGTAGAATGGCAAAAGGAAAAATTGCATCAAGGGAAAGAATGTTTTTCTCCAAAACCCAGAACACCAATTAACTGCCCTTCTGAGGGTAGGACTCAGACTCAAAAAGTGAACTGGTAGCTCCTTTTATGAATTTTAACCATGGCTGAGTTTTAAACAAGTTGCCCTCTTAGAATGTACTTGGTTGTGTTATTCAAGTCCTACCAATCTTTCCTAGCCCAGCTCCAATCCCAACTCTTCTGATGAGAATCTTCTAGTTTCCCCAGCTCTGTGTTGACTATTCTTTTCTGAAATATGACAGTCCTTAACCTGTCACCTCTCTCACATGATTCCTCTTTTACTCAACTCTGTGTTATTGCTATTTATGTTCATGTCCCAGCTTTCCTGATAAAATTATGAACTCCCTTAAAGAAGGTTCCTTGCATAATTCAAGTTTTTAATCTTAGCCAAGTACCTTGCACAGTGTAAGGCGTTGAATAAATACTTGTTAAATGGATGGCATAGAGGAACGGATGGAGAAAATGTTTAAGACCAATATTGGCAAACTTTTTCTTAAAGAGCCAGACAGTAAATATTTTAGACTTTATAGGCCAAGAGACAAAATTGAGAATATTACATAGATATTTATATATAACCACTTAATATATAACCATTGTAAAAGTAAAAACCATCTTAGCTTTCAGGCTGTATAAAAACAAATCTCAGGAGAAATTTGGTCCATAGGCTGTAATTTACCAAATTGGTTTATATCATTAAAATTTTTGAAAAAGTATATTTATTAACAAGGCTTGTTTTTAATAGGTCACTTTTAATTACCTTGTTTTATCCTTGAAATGGTCTATGGCATTTAATTGGGGCACATAATAAATAAACATTTTTGGCTACCAACAACCAAACCTGATTATTCTACTTTTGTTTTTCAGACTCATGTAAAACATCTTCAGCTCCATGCTTGTCTCCATACTTTCCTTATTTGACTTTGTATTGCAGTACTTTGTAAGGTTCAGTTCATCAGATGTTTGAAGACAAAAATTGTGTCATCTTCTGAGTATCCCCAATAGTGGAGAGAAAACCAGTTACAAATATAGAGAAGTGGCAAAGGAAGGTAGATTCAGGAAACAGCAAGTAATCAAGTTTTTACCACTACATGTAGAGTGGTGGTAGTTTTCAATAAGGCTAACTAGTTGGGAGGACCAGCATATACACTGGAATACATTACCTATCTGCAGAGGAATTTATACTTAAAAGTGCAACTTAAAAGGGAGAGTCAAATACAACTTAAAAGGGACAATCATAGACTTCCATTTCTAGCCTTGATGGAGTAAGTGGAGGCAGACTTGTCTTCCAGCAGTGACTAAACAACTTGACAAACTATGTTCAGTAATTATTTTCAGGCCTGGATAGTAGGTAAAGGAGGACCATGGTTCCTATGGGAAGGGATGAAAACAAGGTGGGCCCTATGATTATTCCATACTCTGACTGGATACACATTAAGGACTATAGTACATAGAGGAAAAACCCAAGTGGAGAATAAGACTATTGCTAAATTAAGGAAATAGAGATCAGAGTCCAGGGAAGCTGATGGATTGTGTGAGGCAGAAACCAGCGAGGAGAGATCAAAAAGATTCCAAAAATCCACATGGGAGCCCCCTTGAATCTTTTGCTAAATATTATTAGGGGCACATGCATAGCATAAAAACTCCATTAAGCTAGGCAAAAAAACAACAGCTAAGGATCTGTAAGATGAAAAATTCTGAGTTTAGATAGGGCCTGGAGGGGGTTGAAATATAACTAGCTAGAGTAGAGAGATCTCAATGAACAGGGAGTAGAGATCCCAGAGGCTCACCTTTTAATATCAGAGCTAAATTCACCTAGAGTAAAATGACTCCAGATATGAACTATTAAAATTTAAAAATAAGCTTCAAAATGATCAAGGTGATCTTCAAGTTACTTAACTACCTGCTAAAAAAAAGTCACAACTGTTTTAAAAAAAAAACATGATCCAGGTCCTCAATCATATAATATTTACATTGTCCAGCATCTAATAAAAAAATTACCAGATATTTAACGAAGCAGAAAAATGTGACCCAAAGCCGAAAGAAAAATACAAACAATAGTAAGAGACTTACCATACAGATCAGAGCAAAATAAGAGCAAGGATCTGAGGGCAAACAGGTCCAAGACCGGCACAAACTCCCAGATCAATCTGGGGATCCAGGAGCAGAGACCAACTGTGCTTCTCTCTTCTGGTAGTGCCAGAAAAAGTAGCAAACCTTGAAGAGCTTCCGAGAATGGCACCTGACATAGACACAGAAGCATGGAGAAGGCTACCTGAGGTATTCTAGGCAGTCAGCCTGAGACAGGCTCACAGAGCTCTCCCCACAACTACCAGCACCAAGAGCACAGCCAATGACCTTCTGTGGTCAAAGACTGGAGGGATTTGAATATAGATATGAGAGCAGACACTGAGATAGCTTTAGGAGCAAAACATAAACAGGAACAACCACACTAAAAGGATGTCTGAATGGTCAGATGATGACACTATGAACCAGGTTTACCAACACCCCCCACATATCTTGGTATCTAACTATGCTCTGAAACAGAAATCTGAGGGAGGTAAGGAACTGATTTGAGAGAACAGTGAATTGACCAAAATCTAGTTTTTAAATTATAATCAAGGGAAGTTATAGGGGGAAAAGGGGACATTTCTTGCTAATCTGTGTTTCACTGTATTATTATTGTTACAGTATTGTTTTGTTGTTTTTGTTATTTACAGTAGAGATAATGTTATCTTCTACATAAACAAAACTGCTGTTCCCTTAGTCTCAGACTCTTCCTGATCTCAATGTTAATGTCTGACTCTATCAGTTCTCACTGATTCATTTCAGCTTCTAGGTCCCATTCTAGCTCCAACATCTGGCTTTTCCTCCATAAGAGTGCTTGTGCTTGGTTCCTTTCTTCCCTGTCAAAATATACCTCTCTTCTTCCCCCTGGGGAGTCTGCTCTCTGCTTCTAAATATTTTCATTGTGCCAAATAAATCTATTGAAAGGGGTATGTGGCTGCCAATACTTTAATGTTCTGTCTCTCAAAGGTAAGGTGTTCTCATTAAAACAAATGTCTACTTAGAAAAATATTTTAAGAATGGACACTTTATTTCTGTTGAGAACCATTGGCCCACATGAGCTAGTCTTACCAGAGTAAAGTACAGGGAAAAAACAAAGCCTTGGGATAAGTTCAGACACATGGTACCATTAAGTAAACTACTTAAAGCATATGAATGACAGCTAATTATTGCAAACTTTAGAAAAATATAAGCATAACTTATTATACAAGCCAAGACACTTTTGACAGGGACAGGGGTACTATTAATAACTACTCTTGGATAAAAGTCATAAATCATGACTGTTGTAGCCAAACCTGGGTGTATGATCACCTACATATAAAATACCTAATCTAGGAATTCAGGTTTTTGAGCATGAGCCACCTGTTCTCCTTGCTTGGTCTTGCAATAAACCTTTCTCTGTTCTAAAATAAATAAATAAAATAAAGTAAAATAAAATAAAGTAAAAAGTAAAGTAAAATAATATAATTAATCTACAACTTCAATCAAAAAGAGAAAATACAAATTGTTCCAAAATATACTGAATATACCTTTATTGCATAATATGCCAAGCAAATGGAGGGTAATTCAAGAATGAAAGAAGGGAGCTAATGAGAATTGGTAGAAGAGGAACAAGAGAAAGGAAAGGGAGGTAAGGAATGGAGAGAAGAATCTGAAGGTCGAGCGGTGCACAGACATGGAAGGCAAAAGAGGGAAACTGCCACATGAAGAAGAGAATTTTAAAAGGCCAACTTCTGCTTATATAGACTTATCACTCCTTCCCTTCTCAGTTCTCTGAAAATGACCCCTGGTGCAAAATAATCTTTTCTACAGACGTATCATTGCTGATTTCCACCTCGGGTCTGGTATCCTACAGATCAGCACAGCCTCAGTTCATGACCAATTTTTGTCTTTACTTAACCGTATATTTTTAAATGTCACATTATAGGTGTTTCCCACATACCCATCCACTGAAATCATCCACACAAATTTGATTATTTTGAAACAAATCCCACACATCATTTCTACTATAATTTCTTCAGTTTGTATCTCTAAAGTATAAGGTCTTTCTTATAATAATATAACAACAATAACATTACCACATATAAAAATGGCAATATTTAAGAATATCTTAATGTTATCAAATATCCAGACTATAGGCAAATATATCCCCCATACACTGTTTTGGGTTTCTCTTGTTACTGTTAGTGTTTGACTTTATTTTTATGGTTGCTTTGTTCAAATAAATTCCCTATTATGAATTCAGCTGATATGCTTCTTAAGTTTCTTTCAGTATTTATAATTTATTTTGAGGACATCAGATCACTTGACCTATGTATTTTCACACTTTCTGGGTTTTGTTTGTTGTACCCTCATTTTAAAATTTAACTTGTGTCTCTGTCCCTTATATTCTTATAAACTGGTAGAACTAGAGGCTTGATCACATTAAGGTTGAATTTTTTTAAATATACAGTTTCACAGGTTGTATTATATAACAATATTACTGATAGCAACATAGCAGGAAGCAATAACATCTGATTGTATCTCTTTCTGTGATATTTACATTGTTTACAGAATTCAAACTTTATATGAACCATACATAAATACAAAAGATATATATGTATAATTTTATGTGTATATATATTTATGTATATAAATACATATATTTATATATAAATATATGAATATATTTATATATTTATATAGTATATATTTTATATATTTATTATATATTATATGTAATATATTATATTATATATAATATATATTTATATAGAGAGATATATATTTACAATTATATATATTTATATATTATATACATTTATATATTTATAAATATAAATATATATTTATGTATACATATGTACATAAATACAAAATATATACTATATATATATAAAATACATTATAAAGTTTCCCATAAACTTCACATCTAATAGATTTATTATCCATTGATAATCACTGCCTAGATCCACTAGTTCATCAGTAATGGGAAAAAGGTGATACTCTTAAGTCTATCATTCCTTCTATATTTATTGGCTGGAATTATTCTGTAAAAAATTTTCCCTTGAGTATTTTGTTCAGAAAATTTTCTGGTTTTCAGAATAGTTAATTGGTACCCTGTATTCCACCTAGATATAGATATGTAACTCCCTCCCTTTTACAGCTTTACATTACTCCACTGTGTGGATATACCACAGAATATTGGGTTGTTTCCAGTCTGAAAAATGCTGCAATTAATAGAATTGGGTGTGCCTTCTTATGGTCTCCAATGCCCTCTCCAACTCAACAGCCAATTAAACTTTTCTCAGGTAACCAAAACATAATAATTGACACGTCTGACATTCTTATTAAGTCTCTCAGCCCTTTGAACACCTTCATCTTGTTTAATAAGGCAATATGTCTGCCACAAACACCCCCTCTTCCAATATAACTATTATCCGAGAACTTAATCCTGAAAGGAACTTTAGAGATTATCTAGTTCAACTCCTTTATTTTCCAAATGAGGAAACTGCAGGGAGATCACATGATTGTAACCAAGGTCCCACAGTGTCAACTCAGATCAGATTTACCATGCAGTAAAGGAAGCTCAAGCTTCTACTTCATTCGTGAGGATTATTTCCAAGACCCACAGACAATCCCCAGCAATGTTTATATTACCATATGTTTCTTTAAACTTTTTAGAAATAAATTATTTTAGCTGAAATCAGTTAAGACCACTGTGTCTTCCCACTCTAACTTCCCCATGTCATGTTTGTGTCAAGTGGCAGTGGGCATTTTTGAGATCTGGCTAAGAGAATACTGGATTAGAAGTGTACCACTCCTAATGTGGATGGATGTGAAGCATGCTTCCTCTTGTTATATTTATATTTATTAATAAAATAAATGAGATAAGTTTAAATTTAAAGACTATTAAATAAAAATGATACAAATGAGTAACTAAATAGAAATTATTTGGAAATTGAGAACTGTAACAAAAATTTTCAGGTTCTGCCAAAGCAGTAATTCATTTAAAAGAAGAGATAAACTTTAAATTGATTTTAAAATATTCAATAGATTCATGGAATGATTAATAAATCAACAAAGAACAGTGGGTCACATGAATATGTTAGAAAAATTAATTTCTTGCTGATTTGACATAAAATACTGACATAGAACAAAATAATATAAAACAATACACCACTAATACAAGGACACTGATGACAAATATGCTTAATAGCTATCATCAATTGAAGAAGTATTTAAAACTAGTTACTGCCCCAATACTTTAAATGCCCTGAAATGTTACAACTCTTATGAAAGAAATTTGAAAACGGTTCCCCAACTTGACAGTTTACTAACATTACATGGTCTTAACAATCATGAATTGAGAACGGAAAGAAAATTTGCTAAGTCTAATAAAAGAAACTGATTTGGTCAATCATGAGAGTCCTAGTCACAACAGATTACATGATTAATAATTTTTAAAACTGAGGCAAAAGAAAGAGTTTAACAGTAATCCAGAGTAGCCCTTGTCATTCTTGTAGGCAACCCTTATGACAATAATAGAAGTAAATAGAAGTGCTCTCTGTTCTAGATGCTAAGGGATTAAAAAAAAAAAAAAAAAGAATAAGACAAGTTTCTGCCACTGACTTAGGAGAACAGAATTATGACAATGTTTGTTGTAAACAAATATACAAAAACAAGAGCAATTCACATGTATTCAGAAAGTCAGTGGTGGTTTTTTAAAATAGTTAATGTAAGTGCTCGTTCTTGGAGGATGGAAATGATTTCAATGGGTAGGAATGAAAGAGGACATTCCAAGTAGGGATAATAGGATGACAATAAAAACAGAAGCAATAAATAGTAGATTATATCAAAAAACAGCAAGAAGTTCTGCATGACTAGACTATAGGTTGTGCACTGGAAAGTCATTATAGAGAAAGAATAGGTCAGAATCAGATGGGACATGAAAATTTGAACTTTATTTGGCATTTCTGTGAGCAGAAAAGTACATGATGTAAGAATGCTTAAGGAATATGATTCACGATGAAGCATGGTGAATGGGTTTGGGGAAAAAGAGGCTCATGAGAGCAAGAAGAGTTAGAAGACATTTATAACACAATGTTCCAGACAAGGTCTGATGAAATTTGACCTATAGTTGTGGATGGAAGTAGAAATCAAAGTGTAAATTTATGATGCACTGTGAGGTAGAAACCAATAGAACTTGAACATGGATTGGATATTGGAGGTGTGGACCAATAAATAGGCAAGAGTTTCAAATCTAAATGCTGACTGCCAGGACAAAATAAAAAGTTCAGGCATTTCCTATGGTCTGTTCCTCTTTTAAAGTAATACAACAGCAAATTGCATGTTTCTTCCCTGAACTGTCTCTTCAAAATTCTAGTATTCATGCCTTGCCTTCTCTCAAGGAAACACAAAATTTGGAAGAAACTGAATGACTTCCTAAAACTGATTTTATCAGAAAGCTCCTGAATAGAACATAATGTTATTTGTTAATTTCCATAGAAATTTTGTGCTCCATGTCATCCTAAACCTCTTGAGCTTCACTGTCTTTTTCAATCTTTATGCCCTTATTTTGCAATTCATTTATTTAAATTGCTTGATCGCAAGAACTTTCATCTGATTACAATGGCATATAGTTGCATGAACATATAAAAACTTCCAGAGCTCCCTAGTCGTAACTCTAGACTAGGTTCCCCTAGATAGGACTTCAAACACTGTTTTAAAACAGTGAAGATAACTCATGGGACAAAGTCACAAGATAAGGGGGATGGCAATATTCAGATGATAATAGCAGTAATTTAGATGAAGTCAAAGTCATACCTGATTCAGTCACTGAAATCAACCAATGCACTATGCTAGACCTCATAAACAATACAAGAGAAGTCTGAAAATTAATTCCTATCTTCTAGGAAATTTCTGTCCCTTTGGGATGAAAAAAGATAAGGTCTTACCATTTCAGGTAAGCATTTGATTATATACCACAGTAAGTGGTTCACAGTTAATCATATATGGTTAAGCATTCAAAAAAGAAATCATGTTCACTGGCTGGAGTAAAAGGGGAAGGTTTCAAGTAGAAAGAAAGACTTCATTGGTCCTTAAAAGACTGGTCAGCTTAGAGCCAGCAGAGAATAGGGAGAGGAGCACAGAGGTTTGGAGGAAAGCAAACTGGCAGCACTGGCACGAGCCTAGTGTATACATAAAACAGAAAAAATGCTGATTTTGGTGAAACAGGGGGTAAATGTTAAACACATAAAAACAAAAGATCAACTAAGCTGGAAGAATTCAATACTGGAAGGCTCCTTAGACACAATTCTACAGGCGAGGAAAGTTACTGAAATTAATGACTAAGAGTAAGATAAAGTGGAATATTTAGGAAGATGGACTGACAGGTGTGTTGATGATCATTGGGACACCAGAGAGATTCCAGAGGCAGGAAGCCCAATTTGGAAGCTACTCTAACAAGAGATAGGGTCAGCACAATGACCAGCATAAATATGAAATGCAAATAAGGATAAGGCCAAATCAAGTCCCCCCAAATTGATTCTTTATCTCTATGACCTGTTAGGACTATTATGACTACTGGAAAATAGGGGATAAAAAACTTTTTTAAGGCTAAATTTTTTTATGTAGCTAAATGTTAAATCAAAATAGGCTATTTTCTTCACTCTTAAAGTATTTTTTGTGTCTTTTTGGTTTGTCTCCATTAATCATATCCAACAAGAAACACTAAGGGAGAAGATAAGAATATAAAGTTTCAGGGTAAAAAATAAAGAAAAGAAAGTTCCCAGGTTTTTTTGGAGGGACAGAATGGTTGCCTTAAAGGTAATAAAATAGAATTATGAGGAAGGAAAGCATGATAAGTGGAAAACTTCTCTAAAAGAGACCAGAAAAGTTAGTATTTTGAACACTTACTTTCGATACCTCATCTCATTTAAATCTCCCTACAACACAAGAAACTAGTTTTCACATTTTATAGTTTTCAAAGTAAGGACTATGAGATATTGAAAAATTTATCCTGACTTACAGTTATTAAATACAGAGGGAAAAGTGTTGAAATTCAAAGCCAGATCTATCTGGTTACAGAAACTGCTATGGAATTCCTGCTATGGAATACTGCCTCTCCAGCCTAAATTTTCCATGAAATATTCCATGAAAGATTTAGTTTCCTTTCCTCTTGTACCTGCTTCCTGTGGCCTTTGATGAATGGGAGCCTTCTGAGATGCTAATAGGAATTTGGGGGATAAGAGAGAGTCTTACGTCCAGGTTTTTAAAGAAGTGCTAAATCAAACCTTTAATATGTTAATACTCAGGGACTATCCAAAGCAGAGATATTGTACGCAACACGTTCCAAAATATTTTTATCCATAGTACCTTTCTCTCATGGTTCATTTTGTGGGATTGCTATATCTAATCAGGTTGGACAATATGATCTAGTACTTCTGAAAAAGGTTTAAAAGATGGAAAGTGGAAAGACGACTGGTATACATTCATTTGTTTAAAAGTAGAAATGTAAGTGATGAATATATATCCCACTGAATTTTACTACGTAAGAAACAAATGACATACTTAAGAGTCACTGGGAGAGAGGCACTATCAAAGGTTGCAGCCTCAGATTTGAGGACAGGAAGCCCATCTGGGCTTCCAATAAGCAAACTCTTCCCATGACACCATGATGGGGACTTCAGCAAACACAGGGTCTGATTCATCATACCTGGTCTTATTTCAGGTGATTCCATCTCTGGCAAAAGGTAAAAGAAAGCAGTCAGTATTTGGAAACACCCAAATCAAAACACAAAAGTGAGCCAAAAGAAGACAGTAGCACATAAAATTATAAAGGAGCTTTCCTCAGTTAAATAGCTTTAAACTTTCATGATAAATGTGAAATATATGGTTTCCTTAAAAAATGGTATTTAATTATTTTTCTTTCTCTTCTCTCTTTGCATATTTAAATTATGAAAGTAATATATGATCACTTTAGAAGAAATCCTTATTCAAGTGTCGTATAATTGTATCCACAGAGCTAGAAAAATAAATGTTAAAACCTCCTCTGAGGAGTGAGAAAAAGAGTAATAATAAGAACAGATATTTTTTTACTTTTTACCCTTCTGTACTGACAGTATATTTTATAGCAGGTGTAGATATTTGCTCTGTAAGTAGGTATAATTTCTGTGTGCTCGTGGGAGGAGGTGAATTCAGGGTCTTCCTACTCTGCCATTTTGGCCACACCTGGTAAGTATCTTAAATGTTAATTGCAATCAGAATCTGAAACCATATAAACAAACACTTTATACTCTAAACATTTTGTTTCATTAAAATTTACTGGTCTATTTTGTAGTGTGAATGGATATTTTACAAAGCATGATTTTGTAAGAATATACATTGGTCATTTGGAAAATATTGGTTCTCTATGTTATGTGAATCTTCTAAATGCTGACACATTTCATTATATAATACAAAAAAATTACATTTGGTAATAACATCATCATTATGACCAGAAAAGTCTTTTAATATTGGGAAGCTGTTCAGCTCACGGTGGCAGACACAAGTTTCCAAAATTCAAATTTTTGCCTGAAAGCTTGAATTTTATCTTCGGTAAAAAATATTACCAGTGGGTTTCTTGAAGTGACAGATTCACTTAGTTTGTTTTCAGGAAAATGTCAAACGTTTTCCAAGTCTGAATAACAATAGTTTGTCAGTCAGTGGTTCTTTGAAATAAAATGGTGTTACATGAAAAAAAGCAGCTAGTTCAGTTGCACCTTAGACAGTTCTAAAATGCTTTCCCTGAGACAACCAGAGATACCGCTTGTACTTTAAGATATTGCATAAGTGCTTTATGCTTACTTCTCATTTCATCAGACAAAATATCAAAAAGACTTGCTTTCAGGAGTTGAGATTTAATAAAAATTAATAGTTTTTACTGCTTTATCAATGACATAAGTGAAACTGGCATTTTTGGCTGCAAATGACTGGCAGGAAAGAATACAATGATCACTAGTGCAGTTTGGTGCCATTGCCTTGAGTCATGCTGAGGTATCAGCAATTTTACCCATCAGCTTTTGAATCATCATGGCAAATGTCAAACAGTGAAAAAGGCAAGTCACCTGTTAGTATTATTATAAAAATAATTTTAACCTTGCAGATCTCTTGAAAGAGATTTGAGAAGCCCTAGAGATCTAGGGTTCACATTTTGAGAAGTCTGGTCTAAATTAACCAGGAGGTAATCCTATCTGCCTTTCCACCGTGATGGGTTTAGAGTGGTTGGGAATTCTGGGGGTGGGCTAAGAAAAAGAGTGACGACTGTGAATGAGGAATCACATTGCCACAGTTGCAGTGGGCAGCCTTCTTATTATAACCACAAGGAAAGCAAGCCTGAGAACCAGCCACACAAAGTAGGGTACACACCAAGGACATTCACAGAAAACCAAGGCCAGAGACCCCATGGTACCCACTATTTCACTGAACCTTTGGTTACATATGTTAAAAATAAGACAACAGGCCCAAAAATGGAATCACTTATGGTAAGCCCCACATCACCAAACTGAAACTTAATTACAGTTTCAGCTCTCCCAGAAACAGAATCTTAAACCACTCAATCAGGAATCCCCTGGTCAGCACTGGGTTAGATAATCTGCCTGAGAGACCCCTGCTATCCTCTAAAAGACTGCAACCGTCCAACAACCAATCCACTTTTCAGCCTAGTATAACTTCCTTGTTCCTGCTCCCTTCTGCTGATAACTGCTTCATTTTGTATAGCTCCTCAGAGCTCATTTCTATCTGTTAGGTTGGATACTGCCCAATTCATGAATCACTGAATAAAGCCAATAAGATCTTTACAATTTACTCAGTTGAATTTTGTTTTTTAACACGAGTCATATAGTTTAGTCATTTTCAAGACAGTTTGACTTTGTCTCTATTCTAAGCACTAAAGAAACAACAGCAAATGAAACAGGCAAAATCCCTATTCTCATGAAACTAATCTGAGAATATTTCTCTTGTAATTTATCTCAGTTACCTTCATTTTTTTAAACAGATATGCTTTGTTCTTGTTCCTGATACTTTATTTATATTTTCTGATTTTTGTACTTTCTTTTTTCTATTGTTTACAAAGTTGTCTGATCTATTTTTTTAAGAAAAGTTTAAATGGTATATTTAAAGTATATTTCTTGAATTATCCGCCTTAGAATATATCTTCTGACTTCCTGCTAAAAAAAGTACACTCACATTTCATTCTACCTCACACTTTTTCTCATCTCCCATTATTTTGCTTTTTAGATTATTATTTTTATACTGCCTACACTTTTAACACTTAGATACTTCCCTATAACCATAATTCCCATAATTGTTGAGCCCTAATTCTAAGAGAGACATATGAATATTCACTGCCAGTCTTCTAA
The DNA here is from genome assembly GCF_039906515.1 of Pseudorca crassidens. Taxonomy (NCBI): domain Eukaryota; kingdom Metazoa; phylum Chordata; class Mammalia; order Artiodactyla; family Delphinidae; genus Pseudorca; species Pseudorca crassidens. The sequence goes on from NC_090301.1 coordinate 77,327,651, forward strand.
TACCAGTTTCCCAATTTCTGAGATCCTTAGCATGACTCACTTCTCCAATGCCTGATTTTTATCAGGTAATTTTTTTCCAAGGCCTAATTTGTGCTATATTCTTTTTTGCACAGTTGATGATACGTGTCTTTGATCTTTATCTTTAACGAAGTGAGAAATCATTGAGTCATACTTTTTCCTCTTAGATATCTGATATTGCTCCATGATACTCTATCATTGAAAGTCACTGTGTCTGATGTAGTCTAAACATGTCATTTTTTTCCTTTTGCCTTAAGAATGGTTTCTAGATCCTTGAAATTCAGTAACTTCCCTAGAATACAGCTTGATATTGATCCTACTCTACCATCTTTTACCTAGCATATACTGTGCCCTCCTAGCTGCAGATTCCTTTATTTCAAGACATTTCTTCTATTCTGCCTTTGAATATGTATCTGATTCATTTATTCTGTTATCTTCAGGAACACCAACTGTAAGTCACTGGGTAGCAATGGGAATTTTTTCTGTTGTCTAAGAATTAGGACAAAGACCTAAGATCAAGCTGAAAATAAAAGATGCTGTACATCCACTAAGTTCTGATAACCACCAGCAGTTGGTACAAGACATCTCCCTGTGGAGTTCTTTGAGAGCACTGTTTAGCAGGACCAGTCCTACTATCAGCACCTAGTCAATCTAAGAGCCAGAGTAGGGAGAGAAGACATTAACATTAGGAGAGTCTAGTGTTCAAGAAGATAAGCTATTTCTGCCCCCTTTTTTCCCATGGGTCAGGGAGTAGGGATACTCTGTCTGCCAGAAGGCTTTAAATCACCTTGAGTGGGACGGAGCTGCACTTCTGGGACATCAGGAGAGTGCATATGTATAAGAGGATATTAACTGCAATCCAAGTTCTTGAGTTCTCATACAGGTATAGCTTATCATATACATAGCACATATGTAAAATGGCTTGATTCTACCCCTTTGTTTCTTTCCAGTCCTTTTAAAATTATACTCTAGGGTATTTGTTGTTATTTGTTGTATCTAAACTTCTTTCCTAAATTAGAGGAGACCCCACTGTGTGAGACTTGGTGTGAAGAAAATTCCTACCCACCCACTATGGCATCTAAGGGGAAGAAGATGGTTCAGCTCCCCACCCCTGCAGCCAGGGCACAGGCCTATGGCCTAGTCTCAGCCAGCTGGCTCTATGCCCAGGACTTTGGAGCAATGCAAAGAAAAGAAACTGGCTAGAATTACTCGTGGTGGTATCAGCCATCAGCACAGAATCCAGTGCTAATCTCAAGCAGGGATGCCTCTTTTATTATTAGAAAAACTAGAGTCAATTTCTATTACTTGTAATCAAGACCCACAATTAGGATCTCCAGTATTTTTTCTTTGTTTTTAATATATAGTTATCAGATTAGATAGTATGCATTAAATTAAGATGAAAACACAATTAGCAATGAAGTTTTAAAACATCTCATATACCTTGGTCTTTTTTCTCATACACCCCTCTTTTCTTGACATCCCAAGAAGGGAATAAACACTGTTTTGTTTTTGTAACTAATAGATGTATGGTAAAAAACCAAAAGAACAAAAATCTAAAACCAAGCAGGACCCTGTGGGGCCCTCCCTGGTACAAATCCTTTCCGAGTCCCCATTTCTCGTTTGTAGGAAAAAGGCTTCAGCCTCCTAGATCTTCCCTGAACACCAAAGGGCAGATTCAAACAGTTGCTAATCAGGGAAGGGAGGGAATACAGAAACAAAGGAGGAGGTGGATGGACCTAGAGTCTGTCATACAGAGTGAAGTAAGTCAGAAAGAGAAAGATAAATACCGTATGCTAACACATGTATATGGAATTTAAGAAAAAAAAAAATGTCAAGAAGAACCCGGGGGTAAGACAGGAATAATGATACAGACCTACTAGAGAATGGACTTGAGGATATGGGGAGGGGGAAGGGTAAGCTGTGACAAAGCAAGAGAGTGGCATGGACATATACACACTACCAAACGTAAAACAGATAGCTAGTGGGAAGCAGCCGCATAGCACAGGGAGATCAGCTCCATGCTTTGTGACCACCTAGAGGGGTGGGATAGGGAGGGTGGGAGGGAGGGAGACACAAGAGGGAAGAGATATGGGAACATATGTATATGTATAACTGATTCGCTTTGTTATAAAGCAGAAACTAACACACCATTGTAAAGCAATTATACTCCAATAAAGATGTAAAAAAAAAAAAAAAGAATAGTGCAGCGAAGGGGCAGGGTCCTGGCTCCTCCTGAAGAAATACAGTATCTTTGAGTTCTTCTGTAGGAACTAAGGCCCTCACCCAGGTGGAGGATGGCAACTTCAGGCCAAGCACAGGATTCCTAGATCACCACCCTGTTACCTCACCACCAACCAATCAGAAGAAAGTCACACACCCTGCAGCCCTCACCCCAAATTCTGCCTATTGAAAACTTCTCCCCCAAACCATCAGGGAGTTCTGGTTTTTGAGCACAGGCCACCTGTGCTCCTTGCTCAGCCCTGCAATACACCTTTCTGTGCTCCAGACTCCAGCATTTCAGTTCCTTTGGCCTCACTGTGCATTTGGCACAGGAACTTGTATTTGGTAAAAAATCTTTCTTTCGAACAATTTAAATTAGGTGATATGTAAATGAGGTTATTTGTTCCCAAATTAGATTTTCCTAGAGTTGTTTTATCATTATTAACCTTTGTCTTAGCACACAAGTGAATTGGTTCCAGGATAGAAAAGCTAAGTGAAATGGTTACATTGATATACTCTTCATAATGCTAAGACTCATTCTGTCAGATCTCTTCATATATCATTTTCCCCCAATCATAAGTCAGTGACATCTACTGCTATTTTATGTTTATTTCTCAAGGGAAAAAATCCTCATATTCTCACTCTCAAAAGTTTTGCCCCATTATTGTGACAATATTAAATGCCAAGCTCGTGTTTGAAAATACAGGCTATTTTCAATAAGGCAGCTGAACTGCAGAGCAATCGATTCTCTGCCTTCAATGAGATTTAGACACTTTTTCTTCAACAAAATTCTGTTATTAAGCCATTTCCCTTTCTAAAGTATTTCCTGGTGCTATTTTTTTTTAATGGCACCCATTCTCATTTTACAAAACCTTCTTGAATCCTGTTACCTTGACAACAAGGTAACATGTACTTCATGAAGAGCAAGAACTAAAGGCAACAGAGTGGTATCCAGTCCTTTTCATCATTTAAGAGCTCACAGATAGAGGATTTGTGGCATAATAAGACAGTGTCTACCAACAACCTCAAGAAGGTTGTTGCTTCAATGGTATTATAATTATTGCTTCAATGGCATTTTTCAGAAGTGTCAAAGTATTCTATTTAACAATACATATAGAATGCTTATAAGTATCAGGCAGTGTTATAAATCTACAAAATTAAAATCTAAATTTTCCTAGCCTTCTGAGTGATGTACTCTTATTATCTTCATTTTACAGATGAGGAAACGGAGGCATGCAAAGTTTAACCGCTCAACATCACAGGGCTAGTAAATGTCAGAGGCTCCTTTCAACTCCTGGTAGTTTGGGTCCTCTGATACTGAGTAACTTGGTGTTTGCATATGACTGAAGGGTATTTGACACTGACTTTGAAATCTGAATCGAATTTAATATTTGGTGGCAAAAAGTCAAAAATGCCACATCCACGTCACAAAGAGAATTGTCACACCTGAAGCTAAGCAAACACTGCCACCTGTGCTGTTCAGTCCCAATTGGTTTGGTCTTTTTACTCTACTACATGTTAAAGATAACCAAACAGGAGAAGAAAGAGAAGAAAGTTAGCTACCACTTCTTGAAAGAACAATATTCTTGAGACCCTTTACACACATTGTCTCATTTAGTACTTGTAACAGGGTAGACTTTTTTTTTTTTTTGCGGTACGCGGGCCTCTCACTGTTGTGGCCTCTCCCGTTGCGGAGCACAGGCTCCGGACGCACAGGCTCAGCGGCCATGGCTCACGGCCCAGCTGCTCCGTGGCATGTGGGATCCTCCTGGACCGGGTCACGAACCCGTGTCCCTGCATTGGCAGGCGGACTCTCAACCACTGCGCCACCAGGGAAGCCCAGGATAGACATTTTTATCTCTGCTTAATGATTAGGAACTGACTCAGAGAGGTTAAGCAACCTAAAACCATGCAGAGGCAGAGGCAGGACTCAAATGTAGACTGGCTCTTCCTGCCACACGTGGGGACAGTTTTTACCACATTTGGTACCACTGGAAACTCAAAAGCCCAAACTGAAGTAGGAATTCTTGCCTGACTCATCTAAGTAACTCCCTGTGAGTACAATACTATTTTCTCTACTCTTTGGTGCAGATGCTCTATTAATTATGCCTTCAGATGTTGCCACTGCAGGGGAGGAAAACTTTTTCCTTGACCCTCTTAGGGTCCCTGGCTGGGTCTGAAAGTTAAACTGACAAATACAGATGAACAGGAGAAAAGCATACAAATTTATTTAATATAAGTTTTATATGACATAAATCCTTCATAAGGAAATGAAGACCAGAACAAAAAGTTAAACCTGCGTATTTTTATGCTAGGTTTAATGAAGTGTTGACAGTCGTGGAGAAATATGATAGGTCAAGGAATATGAAGCAAGTGTAGTAAACTTGGGGAAACTTAACAAAGCATATTTGTTGACATTCTTCTCAGCAACCCTTTATCTTTGGACATAAGGATGTTCCTTCCCTATGATGGTTTCTTGACTGTTTTGGAGGAGAAGGGTTTGGGGAGGTCAAAGGGACCTTCCTGCTTCTACATTTTCTCCATCTCCTTCAGCTTAAAATATCCAGTATGCCAAGGTGACATATTTTGGGGTAGCATGTCCTGAACCCCTTCACCATTTCACTATAGATGAGACAATAGACTGACGCTCTGGAATCTATTTGATTCCAAAGGTTGTATTGTTTTTTGGTTGCTTCCAAATTATCTTTACCATTAATATTATTAATTCACAACAGATTCCCCAATGTCGAATTTTGAATTTAAAGAAATAAACTTTATTATGGTCCTTGAAACATATTTTAAGCTTGTTTCCCAAAACAGCCCTAATAAATTCGATTGCCACCACAAATTTATAAATGTAATATAAAATCTCAAAATTTTTATTGCATCTTTACAGAATTGGGTATTTTACAACTTTAGAAATATTTCACTAGTACAGCAGGAAAAAGCCATATTATTATCATTCATTTTGTTCATTAATATCCATTCTCAGCAACCTCAAACTAGAAAGGAGATACAACTTCAGAAAAATATGAAAATAATCTTATTTTCCTTAATAAGATTGCAGTTTCTAACAAAACCTTCTCCCAAAATCCTACTAAAATATTTATAATGCAGAAAAAGAAGTGAAAACTCACAACTGATCTCAAGTTTTCTACAAGCAAAATTGGTGGCCAAGCCTGCATTCCTAACCCTCCATCACTTCCTCATTGCCAACTTTGCCATTAATTAATCCAATGGACTAGGAGCAAGTTACCAGCCTCTATCTGCCTTAGCTGTCACATCTGTACAATGGAAAAGAAAATAGAACCTATTTCAGTGGTTCTTGTGAGAAATGAATAAATTTCTACATGCGGAGCTCTTCAAAGAGTGCCTGGTGAAGAGTAAACTCTAAATACACCTTAGGTATACAGCATTACCTTCCATCATCGTCGTTGTTTATCCAGTGTTTCTGAAAGTGTACGATGTGTATCACTGCAGATATACAAGATTAAGTGATACAGTTATTGTAGGGGGACTCAGAGGTGTCATTGAATGGAATGAATCACATGTAATGAGAAGAGTATGCCTTCCTTTTTTAATTCTCACTTAATTCTTCTGATTAAAACAAGATTGAAGTTTCAGTTTTGGTGCCAAGTATGTCTTTATCATCTTTCCAGCAACTGAAAATGTCCTTTGTTACCTAAGAGAGCAGTTGGCAGACTGGCAGGGGAATAGTATTCAGAGAGAATTTAATAAATTAGTTTTTAAGCATATTTGCTTTTATAAATACCTCCTATTGTTTTACTAGTGTTTTCATTTAAATAATATAAAGCTTTTTTAATAAAATAACTTTAAAAAATGATGGACGATTTAAAGAAAATATTAAATAAATAACAAGTGATAAGAAGATGTGGCAAAAATCAAGAAGTGTTCATAAAAGATTTAGTTTGGGGAAAATACTATAATCTTAATACTCTAAATCAGAGGTTTCTGTAAAGGGCCAGGCAGTTAATATGCTAGGCTTTGCAAAACATATAGTCTCTGTCACAATAACTCAACTCTGCTATAGATAATATGTAAGTGAATGAATCTGGCTGTATCCCAATAGAACTTTTATCTAAAAAACAGGTAGTGGCTGGGTTTGGCCCACAGGCCATAGTTTACCAATCCCTGCTCTAAACTATGAGAGATAACAGGATTCTGAAATAAGTGTTTGATTATGATCAAAGTTCTGTTTCTAAGATTTCACTACTGAGACAGAAAAATAATAAAATAGTTCATCTGAAGTTGGGTGATTTTAAACATAGTGATTCCCTATTAATTTCTTAAAAGGCTGGGCAGGGATTTCAGATTAAAAAATAGCTTCAGAACTTTAAGATGAAAGAGGATGGATGAGCAGCACCGAAACATCATTTCCTAATTCATATAAAAAATACGTGTATAATAAATACGTGAGGTGATGGATGTAATAATTAACTAGATGGTGGGAATCCTTTCACAATGTATCCGCATATCAAATCATCGCATTGTACCCTTTAAATATCTTACCCTTACATTGTACCCTTTAAATATCTTTTTTTTTTTTGCAGTACGCGGGCCTCTCACTGTTGTGGCCTCTCCCATTGCGGAGCACAGGCTCCAGACGCGCAGGCTCAGCGGCCATGGCTCACGGGCCTAGCTGCTCTGCGGCATGTGGGGTCTTCCCGGACCGGGGCACAAACCCGTGTCCCCGGCAGGCGGACTCTCAACCACTGCGCCACCAGGGAAGCCCAATATCTTACAATTTTATTTGTCAATTATACCTCATTAAAGCTGAAAAAATCCACAATGTAATTATTGGTTTCCTAAAAGTGCATAGTAAACTCACCTGGCTAAATCACTTCTTTTGTAATATGAATGTGTGTGTTTATGTGTATATTTAAAGAAGACCCAGTGATAACTTAGCCTTTAAAGATGAAAGATAACCTAAATACGGTCTCATAGAATTTAAATTTATGGCAACTTCAACGTCACTATACACAATGTAATTAAATTTATTTATAAGGTTTTCAAATGAAAAAATTTAATTAAAAAAATAAAAAAATACATGTATAGCATTTATCTGGCATGAGGCACTGTTCTAGCAGTTTATATGTCTTAACTCACTTATTCCTCCGAAAAATCCTTTGAGGTTAGTAATACTCTATTCCTATTTATATAAAAGGAAATTGAGGCATATAAAATACCTCATAAGAGGAAAAGCTGGTATTTGAATGTAGACAGTATGCTCAGAGCCTATGTCCCTACTTTGCCGCCACTCAACTAGGACACAGTGGTTGGTTGCATTTTCTTGAAAACTTTAATTCGGCTTAAAATCGGCTAAGTATGGCAGGAATTTTCTTGCTGGTGCAACTGAGAGAAGTTCAAGGGCTTGAACAAGGAGGAATACTCCTTGAGCAGGAATGAGAGCAATGGAGAACAACTTCAGGCAAAAGTTTCTGAAAGCTTTGCGGGCTTGAAGTAACTAGTTTCAAGGTAAGTTCTGACATGCAGAGCCTCAGACAGCTAGGACCAAGGAGAATCTGGCAAGCTGTGCAGTGGTTATACAAAGGCAGAAGTGCGGTGGAGGATTCATTTTAAGTGACTATTAGGCCAGAAGGGCATCCTGTAACATTTAAATTAAACGTTGGCTTAAAGACTTAAAATTATACTTCCCTCCCAAGCTCAGATGCTTATTAATTTTTTAAACCTGGCTACAAACTGATCTTAATATTATATATCAACATGAGTAGTAGCTCATCTTCATAAATTTTGTTATTTTTATAGTTACGTTCTTGTAGAAACAATTTAAGAATGTGCGAAATTTAGTTCTGATGCCCCTCATGTCTCATTTGGGCATAAGCATGAAAGACAACAATACCTAATAGTGATTATGGAAATCATAAATGAAAAAATTATAGCCTATTATAATCAGCATGAAGAAAGGCATGCCTAACACACCTCCCCTACTCCAACTATGGCAACTATTACACGGGATGATAACAGTGGAATTACAAATTCAGCTTGGAAGGCTATTATCACAAATTATTCTGAAAATCAAAAATACGATTTCCTCTGGAAATTAAAACCAGAATGTTTCTTGAAATTCTGAATAAAGAAAATAATATCATTAAGCAACAAGATGGGGTTTAATAAAGTTTTCTTGTTGGTTTGTTTCAATTTGATTTCAGCAGTCATGTGAATAGTGAAGAAAATAGAGGACACTGGAAACTGGGGAATACTAATCCATCACCCATTGATTGCTGTTCAGTCGTGCCTAATAAAGCAGCTGTCAGAGCAGCACTTGGACGTGCTGTGGTAGCACCAAGCACACCAGCAGTCCTGGTCCTCTATCCTCCTCACCCTCTGCTTTCTGGCTCCCCTTTTTAATTACTCTTCTTTCCCCTCCAGTGTTCCCTCTTTCTCTCCTTCTTCCCACTCTCAGAACCTCTATCTTTCCACAGGAATGAATGCAGTTGTCTTTCCTGGGACATTTACATGGGAGCAAAGCGAAATTAGACATCTTTCTCCTCTTTCTCACCTATTCACAAAGTTGACTCTGTTAGTAGAGCTTCTCTCTATTATCCTCTTAACAAATAGAACTTTAGGAAATGGGGAAATTACCAATGAGTATTAAGGAGTAAAGTAGTCTTTAAAATTTGACTGTTTTTATATAACCACCCTTTTCCAAAAATGATTTAAGGAGGTTTTCAAAGACATATTCAAATTAACATTAAATTTAAAATAAATAGATGGCATTTTATGACAAAGGATAAATATAAGTAAGAAAAAAAAGATAAAACTCGAGTGAGTTCACACACAAACACATCCCATGAGGTTCCATCTTTTTATAGATGGGCTACAAATTCAGATTTACAGGGGTCAATTCAAAGAGGAAAGCACAGTTTGTTACATTATTCATGGTAAACATAAAAAGAAATTATAACAGCTTCTCAGAAGAACTCCAAGTACTTCTAGAGACCATGGATAAAAGACAATGTCCTCAACCTCGTTATGAGAAGCACAGTAAAGTTTCACAGTAAAAATCTCATACTATCCCCCAAATCAGAATTCATAACAAGCTATTCTACAAAGAAGTTCACAAGTAGATGTTGAACAAAATATGGGGATTTAGATGGAGAAACACACCAAAAAATATAGAAATGACATAGGAGCTATGCTTAAAAACATTCTAATTATCTTTATAAACTCTCCTTATACCATCAGAAATGAGCTTTACCATGACCCAGAGACCTATGTGTTAGTCATGCCTCTGACAGAAAAGATAGAGCCTATATTGATGATCCGTGACCAATCACCTATTGTCCCTACATGTCTCCAACACATATCTTCTGCACAGAGAACATCTGTGGGGAAATGATGTCTTCACTATTCATTGAGATTGAGGCCCTAGATCCTTATGTGCTCTCCTATCTAGTGAGCCAGGCTAGCCACCTGTGAGCCAAACCCTAAAACTGTGAATGTCAAAAGTGTACTTGCTCTCTAAGTTGATTTCTCTTTACATATCCTTATTTTATCCCTTAACAGATGTGAAAGCAGAATGTTTAATCTGTATCACTAATCTGTATCATTCATTACATCTTTAAATTAGCCTTTTATAAATATCAGACACTACACCACAGCACTGAAAATGAATCACTGCTCTGAACAAGAACAGAGCCAATTAAACATAACATCACAATTTGCTCTGATAAAGAACAAATCCCAACTAAGAAGAGGAACCTAGCATTGGATCCATAATGAGATAACTCAGATTGAGGAGACAGCCTCATTATAACCCCCTGGAATTCTGCTATTTGTAGTGATGGTGACAGACATGCCCTTTCAGCATGATACATCTTAGCCAAGTGCTTAAAGCAAGGAGATTGTACATTAATAGAATCTTATTTGGCTATTTAGATACTACTTGAAGATAAACAATGCTTCTCTTTCTCTCTTTCTCTCTCTCCCTCCCTCCCTCCCCCCCCCCCACACACACACTGCAAAGTGTCTTTAGGGATGGTGATAGAGAATGTGAGAGAATTCTCCATGTCAAAATGTCTGTCAAAACTTACAACAAAACTAGTCCTTAAACAAGGGTTTCAGACAGGTAGTAAAGAAGCTGGGGCCAAAATTAATGAAAGAAAAAAATATGAGAAAGAAAGCAAAAAATCAGTATGTGATGAGATGATAAGAAGTCAAATGTGTGAAGTGTCCTAGTTCACACACTAAAATAAACATATTAAATGCATTTCATTAACTTTATCTTAAATTCATCCTACCATTCAATCTATAGAATAATCAGGCCAGAATGCATAAGGAGTAAGTGAAAGAACCCAAGTACTGTCATAATTCTGCAAATAACTCCAGTTTTCAGGATTTTCTTTCAAGAATCTGTTTCTAGAAAAGCAAGGTTTTTCTCAGCTGTTTTCAGTGTAATGCTAGTTTGACTGAACTTATGTGATTCCTTTTTTTCACTTTCTTTAGAGTTTTGTTAATTAGTGCTGAGCGTTAGCAGACCATACAGATAAGCTGGCAAATGACCAAAAACATGTTAACAGAGAATTGCTCATAATTCCCTTGCCACTAGTCAGAAATAATTGGTATCTTTCTTCAAGCTTGCCTAGGAGAATGACAAATCAAGAGGAAATGCCTTTTATTTCAAAGGATTTTTACTGGCTCTGGATCATAAAGCATGGCAATTTGTTTGTCCTTCTTATTATAAAGAAACTATAACAACAACATTTCTAAAGGAATACTGATCAAAGCTGAGGAGCTTAACATCTGTCAAAGTACAAATCCCTTGGCATCTAGAGAATCTGAGGAAACAGAGCTGCTAAAGAGTCAGCCTCGCTCCTTCACAGAAGGCACACCATGTAAGCAAACCACACGTTTTGGTATGAAGATGCAGCTGCACTCCACATTGGTAAATGAAACAAAAAGAAAAATCTATCATCATGTAGAAGTCAAGGTATAGGCTGCTTACCTGTTGGAATTGAGATAAACGAAAGGAAAAGGTAGACACATTAAAAACAAAAAGCCATTAACACAAAGAAATAACCTACCTCTTTTTGTTGTCCAAGCTAAAGGTATAATAAACTTCCATGAACCTCAGAGAAGACAGACCAAAACGGAGTGATGAGTTGGCAAAATCTGGGGAATCTATGTGCTAGTAACAACAACAACAACAAAAAAGAACAATTAGGATTGGCAACAAGTAAATATTTATTCTTCCTGAATGTTTTTTAACTATCCCACTATCCACCACCTAATATTATCATCCACTTTTGCCATTTCATTATTATGTACAACATATGAGGTGGCATTTTTATTATACCTTGTGCTGTGAAAATTTAGCCTTGCAAAGCCTGAACCTAAGGTATCTGTGATCCACCTTTAAGTGAGATATGTTTTATTAGAATGCATATACTTCTTGGAGAATTAGAACTACCACTTGAATTAGGTATGTATATTTGGAAATTAGGCTCCATTCCTACTTTATATACTAATTCTATGATTTTGATATTAAAATATAACTCACTCAAAGTGAGATGGAACCATTTCAACATTTCAACTTCTAATGAGCTACAAAATACAGTAAATTTTAATTTTAGAAACCACAGAATTAGTATAGAAAGTGGAAATGAAGCCTTATTTCCAAATATCCATCTTATTCAAGAGGTATAATTATGTACCTTTTATGTATAGGAAAGTATTTAGACTATCTCAGTTGGGAAATTAAAATTTAGCTACTATCATTTAAAAAGCCTCTATTGAGTGGTGAGGTTTTTGTTTTAAAGACATCCAAAATCTTCTTTACAGAAATGAGCATATCAGTTTCCTACCCTGCCAAAGAGAACACGTCTGATCCTTGTTTTAAATTTCACCAAATTACTTCTGATTTTTGAAAAAGCTTATGCCTTGCAGCCTGTTTATTGCTTTCTGAAACTACATTTTCCACCAGAGAGTGAAATAATTATTTTCTTCTTTTGGTTTCAGTAAGTAAGAGGGGCGGGGGGAACTCCATCTAAGTGGCTTGCATGCACCATTTTTTGTTACAATGTCCGATCTCCTTCACTTTTAATGAGATTTCATAAATTTTAGGTTTTCTTCATATATACACATCATATACATGCATCTTCATATATACACAGGTAATTTCTGAACATTTTTTAGAATCTATCCAATGTAGCACATAGACAATCAATGAGGAGGCTCTACCACGTTTTGGCTGGGGCGTGTGTGTGGTAAATCTTACTTTAAAGGAACCCAGTTAATAAGTATCCAAGTTTATAAAACAGGTAACTTGGAGACTGATTATTCAAAGACTCACTGAAAGATTTCCGCAGTTTCTTTCAGTAGCAAATTCCCTAAGGGTTTTCATAAATGATTCAACCAGCATTTGTTGATTCCCTGCTATGCGCCAACTGTTCTGAATAAGGGCGGGAGAAAAGATAAGAAAATCTCAATATCTGCCCTCCTAAAATCTGATGGTTGAGACAAATCCATAAGCAAATAATAATAAAGTTATAACGTTTTATCTATCTAGACTCTTAATTTGTCCCCAAAAGAATATAGGTCACTAAATTACAACTGTGGAATAAGTGCAACATTAGAAGCACAAATAAAGCATAGAAAAGTAAATAAGAAATATGCTTTAATTTATAGTCATATATATAAGAACTCTGATGATGAATAAAAGAAGAGGATTCTTATAAAGAACCCACAGATTGAAATCTGGCACAATGTCCAATCATAACTTTGAATACACTTATCTAACTAAATTCTATAAGTGAGTTAATATCTATTAACAATTGGCAGATAAGTAGTTTATGCTATCTTGCCATTTCTATTGTCTGTCTAATGGGTTGCTGATTTTATAGATGGCCATGCGAATACCTATTTGAAACAGCACATCAAAACATTGTTTTGGGAGAAAGCCCAGGAAAAACTCAAAAATTTGATTGTGTCTTCTTCTCTATTTCCTCATATAATTGTTGGGGATTTTAATCCTTCGGGAAATATCAGACCTTTAAATAAATAGCAAAATAAATCATTAGTCCTGTAAAGATTTGCTGGAATCATTATAGTTTGAAAACATTAGTTCCATGATTAATCTATAGGTAAAACTTTAAAAAAAAAAAACTTATCCATTTATAGGTTTCCAAAAACTAGTTTCTGAAAGTACAGGCTGCCTGGTACATAATAGAAACTTGTAGTGGACACGTGATTTTCTTCTGACTAGAATCAGAATCTCTTTGGGGAAGCACCACTGCTGTCCTTGGTCCTGATAGCTCTAGGCATGAGCATGTAAGTCAAGCCTGGCCACAGTAATTGGATAAAGAATGGCCATGTAGGGCTTCCATGGTGGCGCAGTGGTTAAGAATCTGCCTGCCAATGCAAGGGACACAGGTTTGAGCCCTGGTCCGGGAAGATCCCATATGCCGCAGAGCAACTAAGCCCATGCGCCACAACTACTGAGCCTGTGCTCTAGAGCCCACAAGCCACAACTACTGAGCTCACATGCCACAACTACTGAAGCCTGCACACCTAGAGCCCATGCTTCACAACAAGAGAAGCCACCACAATGAGAAGCCACACACTGCAACAAAGACCCAACACAGCCAAAAATAAATAAAAATAAAAATAAGTAAATTAAAAAAAAAAGCAATGGCCATGAGATCCAAATCATGCCAATAAAGGTCATTAGCAAGACTGGATAGACCTACAAGGAAAGAGGTGTTTGCTGTAAGGATAATGTATGCCTAGAGAGGCTGGTGGCCATCTTCACCTCCACAATGAAAGCTCCTACCTAGAATGAAGCTGATTCAGAGGAAAGCAGAGTCAAGAGATGGAGTAAAAGACTCAGATTCCTGATAACCTCAGTTATACTTCTATAGTATACAGCATGACTGAAGCTAGAGTCTCCTCTTGAATTTCCTAAGTCAACAAATTGCATATATATGTTTATTTAAGGAATAAATATTATTGTATCTGAGATTTTTTAATTACTATGTTTATGTCTGATTTGTCATTTACAGGTAGAAAAAAAATCACTGTGCATCTCCAGTTTCTCTTTGAGTAAAAGATAAAATAAGTATCATGAATTTAAAAAAAACCTCATTGTACCATAATGAGGTACAAGAAACCTCATTATGGTACGAGAAGACAGATACACACTTTCACACTTCACAAGCCTAATTCTGGAAACTCACAGAAAACTTCAGAGAGCATAGATTAAATTGTGTTATGTCAGTATTTAATAAAAACTCTACTGTTTGCTGAAAAACCTAATTCCAAGAAGTAACCATTCTTCTACCCCTTTGTGGCTTGCAAAGTAAATATGACATATCTCATATATTCCTCAGGAAGGCAGAAAAAAATCTTAGTGATGTTTCCTTGCTAAACATCTGGTATTAGCTAGATAGTATACAAAATAAGAGATGCCAAAGGAAGAAAACAAGAAACAGAGCTGGTTGCCACAGATTGTTCTAAGGAGAAAATACAAAACCATTTGTGTTTTTACTGATATTTCTTTGGTTGAAAGACAGTGGGTGAAAATTAGGGAGCAGGCTGATTTGTTGGGAAACTACTTTCATGTTTTCAATACTTTACAGGAATAGAAATCAAAGGGAACTTGCCTCCTTTCTGGCCCAGGCAGGATTTGAAGAGTACCATTTAAAGAAGGAAAACTACTCTCTTTTCCAAACCCCCTCCTTTCTGTGATGTTCCCCTTGAGACAGAATTGGGTGCTTTGCCAAGAACATGCAACATATATTGTCTCTATATGAGAAACAACAATATTTACAAACAAAAGTTTAAAAATGACTCAAGTCATTTCTCTTCATGTGGTTTCATGCCTCTTTCTAGGTATAGTTACCATTTCTTGTATAGGTACCTACATGAAAGGAAAAGAATGCTTTTGCATCCCTAGTATTTGGCATAGGCAATCCAAGCTTTAAATGATGGTATCAGTATTCCCACAGGAAGCCAGATGTGCTTCCAAATACTGTTATACAATTAAACAGATATATGAACAATGCCACCTCCTTTTGGGGCTAATTTTTGCCTCTTTTCAGGGTACTTGCTCAATATGTCTTCTTCTTCTTTTTTTTTTAATGCTACATTAAACACCAGCATCAGAAAAGATCACTTGCAGCCAATCTGCTGCCCAAGTTAAGGCTCTGTTCAATATTTCAGTGTTTCCAAAAATGACACACTGCTTGTTTGGCCCTGCCTGTGATCTTGTTTTCGATTTCTATCTGCCTTGGGCATCTCCTCCTGCCACATATCCATATGAGCCTAACTGCACCACATGCAGTGCCAGATGCTAGAAATACCATAATACCAAAGCATGTGACACAAGGATGATCTGCTCTTTCCCTTATAATTAAATGAAAAAAGTGTGGGTATATTGTCTCCCGCTTGGCCCCATCACAAATGCAGCCAACAGAAGCCAGCACACATGATTCATGTAAGTCCAAAGGAAAGATACAAATACACCCCTTAAAAATCTTTTTCAAAGACTGGATCCGCATGAGGATGTTTACCTTGTGAAGAAAAACAAGTGGTAAGGTAAAAGAAAGACACAGCAACACCTAAGGTAACCAGCACTCTGTGGCTTCTGTCCAAAACCATGTCACACACTGGCCCCATGCTTTAACACACCTGTCATTTCCTATTGTGAGCTTCCCAGGCACTGAGTTGGCGACAAGCCAGGATTAAACCTCTGGCAATTATTCACCCCAAGTCCATCAGCCTGTGCTCTGAAAACTCCTCAGACCCCTCAGACTCACCAGCAGCAGCCAATGTTTCCTTTGATAACTGCTACCTCCCAGCAAACGGAATTCAGAACAGACAGGCCATCTGAGAACACCGACTTTCATCTCTGAACTCCCTTACCACTAACAAGCTTCTCTCTAATAACCATATTAAACCCAACTATCATACACTGAAAGAAGGCTTTAAGAAAAAAAAAAAAAAAGTGCTGCAGGCAAGGTTTGCAACATAAATTACAGACATAAGGACACTGTGGATAAATTACCAGTGACACTGGGTACAAAGTTAACAGTTTGGCTTAAGAGGATTAAGTACAACAAGAAGCCTTGAATTTGGCAACTTTACCCCAAATTCAGTCTGTGATTAGGCCTCTAGCTTTGATTCTATTGATTTATCCTTAATATTATCATCTAACCTTACAAAATTATCTTTTCTTCTAGAATTGATGTAAACAAGTAATCATCAAAGCTGCATTATTCTTCAAACATTGAGTGCTAAAGCCTTGATGTTAGAGACTGAAAAATGATCACAGGAATTATACAGCTACTAACAATTTTCCCAGATGGATACATTTCCTATAAAAGAAGGTTTCAAATTTTCAGGTGTGAATTCATGTTTTCAGGCAATTTATGTAGCATTTAATATCTCAAGTAATAATGTAATGGTTTCATAATTAGCCAGGCCCACCTCCTCTCATAAATGTATATCTGACATCTCTGTAAATTTATATCATCTGCTCTGGGTTCCCATGGAGTTCTTGGTTTCCTATCCCTTACTAGATAATCCAAAAGGAAGAAATCAAAAGAAAGAAGCAATCATAATTGACCTACACACCTTGGGGATATGCAGCATTTTCATTTCCCTTCAGTCCATTCCTTGCCTTTTTCCTCAGCCTTGAGCACTTACATTGATGACCATCTGGCACATGGACTTCACAGCCTGTATTTTTCAATGGCTTTGACGGCCTCCTTCCCAAAACAGTCAGCCACAAACATGTCTGAACAACCTCATCGTAAAGGTCTGGTCCTAATAAACTGTAAGTTCCATGAGAGTAAAAGCTACAGCTTGCTAATTTTTGCAGCTCCCACAGCATTTGGCAAAATGACAGCACGTAATACACCACTGAGGCTTGAAAATTGAATATATCTGAGATTCTTACCACAGCATTCTCCCCTGCCTGGTCACAATCCTGCCATCTGTCTTCCTCCCCATCTCCAATCACATCTGCACTTCATTCTTATAAAAGATACTTAATAACCAAGTCTTTTACATTTCTTCCAGTCCATCACTGATCTCCCCACGGGCAGTATAATCCCTACTCAGTCCTGGACTGCTGTTGACTCACTTCTCTGCCAGCCTCATCACCACCATCAAAAGCCTCACCCTAGGACCTACTGGCAAGCTAATATCCAAATTAGTTTCCCACATATACATGTTCTTCCACTCTATTTTCTCTATTTCTAGACTGAGATGTCTAGAAAAGATGCAGAAATGGTGCAGTGCAGTCATCTTGGGGAACTCCAAACAGACTTATTTTCTATCACTCATCAACTCTTAGCTTACTCCCAGGGATTTCCCAGAATTTCTCTCCTTAAGCCCCCAACTCTTCACACTTCAAGCGTGTCAGGTTTGCTAATATTCTACTTCAAGAGGCTGATTTCACATGAAAGTTATATAAAATGGATACTATAAAACAATGAAATACATTGCATGCAGTTAAAATGGAAAAAAAAAAGCTTTGAATTTCTCAATGTTCATTAGTGTGATAGCCCAATGAAATCTATTTTTGGTAAGGAGGGTTCAGTCATGTGGCCAATCCACCCTTTGGAATGAGACTTTATTCCCCAAAAATGATTCATTTGAGAAGTTGAGCAAATATGTTACCTTTACTGAAAAAAAAAAAAGGTGGGGTGGGGAGTGCTGACATTACTGTCATCTGTCAAAGGATGAGACCACCATTCAAACTCTGAAGCAAAACCCAAAGTGGCGAAGTTTGACTGATTGCTCACCTAGGTAAGGGAGAGAGCTATGCTGGTTAGGCACAGTCTCAGTGAATTAAGCAAACTGCTGATATTACATAGGTTTTTAAGAAATACTGGTGGTGGAGGAGGAGACTGTGTTAGTTATAGAGACAACAGTAGGTTTACATCAGTCTTAAATGGTGGCTTATGTTGGATAAAGAAACATGCTTGTGCTTGGTTACAGAAACAAGGTTTGGTTGACGTCAGCCTTTGACTCAAGTTCACTGGAGTGAGTTCACTGCTGAATGGCTGACTTTCAGAGCATGAGCCAACTGACTGGTTGGCTTTCAGAGAGGAATTCACAGAAGCAAACTCTCATTAATCAATTGGACAGGTTTAAAACCAGTACTGATGTTTGCTGGTTATCATGTCAGCTTTTTCCTGGGAGTGTGAAGCCTTTAAAATTTTTTCATACCTAAAAAATGTACTAGCTGTGGTAATTTTGGTGCTGGTGGTACTTTTAAATTCCATCTAGCATAACATACCATTCCCTTGACTAAAACAGAAGACCCAAGTTGGCATGGAGGCTTGGTCTGATTTGCCAAAGTCTATCAGTTGGTTAATTATAGCCTAGAGCAGCATATTGAGAGGACTATGAAATCTTATCCAGGCCCAGCAGATTAGAGTATCATCATTCATGAGCAATGTTTGTTATGGAGAGAACAACTCTGAATGACAGCACCATGCCATGTCTTTTCTGATTCTGCCCTAGATCCAAAAGCCACTCAGAGTCTACGGTTGGCTAGGCTGGACTTCATGGATGGTTATGGAAGAGATTAATTTCAACAAGAATAATTGAACTGGCTGCCTTCTAAGCAAATGGCATTTGAAAATGACAATGACTGCGATGGAATAGAGGGTATATGTGCTAAAGCTATAAGGACAGCATCAAAATTCAGTGAAATCTTAATAAATTGAAACAAGAGTGAAAGAATAAATATGTATATCTAAAGAGGTAAGAAAGAACAAACATTTATATCCAGGAAGAAGAAAAATTTAATTGACAAACATGCCATTTTTAATAACTTTTTCTCTGAAAAAAGTATAAGTTTAATTTGAAATTTTTAAAGAATGAATAAAATGTTTCCTAAGTTTAATTCTTTATGGGTATTAATTTAGCATTCAAAATATAATATTTTATTTTTTTAATTTTAGATATAAGACATCTTTGTCTTCAAAAACAAAGAGGTCTTAGTCCAATAAATTAATATCCTTCATGAAAATACTATTGTTGCATACAGGAGAATTTACTTTCCTCTCAGGAAATTACATGTGCATTTTCCACTATTTTGAAAGCAACTCTCAAGATCTAAGGCTACGATAATTTTTGAATCAGGTGAAACACAAATTTGAATTGGACACTTGACTGGAGTATAAGAATATGTCACTTTTTAGTGAGGGAGTCTGGCAAACCTTTAGAGATCTATATCTCAATTTATTTTTGCCATCCTCGTCGCTACATAAACAATAATTCTTAAAAAGTAATTTTTATAATTGTATTTTTTATTGTTCCCAAAAGGAAAATTATTACTGCTTAATAATAAAAATAAAGAGAAAATAGAGATTCTAAAGAACAGATGGAATTCATGAATTTAAAAGATTATAGAGGCCTCCAGAAGTATTTCTCACTATTTTCAAGGGCTTGTTCAATTTTAATTTCCCCTCAAATACCCAGGGTTGAATCATGTTTTAAGATTATACATCTCTAGTGTTTTCTGACAATATACCTTGATCTCTCTACTCATAGTCAGTATGTGAAACAGAACTGTGCTCGTGATGATCTTTCCAGCACAATGACAGTTCTTTATATTCCAAACAGTTAATCCAGCAGACACTAGTAAGCACTTACCTTTATACAGTCTTCTACTAGATACAATGAGTGAAGAATAATTGACTATATAAGACTGTATAAAAAATTTACAGATAAGCAATAAGAAAATATAGAATTTAATATCAACAAATAGTGCAAATTGGAAATGTAAAGGTTAAAAAATGCAACATCATTCACTAATGGTGTGACCAAGCAAATGTCTTAACTTCTCTGAAACTTATTCTCCATATTTCTAAAATGGTTATCTCTCTCCATTGTGATTTTTATTATTTAATGTGATAATTCAGTTAGAGTACTTATTCAGTACTTAATGCATGACAAGCATTAGTAAATATGAGTAAAGACATAGTAAGACTCTGTGTGGAAACCGGGGATGGCTTCCTCAAGATGGTGAAACCTGAGCCAGCTCCCAAAGTAAAATGCAAAAAGGAAAACAGAATACATTCCAGGTAAGGACATGAGCAGAAAAATGGAAATGGAAATTTTCACGAAAAGAATTTCATTATATTCATCTTGGAAATTATAAACTATTGTCTAATTCTCCATAAGATCATATTAACTTTCTTTTTAATAATAACATAGAAACTAAATTGAGAGAGATCTTGAAAGGACAGCCTATCTGTTAACTAGGCTTCAGACAGGCAGGATCATTTTTAAATTACTTATTTGTTATTTGCTTGAGATGACAAAAAAAAATCATGGCAAATTACAAAATATGAAACCCTATATTTCGTGGCAAGCCTATCTTCCACTTTAAGCTAAGACAATACGTTCTTGAAGTAACTGCCAAATGGATGTACTCTACAAGGGCACCAGTCCTTTCATCAACCTCCCTCCTTTCCCTGGAGCTGTCAGTTATTATTAATGTTCCTGACAGCCTGTTTCATCCAAGGCACTTGCTGATGTGGAAGGTGTTACTCTTGAGTGTCTGACTTATGGATAGAGAACAATATTCAATATGAAAACTTCAATCAATCAAATACCTGAAGAAAGATCCCCTGCCACAAACAACTTCTATTTGTCCACCTTGGTAGGTGGAGATACGAAGTATTTATTAGAGTGCATACATCATAAAAAGGGACTGGGTCACTTGTGAAAAAAAGTTTTTAATTAATAAATTTTCTAAAAAATAACCTTCAGTAAAGTAGATTAATAAGATCTCCATAAACTATCTTTTTTAAAAACTTGTTTTCAAAAAATGTAATGTATCAAAGATGAATGTGGACATATTCTGTGCAGCAAAAACAGAACAGCTTTCATATTCCAATACTCCCTCCAAAAGTAACTAGTAAATCTATATAGAATAGTTTTTAAAATATATCTGTTGGCATTGGAGAGACTTTGGGGCATCCAGGAACTGAGGGTCAAGATCTCAGAAAGGAGAGAAATTCTTTGAGGTGAACCCAATACTCTATAAACATTTTCCCCTTGGGTCATTTGTTGAGTCTTAAGCAAGAGGGAAGAGGCTGAAGACAGATGATAAAAAATTTTGCAGAATGAAAATTCTAAGAGGCAAAGAAGCCAATGGAGCTTTTCTCATAGAACTATGAAGATAAAAAAGGCACTTTGGGTCTGCTAAGGTAGCCAGAGGGGCCAGAGGAGCTGAGATCATCAACAGAAGGGAAGTATAAAGAAGTAAGCCCAAACTCATATAAGTTTTCCCCTCATAGCATTTTCCAATTCTTAAATAGCACAGGGAAAAGTAGATAAGAAGCAGAGCAAAAATCTACAGGAAACCTCAGTGGAGTTTTCTACAGTCTAACAGTGCAAATGAAATAAAAATTAGAGTTCAGGATCTGCCAAAAAGAACAGTCCTGGGAAATACCCTAGGTTCTTACTTGGGAACTTTTGAGTTCTATCTTCTGAGATGGGCAAATCTGAGATCTAGACTTAAAAAATCAAAACTGAAGCCTAGAATCACACTAATCCCTGATTATATTAAGTGTTCTGACCCTTCTCTACCTGCCTGATTGAGTACAGGGCAAATCATCTCTGGAGGAAGATAACATCACCCAAAGCCTCTCCAATTTATAGACAGGTATAGTTATAGATATTGATATAGATATAATGCCATCATTCCATTAAAAAAGTTATTAGGCATACAAAGAAACAGGACCAGGTGAACAGCAGACAATAGAAACAGACCAACAGAAAAGAACTTGAAAAAATATATATATATATGTATAACCAAATCACTTTGCTGTACACCTGAAATTAACACAAAATTATAAATCAACTATACTCCAATATAAAATAAAAACAAAAAAGAAACAGACCCACAAATGAGGCCCAGTTATTATATACAAAATTTAAGTTATGTATGCATGATGTTTAAGAAAATAAAGATGAAGAATTTCACCTGAGAAATAAAATCTACAAAAACACCCAATTATAAATTGTAAAACTGAAAAGTAAAATAATCGACATTAAAATCCAATCATTGTTTCAACAGCAAATTGGATACAAATAGAGAATTCATGAACAAAAAAAGACAGATTATTATAAAATATCCAGACTCAAGAACAGGAAGAAAAAGGATACAAAAAGAGTATAAGAGACAGAGATATGAAGAAAAATCTAACATTCATATAACTGGAGATGGGAGGATGAAAGAATCAGACCAAAGCACCATTTGAAGGAATATGGCTGACACAGTTTTAAGACTTGTGAAAAACATCAATCTACAGTTTCATAACATTCTAAGAAACTCAAACAAACTAAACAAAAAGGAAAGCATTCTAAGCATATGTTAACTAACACTCCTGAAAAAAAATCATGATAAAGGGAAAGATACTAAAAATCAGCTAAAAGAACAAAACACATTAGCTTTAAAGGGGCTACCAAATGAACAGCTAACTTTGAAAAGAAATGATGGAAGCCAGAAAATAATAGGATAACTGCTGAAAGATTTTTTTAAATCCAATATAGAATTATATGTCCAGAAAAAATGATCTTTAAATACAAAGTTGTAAACCATAAACAAAATAAAAGACAACCTACGGCCTGGGAGAAAATATTTGCAAAAGATGCTACTGACAAGGAATTAGTTTCCAAAATATACAAAAAGCTCTACAGCTTAATATATATAAAAACAACAACAACAACAATAAAAAAATGGGCAGAAGACCTAAATAGACATTTCTCCAAAGAAGACATACAGATGACCAACAGGCACATGAAATGATGGTCAACATCACTAACTAAGGGGCAAGCCCTAGGACACATTGATATTCAGGGTCAAGGTGAAAAAAGAAGGAACCAGAAAAGAAACTAAGAAGGAATGATGGAGAGGTAGGAGGAAAACTAAGAGCATGTTAGAGTTCTGGAAGTCAATGAAGAAAAACTGGATAAGGAGGAGCCATAAAATTTCATTCCACGGGCTTCCCTGGTGGCACAGTGGTTCAGAATCTGCCTGCCAATGCAGGGTACACAGGCTCGAGCTCTGCTCCAAGAAGATCCCACACGCCACGGAGCAACTAAGCCCATGCCCCACAACTACTGAGCGTGAGCTCTATAGCCCACGAGCCACAAGTACTGAAGCCTGCGTACCTAGAGCCCATGCTCTGCAACAAGAGAAGCCACCGCAATGAGATGAACACGCACCGCAACAGAGAGTAGAGACACAACTAGAGAAAGCCCACGTGCAGAAACGAAGACCCAATGCAGCCAAAAGTGAATAAATTAATTAATTAAAAAAAAACCCATCAATCCAAGCATCTGACAAGGGATTAACCTCCAAATATACAAACAGCTCATGCAGCTCAACATCAAAAAAACAAACAATGCAATCAAAAAATGGGCAGAAGATATAAATAATCATTTCTCTGAAGAAGACATACAGATGGCCAAGAGACACATGAAAAGATGCTCAACACTGCTAATTACTAGAGAAATGCAAATCAAAACTACAATGAGGTATCACCTCACACCAGTCAGAATGGCCATCACTAACAAGTCTACATATAATAAAAGCTGGAGAGGGTGTGGAGAAAGAGGAACCCTCTTACACTGTTCGTGGGAATGTAAACTGGTACAGCCACTACTGAGAACAGTTTGGATGTTCCTTAAAAAACTGAAAGAGGGGGACGAAGGGAAGATGGCGGACGGGTAAGACACAGAGATCACCTTCTTCCCCACAGGTACACCAGAAATACATCTACACGTGGAATAACTCCTACAGAACACCTACTGAATGTTGGCAGAAGACCTCAGACCTCCCAAAAGGCAAGGAAGTCCCCACGTACCTGGGTAGGGAAAAAGAAAAAAGAATAAACAGAGACAAAAGGATAGGGACGGAACCTGCACCAGTGGGAGGGAGCTGTGAAGGAGGAACGGTTTCCACACACTAGGAAGCTCCTTCGCAGAAGGAGACTGCAGGTGGCGGAGGGGGAAGCTTCGGGGCCAAGGAGGAGAGCACAACAACAGGGGTGCGGAGGGCAAAGCAGAGAGATTCCCGACGGAGGATCAGTGCCGACCAGCACTCACCAGCTCGAGAGGCTTGTCTGCTCACCCACCAGGGCGGGCGGGGCTGGGAGCTGAGGCTCAGGCTTCGGTCAGAGCGCAGGGAGAGGACTGGGGTTGGCAGCGCGAACACCAGCCTGAAGGGGGTTAGTGCACCATGGCTGTCCGGGAAAAAGTACAGACCTGCCGAAGAGGCAAGAGACTTTTTCTTACCTCTTTGTTTCCTGGTGCAGGAGGAGAGGGGATTAAGAGCGCTGCTTAAAGGAGCTCCAGAAACGGGCGCGAGCTGCAGCTAACAGCGCGGACCCCAGAGACGGGCATGAGACGCTAAGGCTGCTGCTGCCGCCAGCAAGAAGCCTGTGTGTGAGCACAGGTCACTATCCACACCCCGCATTCCGGGGAGCCTGTGCAGCCCGCCACTGCCAGGGTCCCGGGATCCAGGGACAACTTTGCCGGGAGAATGCATGGCGAGCCTCAGGCTGGTGCAACGTCACGCCGGCCTCTGCCACCCCAGGCTCGCCCCGCACTCCGTACCCCTCCCTTCCCCCGATCTGAGTGAGCCACAGTCCCCAAAGCAGCTGCTCCTTTAACCCCGTCCTCTCTGAGTGAAGAACAGACGCCCTCGGGCGACCTACATGCAGAGGCGGGGCCAAATCCAAAGCTGAACCCAGGGAGCTGTGAGAACAAAGAAGAGAAAGGGAAATCTCTCCCAGCAGCCTCAGAAGCAGCTGATTAAAGCTCCACAATGAACTTGACCTACCCTGCATCTGTGGAATACATGAATAGACAACAAATATTCCCAAAGTGAGGAGATGGACATTGAGAGCAAGATTTATGACTTTTTCCCCTTTTCCTCCTTTTGTGAGTGTGTATCTGTAGGCTTCTGTGTGAGACTTCGTCTGTATAGCTTTGTTTCCACCATTTATCCTAGGATTCTATCCGTCCGTGTTTTTTTTCTTTTCTTTTTTTCTTCAAAAAAATTTTTTCTTTTCTTAATAATTATTTTTTCTTTCCTTCCGTCCATCCTTCCTCCATCCCTCCCTAATTCCTTCCTTCCTTCCTTCTCTTCTCCTTCTCCTTCTTCTTCTTGTTTCTACTTTTTCTCCCTTTTATTCTGAGCCATGCGGATGAAAGGCTCTTGGTGCTACAGCCAGCAGTCAGTGCTGTGCCTCTGAGGTAGCAGAGCCAACTTCAGGACAATGGTCCACAAGAGACCTCCCACCTCCACATAAAATCAATCGGTGAAAATCTCCCAGAGATATCCATCTCAACACCAGCACCCAGCTTCACTCAACGACCAGCAAGCTACAGTGCTGGACACCCTATGCCAAACAACTAGCAAGACAGGAACACAACCCCACCCATCAGCAGAGAGGCTGCCTAAAATCATAGTAAGTCCACAGACACCCCAAAACACACCACCAGACATGGACCTGCCCACCAGAAAGACAAGATCCAGCCTCATCCACCAGAACACAGACACTAGTCCCCTCCACCAGGAAGCCTACACAACCCACTGAACCAACTTTAGACACTGGGGACAGACACCAAAAACAATGGGAACTACGAACCTGCAGCCTGCAAAAGGAGACCCCAAACACAGTAAGATAAGCAAAATGAGAAGACAGAAAAACACAAAGCAGATGAAGGAGCAAGATAAAAACCCACCAGACCTAACAAATGAAGAGGAAATAGGCAGTCTACCTGAAAAAGAATTCAGAATAATAATAGTAAAGATGATCCAATATCTTGGAAATAGAATTAACAAAATGCAAGAAACATTTAACAAGGAACTTGAAGAACTAAAGATGAAGCAAGCAACGATGAACAACACAATAAATGAAATTAAAAATACTCTAGATGGGATCAATAGCAGAATAACTGAGGCAGAAGAACGGATAAGTTACCTGGAAGATAAAATAGTGGAAATAACTAATGAAGAGAAGAATAAAGGAAAAAGAATGAAAAGAATGGAGGACAGTCTCAGACACCTCTGTGACAACATTAAATGCACCAACATTCGAATTATAGTGGTTCCAGAAGAAGAAGAGAAAAAGAAACAGACTGAGAAAATATTTGAAGAGATTATAGTTGAAAACTTCCCTAATATGGGAAAGGAAATAGTTAATCAAGTCCAGGAAGCACAGAGAGTCCCATACAGGATAAATCCAAGGAGAAATATGCCAAGACACATATTAATCAAACTGTCAAAAATTAACTACAAAGAAAACATATTAAAAGCAGCAAGGGAAAAACAACAAATAACACACAAGGGAATCCCCATAATGTTAACAGCTGATCTTTCAGCAGAAACTCTGCAAGCCAGAAGGGACTGGCAGGACACATTTAAAGTGATGAAGGAGAAGAACCTGCAACCAAGGTTACTCTACCCAGCAAGGATATCATTCAGATTTGATGGAGAAATTAAAACCTTTACAGACAAGCAAAAGCTGAGAGTGTTCAGCACCACCAAACCAGCTTTACAACAACTGCTAAAGGAACTTCTCTAGGCAAGAAAAACAAAAGAAGGAAAAGATCTACAATAACGAACCCAAAACAATTAAGAAAATGGGAATAGAAACATACATATAGATGATAACTTTAAATGTAAATGGACCAAATGCTCCCACCAAGACACAATTTCGCTGGATGGATACAAAAACAAGACCCATATATATGCTGTCTACAAGAGACCCATTTCAGACCTAGAGACACATACAGACTGAAAGTGAGGGGATGGAAAAAGATATTCCTTGCAAATCGAAATCAAAAGAAAGCTGGAGTAGCAATTCTCATATCAGACAAAATAGACTTTAAAATAAAGACTATTAGAAGAGACAAAGAAGGACACTACGTAATGCTTGAAGGATTGATACGAGAAGAAGATATAACAATTGTAAATATTTATGCACCCAACACAGGAACACCTCAATACATAAGGCAAATACTAAAAGCCATAAAAGGGGAAATCGACAGTAACACATTCATAGTAGGGGACTTTAACACCCCACTTTCACCCATGGACAGATCATCCAAAATGAAAATAAATAAGGAAACACAAGCTTTAAATGATACATTAAACAAGATGGACTTAATCGATATTTATAGGACATTCCATCCAAAACCAACAGAATACACATTTTTCTCAAGTGCTCATGGAACATTCTCCAGGATAGATCATATCTTGGGTCACAAATCAAGCTTGATAAATTTATGAAAACTGAAATTGTATCAAGTATCTTTTCCGACCACAACGCTATGAGACTAGATATCAATTATAGGAAAAGATCTGTAAATAATACAAGCACATGGAGGCTAAACAGTACACTACTTAATAATGAAATGATCACTGAAGAAATCAAAGAGGAAATAAAAAATTACCTATAAACAAATGACAATGGAGACACGATGACCCAAAACCTATGGGATGCACCAAAAGCAGTTCTAAGAGGGAAGTTTATAGCAATACAATCCTACCTTAAGAAACAGGAAACATCTCAAATAAACAACCTAACCTTGCACCTAAAGCAATTAGAGAAAGAACAAAAAAAAACCCTAAAGTTAGCTGAAGGAAAGAAATCATAAATATCAGATTAGAAATAAATGAAAAAGAAATGAAGGAAACGATAGCAAAGATCAATAAAACTAAAAGCTGGTTCTTTGAGAAAATAAACAAAATTTATAAATCACTAGCCAGACTCATCAAGAAAAAAAGGGAGAAGACTCAAATCAATAGAATTAGAAATGAAAAAGGAGAAGTAACAACTGAAACAGCAGAAATAAAAAAGATCATGACAGATTACTACAAGCAACTCTATGCCAATAAAATGGACAGACTGGAAAAAATGGACAAATTCTTAGAAATACACAACATGCCAAGACTGAATCAGGAAGAAATAGAAAATATGAACAGACCAATCACAAGCACTGAAACTGAAACTGTGATTAAAAATCTTCCAACAAAATAAAGCCGAGGACCAGATGGCTTCACAGACGAATTCTATCAAACATTTAGGGAAGAGCTAACACCTATCGTTTTCAAACTCTTCCAAAATATAGCAGAGGGAGAAACACTCCCAAACTCATTCTATGAGGCCACCATCACTCTGATACAAAAACCAGACAAGGATGTCACAAAAAAAGAAAACTACAGGCCAATATCACTGATGAACATAGATGCAAAAATCCTCCACAAAATACTAGCAAACAGAATCCTACAGCACATGAAAAGGATCATACACCATGATCAACTGGGGTTTATTCCAGGAATGCAAGGATTCTTCAATATACGCAAATCAATCAACGTGATACACCATATTAACAAATTGAAGGAGAAAAACCATATGATCATCTCAATAGATGCAGAGAAAGCTTTCGACAAAATTCAACACCCACTTATGATAAAATCCCTGCAGAAAGTAGGCATAGAGGGAACTTTCCTCAACATAATAAACACCATATATGACAAACCCACAGTCAACATCATCCTCAATGGTGAAAAACTGATAGCATTTCCACTAAGGTCAGGAACAAGACAAGGTTGCTCACTCTCACCACTCTTATTCAACCTAGATTTGGAAGTTTTAGCTACAGCAATCAGACAAGAAAAGGAAATAAAAGGAATCCAAATCGGAAAAGAAGTAAAGCTGTCACTGTTTGCAGATGACATGATACTATACATGAAGAATCCTAAAGATGCTACCAGAAAACTAATAGAGCTAATCAATGAATTTGGTAAAGTAGCAGGATACAAAATTCATGCACAGAAATCTCTGGCATTCCTATATACTAATGATGAAAAATCTGAAAGTGAAATCAAGAAAACACTCCCATTTACCACTGCAACAGAAAGAATAAAATATCTAGGAATAAACCTACCTATGGAGACAAAAGACCTGTATGCAGAAAATTACAAGACACTGATGCAAGAAATTAAAGATGATACAAATAGATGGAGAGATATACCATGTTCTTGCATTGGAAGAATCAACATTGTGAAAATGACTCTACTACCCAAAGCAATCTATAGATTCAATGCAATCCCTATCAAACTACCACTGGCATTTTTCACAGAACTAGAACAAAAAATTTCACAATTTGTATGGAAACACAAAAGACCCCGAATAACCAAAGCAATCTTGAGAACAAAAAACAGAGCTGGAGGTATCAGGCTACCTGACTTCAGACTATACTACAAAGCTACAGTAATCAAGACAGTATGGTACTGGCACAAAAACAGAAATATAGATCAATGGAACAGGATAGAAAGCCCAGAGATAAACCCACACACATATGGTCACCTTATCTTTGATAAAGGAGGCAGGAATGTACAGTGGAGAAAGGACAGCCTCTCAATAAATGGTGCTGGGGGCTTCCCTGGTGGCGCAGTGGTTGAGAGTCAGCCTGCCAATGCAGGGGACACGGGTTCGTGGCCCAGGCTGGGAGGATCCCACATGCCACGGAGCAGTTGGGCCCGTGAGCCATGGCCCCTGAACCTGCGCGTCCGGAGCCTGTGCTCCGCAACCGGACAGGCCACAACAGTGAGAGGCCCGTGTACAGCAAAAAAAAAAAAAAAAAAGTAAGTGGTGCTGGGAAACCTGGACAGCTACATGTAAAAGTATGAGATTAGATCACTCCTTAACAGCATACAGAAAAATAAGCTCCAAATGGATTAAAGATCTAAATGTAAGGCCAGAAACTATCAAACTCTTAGAGGAAAACATAGGCACAACACTCTATGACATAAATCACAGCAAGATCCTTTTTGACCCACCTCCTAGAGAAATGGAAATAAAAACAAAAATAAACAAATGGGACCTAATGAAACTTCAAAGCTTTTGCACAGCAAAGGAAACCATAAACAAGACCAAAAGACAACCCTCAGAATGGGAGAAAATATTTGCAAATGAAGCAACTGACAAAGGATTAACCTCCAAAATTTACAAGCAGCTCAATAATAAAAAAACAAACAACCCAATCCAAAAATGGGCAGAAGACCTAAATAGACATTTCTCCAAAGAATACATACAGACTGCCAACAAACACATGAAAGAATGCTCAACATCATTAATCATTAGGGAAATGCAAATCAAAACTACAATGAGGTATCATCTCACATCAGTCAGAATGGCCATCATCAAAATATCTAGAAACAATAAATGCTGAAGAGCATGTGGAGAAAAGGGAACACTCTTGCACTGCTGGTGGGAATGTGAATTGGTACAGCCTGGAGAACAGTATGGAGGTTCCTTAAAAAACTACAAATAAAACTACCATATGACCCAGCAATCCCACTACTGGGCATATACCCTGAGAAAACCGTAATTCAAAAAGAGTCATGTACCAAAATGCTCATTGCAGCTCTATTTACAATAGCCCGGAGATGGAAACAACCTAAGTGTCCATCATCGGATGAATGGATAAAGAAGATGTGGAACATATATACAATGGAATATTACTCAGCCATAAAAAGAAACAAAATTGAGTTATTTGTAGTGAGGTGGATGGACCTAGAGTCTGTCATACATAGTGAAATAAGTCAGAAAGAGAAAGACGAACACCGTATGCTAACACATATATATGGAATTTAAGAAAAAAAAATGTCATGAAGAACCTAGGGGTAAGACAGGAATAAAGACACAGACCTACTGGAGAACGGACTTGAGTATATGGGGAGGGGGAAGGGTGAGCTGTGACAAAGCAAGAGCGAGGCACGGACATATATACACTAACAAATGTAAGGTAGATAGCTAGTGGGAAGCAGCCACATAGCACAGGGATATCAGCTCGGTGCTTTGTGACCACCTGGAGGGGTGGGATACGGAGGGTGGGAGGGAGAGAGACACAAGAGGGAAGATATATGGGAACATATGTATATGTATAACTGATTCACTTTGTTATAAAGCAGAAACTAACACACCATTGTAAAGCAATTATACCCCAATAAAGATGTTAAAAAAATTTACATTAAAAAAAAAAAAGAACTACAATCCTGCAGCCTGTGAAACAAAAACCACATTCCCAGAAAAACAGACAAAATGAAATGGCAGAGGTTTATGTACCAGATAAAGAAACAAGATAAAACCCCAGATAAATGACTAAAGGATGTGGAGATAGGCAAGCTTCCAGAAAAGGAATTCAGAATAATGATAGTGAAGATGATCCAGGTCCTTGGAAAAAGAATGGAGGCAAAGATCGGGAAGATGCAAGAAATGTTTAACAAAACCTAGGAGAATTAAAGAACAAACAGAGATGAACAATACAATAATTGAAATGAAAAATACACTAGAAGGAATCAATAACAGAATAACTGAAGCAGAAGAAAAGGTAAGTGACCTGGAAGGCAGAATGATGGAATTCACTGCCACGGAACAGAATAAAGAAAAAGAATGAAAAGAAATGCAAACAGCGTAAGAGACCTCTGGGACGACATTAAACACACAAATATTCACATTATACAGGTCTCAGAAGGAAAAGAGAGAGAGAGAAGGACCCAAGAAAATATTAGAAGTGATTATAGTTGAAAACTTCCCTAACATGGGAAAGGAAATAGCCACCCAAGTCCAAGAAGTGCAGAGAGTCCCACACAGGATAAACCTAAAGAGAAAAATGCCAAGACAAACAGTAATCAAGCTGACAAAAATAAAAAATAAGGAAAAATTATGAAAAGCAACAAGGGAAGAATGACATACAAGGGAACTCCCATAAGGTTAACAGCTGATTTCTCAGAAGAAACTATACAGGCCAGAAGGGAGTGGCACAATATATTTAAAGTGATGAAAGGGAAGACCTACAACCAAGATTACTCTATCCGGCAAAGATCTCATTCCAATTCAATGGAGAAATCATAAGATTTACAGACAAGCAAAAGCTAATAGAATTCAGCACCACCAACTAGCTCTACAAGAAATGCTAAAGGAACTTCTCTAAGTGGGAAACACAAGAGAAGAAACGGACCTACAAAAACAAACCCCCCAAAATTAAGAAAATGGTAATAAGAACATACATACCGATAATTACCTTAAATATGAATAGATTAAATGCTCCAACCAAAAGACATAGGCTCCCTGAATGGATACAAAAACAAGACACATATATATGTTGTCTACAAGAGGCCCACTTCAGACCTAGGGACACATACAGACTGAAAGTGAGGGGATGGAAACAGATATTCCATGCAAATGGAAATCAAAAACAAGCTGGAGTAGCAATACTCATATCAGATAAATTAGACTTTAAAATAAAGAATGTTACAAGAGACAAGGAAGGACACTACATAATGGTCAAGGGATCAATCCAAAAAGATACAACAATTCTAAAAATATATGCACCCAACACAGTAGCACCTCAATACATAAGGCAAATGCTAACAGCTATAAAAGAGGAAATCAACAGTAACACAATAATAGTGGGGATTTTAACACCTCACTTACACCAATGGACAGATCATCCAAACAGAAAATTAATAAGGAAGCACAAGCTTTAAATGACACAATAGTCCAGATAGTTAGTTGATATTTATAGGACATTCCACTGAAAACAGCAGGCTGCACTTTCTTCACAAGTGCACACGGAACATTCTCCAGGACAGATCACATCATGGGTCACAAATCAAACCTCAGTAAATTTAAGAAAACTGAAATCATATCAAACATCTTTTCCAACTGCAGCATTATAAGATTAGAAATAAATTACAGGGAAAAAACAGTAAAAGAACACAAACACCTCGAGGCTAAACAATATGTTACTAAATAACCAAGAGATCACTGAAGAAATCAAAGAGGAAATTAAAAAATACCTAGAGACAAATGACAATGAAAACACAATGATCCAAAACCTAGGGGAGGCAGCAAAAGCAATTCTAAGAGGGGAGTTTACAGTGATACAATCCTACCTCAAGAAACAGAAATAAATCTCAAATAAAAAATCTAACCTTACATCTAAAGGAACTAGAGAAAGAACAAACAAAACCCAAAGTTAGCAGAAGGAAAGAAATCATAAAGATCAGAGCAGAAATAAATGAAATAGAAACAAAGAAAACAATAGCAAAGATCAATAAAACTAAAAGCTGGTTCTTTGAGAAGATAAACAAAATTGATAAACCTTTAGCCAGACTCAGCAAGAAAAAGAGGGAGAGCACTCAAATCAATATAATTAGAAATGAAAAAGAAGTTACAACAGAGACCACAGAAATACAAAGCATCATAAAAGACTACTACAAGCAACTCTATGCCAATAAAATGGACAACCTGGAAGAAATGGACAAATTCTTAGAAAGGTATAAACTTCTAAGATGGAACCAGGGAGAAATCAAAACTATGAAAAGACCAATCACAGGTAATGAAATTGAAAATGTGATTTAAAATCTTCCAACAAACAAAAGTCCAGGACCAGATGTCTTCACAGGTGAATACTATCAAACATTTAGAGAGGAGGTAACACCCATCTGTCTCAAACTCTTTCAAAAAATTGCACAAGAAGGAACACTCCCTAAGTCATTCTATGAGGCCACCATCACCCTGATAACAAAACCAGACAAAGATACTACAAAAAAAGAAAATTACAGACCAATATCACTGATGAATATAGATGCAAAAATCCTCAACAAAATACTAGCAAATGAAATCCAACAGCACATTAAAAGGATCATACACCATGATCAAGTGGGATTTATCCCAGGGCCACAAGGATTCTTCAATATATGCAAATCAGTCAATGTGATGCACCATATTAACCAGCTAAAGAAGAAAAACCATATGATCATCTCAATAGATGCAGAAAAAGCTTTTGACAAAATTCAACACCCATTTATGATAAAAACTCTCCAGAAAGTGGGCAGAGGTGGAAACTCCCTCAACATAATAAAGGCCATATATGACAAATCCACAGCAAACATTATTCTCAATGGTGAAAAACTGAAATCATTTCCTCTAAGATCAGGAACAAGACAAGGATGTCCACTCTCGCGACTATTATTCAACATAGTTTTGGAAGTCCTAGCCACGGCAATCAGAGAAGATAAAGAAATAACAGGAATACAAATTGGAAAAGAAGAAGTAAAACTGTCACTGTTTGTAGATGACATAATACTATGTCAATACTATGTCAATACTACTACTAAAGATGCCACCAGAAAACTACTAGAGCTCATCAATGAATTTGGTAAAGCTGAAGGATACAAAATTAATGCACAGAAATCTCTTGCATTCCTATACACTAACAATGAAAGATCAGAAAGAAAAATTAAGGAAACACTCCCATTCACCACTGAAACAAAAAGAATAAAATACCTAGGAATAAACCTACCTAAGGAGACAAAAGACCTGTACTCAGAAAACTATAAGACACTGATGAAAGAAATCAAAGATGACACAAACAGATGGAGATATATATACCATGTTCTTGGATTGGAAGAACCAATATTGTGAAAATGACTATACTACCCAAAGCAATCTACAGATTCAATGCAATCCCTATCAAATTACCAGTGGCATTTTTTACAGAGCTGGAACAAAAAATTTTACAATTTGTATGGAAACACAAAAGACCCCAAACAGCCAAAGCAATCTGAAGGGAAAAAAACGGATCTGGAGGAATCAGACTCCTTGACTTCAGACTATACTACAAAGCTACAGTAATGAACACAGTATGGTACTGGCACAAAAACAGAAATATAGATCAATGCAACAGGATAGAAAGCCCAGAGATAAACTCACAGACCTATGGTCTACTAATCCATGACAAAGGAGGCAAGGATATACAATGGAGAAAAGACAGTCTCTTCAATAAGTGGTGCTGGGGAAACTGGACAGCTACATATAAAAGAATGAAATTAGAACACTCCCTAACACCATACACAAAAATAAACTGCAAATGGATTAAAGACCTAAATGTAAGACTGGGCACTATAAAACTCTTAGAGGAAAACATAGGCAGAAAACTGTTTGATATAAATCAAAGCAAGATCTTTTTTGACCCACCTCCTAGAGTAATGGAAATGAAAACAAAAATAAGCAAATGGGACCTAATGAAACTTAAAAGCTTTTGCACAGAAAAGGAAACTATATTTATTTGTTTGTTTTTTTGTTTGTTTATTCTGGGTTATACTGGGTCTTTGTTGCTGTGCACAGATTTTCTCTAGTTGCGTCAAGTGGCTGCTACTCTTCGTTGCGGTGTGCGGCCTTCTCATTGCGGTGGCTCCTCTTGTTGTTGAGCAAGGGCTCTAGGTGCACGGGCTTCAGTAGTTGTGGCACACAGGCTCAGTATTTGTGGCTCACATGCTCTAGAGCACATGCTCAGTAGTTGTGGTTCACAGGCTTAGTTGTTCCATGGCATGTGGGATCTTCCCGGACTCAAATCCATGTCCCCTGCATTGGCAGGTAGATTCTTAACCACTGCACCCCACAGCAGAGAAGTCCCCACACACACTTTTTTTTTTACAGAAACTTTATTTATTTATTTAATTTTTTTCAAATTTGAAAAATGGTTATCGATAAAGATGTAATATATAATTTTCAGGAAATATGCAATGAGGTAAGGAGTAAAGAGCTTCATATCTGCTTCTTACTCTAAAATAGTTCAAAAGAATTATATATAATCAGAGAGAGGGAAAGTATAAATTAAATGTGATAAAATGCTATCATTTAGGGAATATGAATAAAAGATACAAAGATACTTTTTATATCATTTTTGCAACTTTTTTGTTAATCTAAACTTACTTCAAAATTTAAAGTTTTAAGACAATAAAAGATGAGTACATAAAGCGTCTCTCTCCATTACATCATGTTTTCTATTTTCAAAAACTGCAGAAAAAGTGAAGTTAAATAGAGAACTTTTCAGATAAGGAAAAACTAAAAAATTCTGTCCACAGAAGGTCCACAGTAAAAGAAATGCTGAACGGAGTTCTTTAGGAAGAAAAAAATAATCCCAAATGGACACTTGGAAGAGCAAGAAGTATTGAAGAGCAAAGGAAAAGGTAAAAAAGTTGGTAAATGAAAGTGAATACTGACTGTATAAAACATCAATGATAACATCTTCTGGGATTTAAATACATGTGGAAATAAAATACATAACATCAGTAACACAAAGAGTGGGACTGGATGAGGAGAATTAACAAGAGCTAAAGTACTATAAGATTCTAACCTCACTTCAGAAGTAACAAAGTATTAATTTTTATTAGTATCTCATAAGTAATAGATGCATGTTGTAATCTTCAGGATAACCACTTAAAAGAATAGTAAAAGAATTTATAGCACATAGCTAACAGGTGGAGAAACTGGAATCATTTTAACTACTTCATTAATCAAAAAAAAGAAAGACAAAAAGGAAAACGAACATAGAACAGAGAGGATAAATAAAACAAAAATTTGGGTTGGCCAAAAAGTTCATTTGGTTTTGAGTAAAAATAAAAGACAGATTTTTCATTTGCACCAAGAACTTTATTGAACAACGTATTCATTAACCGAACAAACTTTTTTGGCCAACCCAATAGTAAGATGGTAGAGTTAAAATCTTAATATATTATTATATATTAGTGATTGCATTAAGTATGAATGGACTAAATATTCCAATTAGAAGTCAAAAACTGACAGACTAAGTCCTAGAAAAATGGTATTCTGTTTTTAAGAAGTACAACTAAATATAAGGACATGGGAAGTTGGGAAAGAAAAAGGATGGAAAAATTATATACTATGCAAGAACTACTACTTTAAAAGCTGGTGTGGCTTTTAATATTAATTAAGCATATTAATATCATAAAAATACACTTCAAGGCAAGAAGCATTACAAGAGATAAAGAAGGATTCTTCTAAAGGTAAAGGGGAAGATAAAATAACCTTTAAACGTGCATTCTCCTAATAGTATAGCTTTAAAATATATAAAGCAAAATTTAACAGAACTAAAGAGAGAAATGTGAATATATCCACCATCACAGTGGGAAATTTTAATATACCTCTCTCAGAAGTTGATAGACTAAATAAAGCTGGACAATACAGTTAACTGGTTTTACCTTATTTTCATGAATACTTAAACCAAGAACGGAAAACAGAAAATTTTTTCAAGTGCAATGAAATATTTATCAAGATTGACCCATGGTAAAGCAATTCTCAACTAATTTCAAAGGACTGAAATCATTCAAGAAAATTAGCCTAGAAATCAGTAGGAGAAATATAATTACAAAATCCCCAACTATTTGGAAACTAAGTAACTCATGGGTCAAAGAAATAACCACAATGGAAATTAGATAATATTTTCTAAATAATGACAATTAAAACATACTATATCCAATCTTGTGGAATTCAGCTAAAACTGTAATTATAGGGAAAATTTTAGCCTATAATTAATATTTTAGGAAAGAAGAAAGACTGAAAGCAATGCTGAAATATCTCAGCGAGTTAGAAAAAAACAACAAATTAAATTCAAATGAAAGTCGAAGGAAAAAAATTATAAAGAGTAGAAATAAATGAAGTAGAAAATATGCAAAAGAGATCAAGAAAAGAGAGGGAAGATACAAATGACCAACATCAGGGATACAAAATGGGACATCACTACAGACACTCTGGATATTAAAAAGAAAATTACAAGTTATCATAAATAACTGTTTTCTAATAAATTTGAAAATACATATAAAATAAATTCCTAAACACAACTTACAAAAATTAACACAAGAAATTAAAAATTAGAATATTACTATACTAGAAAATAAATGGAATCTGTAATCAAAAACGTAACCACCACAAAACAATCTCCAGATCCAGATGGCTTCACCAGTAAATTCCTCCACATACTAAGAAACATGTAAAACCAATCTTACACGAACTTAACCAGAGAACAGAATAAAAGGAAACATTTTTCAACTCATTTTATAAAGCCAGCATAATATTTATACCAAAACCTGGCAAATGAAATTCAAGAAGGAAATGTATATGTCAATTTCTCTCATGAACATAGTCATAAAAATCTTAGACAAAGTATTAGTAAATCAAATCCAGTAGTACATAAAAAAATCATAACCAATTAGAATTTATTCAAGAAATACAAGGTTGGTTTAAACAAACTAAATTTAATCAGTGTATTCACCACCTTAACTAGGTAAAGGAGAAACATTATATAAATACATAGAAGAAAATATATTTGATAAAATTCAACACCCATTTAGATTATTAAAAAAAAACCTCTTGGCAAGCTAGGAATAAATAGGAACTTCCTAAATCCAATAAGATACTTACAGAAACCCTACTGGAAACATCATGCTGAAATGTGAAAGAGTTTCCCCCATCCCCACTTTGTAGACCAGGAATAAGACAAGAACACCTTCTATCACCACTTCTACTCAACATCGTAAATTTTGAAACTGAAAACTTGGACTCTTTCTCTCTCTCTCTCTACATATATATATATATATATATATATATATATATACACACACACATATATATATAAAATATACACACACATACACATACACACATACATTTATAATTTTAATATATAAATTATAAATACAAAAAAGAAAAATTATCATTATTTACAGATGACATGACTGCATATAAAAATATCCAAAAGATTGTTCAGAAATCTATTAGAGTTATTAAGAGAATTTAGCAAGGAATCTGTATAAGATTAACATGCAAAAATAAATATATCTATATACAAAAACAAGCTATTAAAAATAAATTTTTAAAGATACTATTTCTTAAAGCATCTAATACCTAAGTATAAATCCAATAATAGATATTCAAGACTTGAACACAAAAACATAAACAGATATTTTTAAAGATCTATATAATAAAGAGAAATACCATGTTCTCACATTGGAAGATTCAGTATTGTTAAAATGTCAGTTTCCCCAACATTGACACATATATCAATCAAAATCCCAGAAGGTTTTAAAGAGGAGATGTGGAATAAACTGATTCTTTAAATTTTCATGGAAACTCAAAGGACCAAGTAAAGTCCTTTCTTCAAGAATATTGAAGAAAAATAGAGCTGGAGAACTTACTACACTGTTATCAAGAGTCAAGATATAAAGCTCCAGTACTTAAGATACTGTATTTAGAAGACAGACCAATAGAACAAAAGTGAGTCCAGAAAGAGATCTAGCCTTCCTGATGAAGGAAACACTGTTATATAGGGAAAAGAAATGTTTTTTTCAATAAAGGGTGTTCTGTTAATTATATACTTGCATAAAAATTGAATAAATTTTGACTCCATCTACATCTATTGATATAAATATCAATTCTACATAGAATGTATATCTAAATGTAGAACATCAAACAATAAAACTTTTAGAAAATGAATAAAGATAATATTCTTATCTTGTGGGAAGCAAAGATTTTTCAAATAGGACATAAAAAGCACTAAGCATAGAGTAAAAGATTAATAGATTACACTACATTAAAAGAGTGAAATTCTGTGCATCCAAAGATACTATTAAGACAATAGAAGATCATGCAACAAAGTGAAAGGAGAAATTTACAACTGTATATCAAACAAACAATTCATATGCAGAATTTAAAAGAACTACAGATCAATGAGAAAAAAACAACTTATTAGGATAATGGACACTGCACGGAAGAGGTTCTCCAAAAGGCCAATAAACATATGAAAAGTTGTTCAACTTCATTAGTCTCCAAGGATATGTTACTTAAAACCACAATGAGATTTCATTATACAAGACCAGAATAGTTATTATTAAGTGACTAACAATGCCACGTGTTAGCAAGGATGGGAAGCACCTGGAACTCTTGGTACACTAATAGAGATGGAGTAAATTGGTACAACCATTTTGGGAAAACCATTCACTGCTATCTACAACAACTGAACATATGCATTTCCTATGACTTAGAAATTCCACCCCTAGATAGATACATATGTGTATATATATACTCAACAAAAGACTTACAAGAATACCTTATATGAACATACATGAGTATTCACAGCAGCACTATTTGTGACAGTCAAAAATTGGAAACAACCCAAATGTTCATAATAAGCAAACAAATATGACAAATTGTGTTATAGTCATACAATAGAATATTACACAGCTGTGAAAATGAATAAATTACTGCCACGACAACAACATGGAAGAGTTTTCCAAATATAATGTTGAGTGAAAGACGTCAGACAAAAGAGAGGACGTATTATATGATTCCTTTTATATAAAATTAAAAACAGAGAGAGATAGTTATAGAAGCCAGGATATTACTTACCTTTGGGAAAGAAGAGTAATAACTGGGAAAGAGCACAAGAAGTGTCTCTGGATGCTGGTAATTTTCTGCTTCATGGTCTGGGGAGTAGCTACACAAGTAATTTACTTCGTAAAAGATTATCAAGCTTAGGATTTATGCACTTTTCCTTATGTGTGTTATCTTCAATAAACAGCTTAAAAAGTAAAAAAACATGTGAACTGCATGAAGTCTGACATTAAAGGGAGACTGACTCCTATTAGCAAGAGACATTAAGAATAAGTCTACGATGTAACTTAGCATTCACAAAAAGAACACTACTGTTTTAGGCTGCATAAAAAAGGCATTCTGGGGCTTCTCTGGTGGCGCAGTGGTTGCGAGTCCGCCTGCCGATGCAGGGGACATGGGTTCGTGCCCCGGTTCGGGAAGATTCCACATGCCGCGGAGCAGCTGGGTCCGTGAGCCATGGCTGCTGAGCCTGCGCGTCCGGAGCCTGTGCTCCGCAGCGGGAGAGGCCACAGCAGGGCCCGCGTACCACAAAAAAAAAAAAAAAAAAAAAGGCATTCTGTTATAGTCAAGGGGACTAGAACACCTCTCTAAAGATTAATGGAAGTACTCCAGAAGACTGCATTCAGATTAGGATATCACTATACCACAAAAGAGTGCACAGAAAGATCTGTTTTTTAAGTTCAGAGGAAATAAGTTTTTGATACAGGAAATAAGAGTATCAAAGTAATTTTTCTATTGGAAGAAAATCTTGCCAAAAGAAGAAATAAAACAAATTCACTACAGATAAGAAAAGCATAGACTTATAGCCATGATCAACCTTCCTCTTTCCTCTGCTTTCTCTCCAATCCTATCCTCCCCCCAATAACTATATCAGTGACATTATTACCACTGTTGTGTTGCCTCACCTTCCCCCAGATAGCCTCTCTTTGAGAAGTGGGAAACAAAAGTTTTAAATAAACACAAGATTTCTTGGTCACCACTGCTCAAAGTGGTCCTTCTTACCAAGATTATGTTCATCAACCAAGTTTTTAGAAAACTGATTAGAGAGCATATACATAACATGAAAGTTTACATTTATTTTTAAAATTACCTCATCTCCACATCTGGCAGCAAATGTGTCTATACTTTTATATACCTGCCTTTCATTGGCCAGAATATCTCTGTAGATATAATTACGCTTAAATCTCTCTTATGCTACCCTGAAAAAACAAAAGCAAAAGCAAGCTTATTGAGCTGGTAGAGTGAGTTCCCTTGCAAATCCCCATCCCTCCTTTACTCCAAACACTTAATAATAGCTTAAATTTTTTCAATGTTTTTAAAAGACATAGGTACAATGAAAAATAATATAAGTATCTTCATGGTTCAGATATAGAAAGAAATCCATAATAATGAAAACGAGTTGCAGCTCTAAGCATGCTATGCACCAGGATTAAAAAAAAAAAAAAAGTGCTGGTCTCTGGAAGGTCCACTGCTGCAGCAGGAGAATAAGGACAAAACACTCCATGTGTGTCAGTCCACATTCAGGCTCAAATGTTGAAAATATGTGCTGGAAAAAGGTATTCCTATCTGTGAACAGAGGCTGAAATGAAAAGCTGTTGCCCTTGAATCACAAGAAAAAATGAAGACTTCTAGGACTGGATGTACATTATCCCTGGGCCAATGTAAGAAATATTTTTGAACTGGGAACTCTGAGAATCCAAAGGGAAGCAATGCCAAATCACCAAGTACAAGGATGGTGTCAGGAGAGAAAAGAGAATCTCTTACTTAAGATGAACTTGAAAGTTAGAATTTAAACTCTGACAAAGAAAGCCAACCCATTAAATGAAAGCCCACAAACTCAACTAAAGGGAGTACTGATTCTCAAAGAAATGGAAACAATAAAGCATATGAAAAGTTTTAAAAATAAGTATTTTAATATCCTCAAACTGATAAAAGAAAATGTTTCCATTATAAAAAAACTAGGGGATTATGGAAAAAAGTAGGTAGATAAGAAATAAAAACAGCTTGATATGATAAAATTATAAATGCTAGAAATGAATATATATATATATATATATATATATATATATATATCTCAAGGAAAGAATTTACAAAAGATAAAACTTTAGACTGAACCCAGTTAAAGAATTAGTTATTGAACCACTGCTGGGCAATGTACCCTTGAATCTCTGTTCTCCCCAAGGTTTCTCTCCCTTGAACTTCTGGCCTTTTCATTTTACATGCTCTCCTTTGCAATCACACCCTCTTCAAAAGTTTTTAAAGTTCTGCTGATGAGTTTCAAAATTTTATCTCCAGAAAAGACCTCTACCTAATAGAGAGAATATAGAGATATATAAGATAATACATCCAGGTGCCTGATGGACACATTCATCTGGATGGGCTTTAGGTACCTCAAATTCAACATATCCCAACTCAGCTCAATAACTTCTCTCTCCACTTACAATCTGCTCTTTTGCTCCATATTGTTTATGTCAGTAATTAACACAACTGGTTATCCATTTATCCAAGTCAGGAACCTGAGAGCCATCTGTAACTACATTTTCTCCACCATCTTCTACGAGTAGTATTTCTGAACTCTATCCTCATTGCTCCATCCTAATGTGAACCCTCCTCATCTTTTACTGGACCCCTTTAATTTCAATAGCTCTTTAGTGATCCCTTGCCTTTAGTTTGGGACTTCTGCGAACTTTTTCCCTCCAGACAGCTGCTAGAGAAGTAATCTCCAGTGAAGTAAAAATATAACACTGACTGCTTTACTTCTCTTTATAAAACTCTTCAATGTCTTTCCATTAACTCAAAGTAAAGCGTGGTTTAGTACATGTTCAAATGAGGAAAGGTATCCTAAGAATAAGAAAAGGTATAATTTCACTTATTCCTTCAAGGCAGAGACTATCTTTTTTATCTTTGGAGTGATACCATTTCTGGCACAGCATTAAATGTTTAATGGATAATTCTGTGAATGAATAAATGACTGAATATAGAAATAAGGTTAAAATTCAGTCAGCTTTGTTTTCTGTGGTCCTGTCTATGTAAGCTCTACTCCCCGCCTCTCTAGCATTTAAGAGCGACAGTTTGAAGTTTACATGACTATAAAAGTAAAGATCAAATACAACACAAATAGAGAGGCTGTGTCTGGCTTAAGTTGAGAAGAACAGTGAGATTAGGAACTTAGGTTGTAGAGAGACAGACCTGGGTTTAAATTTCAATTTCATCATTTAATAGCTGTGTGAATTTGAACAAGTGGCTTATTCTCTCTAGATCTTAATTTCCTCATCCATAAAAACGGAGACAATGATAGTACCTCCTTCTTGTATGGATGAAATGAAGTGATGCATGTAAATCATTTAGCAGGCCCAAGTTCCCAGCAAATGTTCAATAAATGTTAGTTTCTATTATTTTCAGTACCCAATATTTGCTAGGTATCTCTTGGGTGGTTTTTCCTCAGAACACTGGAATCACTGGCTGGTACTAGGCAAGGAAGCTCTGCCACAGAAATACCTTCAGACAGACTAGGAAGCCTTTAGAATTGTTTTGAGAATGACCACTTTTCAATTCTTTGTTG
This sequence comes from Pseudorca crassidens, assembly GCF_039906515.1. Taxonomy (NCBI): domain Eukaryota; kingdom Metazoa; phylum Chordata; class Mammalia; order Artiodactyla; family Delphinidae; genus Pseudorca; species Pseudorca crassidens. The sequence continues at coordinate 77,371,736 of NC_090301.1, forward strand.
CTTTTCTAATTGCTGTTAATTGTAATTAACAGTATCTTACAGAGTTTCACAGTTTATCAGCTCCTTGTATCTCCACCCATTTCTAACCCACAGGAAATGCTTGGCAAGATACTTCACTGAAAATGGCTTTTCTTTTAAGAACAACATTGATTTATAGAGACAACTTTAAACAGTAAGGCATCTGATTATATGGTTCATGTTATTTTACTTCTATGTTGACTCTCCTTCTACCCTGGGATTAGTTGTTAAATTAAAACGTTAAATTATATAAAGACAAAAACCCCATTCCACATTTCACCCAAAGCCTCCTGAAACTCTGCATGTTTAGCAAATGTAAATGCTTAGTGAGATGTGTATTTTCTTTACTCGCTATACCTGATCTATGAGCCCAGACTGTATGTCCAGAAACTGTATCAGGCAGACCAATAGTACCACTCTTCAATATCAAATCTTTGTTTCCAAATCACATAAAACCTAGACTTTGATTTTTCTAATTTACTTCAAATTATATACTTCAGGCTCTTCACCCAATGGTACATTATACAGCAATAAGCAAAGCAACAAACAACAATATAGATAAATCCTAGCAATATGATAAATTAAACAGTAAATCCTGAAAAATTTTATACTATATATTATCCCTTTTTATAAAGCTAAAACAACTATAACTACAATTTATAATTTTTAGGGTTAGGTATACATATAGATGCAATAAAACTACATAAAAGGGACAGAAAGGAAGTGATGAACACAGGATCAAAGCCACTGACTACCATTTGTGGGAAGAGGTTGGAAGATGGAATGGAGAGGAGAGATATGGTTACATTAGACTTTACACAATTAGATAAAGTTTATCAAGGTCCTAACTTTGGCTTTGGGTAGCAAATTCATGGGTGCTTATTACATTGTTAAAAATAACTGTATCAGTCTGTGTATCAGCTAGGATCCATTCAGGAAAACAGAAACCATACAAATTATTTTAACAAAGATAATTTAATATGGGGAACTGGTTAAATGAGTATTTGAGAAATTAAAAAGCTAAAAGAGGGACTTCCCTAGCGACCCAGTGGTTAAGACTTCGCCTTCCAGTGCAGGGGGTGTGGGTTCCATCCCTGGTCAGGGAGCTAAGATCCCACATGCCGTGCAGCCAAAAGACCAAAACATAAAACAGAAGCAATACTGTAACAAATTCAATAAAGACTTTAAAAATGGTCCACATTTAAAAAAAAAAAAAAGCTAAAATAGAACATGAAAGTAGCATAGATATAGTAACTACAGGAACTAGCTGCCATCCTTAGGGCTGGAAGAACAAACAGAAAACGTCAAGATTATCAAATCTCAGAAGCTTAGAGGAGGGGCCTCATGGAGTCTGAGGAAAGGACTCTACCTGACATGTGCTCTACCTGGGAAAGGGCACAATAAAGCTAGTCCTGAGAATGCTAGAAGAAGCTGGAAACTGGAATCAACTGACTTTGTCAGGGCAAGAGGTCATTGTTGAAGCGATAATGACAGGAATAATGAGCAACACAGGAAGAAGTCCCTTCACCTCCTGCTGCCTTCCAGTCTCTGTCTCTGAAGCCCCCTATTGGTAGAATATAACAGGAAGCCAGCTGGGCAAGGAGGAATATGGTTAGCAAAATCCCAGCCCCAGAAACAAGGTAGAGAACGGTGGGTTTGGCACTAAGAAACAGTAGCTGATTAACTGCACAGACAGGTAGGCTAGGTTATACTGTCCAGACAACCTAAAATATCTAACACAATAAAAGTGTATTTCCTGCCCATTCTCCATGTCCAGTGCAGGTCAGCAAGGGGCTCAGGCTTATGGAAGTTTCCATAACCATCAGAGCAGTGGGAACAGTGTACAAATCATACTCTTGCTTTTAATGCTTCTGCTCAGAAATGCTTCATGTCACTTTTGTTGGTCATGTTTTGTTGGCCAAAGCAGGTCACATGACCATACTGAATTTCAGAGGGTACAGGAAGTGCCATCCAACTATATGCCCAAAAGGCCAAGAATATTAATAAAAATGGTCCATTTATGGGACTAGTAATGAGAATGTGTCATAAACCAAGAATTACAATTAATCCAATCCTTGGCACCTGAAGTAAATACACACATACACATATATATACACACACACTTTATATATATATATGCATACACTTTAACATCTTGTCATGCTACACCTAAGTGTTTTGTGGGAGTCACAGTGAGACAAACACAGTCTCCAAAACAGTTAATTACTTAGATTGTGTATCTGCCACATTACATTTAAAATTCTGTCCCCTAGGCTGCAGCACTAAAGGAAGACATGTTGATAATTTTAAAGACATTTTTATCAGATTTAAAGAAAACAGTGTGACAATGCTAGAAGGATTGTCTTTGACACAGAAAAATCTGAGTCCCAGTGTTGGGCCCCATTGCAGGGCTGCAGTGAATGAGACTGAATTAGGCCAACAATTCAAATTGGTTTAATTTCAAGTGCCAATTTCTACTGCTTAGCAGTGGTTACTGGGTGGTGGATCAGCCAGCCTCCTTACCTAACCCTCCTACCTTATTTCCCCCAACTGTGGCCATAAGTTGCTTCTTGAATCTCCAAGAGGCCACACTCTTCTAATTGGTTATGTCCAGTAATCTTATTTCACCTTTATCTTTAATGAGACAAGAGTTACACATTTGAATCTCCAAATCTCTCCTCCGTGTGATTAATTTTTGAGGCACAGATTTGCATTTTTCTTCTCCAAACACTTTCAAGTTTGGCCTGTATCCTTGAAGCAGTCAGGTACACAGAATGGAAGACAGTACATACCTGCCAGTTTTACACTTCTAAAAATAAGTCTCTTAGAAGAGGCAGAAAGAAATGTGGAAAGGCTTTCATTTTCTAATCATGAGATCTACTGCCCCACTCCCTTCTACTTTTTAGCCAGCATATAGACAATAAGACAATCTGGAAGAGCCAAGGTCTAGCTCAGGCAAGTGTGTTTGTTAGCACAGGACCTGCGAACGAGCAGTCAGATAGTCATGGTATGCCAAAACACCTCGAAATGGCCCTCTCTCCAGCTCACAGTGTTAAACCCTCAAATCCTATCCTGAGCCTATATGTAGACTTGAAAGAGAAAGAAGACTTTATGGAGGAGGGGATGTAATGACTAGAGGGACCTCAGCACTTCCTGGCATCCCCCCAAATCCACCCCTAGTAAAGCCAGATCACTGTAGTAGTCAGGTTTCTTTTTAGATGCCTATTTTAGAGGCATTTGTTCCATGGCATCATCTCTTTTCAATTAATCATCTTCCCCACACAGCATCAGCAGGTGTGGTTTGGGTGCTGTGTTTAGACAGACTCTGGAAACTCCGGGTGCCAGAAACCCAGTTCAAACTGCTTAAGCAGAAAAAGTCCATTTTGACTCACAAACCTGAAAGTTCATCTGGCATGACTGGACCCAAAGGTTCAACAATGTATTCAGAAAACCGGCTTTGCTCCTCTCGGACCTGCTCTCCTCTTCTTGGCCTCATGCTCAGACAGGCTCTTCTTCCAGTATAGTGCCAAAATTAGCCACCAGCAGCTCCAGCTCCATTCTGCCAGGTTAGGGGTCCCAGCAGAAGAGAGCACACCTCTTTCACAACAACTCTGACAAAAGTACAGGGGAACATGTCCCTCGTGGCCAAACCCTGAGCCATATGAGGAGCCAGGGTCCTGACTCCTCTTATGCCTCCCTTCTAGCCCTACCAACACCATTTGGGCTGACAGTGATGAAGGGGCAAGTGTACAAAGAAAAATCAGGGAATGAATGCAGGGAATGGATACACAAGCAAAAAAATCAATATTTACCCAGTTCTAGGATGGATGATTTAAGGATGCAGCTTACACTGAGAGTTCTCAGGCAATGTCTAGTCAATCCCTGGGGCCTGTTCAGTAACATCAAAACGTAGCAAAACATAAACTGAGGATATAGTAAAGGGAAAATAATTACAGTCCGCTTCCTTTTTAATAGCATGGAAGGAAAAAGGGAGATAGGGAGGGAATAATGGTTGGAGGAAGGAAAAAGGAGACAGGGGATAAGGAGGGAGGGAGAGAGGGACTGAAGTACCACCTTAGGATTTAAAAAAAGAAAGACTCTAAGCTCTGTGCCTTAAATTTTAAGATGATTACTGTGATTTCCTGAGATGTTTATGTTCTCATGGTGAAGTCACTACACAGCCTGTGCTTCCTTTTCACTTGGTACAATCTTTGTCTCACCCTGACTTCTACCCCTAGCATCTTTCTATGCACCAACAAAGGCAAACGGTTTAAGGCAGTGTTCCAGATCTCATTGGCCTGTGGGTATTGGCTGTGATACTCCATCTGTTAGTGTCAAGGAAGCTGTCTCTTGGATTTCCCAAGTCTTCAGCAAAGACCCAGGATGTCCCTGGAGTCTCAGTGCACACCCCTCTCCCCACTAACACAGTGATGCGAATGTCTCAGGTCCTGTCAGCAACTCTGGAAACAGCCCTTCAGCTTCCCTTCCCCCTAAAGCCCCTCTCTCCACAGGGTTCAAACTCAAGTCCTTAAAGCTAGCAGGAGGACAATAGCTGAGGCAAATGCCACTCTGTCCTCCCGCCTACCCTAAGCTCTTAAAGAAAAATTTCCCGTTCCTTGATCAAGCAAAACTCTTGAAGCAAGTTTATTCAAAAAGATCCACCCTCCATTCTCTTACCAGATGACTAAACTTTCCCAGACACTTATGAATACCAACTGAGACCCAAGCCAGGATCTCTGCTAAGCCCTGGTAAATAACAAACCAGCTCCTAGCTGTGCATGAAAGGTGTCTTTGGAGTTATGATATTTTGATACAGGGTCTTCCCAGATAAAACACTTAATGGCTCTGATTGTCTTCTAAAGTATCTCATCCATTAAATATATGAGGCAACAATTATTTACCACCAGAAGTGTCAGAATGCATTTTGCCCAGATAAATGCTTTTTTAAAAATCATTATTTTGTCCCTTTTTCATGATTTTTAGTCTTGAGTATATTTTTCTTCTCTTTGGGTCCAGAGCCCCAGCCCAGATTGTCATCTTTATTTCCACATCTCTATATCTCTTTCTCCTTACCCAACTTTTAAAGTATGTAGTTGCAAAGCACCAAAGTGAACATCACTAATTTCCTCAATGCAGCTGCATCAGCACATACCTTTGAAGGTTTTGGCCTAAAAGCTCATCAAACAAGGAAAATAAGGCTCAGACTCAAAGGACAAGTAGACCTTAGAACAGCCTACATAACCTGTGTAGCATGGATCAAATACACTATGGAAAGCACAGGGCTATAGTTCACCCATGAATCGTATAAGATGAGTGGAAACTTGTAGCACAGCACTAAATAAGGAGCAGCAGTAAAAGGAACTTCAACATAGGCTAGGCAGCCAGACACTGTGCAGAGCACAGAGATACAACACCTGCTCCAAGCATATTAAAGTCAAAAAAATAAAAAATAAAACAAACTAGAGAAGCTCTCACCTGAAAGGCACATTATTCTTTTGAGAGAAAGTGACAGATAAGGTGTAGAAATTAGAGATCAACTTACTTTCTTTTCCCTCCAATGAACTGAATTAAGCTAGAAACAGCTTCCTAGAGCTCTCATTCTCTACTTGACAATGTGCTAATGAAATGTATGCTACAGAGTTACATAGTTATTTAATATCTCATCCACAGTGCCTTGTTAGAATTCACCTGGGAAACTTGGCAAGCAAGAATCATGCAGCAAATCTTTGGTGGCTGAGAAGTAATATATTTTAATGCAATTAGAAATGGAAATTCCATGAAAATTAAAATTAAAGAACAGGAACCCTAAACAGAACTAGATCAGATGTTTGATAGGGCTAATTAAAGAACCCAGGTTTTAACTTGGTAAAGATTAACTGAGTCCTCACAATGACCTATGGTTCAAAGTCTTCCCAGGGAGTACCAGAACGATCTATATGAGGGTGGAAATTTGTGTTGGAGTCACAGAGCATTCAGAGTTCATTCTTTGAGGGAGGCATGGAGAAAAGTAACCAGGGATGTCTGCTTACCTGGTTTATTGAGTGAGTTTGCTGTCTTCTTTATTCTTCATTATCTCTGCATCTTAATCCTCCCCCTTCCCTCTTTTAATACAACAAAAAGTAAATCTTAAAAATAAAAGAACAAAATTCATACTTTGCAGGTGTCTGGCATATGTATTTAACAAATAGCCATTGATGGGAAAAATAAAAGAAGGAAAGAAGAAGGGAGTAAGGGAAGAAGAAGGGAGAGAGGAAGGAAAGGAGGAAGGAGAGATAATGGGAGGAAGGGAAGGAGGAAAGGCAAGGGAGAAAAAGTAAAAAATTCAATATTCCTCACGTTTCATGTAAAAAAAATACCACTTATACTTTCTAAAGGAAAAAATAAGACTATCACTATATTTTATCCTGACTTATTAATTTATTAATTTATATTTAAATTATTCAATGGTATAAATATTAGATCTTTTTTTTTTTTTGCGGTACGCGGGCCTCTCACTGTTGTGGCCTCTCCCATTGCGGACAACAGGCAGCAGCCATGGCTCACAGGCCGAGCCACTCCGCAGCATGTGGGATCTTCCCAGACCAGAGCACGAACCCGTGTCCCTTGCATCTGCAGGCGGACTCTCAACCACTGCGCCACCGGGAAAGCCCAGATCTTTTTATTAAGTGCATCACTTAATGCATCACTTCCATTAAGAAAGGACAAAATTATACAAGAACTGAATTGCTCCAGAAAATATGGATATGCTAGAGCTCAAGAAAACATAAATGTCTAAATATTCCACGAGGGTATGGCTATAAAGTGGTTTTTGCAGAGTCCTTTTTCTAAAGAATTTTTTTGAGGAGAATTTTTGTCCATAATTCCATGCTCGACTTCCTAGTCCAAGCTAAGACAGGAACCATAATGTACTCACAGAAATTTGACTGCGTCTATATCCTACCATGCCTTTCTTTAAAAGGTTACCTTCTTTTAAGGAGAAAAAGAATGTACTTTGTCAAAGAATTGACATTATTAGAGGAAATCCAGCTAGCTTTTAAATGTAAAGAAAAATGTGATTTCTCGAGTTTCTGGAAAAAAAATATTAGAAAGAAATGTGAGTTTCAGACTTTGGAGAATACAAGTAGCAGTGGCAAACATTCTGATCAGTTCATTTTCTGAATTTGGCTTTAAAAGGTCAGATTAGAAGTTTGTCAGCCATCTGTTTCTCTCCTTATCTCACGCAGACAATATCTAATATAAAGGAAGCCCAAGTCAACTAAAATTTTATAGATTAAGCATAACAATGTGAAAGTACAGAAATAAACTTCAGGAAAAGCTGTATTGTAAGACATATGTATGAATTCATTCACAACTTTTCAACAATTATTCTATAGCAACAATGAGAAACTTAAGAGGAGCTGAAACCAAAGGGTGCATGTGCCTTGAAAAATGAACAAGAAAAAAGGAACTGTTTCAGTCTAGCATGTAAGGAACTTAGTTGCCAAGGCACCTTAACAACAAGTAAAAATATGAAAAAACTGAAAAATCAACAACTCTTCATAGATCTGTCAGAGAAGTGATATCATAGGGCAAACCACTGCCCTGAAAATGGGAGAGACTGATGAAGAATACAGAGAATCACAACTTATATAACAGAAATCCACCAGCAGAAACTGCCATGGGAACCAGTGCCAAGGTAGGAAAACTTGAACTGTAATTCACAAGTTGCTGAAGGCTCAGTGTGGACCAATCTGTGAGTAAAAAATTCCAGGGGGACTCAGTCAATGGGGTAAAGCTTTTGTGAGTTTTACTTCCAGGAGCTCTACCAGGTGCCCACAATGAATATTAAAGGAAAAAGTCCCTCTTGCTTCTGGCAGGAAGAGGGGAAGAGGAAGCACTTCGAGATACACCAGAGTATTCCGTCCTTCTTAATAAGGCCTGCCCTCAGGAGAAACCATTTTACCAGAAAAAAATGAAAACTTATCATTTTAACCTCCTGGGGTTTTATCAGAGTCTAACCCACCTGGAAGAAAGAAAATATTCAACTCCATAAGTATCTCACCTTCCACATGGGAGAGGAAAAATACCCAACTCCAGTCCCCTCTAGTCATCCTGTCCCAATTAAGGGGTGGGGGTAAACTGAGAAGCACCAGTGAAGTTCACAGTCCAAAGACAAAGGCTCACCAAAAGACTGAGACATAATAATGGGACTGTAGAATACTTCCTTTCTCCCCACATCTTACCACTACATTGCTAAAGACCTATTTATCAAAGTTCCCTTTACCCAGTACAACATGTCCACCTCTCATCAAAATATTACAAGGCATACTAAAAGGCAAAACACAGTTTGATGAGACTGAATAAGCATCAGATATAGAGTCAGATATGGCAAGAATGTTGGAGTCATCAGACTAGGAACTTTTTTTTAAACTATGACTAATATTCTAAGGACTTTAGTGGGAAAGTAGACATGTAAGAATAGATACATAATGTAGAGAGATGGTAACTCTGAAAAAAAAATCAAAAAGAAATCCTAGAGATCAAAAACACTGTGATAGAAATGAAGAATGCTTTGATGAGCTCCATAATAAACTAAACATGGCTGAGGAAAGAATCTCTGAGCTTGAGGATACAACAATTGAAACTTCCCAAACTGAAAAGAAAAAAGTAAAAGACAAACAAACAAAAAATATATATATATGTGTGTGTGTGTGTGTGTGTACACACACACACACCCATATACTTTTAAAAAAAGGAACAGAATATCCAAGAACTGTAGGACAACTACAGAAAGTGTAACATACACATAATGGCAAGACCAGAAAGGGAAGAAACAGAAAGGAACAGAAGAAATATTTAAAGCAATAACGACTTAGAATCTCCCCCAAATTAATGTCAGTCAGACACTAAAACACAGATCCAGGAAACTCAGAGAACACCAAGCAGGATAAATGCCCCCGAAAACTACACATACACATATCATGTTAAACTTTACAAAATCAAATATAAATTAAAAATCTTGAAAGAAGCCAGAAGAAATACATCCTAGCTGTAGATGAACAAGATAAGAGTTACATACAACTCTTCCTCAGAAATCATGCAAGTAAGAAGAGAGTAGAGTGAAACATTTAAACTGTTGAGAGAACAAAACCACCAAGCTAGAATTCTGTACGCTGCAAAATTAACCTTCAAACATGAAGGAGAAATAGACTTTCTCAAACAACAACAACAAAAAAAAAAAAATGAGGGAATTTGTTGCCAGTAGGCCTGCCTTGCAAGAAAATTTAAAAGAAGTTCTTCAGAGAAAAGGAAAATGATAGAGATCAGAAATTCAGAAATACATAGAGAGGAAGAACATTGGAGAATAAATAAGTGAAGGTAAAATTACATATTTATTTTCTTATTCTTAAATGATCTGATAATAGCTTGTTCAAAATAATAACAACAGTGTATTAGATTATGTATACTTACGTATGTGTGTATATATATACTAATATTTATGCTAATGTATAAGTGAAATGAATGACAGCGATGATACAAGAAATGAGAAGGAGAAATTAGGAATATTTTGTTATAAGGTACTGGCACTACCCATGAAGCAGTATAGTGTTATTTGAAAGTGGATTTGGATTTGTTGTAAATGTATAATGCAAACTCCAGGACAACCACTGAAAAAAAGTAAAAAGAGAGGTATAATTGACATGCCAAGAAAGAAGAGAAAGTAGAATCATATAAAATTACCAATTAAAACTATAAAAGGCAGAAAAAGAGTGAAAAACAGAAACAAAAAACAAGGTCTAACAATAGAAAACAGTAGCATGGTAGATATCAGTCCAACTACGTCAACAATCACTTTACACAGCAATGGTCTAAATACACCAATTGAAAGACAGAGGTTGCCACAGTGAATCAAACAACAAGACCCAACTGTATGTTATCTACAAGAAATCTACTCTAAATATAAAGAAACATATAGATTAAAAGGGTGATGGGTGAGAAATGGGTGAATTGTTGTTTTAGTTTAAATACAATTCTTTAAAAAAATTTTAATAAAAGCTAAAAAATCTTTTAAAAAGTAAAGGGATGGAGAAAATATACCATGCCAATACTAATCAAAAGAAAGAAGGAGTAGCTATATTAATTTCACACAGAGCTGACTTCAGAGCAAGGAAAATTATCAGGGAAGCAGAGGGGCTTTACATAATGGTAAAGAAGTCAATTCTCCAAGAAGGCACAGCAATTCTTAGTGTGTATGCACCTAACAGAATATCCAAATATGTATGGCAAAACTTTTGGAACTGCAAGGAGAAACAGATGAATCTCCACTACAGTTAGAGACTTTAAACCCATCTATTAGAAATGGACAGATCCAGCAGGCAGAAAAATCAGTAAGGACATAGTTAAACTCAAGAGCACCATCAATCACTAGGCATAATTGACATCTATAGACCACTTCATCCAACAATAGCATAATATACATTCTCCTCAAGCTCACATGGAACATTCACCAATATGTATCATATTCTGTGCCATATGACACATCTTAACAGAGAACTTCCCTGATGGCGCAGTGGATAAGACTCCATACTCACAATGCAGGGGGCCCAGATTCAATCCCTGGTCAGGGAACTAGATCCCACATGCATGCTGCAAATAAGAGTTCACATGCCACAACTAAGGAGCCCGCCTGCTGCAACTAAAGGAGTCCACATGTCGCAACTAAGGAGCCGGTGAGCCGCAACTCAGGAACCCATCTGCCACAACTAAGGCCCAATGCAACCAAATAAATAAATATATATTTTTTAAAAGACATACGTTAACAAATTTAAAATAATAGAACACATAAAAGGCTGCTCTCAGACCACAATAAAATTAAACTAGAAATCAATAACAGAAAGATAACTAGGAAATCCCAGAATATGTGAATATTAAACAATATACTTTTAAATAATACATCGATCAAAGAAGAATCTCAGGAGAAGTTTTAAAATATTTTTAACTAAATGGAAATGAAAACACAACTTATCAAAATTTGTGGGATGCAGCAAAAGCAGTGGATCATAAAACTAAATATAAAACACAGAACTATAAAATGCCTAGAAGAAAACTGAGGAGAAAATCTAGATGACCTTGGGTATGGTGATGATATTTTACCAATGTATACAACACTGAAGGCACAATCCAAGAAAGAAATAATTGATAAACTGGACTTCATTAAAATTTAAAACTTTGGTTCTGTGAAAGATACTGCCAAGTGAATGAGAAGATAAGCCACAAATAGGGAAAGTATTTGCAAATAGGGAAAGTATTTGCAAAGAACACATCTAATAAAGGACTATTATCCAAAATATACACAGAACTCTTAAAACCAGACAATAAGAAAGCAACTCAATTTAAAAGAGGGCAAAAGGTCTAAACAGACATATCAACAAAGATGTTATCCAGATGGCAAGGAAGAATATGAAAAGATGTTCAGCATCATATGTCATCAGGGAAATGCAAGTAAAAACAGCAAGTTATCAATACACACCTATTACAATGATCCATATCCAAAACTCTGACACCATGAAATGCCGGTGAGGATGTGGAGCAACACTGCTGGTGAGAGTACAAAAGGGTACATCCACTTTGAAAGACAGTTCGAGTCTACAGCCTTACCACACTGAATGCACCCAATCTCGTCTGAAAGACAGTTTGACAGTTTCTTACTAAACTAAACATAATCCAACCATACAATCCAGCAATAGCACTCCAAGGCATTTACCAGTCCACACAAAAACTTGGCACACAGATGTTTATGGAAGCTTTATCCACAATTGTTAAAACTTGGAAGCAATCATGTTGTCCTTCAGTAGGTGAAGGAATAAATAAACTGTGGTACATCCAGACAAAGGGATATTATTCAGCACTGAAACGAAATGAACTAAGAAGCCATAAAGAGACATGGAGGAAACTTAAATGCTTATTATTAAGTGAAGGAAGCCAATCTGAAAGGCTACATACTGTATGATTCCAACTATATAATATTCTGAAAAAAGGCAAAACTTTAGAGACAGTAGAAATATCAGTGGTTTCCAGGGGTTAGGGAGTAGAGAGAGATGAGTGGGCACACCACAGAGGATTTTTAGGGCAATGAAACTATTCTGTACAAACTACAGTGATGGATACATGTCATTATACATTTGTCAAAACCCATAGACTGTACAGCACCAAAAGTAAACCCTAAGGTAAAACTATGGACTTTGGGTGATAATGATATATCACTGTAAGTTCATAGATTGAAACAAATGCACCACTGTTGTACAGGGATGTTGTGCATGTGTAGGGATAAGGAGTATGTGGGACTCTGCAATTTCCACTAGGTTTTGCTGTGAACTTAAAACCACTGTAAAATAAATCTTACTAATTAAAAAATGAATAATAATGCAAAGACAATTAAAATTTATCAGGCAAGCACACATCCTCCACAGAGACTAGAATACAGATTCCTTAATTCAAAAAACAAAAAAAAAAGAAAAGAAGAGAAATGAGCATCTACCAGATAGGAGGCACTCTCCAGGCTACTAGGAATATAAAATAAATGAGACTTAGATCCTACCAAATGGCGTGAGGATAATATAATCACATAATTATAACGTGTTATGAGAAATTCTATAATAAAGATATGTGCAAAGTACTATGGAACACAGAGAAAGGAGATATAGCAGAGTTTCAACATTTAATTTATCTGCTGAACTATGGGAGCTACCATCTGTGAAGATGAGGTATTACTACAACAAATGAATATGTTAATTTGTACAAAATTTACAGAGGCTTAATAGTAATATGAAAAAGGAAAAAAAAAACTAAAGATAAGTTAGTACTTTAGAATTCTCCACCTAGATTCTTGCCCTTCTAGGGATGCAAGTGTTACCTTAAAAACAAATGGTTTTAATTCCCAGACATTTGCATGTAGACTGTCCTTATATTTTTTCCCTTTAATATAGCTCAGTGTTCTCAATCTTTAGGATATATAAGAAATAGCATACAGGATTGATGTATATCATATTTTGTAGCTAAGCTTCAGAATTTTCTAGGCTTCTTTTGACCACACAATTTACTGGCTTCACATGGTGTTCTCTTAGGCCTCTACTAATTTGTTTTAGGTATTTTCCCAGAGGATGTTGACAGTAGAACAGAATCTAACAAGAGAAAATAAATTGTTTTAATTTAATTTTAAAATAAACTCACTCAAATCTTTTGAAATATGTGATTTCATACTTAGATTGGGATTCAAGTGTCCCATATAATCTGACAGGAAAATGCATAAAATGTGACATGTTACCAAAAAAATTCTCATCACTAATGTGTCACTGCTTAAAATATTTATACATAAAATTGAAACTAGTGAATAAGTAAGTTAAAAGGAGTTTTGATATGAACACAAATGTTGACTTACCACTGACAGAAATGGAAAGGTAGAAAATTACATTCAAGTTACCATTTCCCAAACACTATGATACTGCATACAGAACTGCTAAATTTCATCTATATCCTGGCATCACTGCTCCCTAAATTTCTGTACAGCACACTTCAACTTCAGTCATGTCTACACTACTTTTTTGATGGCAATTACTTGATAATACTTGCTTTGCACATCATGAAATTCCCTACAGACATGTGGGTGCCGTGACTATTTAGATGGCAACATGTTGAAGTTAGAATGTCAGTATGGAGTGTGGTTTCTCCTTGTTTTTATGGTCAAGGAAGGAAATGAGGAAGACAGGGATTGTTTATTTGCTTTCAAGTCTTGCAAAATAGATAAGGATTTCCCAAACTGTGTTGTTAAAACATCAGTCTCACAGGATATTCCATGAAGAGTTCAATGGACAAATGACTTTGGTAAATGACAGGTAGCACGTCCCCTTCTTAGAGATTCACAAGGCACATTAAAATATTAGACAACTCTTAGAAGTTTAATAGTAAAGATATGTGTTTCACTGTTTAACCAGTGTGCCCAGACTTAACTTGATTATGGAAGTGAAGGGTGGCAGTATATGCTATCCCAAAATATGTCACTTGGGCATAAGGATCATTTTGAGTTAAAGGCACTTGAAGAACAGCAGGGTGCTCTACCGACCCTTTTTTCTTCCTGAAAACAGAAAATGAAACTTTCATGTGAGAGCTGCTCTCCCAATGCCAGGAGGAAAGAAACATCCTTACCACCAGAGATGGGAGTTGAGGCTGAAAGAATTCTATACAGACAGACCTTGTTAAAATAATTATCTCCCTTTATTCTTCCCATTTATCTTAATTATTTTCCACAATTGCCTCTCTTTGTTTAACCTAGTATAAAAATATTTAGATTTTGCCTATTCTTTTGGGTCTTTGTTTCCTTACGAGGGTTCCTGTGTCATGTAAAACTTATACTAAATAAATGTATTTCTCTCCTGTTAATCTGTTTTATATCAATTGAATTCTCAAGCCCAGTTGGAGACCCTAAGAGCTAGAGGTAAAATTTTTGCCACCACTATACAACCCATTTTATTTAATGCTTACTAGCAACCACTGAGAATGACTATTTTTTAGAACACACTACAGAAAATGCTGCACCAGAGAAAAGCAGAGAAGTTATTTTTGAAGATGTGTCTCCCATTTTAAACAGAAATTCTTACTTTACAAAACAGATAAATGACGAATTATATTTTTAAAAAACTCCCCTTGGAGACGCAAGAGGGAAGAGATATGGGAACATATGTATAACTGATTCACTTTGTTATAAAGCAGAAACTAACACACCATTGTAAAGCAATTATACTCCAATAAAGATGTAAAAAAAAAAAAAACTCCCCTTATACATTTAAAATGAACTAATAAACTTTCAGTTTGTTTTGCTTAGTTAACTTATATGCAATTCTTTTAGAGAAAATAATAATTGGTCTTCTTAAAACCATCCAATGTCAAAATAATTCTTCCCAATCACACATGATATGGCCACAAAAAGTGAAGACTCTGGAATTCAATGACACATTAACTAACCAGGTCTTTTATTAAACACATTTATTAAAGTAACATGCACAAACTAAGCACTCAATAAATTCTAGTTGAATTGAATTGAATTGAATCACAGTATGCTTATTGGGACAAAACCTAAAAACCAATGAGGTAAAGTTTTCTGCCCACAATGTGTGTTATAAACCAATTAGTACACCTGCAGTTGGTAAGTAGAGAAATGCTATCCGTGTAGAATGCAGAAGTTGTGTTAATCAAATGCAATTTTTTCCAAGGGGAGCCATAATAGTGGAGGAAAAGTAAACTCTTCAGCAGGAAAGGACAATCGTCTCTGCTTGGTAGCTGCACAGACAGGAACCCTTTTGGTTCTATATTATTTCAAATGAGTGCCTGCACCCAGGATCCGTTCTCCAAAGACGTGTACCCCAGCCTTTAAATGCTCTTCCTTTGCTCAGAACACCAGTTCCAGTTGTGTTGTCTCTATGTTAACAAGCCAGCATTTTCATTTTATTTTGCTTGTGTATTTTTAATATCCCATGAGGCAACAACCCCACAGCTGCTTTGCCTTCAGAAACCATTACTGTCTTGGTTAAAGTTCTGGTAACAAACTAACATAAGTTTTAAGTGGTCTGCCTCAATTTTATTTTCCCATAAGCCTTGTTATTTTTAGTACACAATTTTTCCTAATAGGAGGTTTTCCAGGAACATAAATTTCATGTCCTATAAAAACTCCTGCAGTTATAAATTACTCTCTTAAGTGAATGAATGAGTAATATGTTTTGATTATACAGGCTGTTGTTAGGTTGTTTCTCTAACCCAAGGATGTTGGCGGAGGAGAGGAGCTGGGAGTTTAGCTCTGTTATGGCTTGAATGACTCCAATATCCTCCTCACCCTTCCATTTGCTCTCACTTAGACTTGTTTCCTATTTCTAGAAAAATCATGCCCAACTCAGGGTTTCTGTAGATATTCTCTTGTCATTTAAATCTCAGCTCAAAGGTCACCCTCTTGGAGAAGTCTTTCCTGATCACCTTACCTAAGGCTATACTCTCCCAAACTTCTATTCTATCACATTTCTCTTTTTCATTGCCTTCCTAACACTTAACATTTCCTGATTGTTGTTTTTGGCTAGTTGGACCCATGAAAGCCTGGACTACATCTGCCTTTTTGACTAGAGAGATGAAGCAGGAGACCAGGGTGCTCACAGCTGGAGGAATAGGCATAGTGAAAAGGCCCTACCACATATAATCCACAGCCTAAGTACCTACGTTTCTAGTCTCATTTCATACTGCTTTCCCTTACAGCTTCTAATCACAGCCATAGCCATTCGCTGAAAATTTCAGAGGAACAACCAGTCTCCTAGCTTATCTCAGGCCACACCCCCCTCCTGCTAGTTCTTTGATAAATCCCCAACCTCTAGAAGACCTTGGCTTCTAGGAGGCACTACAAAAATATTTCTTGATTACATGACATAATAGAAGAAAAAATACTAATTGACAAATTAAGAGATTCTTCCCTGGCCACTTAAAATAACCCTTAAATAGTTGAATCTAGTCAATTTGCTTTTTTTCTCCCCTGTTTCTGTGCTCACCATCTGATTGGCTCTCAATGCATATAGATGAACAGACCTACCATAATTTAAAGTTCTTTTTGTTTCCTGTGTCTTCTTATGGAACATTCTTTTTTTTCTTCCCTGTTAGCTTTGTTGTTTTTTAAAAATCTGTATCATCTAAAGGCGATGGTATAAAAACAAGTAGAGTTGAGTCAATGGATGCCTTAGTGACTCAAACAATCTGAGTACGGTATGTTCTACTGGAAACACTTGCTTCAGAAGGGATACTAGATAACAGATTGAAGGATCTTAATATCCATATTCAGAGTATTTTCATGTCCATAGTCTTATGTCTATTACTGGCATAAAATAAATGAAAGTAAATTTTAGTCTCTAGGATTATTCTTTTAAATATACCATAAAATTCAAATTTTCTCCTTTTTTCCAAATCCAAGCTCCAGTTTCAAAGAATGATTCTCCAGAGAAAAGAATTATCTCTATTCTAGATCCGTAAAATCAAAACTATGCTTTAGTTGTAATTCACATTTAGATAGTTTTTCCATAATAACAAAATCACTAATTAAGCCATAAGCATTTGAACCAGACAAATGGGTATTTTGGTCTACAAGGAACAAATGATATGAATATATATTTTAATTTTTAAATTAAAGTTATTATTTAGGTTGGTGTCATACAGCTTCAATCACAGTCATAGATATGGGCACTAGTTTTAGTTGGTACACTTGTTCATTCACCTAACATCACTGAATAATATGAGTCATGATTATAATGTTCAAATTTAATACAGATGAATACTTCTATCTAATTAATATACAGAAGTTCAGGTACACACGTACTTTATTCTAGCTTAGCAGAAGCATTAAGCCCCACCAGCTCCCATAGCTGCACTATTGTCATATTTTAATGGAGCTACAAAGTCACTACCTTGCCTCGCAACTAGGAAGAGACTTGGCTTCTCTGAATGATAATTTCAAATGTAAACAATACCTTTAAAATAAAAATATTGGAACACTCTGAGCCTAGTGCAGCTGCAAATAAAAAAGATTAGAAAATTGAATGTTCCCAACTACAATGACAAATGAATTCACTATAGATGAAGCATTTTCTATTAACTGGTACCATGGGGACTAGATGACTTAGCTGTCAAGAAATTTCCCATGGGGTTGCTAGGCACAAATCAGTCCAACACTAATGAATCTCATCCTATTTACCTCACTTCTAAAACCATTATATAAATTGGTTCAATTCTGTACGGAGGATAAACACAGTGGGCTAAGGGATAAAAAAGGACAGGGAGAGCTTGGCGTTAACACACACTGGCAGTCTCACATACTTCTTGTTTACGCTAGATCCACTACACAAATATAAGCTAATAAATAGTAGTTTTTATAATTATATTGTGGTTGTTATTATTATTTGATGATGATGATTAGTAATGCTTATGCTGCTAAGATGTACCAGGCTTTGTTCTACTAAGTGCTAAGTGCTACGTTTGTCAACTCACTACTATAAACTCCACGTTAGCAATAAATGAGATGGGATTTGAAGAAGTTAAGTAACTTGCAAGGGATCACATAACCAATAAACAGTAAACCCTGAACTCCCTGCTGAAACTGAGCTGGACTCTGTGGAGCTCCTAGGCATAAAAGGCTTTCTGTGTCCCCCCATTTCTTGATTACAGGAAACAGGCTTCATTCAGCCTCCATGACCTTCTCTGAGTTCCAACAGGCAGGTTCAAACAGTTGCTAATTAAACAAGGGAGGGTATGCAAAGACAAGGGAGGAATAGTCAAGAAACAATAGTGCAGCCTTAGGGCAGGGTCCTGGTTCCCCCTCAAGGGATATACATAAGAATATCTTTGAGCTGTTTCAGAGATACTGAACCACCCCCTAAGTGGGAAAAGTTAACTGTATGCTGCCCACAGGCACGCAGACCTCAGACCCCTTGGAATCAGAGGTTGATGATGATGACTCCCAGTTACTTCACCCCCAACCAATCAGAAGAATGTCCACGAGCTGATCACACTCTCCTTGAACCACTACTATAAAACAACTCACTATCCCCTCCAGGTCAAGACACACAGTTTTGAGGGCATTAGCCTGCTGTGGCTCCCTTTGCCTGGCAAAGCAATAAAGCTATTCTTTTCTACTTCACCCAAAACTGTCTCCAAGATTTAATTCAGTGTCGGGGTACAGAGGCTGGATTCAGCATCACTGCTCCAACTCCAAAGTCTGTCTTCCTTGCTATCATAATATATACCTGCATTGCACAGATAATCATTAAAATATAATAGGGGTAAAAAGTATTATTTTCCTTCTAGTGATGTCAGGGCATGTGCTTTGCCCTTCTCAATGGATTAAATATAAACAGGTGTAATAAATACCCTTACTCAATTGCATGGTTTTCATGCTCTTGGAAAAATGAGATTAAGTTGATCCAAGGTCCTTTCCAGTTCTCCAATTCTTCCTGACTTTCATCCTGAGGGTGTTTTGCTATAAGCAAGTCAATTTCTTCAACCACACCAGAAACAGAGAGCCATCATCCTGCTCCATGGAGGCTTCATCATCTATTGATAGAACAGACTGCTCTTGTGAAAATTAGCTGCCTCCCCTACACTGCAATATTTTCTAAAATTCCAGACATTTTAATTTTCTTGTGTTTTCTAAAGTGCAACACTATCTCCTTGTGTATTTCCAAAGTTCATGGGTCAAAGTGTAAGGAAGGTGAAATCTGGCCATTGACAGAGCCTATGAAGGACCTCTAGAAGGCTTAGATAAGGGTAAATAAGGCCACAAACTAAGAGACAAAGAGGTGGTCAAGGTCACAGGCCTGTGACTATTGATTCATGGATAGAACAAATGCAAAAAGTTGTTTACAGAATGCTCTCAAAGCCTCTGTGGCTCTGTAAATCAAATTTATCTTTAATAACTACTTTAAATCCAATAAATATTCAGTTGTTTCAGTTGTTACCTCCTAACCAAAAATCAATTACTCAGTTTAGTGAGGTTTTGTCACTTGGTCTGTTCTACCTGAAAACATCCAAGGCCAGCAAAGTCATGGTCAAGGAGACAAGCCCTGATAATTGCCTTCTTTTGCCCTCTCTGTAGATAAAAAGGCTTAAAAAAGGTCACTGATGTGGAGAAATGGTCCATTTTTTAAATTGAAGTATAACATATTGTAAAGTGTACAAATCTGAAATATACAGCTCAGTGGATCTTTACATATGTACAACCCTCTTTTAATTGCTACTCTTACAATCACACTGGAGTCTAGGACATCTCCAGCACTACAGAAGGTTCTCTTGTGCCCCCTCCAGGTCAATGTCCACCACCAAGGGTAACCACCATTCTAACCTTTATCCTCATGCATCCATCTTGCTTGTCCTTGAACTTTTAAAAATATGGAACCATACAGATATAGTGTGTATTCTTTTGCCTCTGACTTCTTTTACTCAACATTGTTTTTAAGATTCAGCTATGTTGTTCCTTGGTCGATAGCTCATTCTTTTTGATTGTTATGCAGGTATTCTATTCTATTCTGTAGAAGGATATTTAAGTTGTTTCTAGTTTGGGGCTATGCTGACTAATGGCAATAATGAACATTCTCATACAAATAATTTGTTGGGTAATGGCCAGGACTGAAATCGCTGGACCATAGTGTAGGTATATATTTGCCTTTAGTATATATTGCCAAACAATTTCCCAAAGTAATTGTGCTGATGTGATGCCTACCAGCAGTGTATAAGAGTTCCAATTGCTTCATATACTTGGCTGGTGTATTAGCTGAGGACAAGAACCATTCTCAAATTTGCTTATGATCTCCATAGTTCTAGTCATTCCACAATTCCAACTATGGTCTTTATTTCCCAGAATTAAAGCAACCAGAAATGTTTGTTCAGATAGTTAATCTGAACATCAGTGAAATCGAGAGAATTCTTTTTTCTTCAGATCAAATATAAACATTTTCTGATCAAATGTCCAATGGAGAAAAAAATTGAGGTTTCTATTGGATGTGTATGCAAGAGTTTTACACTTGCTTCTTTAGCAAATGTCTGTGTATTTGAGCAGGCTGTCTGACAATAGCTTTCCACAAGAATTAAGCAATTAGATTATTCTATTTTTTACCTTTGCAAACAAATTTGCCTTTAGCCAACACAGTGGGGAATGAGAGCTCCTCCTTCATAAAGGGAAGTCCTGCTTTATCCCATTCATCTTCATTAGCTGTCACAAGGGCTAATGTAAGAAAGTTCCACTTTCAGCAATTTATTCTTGAACCAATTTGATTATGAAGTTTGTGCACAAAAGGCCCATTTGTCAAAAATATAGAATGTACATGGTTGGGAGATAGAAGGTTTTAAAGAAGTGGCAGATAAATAAAACATTCTCTGAAATTAGCACAGATATGTCTGTGCTGCCTCACAATCTAAGAGAAAACAGACACTGTATTTCTCTAAAATTCTTACAAAATAATTTACTTTCCCCTGGGATATGTCATGTAAAATATGTATATATATCAATCCTACTCAGCTTCAGTTATTGTTCTTCAAGAGAAGTTTCTTTATGATCCTCCTTCCTCAAAGTCTGATTATTGATTACATCTAGACATTCTTTCATATGCAACATTTTTTGCCAAAAAGTGTCCAAGACCAGTCTCCTAGATGATCAAGCAAGTCAGTTCTTCAGATGTTTGATGTCTCTTCATTCTCTATTGCCATTTCTGAAGAAACTCTTTGCTTCTATAAGTACAAACATAACCTCTCTAAAAGCTTCCTCTTTTCATCTTCTCTTATAAATATGAGTCTCACCCCATGAACTTTGTGAAATCACCTACTATAAAACAGAGCCACAGAAATTGCTTTTCTTTAGTCCAAAGCCCTTTTATCTTTGGAAAGATTGTGTACCAAAATACCACGACGGACTTATTTTGGCTCATCATGCTGGAATCCCTAATTTATCATCTTTCAACTCCAGAGTGTTTTCATGGGCCTCTCTGCTCTATCTTCACCTGTTTCTCTCTAATTTCCTGGCCCTCTACACTTCTACCTTTCTACCACCTCCTTCTTATCGTCACTTAAATATGCTAATATTAACCCCATTTTTCAAAACAAAACAAATTCTCTACCCTCATCTCCCTCTTCAGCTCCTGTTCTCTCTCACCCTTCCACGGCCAAATTTCTTGAAAGCGTTGCCAGGATTCTATTTTCTCACTTCCTAATCAGGTCTCAGTCTACTCCGATCTTTCTCCTGTCCTCACCACTCTATGCAAAGTTTCACTCTATGAAAATGTTCATCATTAACATCATCATTGCTAAATCCAGTTAATAATTTTTAGACCTTACATTTCTTTACACTCAACAGAACAACTGACCATTCCCTCCTCTGGAAATACTTGTTCTGCCTGGCTTTGTGGCATGACTGTCTCCTGGTTTTTCCTTCTGGTTACACACTCCCTTTTCCTTTACAGTCTCCTGTTCCTCTACCCACCCCTTAGAAGTTGGTGATCCCAGGGTTCCCTGCACCTTCTTCTGTTCTCACACCACACCTACTCCCCAGACATTCCCATCCACTCACATGAATTAAATTAGCAACTAGAGCACTCCATTCCCATAGAGTAGTGGGGACAAGTGCAACATGGATTGCGAGGTAATAAGGACAGGAGAAGATAGAAACCTGCCAATCTTTTCAAGAAATACCCTTATGTAAGTAACTTTCAAATCTCTCTCCTGAATTCCAGACCTGTTAAGCTAATTCCTACATCTTCACTCAAACTCATTGTCTTCCCACCCCTCCTCAACACTTGCTTCCAAATTTCATTGAATGGCATCACTATCCACTCAATAAGTAAACTACAGTCTGAATGATCTCATTGTCTCCATCTTCTCCCTCATCCTTCCCAGTCACTCAAGTTGTGTTAATTCTAATAATAAGTAATATTTTACTGAGTGATTACTATGTGCCAAGGGCTGTGCAAAAAGCTTTTACGTGCATTATGTAGTTGAATTCTTTATTATTCCCATTTTTAGAGATGAGGAAACTTGACCTTAGAGATGTTAGCTAACTTGCCAAGTTGTTCACCTAAAAAATATGAAGTGAAAATTCAGAAAGCGATAGTTTTAACTATTATGCTGTGCAGTCTCCTAAACATTTTTCAAATCTGCACAGCTACATCCCCAAGATAAGTTATTGTCATCATTCATTCATATTTTCTCTCTCTCTCTCTACCTTGCTTGGATTTCTAAAACAGACTTTTAATATATCTCCTTGAATTTATTCTACCTCTATTTCCACACCAAAAGGAAACTGTCAAAACATAAATCTAATCAAGTCATTCCCTGCTTCAAAATCTTTTAATGGTTTTTTATTGTCCTTAGTGGAAAAATTCAAACTCCTTACCATGGTTTACATGGTTCTGTGATTGGACCTCTTCACTATGTCTCTTGCCACTCTGCTTACCCTCTACACCAGTTGCACCAAACTTGTTTCATGTGTCCCGTGAATTCTAACCACAAGGCCATCAGACTTACTATTTTCTCTGTATGAAACAATCTGCCACACCTACCCCACTGTCTGTGGCTAGATCCTATATTTCCTTCAGTTTGTCACTTCCCCCATCCTCAGCAGACAGGTCAGACTCTTCAACTATGTGTCCCCACTGTACCTTATACTTCCTCTACTACTCTTTATTTTAATTATTTATTACAATTGTTTTCTTAATTTTAAACTCTTTGAGGACAGAGGTAATGTTGCCCATTTTCCATCACATTTCAGTGCCTAGTACAGTGCCCAGTACAGAGTATCTATCCAATAAATATGTATTGGATAAATTAAAAATTCATTAATTAATTGCTATTATTCCCTATTTTCTCCCTCCAGAAGTAGTTACCCACCCCCCAAAAGTTATCTGTTTGCCTCCATCAGCAACTCCTGACACCTAATTTTCCATATATCCATGCACTGTGCAAGACATTGCAAGAGGTACACAGATGACCAAGATAGAGTCGCTGCTGACAAAGTCCCAAACAGCTGGGAAAAAAAAGATATGATTAATTCCAGCAGGATTATGGGTGGTGTCATTTGAAATGAAGCCTTAAGATGGGTAGAATATCTATAAATGGAGATGGAGGCAGGGCTCCTAAATACAGACAGAGTCTTAGGAAGACAGCAAAGCTAGAGAATAAGGCCTATGAAAACTTGACTAGCAAGGACTGGGAGAAATATGAGTAATCTAGAGCTTAGGGAATGACAACCGGGAGTAGATAAACCAGAAAGATATTTTGGAGTCATATCATGAAAGGCCTTGACACCAAGAGAAGAACTGTATACATATTCAGTAGTCAGTGGGGAGCCAACAAACAGTTTCAGCAAAAGAATGACATGATTGGAGCTGGGTTTTATGAATATTTTCTGCCAAGATGTGCAGAACAGACTAAGGCAGGAAGACACTAGAGGTGGGAAAATTCCCACACTTCATCAAATCAAGTTCAAAAATCAATGGTGGGGGGGGCGATGAATTGAGAGATTGGGATTAAAATATATACACTATTATATATAAAATAGATAACTAATGAGAACCTACTGTATAGCAAAAAAAAAATCATGATATCGCTTATACGTAGAATCTAAAAAAAGGCTACAAATGAACTTATCTACAAAACAGAAATAGAGTTACAGACGCAGAAAATAAACTTATGGTTACTGGGGGGGTAAGAGGGGGAGGGATAAATTGGAAGACTGGGATTGACATATATACACTACTACATATAAAATAACTAATATGGACCTACTGTACATGTATAGCACAGGGAACTCTACTCAATACTCTGTAATGGCCTCTATGGGAAAAGAATCTAAAAAAGAGTGGATGTATGTATATGTATAACTGATTCGCTTTGCTGTACACCTGAAACTAACACAACATTGTAAATCAACTATATCCCAAGAAAAATTTTTAAAAATCAGTGTTAAGAAGCACCATTGTTTGATTTAGCACTGAAAAGGGAACATAAATGTCCAAGATGGAGAACCTATTAAGAAACTGAAAGTGAGGAATGTGGTCTCTGCTCTTGAGGAGCTTCTACTGCAGTAGCAAAAGCAGAGAGTGTGATAAAGAATTAAAGTGTGATGGGGGAAACACAGAATGGAAGAACAAACAAGAGTCTAAAACTTGGCACTGGT
Source organism: Pseudorca crassidens (assembly GCF_039906515.1). Lineage (NCBI taxonomy): Eukaryota > Metazoa > Chordata > Mammalia > Artiodactyla > Delphinidae > Pseudorca > Pseudorca crassidens. The sequence goes on from NC_090301.1 coordinate 77,396,469, forward strand.
CTAGGAAGGGAGAAAAACCTTTCCTACAAAACTGAAATACAAAGCAATTCTTATACAAATTGGTAGTCTGAATCACACTATCAGTGTGATCCAAAATATTTCAGAGAATTTAAGAAAAAGGACAAAAGAGACACCGTAGAGTTGGAATTTATACAACTTGGCAAACGGTTTGATGTGTGGGGGATAAAGGAGAGGGAGATGGCAAAGTGACTAAGTTTATCCACAAGGACCAGGCAGACAGAGAAGTCAGGAGTAGATGCTGTTCAGGAAGGGACATGAGTGTAGTTTTGTACAGCTTGCATGTCAATTTTCCACTGGGATACCCGGGTGAAAGTTTATAACAGGAAAATGGAAATACAGATTAAGAATTTAGGATTACATTATGTTAAAAAATCAAATCCTGTATGTTGTTGCTTATTGGTTGGATACAAATGCACGGAAAAATCTGCATAATAACACATGTCCCACCCTCTAAACCCAAGAGACATAGCAGATGTTGTAAGACTAGATGTTGGTGGGGAGAGGAAATTTCATGTTTTACTCTTTATATATTTATGTTATTTGAATTTTTATAATGATCATGTGCTCAAGTATTCTGTAATTTTATAATCTTTGAGTTAAAATACGTGGCACTAGAGACATAGATCGTGATAACCCTGGCATAAATATGATAGTAGAAAATGCAGGAGAGGATACAACTGGACAAAGACACAACTATAAAAAGATAAAATAAGTGGTCTAAGGATTAAGTTTGGAAACATAGAGTTAGAAGAAGACAAGACCAACGAAAGAAGAAAATATCTGTCCAAAAAGTAAATGGAAAACAAATAATATGAAACATCACATAAAATAAGAGAAGTTGGGGGAGGAAAACAGAAACAAATTACTATGTCTCAGACACTGTGTTAATGACATAACAGAGATAGCTGTCATTTACTGAAGATTCCTTATTCATCAGAAACATGCTCAGAACTTTATAATTTCACTTACCTTCCTAAGAAACCTGAAGGTATATATAAAAGTTCTCATTTGGAGATGTGGAAACTAAGGCTCAGAGAGGTTAAAATTTAAGATTTCATAGCTAGTTTAGTTGAAGAGTCCAAGTTCAAAGCTGGTTCCAAATTCAGAGACCTTGCTTGGAGTCCTGGCCATTTGCTTTTACTTGGAAACAAGGAGTATCAAAAGCTATAGAGAAGTAGTGAAAATGATAACTAACAGAAGGGGATTAAATTGAGTGTTTATAAAATACTGATTTTTGTGACCAGTATTTCTGAGACCCACATTTTTCAGTGAGTGAAAGGAGTGAAATCCAAATACAAGAAAGTAAAATGCAAATAAAGCCCTGGCAGTTATAGGAGTAAGAGTAATTTTTTAATGTACCACAGATGGAAGGTCTAGGCTTGGAAGATATTGCATCCTGAGAGAAAGAAGTAAGAAAGAGAAAGAGAATGAACCTCAGTGGAATGAACTGAGAGCTTCTACTGATGACTTCAAACCAGAGAGACTAGTATAGAATTGGAGGCTTGGGGAATCTGGAGAAGACTTTAAACAATCATTGTGAGAAATATGATAAAAAGTCAACAACAACCTGTGATCAAAAATTTGCTGAATGGGGGCTTCCCTGGCGGCGCAGTGGTTGAGAGTCCGCCTGCCGATGCAGGGGATGCGGGTTCGTGCCCCGGTCCGGGAAGATCCCACGTGCCGTGGGGCGGCTGGGCCTGTGAGCCATGGCCGCTGAGCCTGCGCGTCCAGAGCCTGTGCTCTGCAACGGGAGAGGCCACAACAGTGAGAGGCCCGCGTACCGCAAAAAAAAAAAAAAAAAAAAGTTGCTGAATGGTAGAATGAATCTGAAAGTAGCAGGGATTTTATAGGTACATTTATCCAGATTTTTAACTTTATTTTGCAATATACAATAGTCTAATACTCTACGGAGTAGCCTATAGGACTTAAAAAGTTTATCATTACAAAATAGGTGGTAAAGCCAGAAATCAGATATAGATCTAGAGTTTATCAGGCTTTAAATGAAGCCCTTGTTCTGTAACTTGCTACCTCTGTAGTGTTGGGAATTTTATTTCACCCGTAAGTCTCAAATTTTTAGTCTGAGGAATCAAGATAGTAACAGTGCCTATCCTCCTAATTTGTTGTGAGAAAAGAGTGTTTGTACAACAGAGTATTTAGCACTCAATTATAATCAAAATTAAGTAAAGCGAGAATTGAGAGAAGTATATCAAAGGACTAAAAGAAAAGATGAGGCCAGGAGCTAGTTAAGGATGAATGATGGAGTAGAAGAGGAAAAAGACGAGGTCGTGGTGAGAAGAGGAAATTTCAAACTTTGAAATCTTGCAGGCAATGGAGTTTTGACTGATGTTTGACTAAGTCTGCCTTAGTTTGACTAAGTTCAAACCAGGTAATTAAGTAATTTTTTTTAATGGAGGCCACTGGAACTGAGGCATCTGAGAATCTGGAAAGGGAGTATAAAGATGTTCCCAAGGGAGGTGCTTCAGGACTGGTAATAGAAAGAGACAGTGATGCAGTAAATCATTAAGAATGGTAGGAAAATCTCTATATGTTGTTTATAGGTGGCTGAGACAAGGAATGAGAAAAAAATCATGTAAAGGAAACTCAAAACAAGAAATTATTACGGGAGAGCAAAGAATATATAAATTGTCTTTCTGGAAATAGAACATAAGAAAAGTATTGTCAAGAATTTTGAAGGGTTCTGAGATTTAACCCTACTTGCAAGCAGCAAATTAGCTGCCACACACAGCTTCATGGGTACTGGCAGAAGAAACAAGATTCCTTTATATCTATACATATAGATATATATATAGATACAGATATCTAAAGATATATAGATAGTTTTATAGCAATAGTAGTAGCCAGAGTATTATCATTTTCTTGTGTCATTTCAGGACATGCAATTCCCTCATGGGGATGACAAGGGAAACACCTGCACACTCAGCAGGCTGGAAATGCAGAAGAGGAACCCTGAGCTTTGGGAACCCAAACCTTTTGTGATGAGCCTGCCCTTTGTTCTGAAGGGAGACACTATCTTATCTTCCAAGGCTGTTTGCTATACAAATATCCTTGAAAAGATAGTCTAGACAAAGGCAGCCAGTGCCTCTACTCACAGGATATGCAGAAACGCAAGAGACTGTGGAAAACTGTCTCCTAGTATTTTCTACTGGAAAGAAAATGTTATCAGACAAAAAAACAGCTTTCAATTAATGCAAGGAGATAAAAATAGAGTCACCATATTTATTCAAGTTTAACCTCTTTTCATGACAATTCCTTCTCCTAGGGATTTTTTTTCTTTAAACTAGTATGTTAGAGCTTGGGGCTTCTTACAGACTTCTACCTCCTTGGTTCCCACACTCATTCTCACCTACAAGACTCAGTGTTTCACAGGCTCCCTGTTTATTTATTCAGTGACTAAAATCATAAAGCATGCTGCTTCTAATTGTAGAAAAGTTATTTGCTACTTACAGAATTCTGACATTGATATATCACTGCCTTCTACTATTTGTTCATTTGTGTATTAATTACCCCCAGCTCTTAGGCTCTCATAAGAAACACATTTCTTAAAAACTTCCAAAACCGACATGAAAATTGTGTTTATCTGAGAGTTAATACAAAAGACTAGAACTGAGTTGTATATGCTTCTTCATGAAGTGAAAGACTAGGGATGGTGGAAATTCAGAAAAAGAAAGCATTATTATACATTTGAAAAATCACATACTAAAGCAACCTACCAGCATCTTCTTTGATCATATAAAATATTTAAAATGATTCCACAGCAACTGAACTTACCTGTAAATAATTTTTACCCATGTGATACCATGAGTTTTGAGCTTTGCAAAACACAGCATTTTTCACTGCATAATACCAGAAAATCCCTGAGAAAGTGAAGGTTTGGTCACAAATCCCTATATAATCTGATTTGTGAAAAACATCTAGGTTTTTATGATCATCTGCTACTAAGCACTGAATGGGCCCAATGTCTAAAAGATTGACAGTGTTTTACTTTTCATTTGGAACAATACTGTCAGCTCCTGTTATATTTCTTACCCTTCCAGAAAGAGGCTAAGAACAAAAATTAAACTTTATTATTTCCTTTAGGCAAGGGCAGTTTCCTTTTTATACAGGCAATAATAATAGCAAATGTTCCCATAGCCTGACATAGTATGCCAGGTGTCAGAGAAAAACCAGACCCTGACAGTAGTTTAAACAATAAAAACAGATTGTTATTCAGGACTACTGCAATAGGAGAAAAAATATCTCAGTATAGAACTGGGCTCAATTCTGAATGCAACAAGTTAAAAACTGGAATTTATAGCCTAGGAGAAGAGTAGAGGGGTCTGTGGATGAAAAACTATCTCAGAGGGTAGCATAATTCTTGCTACACCAACCTAACAGGATTCTTGCTGAAGGCAGGTAAGGGTGATCAGACATCACCAGGGAGATGGTGGGTGATGAGGAATTTGATCACATGTCAAGAATGATCAGGTATCAAGAGTGGAGTATTCTGGCTAAACTGACTTGACAGGATTCTTGCTAAAACTAGACTTTACAAGGATGGAGACAGAAGTCCGAAGGGTCAGGTTTAGTTGAGCAGAGGGCTCAAAAGAGCATGACTATAAAGTTTGGTCAAGGAGAGAATCTTTGTCACAGTCGCTCATTTCACCCTCACAATAATACCTTAAGGCATATGCTGTTAATTTCCCATTTTAAAGATGTGGACACTGAGGCACAGAGAGGTTAACGACTTGCCCAAGGTCCCATGCCTGGTAGGATGTAAAACCAGGGTTTTTTTTTAATTGAAATATAGTTGAACTACAATATTATATTAGTTTCAGGTGTACAACATAGTGATTCGATATTTTTATAGATTACGCACCATACAAAGCTATTACAAAATTATGGACTATATTCCCTGTGCTGTACATTACACCCATGTGACTTTTTTATTTTATAACTGGTCATCTGTATCTCTTAACCCCTTCACCTGTTTCGCCCATCCCACCCACCCCCTCCCCTCTGGCAACCACTAGCTTGTTCTCTGTATCTGTGAGTCTGTTTATGCTTTTAAAGCCAGGATTTGAATCCTGGCAGTCTGGTTTTAGACTTTGTGTGCCTTGCAAGGACGGTACTACTAATAGCGACATTTATTGAGCAATGACCATGTTCCAGTCACGGGGCTAATTGATCTGCATGCTTTATCTCACAGAAGTCTGAAAACAACTCTGTAAATTTGGTTTTACTATTATTCCCATATTACATATGACAAAACTGAGGCTTCAGGAGGTCAACATAAGTCATATAGCAAGTAGCAGTGGTCATATAACTATTAGGAGCAAAGGTGGGATTTAAACCCAAGGGTTTTTTTCTTTTTTTTCACTCCAGAGCCCATATTCCTAGCTTCCTCTTTCTGATCTTTTTTTTTTCAGTTATTAAATATGTATAGAGCTTCTACTAGGCACTGTGCAAGCAGTAGGGCTATAAGAGCAGGAAAGACCAACCCTGCCTTCCCAGAGTTTAGTCTATGGGAAAGATATGCAACCTTTGGCAATTGCAACCTAGAAGAATAGATGCTGAATAGGACTAGTTACAGGTGCTGTGAGAGTAAAGAGGAGGCACCTAACCCTGGTTTGAGGGACTAGAGAAGGCACCTCAGAAGTCACAGAAGGCATGGAGAGCAAGCAACATCTAAGCACAGGTCTGTCTCACCAAAAAAAAAAAAGTGGAATGGGCAGGGGTTGGCCAGGTGGCCAAATTGAGGGAAATGTGTTCCAAGCTGAGGAAAGGGCTTATGCAAACACTTCAAGGTCACTATGAACAGAGCACAGGGTGAAAAGGAACACACTGTGATGTGCTGGAGAGGTAAGAAGGGATAGGATCATGAAGGGTCTTGTTGGCCGCTGATGAAATTCACACTTAATTCTAAGAGCAGCAGGAAACCAATGAAGAGTTCAAGCAGGAAAATAACATGGTTCAATTTGCATACTGGGATGACCTCTCAGACTGCATCATGAGGACTAGTTATCTGGAAGGAGAGCTAGACTGATAGAAGGAAGGCCAATTATGAGATGGTCAGGAATACAGACAAGTGGGCAAGTGGAAGTTACAAAAGTGAGACATAAGTGGTTTTGAAAGTGATTTCCCAAAGTAATTCAAAATTTCTAGGACTTAGGACTTTCCTGGTAATGTAGTGGTTAAAAGGGGACATGGACATGCCAATGCAGGGGACATGGGTTCGAGCCCTGGTCAGGGAAGTTCCCACATGCTGTGAAGCAACTAAGCCCATGAGCCACAACTACTGAGACCGCCCACAACTACTGAAAGCCCGCACACCTAGAGCCCGTGCTCCGCAACATAGAGAAGCCACTGTGATGAGAAGCCTGCACGCCACAACGAAGAGTATCCCCTGCTCGCCACAACTAGCGAAAAGCCCACACACAGCAAAGAAGACCCAATGCAGCCAAAAATTTTAAAAAATTTATTAAAAAAAAAAATTTCCAGGACTTGGTAATTGGTAGGGCTGTCAGAGGAGGAATCAGATGACAAGCAGATATGCAGCTTGGAAATCTATTCAAAAAGGAAGGCAATATAAAAGAAACAGCAGGCTTAAGAGGGAAAATAATTATTTCTGTTTGAGAAATGCTGAGCTGTATGTGCTCATGAGACACCCAGATGGACAAGTTGCTTGCGCGGATGGTAAGACTGGAGCTCAGGAAGTTCTGGAGATAAAGATGTGGGAACCATCCTCATGCAAATAATGGTTAAAGCATTAGGGCTTATGAGATCACCCAGAGAAAGTGTGCAGAGGAGGGAGGAAAGTAAGAATGGGAGACCAGTCTTTAAAGGTTAAAAGAGAAGATTTCCAAGAGACTGAGAAAGACTGGCCTGAAGGGTGGGAGGAAAGCCAGATGTGGGCATCACAGGGATCAGGAGAAAAGACTTCAAGGAGGAGTGACCACCATGTCAAATGCTGAAAGGACAAGTAAAAGAGGACTAAAATTATGTCCAGTGGGTTCACCAAAAGAATAGATTTTTGTAGCTTACAAGAAGCTGCTAGAAGACAACTACACTCCTGTCTTTTATAGAGCTTTGAAGAATTTATGCTAATCTCCTGAGTTTGGGGGAGAGTGCATGAGTGAAGGCCTCAGGGAGCAACAAGAGCAGGGAGTGAGAGTATTCAGATTAAAAAAGAGTTTGGGGCTTCCCTGGTGGTGCAGTGGTTGAGAGCCCGCCTGCCAATGCAGGAGACACGGGTTCGTGCCCCGGTCCGGGAAGATCCCACATGCCGCGAAGCGGCTGGGCCCGTGAGCCATGGCCACTGAGACTGCGCGTCTGGAGCCCGTGCTCCGCAATGGGAGAGGCCACAACAGTGAGAGGCCCGCGTACCGCAAAGAAAAAAAAAAGAGTTTGGAGGTGGTCCAGCGGTCCCTGGTCAAGGAACCAAGATCCCACACGTCTTGCAGTGCAGCCAAAGAATCATGAGACAGCTTGCTTCCTATACTCTGCTCTTCACATGTGTGAGGATACAACCATTGTCGGCCACCTGCAAACCAGAAGAAGGCTCTCGCCAGCACCCAACCATGGTGCCTTCCTGATTTCAGACTTCCAGCCTCCAGAACTATATGGGAAAGCAGAATCACCAAAAGGAGTGATGACCAGCGATCTCATGAGAAGTCTGGATTTTAGTTCTCATGCCTCAGGACATCCAGTTGGGAACTCCACACCAGCTACTGGGATCATACTTTCATACCCCTGCTTGCCTGAACTACTAGAGCCAGTCCTAGCTAACCACGAATGGCTACCCAGAGGAAACACCTGGTGAAACATTTCAATCCTTACATCAATCCTTACATTTCAATCTTTACCTGCTATATCTGTATCTGATCAAGCCAGCTACAGTGACAGAATGCCTCCATACCTTCTGTAAGACTTGTATTGTCCAGCACTTTGAAGACAGCAATGATATGTCCAAGGTGTGGCAAACAGGTTCATGAGACAAACCCGTTAGAAACGGTGAAGTTGGATAACACATTAGAGGAAATTATATTTAAGTTTGTCCCTGGACTACGAGAATAAGAACTTGAGTGGGAGTCTGAATTTTGGAAGAAAAACAAGCCTCAAGAAAATGGACAAGATGATACTTCAAAAGTTGACAAGCCTAAAGTAGATGAAGGTGATAAAAATCAAGATGATAAAGACTATCACAGAAGAGACCCATAGATTGCTATATGTCTAGATTGTTTATGAAATAATGGACAATCAGGGGACAATGTAGTAAAGGGTTTAATGAAGAAATTCATTTGGTGTTCTACACATATAACTATGGGAACTATTAAAAAATTTCTAAGTTTAAAACTAAAACTTCCAAGTTTTTATGAGTTGAATGTGCTGTGCAATGGTGAAATTATGGGGAAGGACCATACTATGGAGTTCATCTACATGACAAGATGGAGACTAAGAGGCAAAAACTTTCGGTGTCTGAACTGCTCAGCTTCACAAGTCTGCTCTCAGGATAGCCCTTCGTATCAGTCATACCCCCATACCCCATGGTATTGCAGTATCGACCAAGAATTGATTTTGGTTAGACCACGAGGCCTAGATCCCACTGAATGAATCCTGCACTATGTGTTTACTCATCGACAGACTGCACAGTGAATGGAGTGTGGACTGGAGGGACACAACCAGATTTTCAGCATGTGAATAAGGCCGTTGTCTGTCTCTAGATTGTCAGTTGCAAACCAAGTGCCATTCTGCTACTGAACCATCTGCATAAGGTATCTGTGCTGTCTCACAGTGTACAAGTTATGGTTGAAATCAGTTAGGTGTGCAGCCACGATTCAGCCTTCTGAATATTTTGCTTGCCTGTTCCAAGACTGCTCTAATGTTTGATTACACTAGTAATATGGCTCAATCTTTGTGGTGTTGCTGTTTTCACATACTTACTATTTGATTAATTCTTGTTTAAACAGACTACTGTACAAGGAACTAATAATTATTATATCTTGAAATTATTTTGTATGGGAAATATATTTAGAAAAGTGGTTCTTGAGCCACTGTCCTGTTTTAAAAAAAAAGAGTTTGGAGGTCAAAGCAAGGACACAAGCACTGCCTGGAAGCAAGCTTGTGTAGAGACTAATACTGTGCGGTTGTCTAGATTGGGTTTACCTCTTTGCCTCATCAATAAAGCAGGTTGTTGTGAGGTTTAAAACAGCTAATTGGTGTAATGGGTTTAAACAATGCTTGGTACACAGTAAGCATACTATGTTAGTACCCCTTAATATCTCTTTACTTTCTGGGGGTCTCTGTAAACCTTCAGAATTCTGATGAAATCTTTGAGAAGGTGAGCCCCTAGTACCAACTGAGATTGGATTCTCTCCAGTCTGGCAAAAAAAAATTTAGAAGTGTTTATAGGTAGACTTATTTTGATCCAAAAGAAAAAGGGGGAAAGGGTAGAGAGGACTGGCTATGTCACTACAGGAAGCAGTGAAGTCTATGAAAATAGACCAGGCCTTGGAAACTACCTGTGGCCTACAACCTAGTTTATAAATAAAACAGCCACACCCATACTATTACGTAGTGTCTATGGCTGATTTCATGCTACAATAGCAGGGTTGAGCAGTTGCAACAGAGATGGTATGTCCTGCAAAGCCTAAAGTATTTAGTATCTGGCCTTTTACAGAAAAAGTTGCCAACACTTGGTATAGTCAATACTTTCAAAATATTATGAAAGCACTATAGAGAAAAAAGTTAAAGCACTTGGTAATTTAACTTATTGTAAATTCTATATAAATTAGTTGTATGATTTGGCTGCTCAAAAGTGAAATTAAACCATAGCTGGATTGCTACAAATATAGGATCCAGAATGATGGAGGAGATAGCTGACCAAGCTGGAAATATTATGCTGAGCTAGAAGCAGTACTATTGCAATCTAGAGCAGCACCATCCAAAAGAACTTTCTGCAAAGATGAAAATGTTCTTAAATCTGCACTGTCCAATACAGTAACTGCCAGCCACCTGTGGACATTGTTTGAATAAGGAACTGAATTTTAATTGTATTTTATTTTAACTAATTTAAATATAATCACATGTGACTAGTGGCTACCATATTGGATAGTGCAGATATAAAGTGTTCAGCATCACGGAAGTACTTGTGTAATAAAAAGAAAACAATTTAATTCAATAGACCTTTTCAGTCCTTTCTTCTGGAGATACAAAAGTAAGATTCAATTAAAATATAGCAGGTATATAGATGCCCACAAAACTAAAATACATGAATATAAATGCCATTATGATAGATAAAAATTGAGTACCCAGTATGTGCCAGGATTTAGGCAAAGTTCTGAACATTTATTATTTTATTTAACCCTTCAAGAAATCAGTGAAATAACTAATTATTATCCTAAATTTCATATTTTAACAAAACACTGAGCACTAAAAAAGACAAAATATGCAAGACCACAAGTGATAATTGAGTTTCAAACCCAAATCTGCCTGACTCTCACACCAAAGGTTCTTTCTACATAACAAAGAATGAATTATATATCGTAGGAATACAAATAAGGGAGAAATGTATTCTGCTTTTATTTTATTTTATTTTTTATTTTTATTTTTTTTGCAGTATGCGGGCCTCACTGTTGTGGCCTCTCCTGTTGCAGAGCGCAGGCTCAGCGGCCATGGCTCACAGGCCCAACCGCTCTGCGGCATGTGGGATCTTCCCGGACCGGGGCACGAACCCACGTCCCCTGCATCGGCAGGCGGACTCTCAACCACTGCGCCACCAGGGAAGCCCTATTCTGCTTTCAGAGAGTCAGACTTCTGTGATAGGGAGAGCCAAAGATAGCTAGGGAGGATAAGTGAAATATAAGCTGAATCTTGAAAGAGAAGGAGTTCTCCATAAAGATAAAAGGAAAAGACTGTTCAAGGCAATGGGGAACAGCATGAGGAAAAGACACAGAGCTGTTGAAGGGCCCAAGAGTTGTGGGTGGAGCATGGGATCATGACCTTCAGTAGATTACTTTTTGTGTTCCTTCTACATGCTACATATTGCTATACTATATACACACATTATCCTAAGCATTGTGGAAGGTAAGATAAAACAAATGATCAAGGGGCTTCCCTGGTGGCGCAGTGGTTGAGAGTCCGCCTGCCGAGAATAGCAGAATAGTACTAGAAGAATAGAATAGTACTGCCTGCTAGAATAGTACAAGGAGAGGCAGTGAAAAGATAGTAACCATAGAGGTTGTCCAGAGACACTGCTCTAGATTCAGAGATGATATTCTGGGATTCTAGCATAGAGCTGGCATCAACATTCCACTAATTTTTCTTGTAGCTCAACTGCAATCACTTTTCTGATCAGTTCTTCAAATTGAATTGGATATTCTGTATATTTATTTGCAATAATTTAGAAGTATAATTAGTTATTCAGGAAAGAAATTCATTCTATTCTCCAAATTTTTTATCCTGGTGAATCTCATTCTGATACTAAAAAAGAGTTGCTCTAACTTAAATGATGCTGTCTTTGATGCCACAGATTCTGTACTTTAGAAAGCAGCACCCAGGATCTCTGGACTTCAAACCCAAGATATTGGCCTTTTTAGAACAATCTCAGACCCCCTAAACAAAATGTCGAATATAATATGCATTCTGAAGTAATTTCAAGTACTTTATAATTCAGACTTTTCACTAGTCCATAATTTCAGCCTTCTCTCATGTTCCCACACTCCCTTTGCTGATTTATTTGCCTGTCTCTAAGATCCATTCAGCGCCCTTCCTGTGCCCTGCATGGAGGCTGATCCATGCAATAGTACTTCCCAGGCTCCCTTGACAAGGTTCTTGTTAGGTTTGGCCTGGGAGGCACTGGTGGGAAAATGCAAAAAACTTTCTCTCTCTCTCTCTCTCCTCCTTCTTTTCTTCTCTCCCTCCTTTTCCCCCTCTCTGATTTGGATCGTATTTCCAGCAGCAACTTGTCTTCCGTGGTCCTAGATCCTGCCAGTCTGCCTTACCATGGTTACTGCTCCCACCAGGTTGCCTGGCCCCTGCAGTCCTGTACCCACTACCTTCTCCCTTTGTCCCTCCAGCAGTGGGGTGACCAGGATACAGCTCCTGTTTTTGCTAATCTCTGGCTTGACTCTCTGTCCCCTCCACTGTGTGTGTGTTTGGGGAGCACAGGGGTAAAATATACAGAACATAATGTCCGCTTTATTCTTTAACTTTTCCAATAACTTCATATCTGAAAACTAGTTTCCTATACTAAATTCTGTTAAACTACCTCTGTGTTTCTATTTTCCTGGCTGGATATCACCCCATTCTCTAATTTAACGGAGGTTTTGTATAATTCTAAAGTGTGGGTTTAAATATTGAGTAGAAATCACCAAAAGAAGCTGTATTAACTTAAAGAAAACCTGTTTTTTCACTTGGTCTACATCTTAAGTGATGGCTTTTGTAGCCTCCTCTCTTCCTACAAATCTAGTTTAAAGTACCTCTCCACAACACAAAAGTAGCCATTGCATCATCTTATACTTGAATACTTATTACACCTTGAAGTATCAGAGATTTCATTTTGGATTCTCCTATTAGACTTTAAATCCAATTGAATTAATATGAATCCTTCAATAACAAAATCTATTTGGAAAATCCCTTCATCTCTTTTATTTTCCATTCTTATTTTTTTCCTGCCTATTGCCTTTTTCCCCTTTCCCCCATGGAAATAAAAGACATGATCAGAGCAACGTTTAAACAGCCCACCAACATGACCTCTATCTTCCTTCATGTTATAAGAAGGAGATGTTGCCGTGGCAACTCTGGAAGAAACGTTCTTGACTTTCTGGACTGCAATCTCCAAAAAGAACTGTCTTTCAGATCTTAATCTATCCTCAGGTGAGAGACCTAATATTGTTTTGTTTTGTTTTTTCTGATATTGTTTTATACAGGATTTCTTTCTTTAATGTGAGATCCATATTTGAAGGACAATTATGGATTGTCCCCGGCCCAGAGATGTTTGTCAGGTGGGCACTGTTTACTTGCAGACCATTTTGTGCTCAGTTGCTTCTCATTCTGCTAAATGCCAGGACCATTCTACTGCCTTAGAATCATGAATTTTGACAATTATCAATTACCGAGCCTTTATTATGTAAAATGTTGCGAAAGAGTGGCCAGTCTAAAGCTCTCTCTCTAAATGGATAGTATTCTCTTATCATTTCCTTTTCTCTGACCATTGTGGTCTTTTCTGCTTTCTTTTTTCCACTTTATATATTCTTAATACTAGACTCCAGTCTCTGTGAACTGTCTGACCTGAATTGAAGAATAGTCCATTGGCCCCTGTGTCAAGCATGTCTGTATGCATCAGCGGAAACAGCTGAAGTGAAAAGTCACCAACTTTGGGAGTGGAGAAATCGAGAAGCGGGGACAATCCATGTCATGGCAGACAAATTACAGTAACTTCTATGTTGGATGTACCTCGCCCTCCCTACCAGACTGCTACTAGTTCAGGAGCTAGAAAGAAATAAGAAGAAAATGACAGACTCTTTCTTAAGGAAACACTGTTTTTGTGTTGGCCTCCTTAGCAAGTTGTAAATCCTAGGCTACATGGTACCCTCACTTTCCATCATCTGCCTGGCTCCAGCCCTCTCCTCTTTCTTCCTTTAGCTCTAAACTGAGAGCTAAGAGATGTACCAGCACTGTTCTCAATCCTTTGCATACATTTTTCTTCTCTCATCTTCACAAATCCTGGCCATATTACTTGATGAGGACAAGTAACTTGTCCAAGGTCTCTTAAGTAGAAAGCTACAGAGGCAGAATCTGAACCCCAGATGGTCTCATCCAAAGATTCTTTCATATACAACACATTGTATCCCCAAAGGAGAAAATCGGAAACACAATATGAAAAGAGTCTGTTTGATTGTCTAATTTCCCACTGGCTTATAAGCAACGTGAGTGAAGAGGTAATTCATATTCACTCTGTAGCCCCCATGCCTGGCATATTGTAAATACTCAATAAGCATTTGTTGAAGGATGAATGAATTTTTAAATTAATACCCACCTCTCTTCTTTATCCTGAGCCAGAATAGTGCCAAAACCTCTAAAATGGCCTATTCACCTCTATTCTTGAGACACCTCTGAGATTTCACAGCAAAACATGATTAATTTCACACAATTATTTTAAAATTTCTCAAGAGTCCCCTCAACAAAAGGATAAAGTGCAAGTTTCTCTTCTCTTATCTAAGAGTTTTATCTCTTCCCCCTCCTTCCCACAGCGTACAACCTACCATCACCCCTTTGCTGAATTATTATGGAAGTTGGAGTTATTGACAGCTTTCCTAATAAAAGACCTTTGAGCTTTTGTTTCAAAGATTTGAGCTTTTGTGCATACAATTTCCTCCACCAGGAAGACCCTAGTCTCCCCCCACCACATACACACACTCCTCCCTCACCTTATATGCCTGGCAAACCTCTGTCACCCTCTTATGAACTGAATATTTGTGTCCCCCCAAAAAACATTCTTATGTTGAAACTCTCCCCCACCCCACCCCAATGTGATGTTATTAGGAGGTGGGGTCTTAGGGAGATAATTAGGATTAGATGAGGTTATGAGAGTGGAGCCCTCATGAATGGGATCAGTGCCCTTATAAGAGTCACAAGAGAGTTTGCTTCCTTTCTGCTCTCCATTAAGAAGTTGGCAGTCTGTAACCCAGAAGTGGTTCCTTATCAGAACCCAACCATGCTGGCACCTGATCTCAAACTTCCAGACTCCCGAACCGTAAGAAATAAATGTCTATTTTTATAAGCCACCTACTCTACGGTACTTTGTTATACCAGCTCAACCTGACTTAAGACACCCTCCTTCAAAAATTAGCTCAAAGCAACACCTCCTTGGGAACCACGAATTTCCTGAGAACTCAGTGCTTTCCGCACCTTACACAGATGTCCACTATAGAAATGTTATATTGTGTTTTCACTGTCCACTTCTTCACTTTTTTGTAAGCTTGCTAAAGGAAAGGACCATGCCTTTTCATCTCAATGACCACAGGACTTAGTAGTATTTGGTGCTGTGAGCCTAAAGAAATCAGTATTTGTCCACAATAAGAAAGAAGGAAGGAAAGGAGGAAGGGAAGAAGGAATGACTCTTAATTTGGTTGATAAGAGGAACCTTTGGGAATAGTTATGTAGTGAATGCATTTTAATCTTTGAGGCAGGGGTGGGCAAGACAGTTATGAGGTTTGGAGCACTGCATGACATAATTAACTCAAGGACTATGTAATGTCTCCCTAATCATAATAACAATGATTAGGGAGACAGAAAATCAGGGAAGGCAAAGGGAAGCAAGACAAATTTTTATATGCAACTTTATCTCAAGCTGTCCCTATCTGGAAGATTCATCTCCAAACCCAACAGTATGGCGATACCTCTGAAATCATTAAATTTATTGTTTTGTATGTTTCTTTTCAAGTCAAAATATTTTGAGATATAAAATCATGCCTTTTGCAAAGAATGTGATATTGTCTTGTCAACTGGTTTTTCTTACTGCCACTAATCAAATAACTCAAGTACATATTTCTTAGGACCCAGAGCACAAAATATATTAGATTTAAAGAAAATCAGAAATTAAAAATGCTTATACCCTCTGGTTCTAGAAAAGAGGAATTACATTTTGCCAATTATTAAAGGCTAGGCTTATTTTACTACCTCCCATTTGTAATGTTTAATATTAAAATAAAATGTGGATAACATTAGCAGAAATGTGGTAATACTGAGTAAGTAAAAGACAACAAACTTATAACAGTATAGTAAAAGCAGGTTTCCCTGGCAAAATCCAGACACTGAGACATTGTTTAAGAATGACATTTTTTGGAAATAAAAACAAAAATAAACAAATGGGACCTAATGAAACTTAAAAGCTTTTGCACAGCAAAGGAAACCATAAACAAGATCGAAAGACAACCCTCAGAATGGGAGAAAACATTTGCAAATGAAGCAACTGACAAAGGATTTATTTCCAAAATTTACAAGCAGCTCATGCAGCTCAATATCCAAAAAACAAACAACCCAGTCCAAAAATGCACAGAAGACCTAAATAGACATTTCTCCAAAGAAGATATACAGGTTGCCAACAAACACATGAAAGAATGCTCAACATCATTAATCATTAGAGAAATGCAAATCAAAACTACAATAAGATATCATCTCACACCGGTCAGAATGGCCATCATCAAAAAATCTAGAAACAATAAATGCTGGAGAGGGTGTGGAGAAAAGGGAACCCTCTTGCACTGTTGGTGGGAATGTAAATTGATACAGCCACTATGGAGAACAGTATGGAGGTTCCTTAAAAAACTAAAAATAGAACTACCATATGACGCAGCAATCCCACTACTGGGCATACAGCCCGAGAAAACCATAATTCAAAAAGAGCCATGTACCAAAATGTTCATTGCAGCTCTATTTACAATAGCCAGGACATGGAAGCAACCTAAGTGTCCATCGACAGATGAATGGATAAAGATGTGGCACATATATACAATGGAATATTACTCAGCCATAAAACGAAACAAAATTGAGTTATCTGTAGTGAGGTGGATGGACCTAGAGTCTGTCATACAGAGTGAAGTAAGTCAGAAAGAGAAAATCAAATACCATATGCTAACACACATATATGGAATCTTAAAAAAAAAAAAAGAATGACATCTTTGAGACTAATAATAAAGGCTAGAAAATGTCATAAATACACATGACTCAACTCGAAAGAAGGTAGAAAGGAAATTCAATGTCATGAAGAATTTATTACTACAAACTGGATAATAAATACCATTTGTTCTTTATCAATATTATAACTTTGACAGTTTTATGTGGATATTTATGTTGGCGGTATTAACACCAGGCTTTTCTTCCTCTTGGTGTTGTGGTGTTTGTTTTGCTGTTGTTGCTGTTGCTGTTCTGGTATTGATTAGAGTATTTAGTATAGCAGATGGTACAATTGTTGGTTAAGTGATTATTATAGTCATCTATTAAGAAACTACCACGTTCCAGTGATTTTCTCAATACTATTTCTGACCTTTATAACAATTCTTGATGGGAACTACAGTCAATGCCTCCGTGTTATAGATGAGGAATCAAGGGTTCAAATATATTAAGTAATTTGCCTGCAGTTCCAGACTTCATTAGAAAGGACCTGGAGCTTGGGCTTCATGGAACTCATGGGACTCCATGAGACTCTAAATCCTATGTCTGTCCCACTGCCATTCACTCTGGGATACCACCACTGCTCTATATGGAATACAGAAGAGCACATCAGCTGTTTAGTGAAATATGTTTGGAGAGAAAGCCTCTTTCCATCAAACAACTGAACTGGAGAAGCCCATTTTGAAAGCCAAACAGGTTTTCAAGGGGGTAAAAAACACAAAAGTTAAGATAAGCTATTTAACATAAACTCTTTAGAAACATTACTTTTTATTTTCAGAATTATGAACAAAAGAATAATGAAAGAGACCAAAGGCGTCCTTGAGACTAAACACAATTGGTGACCTTTTCTAATTAGACCATGAAGGGGGCCTGGACAGGAATGATTGGCACCAAGCCTGCCTTGGCTGCTTATAAAACCAAGAAGGGACACGATGCTCTTTTTGATATGTCAACTTGGCTAGGCTACAGTCCCCAGTTTCTCAATCAAACACTAGTCTAGGTGCTGCTTATGAAGGCATTTTGCAGATGTGATTAAAGTCCATAATTAGTTGACTTTATTCTTTTAATTAATTAATTTATTTATTTTTGGCTGCGTTGGGTCTTTGTTGCTGTGTGTGGGCTTCTAGATGCGGTGAGCAAGGGCTACTCTTCGTTTGGTGCGCAGGCTTCTCATTTCCGTGGCATCTCTTGTTGCGAAGCACAGGCTCTAGGCCACGTAAGCTTCAGTAGTTGTGGCACACAGGCTTCAGTAGTTGTGGCACACGGGCTTAGATGCTCCGTGGCAAGTGGGATCTTCCCAGACCAAGGCTCACACCCATGTCCCCTGCCTTGGCAGGTGGATTATTAACCACTGCACCACCAGGGAAGCCCAGTTAGTCGACTTTAAATGAAAGATACTATCCTGGATAATTTAAGTGGGCCTGATTCAATCAGTTGAAAACCTTAAGAGCAGGACTGCAGCTACCATGCCCAAAGCTATAATGGTCGGTAGTTTTTTTATACCTTCTTCATGCAATAATGGCAATTGTCTTTAGCCAAGCCATATACTAATCTTAAATACCACTAATTTCACTAATGAGGGATTGATTGTTAAATCCAGTATGCTAACTAATTAAATACTAATTTTATCTATGAACACTGATTTCTAACATGCATAATGCTGATTAGCAAAATGTCTAATGTCGACCAGAGGTTGCAGTGCTTGCAGTAGCCACCTATGGAGAGCGGCCATTCTGACTAAATGCTAACTCACCACCCTACTGCTGAAACATAGCCTAAACTAACATAAGCCCAAAACAACAATGAGGGCTTCCCTGGTGGCACAGTGGTTAAGAATCCACCTGCCAATACAGAGGACACAGTTTTGAGCCCTGGTCTGGGAAAATCCCACATGCCACGGAGCAACTGAACCCGTGTGACACAACTACTGAGCCCGTGGCCACAACTACTGAAGCCCACGTGCCTAGAGCCCGTGCTCCGCAACAAGAGAAGCCACCGCAATGAGAAGCCTGCGCACCACAATGAAGAGTAGCCCCTACTCACCGCAACTAGAGAAAGCACACACAGCAACGAAGACCCAATGCAGCCAAAAACAAAATAAAATAAAATTAATTAATTAAAAAAAAAACACTGCTATGCTGAAGTATTTTGGACTAAATTGTAGATATCATAATAAGTACTTTAACCAAATATCTAAAAGGGAAACCAGGTTTCCCTAAGATATTGTGCTCCTTTTGGTGTCTTTCATGCTGTGAAAGACATTACTAACCAGCAAGCTGTCATGTATGGGGAAACCTGTCTACATCTAATTGTTTCTTGAAAAAAAAGAAAATTCCTATTTCTGGACCTTGATAGGTTGAGATAAGCAAGGATGACACAGCTCTATCCCTTAGAACAAGTTCAGATTGTCATTTGGGTGGAGTTTTACTTATATCATTTTTAAAGTTTGCACTCTTTCACATGAGAAAATGTAAACCACTGAAAATGTATTTATTAAATCAGATCCATTTCACATTCTTAGGGAATATATATATATTTGCTCAAAACACAAAGTTAGTGTGACAACCCTCAACCACCAGAAATGAGAAAAGAAAAAAAAAAATCTAGAGAAAAGAAGTATAGGAGGATCCTTTTTGTTCCTGAATGTGAAAATAAGATAGACAAAGAACTGCCAAGCTATCCTATCATGGTACTGGCAGTCTTCCCCAAAATTCTCCATCAAACACCTCATTTCTTATCTTTACAAAAGCAAACCTCCACAATTGAAGACTGGGTTATTCATCAAGCAGAGAGCACAGAATGTCTTTCATTTTGCCAAATGTCTACAAAGCATATTGTTAAATCATAAGCTTGGGCACCAAAGAGTCAGACAGCTGGTCTTCCTCCAAGCTCTCTTTTTACCTGATCATCAAGCACTTGATAGGAACCTATTTGTGAAATTCCATGGCGAGAAAGACACAGACCCTACTGGCCATTACTTTCACCAGGCTCAGGAAGACAATCACAATATGCAAGAGCCCTTGAAGATCTGTTTGCTAATTTATCTCATTGACATTTATTGAGCAGCTGCTACTTGGCAAACTCAGGACTAATAGGTCGGAGCTCAAGCATGTGGAAGACTAATTCCAGAAACCCTCAAGGATTTCACAGTCAACTGGAGAAGATAAACACAAAATGACATTAGACTAAATGAATAAGCACATTAGATGTGCATAAACAAAGGATGTGTTTGTGAAGATCAGGCAAAATGAGGCTGGAAAAAGTGCTAATTTCTTCCCCAGTTTGAAGAATATGGCCCAAGGAATGTGGCTCTGAGTTCCCTGTAACCGGTGAAAAATCAGTTTTTGTCACCTACCCTTCTTCTGTCTTCATTGTCACCCTTTTCTCCCTCATACCCAATACCAATGCCCTGAAGCAATCTCTCCCAAAGCATTAACCCATTCCATTTCTCTATTGCATCAAAACCCCACGAGCTTAGGGAAACTAACATCAATCAATTAGAACAAATCTCCTTAGACCAATTCTCACCAATGATTAAATTAGTGATGTGGCATGTTAATCCTCTCAGGAGATGATGAAGTATTAATGCAGAAAAAAAATTTAAATCAAAGGAAATACACTCAAAACTGTGGAAATACTGGTTACCCTACAGACTGATAGTTCAAAATAAAATATATATTGAATATCTAAAATATCACAAAGTTTGCTACACATCCCTTTTGATGTAACCCTAATGGTACATAAAATTATTTCAGGTGTCACATGGAAAACATTTTTAACAGGTATGTTCATGTATACATGTCTATATGTTTCTGCTGTTATCTATACTTATATGTAATTATGTTGAAAATAGAAGTAACACACTAAATTATGCTAGCTTTGTATTTTAGGGAAATAAAACTGAGAAACTGCATATACAAATGGATAATGGCCAGACCATATATAAAAATAAAACTCTGGGGCTTCCCTGGTGGCGCAGTGGTTGGGAGTCCACCTGCCGATGCAGGGGACAGGGGTTCGTGCCCCGGTCCGGGAGGATCCCACATGCCACGGAGCAGCTGCGCCCGTGGGCCATGGCCGCTGAGTCTGCGCGTCCGGAGCCTGTTGCTCCGCAGTGGGAGAGGCCACAGCAGTGAGAGGCCCGCGTATCGCAAAAAAATAAAAATAAATAAATAAATAAAACTCTGACCCACAATCTGTACCAACAAGCGCAAGAAGCCTACCCATTGTCTACAGTAACCAGACTAGGAAGTCAACTTACTATCTACAAGTCAAAACTGTAAAAAGTCAGACCACTATCTGCATCAACCAGTCCAGGAAGCCAAACAATAACCCCTGTAAACAATGGGCCCAAAATGGCCAGAACTTGATTAATAACTGAGAGCTTCACTAATTTTTGCCCCCACTTCCAACTTAGGACCAACCAAAGAGAGCTAAATATGCACCCCTGATCAATCGCAGAGTACCCCAATTCTAGTTAGTCCACCTACAGCTTCCCCATGCCAACAGCCTCCAATCAAGGCATACCTGATTTTTTCCACTTTTCCACTCCCCTGTCTGACTTTGAGTCTGTGCCAAACACAAGTGATGGTGGCTGACTCCCTCGCTATATAGTAAGCTCCAAATAAACAGTCTTTGCTTGTTCTCATTTGAGTGGTCTTCATTTATTTCCACAAAACAAAAGTCTCCTTCTAAAACAAATGTACTTAGCTGTGAAAAGGGAAGCTAATTAAATAAAAATATAATTAAATAATAGTACAGATGGTACATGAATATTACAAAAAGTATCACAGTGGTACATAAACGAAGGAAGTTTGAAAACACTGCCTTCTGTGCAAAGCTTATGCTAGATGTTACGCTGCACACAAAAACTTGCAGGGAAATGCTATGACAAGAATACCCGGTGCATGCTCCCACCTCAGGCCTTTGCACCGGTTGTTTCCTCTACTTGGAATGGTTTCTCACACACCCATAAGACACGCGTCTGTCTCTTCTTTGGGTCATTGCTCAAATGTCCTCTTCTTTGTGAGTTCTCTAACTATTCTGTTTTTAATAGCAATACCCTCTATTCTATCCCTCCCTCGTATACACACACAGTCTTCACCACCCTTAATGTTTTATTTTCACCACAGCACTTATTATCATCCAATATACTACATATTGTATTTCTTTGTTACAGCTTGGCCCCCAACTGAAAGGTAATTCCCTAAGGGCAAGGATTTTTTACTTTCTTTTTCTTTTCCTTCAATGCTGAACCCTCAACGCCTAAAAAAGTCCCTGGCACTAATAAAGTCTTTAATAAATCTTTATTAATTGAATGAAAGTGTGAAGGAATACCATTAGCTTCGGAGTCAGTAGAACCCAAGCTCAGTTTTAACTCTGTCACCTACTAGCTGTGGTAGTCATGGAGGTGCGTCCCCCTGATCCCCTTCCAGGGGCAACATGTTATTCCAGCTGTCAGCTCCTCAGGGTTTGCCTCAGCTGCAGAAAGTCACCTTACCTAATGATACACCCTGAAAAGGCAGCCAGTATTCTGTGACTGATTGAGTAGATAGGCTCAGCAATTTCATCCCAACTTGAGCTATTACTCTGATGGGTAGAATATGCTCCAGAGCTCCCCCTAGTGTTGGCCACAGCTTAGCGTTGCCTTTATCACGTATCAGCTTCTCCCTCTGCCCAAGCAATCCTATTTCCCCCCAAGCCTCCTCCCTTCCTCAGGTGTTAATCCCTAATAAATACCCTGCACACCAAATTCCATCTGAACATCTTCGTCCAGAGAGGCAACCTGCAATACCAGCTAAGTACTCAAGAATTCAACCCATGACATCAACTAGGAGCCCACATTTCCTCAGCTTCCTTATTCCCCAGATTCTTCAAAGAGGCACTGACATGTTCTCAACAGCCAGCTCAGAAGCAGCTTGTGCCTCTCAGGGCTTCTACACACTTCTGCAGATCTATGTGGAGAAGACCTAAGAATCATTCAATGTAGCCCAGACTCCAGAAATGAAGTCTGAACCTGCCCCAAGTTTCCTGCCATGTGGGGACTCTAGTCAAAGCTTTCCTTCTGCCACAGAGAAATAAGGGATCTTTGGCCTGCTGCTATTTATCTTCCTTCCCAGTTGCCACACTCAACATGAAAGCATTTGTTTTTATTCACAATGTCTGTCTCCAGGTTACAATCCCACAGGCACCCTCATGAGTTTATAGCTAACAGAGCTCAGAGTCTGGCTTCAGGACTCTATAAATAAACAACAGAGAATTGATAAGAATAATTACAGCTACTAATCCTTGGCTTTCTAGTAGTTCCCATCCATTAGAATGCCATAGGCACCAGGCTGTTACACTGTGGTTGCACATGTCCTATACCTAGCTAGGTACACTGGGCTAGGAAGCAAATTACTAATCAACCGTTGGATGAGTACAGTATACATTCAGTGAAAATTTCTTCCAAGTTCAGTCCAATGACCTAGGAGTGAAAGATTTAAAGGCCTACTTATGAATCCCCTACAATAAAAAATATCAAAAAATACAGCTTTCTCCATTCAAGGAGACAATTAGATTTTAAAATATGTTTCAGTGGGTATTAAGCTAGATAAGGAAAGGAAAATGCAGAAAGCACTTTTTAATTAAAATAAAATTATATGGGTGATGACTTTACAGATAAATTGGTTACATGGCATATTATGGCTGTTCTCTCATCACTGAGTTTAGAACAAATCTGAATGAATCACAAGAGTCTAAACTAATCTCTCACAGTAGAAATAAAAAGAGGCCAAATTATTTGTGAAAAAAGCATTGTGCCTTCTCAGGGCTTTTTCCTGTTTTGTGCTCTGTGTAAGGTACTAATGCCAGGTTTGCATGTCTCAGGAACCTTTGAGCTGACGCTGGTACATTTTTGGAGAACCTTATAAAGTTAACTACAGTGTTAAGTACTTTATCAGTAAGAAACAATCAATAGCTTTTCTCTACAACTTGCAGGGGCAGACAGCCTCAGTGCCCAGTTAGGGACATCCCAATGGCAACTAACTCACTGACATGAATGGGCAAAATGCCTTGATACTGTCATCACTCCTTCTTCATTTGAGAGCCTCTGTTATCCATTTGTCCCCAAGACAGAGAACCTCCTTTTCAGGCACAATCCAAATGGTTGGTGAGGATGATGTGACTTGACTGTCTAGGGAAATGACTGAAAAGGAGTAGTACCCCAATCCACAAAGGATAAAGTCATGGCATCCTAAGACAGGCAGCTCTTCCATTCCAGGAGCTGTGAGATGGGAAGACTGACATAAAACAGCAAGAGGACAAAAGGCTTCAGTAGTCCACACTCATGCCAAAACAAATACAAACATCTGAAGAGCCACTCCCTACCAAGAGACATCAAAGACCTAGTTATTTAATCAAAATTCATTCTTAGAAAAAGTACATACTCTTTGTGGAGGAAGTCATGGTAACCTTCTAAATGTTTAGTTAAGGCGGAGACAAACTGTAAAGACGAGAGCCTGAAGTCAATGAGAAAGGAGAACTACTGAATTTTCCATCCAGCTCCCTTTTCCCTACATGGGACCAATACTTCTCACTGTGTGAAAAGACCATTATAGTGGTTTTGCAATGTAACATATTTCACCTCATATCCTCAGAATCTATTCTTTTCAAACTGAAGATGACAACCTATTAGTAGATCATGAAATGGATTTAGCATATTTTAATTAAATTATAGAATAAAACAGGATAGAATAGAATAAAAATATCAGAATGCATCCCAGTAAGGTATCATCTTGAACACTGTTTGTGTTATAAGTATACATGTACGTATGTATGAAATCTGCAAGTATATAAGTATATGTGGATATTAGGTAACAATGTAAAATGTATTTATTACTCAAGGTCTTGATTTTAAAATATTAAAAGCCAATCTAAATCAATTTGGATAAGCTACTAACCCTCACCCCTTTGCCACCACACGAATATCAGGGCCTGGACTTCATCTTCACAACTCTCACATACAGCCCATTCACAAGCTGACTGAAAGTGCCTTGTGGGCTGCACACCTTACAAGGCACAGTGGCGGGAAGGCCTATGACCAAATCTTTAGAAGACATGGTTCTCTGTACTTCAGGCATTTTCATTAGAAGAAGGAAGCAGAGTGGAAGAGAAGGCAGGGAGAAGAGGAGGGGACTGGGAAAGAGGAGGAGGAAGAGAAGGAGGAGGAGGGGGTAGGGGAAGACAGGGAAGAGGGAAAAGGGAGAGGAGAAGAGGGAGAAAGGAGAAACAAACACTCCCTATGATGCACCTGATACTTCAGATACTTTCAACTACGCGCTGTTTATCTAACATCCATGTAGACACCCAGTGCCCGTATACAAATACCTCCTATTTAAAATGCCTAACACAAAGAGTAGCCCCCACTCACCGCAACTAGGGAAAGCCCGCGTGCAGCAACAAAGACCCAACGCAGCCAATAAATAAGTAAATAAATAAATAAATTAAATAAATTTAAAAAATAAAGACCAATATAAGGTCTTTGTAAAAAAAACAAATTGTATTAAAAAAAAAATCCCTAACAGCACATTTGGAACTGAGACAGTATCTGGATTTCTAAAGTTTGTCTGATTTTTGGCCATGTATCCATATGAAGAAGAAAAGAAGTCTGCATATGTGCTCTGAGCAGAGCAGAGGTCCTTAACTGCTCAAGAAGTCACAGGTCCATGAACTTGGATGGGGGAAGTTACATCTTTATTTGTACAAATACCTTATTGACTATTTAGCATGTACTTCTATTGT
The DNA here is from genome assembly GCF_039906515.1 of Pseudorca crassidens. Lineage (NCBI taxonomy): Eukaryota > Metazoa > Chordata > Mammalia > Artiodactyla > Delphinidae > Pseudorca > Pseudorca crassidens. The sequence goes on from NC_090301.1 coordinate 77,421,942, forward strand.
AAATGTAGGCCATGAACTACAATAAAATTAAGAGAATCTGTAACTTTGTCAACAATAGAAATCATGGATACTTTCATAGTATATTACAGTTATTGCAGATTTCCAGAAATATTGTTTATATTCATCACTACTTCAAAATTAGTTATTATTTTCTGCTACATCTTGTTATTTAATGTGTTAATAAAGGACATAAGTTGTAATTTTTTTATTTTGATAACTGTATTTCAATGTAATTGGTTTCTTTTGTAACCTTGGATATTTTATTTTATGCATTTATAGCAGTATTCTGTGGAGTCTATAGGCTTCTCCAGACTACCAAAGGGATCCATGGCATAAAAATGGTTACGTGATTAGAGACTTATTAGAAAGAACAATGCAGAAAAGTACATAATTATAATCCAGAACAATCAGTCACTTTGGTGGAACTGGAGTAAGTTATTAGGGCTATTTATATTGGAAACACTTGAACTGCCTAAAAGCTCTTAAGAACACTTCCAAATTCTCCCCACTGGCAAGGCTAATAAGACACCAGGGAGAAGAAACTAACATTAAGAGTCACCTTGGCTGCCTGAGACAGAGCTCCTGGCACTCAGGTCCCCGAGTGGGAATAAGCTGATCCTGGAGGACAAGCTTGCATCCTGAGTGGCAACCATGGTCACCCGTTTGTTAATCAGCAGGACAAAGGCCATAAATGCAACAGCTATGATCAACCTGTAAACTGCCCCCTGATACCTAGCAAACTATAGTCTCTATGGGGCAGTTCCACAGGCTGCCAGGAATTCAGACTTGGGGTATTATCATGTAATGCTCTAAATTCACCCTATAAAAAGACTCTAAAATTATAACTTCCATTCCATAGTTATAAGGCTGAGGCTTAGAAAGCTTACTTAGATTACCCAAAGTCACAAAGTTATTTACAGGTAGAGTCAGACACAGATCCCTGCCACCTTCTCCAGACCCTGCACTCCACTAGTGTCCACCCCTCAACTTGAGCAGGGGCAGACATCTGGAGCTCAGAGAAGTAAAACTGCCTACCTATTTAATATGGCTGTGGACATTGCAAACTATATGCACACTAGAAATTCAGTGTTAGTCATCTTGGGTTGTTCTAATAAAATGCCATAGCCTGGGTGGCTTAAACAATAAACATTTATTTCTCACAGTTCTGGAGGCCAAGATTATTTCTAAGATTATACACAATTATTTGTAAGTCCAAGATCAAGGTCCTGGCAGATTCAGTTCCTGGTAAGAGCCTGCTTCCTGGCTTGCAGATGGCTGCTCTCTCACTGTGTCCTCACATGGTGGAGAAAGAGTTCTGGTTTCTTCTTCTTCTTATAAGGACACTAACTCCATCATGAAGACCCCACCCTCATAATATCCTTCTAAACCTAATTACTTCCCAAAGGCCCCATCTCTAAATATCATCACATTGGTTGTGAGGACTTGTTGACCTGGAATAAATAGACTACCAGATATTTCTCCAGCAAAGATGGGTTTATTAAGGATCAGTAGAGAGTTACAGTTCAGAATCTATAACCATGGTGAGCCACGTGCAAGTCCCCTCCCTCACAGCAAGGGAAGGAGCATGCTTTTATAGAGCAGAAAAGGAAGTTGGGAGGGCCATAGTAAACAGAGTCCATGGCTTTTCATTGGCTGAGCTCTTGCCAGGAAAGAAGTCTTTCTTCTTGGTCAGCTATTATCACAGGATTTGAGAGCTCCCCCTTCTGGTCTCCCAACTCTTCTTAACTGAGGTTTTTTCCTTTATTAACTTTTTTTACAGACTTCAACATATGAATCTGGGGGAGACAGAAACATTCAGTCCACAACATTCAGCTAAGTAAATTTTGCCTGGGAAAGATCAGAACACAGGAGCAGTGGAGCAGAGATATTCTGTCCTGACCCTACAAGTAAACAGGCTTAATTTCCAAGCCTGTACCTTCTGCTCAAAGGAGGCAGAGATCCTAGAAAGAGAAGATAGAGAGGAAAGACCATCTACCCAAGAATTCTCTGAATGTGTGTTGGAGGGGGAGGGGAGGGGGTTGAGGACATAAAAATATAAGAATACGCCCTAGCGCTGTTCCCCATAATCCTTTTGGTGGTTCTTTCTCACGTCTCAGGTAGTTTCCTCATACACGTGTGCTGATGAGTACAATGTTGACCCCTGTGTGTCTCTCTTTCCTGGTACTCTCTCCTGGAACTCCCACTGCCTCGGTCTCCCTGGACATTCAGCTCCATTTCTTCAACTTGGGGTATCTGCCAGGCTCCACCTGGGTTCACCTTCTCTGTGCTGCTGCCTGGATACTCTCTCAGCACAGTAAGCTGGGGAAATCATAGGGCTCAACTTACTTGTTTTTCAACTATCAGAAATCACTTTTCTTCACTGCCTGAATGAAAACTTGAAAATTGTTGTTTCATATATTTTATCTGACTTATTTCAGGTGGAAGAGTAAATCTTTACTCAAATTCTTTAGTCAAAACTTCTTACTGGATACCACTGAAAATTGCTTCCTGTGATTTCACTATAATCTTTACTAAAAATGAATTCTTAAAACTGGGGTCAAAGAGACTTTGTTTCCTTACTGCTCATCCTTACATTAAACATCCATTACCTAAGATAACCTAAGAGAATGTCCAACATAGTAGGAATTAAGAAACTGTAGCAGGTCGGTGGGGAATATACACAGTAATTTTTGCATTCTTGAATCACACTCATTTGTGCACTGGGTTTAAAGCAGAATGACCAAAAACAGAAAAAAATTTATAAAGAAAGAAAAGGAAACTGACTCTAGAAGGAAGAGTCCAGCAGTCTGCAATCCCTAACTACTATATGCTGAGTCACAAGCTCCTCTTTCTCCTTCTAAGTCAGTGGGGTTCTATCAGTAGAACTGATACAGCTACTTACTAACCAGGGATGCTGAGAAGATAAATCTGGATTAATTAATCCAGTGGTTTCAGAAAGAGTTACAATCTTGCTACATCATAAAAATTACCCAGAAACCACGCTAATGATGTGCTGTTGAATTCAGAAAATGAGAATGTCAACGCGAAACACAAAAATGAAAGATACTGCTTTACAAAATGTACTGCGTCCATTTATTCTGTCAGGCAAAGTTGGGTTCCTCTCATTTAGGACAGACTGCTTGGTAGCATACCAGCAGAGTATATATTTTATAGGTATCAATAAAGTCTTATTAGTATAAAATCTCATTACAACTAATGATACTTAAATCCCCTTTGAAGTAGGTGAGGTTGTCTAGCTTTAGAGGGAGTTGGCAGGTAGATGGATTGATAGTAAAAAGAACTCAAAAAGGTAAATCATGTTATCAGGGCCTGCATGGTTCCTAGTCTCTGCAGCCCACTCTCCTCACAGCTGCAGCTACTTGACCTTCAGCCTCAGGTCCTCTCTCTCTCCAGCCTTGAAGTCAGCAGTTCTCCAAGTGTGGCCCCAAACAGGAGCCTCAGCAGCATCTAGGAATTTGTTAGAAATGCACATGCTCAGGGGGGAAGACCACGGACCTAAGATGGAGCTGACAAAATGGAGTCAGTGTGGTCCAGCCACACAATAATAAATTCCCTCTTTCTACATTCTCTTATTTTATTATCGTTGTTCTTTTATAATTTCTTTAGATCCTGAATTCCTTGATTTTTAGTCTTTCTTCTTTAATGGCAAACATTATTCAGATTATATACATTTTTTCTGAGTTTGGCTGTATTCCAAAGACTTGGGGTTCATTATTATCCTTTTCATTGTTTTTCCTATGGTCTGTAGTTTATAATCAGGGGCTTGTTTAACTTAATTTTCAAGGTTGAGTTTTTTTGTCTTTTTGTTTACTTTTATTTTATTGATTATGATCAGAAATATGGCTTACAAAGCTCTGCATCTTTAAATTGGCAAAAAAAAAGTTAAGGAATGAAATGAGAAAGTGGCCCTGAGCACAAAGTAGGGGTTCAATACATGATTGGGCTGAAATGAAATGACAGATGATGGAAAAAGATAGAAAATGATTGTGTTGCATCACTTTCTACCCCAAAGCATATAATACTTGAATTCAGACTGGGGCTGGGCCTTGTAACCTACTCACAGATTTCTCAAGGAATGACAGCTTAATGCCTGCCTGGACTACTGAATTCCTCGGTTCTAGGTTCCCCATTATTGAGTTGCCTTTACTTGTCCTGAAGGTACTATTCAGAGGTAGTTTAATTTAGCAGGAAAGAACTCAGGCTCTGAGGTCAGACTGCCTGCTTTCAAATCCTGACTCAAGTCCTTACTGGGTATGTGTAATTTCTTGCTAATTTATCTAACCTGTGTCTTAGTTTCCTTTTCTGAAATACAAATGTAACAATAGTAACTTCTTCACAAACTTAATATGAGAATATATGAAATAATATGTCTTAGCCAGAAATCTTTGAAATCTAATTCAAGAAATAAAAAGGTGACCCATAAAAATTGCTGATTTTAGGTACAGGTGGGTCTAAAGTTCAAAGATGTCACTAGGCTCTCTCCTTACCTTTTGCCTCTGATTTTCTGAGCTCAAACCTCATTTCTCTTACTATAGAGGAGTCTCCTCCATCTACCTATGGAATATAGCCACAGGCACCTACAAACTTAAATTATTCCAATTTAACAACCCAGTAAAAAATAGAGATTATCTTTCTTCAAGAATTTCTATATCAATCCCAATTTAACTGGCTCTTCTTAGATCACATATGCACCTTTTAACAATCAATAACAAAATGAGATCCTGTTTAATATGCCTATACCTGTGCCTGAGAGGAGTGAGAAAAAAGCACATGGATTGTGAGAGGATCACTTCCCCAAGAAAAGTTACCAGAAAAGGGAGGGAAAGGGCATACAAAAACAACCAAAAACAAGGACTTCCAATATAATTTGTAAAACACTTAGCACAGTGATTGGATATAGTAAAGACTTAATTCATATTGTCTCTCTTATCATCCACATATTGAAACTTCTCGATAGTAGGATACCATGCAATACCTGTGGCTCCAAACTAAATTTCTTCCAGCACTAGAGTTAGCATTGTTCCCCTGCCCGTGGTCAACCTGCCACTGGGCCTGGTTCTAGTTCTGAGTCTCTTCCAATCTACTCTGTCCCATGCAACTAAGTCCTGCTAAAAGCATGTGACTGTTTTCCGAACAATGCTATATGTGGTACTTTAAAAAAAAAAAAAAAAGATAGAGACTTCCCTGGCTGTCCAGTGGTTAAGACTCTGCGTTCCCAATGTAGGGGGCACGGGTTCCATCCTTGGTTGGGGAACTAAGACCCCACAAGCCACGTGGCCCAGCCTACAAAATTAAAAATTAAAAAAACACTAATAAATAAAAACTAGCTTCCAAGAAAAAAAAGTTTCTAACATGCACTCTCTCCATGAATCTGCTTCATTAATATTAGGCTTAATTAATAAATTTTAATTTATTCCTATTTATATTGAAATATATACTGGTACTGGTGTTATCCATCCACCATAAAGAACTAGAAAAACTGAAACAGATGTTTTCAAATTTTGGAAACATGGGACTGAGATCTTTTAGAAAAAGGACGTAAATGAGATGAGCCCTAAGATCACCCTGCCTGTCTGTCTAGTACTTTTTTGAACATGACAAAAAGGAAAAACCAAAGCAGATCATAGCAGTCATGCTAAATTATAAATTGATAAGACAGAGTTTGGACTTTGAGGAGAATGACACAGCTGAAATATTTGGGACAGAGTACAATATGAGGGAGGACTTCAAAGAAAGTGCTCCAGAAATCGACATAGAAATCCCCTTGAGTCTGCTGTTGAGTACAAACTCCATCAGGCCAGGTAAAGAACTACCAAGAAGCTGTCAGCTAAACCATTCCCAGAGCTTACACAGAACTCAGAGATAGTTAAGTTCTAATCAGCCAGAGCGGAAAAACCTTGCTGAACACTTGGGACATGGAGTAGAAATCCCTGGAGGGTCATGACTTGTTACCAAAGTAACCCAACCCTAATGTAAAGACTACTCCAGAGGTACCCTAAAAAACTTTAAAACAAGACTAGAAAGGATAATGCCAATCTACCAGTCACTTAACTTACTAGTAAAATGAAGTCTGACATTCTTTAAAGAAAGACAAAAATCCGACACAACACTAACATTCACAATGTCCTGGATTCAATCAAAAATACCTGGACCAGGTTTCCCTGGTGACACAGTGGTTAAGAATCCACCTGCCAATGCAGGGGACATGGGTTCAAGCCCTGGTCTGGGAAGATCCCACAGGCCACAGAGCAACTATGCCCGTGTGCCACAACTACTGACCCTGTGCTCTAGAGCCCGCATGCTGCAACTACTGAAGTCCATGTGCCTAGAGCCCATGCTCCACAACAAGAGAAGCCACCATGATGAGAAGCCCATGCACCACAATGAAGAGTAACCCCTGCTCACCACAACTAGAGAAAGCCCATGTGCAGCAACAAAGACCCCAAGCAGCCAAAAATAAAATAAATAAATAAATAAAATACCTGGAGTGGTGAAAAAGAGAAAAGTGTTACCCATAACAAGGAGACAAATCAGTAAATAATTACAGACACAAAAATGGCAGAGATGATGAAATTATTAAGCAAAGATATTAAAACAACTACTATAGATATTCACAGGGATTTAAAGAAAAACATGATGACAATAAAAAGAGAGATGGAATTATTTTAAAAAGCTAAATGGACCTTGTAAAGATGAAAGATACAATTTCTGAAAAAAAAATTCATTGGATGTGAATGACAGCAGATTAGGTACTGCAGGAGAAAAGATCAGTGAACTTGAGGACATAAAAATAGAAACTATCCAAAATGAAGCACAGAGTAAAAAATACACATTTTTTAAATTAACAAAATCTCAGTGACCTGTGGACAATAACAAGCAGTCTAACATGTGTGTAATTAGAGACCCAGAGGGGAAAAGAGAAAGAGGGAAGCAGAAGAAATATTTATGAATGAAGGAAATAATTGCAAAAACTTTTCCAATCTTGATGAAAACTATAAATCTCAGAACCAAGAAACTCAATAAACTATAAGCAGGATAAAAACAAAGAAAACCATTTCAAGGTACATTATAATCAAATTGCTGAAAATCAAGGATTAAAAAAAAGCTTTTAAAGGCAGCCAGAAAGGAAAACATGACATATACACCTTAAATATATTTTACATATATGCTTGTTTATTTGTATTTATTTATGTATGTATTTATTTATTTCAGGGTTATAATACTGGACTGGATATTTTCCTTTAGCTCTTTTTTCAGCTTTACTGAGATATTGACACGTAACATCATGTAAATTTAAGGTGTACATGTGGTGATTTGATAAACACATATATTGAAAAATGATTACCACAATAAGGTTAGTTAACACATCTATCACCTCACATAGTTACAATTTTTTGTGCGTGGTGTATACGATTTTTATTTGTCAATTATACCTCAATAAAGTGGGGAGGAAGACAAAAAACAGTAGACAGGGGACATACAAGATGGAGAAACAAATATAAGAGTGACAGTGGACTTTTCATCAGAAAATATGCAAGAGAGAAGATATGCAATAATGTATTTAAACTGATAGAAACACAAAACAAAAAAAGACCCATCAACCTAGCATTCTATATCTATTGAGAATATCCTTCAAAAATAGAGAAACAGGGCTTCCCTGGTGGTGCAGTGATTGAGAGTCCTCCTGCCGATGCAGGGGACACGGGTTCGTGCCCTGGTCCAGGAAGATCCCACATGTCGCAGAGTGGCTGGGCCCGTGAGCCATGGCCACTGAGCCTGCATGTCCGGAGCCTGTGCTCCGCAACGGGAGAGGCCACAACAGTGAGAGGCCCGCATACGGCAAAAAAAAAAAAAAATAGAGAAATAAAGATATTTCATTCATTTTATTTTTGTTTTCATGCAAACAAAAGCTGAAAAAAATTCACTGTAAACATCTGCATGTCAAGAAGGATTCAAGTGGTAGGAAAATAACACTATATGGAAACACAGATATACAAAGAGCAATAAAGCATGCTGGATATGGTACGATGTGGGTAAAAATAAAATTATTTTTCTTTCTTTCTTTGAGATATAATTGATATACAAAATTGTATAAGCTGAAGGTGACATTTATATATCATACTGCAATATATTTTTCTCATTTTTTAATTTTTTAAGATTACTGACTAGTAGCAATAAGAATGACAAGGTATTGTGGAGTTTATAATATATATAGAAGAGAAATGCAAGAAAACAACACAAAGGATGGGAGAGGGTAAATGGAATCATACCTTTGTTAAGATTCTTACGTTATATGTGACATGGTATAATACTATTTGAAGGCAAAGTGTGATAAGTTAAAGTAGCGGTCCCCAACATTTTTGGCACCAGGGACCAGTTTCGTAGAAGACAATTTTTCCACAGATGAGGGTTGGGGGGAATGGTTCAAGCAGTAATACAAGCAATGGGGAGAGATGGGGAGCAGCAGATGAAGATTTGCTCACTTGCTTGCCCACTGCTCCCCTCCTGCCGTGCAGCCTGGTTCCTAACAGGCTGCAGACCGGTACCAGTCCGTATCCCAGGGGCTGCGGACCCCTGAGTTAAAGGTACATACTATAAATCTTGGGAACCAGTAAAAGAATAAAACAAAGAGATAGCTAATAAGCCAATAGTGGAGATAAAATGTAATACTAAAAAATAGTCACTTAATCCAAAGTTAGGAAAGAAGTTAGGAAAAGAAGTGAGGAAAAGACGATAGAAGGAACAAAAAGCAGAAAGGGCAAATATAAAACAGTAACAAGATTATAGACTTAAACTGATAAATCATATTGATAAATATAATAAACATGAATGGTTAAGTACTCCATTAAAAGCAGAGATTGGCAAGATTTCTTAAAAGCAATATTCAATTTTACATTATCTATAATAAACTCACTTTAAATATAAAGATGCAAGTTAAAAGTAAAAGGATCATAAGTGATATGCTATTTTACCATAATGATGAGAAAATTAGAGTGACTCCATTAACATCAGCAAATTAGGCTTTAGGAGACAAAATATTACCAGTGGTAAAGAGGGTTGTTTCATAATGATTAAGGGGTTAATTTGTCAAAGAAGACATAGTAATCCTAAATGTGTCTGTACATAATTATAGAGCTTTAAAATACATGGAATAAAACTGACAGAACTGAACATAGGAATAGACAAATCCATAATTAAGTTGAAAATTTAAGCATTCCTGTCTCATAGTTGATAAAACAAGTAGATAGAAAATTAGAAAAATATAAAAGACTTGAGCAAGACTATCAATCAACTTTTCTTAACTGACACTTGTAGGACACTATAGCGAAAATCTGCAGAACAGACATTCTCTTAAAATGCATTATAAAGATTCACCAAATAGCCATAAATAGGTCATAAAACAAGTCTCAATAAATTTAAAAGGTAATAAAAGTATGCTTTTTGACCATAGCAGAATTAAATATTTTTAAAATAGTACCAAAAAACACCCAAAAAACTAGGAATAGAAGGGAACTTCCTCAACACGACGAGACCATCTATGAAAAAAACACAGCTGATATTATACTCAATGATGAGAGACAGAAAGCTTTGCCCACTAATATCAGAAACAAGACAAGGATTCCCTATTTTTTTTTTTTTTTTTTTTTTGGCTGCATTGGGTCTTTGTTGCTTCGCGCGGGCTTTCTCTAGTTGCGGCGAGCAGGGGCTGCTCTTCGTTGTGGTGCACAGGCTTCTCATTGCAGTGGCTTCTCTTGTTGCAGAGCACGGGCTCCAGGCGCCTGGGCTTCAGGAGCTGTGGCTCGCGGGCTCTAGAGCACAGGCTCAGTAGTTGTGGTGCACAGGCTTAGGTGCTCCACGGCATGGGGATCTTCCCAGACCAGGGCTTGAACCCGTGTCCCCTGCATTGGCAGGCAGATTCGTAACCACTGCGCCACCAGGGAAGCCCCCCACTTTCATCATTTCTATTCACCATCGCTCTGGAAGTTTTAACCAGAGCAATTTTCCCAAAAACAAAACAAAAATAGAAGTTAAAGGCATCCAATTTGGAAATTAATAAGTAAAATTATCTCTATTACAGATGATATGATTTTACATGTAGAAAATCTTAAAGAACCTGTAAAAATCTATTAGAGTTAATAAGCGAATTCATCAAAGTTGCAGGATACAGATCAACATGCAAAAATCCGTTGTATTTCTATAGCAATAAACAGTTCAAAAAAGAATTAAGAAAACAATTCCATTTACGATAGCATCAAGAAAGATTAAAATGATTTGCAATAAATTTAACCAAAAAGCTGCAAGACTTGTATACTGGAAACTACATAACATTGCTTAAAGACATGAAAGAAGACCTAAATAAATGGAAAGATGTCTATGTTCATGGACTAGAAGACAATAAGATGGCAATACTCCCCAAAGCAATCTACAGATTCAATACAATCCCTATTGAAATATCAATGGCATTTTTTTTTTTGGCAGATGGAAAAGCAGAGCCTAAAATTCACATGGGATTTTAAGGGACCCATATGGCCAGAAAGACTCTTGAAAAAGAATAAAGTTGGAGCACCAAAACTTCTGGATTTCAAAATTTACTACAAAGCTTCAGTGATCAACAGAAGGATACTGGCATAAGGACAGACATTTAGACCAATGGAATAGAATTGAGAGTCCAGAAATAAAGCCATACACCTATGGCCAACTGATTTTCAACAGGAGTGCCAAGACTATACAATGAGGAAAGAACAGTATCTTAAACAAGAAAAATATTTGGTAAATCTTTATAAACATAGATTTGGAACATGATTCTTATGTATGACTCTAAAGACACAAGCAAAAAGAGAAAAAAAAAAGGTAAATTAAATTTCACCAAAATGTAAAACTTTTGTACATCCGAAAAAGTGAAAAAACAATCCACATAATGGGAGAAAATAATTACAAGTCATATATCAAATAAGAGTTTAGTATCCAGGGACTTCCCTGGTGGCGCAGTGGTTAAGAATCCACATGCCAATGCAGGGGACACGGGTTCAAGCCCTGGTCCGGGAGGACCCCACATGCCGCGGAGCAACTAAGCCCGTGTGCCACAACTACTGAGCCTGTGCTCTAGAGCCCGTAAGCCACAACTACTGAGCCCACGTGTCACAACTACTGAAGCCCGCATGCCTAGAGCCCGTGCTCTGCAACAAGGGAAGCCACCACAATGAGAAGCCTGCGCACCACAACGAAGAGTAGCCCCCGGTTACCGCAACTAGAGAAAAAAGCCTGCCCGCAGCAACGAAGACACAGCACAGCCATAAATAAATAAATAAATAAATAAAACTAAAAAAAAAAAGTTTAGTATCCAGAATGTATAAAGGACTCTTACACCTCAACAACAAAAAAACAAAAACCCAATTTAAAAAATGAGCAAAAGACTTGAATAGATATCTTTACCAAGAAGATATATAAATGGCCAACAAGCACATGAAGAGATGCTCAATATCATTAGTCATTAGGGAAATGCAAATCAAAATCATAATGTGATACCACTACTCATCCACTAGGATGGCTATAATCAAAAAAATGAAAATAAATGATGGCAAGATGTGAAGACATTGCACACACTGCTTGGTAGAAATGTAAAACAGTACAGCTACTGTGGAAAACAGTTGTGTAGGTCCTCAGAAAGTTAAATATAGAATTACCATATTCCCAGCAATTTCACAACTAGGTACATGCCCACAAGAATTGAAAACAGATATTCAAAAAAAAAACTTGCCCACAAAGAGCTATAAGTTGGAAACCACCCGAATGTCCTTCAACTGCTGAATGGATAAACAAAACTATATTCACACAGTGGAATATTATTCAGCCATAAGAAGAAATGAAGTACTGACACATGCTACAACATGGATGAATAGCCAAATCACTGTGCTAAGTCAAAGGAGCCAGACATAAGAGGTTGCATATTGTATGATTCAATTTTCATATGAAATATCCAGAATAGGCAAATCCATAGAGAGAAAAGATAAGGGGTTGCCAGGTGCCAGGAAGAGGGGAGATTGGGGAGTGACTGCTTTAAGGACGCAGGGTTTCCTTTCAGGATGATCAAAATCTTTTGGAACTAGAAGTAGTGATGGTTGTACAAAATTCTTAATGTATTAAATGTCAGTGAATTGTACACTTAAAACTGATTGATTTTATGTTTATGAATTTTACTTCAATAACAAATCAATAGAAAAAAGAAAAGTAGAAAATCCTCACTTATTTGGAAATTAAACATGACACCTCTAAATAACCCTAAGTCAACTCAAAGGAAGATTAGAAAATATTTTAACTGAGTAATAATAAAAACACAGCATATCAGAATTTATGAAATGCATCTCTAGAAGTGCTTAGAATAACACTTATAATTTTAAATGCTTGAATTAAAAAATAATAAAAGCCTAAACCAATGATCTAAGCTTCTAACTTAGTAAGCTAGAATAAGAGGAACATATTAAATCCATAGTAAGGGGAATAAAGAAAATCAATAAAATTTAAAAATAGAGAAAACTGGTGAGAGCATAAACTGGTTCTTTCATAAACATCAGTAAATTTTATAAAGTTCTAGCTAGTCTAATCAAGAAAAAAGAGAGAAGACACACATCAACAGTAATAAGAATCAAAGAAGGGATGTTTTCACAGATCCTACTAATATTAAAAGGGTACTAAGATTATCGTGAATACTTCACACCTAATTCGACTATTTAGATGAAATAGACACATTTTTTAAAGACACCAGATTGTCTTTTACGTATTTTACAAAATTGGTACAACAGTAATTCTCAATCCGCATGCTCTTTCAGAACTTTCCTGTCCCCCATCAAGAGATGGAGTCCATGTTTCATAATCCTGAAACTTGGCAGAGCTTTGCAACTGCTTTTACTAACAATACCACAGAAGTGGTGCTATGTAACTTCAGAAAGTAGGTCACAAAAGGTAAATACAGCTTCAACCTGACTCCATCAAAATATTAAAGTTCTGTTCTTTAAAACATAGCATTAATAAAATAAAAATACAAGCCACAAACCGGGAAAAAAATATTCACAATACATAATATTTGGCAAAGGATTGGTGTACAGAATATTTTGAGAACTCCTACAACCCAGTAAGAAGATAATCAACCCAACCTAAAAATGGGCAAAAGATTTGCACAGACACTACATAAAATAAGATATACAAATGACTGATAAGCACATGAAACCATGCTCACAAAAGAATATCATATTCCATTTATGTCAAAGTCTACAACAGATAAAACTAATCTATAATTTCAGAAAACAAATGAGTTGTTCCCTGAGGCCAAGAGTTGCAAAGGCAATTCACTGCAAAGTGACATGAGTAAACTTCTTCAGTTTGAACACTTTTAATATCTTAAATGCAAATAATTATACACTTAAAAATGAGGCTCTATTGTTCTGTTGTAGTTACGTTAAATTTACCCCAATAAAGTTATTTGAATGTTTACATCATTAAGGTAGTTTAAAAGATAAATTTAGGGATTTGATATTTAACTTTTAAAACCTAATGAGCTATTATAATGTTAACATGTAGCATTGACTACATATGGATAAAGCTTCAAATATCTAAGGTATTCTTTCCTCAGTGCAAGATCTATATTTTCCCATAAAATGAAATAGAAAATAATTATCTACAAAGAAATTTAAAACCTTAACTGTGTTTTTATATGTCCCTGATTCTTCCTTTACATAAAAAATTGGGCACGTGATCTAAAAAGACCTGGGGAGAAAGAATAACTTTCTACACTGACATGAAACACATTTGGTGTCTTCCCCTGACACTGCAGTACTTTAGATCCCAGAGAAATGGAAGGGATGGCAGGCAGGGTATTTTTTCATTAAGTTCATGCATCACAAACTACCAATACTACTTAAGATCTATTCTTCCCTCTTCTTCCCTTTCTTAGAATTTTCCTAGTGATGCTAATCATGAAACAAGCTGGCCTTACAGCAAACCCAGAAATGAGAGGAAACTGTGCAATGACTAAAGAACAGCAGCTTCTGAATAGATGATTTACTTATGTTACTAAATGGAGAGACACCGAAAAAATGGATATCATTAAACATGGTTTTATTTGAATATTGAAAAGATCAGCGTATTACATTGTTGTAATAATAATAGCTAACTCTAATATCATCCTTACTATGAGAAAGACAATATTTTAAGTAATTTATATATATTAACTCATGTTAATTCTCACCATAACTACAGAAGGCAGGTACACTCTTCTTATCCCCATTTTATAAGCAAGCAAACTGAGGCACCGAGAGTATAGGCAACTTGCCCAAGGTTATACAGATAATAAATAGCATAGCTGGGATTTAAACCCAGATAGTGTGACCCAAAATCTGAATCCTTAACCAATATTCTACACGGTCTCTTGATGTTTATCATACTAGCATTTGACATCTATTAAAAGCAAGGATCTAGATTCTGACTTGTGTGATTCTGAGATGAGTTCTAGATTACTCTCCAGGCCCATTCTGTGCATTTAGCTGTGTATAAACAATTATATCTTAATCTATTTCTATACACACATACACACTTGGACAATATATGTATCAGCTAGAGACCTGAGAACACAGGAAGAAAGCAAGATGAAAAGTGAAAGCCAATAACCATACAGTTCACCCAGGAGTTCATGCCACACATCCGGAAAGATTTCTTCCTTCTCTCATCTTCTGTAGCAATTTCTTTCTACCACACTCATGATACATTCCATATACTGCATTTAGTATTGTAGTTATTTGTGCATTTCTCTTAATGCCTCTACTCCACTTTAAACTGGGGCCACATCTAAGACATGTAATCTAGTTCATTACCTTTCATGTAACAGCTGCTAATAAACTTTTGTTGATGTCTCCTCTGACACTTATAGATCTGATGCAGCTGAAAGATATCTGACAACAAAACTCACTACCAATAGTAGTCAAAACAGGAAGGAAAATATGTGAGCGTGCAAGAGTGCTGAAGACGTTATTTTAACTCCAGTCATGATTATACAATAGCAGAAAGAGCCGAAATAGAACTTGATATCCTCCTGCCTCTGCCATGAGCTGTACGACCTTGGCGGACTTACTTATCCTCCTGAATTCCAGTATTCTCATTTAGTAAACATGGTTTGACAGTTTTAAATAAAATAAAGACTGGAAAGGTCTTAGCTTCATACATAAAAGTCAATGCTTATAGTACCAAGAATAGAATAAAGACGGGATAAATTCATCCCTCCCACATATCACTTCTTCATTTTATCCCCCCAGAATAGGCATCACAAATTAAATGCAGGTAAAAGAATAAAAAGGCCTGAGCATACAAGACAGTATGAGTGCCATCTAGGAACAGAGTTTAAATGTTGCCATTTCTTCCAATGATGAAAGTGAAACAGAAGTCTGGGATTTTATGTGGAATTTCTCCACCTTTAAATGTTAGTAATTAAGTCAACATTATTCAAACGCTGTATTCACCAATATTGTGAGGTCAAATAAAATTTGTCTGCCAGCCTGTGCCACGCAATAAGCCACAAATATGCTATGTTTACTCATCCAAAAAGACAAAAAAAATGCTAACATCTGCGAGACAAACTAATTTAGTATGCATAAACAAATACAGTTCATATCTATGTGAGCACACACACACATTTTGTGGCATGCACATGGTTCTTGGGACGTATTGTCAGAAACCACCTGCCTCACTTTATTGCTCTTCTGTTTATTTCCCAACATGATGACATGAATTTAGCTAACCCCAGCTGGGGGAATTACTATATTAAGTTTCTCCTCCATTTAGTTAGATAACAACTCTTAAACACAAGGTCAGAGTCACTCTGCCTTAGCTGCTCTCCCATGTTTTTAACAACTGCCTTTGCGCCCAGGTGGTCTCAGTCATAGCCTTCCTTCCACACATACACGTGCTTTGCCTTTGTTTTTTTCTGGCTCCTTTCTTCTTAAGAGTTGAAGTAACAAGATGACAATTTTTTAAAAGCTAATTAAGAGCCTTTCTGCATATGTCCTACTTAATTAGCTTCTGTCAACCTTGATTATACTCAAATTTTTAAAATTACACTTTACTTATATTTATTCTGCTTGTATGCATAATGCGAAATAACAGAGGACAGTTATTGTTCTGAGCTTTTCCAGTGAATGACTACTATATTGTAATAAAGGAATTATCAAAATAATATAAATGCTAACCCAGATACTCTTTAACGTGAATATATTTCATACCAATGAACTCCTATAATTGCTGTGCACACTTAAAGGCAGAAAGTTAATATTTCTCTGGCATAATTGCTCCTGGTGACTGCTTTGGAATTTCTTAGTGTGAAATGACCAATGAGGAGCGAAGTTTCTCTGCTCTGTACTAGTGCTTCTCAGACTCTGGTGTGTATAGGACTCCCCATAGAGCTTGTCAGCAATTCAGATCCCCTTTGGACACCTCTGTGACTCTTATCCCGAGTGTCCCTTATCCTCTCTAATCCTCGGTATTCTCTTGTATAAAATGGGAATTACATTCACATTGAAACTATTTGAGAGTTTAAAAGAAAAGCCTTAGAACGGTACCAAATATAGAACACCTTCATAGTCCCAAGATTCTGATTCAATAAGCCCCCCTCCCCATGGTAATTCTGCTGCAGGTAGTCTGGGAACTGAGTACAGTTTGAGAAGCTCTTCCCTTGTCTCTAAACTGTGACCCCTTGGCGTGGCCCTGTCCCCAGCAAAGCCCATTAACAACTCGTGTTAAGGAAAAATAGAAACTGGGTAAGAAAATTAGGTCTAACCTTTTTCTTTTTCCTTTGTGCTTGGTCTATGATGCACTTGCTCATAGGAGGCTGCGTGCAGAGGCCTCGTGCCCAGCCCTTCACATCAGAGTTCCTAGCGCGAACTGGCTTTTGCCGACACTGTAGCTTCAAGGGCCATGAGCAGACGCATGTGCAGAGCCACGTGCAGACACGCTGAGCACCACACATCAGCTCAAGATGGCGGCGTCGGGCTGTGTGCAGAGGAGCTGCGCTCCACCCCGCGATCTGGAACGTGAGCACCGCAGACAACTCGCGAGAGCACCGCAGGCAACTCGCGAGAGCTCCGCAGACAACTCGCGAGAGCTCCGCAGGCAACTCGCGAGAGCTCCTTAGACAACTCGCGAGAGCTCCGCAGCCATCCCACCCCACCCACCTGCAGCAAGATCCTTATAAAACAGCCGTGACCGGGGTTTGTGTGCGTGGAGTGTGGATGAGCCATCTGTGATCTTTCCATTGCTTGATAAAAGAATGACGCTTTCCTTTGATTCTGAAACAAAAACTTATCCTATTGGCTTGAGTGACACCAGGAAGAAGGACCCTTGCTGGGGACGGACTCCAGAGGGTAGGTAACAGCTCTTCCTCAGAATTACCTGTGGAGATTTTAAAACTATTAAGCCTTGGGTTTCATTCCCAGAAATTCTAACACTGTGTGTGTGACAAGGAGCCCAAGCCTTCTGAAAGTTTTGAAAAAATGATTCCAATACTAGCCAGAGTTGAGAACCGTTACGTAACAGCAGCAATCTCCAAATATTTTTCTCCAGGTCCATAGTGGAAAAAAATTCAGCATATATCTGTAGTATATGCATATCTGTTTATGAAATATAAGCCAATTTTACTGTATGATGTATTATATACTTTAAAAAAATACAAAACTGGAAATTTAAAAAATACAATAGAACAAAAATATCTTAAACTTTGTTTTTATTTACCAATGGCATCAAAACTTTTGCCATCAGTTAAAAAATTATTTTTAATAAGATACCAGAACCTTAGTTAAATGTTTGCTAACCATGATGGCTTTATCATACCACTAGCTATGATTTCATGGCATAATATGTATATACTCCTACATCTCAGAATAGCTGAAGGCCCAAGAGACGTTCAATATAGAAACGTATCTGAAAAATATACATCATTAGTAATAGTAGATTTAAATTCATATATCAAAGAGTCTTCTTGATAATTTTTCTGATCTTTTTCACTTACTGCTTACTAGACTTACTAGATCTGGTTAGTGTCACTGTTTTTATCTTGCAATGTAGCTGATGAAGAGCTTGTACCAGGAGTCAAAGAAGTATTGATACTGACATTTTCTTCTTGTTTGCTTGTGTTTGTATTATTTCTAATCAGTGAGTTTTTTGCAGGAATCTTTTGAGGCTATTGCAATGCCTACTAGGGGGTCTTAAGGCTCTACTGAATAATCATATTCTTCAACTATTTAGGCCACACTTGGCTTCAGATTCATTCAGAAGGATATAGGCTAGGAATACAGCTTGCCAGAGGTCAGAGCTAAGCACTCCTCTTCTGTGAGAGTCCTTCAACACTTCTTGCCACAGTCCAGGGGGTAGTCTCTGCCCTTCCTATATGATAGCTCAGGTTCAAGTTTATGAGAGCCTCTATATTGGCTTGTTTCAGGATCTACCCTGGTAGCCAGTGTCTCTTGAAGCAACTCCATAGGCATAGCTTCTGGGGTTCTTATGAGGACATAATCAGCTCTAAGATTGCCACTCTCAACCAACAGCTATGATGTCCCCATTAGGAACTTACAGTTCCCCCAGTCCAGCTTTAGCCTTTTACTTAGTCGTCTTTACCCGTAAGCAATGTTGCCTAGCAACCTATTTGACTTACTACCTTTATCAGGACTCTAAGTGAGGAGCTGGAAAACTAACAAAAGGGCATGTTCTTATCCAGAAGGAGAAAAGTGTTGCTAACCTTTTATTCACATCACTGGGAAATCCAAATTTCAGGCAGTTAGTTTAGGTAAAACCAGAAGATATAATCTTTAAATTCACTTAACTGAGTATACGTGGTACACATCAAACTGCAGTTTTCAAAAAGCCAACAAACAAGTGAGGGTGCCTCTGTTATCTCTGCCTTGGGGATGCTCACATCCAAATAACTCACATACCATACACAACATGGGAACACTTGGTGCTTGGATGGACTGAGGAAGGATGGTGTTATTCACATATTAAATACTATATTTTCTTATGTTTTAATAGACTTCATTTTTTTAGAGCAGTTTTAGGTTCACAGCAAAATTGAGAGGAAGGTACAGAGATTTCCCATATACCTTCTGCCCTGATACATGCATAGCCTCCTCCATTATCAGGCTTTCCCACTGGAGTGGTGCATTTGTCACAACTGATGAAACTACAGTGATACCTCACAATCACCCAAAGTCCATAGCTTACATTACAGTTAATTTTTGGTGGTGTACATGCTATGGGTTTGGACAAATGTATAATGACATATATCCACCATTATGGAGAATATGGTAAAATTCTTTGTCATGTGAGGCTTTTTTTTTTTTTTTTGCGGTACGCGGGCCTCTCACTGTTGTGGCCTCTCCCGTTGCAGAGCACAGGCTCCGGACGCGCAGGCTCAGCGGCCATGGCTCACAGGCCCAGCCGCTCCGCGGCATGTGGGATCTTCCCAGACCGGGGCACGAACCCGTGTCCCCTGCATCAGCAGGCGTACTCTCAACCACTGTGCCACCAGGGAAGCCCATGTCATGTGAGCCTTTAACCAACATTGTAGGACATTTAGCTTCTCTTCTTCCAGCTTACTAAAACTGATAGTATCCTCCCTCTATGGAACAATCAAAAACATGGTGGATACTATTTTCTTATCCTTTGGGGTTAAAAAAATATAGGTAGATAAACAGATAATAGATTTTTAAATAGATAATAGATTATAGATAGATGTAGATGAATGGATGAATGGGTAGATAGACAGACATAAGAATACTAACATTTTGTTTCTTAACTCCATTACGTTGCCTCTCACACTCACTGAGTTAAATCATCTCCTCTTGGGAGACACTGTTCTTAGCTGTACATGATCTGAGCTCTGCTTGCTCCACCAGCCTCATCCAATCACTCTTACCCTTATTCTTTGTGCACCATCCTTAGTGCATGTTGGCTTTTTCTTTTTTTAAGTTCTTCTAACCCAGTGCTTCTCAAACTGTAATGTATATATAAATCACCTGGGGATTTTGTTATACAGACTTTGATTGAGACTTAAGGAAGTCCCAACAAACTTCTGGCGATGCTAATATGGCAGAGACTAGGACCACATTTTGAGTAGAAAGTCTCCAGCCCAGTTATTCATATTCCTGGATCCACATCAGAATCACCGGGGGAGCTTGTTAACCTGCTGATACCCATGTTCTACCTCCAGCAAGGCCATCCTCTTTGTCTTCTGAAAACCTCCTCATAGAGACTTCTTTCTCCACTAAGGCACTTCACCCAACACTCCCACCCCACTCTTTCAAACCACAGTTTAAATGTCGCTTCCTCAGACACTCTCAGCTTGGATAAGACCCCTGTCTTATTCCATTTGGGTTGCTGTAACAAAAATACCATAGACTAGGTAGCTTATAAACCACAGAAACATACTTCTCACAGTTATGGAGGCTGGGAAGTCCAAGATCAATGTGCCAGCAGATTCAGTGTCTGGTGAGAGCCCACTTCACTGTAACCTCACACAGGGGAAGGGGGGAGGGAGCTCTGTCAGGCCCCTTTTTTTATGAGTATTAATCCCATTCATGAGGGCTCAGCCCTCATGATGTAATCACTTCCCAAAGGCCCCAGTTCCAACACCATCACATCAGGCATTAGGTTTTAACATATGATTATGAGGGGACACAAACATTTGGTCTATAGCAGCCCCTCTGTTATAGTCTCTCTTAGCACCTTAATCTTTACCTCGTGACACTCATCAGTATTCCAGTTAAATAACAAAATGTGTAAATCTCTGTTTGCTTTTTGCTGATTTCCTTTACAGCTGGAATCATGCCTGCCCACTTTGTTCATTGTTATATCCCCACTGCCTAGCACTGTGCCCTGCACATGATAAGAACTGAACTCATATTAAGTAAACAAGTCAGTCCTTTTTTATATACATCTGAGTTTGCCAGTGTAATGCCAAGTAAACTAAAGAAACATGATTCCTACATTTCTAAACTATATAAGGAATATATATTCTTATTTTTTAATCTCAAAGATGACATTATTAACAACATTACTACTATAGTAATCAAAAGTCAAATATTAGGCACCTATTTTGTCAGTCAGTAGTTGATGGTAAAAAAGATAGATAGGACCCCAGACCTAACAAATATTGTAGGGAATACAGATATTCGAGGGTTTAAGGTCCAAGCAGATCTCAGGAGACTTACGTCAAGCATCCTCTTCTTTTCCATAGTGGGGAGGAGGCTGAAAATTACAAGCATCACACACTGATTTAAGCCAATTCTTATAATTAATGATATGCATTAAATCAAATAATTTTGAATAATTAAACGGGGTATTATGAAGCATATAATGAGGGCCCTAAAGCAAGTCTAGGGGAAGTGGAAGCTTCCCTAGGGAAATACATTGGGACTAAGATCTGAACAATAGTTGATCCAGGCAAAGGATGACAGGTATAGAGGTTTCAGACAGAGGGAACAGCATGTTCTAAGACCTTATGGCAGGAGCCTAAGGAAAAAGACCTGAGTGAACAGAGTCCAGTGGGGCTGGAGCCGATGTGTGAGCTGAAGCTGGAGAAAGAAACAGGAAACAGGTCATGCAGGAGCTTGTAGAGAATTTTGAACTTTACTTTGAGTTCAATGCAAAGTCACTAAGGAGTTCTAAGCAGGGGAATAGGGAATAATGGTGTTCTGATGGCAATGCTGGAAGATCATCCTGGCTCTAGTAACTATAAATATGTCAGAATAAACCAGATAAGCCTTTCCTTCTCTTAATGATTATTATTTCATTTTTATTTGTTTATTCTTCTGCAGTTTTCTGAACCATAAAATATCTCTGTCCTTTGTAAATTTCTTGGTGATTTATCCTGAACCTTATAAAGCTTGGCTACAGCATTCTGATAATTATGGTCTTCAGATTTTCCCTGAATCTAATCAAAAAGTCATAATTCAATCTTTGTTTCCAGTAGAGCATACTACCTTAAAATATTATCCATTTTGGTAGCAATATTTTAATTAAATATTAAAGTTGCAGAAATTAAAGTTATACATCTATCTCAAAAGACACAGAAAAGTTATCTTAGTGTCTGGGAAGCATTACAAATGACAATTAGGTTTGAGGAGAGAAGGTGTACTTATTAATATCAACACCTGAATTGTTACAGTGTTTCAGGTGTTTTAGATCATCAGTGCTGTATCTCTCCTCTTCCCCATAGAGAGAACATGTACTTTGATTAAATCTGGATTTAGATGTAAAAAAAATGAAGAAAACCTGTTTCTTAGCAGCACAATTTTTTGTAAGGAAGATTTTTTTTTAATTGAGAGAACATTTATTTAACTATTTGAGTGGGTAGAGATGGGGATAGTAAGTGTGAGACCCTTTGCCCCAGGAGCATGTTGTAGACAATAGGTAGTTCCTCCTTTGCTATATCTGTTTTGCACTATACCAGTAGTTTTAAATTCTATCTAGCTCCACTGGTCCCTTCTTATGTTAAACATTCAGTAATATCCTTGACTACACTGTAACGCTTAAGGAGGTAGTCAGATGCTTGTGCCAATGTTGGAATCATCAGATTGCGGTAGCTGTAAATGCAGACTGATATTGGTAGGTTTCATTAGGTTCTCAAATGCCATAAGTGGTATAGGCATTAATGATGTGATTATCTGAAATGAAAAACACTCTCTTAGGAAATTTTAAGACTAAGCCACCAACTTCTTTTGATTTGCATGGTAGTTGCATTCCTGAAAAACATGGTGTGTATTAAAATCATGCCACACAGCATACACACAAACACACATATGCACATACACACTTGGGTAAGTTTTAGCCTCAGATAATTAGAGCTTCTCACGTACATGAATATCCAGCAGGACAGTCAAGAGTCATGGAAGACATGGTGCAATTCTTTGTTATGTGGGACTTTGCTGCATATTGTAGGACGTTTAGCTTCTCTGGCTCCAGCTCATCAAAACCAGTGGTATCCTCCCTCTATGGAAACAGTCTAAAAACACTCCCACAGATTTCCCCTGATTGATGGTAGCAGTCTCACTGAAGCTACTAATTTAAACCATACGTAAAGAGAAAGTTAGAGGAGAGTTTTTCTAGGGCAAATGAGGGAAGAGTTTGGAGAAAGAACAGAGATAAACAGTTGGAATTTAATCACTTCCTTCTCTTGGTACATCCTGAAACCACTGCTTAGCCTATAAAATCTTTAGTAAAATATCCATTTCTCTGTTTCCGAGAGCTTGAAGTGAGGAGAGAGAAAGAGGCACTGAGACTTATATTCCCTCTTCCTCTTCCAGGACCTATGCTGTGAGGACAGGGAAGAGGGATGGGAAGGGAGAGTTATGGGAAGATTACTTGTCAATATTAGAAAGGGGTTTCCCGCCACCGTGCTCTGGTTCTACCAGCTAGGGCTGAAAGCCTCTGCTGATGCAGCAGTCACTGCATAATCATGGTACGTGGTTTTCTTGGAATGATGTAAAACTTTACTCTGGCCCCCTCTATCAAGGAGGCCCCTTTTAGAAATGATAGCCGTGTCTCTCATGGACCTTCCAAGGATACAATGCGCAACCGCTTCTCTAGCCCACAGGTCCTGCCCCTCCTGTAATCTCTGGGTTCCTTCCTTTAGAATCCTCTTCCACACTGTTCAAGAATCTTGGATAATTGGACGTCTTAGCAATTACCCCGCCCACCTCCACTTCCTAGATGCATTGTAGCAGAGTTACTTCAGGAAGATACGTTACTCCATTGGCCTCCCTGTGTTAGAAATCTCCAGGCCCCAATGAGCATTTATCCCCAGGTTCAAACGTTACCCCAGATCTCAGAGGACTAATGTCAAGCATCCTCTCTTTTCCATAGTGGGGAGGAAGCTGAAAATGACAAGTGTCACACACTGGACTAAGCCAATATGGATCTTCATAGAAGATATCTGTAGTCTCCTGTGGTTAGAGGTAAGTAAGGACTAAATAGGTCCTTCCCCTCAACTTTGCTACCATGTGGTATGCTACAATAAATTTGCTACCCATACAGGCAAGTGTTATAGAAGGCAGGAAAACAGTCTTACAACCTGTACTGCAAATCTAATAAAATTCTAGCTTTCTGTCCAACCATGCATGAGAGGTTCTCTTGAAGCAGACACAATGATATTCAGTTAGCCTTCTGGTCAGAGTCAAGTAACAAAATCTTCCATTACGAAATTGAAAACAGTCTCTCTATTTCCTTGGAATCCTAAATCTAGGGGGCCATTCCAAATAGTGTAGGCTCTTGAATTTCCTGAGTAGTTATATCCTGTTCATACAAGGGGGAAACTGGCTGTACAGTATTACTGGTCTCCCCACATATCTTGAGCACCACTGATTTCACTAAAGAAAATTTTCTATGCTAATTAACAAAGATAAGTGAAGCCAATGTGCCTTCTGAGAGTAGGTTCCTGATTAGTCAGTCATTCAAATGTTAACTAACTACTCTGGGAGTGTGCGTGCCCAATCAGAGGACTTCAAATACTAACTAATCACCCATAGGGTTAGTAGATTAAAACTAATTAGCGTGCATATATCACACTCTTTGTGATGAAGTATATTAAAGTAAATTTAGATAGAGTAATCAGACATCCTGGTTGACGTATTTTACAACTGTTGTTCAGAGATAATTATAGTATCCCCTTTCACTTTCAAAAGTGTCTCAGGTTGGGCAAAAACTGTAATCACCCTATAATATAAGGGAATTCCTAGTTTCATGGTACATTCTCCAAGAACTGTCTCTCCATATAACTCTGAAGACATTCAAGTTGTGCCTGAAGGTTCTACAGCACATTAAGCATTCTGTGGATAACAAAATGCTAGCTTGCCCTGCTTGGAGGATACTCCCAGCAGCTATGAGGAACTCTCTAGGAGACCCAATCCCTTGGCTTTAGAGAGAAGAGATCATTACCCTATAAGAAGGAAGGGAAAGTAAACCACTCATAACATTTCCTCCATCCCCTCCATGTTCTACTTACTTTGAGTTGGGAGACCTGGGCAAGGCAGATAGTTGGTGGTACCGCTGGTTATACACTGTCCCCTGGTTGTAAGCCCTGTAGGCAAGACACTGACGCTAATTGCTGGAGCTCTTTAGGAATATGCATTACTTCCCATCTTTGGTTATCAGCTTTGGACATCCCAGTTTTTAGCCAGCAGTTCCACAGCTCTTGCTCTTTCTTTAAATTCTGGGCTCTGTCACACTTGCCTTGGTGTGCTATAAGAATGCTGAAAACAAAACCTGAATGCATAAGGGTCTGAGGAAACAGAAAAAAACCCCGCTCTGTTTGTATAGACCCATGGCCTCCAAACTTCAAATGAAGACATTTCAGTTTGGTAGACTGCATGCTCATTTTATTCCCAGGTTTCTGGTGACTATACAGGGAGGGAGGTACCCTGTAGCAACTGAGAGGTCATACCTCACCTCTCACAAACACTGTTCAGAAACCAGATTTGAATCCACTCTTGGTCTCACCAGTGTGATTGGGTTCCTCAGCTCTCTTCCTTTGAATATCTTATCTATGGGGGAGTGGTGGCAGTGGAAGTAGAGGTAGTGGGGAGGCTGCTTCACAGAGTCAGCTGGAATTTGGACTTTAAGCTCATATTTGAAGGTAACTGGGGTCCTCACAATGGGTCTCAATTTTCCTGCATTTTTTGCACAGTTAGCCATTATAGTTCTTCATTTGTTATGGTTGTTGTTTTGACCATTTCAGATGTAGATTTTCACCCTGGGCACCCAATTCTTTTAGAGCTGTCCTTAAGAGTAAAACATTCAATGCAAACATTTTTAGTGATAGAAGGGACCATAGAGATCATGTGTTCAACTCCTTTATTTGAGGACCACTGTGATATAGAGACAAAAGAATGAGGAACAAGTATCAGAGAACTTGTGTTCAAATCCCCATCTATCATTTATTAATTCATTGTTAAAAGTTCCTCCTCCAAACAATAAATAATACACAAAGTTATTTGAGGATTAAGAGGTGTAAAAACACATCACAAAATTATTTTTAAAAAATAGAAAGAAAAAAAGAAAAATGTAAATGTACTTTGCAGATGATTAAATATCAGCACAAAGAAATGATATAAATTGTCCAGAGTAACACACTACTTAGGGGAATAATCCAGGTCTTCTGACTCGAGTAATGATAACTGACATTGATTGCTGACAGTGTTTCAGGCATTATGTTAAGCCCTCAATACATACATTTAATTTCATTTATTCTTAATATTGTTATTAATATACTCATTTTCTGATGAAGAGACTAAGCTTAAAATGGTTAATACACTTATCAATGCCACATACATATAAGTAGCAAACATGTATTCAATGAAAGTTTGCCTAATAGAGAAGCTGAGCTCTTGTAGCTAAGTCAGCAGGACTCAAATTTCCGTACCAAGAATCAAATTAAAAATACTAACCACATGATTCATCTTTAGGTTTGAGAACCATTGTTAGGGGCAATTGCCTCATTTAACATATGGAAAACACAGTAGCACAGAGACTGGAACAAAGTAGCTATTTCTTAGTTCTTTTCTCCTAATATGGTTTATCAGAATTGTTCTGCCATCCCATGTAGGGTAGGGGAAAGAATGAGAGGGATTGCAGGTGGGAACCAGACATATGGTTAATATGCAGTGAAGTAAAAGTGGTAGAAGCACAAAGAGAATGCAGTGGCATTTGTGATGGTGGAGGGAGGTGGGAGTTCACACATACAATCAACCCAAAACACTTCTCATCAAAGCTAACCTTCCCAATGGCCATGCCTACATAAATATAACCACAGACTCAGATAGAAATTTACCTCTTTGTTCTCTTAAGTCTTCCCTGGATGTTAATTTTAACCTAATTTCCCCTATATCAAAATAGGATCAGGGGTTTGAAGAAACCTATCGCTCTCCATACATGCCTCATAATGTCCCATGTTGCCTTTGAGTTTGTGGTAGACAATACATTTCATAATCTGTAGTCACTTTTAAGATACAAACATTTCTAGGTTTCTTGCTCTACAGGGAGGAATGTGAGAAAACTGATAAGTTCTTTTCCCAACACTGATGAAGAACACAAGTAGAAGTGTTACCAAGCAAAGGGCTTGCTACCTGACATGCATAGAAACCAATACTATGCACCAGCTTTTGAGAAAAGAAAAAGCTTTATTGCTAGGTCAACCAGCAAGGAAACAGGAGGCACAGCTCAGATCTGTCTCCCAGATCTGGGGTTCAGTCAAACTTTTCTGAGTTAGGGGAGGAGGAGTGGTATGTGGAAGCGCTGGTGGGGCAGGTTTCCATTGGAGGCCTTTGGAACTTGGCTCTTTAGGGTAAGGTATGGTGAAGGGGCTTCAGCACTGGATCTTCCTGGACAGCGGACCCTTCGCCTCTGAAAGGGTTCCAGCTTGTTCGGGTCATGTCCCAGTCCTTTGGCCCTGGGGGTTTAGATACGCTGGTTCCATGTGTTGTTTGAGGTAAAATTTTTCTCTTCTGTGTATGCTTTGTCTGCATGACTGGTGGTTTTGTTCTGTTGTCTCTGAAAAACAACTCAGTATCTTGTTAGAAACAGGCCAGTTAGGGGCTGGTTCTGAGGTTACAAAAGGACCTCTGGTCTTAAAATGGATTTAATTAGCTGAAGTAGCTCACCCCGGGAATGGCCCTCTTTCTATCCCAGTATGAGGGCACTTTCCTGCCTCGCACATGAAAAGACTGCTGGGATACTCCCTGAGACAGCATTTCCTTGGCTAAGTTGGTATCACTGTTTTCTTCTGAGTGAGTTTTAGTTAGATACATGTATCCCTAAAATAATGGAATAAGAGGCCTCTAGGGTGAAAAATCTTTCTTTGTACAATTCTCCAAATTGACACCTAATGAGATACATATTTCTCCTATAGAAGCAAATCATCAGTTTTAGAACAAGCATCCTGGTTATGCAACCTCCCTCAACTGTACAAGGGACTGTGTCTCCAAGGCAGGTGGCTAAGAGTCAGAGGCCAGGATGCCCATAAACTCTCCTGCCTTCCTGACTAGATGAAAGTTTGTTAAAGCAACTTTTAGCAATTGACTCAAGAAGGAAAGAAAGCATGATCATAGAAGAACTTGAAAAGGTTATGAATGCTCTACCCCTTAAAAAGGCATCAAACATCAGGTTTTAAGTGGATGTTCTTCCAAACATCCAAAGATTAGGAAAACTTTATATTATATATACAGGGCATAGAAAAGATAGAGTCTTAACCTATTCTCAAGGCTAGCGTAATCCTCTAGTTTCATAACACCTATGTATGTAGATATAAAAGTCCTAAAGAAGATATTAATAAATTTAATATATCAGGCTTCCCTGGTGGCACAGTGGTTGAGAGTCCGCCTGCCGATGCAGGGGACACGGGTTCGTGCCCCGGTCCGGGAAGATCCCACATGCCACGGAGCGGCTGGACCCATGAGCCATGGCCACTGAGCCTGCGCGTCCGGAACCTGTGCTCCACAACGGGAGAGGCCATAACAGTGAGAGGCCCACGTACCGCAAATAAATAAATAAATAAATAAATAAATTTAATATATCACTTTATTAAAAAGAACAATACACTCTGACAAAGTAAGGTCTTTCCAAACAGTGGAAAGCTGATTCACCTTTGCTCATTAGCAAGCCTGTCAGTACAATTCACTATATTAATATAGTAAATTAATGTATATATAGGTATATATAATATATTCTTATATAATCATATCAGTATATGCTACAAAGGATTTGATTTTGTTAAATTTGATAAATAGTAATTATAAGCAATTATAAGCATCCTGTTTAAGGTTGAAATATTAGAAATAATCCTACTAAAATCAAGAATAAGCACAGGGCTTCCCTGGTGGTGCAGTGGTTGAGAGTCTGCCTGCCGATGCAGGGGACACAGGTTCGTGCCCCGGTCCGGGAAGATCCCACATGCCGCGGAGTGGCTAGGCCCGTGACCCATGGCCGCTGAGCCTGCGCGTCTGGGACCTGTGCTCCACAACAGGAGAGGCCACAGCAGTGAGAGTGCCGCATACCACAAAAAAAAAAAAAAAAAGTACAAATAGTGAACATAAGAAATTATTCTCTGCTTCTTGAGTATTCAGGGAAATACATACTAAAGCAGCCATAAAATTTTATTTATTTTCCTAAGATTAACAAACATTTAAAAGATTGGTAACTGGAAGTTGTGGAGAGGATGCAAGGAAACATGCATTATTATATACTGTTGATGGGAGTAAAAATTGGTAAAGCCCTTTTAAAAGGTAATTATTAGTCTTTGCAAAACTTTATAAATGAACAAACACTTAGACCCAGCAATTCCACTTCTAAGATTCTAATCTAAATAAATATTCTCATATGTACTAAAAAAAAAAATGTCCACTGCAGCACCGTTTGTAAGAAAAAAAATTTTGAAGGAAAAATACTGTGTTCATAGGGAGTATTGAAAAAATTATGCTATAGTCATAAAATGGACTAGATGTGCATGTATCAACATGGATAAATCTCAGATACATATACTTAAGTGAAAATGTATAAAACACACAATTTTGTATGCAATGTAGTTTCTTTCTTTTACAGTATAGATGTGTGTGTACATAATGTATACATATATACATATATATTTATATATGTGCTTTTACATATATATATGATTTCTTTCTTTTATAATATAGATGTGTGTGTGTATGTGTATTGAGAGCAAAGAGAACAGAGAGGGGCTTTGACATTACATCCTAAATGCTTCTTTATTGTTTAATACTTTTACAAATGAGGAAAATTAATGACATGTAAGAAGTACTAGTTAAAGTCACATATGTGACTTTAGTTATCATGTATTCCCTTTCTCCTACTGTATAACAACTGAGGTCTAGTGAAAGACCTTGGACTTGGACCCAGTTCATGAATGGGAATTGTGTGGGAACAGAGACCATACGGGCCTTTTTCACACAGCAGATGCTCAGTAAACACCTGGGTTAGAATCCCAGCTGTGTTAGGGGACCTGCGGCTTTCAAGTGCTTGTTATCTGCCAGACAGTATTCCTAAGTGCTTTATATACTCTTGGTCATACCTATGTTCCTGCTGAATAAACCAGTGTCCAGGGCTGGTATCACACAAGGAGAGAGCAACAAAGAGCTAACAAGACAAATCTAGTTCCATGGTCTCAACCACTGCCTTATACTGCTGCCTGCTGAGAAGGTTACACTCACACATGATCATTGCTACCATGCCTAGATTTCATCCTAACTCAGATTGGGCAGGAGGAACAGGAAAGGCAACTTTATAACAATTTCTTGGTTAGCCTGCTCCCTCTGAGGAATGGTGTGTTTCTGTCCCTGAGCCCTGAAAGAGGCCCAAGGCCCGATGGCTGGGACAGATGGCTTCAACTGGCTTTGAACTTTAAGCAGGTGAGAATTCTACATACAGGATAGGCTGCTACAATGAATCCCTCTGGGTTTATGGAAAAGCCTTCACTTCCTTGCTACTTCCTGACAAAGTAGCAACCAGGCCCAGAGATTACAGAGGAAACCAGTTATTTTTATTACTTCATCTGTACTTTCTAATTATCAATTAAATGCAATGCGTGTGAGAGAAAACTAATGACAGTAAACATTTTTTGAGTGTTTACTGTCCATACATTATTATTTTTAAAACTTAAAACTATTATCACATTATTTCACAAAAAGATCCTATCGGGCTTCCCTGGTGGCACAGTGGTTGAGAGTCCGCCTGCTGATGCAGGGGACCACGGGTTCGTGCCCCGGTCCGGGAAGATCCCGCATGCAGCAGAGCGGCTAGGCCCGTGAGACATGGCCGCTAAGCCTGCGTATCCGGAGCCTGTGCTCCGCAACGGGAGAAGCCATGACAGTGAGAGGCCCGCGTACTGCAAAAAAAAAAAAAAAAAAAGGAAAAGAAAGATCCTATCAAATGGTTGTTATTATTATCCCATTTTTACATTGAGATAATTGAATAACAAAAGAAAATCATACCAATACCAACCCAAATCCACAGTTAAATCAATTTATTGATATTTATCAAATCTACTAAATCTACCCCAAGCCCAGGCCCCTAATATCACCGAGCAAGTAGTAGCATACCAGTCCTTAGAGCATTTTCTGGTATTGTCCCCAGGACACCAGTTTGACCTCTGCTAGCAATGTGACTTTGTGTAGGTCACATAAACCTCCTGGGCTTTAACTCCCTCATTTGTGAACTGGCATAAATAATCCTGAATTTATAGGATGGTGTGAGGGTAAATGAGACAATATTTGGACACTGCTCTAGCCTACTTCCCTTATGACCAATTAACAAAGTGGATTTATTAATTTGTTCCTTCACGGTAACTGGCAGTAGCCCTCCTAAGTCACACCTTTCTCACTCCTTGCCCCTAGATGGAGTTTCATTGATAATCTATGGCTTCCCAGTACCTAGCTCAGTGCTTGGCATGTAGTAGGTGCTTAATAGTAATAATGTACTACAATAATAATAAATACTATTATTGAGAGTCTACCACGTGCCTGCCAGTCACTGTACCAGTCACTTTATATATTTACTCACACACAAATAATCTCATGAAATTCTTCTTTATACCTATAGAAGGGTATTTGTGACAGTCTGTGTGTTGTTCACCAGGTCTTTCCAGCTCTCACGGTTAGTAACACAATTCCTGGCCCCTTGTGGTTGGGTGGGGTCGGTGACTGGTTCTGGCCAATGCGTTGTGAGCAGAAATGATAAAAATGCCCCTCCAGATCTCTTTTTCCCTCTCCCATAGCAATGGGAAATGTTCCAAATGTTCTGTCATTCTGGACGGCAGCCCGTGTGGTGTAGAGAACGCAGCCAGCAATGACAGACACGTAGCATAAGCAGGAAGCAAACTTTTGTCATTTCAGGCTACTGAGATTTGGGGGTTCTTACACCCAAATGTATAATGTAATCTATCATAACAGTATTATCATTTCAAATATATACAGATCAGGAAATTGAGTTGCAAAAATATCCAACAGAAATATAAAGAAGCTTTCTGGGCTTCCCTGGTGGCGCAGTGGTTAAGAATCCACCTGCCAAGGCAAGGGACACAGGTTCAAGCCCTGGTCCAGGAAGATCCCACATGCCGTGGAGCAAATAAGCCTGTGGGCCACAACTACTGACCCTGTGCTCTACAGCCCGCGAGCCACAGCTACTGAGCCCGCACGCCACAACTACTGAAGCCCGCACGCCTAGAGCCAGTGCTCTGCAACAAGAGAAGCCACCACAATGAGAAGCACACACACTGCAACAAAGAGTAGCCTCTGCTCACCACAACCGGAGAAAGCCTGTGTGCAGCAACAAAGACCCAACGCAGCCAAACATAAAATAATTAATTTTAAAAAAAAGAAATATAGAGATGCCTTCTAAGCTCACATAATTAGTTAATAATAGAATCCAGATCATAACTCATACATATCTGACTCTCAAGGCCCTTGGCCTTAACCCTTCATTTGCAGAGGTTCTCAGTGACTGTTGAATGGACATATGAATGAATAAATGAGTAAAAGTGAAATTTACTTTATAAACTTGGCTATACATATTATTTTAGTATTACACTCTGGATATAGTTCTGCATGTACCATAACTGTCTGATAGGAGCTTGGAAAAGTCAGACAGACTATTGGTGCCACAGGCAAACTGCCATCTCTGCCTAGGTCTGAATCTAAACACGGCTACTGTCAAGGAGACGATCCCTCCTTATTCTGCTTGACCTAGAGAACGAGCGAGGTGGAGGGAGAAAAGAAGAAAACAGAAGCTGTACCTGATACCTTGCCTTCTGACCTCCCCCCAGAGCAAGCCTTGACTTTGACATCCCCAGCCTGACATGGCAGGAGCTGCTTCTCAGTGGTAATGACACAATTCTACTCATGGGCATAATCCATGTGGCATAGTAACCACTGTCACAAGAAGTATGGAGAAACAGGCTCTCATTTTATTTACCCCCCCAAAATGCTGTGTTATCAAGGAATAATAGTCTTATAATATGTGCAGATAATTCACGATACCAGCAATTCACATAGGACATCAAAAATCACTTGTATTTGATAAACAATCAGAATGTAAGGCTCTTTCTGACATTGAGTAATGAGCTCCCTAAACTGTCAGATCTTATGATTGTGCTACTGGTTCAATACTGTGAAAAACTTTTTGAAAACATCTTCCAGTCATCATGTGTTTATGCTTTGACCAAGTCATACAGAAGATGTCTAATGAGTGATATTCTTTGGGGCTGAATTGTGTCCCCCAAAATTTTATGTGTTAAAGTCCTAACCCCTAGTACCTGAGAATGTGATGTTATTTGGAAATAGGGTCATCACAGATATAGTTAATCAAGTTAGGGTGAGGCCATATAGGACCAGTATGACTGGTGTTTTTATGAAAAGGAGAAATGTGGGCACAAACAGGCATATACAGAGAACACCATGTGAAAATGAAGGCAGAGACTGGGGTGATGTGTCCACAAGCTAAGGAATGCCAAATATTGCCAGCCAACCACCAGGTGAGAGAACGATATGGAACAGATTCTTCTTCATAACCATCAGGAAGAACTAACCCTGCCAACATCTTATCTCAGACTTCTACCTCCAGAACAGTGAGATGATAAATTTTTGCTATTTTAGGCCACCAGGTTGTGGTACTTTGCAATAGCAGCCCTAGGAAACTAGTACAGATATTATTATATAAAATGTCATGCCATGTTAGTTTTCTCATCATAACTGAGAAAGAAAAGGGACAGCATCTTACCAGTCCTAACACTGAAAAGACAAAACACTTATTAGAGTCTTTCATCTCGAAAATACCATGTACACTTCCAAGGACAGCTCTGTACACATCAATTGCAAACATTCTTTAATTTACTCAAATTGCTGCCTTTATCATAAGGAAAACACAGCTGGCAACCTCAGAAACTATGATAGAGTGAAAGTAATTGGGTAAAGAGTTCTAAGTAATGGATTCGATTTTTTCATGCCCCTTTTTAAACAGAAATTTGCATCTTAGTTAAGATTTCTATGCTTATCAAGCATGTCTTTAAATTAGACACAAAATTCTAAGGATAAAGGAAAAGGAAAGATGTTTTTGTTACCTTCAAGACAGATGTGGGAAATAAAGAGAAACATTTTGTACAGATTACCCAGGATTGCTTACCCTTCTGTCCTTTTCAAACCAAGCAGAACCCTGAGGGGACTTCCAGGGTACAAAAGCCCATAGGCCTTCCCCAAGTTCCAAAGAGCAGGCTCAAGCAGTTAATGATTAGGACAATAGAGTCACAGGTCTCCTAGTTCCTCCTGAAAGGATATAGATAACAATTGATGCACATCTCTGAGCTGTTCTGCAGAAACTAAGACCCCCCACTGGTAGAGGATGGTGACTCTATGCTGACCACAAGCACTATATGTGACCCCAGACTAGCTGGAACCAGAAGGTTGATGATTGACATTTCCTAACCATCACCCTGTTACCTCACCACCAACCAATCAGAAGGTCCACCAGCTGATCATGCATCCTACAACCCTCTTCCCTAATACTGTCTTTAAAAACCCTCACCTGCAAGCCATTGGGGAGTTTGGGTCTTTTGAGCATGAGCTGCCTGCTCTCCTTGCTTGGCACCCTGCAAATAAACTTACTTTGCTGCAGATACCCACTATCAGAGTTTGGCTTTCTGCACTGTGGGCACAGAAGCCCTTGCTTGGTAACACCTTTGTGTTCAATGGAGGGGGAGTGGGGATTGCACAGGAGTAAAGTATAAGCATTCTCAAGTTTGAGAAAAGAAAAATCTAACATGTTTTAATTTATCAGATTTATTTATTTTCTAGAAACTTAACACTTTTCCAATGTAAGAGCAGAAACTCCATATATATGTAGTTTATATATATATATACACACACACATATATATCTAATATGTATGTATATACTGTATTCAGTTTAAGTTAGAAAATCCAAAGGAAAGACTTACACATGTCTAGAAAACTGATTATAGTAGAGAAAGTTGGAGAAAGTGGCTTTTCTCCTGCTGCTACTGCTGTCAGGAATGTGTTTAGCCCCTTTATTCCCCCTCTCAAAGCTTAATCACATTGCATGTTAGAGACTGCTCTCTGGTATTTCATTACTATAAGTGTTGAGATGACATTAACTGTACTATTTTGCCACTTCCTGGGACAAGATCAAGATTGAAGGTCCCCTGTTCCTGAATATGCAATTTTAAGTGCTAGTTCTTTACTTTTGAGTGATCCCAGACCCCTTTGAGAAGCTGATAAACATTATGGACCCACTCATGAGAAAAATGCACAAGCACAAATATGCCCAAAATTTGGGAAACAATTTCAGGGGTTTTCTGAAGCTCAAGCATGGATCCCAGGCTAAAAACCTTTACGTAAAATGTTAAACCCCCACCACGACACAGATTTCTAATTTCAGTTCATCTTTCAATACCAGCTTAAGTATCACTCCTACAGGAAGTCATCCCTTAATACTGCAGCCCATGCTGATTACTCCTTTCTCCAAACTTCTACTGCATTCTTAGTATCCACCAACTTAGTCTTTTATTGATTTCTGTTTTCTTCCTCCTTAATTTTGTTACCAAAATCTTGGCTCCCTGTACACCGAGGCCAAAATGAGATATGGAAAGAGTTTTGGAGGAGAAAGGGTGGCTTTATTCTTTGCCAGGCAAAGAGGGGAACACTGCAGGCTAGCACCTCAAGAACTGTGCCCCCCTCCCTGGGGAATAGGTAGAGGTCTTATAGTCAGGGCTCCTGGTCAGGGGTATTCAATAAGGATCAAGGCAGTAACAGTCCTGCACTCTTCTTTCTTCTGCAGAGTTTCAAAAGGGTGGGGCTGCTGACAAGATTAGGGTGTGTTCAGGGTCTCAGGTGGTCAGTCTCCTAACCTTGATGGTCCCTTTAATCTTGCCTCAGGTGGTTTCCTGGCTGCTCCTCCCTTGATTTGCAACTATTCAAATCTGCCCTTTGGAACTCAGGGAAGGTCATGGAGGCTGGAGTCTTGCCTACAAGAAATGAGGGACAAAAAGGCCTCTGTGCCTGGGAGCCCCATAGAGCCCCAATAAGTTTCAATTTCATCTTGCCAATTGGATCATAAAGTCATTGAGGAAAAGCATCTTGTCTTACATATTACAGCAACTTGCCAAGACCTCAGCATACACTAAGTGCTTAACAAATGTTTATTGCATTATGACTCGCTTCCTTGACTAAGACACACCATAATTCTTCTATCATTTAGGAAATAAAGGGGCTGTAATATTGTAATATAATAAGAAATGTATATTTGGTTATCCAGGCTCCTGGCCAGAGCTCCTACAACACATGTAATTTCCTAAGTGATAAGAGTTAAAGGAGCACCTTTTGTTATAATACCTGGGTTTTGTCCCCAGTTCCTGAAATAGCTCCAGAGTGTTAAAGGTTAAAGGAGGGTCTTTTATTATTTATAACAAGCCCCCTTTCAACCACACCAGAGTTTATGTTAATGAAATGATTAAAAAAAGCCCCTAAGAATGGGGGGTGCTGGGGCTTCCCTGGTGGCACAGTGGTTAAGAATCTGCCTGCCAATGCAGGGGACAAGGGTTCAAGCCTTAGTCCAAGAAGATCCCACATGCTGCAGAGAAACTAAGCCCATGCACCACAACTATTGAGCCTCGAGCCACAACTACTGAAGCCCGCGTGTCTAGAGCCTGTGCTCCGCAACAAGAGAAGCCACCACAATGAGAAGCCCGTGCACTGCAATGAAAAGTAGCCCCCACTCACCACAACTAGAGAAAGCCCATGCACAGCAACGAAGACCCAACACAGCCAAATAATTAATTAATTAAAAAGGAGGTGATCATTAAATTTTTTTTAATAAAAAATAAAAGAAAGAGACAGCACGCCCAAAGTGGAGTCACTTGTGCTAAGCCCATGTCACTAAACCAAGACATAATACCTAACCTAACTGCAGATTCAACCTCCCTCAGGAATGTAATCTTAACCAGCCTGGTCAGCACTTATGAGGCAATCCACCTCATAGACTTCTTTCATCCCCTAAAGGAAGATGACCTTGCCTGAAACAGTCCACTCTTTCTTCTTCCTCTTCTGCTTATAAAAGCCTTCCATTTGGTGTGGGTCCTCAGAACTTCTTTCTTTTTGCTACATAGGATTCTGCCTGATTCTTGAGTCATTGAATAAAGCCAATTAGATCTTCAGATTTACTCAGTTGAATTTTTTAACAGATTCAGTGGCAGTGGTGGGATCAAAGGAGACTTATGCCAGCTTTGGGAAAATGCAAAACACAGTCATGGTAGCCATGAACCATTTTGAGTTCTCTGTTTTTCTTGCTGTTTCTGAGGTCTGGGTGTTAAGTTCCTCTCAGTTCTGAGCTTAGCTCTCTGTGTATAGCTCCCAATCTAATTGGCTTTTCACAGCTCCCCATTTCTTGGAAACCCAAATCCTTGGTTCTGTCCCAGATTCCAAAGTGGGAACTACTGGTGGCAGCTGTAGTTCCCTATTTGTTTGGAATCAGCCCACAGTCCCCATCCTTTGGGGTGTGCTGGTTCAGTTCTTTTCTCAATCCCCAGATTCCACTTTGGAAACTATTGGTGATAACTGGCCAGAGTCAGACTGGGTCTGATTTAAAAACTGGACTGGGTCCAACTTAAAAACTGGACTGGGACCAGAACTAAACTGAGGTCAGACTAGGTTTGACTTGAGCTCAAGTGGGTCCAGTAAAGGCTATTGCTAATGGGAACATCAGAAGCCAAATAAAAAGGTGCAGAATTGGTGGGCATGGGTTGAGCATTTAAAAGCTGTTAGAGTGCTTGCCACCTAACTCTAAGACACCCCTATGTTAGGGTAAGTTGATTACAGAATGGGTTAAATTGACACTGGGTCACCTGCCAACCTCAAGAAAATTTCTGTGCAACAAGATACACTGTGAAACCATGCACAATTTCCAAACAATTGGCATATCCCTTTTAGCTATTAGTTTGGCTCCAGGTGGCCCAAAGGCTTAGCTAAAAGACATAGAATCTTCATATAGGATAGGATAGACTCTTTCCAGCATACTTGCTTATTTTATGTCTAAGAACTAGAGTCCTATAAGCCATAAATATCTATAAAACAGTACAATCTTACAGCCTAAAATTAAAAGAGCCTAGAATTAGGCAAGAACATTAATTTGTGTGCTGAGAACATAGCTTGGTAACTGTTACTTTGGGGGCCTCCAAAACTAGTGAGGCAGAAATGGGGGTTGCATCCCATTTGTGGTTGGAATGACAGGATAGAAGCATTGGTTAAGCTCCATTTGCACTTGAGGGTCCTATCAAACTGTTGCCAATCCCTCAAGGAAATAACCATGGCTATTCTGAGGACTGATTCAATTAGATAAGATTATTTAAGAAATGGACTTGAAAGTAAAGTTTCTCAAATTAAGCAAGCAGAATGGGATACCTATTTTAATTGGTAGGCAGAAAACTCCAAAAGATTTCAGAATTCCAAAATAACTTCATTAAAAGATTCAATGCAGGAGGAACTTCAAGATGGCATAGGAGTAAGATGCAGAATACACCTTTCTCCCCACAAATAGATCAAAAATAGATCTACATGTGGAACTACTCCTACAGAACACCTACTGAACGCTGGTAGAAGACCTCAGACTTCGCAAAAGGCAAGAAAATCCCCAAGTACCTGGCCGTGTGGCTGACAGAGTCTTGGTGCTCTGGCCACTGTCAGGCCTGGCCTCCGAGGTGGGAGAGCCAGGCTCAGAACACTGGGCCACCAGAGACCTTCCGACCCCACATTATATCAATCAGCGAGAGCTCTCCCAGAAATCTCCGTCTCAATGCTAAGACCCAGCTACACTCAATGACCAGCAAGCTCCAGTGCTGGACACCCCATGCCAAACAACTAGCAAGACAGGAACACAACCCCACCCATTAGCAGAGAGGCTGCCTAAAATCATAATAAGTTCATAGACACCCCAAAACACACCACCGGATGTGGTCCTGCCCACCAGAAAGACAAGATTCAGACTCATCCACCAGAACACAGGCACCAGGCCCCTCGACCAGGAAGCCTACACAACCCACTGAACCAACCCTAGCCACAGAGGGCAGACACCAAAAACAACGGGAACTACAAACCTGCAGCCTGCGGAAAGGAGACCCCAAAGTAAGTCAAGCAAAATGAGAAGACAGAGAAATATGCAGCAGATGAAGGTAAAAATCCACCAGACCAAACAAATGAAGAGGAAATAGGCAGTCTACCTGAAAAGAACTCAGAATAATGATAGTAATGATGATCCAAAATCTTGGAAATAGAATGGAGAAAATACAAGAAACGTTTAACAAGGACCTAGAAAAACTAAAGAGCAAACAAACAGTAATGAACAACACAAAAAAAGAAATTAAAAATTCTCTAGAAGGAATCAATAGCAAAACAGTGGAGGCAGAAGAACGGATAAGTGACCTGGAAGATAAAACAGGGGAAATAACTATCGCAGAGCAGAATAAAGAAAAAAGAATAAAAAGAAATGAGGGCAGTCTCAGAGACCTCTGGAACAACATTAAACACACCAACATTCAAATTATAGGGGTCCCAGAAGAAGAGAAAAAGAAACAAACTGAGAAAATATTTGAAGAGATTATACTTCAAAACTTCCCTAACATGGGAAAGGAAATAGTCAAGTCCGGGAGGCTCAGAGAGTCCCATACAGGATAAATCCAAGGAGAAACATGGCAAGACACATATTAATCAACTTACCAAAAACTAAATACAAAGAAAAAATATTAAAAGCAGCAAGGGAAAAGCAACAAATAACATACAAGGGAATCGTCATAAGGTTAACAGCTGATGTTTCAGCAGAAACTCTGCAAGCCAGAAGGGAGTGGCAGGACATATTTAAAGTGATGAAAGGAAAAAACCTACACCAAGATTACTCTACCCAACAAGGATCTCATTCAGATTCGATGGAGAAATTAAAAACCTTACAGACAAGCAAAAGGTAACAGAATTGAGCACCAGCAAACCAGCTTTACAACAAATTCTAAAGGAACTTCTCTAGGCAGGAAACACAAGAGAAAGAAAAGATCTACAATAACAAACCCAAAACAATTAAGAAAATGGTAATAGGAACATACATATTGATAATTACCTTAAACGGAAATGGATTAAATGCTCCAACCAAAAGACACAGACTGGCTGAATGGATACAAAAACAGACCCATATATATGCTCTCTACAAGAGGCCCACCTCAGACCTAGGGACACATACACACTGAAAGTGAGGATATAGAAAGAGATATTCCTTGGAAACGGGAATCAAAAGAAAACTGGAGTAGCAATTCTCATATCAGACAAAATAGTCTTTAAAATAAAGACTATTATAAGAGACAGAGAAGGACACAACATAATGATCAACGAATCAATCAAAGAGAAGATAACAACTGTAAATATTTCTGCATCCAACATAGGAGCGCCCCAATACATAAGGCAAATGCTAACAGCCATGAAGGGGAAATTGACAATAACAAAATCATAGTAGGGGACTTTAACACCCCATTTTCACCAATGGACAGATCATCCAAAATGAAAATAAAAAAGGAAACACAAGCTTTACAGGACACATTAAGCAAGATAGACTTAATTGATATTTTTAGGACATTCTATCCAAAAAGGACTGACTACACTTTCTTCTCAAGTCCTCATGGAACATTCTCCAGGATAGATCGTATCTGGGGTCACAAATCAAGCCTTGGTAAATTTAAGAAAATTGAAATTGTATCAAGTATCTTTTCTGACCACAATGCTATGAGACTAGATATCAATTACAGGAAAAAAAAAACAGTAAAACAACACAAACACATGGAAACTAAACAATATGCTACTAAATAACCAAGAGATCACTGAAGAAATCAAAGAGGAAATCAAAAAATACCTAGAAACAAATGACAATAAAAACAAGATGATCCAAAACCTATGGGATGCAGCAAAAGCTGTTCTAAGAGGGAAGTTTATAGCAATACAATCCTACCTCAAGAAACAAGAAACATCTCAAATAAATAAGCTAACCTTAAACCTAAAGCAATTAGAGAAGAACAAAACTAACCCAAAGTTAGCAGAAGAAGTCATAAAGATCAGATCAGAAATAAATGGAAAAGAAATGAAGAAAACGATAGCAAAGACCAGTAAAACTAAAAGCTGGTTCTTTGAGAAGATAAACAAAATGGATAAACCATTAGCCAGACTCATCAAGAAAAAAAAGGAGAAGACTCAAATCAACAGAATTAGAAATGAAGAAGGAGAAGTAACAACTTACACCACAGAAATACAAAGGATCATGAGAGATTACTACAAGCAACTATATGCCAAAAAAATGGAC
Organism: Pseudorca crassidens; assembly: GCF_039906515.1. NCBI lineage: Eukaryota > Metazoa > Chordata > Mammalia > Artiodactyla > Delphinidae > Pseudorca > Pseudorca crassidens. Next base: position 77,463,395 of record NC_090301.1, read on the forward strand.
AACCTTTTAAGAAGAAATGGACAAATTCTTAGAAAAACAAAACCTTCCGAGACTGAACCAGGAAGAAACAGAAAATATAAACAGACCAATCACAAGCACTGAAATTGAGACTGGGATTAAAAATCTTCCAACAAACAGAAGCCCAGGACCAGATAGCTTCACAGGCGAATTCTATCAAACATTTAGAGAAGAGCTAACACCTGTCCTTCTCAAACACTTCCAAAATATAGCAGAGGGAGGAACACTCCCAAACTCATTCTACGAGGCCACCATCACCCTAATACCGAAAACAGACAAAGATGTCACAAAAAAAAGAAAACTACAGGCCAATATCACTGATGAACATACATGCAAAAATTCTCAACAAAATACTAGCAAACAGAATCCAACAACACATTAAAAGGATCATACACCATGATCAAGTGGGGTTTATCCCAGGAATGCAAGGATTCTTCGATATACGCAAATCAATCAGTGTGATACACCATATTAACAAACTGAAGGATAAAAACCATATGATCATCTCAATAGATGCAGAAAAAGTTTTGACAAAATTCACTACACATTTATGATAAAAACCCTCCAGAAAGTAGGCATAGAGGGAACTTACCTCAACATAATAATGGCCATATATGACAAATCCACAGCCAACGTCGTTCTCAATGGTGAAAAGATGAAACTATTTCCACTAAGGTCAGGAACAAGACAAGGTTGCCCACTCTTATCACTATTATTCAATATAGTTTTGGAAGTTTTAGCCAGAGCAATCAGAGATGAAAAAGAAGTAAAAGGAATCCAAATCGGAAAAGAAGAAGTAAAACTGTCACTGTTTGAAGATGACATGATACTATACACAGAGAATCCTAAAGATGCTACCAGAAAACTACTGGAGCTAATCAATGAACTTGGTAAAGTAGCAGGATACAAAATTAATGCACAGAAATCTCTTGCATTCCTATACACCAGTGATGAAAAATCTGAAAGGGAAATTAAGGAAACACTCCTATTTACCACTGCAACAAAAAGAATAAAATACCTAGGAATAAACCTACCTAAGGAGACCAAAGACCTGTATGCAGAAAACTATAAGACTCTGAGAAAGAAATTGAAGATGAAAGAAACAAATGGAGAGATATACCATGTTCTTGGATTGGAAGAATCAACATTGTGAAAATGACTCTACTACCCAAAGCAATCTACAGGTTCAGTGCAATCCCTGTCAGACTACCAATGGCATTTTTCACAGAACTAGAACAAAAAATTTCACAATTTGTATACAAACACAAAAGATCCCGAATAGCCAAAGCAATCTAGAGAAAGGAAAACGGAGATGGAGGAATTAGGCTCCCTGACTTCAGACTATACTACAAAGCTACAGTAATCAAGACAGTATGGTATTGGCACAAAAACAAATATAGATCGATGGAACAGGATAGAAAGACCAGAGAAATATCCACGCACATATCATCACGTTATCTTTGATAAAGGAGGCAAGAATATACAATGGAGAAAAGACAGACTCCTCAATAAATTATGCTGGAAAAACTGGACAGCTACATGTAAAAGAATGAAATTAGAACACTCCCTAACACCATACACAATAATAAACTCAAAATGGATTAAAGACGTAAATGTAAGGCCAGACACTATAAAACTCTTAGAGGAAAACATAGGCAGACCACTCTATGACATAAATCACAGCAAGATCCTTTTTGACCCACCTCCTAGGGAAATGGAAATAAAAACCAAAATAAACAAATGGGACCTAAGGAAACTTCAAAGCTTTTGCACAGCAAAGGAAACCATAAACAAGATGAAAAGACAACCCTCAGAATGGGAGAAAATATTTGCAAACAAAGCAACTGACAAAGGATTAATCTCCAAAATTTATAAGTAGCTCATGTAGCTCAATATCAAAAAAACAAACAACCCAATCCAAAAACGCACAGAAGACCTAAATAGACATTTCTCCACAGAAGATATATAGATTGCCAACAAACACATGAAAGGATGCTCAACATCACTAATCATTAGAGAAATGCAAATCAGAACTACCTTGAGGTATCACCTCACACCGGTCAGAATGGCCATCATCAAGAAATCTACAAATAGGGCTTCCCTGGTGGCACAGTGGTTGAGGGTCCGCCTGCTGATGCAGGGGACGTGGGTTCGTGCCCCAGTCCGGGAGGATCCTGCATGCCGCGGAACGCCTGGGCCCATGAGCCATGGCCACTGAGCCTGCGCGTGCGGAGCCTGTGCTCCGCAACGGGAGAAGCCGCAGCGGTGAGAGGCCCGCGTACCGAAAAAAAAAAAATTCTACAAACAATAAATGCTGGGGCTTCCCTGGTGGCGCAGTGGTTGAGAGTACGCCTGCCGATGCAGGGGACACGGGTTTGTGCCCTGGTCCGGGAAGATCCCACATGCCACGGAGCGTCTAGGACCGTGAGCCATGGCCGCTGAGCCTGTGCGTCCAGAGCCTGTGCTCTGCAACGGGAGAGGCCACAACAGTGAGAGGCCTGCATACTGCAAAAAAATAAATAAATAAAAGTAAATGCTGGAGAGGGTGTGGAGAAGAGGGAATCCTCTTGCACTGTTGGTGGGAATGTACATTGATACAGCCACTATGGAGAACAGTATGGAGGCTCCTTAAAATAAAAATAATACTACGATATGACCCAGCAATCCCACTACTGGGCATATACCCTGAGAAAACCATAATTCAAAGAGTCATGTACCACAATGTTCATTGCAGCACTATTTACAGTAGCCAGGACATGGAAGCCACCTAAGTTTCCATTGACATATGAATGGATAAAGAATATGTGGCACATATATATGATGAAATATTACTCAGCCATAAAAAGAAACAAAATTGAGTTATTTATAGTGAGGTGGATGGACCTAGATACTGTCATACAGAGTGAAGTAAGTCAGAAAGAGAAAAACAAATACCATATGCTAACACATGTATATGGAATCTAAAAAAAAAATGGTTCTGAAGAACATAGGGGCAGGACAGGAATAAAGACACCGATATAGAGAATGAAATTGAGGACACAGGGAGGGGGAAGGGTAAGCTGGGATGAAGTGACAGAGTGGCAGTGCCATATATACAGTACCAAATGTAAAATAGATAGCTAGTGGGAAGCAGCTGCATAGCACAGGGAGATCAGCTTGGTGGTTTGTGACCACCTAGAGGGGTGGGATAGGGAGGGTGGGAGGGAGACACAAGAGGGAGGGGATATGGTGATTTATGTGTAGTATGGCTGATTCACTTTGTTATACAGCAGAAACTAACACAACATTTTAAAGCAATTATACTCTGATAAGGATGTTAAAAAAAAAAAGATTCATTGCAAAAGCTAATGAAAAATTAGACACAAGAGGTACCTAAAAAAGTGAGACTGACATAACTCCTACTGCTTCCCTATGTCCTCCTTTGAGTATTCATTCTAGTTACCTCCTGTCTGAATTGCCTTTGCACGAGCATAAACAAAGTCCACCAAGTTAATGACCTTACAGACATCTCCATATGTGCACTCAAAGTAGGGCCCCCATATGAGTTCCTCCCAAATTTGATGGGACCCTGTGGGATTTTATGGTAAACTGCAATGTTATTCTCCTAAACAGGCAAGGGAAAACTAAAATTAAAATTAATGGGAAACCTTGACAATTTCTGGTAGATACCAGAGCTGTAGATGTGAACCCAGGAAAACTGGCAGAAGCTGACTAAGGGTGAGAATTCTTACCATAGTCAGCTCTCTTAAATGTGTAGTACCACTATAGAAAGAGGAAAATGAAATATCTTCTGCATCCATCCTCTTTGGGGATGTCTCTTGAGTCCAAGGAGTTGTTCAGTACTGCTAGGAATACTTACTGTCTGCCCCAGCTGAAACCTGACAAGATATTTTAAAGGGGTTTTTTTGGTTTGTTTTTTTTTTTAAGTAGCTCAGTGGTAAGAAGTTGGTCAGAAATTGGAAACTGATATTCACAGCCTGATAGGAATTTCTTTCTGTCCTCCTCCCTTTAGCTAAAATGAAACTACATACCCAGAGAAAAAGAAAAACCTTCTAAAGCCTTTATGAACGGATTTACTAAAACATTCCAAAGGCCAACAGTTTCTAAATCCAGAATATAGAAATCTTTTGATTTCCATCTTAGTTAGAACTCTTTTCCCTAATGTAAAAAAGCAAATTAAGGATAGTGTTGTTGGATGGGTGGATCAACCTACAATGTCATTTAGACCGCAACCCAATTTTTTGAGGAATTGAGAGCAACTGTCTTATCTTACAAATCTTTGCAAAACTAGAAATGCAACTCTAGAGGCAGTTCAAAGTTCACCGATTCCTTTTTACCAACTCGAAAACCTTCCCTAGTTATCTCAAAAGGCTTGTGAGTATTGTAAAAATTCTGGCCTTAGGAAACCAAAGTCTTTCTAGCAGAAACTTGCATTCTTAGCATGTGTCTGAGACGTAAATGTTCTACAAATTTCAAGGGATAACTCTTATCAGAAGAAAACTGAAAGCGGGAAAGGTCATTTGAAACCTAGGGTATTGAAGAATCTTTTAAAGGTTCTCTCTCAACAGGTAAACTTAATTTATTCGTTCTACCAGAAAGACAATTTAGATCAAACTTCTCTTAAGCTAATGAGTTTTATGCCTGATTCATGGCAGTAATTTAAAAACAGAACCCATAACATCTCTTTACATCTGTATGTTTATTTGTATATATATTATATACGTGTGTGTGTGTGTGGTGTGTAGATATGTGGTATTTAACTCCACATGTTATTGCCAAAATTAACTTGTAAAAGAGCTATTTGTCTTTTAAAAAACTAAGCACTTGTACAAATTAACTATGCCAAAAACTCTCAGAAATATAGAAACAACCCAAATGTTTTTTCCAGTTCACATGATTTAAAATAATCTTTAGTAAATAGAAGCTAGTTTAAGTTTGTTGGTTTAATTAAAACAGGTTGTCTGCATTCTACCTAGGTTTACTAAAAGCCCAGTAAGTTCAAATTGTCTCTATTATAAAATTTGTAAGAAAAATAGCTTGAAATGATGGCTGACTCTGTCTAATGTCACATGAAGTTTTTGTGGGTAGTTTAACATAATTGTTAAGAATAAGTCAGCTATATATAAGTAGAATAAGAGGTTTTTAGGTGAACTTTTCAAATAGTTTCCCCAAATCTTTTTGGCAACCTGAAACCTTAAAATTTTCCTTAAATTAAATGATAGATAGTAATTAAATATCTAGATGATTCAGAAATAAGATAAAATACTGAAACATTAATTACTGAACATAGGTTTATCCATTTGGGGGTTAATTTTACAGAGAAACTAAATATATTTGGGTCTGGTAGTAAACATATTTTGTGCCACACTGAGAAATTTACTGTGAGCTGATGTAGAGAACAGACCTGTGGACACAGTGGGGAAGGGGAGGGTGGGATGAACTGGGAGATTAGGTTTGACATAAATACACTACCATGCGTAAAATAGATAGCTTATGGGAACCTGCTGTATAGCACAGGGAGATCAGCTCTGTGCTCTGTGATGGCCTAGTTGGGTGGGATGGGGGTGTGGGGAGGGAGGGGATGTGTGTATGCATATGGCTGATTCGCTTCACTGTGTGGCAGAAACTAACACAACATTGTAAAGTAATTATACTCCAATGAAAAAAAAATTACTATGAGAACACATATGTTCCTAAAAAATATATTTTCTGCTCTTTATAAGAGATTGTGAAAGATTCCTTACTTTTTAAAATAATCTGCCTAGGGACTTCCCTTGCAGTCCAGTGGTTAAGACTCCACACTTCCAATGCAGGGGGTGTGGGTTTGATCCCTGGTCAGGGAACTAAGATCCCACATGCCACATGGCACAGCCAATAAATAAATAAATAAATAAATAAAATAATCTGCCTAGAAAACAAAGATTTTGTGTTTTGTCAAAAATAATTTTCTGTGTTGTCTTAAATTTGTTTGTTTATTTATTTATTTATTTATTTTTGGCTGCATTGGGTCTTCATTGCTGTGCGCGGGCTTTCTCTAGTTGCAGTGAGCAGGGCTACTCTTCGTTGCAGTGCGTGGGCTTCTCATTACAGTGGTTTCTCTTGTTGTGAAGCACGGGCTCTAGGTGCACAGTCTTCAGTAGTTGTGGCATGCAGGCTCATTGGTTGTGTCTCGCGGGCTCTAGAGCGCAGGCTCAGTAGTTGTGGCACATGGGCTTAGTTGTTCTGCGGCATGTGGGATCTTCCCAGACCAGGGCTCAAACCTGTGTCCCCCTGCATTGGCAGGCGGATTCTTAACCACTGTGCCACCAGGGAAGACCTCCGTGTTGTCTTTACCAGGTGTTTGATTACTTAAGGAAGCTGAATCTTCTCTATTAAAAAAGCTAAGTTTTTTTTTTTAACAATTATTTAACTTTCTGCATTTACCTGCAAAGTTTTTGTCACTATGGTTAAATGGATAATTAAGTATTATTTCACAATGACCTATGATCCTGTTTGACCAAGGACTTTAAAACCATTTTGATATTTTTGACACATTTCCCAAAAATCAAACTCTAAATGAATTTGGCCTTGAACTAACTTTGGGATTTTCCAGAGGGCCCCTGGAATATCTCAAAAGATTTGTTATCTCTTCTTATAAAAAGGGAGATGTTAAACTCATTAGGCTTACTTGACTGTTAAATTACATGGAAAGCATTGTCAAATAAGGAGTAATGCTAAGCCTTCTTTATGTTGTATTTATATTGGTATATGTTGTATGTGTTCCAGAAATTATATGAAATTCCTGTAAATCTGATATGTCCTGGTATATTGTTATCAGTCATAATTCCAGTTATTAGCTTAAAATGTTACAGAAATAACCAGATTTCCTTGTCCATTCCATTATAATGAACTCGCATCAGGTCTTTAACAATGGGCATCTTTAAGTCTTATGTTATTTACAGAGAGTTACTCTTTTACTCTGATGCTTTGCAAAAGTGTTTCTGCAAAATTATGTCATCTTCAAGGAGATTCATGGAAAGTCTTTACAAGTACAGGTTTCTGATAACTTTAAGACCACAAAACTGAACAGGGTAAGAATTTCAACTACAAAGCTACATTAATCAAAACAGTATGATACTGGCACAAAAACAGAAATACAGATCAGAGGAACAGTATAGAAAGCCCAGAGATAAACCCATGCATCTATGGTCAATTAATCTATGACAGAGGAGGCAAGAATATACAATGGAGAAAAGACAGTCTCTTCAATAAGTGGTACTAGAAAAATGGACAGCTACATGTAAAAAAATGAAATTAGAACATTCTCTAACACCATACACAAAAATAAACTCAAAATCGATCAAAGACCTAAATGTAAGGCTGGACTCTATAAAATTCTTAGAGGAAAACATAGGCAGAACACTCTTTGACATAAATCGCAGCAGTATCTTTTTGGATCCACCTCCTAGAGTAATGAAAATAAAACAAAAAGTAAACAAATGGGACCTAATTAAACTTAAAAGCTTCTGCACAGCAAAGAAAACCATAAAACAAAAAGACAGTCTACAGAATGGAAGAAAATATTTGCAAAATGAAGGGGCCGACAGGGATTAATCTCCAAAATATATGAACAGCTCATGCAGCTCTATGTCAAAAAAACAAGCAACCCAATCCAAAAATGGGCAGAAGATCTAGACATTTCTCCAGAGAAGACATACAGATGGCCAAAAAGCACATGAAAAGATGCTCAACATGACTAATTATCACAAAAATGCAAATCAAAACTACAATGAGGTATCATCTCACACAGGTCAGAATGGCCATCATCAAAAAGTCCACAAACAATAAATGCTGGAGAGGGTGTAGAGAAAAGGGAACCCTCCTACACTGTTGGTGGGAATGTAAATTGGTGCAACCACTATGGAGAACAGTATGGAGGTTCCTTAAAAAACTAAAAATAGAGCTACCATATGATCTAGCAGTCCCACTCCTGACATGATATGAGGTGCATAATCTAAAAAGATACATGCACCTCAATGTTCACTGCAGTACTATTTACAGTAGCCAAGACATGGGAGCAACCCAATGTCCTTCGACAGAGGAATGGATAAAGAAGATGTGGTACATATATACAATGGAACATTACTCAGTCATAAAAAAGAATGAAATAATGCCATTTGCAGCAACATGGATGGACCTATAGATTATCATACTAAGTGAAATAATTCAGACAGAGAAAGACAAATATCATATGATATCTCTCATATGTGGAATCTAATTTTTAGAAATGCTACAAATGAACTTGTTTGCAAAACAGAAACAGGCTTGCAGATATCAAAAACAAACCTATGGTTACCAAAGGGGAAACATGGAAGGGAGGGATAAATCAGGAGATTGGGATGAACATACACACACTATTATATATAAGATAGGTAACCAATAAGGATCTATTGTATAGCACAGGGAACTCTACTCAGTATTCTGTGATAACCTATATGAGAAAAGAATCTAAAAAAGGAATGAATATATATATATGTGTGTGTGTGTGTGTGTATAACTGAATTACTTTGCTGTACACCTGAAACTAATGCAAGATTTTAAATCAACTATACTCCAATAAAATTTAAAAAAAACCCAACTAATGGAAAAACTGGATTCAAGCAAAACAAGTATTAATTATATGGGACTAAATGAACTGAAGAGGATGACTATATTTTTTATGACTTTTTGTTTGAAAAATTGCTAGTTTCTTAATGTTTTGTTTTTCCAGATTTAAGGAAATCTTTTATCTTAAGCTATCTATGACATGCAGCACTTTGGTAAAGTATACATTTGTAAACAAAGATGAAAGATTTACTTTTTCTCCATACCTGATCCCTCCAGAATTTGGAGACTCTTAAATATTCTTTTCATGGCAATACATGAAAAGTTATTTGCATAAGTTATTAGTTATTTGCGTAATTTAATAAGAATCTGTTCTCCTTAGGACACAATTAAAAACTTTGGCCATATTCCCAAGACTTTGACTGGAATGTCATATTTGAAAGAGATGTGCATAGACTCAGATATGACAATTTTAAGAACTAAGGTTGGTTTTACAGAGCTAATAAAACCCCTTGGAAAACTGACCTGGTACCTTGCTTACAAGGTTGCAGGGAAGCAGTCTTAAAGTTTATATGGTTAATCACTGTTTTTGCTGCACTTTCATAAATAATCAGGCCAAGTATAATACAAATAAATTAGTTTTACTGTGATTATCCTTGGAAAAAAGAAATGGGGATAATTTTAGAAGAAAAATTATGTTTGCACCTTTGTAGATATTAAATTCTAATTCTATTTTGAAGTTTTGTTATATACCTGTAGATTGGACTGGATCCCGAATTCTTTCAGTTTCCTCAAATATCTGGCTATGACTCTCCAAACTAACATTTCCAATTTTCTCCCACCTTTTCTCTTGGGATCACTAAGAACAGAGTCTGCCCTTGCAAGGGACTATACCAAGTTCTCCTTACTACCCAGATGGCAGCTAAACTTCAGGGACTTGAACCTTGGAAAAAAGCTCCACCTGACATCTGGCCCTAAGCAAATGTTGGAGACCTCTAAATCAAATTGACTAGGAAGAGTAGTCAACATCGAGGTAGACTGCTTCCTCCCAAGACACTGAATCAAGACTTCATACTGGGGCATCCCTAGTGCCGCAGTGGTTAAGAATCCACCTGCCAGGCTTCCCTTGTGGCACAGTGGTTAAGGATCTGCCTGCCAATGCAGGGGACACAGGTTCGAGCCCTGATCCAGGAAGATCCCACATGCCGCGGAGCAACTAAGCCCATGCACCATAACTACTGAACCTGTGCTCTAGAGCCCGCGAGCCACAACTACTAAGCCCGCATGCCACAACTACTGAAGCCCACATGCCTGGAGCCCATGCTCCGCAACAAGAGAAGCCACCATAATGAGAAGCCCGTGAACTGCAACGAAGAGTAGCCCCCGCTCGCCAAAACTGGAGAAAGCCCGCGTGCAGCAATGAAGACCCAACGCAGCCAAAAATAAATAAATAAATAAATAAATAAATAAATAAATAAATAAATAAATAAATAAATAAAAAGAATCTGCCTGCTAGTGCAGGGAACATGGGTTTGAGCCCTGGTCTGGGAAGATCCCATGTGCCATGCGGCAACTAAGCCTGTTGCCACAACTACTGAGCCTGCACTCTAGAGCCCACGAGCCACAATTACTGAAGCCCACGTGATAGAGCCCGTGCTCCACAACAAGAGAAGCCACTGCAGTGAGAAGCCCTCGCACCACAATGAAGAGTAGCCCTGCTCGCCTCAACTAGAGAAAGCCCGCGCACAGCAACAAAGACCCAACACAGCCAAAAATAAAAAAATAATAATAAAAATAAATTAATTATGAAAAAAATTTTTTTAAGTTAGTTACAATATAGCTTTGTTAAAGGGGCTTCTTGCTGAGGGCAGTTTCCTGTAAAGAGCTGCTTACAGGTAGTGGAAAAGAGTTCACTGCAAACAGGTAAAACCTGTGTTTGAATCCTGACTCTACTTACTAGCTTTGTGAATGGGCAATTGAATAACCACCCTGCCCCCCTAGGTTTTTTTTTTTTTTTAACCCCCTAGGTTTTTAATGCATCAAATGGAGAAGGTATAGCAGTCACTTTATAGGGACTGAATGAGACAATAAATGTAGTGCTTAGTACAGTGCAAGGTACACATGTTCAAAAAATGTTAGTTGCTATCGATCGCACTCCAACTATGACATATCCTTGTCCATAATAAAATTATTTGTATCATGGCCTTTATTGTATCATTTACACTTTACTCTCCATGGTAGAATTTTGAAGACTCCTTAGTTCCTTAATAAGCATTGGACAGCATAAGTGGTATTTTTTCAGTTCATCTTAGCCAGGTAACTTCAAAGAGATGAACAATCTCATCCATTTTCCTTTCTCTTTCTTATGAGCTTTATACTATTTTAAATTTTAATCACATTCATTATCAAGTCACTTTTTCAGAATGGCCTTCCCTTTTATCATTCTTAAGTCTTTTGGCTCCAGGAAGGCAAAGTCATGATTTTCTTATTGCCACTTATCTCCAGCACTTAGTATTGTGCCAGGCACATAGTGTATATATTTTTCAAATGAAAAATATAGATGTATCATTCTTTCCTGATTACATAAATAGCCATCTTCTCGTACAAGTCCCATATTGAATTTTTTATTTGGAAGTTATGTTTTTTTGGTTTTTGATTTTGGGTTTCTAGGAAGTCTAGTTTGTGCTTTACTTGAAAACTTAAGAGTTCTAATCATTGCTTTGTTCAAGTTGTTCTCTATCTCATCTATCTATTTCTTTAGAGACCTATTCAGATTGTTCCCTTTGTTTATCTCTTTTTACTATTAAGCCTGCTTAGATGTGCTGCAATTTTTCTTCATCTGCCCATTGGGACTTTGGGAACTTTGGTGTGGCTGACACCTTAAGTGAGGATGGTCGCAAGAGGTGGAAGGTCCTGTGGGCTGGCACTGTATTCACAAGAAGGTTGTCAGTCCTCTTTCAAGGCATCAGAATGAAACTACTCTGCCATTCTCTCTCCCACCTCAAGGTAGAGAGGATGATCCCACCCACCGTTCAGTTCCTCTTCCATTTCCTGGACCATGACCAGTTGACCCTCCCCTGGAAAGTCAAAGATCCTTAAGGCCAGCTCTCTCCAGGATACCAACAGGGAGCATGCTGTGCTGATCTCAAGGCTCTCATTGGACCCAGAGGGAAGAAAGCCCTGTAACAATCTCTAGTGGGCACCTTCTGGACCCTGATAGCTGCTAGGCTCAGGGTAATTGGAGAAGACAGAGTTAGAGGTCAACTCCAATTTCACAGAGTGACATTTTTTGATCTCTTAACCAAATTCTGAATATTAACCATATTTTGCAGCTTATTATGACTGCAAACCTCTCCAAAATTAATTATTCTCACTTATTTAGTTATCTTGAGAACAAGGGAAAAGAAAACTGTATAAGCTGGAAAAAAGAGCATAAGAGAGAAACCTTGTAAATTGCCTTTTTATTTTCTCTCACTAGACACAAATTACTGCATCTTGGCCAGCTGGCTGTCGATGCTCTTGAGGACAGGAGCTTCTCTTCAGAGTCTAAGTATTTAGCACGTGTATGATGCAATTGGTCATATTTATGCAGTTGACCAGTAGTTTTCAAAATTCGTTTTTAGCCTAAAAGGCTTTTGTTCAAACAGAACTTAGTGGGAAATCTCAGTTAGTAAAAGAGAAGAACTACTCTGGCTGAAATGAGCATAAAGTACCCAGAAAACTCCTGTTTGGGTGTCTCTGGGCACTGAGAGGGCTTCCCAGAAACCCTTTTATTCTGGGGGTCACAACACTGCAGTAGACAAATAAGGCTACTGATTGTCATACAAAATGATTGTCATACTTATTTCAGCTACAATTACTTTCAATATCAAACCCATCAGCTGAACCACTGGATTCAATGAACTCATCAATATTTAGATGGATAAGTAAATGAATGGGTCATTACTTTTATGAGCAGTTTAATCTAGTCATTAAATCAAAATGATTAAAAGCCAGAAGATTGAATGTAAAGCTGGGCAACAATTTCAAAAGAAATTTAATCAATTATTATATATTTAATGTATAATTTTTAAAGAAATTTAATCAATTATTAGAACTTAACTAACCAGAATCCTTAACAAACTGAATTTTTCCCACATTTATTCATTAGTAAAGATGTAGATGGTAAGGAGATGCTAAAATCAGTCAAAATCAGTATTTATGTGTTATGCTGTCTATCCAACACAGCTCTTAGCACTATGAAGGATACAAAGATGTATAAAACATGGCTCTTAGAGTTAAGCTTTATACATATATGAGCTTTTACAATTTACCTGGGAAGACAAAACCCACATATATGGAATTATCTGGAAAGAACTGTGTTAAATTCTATGTAATTAACTTTTTGAAGTAGGTAATTTAATTATTTTAGGGCTATTCTTTGTAATCCAAGCACCATTAAGTAAATAGATTTTCAATGTAAGTTCTTAGAATATAGTCCGGAGTCAGTTAAGATTGAGTTCAATATATTATGGTTTTTTTTAGTAATATAACTGTACCACAAAGCATAATAGAGTAATAGGCTTGGGTCATTATTTAATCCACAAACATCAAAGTTCACATCAGTTAAGAATTTTAGGCAACAGTGATAGAGCAAAGCCAAATCATAGGCACCACACCTAGAAGGTTTTACAATCAACTCTTATCAAACCTTCAAAGAAAGAATAATTCCTACTGTAAACAAATTCATGGCATTAAAAAAAGGAGGTGTTCCTGAACTAATTTTATGAGACTAGAATGATACTGATACCAAAATGACTCCTGGACAAAATAATTTTAGGCAAACCTCACTTACGAAATGAGGTGTTAATATACCAAGTTAAATATTGTAGTATTTAACTAATCTTGCAATATCATGATCAAGTAGAGATTACCCCCAGGAATATAAGATAGCTCATCCTTAGAAATTCTATCAATGGATTCTAGGTAAAGATGATGGATTAAACAAATGCATTTACTTTTATTATCTCTCAATATCCCAGTAAAATGAGAGTAAAGAGGTTTTTTGATTTGTTTGCTTACTTATTCGGTTTTTCTTTCTTTTTTTAAAAGTGTAATTACTCAGATAAGAACTGAAGGGGAGATACAACAATAAAATTATGGAAATTGGGAAGCAGATAGACAAGCAGTAACTAATTTAGCATACTGGAGAAAGGTGAGCTTTAAGCAAACAGGAGAAAGCTGTGAGGCAACTAGATGTATATAATAGAACTGCCAAAAGACTTCAAATCTGGGGCATCAGCAACCTCTGAAGATAGGCTGAAAGTGAAACTGAGAACCAAAAGATTATTTACGAATCCATTTAAGAAGAACCCTCCTCATATGGCACATATACACAATGGAATATTACTCAGCCAGGAAAAGGAACAATATTGAGTTATTTGTAGTGAGGTGGATGGACCTACAGTCTGTCATACAGAGTGAAGTAAGTCAGAAGGAGAAATACAAAGTGCTAATGCATATATATGGAATCTAAAAAAATGGTACTGATAAACCTAGTGGCAAGGCAAGAATATAGATGCAGACATAGAGAACAGACTTGAGGACACAGTGGTGGAAGGGGAAGCTGGGACGAAGTGAGAGACTAGCGTTGACATATATACACTGCCAAATGTAAAATAGATAGCTAGTGGGAAGCTGCTGCATAGCACAGGGAGATCAGCTCAGTGCTTTTTGATGACCTAGAGGGGTGGGATAGGGAGGCTTGGGGGAAAGCTCAAGAGGGAGGGGATATTGGGATATATGTATACATATAACTAATTCACTTTGTTGTACAGCAGAAACTAACACAACATTGTTAAGCAATTATACTCCAATAAAGACGTAAAAAAAAATAAAAAGAAGAACCCTCTTCAATCACACAACAAGATTACTTCCCGACTTCCCACCAAACTGGGCAGGAGACTGAAAGCTTACTCTCTCTAGAGAGAAAAGATGGTTTCTGGGCTGAGGAACACTGGACAGAGTGAGGGCGGGGTTATAGTAAGGGAAAAAAGATGATTAACTAAAGGTTTATATACTCAGTGTTGAGATTCCTAGCCCTTTTTTTTCTCATTTGGGCCTAGAATGTTAGTGGACAAGCCTTTATTCTTCAGGTAGGAGACGGAAGCATCCTTTTCTGCAGAATTTGACTAGCCCCAAGAGGAAAGACCTGAAAATATTGATTTTGGCATTCCTTAATGAAATCTGATGACTGTAGAATGAACCAACATTTGACAAGACACACACACACTCTCAGAGCTTCTAGGCAGCCATTTTTAAATATACAATTCCATGGTTTTTAGTATATTCACAGCTTTATGCCACCACAACCACTGTTTGCAGAACATTTTCTTCACCCCAGGAGGAAGCTCTGTACTCATTAGCAGTCACTCCCCATTGTCCCTCCCCCAAACTGGCAACCACTAATCTACTCTTTGTCTTTATGAATTTGCCTGTTCTAGGCATTTCAAATGAATGGAATCATACAAATTTTAAAAATTCTTTCACTTAGCATACTGTTTTCAAAGTTCATCCAGTATTTCTTTCATTTTTATGGCTGAATAATATTCCATTGTATGGGTATACCACATTTACTTACCCATTCATCAGTTGATGAAGATTTGGGTTGTTTGGCTATTGTGAATAATGCATTATTATGAATAATGGTATGAACATTTGTGTACAAGTTTTTTTGTGGGCATATGTTTTCAATTACCTTGAGTATATATTCAAGAGAGTGGGACCCAGGTAAAATACAAAGTCTCAGGATTCAGAGGGGCTTTGGAGTTTTCCATGTCCACACTAGAATCCAGAAAATACTGGAACAAAATCTTCAAAGTTCTGAGAAAAAAAGTTTTTCAGTCTTCAGTCAGGTTATTGGTTGGTGTGAGAGTAGCATGTAGACATTTTTAGACAAGCATGTTTTAAAATATAAATTACCTCCCAAGCACCCTTTCTCAAGAAGTTACTGGAAAACGTGCTCTACCAAACTGAGGGGATAAAACAAGAAAAGTGAAGATGGGAAAAGGAAATAGGATATCCAACCAAAAGGACAAGCCAGGGGAATCCCCATACTGAGGATGAAGAGAGATTCCAAGATGACACCTGTGTCCCAGGCAAAGAGAACACCCAGCAAAGACTGGGGCAAGTCCAAAGGCTCCAGGAGACATCTCTTCAAGAAAACAGAATATCTGCCATATCAGAATATATTGATAAGAAACTGAGGTTAAATTAGTGACAAATATATAGAAACTAAGCAAATAAAATAAGGTAATTATGAGCTCTGGGGAATAAATACCAGTTTCTCTGGTGGAACTCTAACTGATACAGATTTTGGTAACTATAATCCTTGTAGAGGAACAGAATCATAAGAATGAATTGCCTAAATTGGTTCAGAGTTTTCTGGAATTGGGTCTCTAATTTGATTCGATTTAAAATATTAAAGGGTATCCAGTAGTAAAGAGGGCATTCGTAGTCCACAGGGTGAAATGTCAATAAAGATATGCAAAATATCACCATTGACTACTCCTAAGCAAATACCTATAAAAGTTGAGGTTCTAGGTGACTATGTACTTGATAACTTAGAACATTTTAGTCAAACTAAGGAGTATAATGAGATTCACTGGTTGCTCCTAACTGCACTAGAGAAAATGGGCAAAGAAAAGTGTGAGCTCAGGGCTTCAAAATCCCAGCTCCAGCTCTGCTTAAATGACCTGAAAATCTCTATATCTGATCTGCAAACAAAACAAAACAAAATACCTTATTTCCTTTGCTGCAAGACTTAGATTTCTGAAAACTAAACCCAGAGTTTCATCCTGAAAATGGCGGAATTACAGTGCAAATTGAATTCTCAGTCTCACCACGTATCTTCTGTTAAAGTGAAGGCATTGATTGCTAAGGAATGGGGGTCCTGACAATTACAATGAGGACGTTTGGAAACATCCCAATGAAGCTGAGGACACAGAACTTTTTCTTTTAATTTTTAAATTTAGTTTTATTTTTTTATACAGCAGGTCCTTATTAGTCATCAATTTTATGCACATCAGTTTATACATGTCAATCCCAATCGCCCAGTTCATCAAACCACCACCCCCAAACCCTTACCGCTTTCCCCCCTTGGTGTCCATACATTTGTTCTCTACATCTGTGTCTCAATTTTTGCTCTGCAAACGGGTTCATCTGTACCATTTTTCTAGGTTCCACATATATGAGCTAACATACGATATTTGTTTTTCTCTTTATGACTTACTTCACTCTGCATGACAGTCTCTAGATGCATCCACGTCTCTACAGATGACCCAATTTCATTCTTTTTACGGCTGAGTAATATTCAATTCACCCCCTCCAGCATTTGTTGTTTGTAGATTTTCTGATGATGCCCATTCTAACTGGTATGAGGTGATACCTCATTATAGTTTTGATTTACATTTCTCTAATAATTAGTGATGTTGAGCAGCTTTTCTTGTGCTTCTTAGCCATCTGTATGTCTTCTTTGGAGAAATGTCTATTCAGTTCTTCAGCCCATTTTTGGATTGGATTGTTTGTTTTTTTAATATTGAGCTGCATGAGCTGTTTATATATTTTGGACATTAATCCTTTGTCCGTTGATTCGTGTGCAAATATTTTCTCCCATTCTGAGGGTTGTCTTTTCATCTTGTTTATGATTTCCTTTGCTGTGCAAAAGCTTTGAAGTTTCATTAGGTCCCATTAGTTTATTTTTGTTTTTATTTCCATTACTCTAGGAGGTGGATCATAAAAGATCTTGCTGTGATTTACGTCAAAGAGTGTTCTTCCTATGTTTCCTCAAAGAGTTTGATAGTTTCTGGCCTTACATTTAGGTCTTTAATCCATTTTGAGCTTATTTTTGTGTATGGTGTTAGGGAGTGATCTAATCTCATACTTTTACATGTACCGGTCCAGTTTTCCCAGCACCACTTATTGAAGAGGCTGTCCTTTCTCCACTGTATATTCCTGCCTCCTTTATCAAAGATAAGGTGGCCATATGTGTGTGGGTTTATCTCTGGGCTTTCTATCCTGTTCCATTGATCTATCTTTCTGTTTTTGTGCCAGTACCATACTGTCTTGATTACTATAGCTTTGTAGTATAGTCTGAAGTCAGGGAGCCTGATTCCTCCAGCTCCGTTTTTCGTTCTCAAGATTGCTTTGGCTATTCAGAGTCTTTTGTATTTCCATACGAATTGTGAAATTTTTGTTATAGTTCTGTGAAAAATGCCAGTGATAGTTTGATAGGGATTGCATTGAATCTGTAGATTGCTTTGGGTAGTATAGTCATTTTCACAATATTGAGTCTTCCAATCCAAGAACATGGTATATCTCTCCATCTGTTGGTATCATCTTTAATTTCTTTCATCAGTATCTTATAATTTTCTGCATACAGGTCTTTTGTCTCCCTAGGTAGGTTTATTCCTAGGTATTTTATTCTTTTTGTTGCACTGGTAAATGGGAGTGTTTCCTTAATTTCTCTTTCAGATTTTTCATCATTAGTGTATAGGAATGCCAGAGATTTCTATGCATTAATTTTGTATCCTACAACTTTACCAGATTCATTTATTAGCTCGAGTAGTTTTCTGACGGCATCTTTAGGATTCTCTATGTATAGTATCATGTCATCTGCAAATAGTGACAGCTTTACTTCTTCTTTTCCAATTTGGATTCCTTTTGTTTCCTTTTCTTCTCTGATTGCTGTGGCTAAAACTTCCAAAACTATGTTGAATAAGAGTGGTGAGAGTGGGCAACCTTGTCTTGTTCCTGGTCTTAGTGGAAATGCTTTCAGTTTTTCACCATTGAGGACGATGTTGGCTGTGTTTTGTCATATATGGCCTTTATTATGTTGAGGAAAGTTCCCTCTGTGCCTACTTTCTGGAGAGTTTTTATCATAAGTGGGTGTTGAATTTTGTCGAAAGCTTCCTCTGCATCTATTGAGATGACCATATGGTTTTTCTCCTTCAATTTGTTAATATGGTTTATCACATTGATTGATTTGCGTGTATTGAACAATCCTTGCATTTCTGGGATAAATCCCACTTGATCGTGGTGTATGATCCTCTTAATGTGCTGTTGGATTCTGTTTGATAGTATTTTGTTGAGGATTTTTGCATCTGTATTCAACAGTGATATTGGCCTGTAGTTTTCTTTTTTTGTAGTATCTTTGTGTGGTTTTGGTATCAGGGTGATGGTGGCCTCGTAGAATGAGTTTCGGAGTGTTCCTCCCTCTGCTATATTTTGGAAGAGTTTGAGAAGGATGGATGTTAGCTCTTCTCCAAATGGTTGATAGAATTCGCCTGTGAAGCCATCTGTTCCTGGACTTTTTTTTGTTGGAAGATTTTTAATCACAGTTTCAATTTCAGTGCTTGTGATTGGTCTGTTCGTATTTTCTATTTCTTCCTGATTCAGTCTTGGCAGGTTGTGCATTTCTAAGAATTTGTCCATTTATTCCAGGTTGACCATTTTATTGGCATAGAGTTGCTTATAGTAATCTCTCATGATCTTTTGTTTTTCTGCACTGTCAGTTGTTACTTCTCCTTTTTCATTTCTAATTCTATTAATTTGAGTCTTCTCCCTTTTTTTTCTTGATGAGTCTGGCTAATGGTTTATCAATTTTGTTTATCTTCTCAAAGAACCAGCTTTTAGTTTTATTGATCTTGCTATTGTTTCCTTCATTTCTTTTTCATTTATTTCTGATATGATCTTTATGATTTCTTTCCTTCTGCTAACTTTGGGGTTTTCTTGTTCTTTCTCTAATTGCTTTAGGTGCAAGGTTAGGTTGTTTATTCGAGATGTTTCCTGTTTCTTAAGGTAGGATTGTATTGCTATAAACTTCCCTCTTAGAACTGCTTTTGCTGCATCCTATAGGTTTTGGGTCGTCGTGTCTCCATTGTTTCTAGGTATTTTTTTAAAATTTCCTCTTTGATTTCTTCAGTGATCACTTCGTTATTAATTAGTATATTGTTTAGCCTCCATGTGTTTGTATTTTTTACAGATCTTATCCTGTAACTGATACCTAGTCTCATAGCATTGTGGTTGGAAAAGATACTTGATACAATTTCAGTTTTCTTTAATTTACCAAGGCTTGATTTGTGACCCAAGATATGATCTATCCTGGAGAATGTTCCATGAGCACTTGAGAAAAATGTGTATTCTTTTGGTTTTGGATGGAATGTCCTATAAATATCAACTAAGTCCATCTTGTTTAATGTATCATTTAAAGCTTGTGTTTCCTTATTTATTTTCATTTTGAATCATCTGTCCACTGGTGAAAGTGGGGTGTTAAAGTCCTCTACTATGAATATGTTACTGTCAATTTCCCCTTTTATGGCTGTTACTATTTGCCTTATGTATTGAGGTGCTCCTGTGTTGGGTGCATAAATATTTACAATTGTTATATCTTCTTCTTGGATCAATCCCTTGATCATATGTAGTGTCCTTCTTTGTCTCTTCTGATAGTCTTTATATTAAAGTCTATTTTGTCTGATATGAGAATTGCTACTCCAGCTTTCTTTTGATTTCCATTTTCATGGAATATCTTTTTCCATCCCCTCACTTTCAGTCTGTATGTGTCTCTAGGTCTGAAATGGGTCTCTTGTAGACAGCATATATACGGGTCTTGCTTTTGTATCCATTCAGCCAGTTTGTGTCTTTTGGTGGGAGCATTTAATCCATTTACATTTAAGGTAATCATCTATATGTATGTTCCTATTCCCATGTTCTTAACTGTTTTGGGTGTGTTATTGTAGGTCTTTTCCTTCTCTTGTGTTTCTTGCCTAGAGAAGATCCTTTAGCATTTGTTGTAAAGCTGGTTTGGTGGTGCTGAACTCTCTCAGCTTTTGCTTGTCTGTAAAGGTTTTAATTTCTCCATCAAATCTGAATGAGATCCTTGCTGGGTAGAGTAATCTTGGTTGTAGGTTCTTCTCCTTCATCACTTTAAATATGTCCTGCCAGTCCCTTCTGGCTTGCAGAGTTTCTGCTGAAAGATCAGCTGTTAACCTTATGGGGATTCCCTTGTGTGTTATTTGTTGTTTTTCCCTTGCTGCTTTTAATATGTTTTCTTTGTATTTAATTATTCACAGTTTGATTAATATGTGTCTTGGCGTGTTTCTCCTTAGATTTATCCTGTATGGGACTCTCTGTGCTTCCTGGACTTGACTATTTCCTGTCCCATATTAGGGAGGTTTTTCACTATAATCTCTTCAAATATTTTCTCAGTCCCTTTCTTTTTCTCTTCTTCTTCGGGAACCCCTATAATTCGAATGTTGGTGCATTTAATGTTGTCCCAGAGGTCTCTGAGACTGTCCTCAGTTCTTTTCATTCTTTTTTGTTTATTCTGCTCTGCAGTAGTTATTTCCACTATCTTATCTTCCAGGTCACTTATCCGTTCTTCTGCCTCAGTTATTCTGCTATCAATCCTGTGTAGAGTATTTTTAATTTCATTTATTGTGTTGTTCATCGTTGCTTGTTTCATCTTTAGTTCTTCCAGGTCCTTGTTAAGTGTTTCTTGCATTTTCTCTATTCTATTTCCAAGATTTTGGATCATCCTTACTATCATTTTTCTGAATTCTTTTTCAGGGAGACTGCCTATTTCCTCTTCATTTGTTCGGTCTGCTGGGTTTTTATCTTGCTCCTTCATTTGCTGTGTGTTTTTCTGTCTTCTCATTTTGCTTATCTTACTGTGTTTGGGGTCTCCTTTTTGCAGGCTGCAGGTTTGTAGTTCCCATTGTTTTTGGTGTCTGTCCCCAGTGGCTAAAGTTGGTTCAGTGGGTTGTGTAGGCTTCCTAGTAGAGGGGACTAGTGCCCGTGTTCTGGTGGATGAGGCTGGATCTTGTCTTTCTGGTGAGCAGGTCTACGTCTGGTGGTGTGTTTTGGGGTGTCTGTGAACTTATTGTGATTTTAGGCAGCCTCTCTGCTAATGGGTGGAGTCTTGCCAGTTGTTTGGCATAGGGTGTCCAGCACTGTAGTTTGCTGGTTGTTGAGTGAAGTTGGGTGTTGGTGTTGAGATGGAGATCTCTGGGAGATTTTCGCCATTTGATATTATGTGGAACTGGGAGGTCTCTTGTGGACCAGTGTCCTGAAGTTGGCTCTCCCACCTCAGAGGCACAGCACTGACTCCTTGCTGCAGCACCAAGAGCCTTTCATCCACATGGCTCAGAATAAAAGGGAGAAAAAGTAGAGAGAAAGAATTAGTAGAAGTAGGAAGAAAGAAAGAAAGGAAGGAAGGAAGGAAGGAAAGAAGGAAGGAAGGAAGGAAGAAAGAAAGAAGGAAAGAAGGAAAGAAAGAAAGAAAGGAGGGAAGGAGGGAGGGAGGGAGGGAGGGATGGTGGGAGGAAGAAAGGAAGGAAGGAGGGAAGGAAGGAAAAAAGAAAGAAAGAAGATAAAGTTAAATATAATTAAGTTATTAAATTAAAAAATAATTATTAGGAAAAAAAATTTTTTAAAAAATGGATGGATAGAACCTTAGGACAAATGGTGGAAGCAAAGCTATACAGACAAAATCTCACACAGAAGCATGCACATACACACTCACAAAAAGAGGAAAAGGGGAAAAACTCATAAATGTTGCTCTCAAAGTCCACTTCCTCAATTTGGGATGATTCGTTGTTTAAAGGAGGGAAGGAAGGAAAGAAAGAAGATAAAGTAAAATAAAATAAAGTTATTAAAATTAAAATTAATTATTAAGAAAAAAATTAAACAAAAACAAAAAACGGACAGATAGAAACCTAGGACAAATGGTGAAAGCAAAGCTATACAGACAATATCTCACACAGAAGCATACACATACACACTCACAAAAGGAGGAAAAGGGGAAAAATTCATAAATCTTGCTCTCAAAGTCCACCTCCTCAATTTGGGATGACTTGTTGTCTAGTCATGTATTCCACAGATGCAGGGTACATCAAGTTGATTGTGGAGCTTTAATCTGCTGCTTCTGAGGCTGCTGGGAGAGATTTCCCTTTCTCTTCTTTGTTCTCACAGCTCCCAGGGCTCAGCTTTGGATTTGGCCCCGCCTCTGCGTGTAGGTCACCGGAGGGCGTCTGTTTTTCGCTCAGAGAGGACGGGGTTAAAGGAGCCACTGATTCGGGGGCTCTGGCTCACTCAGGCCGGGGGGAGGGAGGGGTACAGAGTGCAGGGGCGAGCCTGTGGTGGCAGAGGGCGGCCTGACGTTGCACCAGCCTGAGGCTCGCCATGCGTTCTCCCGGAGAAGTTGTCCCTGGATCCCAGGAACCTGGCAGTGGCGGGCTGCACAGGCTCCCCGGAAGGGGGGTGTGGATAGTGACCTGTGCTTGCACACAGGCTTCTTGCTGGTGGCAGCAGCAGCCTTAGCGTCTCCTGCCCATCTCTGGGGTCCCGGCTTGTAGCCACGGCTCGCGCCCGTCTCTGGAGTTCCTTTAAGCAGCACTCTTAATCCCTTCTCCTGGAGCACCAGAAAACAAAGAGGGAAGAAAAAGTCTCTTGCCTCTTCGGCAGCTCCAGACCTTTTCCCGCACTCCCTCCCGGCTGGCCGTGGTGCACTAACCCCTTCAGGCTGTGTTCACGCTGCCAACCCCAGTCCTCTCCCTGCACTCCTCCGACCAAAGCAAAGCCCAAGCCTTAGCTCGCAGCCCCGCCCGCCCCGGCGGGTGAGCAGACAAGCCTCTCCGGCTGGTGAGTGCCGGTCGGCACCAATCCTCTGTGCGGGAATCTCCCAGCTCTGCCCTCTGCACCCCTGTTGCTGCGCTCTCTTCCACGGCTCCGAAGCTCCCCCCTCCGCCTCCCGCAGTCTCCGCCCGTGAAGGAGCTTCTAGTGTGTGGAAACCTTTCCTCCTTCACAGCTCCCTCCCACTGGTGCAGGTTCCGTCCCTATTCTTTTGTCTCTGTTTTTTCTGTTTTTTCTTTTGCCCTACCCAGGTACATGGGGAGTTTCTTGCCTTTGGGGAGGTCTGAGGTCTTCTGCCCGCATTCAGTACGTGTTCTGTAGGAGTTGTTCCACGTGTAGATGTATTTCTAGTATATCTGTGGGGAAGAAGGTGATCTCCCTGTCTTACTCTTCTGCCATCTTCCCCTCATCTCCTATGAAATACACTTCTGATTCATTTTAATTGTTTTTCTCTGTAGATTTCTACCTGCCGTTAGGCTTAGTATAAAAATGCGTTTATCACGATATGTTTTTAAGAAATGTTTTCTGAAATTCATTAATTTAAAACAATTTATCAATTTTATAAAATGTTTCTTATTGGATACCTACATGATATTTAAAAGCATAATTCTCATTTGTTTCTCCAAACCTGAATACAAATGGATATTTGCACAATCTGAAAGTACAATTTTATATAAAAACTGATACAGAATAAATGTCATGAAATAGGTATTTTATATCAATAGGAAGTTGTAACATCCAACAGTGTAAGCACTAGCTGTATTTAAGGCAAAATGGAAAATTATACTCTGATTACACTTTTAGACTTAGCATACTGACTTTCACCTTAGGCAGATTTGTACAGCACTAAGAATTATAGATGATTATAACTTGCCTAGAAGTTGTAGTAATTACTTTCTCAGTATCTAGCTAAAATACATACATAAGAAATCCTATCTTTTGACATACAAATTATGCTGATAGAATTTAAAACGGTAGTTTAAAAAAAAAAAAGGCTAGAGAGGCTTTGGGGAGCTGGGGCAGGAGGTCCCAGCTGAGAGGACAAGGTTCCTAGTGGACAGGGAGACCTTCAAGATGGCAGAGGAGTAAGACATGGAGATCACTTTCCTCCCAGAAAATACAACAAAAATACATACACATGTGGAACAGCTCCTACAGGACACCTACTGAACGATGGCAGAAAACCTCAGACTTCCCAAAAGTCAAGAAACTCCCCACGTACCTGGCCGTGTAGCTGACAGGGTTTTGGTGCTCCAGCCGGGGGTCAGGCCTGTGCCTCTGAGGTGGGAGAGCCGAGTTCAGGATATTGGTCCACCAGAGACCTCTCAGCTCCATGTAATATCAAATGGTGAAAGCTCTCCCAGAGATCTCCATCTCAATGCTAAGACCCAGCTCCACTCAAAAACCAGCAAGCTACAGTTCTGTACACCCTATGTCAAACAACTAGCAAGACAGGAACACAACCCCACCATTAGCAGAGAGGCTACCTAAAATCATAATAAGGTCACAGACACCCCAAAACGCACCACTGGACACGGTCCTATCCACCAGAAAGAAAAGATCCAGCCTCATCCACCAGAACACAGGCACTAGTCCCCTCCACCAGGAAGCCTTCACAACCCACAGAACCAAACTTACTCCTGGGGGCAGACACCAAAATGAACGGGAACTATGAACCTGCAGCCTGCAAAAAGGAGACCCCAAATACAGTAAGTTAAGCAAAATGAGAAGACAGAGAAACACACAGCAAATGAAGGAGCAAGCTACAAACAAACCACACCAAACAAATGAAAAGGAAATAGGCAGTCTACCTGAAAAAGAATTCAGAGTAATGATAGTACAGATGATCCAAAATCTTGAAAATAGAATGGAGAAAATACAAGAAACGTTTAACAAAGACCTAGAAGAATTAAAGAGCAAACAAAGGATGAACAATACAATGAATGAAATTAAAAATTCTCTAGATGGAATCAGTAGCAGAATAACTGAGGCAGAAGAACGGATAAGTGACCTGGAAGAGAAAATAGTGGAAATAACTACCCCAGAGCAGAATAAACAAAAAAGAATGAAAAGAATTGAGGACAGTCTCAGAGACCTCTGGAACAACATTAAACGCACCAACATTCGAATTATAGGAGTCCCAGAAGAAGAGCAAAAGAAAGGGACTTAGAAAATATTTGAAGAGATTATACTTCAAAACTTCCGTAACGTGCTTCCCTGGTGGCACAGTGGTTGAGAGTCCACCTGCCGATGCAGGGGACACAGGTTTGTGCACCGGTCCGGGAAGATCCCACATGCCGCGGAGCGGCAGGGCCCGTGAGCCATGGCCACTGAGCCTGCACGTCCGGAGCCTGTGCTCCGCAATGGGAGAGACCACAACAGTGAGAGGCCCGTGTACCACTAAAAAAAAAAAAAAAACTTGCATAACATGGGAAAGGAAAGGAAATAGTCAAGTCCAGGAAGCTCAGAGAGTGCCATACAGGATAAATCCAAAGAGAAACATGCCAAGACACATATTAATCAAACTATCAAAAATTAAATACAAAGAAAAATATTGAAAGCAGCAAGGGAAAAGCAACAAATAACATACAAAGGAATCCCCATAAGGTTAACAGCTGATCTTTTAGCAGAAACTCTACAACCCAGAAGGGAGTGGCAGGACATATTTAAAGTGATGAAGGAGAAAAACTTACAACCAAGATTACTCTACCCAGCAAGGATCTCATTCAGATTTGATGGAGAAATTAAAACTTTTACAGATGAGCAAAAGCTAAGAGAATTTAGCACCACTAAACCAACTTTACAACAGATGCTAAAGGAGCTTCTCTAGGCGGAAAACACAAGAGAAGGAAAAGACCTACAATAACACACCCAAAACAATTAAGAAAATGGTAATAGGAGCATACATATTGATAATTAACTTAAATGGAAATGGATTAAATGCTCCCACCAAAAAACATAGACTGGTTGAATGGATACAAAAACAAGATGCGTATATATGCTGTCTACAAGAGACCCACTTCAGACCTAGGGACACATACAGACTGAAAGTGAGGGGATGGAAAAAGATATTCCATGAAAATGGAAACCAAAAGAAAGCTGGAGTAGCAATTCTCATATCAGACAAAATAGACATTAAAACAAAGACTATTACAAGAGACAAAGAAGGACACTACATAATGATCACAGAATCAATCCAGGAAGAAGATATAACAATTGTAAATATTTATGCACCCAACAAGGAGCACCTCAATATGTAAGGCAAATGCTAACAGCCATAAAAGGGGAAATCAACAGTAACACACTTACAGTAGGGGACTTTAATACCCCACTTTCACCAATGGACAGGTCATCCAAAATGAAAATAAATAAGGAAACACAAGCTTTACATGATACATTAAACAATATAGACTTAATTGATATTTACAGGACATTCCATCTGAAAACAACAGAATACACTTTCTTCTCAGGTGCTCATGGAACATTCTCATATCTTGGGTCATAAATCAAGCCTTGGTAAATTTAAGAAAATTGAAATCATGTCAAGTATCTTTTCCAACCACAATGCTATGAGACTAGATATCAATTACAGGAAAAAAATCTGTAAAAAATACAAACACCTGGAGGCTAAACAATACAGTACTTAATAACCAAGAGATCACTGAGGAAATCAAAAAATACCCAGAAACAAATGACAATGAAAACAAGACAACCCAAAACCTATGGGATGAAGCAAAACCAGTTCTAAGAGGGAAGTTTATAGCAATACAATCCTACCTCAAGAAACAAGAAACATCTCAAATAAACAAGCTAACCTTAAACCTAAAAAATTAGAGAAAGAAGAACAAAAATAGCCCATAGTTAGCAGAAGGAAAGAAGTCATAAAGATCAGGTCAGAAATAAATGAAAAAGAAATGAAGGAAACGAGCAAAGGTCAACAACACTAAAAGCTGGTTCTTTGAGAAGGTAAACTTGATAAACCATTAGCCAGACTCATCAAGAAATAAAGGGAGGGAGAAGACTCAAATCAATAGAATTAGAAATAAAAAAGGAGAAGTGACAACTGACACCGCAGAAATACAAAGGATCATGAGGGATTACTACAAGCAACTATATGCCAATAAAATGGACAACCTGGAAGAAATGGACAAATTCTTAGAAATGCACAACCTTCCGAGACTGAACCAGGAAGAAATAGAAAATATAAACAGACCAATCACAAGCACTGAAATTGAGACTGTGATTAAAATCTTCCAACAAACGAAAGCCCAGGACCAGATAGCTTCACAGGCGAATTCTATCAAACATTTAGAGAAGAGATAAAACCTATCCTTCTCAAACTCTTCCAAAATATAGCTGAGGGAGGAACACTCCCAAACTCATTCTACAAGGCCACCATCACCCTGATACCAAAATCAGACAAAGATGTCACAAAGAAAGAAAACTACAAGCCAATATCACTGATGAACATAGATGCAAAAATCCTCTACAAAATACTGGCAAACAGAATCCAACAGCACATTAAAAGGATAATACACCATGTTCAAGTGGGGTTTATCCCAGGAATGTAAGGATTCTTCAATATATGCAAATCAATCAATGTGATAAACCATATTAACAAATTGAAGGATAAAAACCATATGATCATCTCAACAAGATGAAGAAAAACCTTTCAACAAAATTCAACACCCATTTATATAAAAACCCTCCAGAAAGCAGGCATAGAGGGAACTTACCTCAACATAATAAAAGCAATATATGACAAACCCACAGCCAACATCGTTCTCAATGGTGAAAAACTGAAACCATTTCCTCTAAGATCAGGAACAAGACAAGGTTGGCTACTTTCACCACTATTATTCAATATAGTTTTGGAAGTTTTAGCCACAGCAATCAGAGAAGAAAAAGAATAAAAGGAATCCAAATCGGAAAAGGAGAAGTAAAACTGTCACTCTTTGAAGATGACATGATACTATACATAGAGAATCCTAAAGATGCTACCAGAAAACTACTGGAGCCAATCAATGAATTTGGTAAAGTAGCAGGATAGAAAATTAATGCACAGAAATCTCTTGCATTCCTATATGCTAATGATGAAGAATCTGAAAGGGAAAATAAGGAAACTCTCCCATTTACCACTGAAACAAAAAGAATAAAATATCTAGGAATAAACCTACCTAAGGAGACAAAAGACCTGTATGCAGAAAACTATAAGAAGTTGATGAAAGAAATTGAAGATGAAAGAAACAGATGGAGAGATATACCATGTTCTTGGATTGGAAGAATCAACATTGTGAAAATGACTCTACTACCCAAAGCAACCTACAGATTCAATGCAATCCCTATCAAACTACCTAATGGCATTTTTCACAGAACTAGAACAAAAAATTTCAGAATTTGTATGGAAACACAAAAGACCCCGAATAGCCAAAGCAATCTAGAGAAAGAAAAACGGAGATGGAGGAATCAGGCTCCCTGACTTCAGACTATACTACAAAGCTATAGTAATCAAAACAGTATGGTGCTGGCACGAAATCAGAAATATAGATCAATGGAACAGGATAGCAAGCCCAGAGATAAACCCACTTGCATATGGTCACCTGACTTTTTTTTTTTTTTTGCGGTACACGGGCCTCTCACTGCCGCAGCCTCTCCCGCTGCGGAGCACAGGCTCCGGACATGCAGGCCCAGCTGCCATGGCTCACGGGCTCTGCCACTCCATGGCACGCGGGATCCTCCCGTACCGGGGCATCAACCTGCGTCCCCTGCATCGGCAGGCGGACCCCCAACCACTGCGCCACCAGCGAAGTCCTGGTCACCTGATATTTGATAAAGGAGGCAGGAATATACAATGGAAAAAAGACAGGCTCTTCAATAAGTGGTGCTGGGAAAACTGGACAGCTACATGTAAAAGAATGAAATTAGAATACTCCCTAACACCATACACAAAAGTAAACTCAAAATGGATTAAAAACCTAAATCTAAGGCCAGACACTATAAAACTCTTAGAGGAAAACATAGGCAGAACACTCTATGACAGAAATCACAGCAAGATTCTTTTTGACCCACCTCCTAGAAAAATGGAAATAAAAACAAAAATAAACAAATGGGTTCTAATGAATCTTAAAAGCTTTTGCACAGCAAAGGAAACCATAAGGAAGACGAAAAGACAACGTTCAGAATGAGAGAAATTATTTGCAAATGAAGCAGCTGACAAAGGATTAATCTCCAAAATTTACAAGCAGCTCATGCAGCTTAATATCAAAAAGACCAACTACACAATCCAAAAATGGGCAGAAGACCTAAACAGACATTTCTCCAAAGAAGATATACAGATTGCCAACAAAGATATGTAAGGATGCTCAACATCACTAATCGTTAGAGAAATGCAGATCAAAACTACAGTGAGGTATCACCTCATAACAGTCAGAATGGCCATCATCAAAAAATCTATAAATAATAAATGCTGGAGAGGGTGTGGAGAAAAGGGAACCTTCTTGCACTGTTGGTGGGAATGTAAATTGGTACAGCCCTTATGGAGAACAGCATGGAGGTTCCTTAGAAAACTAGAAATAGAGCTACCATACGACCCAGCAATCCCACTACTGGGCATATAGCCTGAGAAAACCATAATTCAAAAAGAGTCATGCACCCCAATGTTCATTGCAGTAGTATTTACAATAGCCAGGACATGTAAGCAACCTAAGTGTTCATCGACAGATGAATGGATAAGGAAGATGTGGCACATATATACAATGGAATACTACTCAGCCAGAAAAAGAAACGGAGTTGAGTTATTTGTAGTGAGGTGGATGGACCTAGAGACCATCATACAGAGTGAAGGAAGTCAGAAAGAGAAAAATAAATACCGTATGCTAACACATATATATGGAATCAAAAAAAAAAAAAGGTTATGAAGAACCTAGAGGCAGGACAGGCATAAAGACACAGACGTAGATAATGGACTTGAGGACATGGGAAGGGGGAAGTGTAAGCTGGGACGAACTGAGAGAGTAGCATTAACATATATACACTATCAAATGTAAAATAAATAGCTAGTGGGAAGCAGCTGCATAGCACAAGGAGATCAGCTGCGTGCTTTTTTACCACATAGAAGGGAGGGATAGGGCGGGTGGGAGGGAGATGCAAGAGGGAGGAGATTTGGGGATATATGTATATGTATAGCTGATTCACTTTGTTATAAAGCAGAAACTAACACACCATTGTAAAGCAATTATACTCCAATAAAGATGTTAAAAAAATGTATTAACAACAACAGAAAAACTAGGATAATTGCGTAAGAGACTACAATAAAGATATTACACAACAACAACAACAACAAAATGCTAAGCTTTCAGCAGCAAAGCCAACATCTACAAAAGTCTGGAGGGAGTCAGGATTTTAAGTTTGAATTGCTCTTAGGAATTCATATCTTTCCTGACATATCACAGTATAAACTGAATATCCAGGTCCTTTCTAGAGCTGACCCAAAGCCACTAACTGGCTGGTCTTGCAGTCTTCTCTAAAGAGAAGGAAAATATGAGTTCACTGAGTCCAGGATCGGCCCATCTCAGCAGTTAGTTTCATATAAGCAGCTGTAAAACGGTGCCAATTTCTGGGAATATGGGGAGGAACAGGGAGTATGTTGCTGGAAGAGGTGGCAAGGAAACTGTGTTTTATTAAGTTTTGTTGCAAAGAAAAGGCTGTTAGGGTAAATGGCAGTGATTTTCATTCAGTTTAATGCTCTCTCACAGTGGTAACACAAAACAGCTCTCACTTTCCAGAACCCTTTTTTCCCCACAAGATTAATTATATCTCTGAAGTATTCCACCTTCAAAAACTGCAGTATTCATCTTTTGTGGTTTTATAAACTTTTATCAAAGCTATCTAGATTTTTAGGCCATACTAACTATAGGTAGAAACTATCATAACTGCAATGCACTGAGGATTTTTCTTCTAACACTACCACGTACAAGCTCTAAGGATCCTTTATTATTTCATATATATATTGGGAATTTGCCCATGTCCATTTTAATTCTATTCATTTCTTTTATGATGTTTTAATAAACCACTAGTGACTACTCCCCCCCCAGACCCCTCCCCTCCCAAAACATGCTCTTCAACTTAAAACTTTGGTCCATCTTTTCAGCATGGGTTTGAAACATTTCTTTTTCTTGAGTAGCAGAGGCTACTTTAGCTCAATGTATGTATTTCGATTTGTTTCTAACACTTTTCCTCGTGGTCCTTTATGAACACATTGGATTCCCCCCCACCCCTGCCACGTTACCAGGGTGTCCACTGTTAAACATCTGTCATTTTTCTGCCCACTTGTACATCTTTCTGGGATATTCTTGTAGTTTTTCCAAATTCCAGTATCTAGGGGAGTTTAGTGTCATAAATTTGGGTGTTTTATTGTATACAACTTTTTCAGATTATAAGTAAAAACATTATCATTCTAAGCACTGATGGTTGACTAACCATCTTATGTTGATGGCTACTTCTTTACTCAGAGAAGTGACCTGTAGTTCTGTACAATTCAGGTCTTTATCCCAGTGACTTAATATTTAAGACTAATTTACTGTGGAGGCTGGTTCTGATACATGAATTTACGAAAATCTAATTGCATTCTGATTTTCCTTTAATTATACCACTTGTCTGCTCAGTCCTATGTCACTGCAAATGGTTAGACCTAAAGGAAATCCAAGGGTATGTTTTATTTCAAATCTCACGCTATTTATACATTCCTATTACATTCCTTTGTATTTCTGAAAAAATTTTAGCCTTGTATAAAAAGATATTTGTACTAGTATAAGGAACACTTATTTGTTTGTAGTAAGTTTTCTTATTGTCAATTTATGTATTTATAAGATATGTAAGATCTGAAGTCATTTCTTTCAAAATTAAAAATTTTTTTTTCCTTTACCACTTTGTAATTCTATGTACAAATTGTGTTCAAAACATGTCATACAGGGCTTCCCTGGTGGCGCAGTGGGTGAGAGTCCGCCTGCCGATGCAGGGGACGCGGGTTCGTGCCCTGGTCTGGGGAGATCCCACATGCCGCGGAGCGGCTAGGCCTGTGAGCCATGGCCGCTGAGCCTGCACATCCGGAGCCTGTGCTCCACAACGGGAGAGGCCACAATAGTGAGAGGCCTGTGTACCGCAAAAAAGAAAAAAAAAAAGTCATACACAATTACTGAGCACCTGCTGTATGTAAGCTTCAGCCTAAGTACTGTATACATTTGAAAAGAGTCTAAAAGACTCTTTTTAGAGGAAGATGGTAGAGGAAGATGAGTCATTATAAAATAATAAGGCTGGATAGCATATGATAATTTTTTAAATTAGTAAAAGAAATGAGTCTAGGTGGCTGAAATCATGGTGGAATAAAGTTTTTTCAAGAAGCTTCATGGACAGGCAGTGATGTAAAGTTGATATATGAATTCTCAGTACTTGATTTTAAACATCAGAATCTAATTTTAGCTGGCTAGGAAGAAAATAATTTTATTATAAGGTTGGGAGTAGCTCACAGAATTGAAGAAAATATCAGAAAACCAGGATCATAAAATGACAGAAACCAAGGAAAGCCTGGTAGCAGAGACAGCAAAAGTCATGCATCAAAACAGCCTGATTAGGAATCTGTTACTGGCCCAATCACAGCAGAACGCTGCTAGAAACCATTGCCAATGCCACAGAATGGCACAACTATGAATGAATTCTAAGTTTTCTGTTAGTTATGGTGCCATCCATTCACAACTCAAAACTCAGGCAGGAGCAGTACAATTGGTGACACCAAGGTTACATATTAGCAATCAGTTTGGGAGAAAGAAAATATCTACTCTCTTAGCCTTTTCTAATGCAACACGGAGGCTTGCCTTCTAACAGACACTCACATTCTCCCAAAATAAAAATGGGTTTTGGGGTTTAGTAGTCAATAAATGACAAAATACCCACTAAAGTCCACTCCTTTTCCTGCCCAATATACACATACTTACTACACATGATTACACTTCAAAAAATTATCTCATCTACCATAATGTACAACCATTGCTCGTTCAATTCAGAATGCACTGATCTTTCTTCACAGGAAGACAATTAAAAGTCTCACAGGTTACTATATTTAGTTCCATATCCAGGATAGCAGGGAATGTCCATTCCTCCCCAATCCTACAGTAATCCCATCACAATATATTCTGCAAACAATGCCCTGCATTGTAGTTACAGCCATTGTCAAAATCTTTCATACAATAATGGGAGAAACAAAGAAAAAAAATAAAAAGGAAGTTAGTTAAAATACACGCATGCCACAGGAAAGAAAGAAATACGGGTGAAGGCTCTAGCTTTTTGTTTCTGAAACTGGTTGTGAGACCCAAAATAATACCTAGCTGGTATTACTTTGTCTAATATCTATTTCATGTTCCCTTGCTTTCATCCAGAACTCTCAACACGTGTAGGTTTTCAATCCAGTGGCGTGACCAAAACCTCATTCTTGAGGGATTTGAGGCTCTGCCTGTGTAAGGCTGTTGTGATATTCCACTAACTTAATATGAGAGTCTAACAAGGAAGCAACTCGGGGCCTTTGGGGTTTTGTCCATACTCCTCCTGGCTCCCATTGTGTAGCAGTAACTCAGTTTCCCCTTGGTGGGTTCTCAGTCACTCCAGTCAGTACCTTAACATCCATTTTGCCTGTGAGCCCAGTGCTTAAGGAATTTTAAATGGCCAAATATGTTCTCAGCTTCCAATTCAACAATAGCATTGTTGTACATAACATCTGTGGAAGCATTTCTCCCTTGAGCACAACAGGCAGCATATGGAGATAGGAAGAAAATGTTTTGTGGGTAGGTTTTTTTATGAACTGAATTCTTTGACTAGGAGTAGTATCATGTGGGGAATCTTTAATAATATACAAGGCCATAGTAGTTAATGACTGGTGTCTGTGACAGACCTTGCCAATCAGAGGTCCACAGGGTTCTGGCACAGAGACAAGTTCTCTTAGGCTAATAACTTCCTTCTGAGAAATAGGCTCTTTGTATTTGTCCTTTTTGGAGAATGAACACCTGATCTTGAACTCCAAATACCCTATGACTCCAGCTATCCATTCTGAACAGGATATTATCTGATTCACTTAGTCATGAATATAGATCATGGTTTCTCAGCCTCGGCACTACTGACATTTTGGCTGATTATTCTTTCTAGTGGGAAGCTGTCCCAGGCATTACAGATGTTCAGCAGCATCTCTGGCCTCTATCAACTAGCTGCCAGTGGCATCCCCCAATTATGACAATAAAAAATGTCTCTAAACACTGCTAAATATTTAGCTAAATTGCTAAATTTTGCCCCTGGAAGGCAAAATTGCCCTCAGTTGAGAACTACTGCCTTAGGCCATATTTTGAATTCCATCATTCAGGAGAACTAGTCCTAAAGGCCTGAGTAGTTGTATGATCACATTCCCAGTATGCATTCTCCTGTCACACTGCCTCTTTTCATTCAACTCAAAACTATGGCCTCGGGCTTCCCTGGTGGCGCAGTGGTTGAGAGTCTGCCTGCCGATGCAGGGGACACGGGTTCGTGCCCCGGTCTGGGAAGATCCCACATGCCGCGGAGCGGCTGGGCCCGTGAGCCATGGCCGCTGAGCCTGCGCGTCCAGAGCCTGTGCTCCGCAACAGGAGAGGCCACAACAGTGAGAGGCCCGCGTACCACAAAAAAAAAACGAAAAAACCCCCAAAAAACTATGGCCTCATGAGAGTTCCTTATGGATAACTGACTGATTCGGAAAAAAACCCAAGCTTGACTCATAGGTAGTTTGGATATTATGTTACTACCAGTCAAAAATGAGGTGGTAGAGGGCATTAAATCCCCTGTTAATGGGTGGCAGTGAAGAACAGGGGAGGAAAATCCTCCTAGGGAGTAGAACTTCAAGCAGTTCATATTGTTGTCTCCTTGGCCTGAAGAGATATGCTATGAAATAAGGATTATGCATATTCATGGAGCATGAACTAGCAGTTTGGCTGGATTGTCAGGGGCTTAGAAAAGAACTGGTGCCAACTTAAGAAAGGTTGGGAAGGGGTATACAGATGGATCTCTTAAAATGGATCCAGAATGTGAGAATACGTCTGAGCTATGTTAATGCTCACAGCAAAGCCCTCACTGTGAAAGAAGCTCTGAATAATCAGGTAGACAAGATAACATATTCTGTAAATGTTAGTCTCCTTCTGTCAAGCCAGTGCTTAATGGGAGGATAAACAAAGTGCAAGGATGGAGTCTACAGATAGAGCTGCACTTTCAGAGGCTTTCCTGGCTACTCTCACATCCCCTCCCCACCTTCACTCCCGTACCCCCACTTTACTAAGAGCCCTTTTATGGTATCATATACTGGGGGGGTCAGCCCTGCAACCTGGTAGCCAACTAACTGCATTAGAAGGGGTAACATTTTAGCAGTTTTGTCCTCATTGGTAGACATATTATGGTCTTAGATTTGCTTTTCTTGTCTATGATACTTCTAGCAGCACCATCATTTATGGATTTACTGAATAGTGTATACATTATCATGGATTCTCACACAACACTGCTCTAGTCAAAAGAACTTACTACACAGAAGAGGTCAGATAATGTACTTAATTCTTGTTTTGTTAACCTATCGCTTATCAGCTGCTGGTTGTTTTTTAGTTCCCCTACCAGGGATCGAACCTGGGCCCCAGCAGTGAAAGCGCTGAGTCCTAACCACTGGACCGCCAGGGAATTCCCATTAGCTGCTGTTTCTGAACATTGGGATAATCTATTGAAGACTGGTATGAAGCCAGTTGAGACACAACATTTAAAGTTGGGGTCTTTGTCATACAGAGTGAAGTTAAGTCAGAAAGAGAAAAATACCGTATGTTAACACATATATATGGAATCTAAAAAAAAAAAAATGATTCTGATGAACCTAGGGGCAGGACAGGAATAAAGATGCAGATGTAGAGAATGGACTTGAGGATATGGGGAGGGGTAAGGGTAAACTAGGACGAAGTGAGAGAGTAGCACTGCCATATATACACTACCAAATGTAAAACAGATAGGTAGTGGGAAGCAGCTGCATAGCACAGGGAGATCAGCTCAGTGCTTTGTGACCACCTAGAGGTGGGATAGGGAGGGCGGGAGGGAGATGCAAGAGGGAGTAAATATGGGGATATATGTATACATATGGCTGATTCACTTTGTTATACAGCAGAAACACAACTCAGTAAAGCAATTATACTCCAATAAAAATCTTAAAAGGGGGGGGCAGAAGAACTGAATAGACATTTTTCCAAAAAAGATATACAGATGGCCAACAGGCACATGAAAGGATGCTTATTATTGCTAATCATTAGAGAAATACAAATCAAAACCACGAGATATCACCTCACACCTGTCAGAATGACTACCATCAAAAAGAACACAAATAACAAATATTGACAAGGGTGTAGAGAAAAGGGAATCCTAGTACACTGTTGGTGGGAATGTAAACTGGTAGAGCCACTGTGAAAAACAGTACAGCGGTTTCTCGAAAAACTAAAACTACCATATATGATTCAACAATTCCATTCCTGGGTATATATGCAAAGAAAACAAAAACACTAATTCAAAAAGGTAAATGCACCCTAATGTTCACAGTAGCATTATTTACAATTGCCAAGATACGGAAGCAACCCAGGTGTCCATCAATGGATGAATGGATAAAGAAGTGTTTTACATACATACATATATATATATATATATATATATATATATATATATATATATAAATGGAATACTCAGCCACAAAAAGGAATGGAATATTGCCATTTGCAACAACATGTATGGACCTGGAGGGTATTATGTTTAGTGAAATAACTCACACGAAGAAAGACAAATACTGTATGTTATCATTTATTTGTGGAATCTAAAACATAAATAAATGAATATAACAGGAAGAAGACTCATAGGTACAGAGAACTAGTGGTTACCAACGGGGAGAGGGTAGCAGGGAGTGGCAAGATAGGGATAGGAGTAGGGGATTAAGAGGTGCAAATTACTTTGTATAAAATAAGCCACAAGGATATATTGTGCAGCACAGGGAATACAGCCAGTATTTCATAACTTTAAATGGAGTATAATCTATAAAAAATTTTGAATCACTATGTTTTATACCTGAAGCTAATATTGTAAATCAACTATACATCAATGAAAATTAATTAATTAAAAAAAATAAAGTTGGGGTCTTTCTGGATGTAGTGTATATTTTTATCTAACAACTGACTTTTGATGCTGTCTGAACCTTGAGCTGATCTTGCAAGGAACAATAACAAATGACAAGGATTCATTTTATCATCCTGACCAGGCTTTTCCACTAACAAATAGTCCCCTTGCTTCCTCCTCCTTGACCCTCTAATAGTTTTTTGATTCCTGCCTACCAGTTCTGAGAGTCACTGGATATCCTTCCAATAAATTCCTTTTCCTTAAGTTAGTCAGATGGTATATGTTGCTTGCAACATAGGGTCCTGATATAATGAAGTAAACAGAAATGGAAAAATGGAAAAATTTCTTTTAAGATGTTTTACTGGAAGTCCGTCTTTTTTTTTTAAATAAGTCATTATCTTGGTGTTTTAGAACCTGAAAAAAATTTTTTTAATTTATTTTTATTTTTGGCCGTGTTGGGTCTTCGATGTTGAACGTGGGCTTTCTCTAGTTGCGGCGAGCAGGGGCTACACTACGTTGTGGTGCGCGGGCTTCTCAATGCAGTGGCTTCTCGTTGCAGAGCACGGGCTCTAGGCACACAGGCTTCAGTAGCTGTGGCACACGGGTTCAGTAGTTGTGGCTCGTGGGCTCTAGAGCTCATGCTCCGTAGTTGTGGTGCAGGGACTTAGTTGCTCCGCAGCATGTGGGATCTTCCCAGACCAGGGCTCGAACCCATGTCTTCTGCACTGGCAGGTGGATTCTTAACCACTGTGCCACCAGGGAAGTCCAAGTCTGTCTTATCTTTTCAAAGACCCCACTTTTGGTACTGGATATTGTTGTGGACTGCACGTTTGTGCCCCCCAAATCCCACCAAATTCATTTATTGAAACTAACTCCCCACAGGATGGTATTAGGAGGTGGGGCCTTTGGGAGGTAATTAGGTTATGCATGGTAAAGCCCCCAAGGTGGGATTAGAATCTTTCTAAGAGGAAGAGAGCTAGCCCTCTCTCTCCCCACCCAAGTAGGATACAATGAGAAGACAGCTATCTTCACTAGAACCCAACCATGCAGGCACCCTATTCTTGGACTTCCAGCTTTCAAAACTGTGAGAAAACCAAATTTCAAGAATGGCAGGGTCACCACTGGGCTTCAGGAACTAGAGGAATGTCATCAGTAGCATCAGTGTCAGCCTTATTCTTTCCCACTGAGTTTGGCTAAACCCTGGCTGCCAGCATCTCCTGGGCTTGTATCTTCCCAGCTTAATTTACCTTAATTTCAACTTGAAAAATCCTGGGAAGGGACTGGCCTAATTTAAGTCATGTCTCTATTCCTGTTGAAATCACTGTGGCCAGAAAAGATAAGAAACTAGAATTGGCCCAGCTTTGGTTAGGTACTTATCCTCAATCACTCTGCTAATGAAGCAGGATAGTTTATATCTGGATTCTATGTTAGACTGGAGAGAAAAATTTCCCAAGAAAGAGGAGTGCTAGTCCAAAATAAACAGAGTTCCGGAAGAAGTATCTTACAGATATATATCTATATTATATATAGATATAATGTCTTACAGATATTTACATGTAAAGGGTCTACTATATGTTTCTTAGTCATAAGACAGAAAGATCTGGAAGAAGCTATCCAAATTTGATGATGGGGTGGGGGAGGGGGGACGACTTGGGAGGTGGAGAGAAAAGCCCTTTAGAGCCAAGGTTAGGGGGAAAGGAGGAGGTTGGGTGAGGAACGCAGGAAGTGAAAATAGGTTCATATGACAACCGCTCTGGAAGGAATACTTAAGCCATGGGATTTGTGTATATGTATGTGTGTATATCTTACACCTCCCCCCATATTAATCTAAACACTTCAGATAATTTAAATTAGAGCAGCATTTGGCATTTCCAATAAAAGGTTTTTGAGTAGTAAAAAAATGTTAAGACTTTTAGAAACATTATTAAATCATTTACTCAGTAACAACAATCAGCAGATAACAGGAACACACTGCAGATACTCATTTCCCATTTGGCCTGAATAAGCAGTTTTGCTACACAATGCTATCCTAATGCAGGTTTTTCTGTGGCCAGGGAAAACAGTATTTAAAATAGTCCATCTTTCTAAAATTGAAGTGACTATTCTAAACAGGTATTTAGAAAGGAAGTGGGAACAATTAAGGCTTAATTACTATGAAAAAACAAAACAGCACAATTACAAAAGAACATTTAAATAGGAAAATAAGGAAACTATACATTAAAAAATTATACATGTACACACTGTATCAAAATACCTTTTCTATTTTGGTAACCAAATTTTGGAGATTAAAAACAAACTAGTTCAAGCATTTCTAAACATAAAAACTTCAGGTTTATATTTATTAAAAACAAGATAATATCAGTTTTGTTGAAGTAATCATATATACACCATGATAAATATTTGGAATTGTGAAAATGGAAATAGTGAATAGCTTTAAATTTCCTGAATATTTTCATGGCTTAAATAATTAAACTTTTTTGTTGTTTTTTTAAAATAAGTTTACTTAGTTTTAAACTCAGGCCAGTGTGCTTTTCTTAAAAGACAAAATACTTATTAAAAACGGTAGGTATTAAGGTTTGCACGAGCTAAAAAATAACATTTACATTTGCCTAGATGTAACAATTTAAAAACATACAAATTCAAGATATAGTAGGAAAATATGTAAAAAACCACATAAAGAACCATAGCCCATTAAAAAATATAAATGCACCTTCTATATATCGAAAACTAAATATTCTGATTTAAAAGTAGCTTCTGTAAAATGTCAAAGTAGTAGGCATTGTTTGCTTTCCTAATATAATGAATAAATAAGAAATATTTCTATCTCAAACAGTACTATCAGTATTTCTTAGCAAAAATGTAGTATATACATATACATGAGAAGGCAGGCATTGATACAGGATGTTCTGCATCCAAGTTTTCGAGTTTGAGTTCCATTAAAATGTGTTCTACAACTTATAAGGACAATGCACACAAAAGTAAAAAGATGAGGTAAACGTCTTACACTTTTAAGCATTACTTGAAACTTAATACTTAGATATTCCCAATGCCTAGGCTCTAGAACGATGCTTAAAAAGTCCTCCATAATGATGATGATATGACACGTATCTGAAGCACATAACGAGCAGCAGGTTTCTTGGTCTTCTGAGTAGGCAATGATGTTCTTCCCTGTTATTACAAAGCAATCGTGACTAAGTTTTGTCAAGAATATTGCTTCAGTGTGGGTTTACATGAGGCACCAAGCTACAGTAAGAGCAGCTACAATGCCATTCAAAATTGCCATACTATAGCCCATGTGGAAAGAATGTCCAGTCAGTTTCCTAGGGGGAGAAAAAAACAAACGAAAAAAGGAAAATGTAATTTGGTATAACAAAAACACCATCAGTTTTTATCAAATATGCTTACAATCTGGAAACATGTTTCCCAAATATCTTTTATACATTAATATACAAGTTAAAGAAGAGTATTAGACATCTTCAGAATTAGTAATAGATCTGTCAAATATAAGTCTTGGTTATCAAATGTAATTTTTTCAATTTCATTACTTAGAGCAAAATGCTCAGTTTGATCCCTATAACTTCTTTACTGTGCCTCATAATCACATGCGTGTACCATCACCTAATTCTAAGGTACATATCTTGTTACATTACAAGCATGTTCTTTCATTTAAATTAGCATTGTGTTTCCCCACTCTCTTGTTCTCACTTATAACTTAAAATACATATTATTTCAAGTCTTTGTCCTGTTTGTACCATTTTTTTAGATTACATGAAGGAATTCTACTTTTTCTTTGAGCACTAAAAACAGCACTTGTCCATATGTGAGTCATAAATCAGATTATGTCTTTTATAGACATTTCAGTTCTCAATAGGTTACTTAAGTGGCTTTCAATGAGTTCCTAGGTGTCAGCAAAGACACTGTTTAATGGTTACTATGAGAGCCAAATAGCTCATGTGACATTTGTTCCCTCTATCAAGCAGCAATTTTACTTATTTTACTACATTTTCTTAACACTCCTTGCACTAATTGTATTGCAATAATACTCTTTGCTTATCCTAATAAGGATGAGACATACTAAAAAGAATAGAAGGTAGGGTCCAACTGGTGTCAGAGACAGAAAAGAATCTTCTCACGGGAGCAATCCAAATCAAGGACATATGAGGAGGTACACACCAGCAGTACTAAGAATGGAAAGTCCTAAGTAATAAGGGCCCTGGGCTGAGAGGGTTATCATTCTCCTTGTCCTCTTCTTTCCTAAGCACAGATCAAAGCCAGGGAAGTACTTAGATCAACATTAACATCCGAAGACACCTCATTATAATGATTTCCAGTCCAGTAAGATCAGTGGCAGAGAGTATAGAAGATACTCTCTTTGAAGAACAACCCCGTTGCATTCACCTGAGACTATAGAAGACCCTGACGTATCCTGATGGCCCCCTG
The DNA here is from genome assembly GCF_039906515.1 of Pseudorca crassidens. Classification (NCBI taxonomy): domain Eukaryota; kingdom Metazoa; phylum Chordata; class Mammalia; order Artiodactyla; family Delphinidae; genus Pseudorca; species Pseudorca crassidens. Next base: position 77,505,297 of record NC_090301.1, read on the forward strand.
TTTTGGTCCATGGGAGTTATTATTTACTCTCTCCACTCAATCTTACTCAACTGGGACTAGTTTAAGATGCTTCTCATGTGCCATTAAGGGCTAATCTACCTAGCTGTATTACCTACTGTACGGTAAAATAAAATAGATACACTAAATGCTTTGCTCCTTTTAAAAAAAGAATTCCTCCAAAAATTGATTAGGAAAAAGAAATCTAATCATAACTATCAGCATTATCATTCACTGTAAAAAAAAAAAATACTACTGACCTGAGAACATTTAAATTCATACTAACAAAGTTAATCATGGAACAGAATTTCAGGAGTTAATTGTTCTCTTCTACTAGTTTGAGAACCTGCATTCCCACAAAAATAGAAGAATCTCTAAAGTACAGTTTACTGAACTTTAGGAAATTATAATAACTACAATGTTGATATAATTGAACTTTACTGAGATATACAAGTTCAAATGCTTAGTGACCGTCACAAACCAGGCACAACAAGGAAATCTAATGGCAATGAAGAAATACTCCAGAGCAGTGATTCTTAGTCTTTCTACCATCTCAAACACACCATACTCCCACAGGGAACGTTGTAGCCATTGTCACACATGTACTGCCAGGCAAGGGACTAAAAATCTGACAAATCGCTTGATTTAAATCTCCTTTTCAAACACCCACCGTGATTTTTCTCCCGAGGAAGATACAGAGAACCCCTGGTAAGTCTTCCCTCCTATGCCTCTTGTGATCTTTGAAGTCCTGTAAAAAGCTGAAGGTATCTTGATTCCCCTTTGTCAAAGCCTTTCATTTATTTCTTGTAGAGGGCACATTTTGAATTGAAAAATTATGACTAAGTATGGTGCCTATTTTACTCAATCTCTCTTTATATATATGCATTTTACTTTTTAAAGTATACACACTAGGGCTTCCCTGGTGGCGCAGTGGTTGAGAGTCCGCCTGCTGATGCAGGGGACACGGGTTTGTGCCCCGGTCCGGAAAGATCCCACATGCCGTGGAGCGACTGGGCCCGTGAGCCATGGCCGCTGAGCCCACGCGTCCGGAGCCTGTGCTCCGCAACGGGAGAGGCCACAACAGTGAGAAGCCCACGTACCGCAAAAAAAATAAAAAATAAAAAAAAATATACACAGTAAAGTGCAAATGCCTAACATATATACAGATCAATGAATCTTTATTATGGTATACCCTCATGTACCTACCATCCAGATCAAATACAGAACATTTCTAGCACCAGAGAAAGCTCCTTTGTTCCTCTCCCCTGTCAATATCCACCTTCCCTCACTCAAACCCTCAGATAACTACCACACTGTCTGCTATCATGATGACTTGTTTCACCTGCTGTTGAAACTCCATTTACATGGCATCATGATGTATTCTTTTGTGTCTGCATTCTTTCTCTCAAGTAGTGTTTGTGAAATTCATCCATGGTGCTGTAGTAGCACTGGTGTGTTCTTCTGTATTACAGTTTAGTACTCCATTGTATAAAAATACCAAAATTTATTTATCCATTCTACTACTGGGAATTCAGGTTGTTTCCAATTTGGCGCTCCTATAAAGAGAGCTACTATGAACATGATACTATGTACACACCTGTGGTGGGTGGTAAGCATCTGCACTCATTCCTCTTGGGAAGTCCTAGGAATGCAATTGCTGGGTTATAAGGTAGATGTATGATAAATGTGGCTTTAGTAGAAAGCATCAAACATTTCCCCCAAATAGTTGATTACTTTACACTTCTACCAACAACATATGAGAGTTTCAGTTGCTCCACAGTGTCACCAACATTTAGTATTGTCAGTCTTTTTTAATTTTAATAGACCTACAGATTTTGTTGTTGTGGTTTTAACAGTTATTTTTCTCATAACTAATGTATTTATTGCCCAATTATTATTTCATATATAAATGTGACTGAGAAAATAAATTCATGATGAAATTTTTTCCAAGTCATTCTCTCCTTATACCTAAAACATATTGTACAGATTAATTTCCCTAAAATACCCCTTTGCTCAAAATGCTTTTTTGTCAACTGGATATAAAATACAAGTGAGCAGAGCAAATAACAGAGTTAACAAGGTCAACTTTCCTTGATGTCAATTTTCAAAGATGTGGCAATGGACTAGCAAATGAGATACTGTGGTATAAAGGGAAAAGGACAAAACCAGGAGAAGTGAACTTACACACTTAAGATTTCATGGTTATCAAGTAAAGGACTGGATCAGATAAACTTAAGATCCCTTACAGTTTTAAATTTCTATGACTATTCAAGTAGCAAAGACAGAATAAGTAAAAACACTTGAATGAGATTATGTAGTTTTTTTCCTACCTATTAAAATTGGTTAATTCATCAACATTACCTGTGCTTAAACTGAAACAATGATGTAGGGAGTATAACTATCAATACATAAATATTTTAGTCCCAAAGAATCAATCCAGGAGACACACAAATATAATGAAAATTAATATATGACCTCACTTAACATACTAATCCAAAATTTTAAGACCTGACTATTCAGTTGACCATTTAAAAATAGGTAGAAAAATACACAGAGAACTCAATGACAAAACCAGAATGTTTCCCAAAGTAAATGTTAGGATTCTTAAATATGGATTTTATTATCCTGAGATAAAGTTCTAGTCCACTGCAGTACATTTCTGAAATCAATATGGAAATGGGAGATATTGCTCAATAAGAAAAAATTACTAGAGAAAACATGGTTACAAAGAAAGGCTCATTATAATAGAACTATTTCCATATCCTAAAAGATTAGTTATAAAAAGGTACTATTTTGTTTTGGTTCTAAAGAATTCCCTTCTAAGAATAAAGAATCCTACAAAAAAGTACTCATGTGGTTCCTATTAGTGGTTAAGAGTTCGAGCTCTGTAGCTAAACAGAGATGGTTTGAGGGCCAAGCTTTGCCACTTACAAGGGGTATGAAGCCAGAATTATTTGACCTCTGAGCCTCAATTTCCCAAAATGGAAATGAAAATAAAATCTACCCTTATAAAGTTTTTATGAGAATCAAGTGTCTGGCACATACCAAATGATCAATAAACGTTAGCCACTATCTAGTACAGAAAAGAAAGCTTCGCTACAGATGAGATTTTAAAAAATTCTTTTCATCTTCTACTTCAACTCTTCCTTCCTTCTAAGTAAAACACCTAAATCCAGACCCATCCCCAATCCAAAACAGAGAAGAAAACAATAACATACAAGCAGACTCAGGAGGTGGAGGGAAGAATGAGACTGAAGAATTATAAGTTTGTGTGCATTTCTGCTTGGTATTACCCTCTTCCTATGAGTTCTTAATCACTCCTCCCTTTATAATTCACTAGAGAACTCAGACTTCCACTATTTATATCTAGATTTTGTAGTCTGGAAATGTACTTTCTAGCAATATATTTATATTTAACAGAAACTTGTAAAGTGAATAAATCATCATATACCTTAATTATTTTCATTTATTCAGGAATGGAATACATTTCAAATTTAAGATTCAAATTAATTCAATGATTCTGGCAATTTAAGTGACTATGCTCTTACTTTTGAACCACAAATAAAAGCACTGAATAAGCCACTGTCAAAAGTTTCATATAAATTACCTTTGTTTATTTAAGAGAGAGACCAAACAGATTAGCAGCTTTTTTTTCATTTCATGTTGTTTATTGTTTTTACTCTAGCCTTGGTTTGGCTGACTCCAAACTGAATCTCTGTACTACATACTAGACTCCACGTTCTTGAAATCTTCATTCCTTACCATATTAATTCCTGTATTTCCTTTCCCTCACATATATTCCCACATTTCAGACATGTTTTTATGACAGAACTCCTGCAATTTAATACAGTAGCATCACTGCCAACTGATTTTGCTCTAAGCAGAAAGCTCTCTGCTTGTCAGAATAGGAAATTATATTAAAGTCCTACATTAAGAACCAGCTGGCTATTTGTTTCTGTGTCTGACTGACTCAGTAGGAGACAGGATGAACTAGCTGGTACTAATCTATTCCTTCTTCACACATCTGAGCTGCCTTTTATTTCTCATTCTATACCTAGCCAAGAAATCTCTAATTCCTAAAGAATTTTAAGCTGTGTGAGCTTGGTTGGAGTAACTATCAGTTCTTTATCTGGAGTCAAAAGTTCTTAAGCCAAACCCAAAATCTGAAAGAAAATACTAAACCTCACCATATTTCAATCACTTACCAAGCATTTTTTATGTTTCTTTCAGAAACACAAAATGATACAACAAATTACTTACAGAAATTGCTGGGGAACTGTGTGTATTCCAAATAACTTTACCAGTGTTATTTAAGAAATAAGGGTTAGAATTTCAAAGAGAAAGCTTTCTTCACTGAGGAAATGCTATATCTCTCATTTAGAAAAAAACATATATTACATTCACCCTTTATACTCTAAAGTTCTTTATTTTATAATTTTCTTAACTTTCTTTCCATTATTTTACTTCACCAAAATTTACAGTATGAATTTCCTATATCAGGCATTATATATGGGAGACAGAGAAGTAAGCAAGAATCAATGTTGTCCTCAAAGATGTGTCTAGTCACACAGTGTGCTAAGTAAAGTTCTGTAGACAGCATTACCTGGAAGACAAAAGAGCCATTCGATTTGTAGAAGGGGAGAGATTTTAAAGAAGAGTCAACACCTGAGCTAAAACTGAGTATGACTAATTTAGAGTTCTAAACAAATACAATATGTGCAGAAGCAACACACAATGGAGAATGCAGGAAATCGTTAATAGTTTGGTATGGTGAGAGTGAAAGACTTGGAAAGCTAACTTTATTCCACAGGGTGTTTAAACATGGCTCTATTATTTACAGGACTACTTTAGCCTACCTGGAAATCTAATTCCCCATCTTTAAAATAAGGTTAATAATTCCTCTCTTTAGTGTTCCTGTGAAGACTAAATGAGTTACTATTAACAAGCACTTGTTGCAGTGCCTCCCATTTACTGAGCACACGATCATAAACACAATAAATGTCAACCATTATTTTTTATCCTTAACTGGCTGGAGTTACTGGGGGAGAAGGAAGAACTGAAGGTGATGCCAAGTTTCTCATTTGAGTTACTGGCTGGATGAAACACCGTTCACCATGATAGGGAACCCAAGAGAAGGTACAGGTCGGTGGGAAGTGGGAAATAATGAAGTCAATTTAAGATGTGCTAAACTGCAAATACCTGTGGGACACTGAAGTAAAAACTCCCAGTAAGCAACAGGAAATACAAATGAAAACCAAAAGGAAGATTCTCAGGACAGAGGCTCAAGACAGGCTAGACAGACTAAGAAATTTTTGGCCAGACTTCTGCTACTCAAAGTAGTAGCTTATGAAACAGGATTCCACAAGTGAGAAATAGTGATCAGAAAGCTGGACAGGAGGGAGTGATGCCAGAGAAATTAAGAAAGAAAGGCATTTCGAAAAGGAATGATAAACCGTTTCAAATAATGGATTGAAAATGAAAGTTAAATTTTGTAATTAAGAGTTCTGCAGGCAATTCAAGGAGAAAAATTGTAGTGTAGGAGTGAACACACGACACATGTGGTAGCACCTACAGTCACTGTGAAACAGGGACTATCTCTTCTCTAGTCTTATAAGATATTTAGCTATGGAGAGATCTGGGCATGAGGATTTTTTTCTCTAACACAGGAGAAACTTGAATGTTTAAAAAATATCCTAACAAGAATATTGGATATAAAAGGAAAGGCTGAAGGTATATGAAAAGGGGAGGTGCGGTGGGAAAGGGGGGCGGTGGATCTACAACAAAGGAAGTAAAATTGGGAGAAGAACACTTTATTCTGAGATAAAAGGAATGGGTGGTATGATGAAAGTGGATGTAAATTTAAGTTCGTAATCATGAAAGGGGGAGGGAAGAAGCAGGAAGTACTCTCATGATGACCTTTCATGAAACTGGAAGTGAAGTCCACTGAAAACTAAAATGCAAAGTGAAGATTTAGAATAGCTACAGAAAAAAATGGGAAAGGGATGTAAGACAGACGGATGGATGATTGATAGTGCTAGCTAATACGATTCTAGTTCAGACTACAAAGGTTGTGAACTCTAGTTACTCAGATCTTACTTTGGATGATTCAGCTCTGCCTCTTGATCCATTTTATATGGAACATCACAGCCCTTGGCCTACTTTAGAATGGATTTCAGGTCTTCTGCTTTTACAACATTTCGTTAGTTCCAGGCTCTCTCCTACCTGACCTTTCTTTGACCTCTATAACTTTGCAATTTTACAGGGCAGGCACTTCATCCTTCCTTCTCTGTACAAGGCCTGGTAAAAGGAAGCTAGTTTTACTTATAGTTCCTAGTCTATTTCTTAACCCTGAAAAATTCTTCCCATTCTTGGCAAGGAAGTAACTTGTAGACTCGCAATCTAAAAGAAGTGAGTAAAATTAATACAATGGGTTTTTTTTATAACTCATTTATTTTGTTATAATTTTAAACATCCTCAAATTGTAAGCTTTCCTGTTCGTTCAAACAGCCTTTAGCCGACCTTTCATCACTACTTCATCATCATCATTTATTCATTAAAACTCAGATATTCAGGAAAAGTTATTATGTTCACCATTTAGGTGTGCAGTAATTATTATAAATTAGTATAAAGTAGTGTAAAATGAGATTTTTAGAAATGTGTGTTACATCCTAACAACTATAAAACTAACCTGAACAAACAAGCCCACTCCATCTTACACTGAATATATATAAACATATATATACTTTTTAACCAAAAATTAGAAATTTTTTATAAGCAATATCTAATTTCAAAGTCGTCTCCTAAAGGAGGGCTTGGCAAGCTAAGGTACACCTATCCTGCCACCTATTTCTTTTTATTGGAACATAGTCTCACTCATTCCTTTAAGTATTGTCTTTGGCTGCTTTGGTGCTACAATGGCAGAGTTGAAGAGTTGTAACAGGGACCACATGGCCCACAAAGCCAAAAATACCACTTGGACCCTTACAGAAAAAGTTTGCCAAGTTTTGTCCTAAAGCCTTCCTCTTCAAAGTGTACTCCAGAGATCAGCAATATATTGGCATTGCCTGGGACTTTCTTAGAAATTCAGAATCTCAGACCACACGCCAGACATGCTGAATCAGAATCTCTCTTCAGCTAGAACTTCTGGTGATTCTAAGATCCTCAAAGTGAATACTACCACTATCTGGAAATATATAAATTAGCAAAGAGATTTCCCAGGAGATCATCACTTGAAAAATCTATCCCAATTGCTTTCTACATGAAAATTTCAAAAAATACTATAGTTTTAAACAAAAAAAATATATAAGTTGAACAAATACTTTAAAAACTTGTTTGTTTCATTGTATCATCATGTTCCCATACAGATTTTGACTTCTTTAAAATGTTATATGACAGATAACTCAAATAAGAAATCAGGTAAGACTATGCAGGAATTAAAAAAAAAAAATTCCCCCATTTGTCCCTCTCTTCTTTTTGTATATATTTACCTTGCTAGGACAGTTGGCTACACATTGGATGTATTGTATAAGTGTGTATGCATATATACATTTGTATTTCTTTCTTTTTTTTTTTTAATACATTTGTATTTCAAAGTAACCTGTCAGGATAAAATACAGCAAAATATTTTTTTAGAATCAAGTACCAGAGAATAAGACTAAAACTATCATGTTAGCTAGTTTACCAGATTTTAAGGTATAGTTATATTTGGGTGGAGTGATGTATTTCAAATGCATATACCACACAAACCATATACACACATACATATGTGTGTGTGTGTATATATATATATATACACACACACAGTCATAAGGTTTTAGTAATCAAGACTACAAATATAGAATTATTTTAAAAATATGTGTGATATGATTATACTATTATAAAAACAGAAATATTTGCATGTGTATAGATTTTTTAAAAATCTGAGGTATAATTCCCCGTCTGTTAACACTAGTTAGTTCAGAGTTATTTGAAATCAGATTTTGCAGCCTTTAACTTTCTGAGTTATATAATTCTGTGATGCATGTATTAATTCTGTAATCATTAAAAAAAAACCAGTAAGGGGAAATTTTAAATCAGTCACTGTCCTAGCAAATAAATTTCTCAATTATTATTTAAAATAGAAAATGCTATTAAAATATAAAGTCGTGGGCTTCCCTGGTGGTGCAGTGGTTGAGAGTCCACCTGCCGATGCAGGGGACACGGGTTCGTGCCCCGGTCCAGGAAGATACCACATGCCGCGGAGCAGCTAGGCCCGTGGGCCACGACCGCGGAGCCTGTGCTCCGCAACGGGAGAGGCCACAACAGTGAAAGGCCCGCGTACCGCAAAAAAAAAAAAAAAAAATATATATATATATAGATATATATATAAAGTTGTGAGAAAAATGACCACTGGCTTCAAGGTTTCATGATAAATCTGAGGTAAAGACTATCTGGAGAAACATATACTTAGAAGATGTAAAAAGTGAGGAAAAAAGTATAAAATGTATATACACTTAATGTTGAGCTATAATGTATCATTCTTAATACCTAGAAACTGATGTTGAACATTTTAAGCATTTACTCCATTGCCTCATTAGCCCTGTAATTAGGCTAATGATGTGCATTATGAATAAGTATCAGTTATAAAGTAGCCACCATTTTAATGGAGCAAGTTGATTTATCAATCTACACAATATGTTATAATGGAATTCAAAATTTCAGCTTTAAGGATTATCTCATTTTTATTTTGTTTTCCCCATATACTCCTTTATTATCCTTTTAATGTCCATGGGATCTGTAGTGATGTCCCCTCTTTAATTTCTTTTTTTTTTAATTTTTATTGGAGTATAGTTGCTTTACAATATAAAGTGTGTTAGTTTCTACTGTACAGCAAAGTGAATCAGCAATACGTATACATATATCCCTTCTCTTTTGATTTCCTTCCCATTTAGGTCACCACAGAGCACTGAGTAGAGTTCCCTGTTCTATACAGTAGGTTCTCATTAGTTATCTATCTTATACATAGTATCAATAGTGTTTATATGTCAATCCCAATCTCCCAATTCATCCTAACCCCCCTTCCCCCCTTGGTATCCATACGTTTGTTCTCTACATCTGTGTCTCTATTTCTGCTTTGTAAATAAGATTGTCTATACCAGTTTTTTCAGATTCCATATATATGTGTTAATATATGATATTTGTTTTTCTCTTTCTGACTTACTTCACTCTGTATGACAGTCTCTAGGTCCATTCATGTCTCTACAAATGACCCAATTTCATTCCTTTTTATGGCTGAGTAATATTCCATTGTATATATGTACCACATCTTCTTCTTCCATTCGTCTGCTGATGGACATTTAGGTTGTTTCTATGTCCTGGCTATTATACATAGTGCTGCAATTAAGAATGGGGTGCATGTATCTTTTTGAATTCTGGTTTTCTCTGGGTATATCCCAGTAGTGGGATTGCTGGGTCATATGGCAGTTCTATTTTTAGTTTTTAAAGGAACCTCCATACTGTTCTCCATAGTGACTGTATCAATTTACATTCCCACCAACAATGCATGAAGGGTTTCCTCATTTTTAAAAGGCTTTCTTTACCTTAGCACTAAGTTTCCTAGCTATACTGCCAACGTCTCTGGTCCTACTTCTGCTTCTCAAGCATAAGGTTAGTCTTTATGATCTCTTTAATCCCTTCTGGATCTCAATTCTGCAATAATTATGCCTCCATATATACACTAAAGTCCTTCATCTAGAATTTTACCGACTAGAACTTTTAATTGAATCACAACCCTATGCTTTGCTGGTGTGATATTAACTAACTTAATAACGTACAGGCTCTGAAAGATCCTAACAATGAACAAAGTTCCTTAACATGGAATTAAAATGTATACATTTAAGATATCTCTCATTGTACTACAACTCCCTGAAAATCAGTCAGAGAGAAATAAATGTATATCTGGTTGGATGAAACTGCATACTAACCTACACTCTACTTTACTTATATGCAGCAGTCTACTTGGTTGCAAATTGAATTATGTCAAACATGTTAACTTTATTCACCAGTATATCGAGGTAGCAAAATGCCTTAGGATATCTATCTGTCCTGGACACTACCTTGGTTAGACAAAGTCCTTATTCATTAGAAAGTTAGGCCAAACAGTACAAAAAGTACAAGAAAAATGGGATTCCCAAGCCTTTAGATTTCATGAGTCAGTTTAAAAATGATTTTTTTTTAAAAAAGGAAGTAACTGACTCCATGTTTTGTTGTCAAACTTGTTTTGCCAGAAACAGGTTTGAAAACCACTACAATCTACTATCAGCATAATTTCATACAAGAAAGAGCATCTTATTATCAAAAGAATAAAAAGGAGAATAACCAAAAGGATAAAGATCTCAAGATAAATAACAATTAGTCAACAAAAGATAATTGGCAACCAGTGGTAGGCCATAGTCAGATATCCAGCTTGAAAAATCTCAATTAAGGAAAGGAAAGAAAAGCTCTGGGACTATATCTGCTTTATCATCTGATGTATCTGTTGCTTTAACTAGTAAAGTTATACTTTTGCCTATGAGGGTAGGCATCATTGTTTTTAACCCATTTTGGAGAGAGGAAATTAAGGCTCAGAGACACCAGCTGACTTTCTCAAAAGCTCTTCTGGCAGTATATGGTATAGCCTGCATTTGGAAGTCACTTCCTGACTTATAAGCCCTTTTTAATATACCAGGCTGCCTAGTAATTTATAAAGATTGTTGAACACACAGAAAGGGTTCCAAGTTCAACACTGCCACGTGCTATCTCTTATGTATTTCTTATCAGTGCTATTCTGTACATATGGATACCCATGTCTTTTCAGCAGCCCAAACATAACACATTGTAAATTAGCATAAGCAAAAGCCATAGCAAACAGGTGCAAACACTTACTAGCTATATTGCTTTATGAAAATAACAAAGAAACCAAGAATATTTGATGAGTTCTTATAAGATTTTGTTACATCTATTTAAGTCTCCATTCAGAACTTTAATAGAATATATTTTATAAGACACGCATATATTTTAACCTTCACTTCAATAAGCCACAGTTTGGTGCCATCAATACATTCATTAATAGTGACAGCATTACAACTGCTGGCTCCAAACAGTCCCTAGATAATGAAACTTCACGATACTCAAATATCAAGGCCAAGTTCTTGATCTATCTCTTTTGTCAGTAGTTTTTCCTCTCCTACTGCAATTAGCCATCTGATATCTGTTTCATCAGTCCATGGCAATAAAGAATCTGATCTGACAAAGAGGCAGCCCTCCAAAGTCTGTATGAAAGAGTCATAGCATCAATTTATTGTGCTCAATGTTAAATCTAGTGTGCTTAGAAAAGAAACTTCTAATTTAAATACTAAATCACCCACTTTTCCTGACCTTCAAGACTTATATTACTGCCCAAGAACCCACAACCCCTTTTCTATTATGATTTTACTATTCTGTTTTGTACTGTATTTTAACCCCCAATAATTAAGGCCCCTAATGTCAAGAAGAGCAAGAAGTCAGAGAAGACCCTTTAATAACATAGAAAAATAAACTTAATGTTGAGTAGAAAGGGTATTATTATAATACAGCAATGGCAATCCTAAATCCTGAATCTGCTTCCCTCCTACAACAATAGTAACAACAAACACATTCATATACAAATGTAATGGAGATTTAAATGTTTCAGCATCTGATTACATCCAGAACTTTACACAGAAAATAACACATGAAACAGTATCAGATCACATGTGTTAATTTTTATTCTGTAAAAATAGTTACCAAAAAGAGTTTACCAAAAAGCAATTCGAATGAAAATCAACTGTTCCCATTTCTTTCTTACTTCAAATTTACTTTGCAAATACCAAATACCACTGTAAGAAAATACAATTTAAAAAAAAAGCTGCAAAAAAATAAATTTAAACTGAAGTTAAAGCATGTGTTTATTGACATTGAGTGTCCTGATATTTACCAAATACCATTAGTGGTTGGAAGAAGAAACATAAAGGTGAATAATTCAGAGTGATCTAGACAAAAAGACCAAGAGCATCAGCAGTAGATACCCCTGGTTTGTATATTTACTATGAAACACTGTAGATTGCCAATCAAATTCTATAAATTATATTTTAAGCAGGCTTTAGTGAAGACACTACTCTCTACCTTAGCACATCCCTAGAAATCATGACATAATAACCAATAATTGTAAAGGTTCCCTGCATTTTGACCATAAGTCCCACATCAAATAAGTCATAAATACAAGCAATAATACATTTAAAAGCAAATACCAAACTTCAAACTTCTCTACCAATATAAAAGTGAATTTATGCTCTTAGTTCTATAAAATGAACATCCAACTATGCCTTCCTATCTGCCTCATTTTAGGAAATACACAGATGTGACCATCTCAGAGGCACTCAAAAGACAAATACTAACTTTGATTTTGAGTCTAATTATAACAAAAATACAGTATTTTGCTTATTTCTGATAATTCAAAATGGCTACTTCAGGGATAATTTTGAGGGTTTTGGTCTCTTTTAAAGCTATCTAAGAAAACTTAAAATGATGTCTCCTTTTTCCTTTAACAAGTATTCCTATATCCTTAATAACTTGAAATACAAGCATTGGTTTTTCCTCCTTGGAAATGAGTCTCTGTGGGTATTACCAGCACAAAATAATAGTTCTATCCCTATAATGAAGTAACACCCTTAACTTATTTAAGAATACTGGCCCTTAAAAAAATTGGTCCTTGAACTCTGACTCTACGTAAAAGTACTGTAAGATAGACAAACTTAATGATTTATTTAACTATTTTTCATATCACTTTTTTTGACTCAATTACAAAACTAATGAGCTGTCTACATTGTGCTTTTTGCTAGACCCATCATATATATTATCATTTCCCCAATAAATTTATTTTTAGACTATAAAGTAACATTTTTACCCTAGCCTGGACCTATTATAATCACTGAGTTATTTATTAGCAAGCTGATAATTATAAACCTGCAGCCACATCACTGCACCACTAGATGGGGCTTGTGCACACGTAATGTGAAATGCGAGAGCAGTCATTCTGAAGGGGAGAACTCTGATCACTGAGAGAAAACAGTGAAGGAGAGAACAAAGAGTGAGATTTTAAGAACAGATTTTAATTGCATTTGGCAATATCGCATTGGCAAAAATGTCATAGAGCAAAGGCCCACAGCAAGTGCCTTTAATTGTCAATAAAATGATGCTGTTTCAATTAGTGAAATTCCTCCTGTTGATTCTTTTCATAATAAAAAGGAGGTGGGCAAACAAAAACAATAAACATAGAGTTAGGTGCTAGCTATGACACATGCAAATTATTTGGCTTTGTGCAAGGTACTTAAATTCCTTGGGCCTCAGTTTCTTCATCTGTTAATAAAAATGATAACCCCTAAGGATGACTTAGCAGAGACTCAGTTCTCCCATAATCTTTAATAGGAATGTCTAAGACATCCCTAGCAATCCTAGAGTATTCATTAAAAAGTTGTACTTGTTAGGAAAAACGCAACTTTGGGGCACATCTCCTATCCATACCTATCTTCATCCCCAACCAGGAGGACTTAAATAAAAGTTCTGGTGCTGGGCTTCCCTGGTGGCGCAGTGGTTAAGAATTCACCTGCCAATGCACGTGACACGTGTTCGAGCCCTGGTCTGGGAAGATCCCACGTGCCTCGGAGTAACTAAGCCCGTGTGCCACAACTACTGAGCCTGTGCTCTAGAGCCCACGAGCCACAGCTACTGAAGCCTGTGCGCCTAGAGCCTGTGCTCTGCAACAAAAGAAGCCATCGCAATGAGAAGCCTGCACACTGCAACGAAGAGTAGCCCCCCATTCACCGCAACTAGAGAAAGCCCACGCCAGCAACGAAGACACAACACAGCCAAAAATAAATAAATAAAATAAATTTATTAAAAACTATAATATATATATATTTAATATATATATATATTAAAAAAAAAAGTTCTGGTGCTGCCATCGGCCCAGCCTGGAAACAACCCAAAGATTCTTTCAAGCTCTGGGTTCTCTCTGAATGCAGTATCTTTACATGGGTAGGTCACATATTTATATGCATTAACTCCTGGAAACTATAATTAAAGCAGATCACCATAATGTGAAATATTGATTACATATACACTGCTAAATTTGCCTGCTTGGAAATCACTAACAACACCCAATGAGTAAACAGGGAAAACTAATGAGAAGTGAACTAAAGATGTTGATTAAATAGTGTAGGAAAACAGGATAATGAATTATAAAGTAGCAAGAAGTAGGCAGTGCCTATATAGATACTCCAAGGAATCTAAAGTTACTGCCTCTGCCTCTTATTAACACTTTAACAGATTTTCAGAAACAACTAAGAAAATAATTTAAAAGTACAATTGACCCAAATTTTCTTTTCCACAAAGTAACTGCATCCTAATGGAGTTTGCATATTTGACATTGCAGTATAACTTCTAACCCAGAAAAGTTTGCAAAGTGAGCATGACATCCATCTTTCTTAAAATACGCCTTTGAAGCCCATTAAGTACCTGACTGAAAATACAACTTGCAAACTTTTTTAACCATCTTATTTCCTAAAGGTCTGTGCCTATGTAAAAGTGAAAGTTTCTAAGCTGTATCTGTTATGGACTATGTTTGTGTCCATTTCCTTACCACCAAATTCATGTCAAAACCTATTCCCCAATGTGATGGTATTAGAATTTGGGGCCTTTGGAAGGTAATTAGGATTAGATGAAGTCATGAGAGTGAAGCCCTCATGAATGGGATTTGGGATGAGTGCTGTTGTAAGAGTCACAAGAGAGCTTGCTTCCTCTCTCTGCTCTCTGCCTTGTTAGGATACAACAAGGTGGAGGCCATGTGCAACACAGAAGATGGACCTCACCGGAAACTGACCATGCTGGCAGCCTGATCTTAGAATTCCAGTCTCCAGACTGTGAGAAATAAATTTCTGTTGTTTATAAGCCACCCAGTTTATGGTACTTTGTTACAGCAGCCTGAACTAAGATAATATCTAACAAATAGGAAACAGTAAATAAAAAAACTTTTTTAATGAGTACAAAGGTTTTCTTTTTTTTTTTTGCGGTACGCGGGCCTCTCACCGCCGCGGCCCCTCCCACTGCGGAGCACAGGCTCTGGACGCGCAGGCCCAGCGGCTACGGCTCAGGGGCCCAGCCGCTCCGCGGCACGCAGGATCCTCCCGGACTGGGGCACGAACCCGCGTGCCCTGCATCGGCAGGCGGACTCCCAACCACTGCGCCACCAGGCAAGAACCTCTTCTTTTTTTAAAAAAATTAATTAAATTTATTTTTGGCTGCGTTGGGTCTTCGTTGCTGCACGTGGGCTTTCTCTAGTTGTGGTGAGCGGGGGCTACTCTTCGTTGCGGTGCGCGGGCTTCTCATTGCGGTGACTTCTCTTGTTGTGGAGCACGGGTTCTAGGCACGCGGGCTTCAGTAGTTGTGGCTCGTGGGCTCTATAGCGCAGGCTCAGTAGTTGTACTGCATGGGCTTCATTGCTCCGCGGCATGTGGGAACTTCGCAGACCAGGGCTCGAACCCGTGTCCCCTGCATTGGCAGGTGGATTCTTAACCACTGTGCCACCAGGGAAGCTCCAAAGGTTTTATTTCTTAACTCCCCTAATGAATTATTGATCCAAATTGTGATTTCATTAAATGTCTCATCTAATATTTACTACATATCAATAAAGATTATTATTTTCTTCCCTTGAGGAGTTTATGTCCCTAGGGAAGTACAACTAATTGATAGCCATAGTAAACATGGTCTTCTCAAATTTTTTTCCCACTTCTACTAATTAGTTTTAAAAAATGCCCTTGTATTTTAATCTGCAAAGGAGAACAAACGACTTTTTTTTAACAAACCAGTTAGACCTGATTATTTTATTCTCTTCATGCCTTATATTCATGGAGTTAGAAACGGAATATTTTAAATAATAATCCTAATCTTAAAAAGAAAAAGTAAAGGGCTTCCCTGCTGGCACAGTGGTTGGGAGTCCGCCTGCCAATGCAGGGGACACAGGTTCGTGCCCCGGTCTGGGAAGATCCCACATGCCGTGGAGCAGCTGGGCCTGTGAGCCATGGCCGCTGGGCCTGCGCGTCCGGAGCCTGTGCTCTGCAACGGGAGAGGCCACAACAGTGAGAGGCCCGCATACCGCAAAAAAAAAAAAAAAAGTAAAGAGAAAATTCTCTTCATTTTATGTCTCAATTATCTTGCCTTTCTTTAGTTTCTAATTAGTTAAGCAGACCCGTTAATAAATTATCTTAGAATTTAGCCATCATTTGTTAGATTTCCCTTAAAAGATAGATATATATAATGATTGGTCTTTAAAATATATTTAAAACATTGAAAATTCCAAAGAAATATTCCAATAGAAAGAGTATAGAAATATTCCAATAGAATAGAAAATGTTCCAACAAAATGTTAAATAAAAAATGGATTACAAATATGTATATTGTGATCCCAGTTTTAATTTTTAAAAATATGCTAAGAATGGAAAGATATACATTAAAATGTTTTGTCACTGTCTCTAATTATGGGTTTTTCCATTATTTTTCTTTTTGTCTTTTGAATTTTCAACAAAGAACTTATATTACTTTTATATAATCAAAGAAAATATTTATATTAACATCACTTTATTTTAGATAACAAAAGAATACATAACCTATTATAAAGATATTTTTATAAAAGTGTGATATTACAAAATAATAAAATATATCAATCTGATTTCTAAGAAAATACAGTCTGAAGATTTCAACTTTCTCAAAAGGTAGAGAAGTTGTTTCCCTGTACAAGCACTCACTCTACTGGTGACATAGAGAATACTTATATTCTGCCATTTCTGAAGTAATTGCATTATTTTCTACAAACGCTAGAAGGCAGGGTTTTCACTATAAAACAACTGTACCAATCATCACTATTATATGCCTTTCTGGGTCTGTGGTTTCTGTTAATATGTGATCAAATATCACTGTATTTATTATATGTCTTTTTTAGACTGTACTTCTATTAAGCATATGATCATTTTAAATTACAGTCTGACTCTCATGAGATTTAATAGCTGATTTATCATATATAAAATTAACATCTCTACTTACATACTGAAAGGAATTCAAATATATATGTACACACAATGTACCTATTTCAAAACTGCATTTTTTGGATTGTATTAACAAATATGTAACTCTCTGATCTGATACCATCTCATATTAAATTTGAATGACTAATAAAGACGTTGAAAACTGAGGCCCATCTGGTTCTAGTCTAATAAAAAACGCAAAGATAATTTTTAAGAAATTAGTTAAATACCCTCAGAATTCCAGATCCTTAAGAGAACAGAAATGCTTTTCTCTAACTCCAAAAGCATCTAACATATGAGTCTTAGGAATTCTGGTAGTAGTGGAAGAGAAGCTGAGAGGGAAAATGACATTCCAGGAAGAGAGAACAGCAAGAGTAAAGCCATGGCATCTCAAAAGTTCGTAGCTTATTTGGGGGATGTCAGAATAATCTGATATGTGGCTACAGGAGAGGGTACACTGTAGAAATAGCTGAAGATAAAGTTGGAAAAGTAGAGTAAGGTGGAAAAGTAGAGTAAGGTCACTTGGGGAAGGACTGTTAAGCTATACTTGGGAGCACAGACTTTATTTTGAAGGCAATGGGAAAGCTGCTGAAGGCTTTTAAACCAGGGAGAGCTGTGACTAAGATCTGTTTTTAGAAAGGTTATAATATACAGGACAAATGAGAAGAGTGAAAGCTTGTAGTAGGGGACTTCAAGGAGTGAAGTACCCTAGCCAAGATCTGAAATAGAGCAAAAACACTGTGGGTGCTAAGACAAAGTATTCCAATAACACCTCAAAAGGCAAGAATGACTAGACTTGGCGAAGGGATATAAATACAGTGAAAAAGGGTTTCAAGCCTTGATAAGTGAGTGGATA
This sequence comes from Pseudorca crassidens, assembly GCF_039906515.1. NCBI lineage: Eukaryota > Metazoa > Chordata > Mammalia > Artiodactyla > Delphinidae > Pseudorca > Pseudorca crassidens. The sequence continues at coordinate 77,523,260 of NC_090301.1, forward strand.
CTTATGTCTTTAAGACAAATTGAAGCTTTAACAATTCTAAGTGCCAGGTGCTTTCTGAATCCAGGTTGCAAAATCTACTTAATACCTGGAAATGTACGACTAGAATTCAGGGGAGAAGTGAGACATAAATAAGTAAAAGAAAAAAAATAAAATTAAGAGTTTTTGTGACTTATGAAAGTAGTCTCATTATGTCATCTATATTAGACTCATACCCCCTATTAAAGTAACTAATTGATGTCAATGAGCAGCAATAGAATATAAATTTGAACTGAGAGCAAAATTAACTTTCCAACTGAATGGTACCCATGTAAACTATGGGATGGTACTGCACCGTTAGGTATAATTTAGTCAATTTAGATTATTAATTAATCATTATCCACTCAAAATACACATAAATGTATTGGCAGGTATGTGATTTATGTTACATTTACAGATAGGGATTTATTAAGATGTTTAAAATACACTTATGCATTTAATTGGAAGTGATTAAACTTATTTACAGAGTCCCTCAAATAGATTTTATTTTATCTCCACGAGTTGTCCATGGGGTGGGCTGGAACTGGTAGTAACAACAACAGTAACAACTATAATACTCTTAATAACATACATATCATTAACAGAATTTATTTTCTACTCTTCATTCTCTCCCCCTACTCCTTCCACCCTTAGTTTGTAGAATAAACTAGAGGTCTTAGATGCTTTTATTTGGCAATTTATAAAACCTAAGTCTTCCCAATATAAATAAACTAGATTAGAATGCTGATTACTGAATTTTCTGGAACTCTTTGAAACAGAAAATATAGACCAAAGAAATATAATGTTTCACTATGAAACGCATCTAATCTGGTCTAGGCATATAAACTGGGTGCCATAAATGCCTGCTAATTATTATACGAAGTTTAAATCTGAGGAAAATTTCAATCCAATTATTAAGCTGTTACAAGTCTGACTATCTATGCATGAATCTTGTAAAACTTTCATACTGCTAACATTAATTCAGCCTTCATATACTGTTTTAAATGAAATTCCATCCCAAAAGGACAAATAGCCATCAAAGTTTCCTACTTATTAGATTATTCCTTGAATTAATTTTTTTAGACCACCATTGAATTATCTACATACAGAGTTTAAAATATTCTTCTCCACTTATCTAAAGGCTGAGGCAAGCTGAAAACTTTGAGTCATCTGTATTTTATAGATTAAAGACTGGGGCCTCAACGTATTATCTCACAAGCAAGCAGCCTCTTGCTTCTATTTTAGTAGGTTTCAGCAGAATGGCTTGGGAAAAAAAAAGAAGAAACAGGAATACTTACTTGAACCTGGCAGGTGAAAGAGGAGTAGGAGGAAACATTCCTGGTTCAAAAGAATCAAAATAAGTCACTGTCCAAGAAAAGCTGCAGCAGGAGAATCCGGCAGCTAGGGATATTATAAGTAGAGTCCAGAATCCTTAATGGGAAAAGAAAGGGGAAAACTTGAATTATTAACATCAAAGCAATTTAAATTAACCCAGTAGATCATGTTCAGAAGATCACACGTATTTCTGATCTTCTAAATTATATGTAAGTGATAAAAGAGATATGAGCTTAGTAGAAGCTCTCCCATGTGGAAGTGTAAAATATTAAAGCACAACTGGAAGTCATATCATTGAATATTTTAATTCAATTATAATTTACTATGTGGAAAAGAGTACAAATTCAACTTAAAAATATAACTTTTAGCTTCAGTTTTATAAAATTCAACTGTGGAAAAAATGGCAAAACACTTCACTGTTAAAATGGCTTGCCCTTTTTCATTTAACGTTGTGATTATAGCTTGCTGCCTTTTATTACTTAGTACTAAGCGATCCCTTTCCATACCATGCACTATTGACATATGAATCAATTTTAGTGTCTACTCTTTATAGCTTTCCTATAAACATTACAAACCAATTCTGATTATTTAACCTTGCTCAGTATATGAACAAAAGTTAATGTCCAATTTATAAATGAGCTGGGATCCTAGACTTTATTTTCAGTCACACTGGAGCTGCATTTTGTAAGGGATATCAAGTCAAAAGCACAGTACTACAGGAGTTGCGAGAGAAAAGGGTTAAGAAATGGAAGAATGTGGGGAATAAACAAAGTGACAATAGAGGGAACAATTTAATTTGAAGGATTTTAGATACACATTCAAACTGCCTCCTTAAGACAGTTTACTAAGACACTAATACTGGTAAGTGTGTGTGTCCCAGGCCTCAGTAGTACACAGAGGAAGGAAGGTTGAGAAGACAACAGTAGAGAATGGCTTACGAATTATCAGATTTACTGGTTGCACAAAATGCACAACCAAAGATAGCTTTATTTTAGCAAGAAGCAGGAAAGAAATATGTGCATTGGACCGTCTGTAAACCATTTGAAGCTCAGTAACAGACTGAGCTGCTAAAAGATAAACTCAGAGGAATGAAGTATTAAAAAATCAAGCCAAACAAAAAACTATAGCAAAGTATTTTTGAAAGATGAACCTAATTTTTTTTTCCTGGAAGACCCCTTCCCTTACCCCCTTTTAAAAAGATAATGGACTTTGTATTCACTGCCCCAGAAGAAGGATGTGGCAAAGAAAGGAGAAACAGCTCAGTACCTCTTTGGTTTTCATGTTGCAAAATAATTAAGGGAACTAGTAGGATAGATAGAAGCAGGAGGAGGGTAGATAAAGACAAAACGTCCTGAATAGATAGCAAGGATAATCAATTGACTGGGGTGTAGAAAAAACATTTGTGTAGAACAGAGAGAGAAAGTGAGGGTTTTATCTACAGGTGAGAAAGATTCCCCCATTTTGAAGAGTGTTATGTGTGTGTATATGGGGAGTCGGTAGTGCTGCTGGGGCTTCCTGGTGGAGCCATCAAGCCACACAACACCAGAGAGGAATTGGAGTGGTGTACAGTATCCTGGCAGATGGACCCAGAGCCAAGCTTGCAGATGCCTCTAAGATGGGGCATAGAAACAGCAGATGGTCATGTGCCTGGAAGGTGCTACACCTGAAAGGCCATCCTGACCAGAATGCAAAATATTTCAGCAGTAACTCATTTGAGCAAACGTCTTGAGGACTAGATTGCACTCCTATCCCAATATCCTTGCACAGATTCTAGAACCTTGCCCAACCTGTGACTGAGTAGAGAGAACCTTAGTAAAGACTGAGGTGCAACCTTCCTGCCAACCCAGAGACTATATGTTTGGGGACTGCTGTGGAATGATGGAAACTTCTCAGTATCTAAAAACGTGAGAAAGACACAAAATAACCCAAAATAACAAAATGTGAGGCTCCCTAAAGCCCATCAAATTTTTTCACATAGGTGCTTTAACAGAACACCTGCCAAATTTAGTACAAAAATATTCTTGAGTTTTCAGAAATGACTACTATTCCATGATCTAAGTGCTTGCCTTACTTTGGACATTTTAGTTATTTTATATTCATTTTGAATTAATCAACAGTTATATCCCTAATAAAACTCAGGTCACAAGGACAGGGCTAAAAAAGTACATTGCAATATTGTGGTCTAGAAGTGCTTATGCTTCTGAAATTACTCAATTCATGTATGAACAAGCAAAAAAGCCACAGAAGTTGGCAATTTGCAACTAAATTTTTAACGAGGCCCTACCTTCAGAATCCTGAAGCTACAATAACTTATGTTTTGTAAACCCATTTTACCAAGTATTAACATAATTTTTAAAAGGTACCTAAAAATGAAGCTAGTCTCCCTTCCCCAATTTACCAACTCCATTCCTGAAAGCAATCATTTAAGAGTTTATTGTTCACCTTTTGTAAATTTATAGGTAATGTAGATAGTCATGTACAAGAATGGGGCCAGTTATATACAAGAATGTATACTATGTATATATTTTCTCAGTTTATTTTCCGCAAATGAGATTCTCAGCAGAAAAACTGTCCTGAACTTTTTCACACAACAATTTTGGAGACCTTTCATATCACTACACATAGCCACAATTCCACTGCATATTTTTAAATTAATTAATTAATTAATTTTGGCTGTGTTGGGTCTTTGTTGCTGCGTGCATCTTTTCTCTAGTTGAGGCGAGCAGGGGCTGCTCTTCATTGCAGTGCACAGGCTTCTCATTGCGGTGGCTTCTCTTTGTTGTGGAGCACGGGATCTAGGCGCACGGGCTTCAGTAGTTGTGGCACAGGGGCTCAGCAGTTGTGGCTCGTGGGCTCTAGAGTGCAGGCTCAGTAGTTGTGGCACATGGGCTTCATTGCTCCACGGCATGTGGGATCTTCCCAGACCAGGGCTTGAATGTGTGTCCCCTGCACTGGCAGGTGGATTCTTAACCACTGTGCCACCAGGGAAGTCCCCATTGAATATTTTTATTATTCCACTTTTTCACTATTAAAAACAATACTGCAAGTAACATTATTATACTTAACTATAGTTACACAAGGATATCTGTAACAAATTTCTGAAGAAAGAACTGCTGTGTCAAAGGATATAGGTCTTTTAAATAAACACACATCCTTCTTTCTTCTCTACAGTTCAATTTTCATCAGTTGATGATATGATGGGAATTTATCTCTTCCATCCTCTTGGACTCAATATTTTCACTTAAAGCAAACATAAGGGTAGGTGGGAGGGACTTCTCTGGTGGTGCAGTGGTTAAGAATCCACCTGCCAATGCAGGGACACAGGTTCGAGCCCTGGTGCAGGAAGATCCCACATGCTGCAGAGCAACTAAGCCCGTGTGCCACAACTATTGAGCCTGTGCTCTACAGCTCACGAGCCACAACTACTGAAGCCCACGCACCTATAGCCCACGTTCCACAACAAGAGAAGCCGCCGCAATGAGAAGCCCACGCACCACAACGAAGAGTAGTCCCCGCTTGCTGCAACTAGAGAAAGCCCATGTGCAGCAAGGAAGACCCAATGCAGCCAAAAATAAATAAATTTATTTTTTAAAAAAAGGGTACGCGGGAAACTCCTATTCTAATCCCTTTACTGGAGTTGTATATTCACTTATCTAATTGGGAGATCATTTTTCAAAATAATGACTTTTGTTTCAAAGTGTAGTTACTTTTCTAAAAATATGGTAGCAGCTTTGTGTATTTCTATAAAAGCTTCTAGCAAAGAAAGATTATGATATGTTCTAAATATTTTAATGTTATTTAGCAGTTTCAGGCTTACAGTGATGAGATGACTTTTAGAAGTTTTATAAAGTCAGAGATGTGGAAGGTGGTCAGCACATGTTAAACGTAAGCAGAAAAAAACAGAAAAACAAAACCCTCCCATATTCCCATACTGGGAAAGGTTTCTTATTAAAACAATGTTAAACAATCAATTACACATTCTTCATAAGGTGTATTCCTGCCATAAATAAACAATGGGACGAAATGTGACAGCACATTGCTAATTTCAAGGACTGTTTTACAGTTTGACATTTGAAATGTTTAAACAAAGTAGTATACTATGAAATACAATAATAATAAATAAAAAATAATAAATAAATGTAAATAAAAAAATAATAAATAAAAAATGAGGTAGATCTATATATACTGATACAGAATGAACTTCAAGATACTTTAATAAAGGTACAGCATATGCATGATTCCAACTGTTTTTTCTACAACACTGACAAAACCACATATTTTAAATTATCATATATATTCATATTTCTATATACCATATATAGAAAAAGACCTGAAAATATACACAAGTATATTGTATATTGTGTACAAGTAGATTAGTGGTAACCTTTGTTTAATTGTCGGAATTTTTTTTGTAGTGAGACTATATTATAACTTACATAACTAACTTATAAAATTAAAAATGAAAATTAAATAGGTCATTTTATGAGTTGTAAAAGCTATAACCAGCTGGCTACTAATAAAAGTTTCGACGTACTCATGCATAAAACTAATCAACAACTTTTAAAAATTTTATCTAAGCAAATTTTTGCAACTTTATCATAAAGCTAGACAGCCTTGGATCTTCAAACTTATTATTTCCAAGTACAGGAGCAGAGGAAAGGGATCTTCCTCCCCTACCAGTGCCACCTGAACACACAGTTGGCGTACAGCAGCTACATTGATAAAGGTCCCTACCCAACTGCCTGTCCACCTGCCACTCAGCTTGTAGCAATTCCACTCCCCTTCCTACTAAAAAGGGTAAAGAGTAGAAGGGGACATTCTGACTGGACCTGGTGAAACTTGAAAACTAAGTAACATCTGTAGTTTCCAACCATGTTAAATCATCATATCCACATGGGAAACTTTAAACTTTTTTATTACGGACAATTTCAAACATACACAAAAGTAGAAGGAAGAATACAATGAAACCCCATATACCCATCACTCACCTTGCAACAATTAACTCATGGCAAATCTTGTTAAACCTGTATTTTCCCCTGAAGCCTGTAATTTTCAGTATACTAGGAAAAATAGTTATCACTATCATCTTGTTCCAACATATCTTTTCCCTTATTTTTTTAAAATAAATTTATTTTAAAAAAGACAATTGTATCCTAAGTAGTCATTTGTTAAATGTCAAATCAGTCATGCAGAATAGACATCAAGTACTATTCAAAAAAGGGCAAGAAAACGGGGGTTACAACTCATCAGGAAATTCTTCACGACTAAGCATGGTTTAAGAAAAAGTATAGACTCTGCATCAGACTCTGGGGCCAGAATTCCAACTTTGACATTTACTCCCTCCATGAATTTGGGTAAGTACTTTAACTTCTCCAAGCCTCCTGTAGAATGGGAATAATGATACCTACTTTGAAAGGTAAGTAGAAAGGATTAAATGAGGTTATGTATGTAAAGTATCTGGGAGAATACCTGGTTCATGGCAGATGTTCAACAAAGAGTAGCTGTCATTGGTATAAAGGAAGAATAACTTCAGCTGGCCTTTGAAGGATGGCAGGGGTGGGGGAGGGAAGGTAGGCACAGCGTGACCAAGGCCTGGACGTGGAAATATCTATGTTGGGTTTTGCAGTAAATAGTCTGGCAAAGAGGGTGAGAGTGGGAGGCACGATCAGCAAAGTGGGCACATTTAAGAGGGTGCAGCCTTGAATGCATGGCTAAGGAGGCTAGCATTTCTTTTTTTTTTTAAAATCAATCAATCAATTAATTAATTAATTAGGCTGTGTTGGGTCTTCGTTGCTGCACGCGGCCTTTCTCTAGGGCTACTCTTCATTGCAGTGCACGGGCTTCTCTTGTTGCAGAGCACGGGCTCTAGGCGTGCGGGCTTCAGCAGTTGCAGCGCATGGGCTCAGTAGTTGTAGCTTGCGGGCTCCAGAGCACAGGCTCAGTAGTTGTGGCGCACAGGCTTAGTTGCTCCACAGCATGTGGGATCTTCCTGGACCAGGGCTCGAACCCCTGTCCCCAACTGCATTGACAGGCAGATTCTTAACCACTGTGCCACCAGGGAAGTCCTCTAGCATTTATTCTTGTTGGCTAAGAAGACAGTGAACGTGGAGCAGTCCTAGACATAACCTAGGTTAGAACCGAGTGCAGACAAGCCCAGCAAGAGCTACAGTCCTCACTGCTCTAAAGAGCTGTGTTCTCCACCAGGTGCTTCTCACACTGCTCTATGCCTCAGCTGAGGTGAACTGATGTGGCCTTGGACTGGAGAGCAGCCTGTCCAGTAAGCTGTGACTTATGATTAAAAAATGTGTCAGCAAAACTGAGCTGTGCTAATCCAGATTCTTCTTTTTGGAACAAGAACAAGACAGCAGCTGCTAGAGCTGAGCAGAAAGGTCTTGAGGCAGACCTGGGGCTGCGGTGTCTGCTTGGGACCACAGGTACCCTGAGGCTAGGAGGATGCCGGGTGATAGAGAGTGAGGAACCTGACATGGATGGATGGTTGGTCAAAACACACAAAGGACCTGCCAAAGGTAGATCCTAGAAAGAGCAGTCCTCGCACCCCTGGCCTCTGCAGCATCCTCCAGCGTCGTGCCCAGCCCGGGACTTTCTCCTGGCCACTGGCCGCCCACGGCAAGCCTCGTTGGGGCATGCTGCATAGAGACGTGTCCTCCGACGTGCAGTGCAAGGCGCTGGATAAGATGTTCCAGAAGCAGAAGTACATCAACAAGCCCAACCGCAAGAAGCTGGCGGCCAAGCTGGGCTTGAAAGACTCACGGGTGAGGGCAGTCTCCCCAAAGGCCCTCCCCGCACACATTGTACAAATGGGAAGGTTCTCTGAAACTGCTTAGGTCCCACTGTACAGAGGGGGTAAGGTCTAGAGAGGGAGTAAGTGCACGAGCCAGCTTCGTGGAGGCTTCTCGCGATCTATTTTGCCTTATTTTTAATCATTTAATGAACAATTTACAAAAGAATAAAAAGCCTGAAAAAACTGTTAGAAATTTTAATAAGATATAGTAAACGCAAATTTTTATTCTGAGTTTCCCTGATTTAAAAACAAACAAACACACTATAAATGGGCATTTCCTCTAAGTGCAAATAACTGCTTACTATCTTCATGCATGTATCTGGAACATAACCATCCTGTAAATACTGATTTTAGACTTCAGATACATCTCTAATTGGTTATAGCTTATTATTAGTTTTGCTTTTTCTTTATGCACTTGCATCATCAAAACACAATGCTTGAAGGAATTTTTAAAATCTTTCATGGCTTATAAGACATGGAAGACAACCATCTTTGCTCCATAATTTGTATAACATTTTCACTTTTAGATTTACAAACAATTTGAATACTCAATCCAATGATTTTTTTTCCATTCCTTTCCAGTCACCTTCCATTAGCATTTCTCTACTTACAAACAGTATCAAATAAATTAGCATGCACAGATTCATAAAAGATAAAGACTGTTATACATTCTTTTAGCAAAAGGGGATGGTTCTTGTTTTTGCCTGAAGTCCTTTCTGTTGAATGACTAACTGGATAAGAATACTATAGTTTTCTGAAAAGAATCAGATAGTAAAATATCTTCAGCTTCACTTGCCATCAGGTTTCTTTCACAACTACTCAACTCTGCCGTTGTAGCATGAAAGCAGCCATAGTCAATATATAAAACAAGAGGCAAGGCTATGCTACGATAAAACTTAATGTACAAAAACAGGTAGCAGATCAGATTTGGCCCAGGGGCCACAGTTTGCTGACCTCTGCTCTGGAGGATTCCATCATGTTATTCTTTTTAGCATAGTTGAGAATAATTGATGAGTAATATTAGATGATTCCTAAAATAATGAAATAGCAAATGTATCTTAGGTTTATAAAAGGGGCCAATACACAAATATGGTAATTTCAAGATCAAATATGCTTTATTCTATAGAAAAAAATATAACTCAATTTTCTCTTTATTTTCTGGAAGGTCCCCTAAGAAAAAGTAAATGACATGAAATAACAATTCTTACAAATAGAACTGCTCAAGAAAATTTAAAAATGAAGACTGGGTCCAATGGACCCTGATGGCATACTGAGCATGCAGCCAATTAAGTGACTTTAACTTTGATTCAGGAGATAAGGATAGGGTCTGAAATTTTATAAATGCAAAAAAAGAAAATCTTCAGGTTTTTGTTTGTTTGTTGTTGTTGATACGCCTGGGGGATGGGAACTACTAGACCAGTGGTTCTTGTAAACTAGCAGCATCAGCATAACCTAGAAACTTATTAGGAATGCAAATTTCTGGGCTCTACCCCATACCTGAATCAGAAACTCTGGACCCAGTGCAGCCCAGTAAAATGAGTTTTAACAAGTTTTCCAGGTGATTCTGATGCTAGCTAAAGTCTGGCTTTGTTAGCCTCAGAAACATCCCTCCTGATCACCAAAGTTGGGCCAGGCAGTATCACACTAACAATAACAAACCAATTTCTTGAGATTTAGAGGTCCTAATGTCTGGTTCGCATTACTGCTTTTACGTGTTAAGAGGAGATCTGCAATGATTTCATGACTAATAATTTAGCTGCACACTGATAATTCTTGCTAATAACCTGTACTGCTTCTGCCTTGCTACCATGCCTAAACTATCTCATGGTTTAGAAGGGAATATTTTATACTGATGGATGCAGGATAGTTGGGAATACCAGGTGAAACAACACGTTTCTGGCATACTGTAAAAGTTCAACAGTGTTGTTAATTGTTGAACGTGTTATTCACACTTGCATAAACTTGTGCTTTCTTTTTAAACAAAGTTTTTCTCTTTGGGAGTTACAGTCATTCATTATAAAGACTAAAAAGAGATTTTAAAAAAACTATTATTCCAAAACCCATTTTGGTTGTATCCTTCTAGTCTTTTGGGGCTTTTGTTTTTCTCTTCTTTTTTGCCTTGGTTCTTTTACTGATATGAGTAAGCAATTACACAATTTTACAAAGACTGTGCTGCAGAATAGGATAACATATTTGTAAATTTTTAAATTAAATATTAGAGTTACTCCACCCAGCTGCAGATAGCACTGTATCATTTCCTTAATAGACTGTGGGCTCAAATTACAAGGTTCGTACATTCCCTAAAAAGCTCAAGTTCATGGTTTCAATCATCTTTCACTGCAAGGAAGAAACTGAGTGAGTTGCTCCCAACTTGTGCCTTTCTAAGGGAATGGGTCATTTTGCAACACACCCTTTCTCTTGGAAATTTTTACCATATTTCTAATGTTCTGTATCATGAAATTATGATGGTAAAGTCTCACTTATCACTCTGCAGAAGAAAAGTAATAAATCATCAACTCTTTAAATGAGCTGGCTTCATCTCTGATTGAACTCAGTATATGTCAGTCATCTCTGTAAATGTGTAGAAGCCTGGAAACATCTCAGGCATAAAACAGGCAGTAAATGGGCAGCTAAAAAATAAGAATAGCCCTTGACACTGCAAGATGCTAGGAATCTGCTCCTAGCCACAAAAGGGACTTAAAGGTAACTATTAAGCAGTAGGTGTCAAGAAATGACAGGCACCAAAGATCAAGTTTAAAAGCTTTTTAGACATTGAAGAAACTCCATCAAATCTGATTACAATTTCTGTATGACGCTATTTACAATGTTTATAAAAGTACTAGACCTACATTTAACTTGGTAACAATATTCTTAGATTAAGTACTTTCTGCTAAAGGCAATTCCTTCTATTTTTCTTATGTACTTATTTCAAGTTTGCCTCAAATAAAAGGTCATTTTATCATACTTTATATTGACTAGGAAAAAATGCAAAAATTGGAAATAGGGCTGTGTGAAATGTGGTAAAATTTGGGAAAATGTGACAGATACAAAAGCCAATGTGCAAAAAAGAAACAACTCAATGTCTTATATGATTAGTTCAATCCACTTGGCCGGAAAATAACTTCAAGGAGGAATGAGTGGAATGTGATTTTAACTAAATAATCAGAAGTTTTATTTTATTAATCTCCTTGAAAAACAGGCTTACAGTAGTGGATGGTTTGCAGGATAATTATAAAAGGAAAGCCCTAAGAACTCTGCAGTGTGACTCTAATGCTACCCAGGGAAGATTTGGGGAGATGAGTTCTAAAATCAGCTGATAGTATTAATCACACCTCCCTGGCTGGGCTACCTCACTAGTGAAGATGAACACTGTGACAGCCTAATCCTGTTAGCCATTAGGATCAATTAACTCTCCAAAGGCACTTATACAATGCTCATCACGAACCCTTTTTGAAAAACTATAAACAGGTCTTCCCATGAATATTTCTTTCAGAGAAACAAGGATGACAAGAGAATAGCAGTGTCTCAGGTCCTTAAGTTTCTTAACAGGCATTTAGGCTTATATATTGTTTCCTGTTAGCCTGTTAGTCCTTAGTCAACTCTCAAGAACTTTTAACTACTTTTGAATACATTTTTAAAAACTGTGATTCTGGCCCTGCAAAAGTATTTCTCAAACTGTGGTTTATCAGAACTTGTAAAAAAATGAGGATTCTTAGGTCCTACCCTGGGACTGAAACAAAGTCTAGAGATGATTTTTAAAAGAAAGCCTGGTGATTCTTACACATACCAAAATGAGAATCACCGCTATAATCTGCTCTTACTGAGCTATGCCAACATTGGACTAGGATTAAACTGCAATAAAAGATATTTGTAGTGTGCAAAATTTTTATCAGTCTGTCTAGAAAGAAAACTGTTTCATGGAGAGTAGTTACTGGGCTCACATTTGTTTCTAAAAACCAACCCACTTTCAAACAAGAATTGAGGCAGTGTATGCATTAAAATTTAAACATTAGTCACTGAAATATAAAGATAACAACATGTATAGACAGTACTATGATTAAAGAAAGGTAATACACAATCAACATTACATTTAGCTGTGAGGTTCCTAGTAGACAAGACAAAATAAATACAATGAAATACAACAGTAAAAAAAAAAATCAGTATCATCTGATAAAAGGCTGCATTCTGATTTTTCTGAATGGATGACTTCAACAAGAATGTTTATTACAGATTCTGGATTCATGTGAAAACTTTTACATCAATTGTAAAAACGTAAGGATACAATTTTATAGGCATTTCCTCAGCTGTAATTTGGTAATCTTGCCAACTATTAAATAGCAAGTTAGAATTCATGTCTAGTTCTTACGATTCAGTTTCTACTGCAGCAAGAGTTGACAGATCAATAAATGCTGTGAAAAGTCTTAAAATCTTGGTTGTTTTTTAGAGATGAAACAGTTTAACAACACACACTGACAAAATGGGTAACTAAAAAGTAAGTGTTTTTGGAAGGCCAGCAGGTCCGGGGAAGGGCCCAGGGAGCCAGACGGAACCCCCACCAAGGTGGTTGATGCAGCCGACCCACAAGTGGCATCAGCCCGGGACTTTCCACCTGCCCAGGAAACAGACCCGGGACTTTCCACTTGGCCCCGGCTTTCGCGCTCCCCGAGGGGCGAAACCAACGGCTCTATGGCTTTCCCGCTCCCCGATTTCCCGCTCCCCGAGGGGCGGAACCAACGCAACCGGCACCGACATTGCCACAACACCCGAGAGATTACCAAAAAAGGGGCTGCTTCACACAGCAAGCACCTCCCCTGCGTCCACCCCTATAAATTTGGTTCGTGCCTGCACCCGGGCGCGACTTCCCTGGCCCCTTTCTCTCGGACCAATGAACCTCGCCTGGGAGCGTTCCCAAATAAAGCTTGCTTAAGTTCTCCTCCGTTTCTTGGTGCCGTTCCTTACATTTGGTGCCGAAACCCGGGAGGGGTACCCAGCCCCACAAATTACCGCGGGGCCACCCCTCACACCCCCTAGGGGACGACCGGGGACCTCTGCTCACCCACCCGATCCGGCAGAAGCGGGGTAAGTCCCTCCTTCGTTCCCCTCGACCCCCGGGGTCCCTACCTACCGGACTCCCTGTCCTTAGCCGCGGCCGCGTCAGGGAGTCCTCCATCCTCCCTGAGCCTCGAGCGGTTGTGGAGACGTCCCAACCGCCTGACTGCTCTCCGATCTGCCGTGACCAGAGATTGAGACCAGAGACGTCTCTCTCTTTCTCTGTTCACCCGGGGACAGACCGGAGGTCATGGGGACCTCAGAATCTAAACCAGATCCTAAGACACCCCTGGGGGTGTCTCCTGGCCAACTTTACAAAACTCGGCTTTTCTCAAGACCTCCGCCGCAGGCGGCTCATATTCTATTCCACCGAAGCCTGGCCACAGTACCCTCTAGACAATCAGTCTAAATGACCTCCTGAAGGGACTTTCGATTTCAACATCCTCCGCGATTTAGACAACTACTGCCGCAGGACGGGCAAATGGTCCGAGGTCCCCTATGTCCAGGCCTTCTGGTATTTACGCTCCCGCCCTTCCCTCTGCGTCGATTGTTCCACTTCCCAGATCCTTCTTGCCAAACAGACATCTCCTACATCCAAGCCCCTAAATTCCTTTGACGATGACCCCTCTCCACTAGCCGACCCACCCGAATCTCTCACCTCTCCCCACTCCAGAGCTCCTCTCCAACCCCCACCCTACCCTGGACCGGCTCCTCTCCCTCCCGCTCACTCCAGCGCCCCCCACCGCTCCCCCGCACCAGGCAATCTCCCCCTTAGCCCCGCCTTCCCCCGCTTCCTCTCCCTCCGTTGCTCTCCCACCACCACTCTCCTCGCCAGTGAGCTCACACACCCGCTCTCACCACCACGACTCCCAGGACCCAAACCTTCTCTGTCCCATAAGAGAGGTGGCCGGAGCGGAAGGATTAGTTAGAGTTCATGTTCCCTTTTCCCTCCAAGATCTCTCTCAAATATAAAAGCGATTAGGCTCCTTTTTCTGCCGACTCTTCCCGCTACATCAAAGAATTTCGCTACCTCTCTCAAGCTTACGATCTAACCTGGCACGACATCTTTGTGATCCTATCTTCTACTCTGACCCCCGACGAGAGGGAAAGAATTCAAACTGCTGCCCGAAACCACGCAGATCAGGTCCACCTCACTGATAACTCTATGCCCGTCGGAGCCACTGCCGTTCCTGGCACCGATCAGGGCTGGAGTTATCAGTACGGCCAAGACGGTCGCCGCAAACGCGATCTAATGATCCAATGCCTCTTGGCTGGTATGCAGGCTGCCTCCCACAAGATTGTCAACTTCGAAAAACTAAAAGGGATAACCCAAGAGCCCAATAAAAATCCGGCCATCTTCCTCAACCGCCTTACAGAGGCCCTAACTCTCTACACCCGCTTGGACCCTGACACCCCCGGAGGCGCAACGGTCTTGGCCACCCACTTTATCACCCAATCAGCCCCTGATAGCAGAAAAAAACTTAAGCGGGCAGAAGACGGCCCCCAGACTCCCATCCGAGACCTGGTAAAAATGGCCTTTAAAGTCTATAACGCCCGTGAGGATTTGGCAGAATCCAGCCGACAGGCTCGGATGCACCAAAAGGTGGCCCTCCAGACCCAAGCCCTCGTAGCCGCCCTGTGGCCGGCCATCTCCCATAGACAACATCCACGGGACCCGCCAAAGGCAACCCCACCAGGGGCCTGCTTTAAGTGTGGAAAAGAGGGACACTGGGCTCGCCAATGTCCCAATCCCCGGCCTCCTTCCAAGCCCTGCCCTGGCTGCGGGCTAACAGGCCATTGGAAGAGTGACTGCCCTATGGCCGGCCCTCCCTCAGCGCCTCCATGCGGAGGGCAAACCGACCCAACGGCCCTACCTCTCGAACTCCTGGGATTGGCTGACGATTGACAACACCCGGACTCGAAGACCCCCAACACCCTCGCCGAGCCCAGAGTAACGCTACAGGTAGCGGGTAAGTTCACCTCATTCCTGGTGGACACGGGGGCTACCTATTCGGTCTTGCCTACATATTCCGGGCCAGTTTTTCCTTCCCAGGTCTCGGTAATGGGCATCGACGGTAAGCCATCCTTCCCCTTCCAGACCGGCCCCCTTTCATGTTACATCGAGAGGTTCCCTTTTACTCATTCTTTCTTAGTCATACCGTCCTGCCCGGTTCCTCTGCTAGGTCATGATGTTCTCTTCCAATTAGGGGCCTCTCTCCAAGTTGCCAAAGTTGACCCTAAGGCCCCCTCCTCTCAACTCCTGCTCCCCCTCCTCGGTCTGGCAGCGGAACCCTCTCCCTCCTCTCTCTCTTCTCCCATCCTCCCCAATCTGATAGACCCCCAGGTCTGGGATACTTCAAAACGCATACTAGCAACCCACCACCCCCCTGTCCTAATCCGTCTTAAAGACACCTCCAAGTTTCCACCCAGGCCCCAATTCCCCATTTCTGAGACTCATCTAAGGGACTTGCGACCTATTATCACCAGACTCTTAGATCAGGGGCTCCTCGTCCCCACGGACTCGCCCTGCAACACCCCTATCCTGCCTGTCCGCAAGGCCTCAGGAGATTACCGCCTGGTCCAGGACCTCCGACTGATCAATGAGGCGATAATTCCCCTCCACCCAGTCGTGCCAAACCCATACACTTTGCTCTCCCATATTTCCCCGTCCACCACCCATTTTACGGTCCTAGATCTCAAAGACGCCTTCTTTTCAATGCCCCTACACCCTGATTCCTATTTCCTTTTTGCTTTCACCTGGACAGATCCGGATACCCAGGCTTCCCGCCAGCTCACCTGGACAGTTCTTCCCCAGGGCTTCCGCGACAGCCCCCACCTCTTTGGCCAGGCTCTGGCACGGGACCTCGCTTCCTGCCCTCTCACCCCCAGTATAGTCCTCCAATACGTGGATGACCTCCTCCTCTGTAGCCCATCTCTCAGCCTCTCAGAACAGCATACTGCTGATCTCCTCAATTATCTCGGCTCTCGCGGCTATCGGGTCTCTCCAGCCAAGGCCCAACTGTCTACACCCTCAGTAACCTACCTGGGAATCCACCTTACCCCCACAAAAAAGAGCCTGACAGCCGACCGCACCCAGGCCATCCCCAACCTCCAACCTCCAGAGACAGCTGACCAGATTCTCTCCTTTCTGGGCCTAATAGGATTTTTCCGACACTGGATCCCTAACTTTGCTCTTCTTGCTAAACCCCTATATTTAGCTGCTAAAGAAACCCCCCAAGGACCCCTTACCTCTCCCTCCACTGTTCGACGGGCCTTTCTCACCCTCAGAGACACCCTGATATCCTCCCCTCCCCTGTCTCTGCCTAACCCAGACCGTCCTTTCCACCTCTTTGTAGATGAACGGGTCGAAATAGCTACTGGACTCCTTGCCCAACCCGTAGGGCCTTCCAATCGCCCCGTGGCCTACCTCTCCAAATAACTTGACCCAACCATTCGGGGATGGCAACCACGCCTCCGAGCTTTGGCAGCAGCAGCCGAGCTGACCAAACAAACACTCAAACTGACCCTGGCCCACCCGCTGACTGTATTTTCCTCTCACCGACTGGCCGACCTCCTCGGCCATAAGTCTCTCTCTCTCTTGGGCCCCTCTCGCATCCAGGAATTCCACCTGCTGTTCATCGAAAACCCTGCCATCTCCCTTGACCTCTCCCCCCGCCTAAACACGGCCTCCCTCTTGCCCATTTCCGACACGGGGACCTCCCCTTCCCACTCCTGCCCCCAAGTTGTAGAAGCCCTCAGCCTGCCGAGGGAAGGACTCTTTGATACTCCACTGTTAAACCCGGACCGCACCCTCTTCGTAGATGGCAGCTCAATACTCGGCCCTGACGGACGCCGCCGGGCAGCCTACGCGGTAGTAACCATCTCAACCATTATCGAGGCCAACCGCCTCCCAGAAGGGACAAACTCTCAAAGGGCTGAACTGATCGCACTCACGCGGGACCTTGACTTCTCTAAGGGCCAAAGGGTCAATATCTATACAGATTCTAAATATGCCTTCCTGATTGCACACAGCCATTCAGCTCTTTGGAGGGAGTGTGAAGTTTTGACCACTAAGGGCTCCCCGGTGGTCAACGCCTCCCTCATCGCAAAACTCCTGGATGCCCTCCAACTGCCTGAGGAGGTGGCAATCATCCACTGCAGGGGCCACCAGTCTCCCTCTAACCCAATAGCACAAGGTAACTCAAAGGCCGACTCCGTGGCCCACAAGCTCACCAAAGGGGCCCCTCCAGCTCTGATCTTGTTCCTCACCTCAATCCAACACGCATATGACCCCCACGAAGAGACAGCACTACTATCCAAAGGGGTCCACAAGGACAACAAAGGATGGATTTTTATGGACAACAAAGTTGCCCTCCCTTCAGCTCAAGCGGCCAGCCTCCTATAAGACATCCACAAGTCCCTACACATTGGCCCAAAGGCAATGTTCCGTTTCCTAGATCCCTTCTTTTATATGCCTGGACTCAGAGATGCCATCTCAAAAACTCACGCGGCTTGCCAGACTTGTGCGTCCATCTCTCCACAAGGAGGCCTACGGCCCCGAATTCCTACTCACCAGATGCGCGGACACCAACCTGGCAAGGACTGGCAGACTGACTTCACCCACATGCCCTGCTGTAAACGCTTCCAATATTTCACCTTTTCAGGTTGGATCGAGGCCTTCCCAACGGCCCGAGAAACAGCAGATACGGTCTCCACCATTCTTCTCCAACATATCGTCCCCCAGTTTGGCCTGCCTATCTCCATCCAGTCGGACAACAGACCCGCCTTCGTCTCTCAGGTGGTTCAGCAGGTATCTGAGGCTCTTCAGATCACCTGGAGACTCCATATCCCTTACCACCCCCAGTCATCTGGTAAGGTTGAACGTGCCAACGGGATCTTGAAGGACCACCTCACCAAGCTGTCCCTTGAGGTCCATATCTCGTGGCCCGATTTGCTCCCTCTTGCCCTTACCCGAATCTGAGCCTCACCTCGGACCCCTACTGGTCTCAGTCCATTCGAACTGCTCTACGGCCGCCCTTTTCTCCTCCATAACCTACCAACCCAAAACCCACCCCTAGCTTCCTACTTCCCCTACCTGTCTCTGCTCCGCCACCTTCTCCGTGAACACACTGACCGCAACCTGCCGACGGTCACTGCCTCTGAAACTTCCCCTCTCCCTCTACAACCTGGCGATAGCATCCTCCTCAAAGAATTACACCCCCAATCTCTCAAGCCACGGTGGACAGGCCCCCATACGGTGATCCTCACCACTCCTACGGCAGCCAAACTCTTGGGACACCCCTCCTGGTACCATGTCTCCCGCCTTAAAATGGCCCCAACTCCAGAGACTTGGACGGCCCAACCGCTGGGTCCCACAAGACTACGGCTTGTCTGTCACCCTGTCTCTCCTCCTGCTGCTCCTCCTGCCACCCAGGACTCACCAGATGTCTCTATGGCGCTTCCATGTCCATGGGACATGGCAAGCTAAAGGTCGGACCCACACTCGAGTCTTGGGCACAGGGGACTGCCAACCAGATGGGTGCCAGGCCCTGGTGACAGTCCAGATCCCCATCTCTAACATAGAAGGTGTTCCCCTGGGTTGGTCCACCCCCGCTGTCTGCTTCACTTACGATCAGACCAGAGACTACTGTCAATGGTGGGATGAGACCTACGGGGGGTGCCCCTATCACTCATGTAACATCCATGTGGCAAAACTAGATACCAGGAGCTCGCTCCAACAATCCCACCTGCTCACCACAAATGGCAAGGGTCAATTATTCATTAACATCAAAGATCCCTGGGACACAAGATGGGTAAAAGGGGTACAAGGAAAAATCTACCGGTGGGCAACTGATGCCTACCCTGTGGGCTCTATCAGGGTCTTCCGCTCATACGTCAGAGTGATCCCTGAAATTATCCAGCACTTGAGCGAGCAGGCCACCATGGTCCAGGAGACAGAACAGGCCCTAGAACGCCAATTACCCCACCATGACCATAAGACGGACCCTTTTTCTTGGTTGGCCCTCATCCGCCAAGGGGTGCAAATGCTTAATCACACCGGAATAGGCAACATCTCTGACTGCTTTCTATGTGCCTCACTTGGCCGACCACCATTAACTGCTGTCCCACTCGACCAGCCCTTCACCTCTACCCTCCTTAATTCCTCCCAGAACTTACCTTTTCCCCCTTTAAGAGTCCCCATATTCCTTGATTTAGAAAAAAAGAACCTCACAATTTGCTATGGCAGCCGACCAAACTTAACTAATGATGCACTCCCTTGCAACTCATCCCTCCCTGTAACTACGCCAATGGGGGCCCCACCAGGTCTGTTCTTTTGGTGTAATGGCTCCCTTACAAAAGAGATCAACTCTTCCTCCCCCTTTCCATGTATCCCCGTCACCCTTGTTCCACAGCTCACATTATATGGCGAAGCCGAATTTCTCTCACTTACCACACAACTCTTCGGCCGACAGAAAAGGGCCATCTTTCTCCCTATGGTAGCAGGCATTTCCCTCGCCTCCTCCCTCGTTGCTGCAGGCATCGGGGGAGGAGCCCTGACACACAGTGTCTCAACATCCCGCAACCTAGAAGAGAAACTCCAGCTAGCCATTGAGGCCTCTGCCGCCTCCATCACCTCCCTCCAGCGCCAGATCACCTCAGTAGCCCGAGTTGCCTTCCAAAACCGACGCGCCCTGGACCTTCTGACAGCCGACAAAGGAGGTACCTGCCTCTTCCTACAAGAAGAATGCTGCTACTATATCAACGAGATAGGGGTCGTTGAGGACAATGTGGATGCTCTCCGACGCTTAAAAGAAGAACTCCAACGCAGGCAGCGACAATCCACCTCCCCCATCCCCGACTGGTGGCGGTCCTGGCTGACACCAATCCTAGGCCCCTTAATCCTTATCTGCATCCTATTCATGCTTGTCCCCTGTTTCCTCAGGTTTCTCCGCAATCACATACAAGAAGTATCTCGGGTGGCGGTGAATCAGATGCTACTCCACCCATATACCTTACTACCCACAGAACCCCCCGCTGCCGCCCTCCCCTAATCTCCGGACTGTTGGCCGCCCGACTCCCCTCCAGCGCCCCCATACAGCAGGAAGCAGCCAGAGAACAAACGTCGCCCCATTACACCAAAGAAGTCAGGATGTAAGGCCAGCAGGTCCGGGGAAGGGCCCAGGGAGCCAGACGGAACCCCCACCAAGGTGGTTGATGCAGCCGACCCACAAGTGGCATCAGCCCGGGACTTTCCACTTGCCCAGGAAACAGACCCGGGACTTTCCACTTGGCCCCGGCTTTCGCGCTCCCCGAGGGGCGAAACCAACGGCTCTATGGCTTTCCCACTCCCCGATTTCCCGCTCCCCGAGGGGCGGAACCAACGGCGGCTCTAAGGCTGATGCAACCGGCACCGACATTGCCACAACACCCGAGAGATTACCGAAAAAGGGGCTGCTTCACACAGCAAGCACCTCCCCTGCGTCCACCCCTATAAATTTGGTTCGTGCCTGCACACAGGCGCGACTTCCCTGGCCCCTTTCTCTCGGACCAGTGAACCTCGCCTGGGAGCGTTCCCAAATAAAGCTTGCTTAAGCTCTCCTCCGTTTCTTGGTGCCGTTCCTTACAGCTTTCTCATGCAAGAAGTTGAGACAAGCATAGACAAGTTTTCATGGGACAAGCAAACTACGTTGTTTGTAATCTGAAGATAAAGGTTCCCCTTCTGCAAAATCAGGTGAACTATACCTTGTATCACCATGAGAACTTTAGCCTTGAGGAGGCAGTTTAAATAGGTTAGCTAAGATTGGAGGAGGGAGCAACATGTGGCCTAGGAGGGCAACCATTTCCCACCCGCCCCACCCTAATTCAGAGTGGTCAGCCAAAGAAATTACAGCAAACAGGAGCAAAACATGCCAGACAGGTCAAGTTCTGAAGTCTTCATAATCATTTTGGCGCAGAGAGAAATAAAGATAAATAACAACTGAATTTTTCACTACAAACCTGTAAACTGCAGCATTCTACAGACATACTATAGAAACTCAGGTTGACTCTTTCCTAGTCATGATTAACCTGTGTACGTATGCCCAATGCTTTTCATATTTTTTGAAAAACCAAGTTGCTTATAAGGGGATCTGAACTTAAACTTCTCATGAGGTCTGCTTAAGATGTTATCTTTGTTAAGTTTGTGAGGTAAGGTTTTTTTGTTTGTTTTTAATTCCTGGGAAGAAGTGTAGAGAGACTTTTCCAAAAGGTAACTAAGAAACGTTAAGTATTCTCTGAGTCTTTGTTACATACAGTTGTATTCAAAATGTATTCCTAGTATGTCTGGTATACATACATATACACACGGAGATACCCCCATACACATGTAAAAAGAGAATCTAATAAAAGTTACCACACACAAATGCAAGTGAAAAAGAGTAAAACCAAACTGCACAGGGAATATATTAAGTATTTAACCAAAATTCTGCATAGTTTAAGCATAATCTAGAAAAACAAAAGTGAGCTCAAAAATCAAATTAAGTGACAATAAAGTCCATACCTAACAGTCCAGTGTGTACATCATCTTCATTCTTCAAATTTTCAGCATGTAACTCTGTAAGTACAAAAAGGGCTTGGGTAAAAAAGACAGTTTTATAATTTGAAAAGTAGCTCAAAGGCCAGAAAGACATTGTGGAGTTGTGGAAAGCACTCTGGAGCCCAAAACAACTGGGTTCAAATTCTGATTCCATTTACTAGCTAAGTGACCTTCAGTAAGCAAATAAGATGTCTTTATGAGTCAACTGCCATGTATATAAAATGGGAATTTTTATTCCCTAGACATTTTATGTAATGCGAATTACTAGGTTTTGAGTTCAGCTCCTTTCTCTACCCTCCAAAATAAGCACAGCTCAATGTGTCCTGCAATGTACTTCAACTTCTCAGGTTTTGTGACTTTATGAACAAAGGCAATCTTTCAGAGCAAAAGAATTAAACTACCTACAAGACAAAACTCTGAGCTGCTTTGAAAAAATGGGGGAGGGAAGTGATAGAGGAAAGAAACATTGGCACCCATATTTAACATTGACAATTTACACCCAGTATCATTGTTTGAAGAGGTAAAATTCTCATATTAACTTGCCAATCTGTCTTGTGCATGAAAATCAAGCATGGTAAAGTGTTAGATGCCATCTACACCCCACTAGGGGCTTGGAAGCAATGAGGAAAAGTAAAAACTGGAATTAAATAGATTTAATTCTACTTAGTGAAGTAAAATACTTGAGTGGCAATGTGTTGGGTGCTTTTCATACAACAAACTAAGGTATTTTTTCTTGTTTTAATTTTTCTTTTTCAGTAACTTAACCAAAGTCACACACCACTGAGAACTGAACTTTAAACTGACGTCTGACTCTTTCCACTGCAACATAAAATATCCAACCACATAATACATCTGTATAAGCTTTGGAAAACCTTTCAAGGCACATCTCTTTCTATTCCAACCTGGCCAATATTTCAACTTAAGACACGGAAAATAACACCATTAATCAGAGAAAGAACCTACTATCTTGCTCCTGCAACAGAACTTCACCACTACACTGGGTTGCAAACCTAATTCAAAACCCAAGAGGGTCTATTTTACCTATGCAAGTATAAATTTGGGTTGGGATGGAAATCCTTGTCCTTCAGCAATTCAACGTGTACAGAGGAATCAGTGGATTGTACATCTTTAACCATTTGTGGATTAAACGTGTATAACCTAATATTTACACTTTGCACCGTTCCTTTAATGACGGTTGTTATGCATTTTGCTTGATTTTGCCAATATTTTACCGCAAGTGTTCACCGACTTTAAGATATTTTTTCTTCAAGACTACCCACTTATCAAGACCTTTTCTTAAAATGGGTCTCCTGATCACGGACCAAAGTCCTCTACCTTTAAGGAAAGAGAAGACAAGGGAGAAGATCAAAGAAAGGTGCGGACGAGGACTCTGGATGAAAGCGGCTACCAGCTTGCCGGCCTTTGACGGAGCGAGGGCGACGAAGGGGAGAGCCACGTCCAGGCTCAACTAAAGTAAACTCTGGACACACTTTCAAGGCCTGGGCTTCATTCCGTACCTTTTACGATCAGGTAGGTGATAGCGAGAAGGAAGGCGAGGAGGATGGCAAACAGCAGCGAACAGAGAACTGAGAGGACCTGAACCGGCCAGCGCCGGGCTTGGGCTCTGCCGCCCGCATCCGCCGAGAAAATACCATTGCGTTTATCGGGCAGGGCGGGAGACCCGTCCCCATCTGGCCGGAGTAGCGAGTCCTTTCTAGGTTCCGATGACGCCCCGGCCGAGAACTCCGCCCGCAGGTCACGGGCCACTCGGTTGCATCCCTCCTCCTCGTCGACTTCACCCTCACCCCAGCTGTCTCCCTGAGTGAAAGCGGAAAACGCCGGTTGATCAAACGGGACAGCAGTGCCTAGACGGCGGCGAGAAGGGGCTGGGCGCCTCCCACTCTCCACGAACGACATGGCGGGAAAGACAGTTAGGTCCGCAGAGGTCAGGCGTCGCCCACCTGCCCCGCCCCGCGGTCGCAACAGCCAATCAACGGCCAGGCCCTCCACGGCCTCCACCACCTGGCCCCGGCGCGCAGGGGTGCACAAGGGTGCGTGGCTGGGCGAGGAAGGGCCGTGGGGCCCGAGAAAAGGCTGGGCGCCCCCGGACCAGAGCATGACCCTCAAGTAGTACAAAGGAAGGGGCGCAGTGAAGTGCGCGGAGAGAGACAAGCCGAGGCCCAAGGCAGCCGAGTGTCCTCTCCCTGCAGTGCTTAGTCCGGGCCAGCGATCTCCGCCGCCGCCGCCGCGTCATCTCCATGCAAGCTCGCGCCCCGGCAGCCCCAAAGCCGCACCTCCCCGATGCTCGGTCCTAGCGCCCGCCCATGCCCCTCTAATACACATTCCCGAACCTATTTGCTTTCTCTCTTCTTCCCCTCTACGCCTGCACTAGCCCCGGCTTCCACCATTAACGGCAGCTCACCTCGCCACGCCCTCGCCTCCCTTAACTGCCCTTTCCTCCTTCCCTGTCGCATTGTTCTCCCCGCCCCTACCACAACTTCCCTCCACACCGCTCGGCACGCCTCCTCCCCCCACCCCGGCGCGCGCTCGCCAGCTGGTGCGTACAGAGCTCGAACCCGCTCCTCACGACCCCTCCTCTCGCCTTCCCCGCCCCCTCCCTCCACCTCGAGCCCCGCGCGCGCGCATCCAGCCCCGGCCACCGCTAACGCTAGAAGCTGCTTACTCCACCCCCACCCCACCCTACCCCACCCCCGGCGGCCTCAGGTTTGCGGGGCGTACGTGACTCGGGCGGGGGGTGAAGGTGGCAGGCCCCCACTGCCCCACCCCCTACGGGGTGAGGCTGTCTAAGCTCGGGAAGCTGGGATACAGTTGTCTTCCCTTCCCCGGGGGAAGTTGGTGGAGTTTTCCCGGCAGAGGAGTCGGCGCAGAAACTTCCTCCGTCCCCCTATTCCCCCCTCCATGCAGGCGACGCCGAGTGAGGCTGAGGCTGGGGGCGAATCGCCGAAGAGCTGCGTGTCGGCAGCGCAGTCTGATTGGACAGCGGGGAAGCCTGTCAGCTTATTGGCCCCGCTGATCCCGCCCCGTAGCGCAGGGCAGCCTTTAACCTTTAGCCCCAGTGGGCGCCAGCCACTCAGATCGCTTCTTGTTGGTATGTGTAGCGGCAGTGGCCGCCGGCGGAGCAGTCTGAGTCCGACGATGAGGCCGGGGACGGGAGCCGAGCGTGGAGGCCTCATGGTGAGTGAAATGGAGAGCCATCCTCCCTCGCGGGGTCCCGGGGACGGGGAGCGGAGATTGTCCGGCTCAAGCCTCTGCTCCAGCTCTTGGGTCTCTGCTGACGGCTTCCTGAGGAGACGGCCCTCGGTAAGGGATCGGTGGGGCAGGGGGAAAGCGGCACAATGAAAAACGGAGTCAGAGACAGGAAGCTTTCTCCAGGAGGAGAAGATGAGAGTGGACGAAGGAAGAGCTCGAGATGGTGGGATATGTTCCGAGGGAGAGAAATGGGAGGGCGGGGATGCACAAAGGAAAGGAAGTGGGACCGTGGAAGTTCCCAGTGGGTTTGGCCTAGGCAGATGCGCGGTGGAGGTGCTGGGCCCTAGGCGGGGTGAGCATTTTGGAGAGGTAGGCCCGATTAAGCAGGCGGGGGGAAGGCAGAGACTTTCTTCGGTAGACTTTAATAGAGGCTGCCAGAATTTCTTCACTAGTAGTAGTGTTGTCTGCAGCGGGGGGACAGCTGGGAGAATTGGCAGGAGATAATTTCCTGCTTTTAAGACCTGTAACAATAGACACACAAGTAAAGAAAGTAGTTGTCTTATAAAAGCGCGTTAAGATGGATGAATTAGTTGTTTGCATTTAGTGTCCGTGAGTGACAGACCTCATTCTTTGGGTTTTTTGTTTTGTTTTGTTTTTTGCAGGAGTAATTTTAGCTGTGTTAGAGATTCTCTTAGGAAATAATATGTTTGCTTGTTAGGAGGGAAGTGTCCCCGGGTATCCAATACTGTTTGTTTTGTGTAAGACCAGCCCTCATCTGAGTTAATTGGGTAAATTCAGCGTTTTAAAGCTTAAAATCATCTTAGACATGAATTTAAGAATAAATGAAGTTATAAAATAAAAATAGTTGACTAGCTGATATCTGTGTGAAGTAGGACAAAGTTGTGGTTTTCACCATAACAGTTAAGTTGGCCTTCACATGCATTTCCTCCCAGTTTAACAAACTAGTTGGTAACTGATTAAATCAGCATACTTAAAACAACAACAACTACGAATGAGGTGTCCAGTGATGATTTTAATTTTTTCCATTTTGTTCTGAAATTTGGTCAGGTGCAAGCTCATAAATACTGGTGTTGTACATTTTATTTAAGACAAGAAAGTATAAACTAACTCAGTAATTGAATCACACATTAGCCAGATATTATGTCATGCATATAACTGATTTGTAGAAATCAGATTTTTGAGAAGCATTTATTGGTACTTACTAATTTTTAAATTGTCCCTCTTTTTCAGATGGGGCACCCTGGCATGCATTATGCCCCAATGGGAATGCATCCTATGGGTCAGAGAGCGAACATGCCTCCTGTACCTCATGGAATGATGCCGCAAATGATGCCCCCAATGGGAGGACCACCAATGGGACAAGTAAGAATGTTTTGTTTTGTATTTCTTTGTTTACTTTTGCCCATGGTATTCTTGTGTCAAAGAATTTCAAAATCTGGGTCAATACTTACAGCTGTTTAAGTTTCAGTTTATGCCAGAATAATGTTTTTAAGTGAAATGTTGTATAATCATGACAGTAACCAAATTTTGAGTGTAATGAAAAATCTGTATAAGAGATTTACTTTCTACAGCAACAAAATTGAGTTGTTTTTGTTTGTTTTTTTAAATTTAAAAGTAGCAAAGTACATGTAGGCTTTTTAGTTTAATGACTTTCCCCCCAAGTATGTCAATTGAAGTAAATATGCTATGTCAATATAATTTTTGTTGGTGGACCTTGTACATGCATAGAATCTGAAAACAGCAGTTGTTTAGGCCTTTGGCTTAAGATTAATTTTATTCCTGAAAAAGCTTCCTGGGGGGGGGGGGGGGTGTGTGTGTGTGTGTGTGTGTGTGTGTGTGTGTGTGTGTGTGTGTGTGTGTGTGTGTGTGTGTGTGTGTGTGTGTGTGTGTGTGTGTGTGTGTGCGCGCGCGCGCGCAATGGGGGTGGAGGTGGGAAGGTTCTACTCTGATTTGGTTCTTCATAGGACGGTGCCAAATAGGTAGTTTATTTTCCACTTATACTATTTTGTTTTTTTAAAATGATTTTTGCTTCTGCACTTCTGCTTTTGAGCTGTCCCTTCCATCTCCAGCATAAATTGTAAACATTTTGTGGGAGTGATTTGGACCAAAAGGTTTTAATGCTGACTCAATGAGTTCAATAGAACTTAATTCCTAGAAAAGCATCCAAGAAAGGTAACAGGTTCAGTTACCGTAAATAATTTTATGCCCCCTGTTAGGTTCTATAATACACATATCCTTTGGTGGCTGGGTTCTTTCCATTTAGTGTTTCAATAAATCATCAAGTATTTAGGGTAACAAAATATTTTGGAAAGCCAGTCAATTAGGTATGATCTTTCTGCCAGTTGGGGGCATCATTTGCTTTGATAATCATTTAAGCCTTGATGGTTTGAATTATTGGTGAAATTGTAGTGGAGAAAGGAGCTCGCTCTGTGTGTATGTTTTTGTTTTTTTTTTTCTTAAGAATAGAAGGGCTTAATGTCAAGTGGTTTTCTTCTTTTTTATTTAAGGTATTTAAGAGTATAGCCCTTAATTTTGTATAAAAAGCTTTATTCAGAGGCACCAGGCCCAAAAGATTCTGCCTGTAGGAGTTCTTTAAATAAAAGAACTATTTATTCTGTTACTCTAGGATAGCACAAGTTTTAAAACTCCCTAGGTGATGGAGAAACAACTCTGATTCCTCTTCTGTTTCTTTCCATCTCTAAGCAGCAAGGAGCTCTTCTTGTTTTCTCAGTAGAGCTGCTCTAACTAGATAATGAGCTTTAAAAAATATTTATTCTTTAAATGCTCTGGTTCTTATTTAAAATTAGTTTCTTTCCACAGAAAGATAAAATAAAACAATTTGCTACTGCCAGATGCTTCTCTCTTTTCTGGGGCCTTCTGTTTCCATTGGGCCAATCAAGGTAAGTTTTGCAAGGGATTGACCTGCTTGCCCTTGCTGTATTGGTGCTGTTGCACTACCAAAACCAAGATACCAGCTAGTCATTTTGAGTAAAATGCAGATTTTATTTTTTAAGTACTCATGTATCTCATTGACATAAGCTGGTCACAGTTTGCTCTATGGCCCTTTCTCTTTAGCTCTGTAGTGACCATCTTCCTAGTAAGGTTATTTGCTACTTGGTACACATCCATTCAAATACTCTGAATTTTACCTTGTGGTTTTCTTCTACTTCTTTCCTAGACCAGTATATGCCATGTGCCTTTAAGCGTACCTGACTGTTTAGATGTTCAGAAGTCTCTCTCTGTTGGCTCCTGTTAGGATAACGATTGAATGACTTAAGAATCCAGCTCTGAGGAACTCAAGAGAATACCCATTTTTTTTTCCCTTAGATTATTCCTTTTTTTCCTCTTGATATCTAACAAATATGGGGCCCAAGTCTTGGTAAAACAAATTCTTGTTTTAGCTTTGATAACAGAGTGGGAGGGCATGGATAATATAAACAGTCATGTATTCAGAAATCTAATTTAAAGCCCTATAAACAACTACCTTAAAATAAAAGTTGATAATTCGCAAACTTGATCCTTTTTTCTGCATCATGTCTTCTGTCTACCCGCCCTCAGAAGTATAAGTGAGCAGTAAGTGATCAGAAGATAATGAGAAGAAGCAGGATGCCTATATAGCTCACTGCAGTGACACAAAGTTGGTAGGGTTCTGTCATCAAATTTTAAATAGTTAATTCACAAATTCTTTAGACTTTGCAATTGAAGGTTATGGAACCTTCATGTATATTGCCTAGTTCACATTAAGATCTCATTCTGGGACCAGCTGAGGACTAAAATTGGTGGCAGTCTTACTTGCTAAGTGATTGTGGTCTTTGGGATGTTACTGAACATGACATGAAATTTTAAAACTTGTTTGTAAAATAATATGCAGACTGGACATAACAGTCTACAGAAACCAGAGTTTGTACTTTTTGAAATGCAGCAGATGATTTAGATTAGAGGAGTAGCATGTTTGTTTTAGTTCAGGAGATAACCTAGAATGCCTTTTTAGAATTTAGGATGAATCTATTAGTAGTAATAGATATTTGGAAATTATCAAATAGGTCTTAATAATATTCTTTCAAGTTTATCCTGTAGGTTAAACTTGCCTTTCTTATTGTACATTAACTTCAGATGGGAAAGTTGTGCTTCTACTTTTACAGAGTTATAGGATCTTACAGTTGGAAGGGACCTTACAAGTTTACAAATGTTAATGATAAAATAATTTTCCTGCTTGGTGGCAGTAGAGATTTGTATTAAGATATAATTATGTATGAAGCTGTCCTCTTTCTCTATGTGTATTGTAAATAATGTTTTGCTTTAAAATATTTTCACGTCTTATTCTTTTGTTGTCTTTTCTACAGCATAAACCATCCTTATCACAGGCAATTTGGCCTTCACTTAAGCCCAAGAGTCTTTCTGCCTGACTTTGTCTTCTTTCTTTAATTCTTAATTTTCCTCTTCTTTTAATGAGAAGAGTAAAGTAAAAGAATTAAGGTCCCTTTCAGCTCTAACAACCTATGATTCAGTTTAGATCATTTGATAAGGATAGGTGATATGTATAAGATTTTATGGGTTGATATGCAAGTAAAAATAGGAAATTCTTTTAGTAATGCCCCCCTAATTCTAATTATTCATTATTTTTTTCTTGTTGCCTTTGTTCAATAAACTGATAAATGAATAATTCCTCTTTAAAAATAAGTCAGATTTTCATGTTCTCGTACTGAGTAAGGCGGGTTTTTATAGACCTTATTTCTGTTCCTGCTGCTATCTGAGCTTAAATCATTACACTCTCATGCCTAAGATACTCTTTACAACTTTTGAGCTGGTTTTCTTGCTTCAAGCTTGTCCCCCAAAAAACTCTTTTTAGATTTCAATGAGTTATCTCCTTGCCGTAGAACTTCCACTGTTTTTCTGTGCCTATAGCGTAATGTCTACGTTCCACAATTTAACTTTCAGTTATCTCCCATAGTATATAATTCAGAGCACGATTCTGAGCTGCATGTCTTCACATTCCCTAATATGAACGCGGGCTGGTCTTTTCATGGTATTTTGAGTAACTATATTAGTTCATGACCAAGGTTGTGCTGTTTTTCTTGCTCTCCTGCCCCCCAGCTCTCTACTACCATGAGCTTTCCTTTATTTACCTAAATTCTGCCATTTCAAGTCCTGCCTTCTCCAAGAGGTCCTCAACAATAAATTTTCCCAGCATATACCTCCCCTTCAGATTATTAAAATAAAATCCTACGTAATCCGCCCATAACTCTTACTATTTCACTTATTTTAGCACTTGTTTTGTTTTATTATGGTTTATTTGCTTTGCCTTTCCAACAGTTGTAAGCTCTTAGGGGGCAGGGGCTATGTTCTGAACTTTTAAGAAGTCTATAGGTGCTGAGCACAGTTCTTGGCACATCATGGGTGCTCAGTAAATTACTTGTTGAATGAATGAAACAAACGCAGATACCCTTTCCTACAATATAAGCCAGAAAGTTAGTCAGTGTTACATGTGACTTTTCAGCGGTTACTTATGACTTCACACTGTTACCACTTATTCTTGTTTTTAGGGTCTGTCTCTACTGTTGATTTTCAATTTGACAAAAATGGAAGATAATTAAGATGAAATAAGTAATTTTTGTTTGGTGAATAAAACTAAAGAACTTCCATTTACTTTAAATTACAGGCAAATGTATTTCTGTCTGTATGACTTCATTGGTGATCATCTCTTTAAGTTTTACCAGATTTTTCCATACCCTAGGGAGAAATGATGATTTGGAATATAGGCCTTCCAGAGAAATCCAATATATTGATTGGTGTCTTAGATTTATCTGACTGACTTGATAAATTGTTATGCTGTTGTTGCTTGTGAGTTATCCTCACTTTTGGGTGTTATAGGGTCCTTGCCATTGAATTGAACATTAGCCAGTGAAAAAGATTTTTTTTTTAGCTTATCTGCTCGTAGATTGTTGAATCTAGGTAACTTTCTTTATGTATTTATATTACCTAGGTGAGTGCATTTTAAAACATAGATTGACCCATACCTACTGTGTTGGTATAACTTTTGGGCTGTGTATATGGTTAGATTTTGATAGGTTTTAGTT
Organism: Pseudorca crassidens; assembly: GCF_039906515.1. NCBI lineage: Eukaryota > Metazoa > Chordata > Mammalia > Artiodactyla > Delphinidae > Pseudorca > Pseudorca crassidens. The sequence goes on from NC_090301.1 coordinate 77,554,344, forward strand.
TCATTATCTTTAGATAGCAACTCATTTAAATATGAACTCATCTATTCAAAAACTTCAACTAGAGTAGTATTTCTGAGTATATCGGGATTACTTGAAGAGATGTAAAAAGACCATGTCACTTTGGAAGAATGAACTGCACCCCTCCACCCCTTTGAGATTCGCAGGGTGCAGTATTTTCTAAAGATGCTAAGAAGTCTTGCAGAAGCCTTTTAAAACTTTTTACTTAGTATTTTTCGGTTTTAGTTGGCCATCTTCCTCTCCCCCACTTCCACAGTCTCCCTTGCCCCCGTTATCTGTTTATTTTGCTTTGTCTAGCACATTGCATAGAACTAACACTGCCTGTAATTAACATTTTGCGAGAAAAGCTGAATTGGGATCACTTACCCATTTAGTCTGCTCTTCAGGATAAAAGGGCAATGTGGAAATCAGTATTAACACACATAAATGTAGCAGCTCATAGAGTTGTAGAGTGCAACAAATGTATTCATTAATGGTGGAATCAGAAAGGAAAGAAAAAAAAAGGGACTTCCCTGGCAGTCCAGTGGTTAAGACACCACTCAGGGGGCACGGGTTCCATCCCTGGTGGGGGAACTAAGATCCTGCATGCTGCGCAGCCTGGTCAAAAAAAAACCAAAAAAGATCTCAATGGGTTAACCTGTTGGTTTTTGATTGGGTTTGTTAGAAATGTTGATGACATGACTTCCAGTCATTATCAAGTGGTATATCAGTAGATAGTGCACATTTGGCATCTACTTATATCCATAGCTATGCACTTGAGTTTTTGTTTGTTTTTTTACCTAGAGAAAGAATTAGCCTAAGTTGTGAAGGTTTCTAAGTTGGAATGAGTAGATATACACTGTCTCATTTAAAGTTGTTATTAGTCTTTCATTCTTATTTCCTATTTCCATATCTTCATATTTCCATTGTCAGGTCAATTTAGCCAATAGACTTTGCCCATTTTCGTCAATAGACATTTAAGCCTCTTCTTGACCGTGTATTAGTACAAAGGTGAACACTGTATATATATCATGCACTCAGGGAACTTACAGGTATCACTCAGGTGCCTGGCCACACTGTTTTCTCATCTTTTAACTGCTGATTTGACTGTCACGATACTTGTAGACATTCGAATATTTAGTGGAGATGAATCTTTTATATTTGTATTCTTTTTCTCCCTGGGCAAGTCGTCATGTTTCTTCTACTTATTAAAAAAAGTTAAGTATAGTTAGCGGTTACTAAAGATGTGGTATTTTGTATGACAGGCTTGAAAGAAAATCCTCTATCTGCTTCTTTCTTACTTGGGGCACTACACTCAAAGTGGAAATCTGAATCTTCTCCAAATCTGAGTGTTGCTGTTAGCCGTGTCTCTTAAAGGACTAAACATGCCAGCAAGTGAGAACTGAGTTGAAATACAGTTTGCTTTATCTTAGGCTTTCTTTTTTTTTTTTAAACAAAATTTTCATCTCATTTATCTTAGACTTTTTTTTAACAAAATTCTCAAATCTTATTTATTAGCTCCTGATCTGTTTGGGTTAAGACTTTTTAAATTATCTTTTGATTAATGAATGAGCATTAAGTTTCTGTTTGAGAACGTGGGCTTGGTATACTTTCTTTGGTCATTGGGTATCAAGAAAGTTGTTAATTCTCTGAAAGATGATTTTTTTTAGTACTTTTAAGATCATTACATATTTATGATCATATATTTGTTGAATATAATAGAAAATTACCCTCTCTTTCCTTATACAGAAATAAGGGCTAGTCATAAAGTTGTCTACTACAAGTGTTTGAGTCTCTGCTATGTCTATGTAACTCTCTTCTGTACGAGTAATACTTACATAAATTAAACATGCTCTTTGTCCTAAAGGTGCCCACAATTGAGAAGGAGCTAAAAATTTTCATATGGACAAATATTTAATGATTTAGCTAGATATAATACTGAATCTAGTTTAAAGGAATTGGGGAAGAAGATAGTAATAGTCTTGTGTTCCTCTGTACTTGCGTTCTGGAGGGCTCATGTCCAAAAGGAGGTTTAGATGATTTTTAGAGTAAGTTTTATAAAATCTTTGGTTCTATATGACTTGAGACACCACAATCTGTGTGTGTATCCACAGTATGTTTAGAGCTTTTTAAAATTCAAGTGATACAATTCATTTTTATTCAGCTCCTTTTCTAAGTTTTTGTGTCACATATCAACACCCAGTGATTTTCTTTTTATATTTTCTGTACCCTCATTTAAGAAGTTTGGGGTTTAGCAAGAGACAGTGGACTAAATAATTTAAACTATTTACTTGCCTTTTTTTCACATAGTTTTGTTTTTTAAGGTTTCAGGGAATAGAACTGTGATACCTAATCTGTGTTAGAATTATAATTTTTATCAGATGTTTGTATATAACTGATTCATATACCCTATTGAATTTGATCCTCCTGACTGAAAAGTGGATTGGCTAGATAGATGTCCAGTTTATAGATAGGAATAGGAAGGCCTAGAGAGTTGAGTGAATTGTAAAGCGACATTGAAGAGCCAGCACTAAATGTGATCCTTAATCTGGGATTGACTTCTCATTACGTGTGTTGATTCCTACTGAAGGTGATGGTTTTACAGTATTTACTAGATGCCTTTAAAGAACCAAAGTGCCTAACTAACAGATAGCTAGGGAATAGATGAGAGAAGGGGCAACATGAGAGATACTTTCATTACATGAGTTGAAGGAGAGCAGTGGTAATAAAACAGCTTTCATTTATTGAGCACTGTTCTAAGTGCCTGTGTGTATTCATGTATCATTCCATTTAATCCCTACAACAGTCCTATCAGATAAGTACTATTTTTTCCCCCATGTTGCAGGTGAGGAAATTGAGGGTTAAGTAAAGTTGCCCAAGATCACATAACTGGTGAGTGGCCAACTGGGGTAGGAATTCTGGCAGTCTGAATCCAGAGTATACTCAATAGCTGTACTAGGCTGCTTCCCTATATAGCAGTATGAGATTATGCCATGTTACACCTCCTTAGAATTTGAAGGAATAGTGTATACTATAGTGAATTCTAAAGTCTCCAGGTTGAGAGAATTTAGCAAACTAAATAATTTTGAATACTGGCAGTTGATTTATTAAATGGTAAGGTTCTACTCCCTGTGGGAGCACTTTGTGCAAATAATGTCTATTTTTTATCTAAATGTTTCTTATATAAGAAAATGACATGTTTTGAGTTTATATATAACTGTAGATGAAGAGGAAGTAAGGTTAAATGATTGTCCGAAAATTAAGCCACTTTGGGTTGTTAAGGACATGCCTTTAAACAGGTATTTCCATTTATTTCCAATTGAATGAATATTTAGTTACATTCAAAGATGTAGTTTTTGCATTTATTCAAAACTTAATTTTTTGCATTCATTTATGTATTTGTTTATAAGGTAAGTTAGTGGTGTAGGGAATAGTTGTTTTAAAATACTGTGTGCTTAATGTTAATAGCCTCTGTAGAGTGTATTTGTGGAATTGACTTTAGCACATTTAAAAGGAACAAGTATAAAGGCAAGAATCAAACTTTTTAGGTAATCAATTTGTAGCTACAGGTTGGCAGCAAGAGTGATTTTTAAAAATCAGCCAAATTCAAGAGTTAATATTTAGACAAAAAATAGGTTAGATTGTGTGATTTCTTTCCAGCAGGAAAAACTTCAGGAAATAATTATGAAGAAAAGAACTTTTGAGGTACCCACATGAAGATGTACACTTTTGTTTTCATATCCTAATAAAATTGGGCTAATTTACATTTTGTATAACTAATTTGCTGTAGCACTGATAGGATTACTTTTATTACTGTACCTTTTTTTATAATTCAAATATCTAGAGTGATCAATGAATCATGCTTGTTTTTATCTAACATTAGACATTTTCTAAACTGGGATGCTAAGAATGACTGAGCGGATTCTGTGGTGCTCCCTAGTTTTTACTCATTTTTAATTTTCTTCAAATGGGTGATTCTTAGAATTTTCAAGAGATTCTTCTTGATTTAACTTTTATCATTAAAAGAAGAGAAATAGAAACATCACTCAGATCGTTGGCCACTTTGAATAAAGCATATCAAGTTGTATATCTGAGTTACTTTTTAAAGGTGCCAAAGTGTCCATTAAATTTAGATGTTTAATATTTTAGGCAATTTAGCTTACATCTCACATATATGTCTTTCACCCATAACCATTCTTTCTCTGTCTCCTAACAACTGAAATGCTTAATTACAGCACTTAATATATTTGCCAAAGTAGCTTAAATGGAAATTTATGAAGCTCTACAAGGTTATTGTAATTTTATACCGTGCTTCACAATAAGCTTAGTATGAGCTACCACTTTGTAGCTTTAAGAATGATCTGGCTTGTGGAATTTGTTGTGGCATTACTGTAGCAACTATGTTAAGAATTTGTCCCTGTAACCATTTTGAACCAACATCCTGTTTTCATTGAATTTAAGATGTCATCATTGATGAGACACTCCATTATATTAGGTGCCCTGTGTGAGAAAAAAACAAATGAGAAGTCTACGAATAAAGCTGGGATGCCAAAGGGCTATTCCCTCCGTGTGAAGCAAGAAGTAAATCTGCTATGGAAAAAAGGACAGCAAAGTAACTTGAATGTCTCAACTTTGTTTATTGGGCAAAAGGAGGGAAAAATCACTTCTGATCAGGATTTAAACCACACGCCAATTCTCTCATAAGCTTGCAGCCTATATTCCCATTATCAGTGTGGTGTTAAAACAAGTAAATAAATAACTTAGAAATTTTTAATGGTCTCAGGTTGATGGTGCTGCCAAGTGACTGGCTGAAGTCAACACAAATCCTCTGAAAGAATTCAACTTCAGTCAGACGGGTTGACACATGCATCTCCATATTAGGTGTATCCTAGAATTAATGAAAAATGGAAATCATAACATTTCCGCAAAATAGATTCCTCAGGCTTTGGGAAACAGGCCAAATTCTTGTAATAGCTTTTCATAAAAACATAGTATTTTGCATATTTATATTTTTGTTCTTTGGTTTCATGTTAATAACATCACAGTTTTGCTTTAGAATTATCTATTTACTTTTAGAATATTCGGTTGTACATAATTTAAGAATCTTGCCAATTTTTGTCAGGTTGAACAAGCTTAACTAGTTGCTACCCCTCAGAATTTACAGAGATACAGAGGGAGAATTTAGCTTTTTATTTGACATTAAATCTCATTATATAACCGATACCATGAGTTCTAGTCTAAAGGCAAAGTTTTGAGATGTTTTAAAGTTTGAAGTGTGGGAAGAAGAACAATTGAGAGAACTCTGTCAAATTCTGTTCTTTAATGATTTTCAAATATTGTTTGCTGTGTCATTGCCTGGTCTAGTAAACATTTGTTATATGTAAGCTCTTTTGTGCTTTGGTTTTGGATGGGCTTTGATCACTGTGTCTCTTATGAAGTAGAGTACTTTAATTTGAAATTACATTTATTTGTACAGTCATTTGTACTGCTATCGTGTGGAAATGCTGTGTTGCATGATGGAGATTTTTCCCCCTTTTTAAATGTCTTTAATTCTTTTTTTAAGATTTAGCACAGAATTCTTCTAATTTACATTTTTAGTTTTAAATACATCATTCCAGAAAGTTTGAAAGTAGAATGAAAAATAAATAACCCATATTCGATCTCCCTAATTATCATTTTTGGTATATTTTATTCCAAATTTTATTGTGTGTACATCTCTGTTTAAAAATTTTAATCGTAGTGTACACACAATTTTGATTGTGACTTTTTTCTCTTAACATGGAGTCAGAAGCATTTTTCATGTTGCCACAAAGTCTTTGTAGTCATAGTTTTGATATTTGCTTAATGTGGAATTTCTTTTTCTTTTCTTTTAATTGGAATATAGTTGATTTACAATATTATGTTAGTTTCAGGTGTACAGCAAAGTGATTCAGTTATACATATATATGTATGTATCTATATTCTTTTTTTGGATTCTTTCTCATAGTTTATTACAAGATACTGAATATAGTTCCCCGTGCTATACAGTAAATCCTTATTGTTTATCTATTTTGTGTATGGTGGAGTGCATCTCTTAATCCCATACTGCCAGTTTATCCTTCCCCCCACAGTTTTTAATTCTTATGAGAAAATACTTTGATTCATTTTTCTCTTAAGTTTTCAAATTTCAGGTTCTCCATTTAGATTAGAAGTCTAGTTTTTGGACATGTTATTAGCTTTTGATTTTATATGCAGACCATTTTAATAGCAGGCCATTTCTCTCTGTGGCCCACTGTGCTTCCCCCCATAATTACTTAGTTCTTAAAAGAATTCAAACATATTTGCTATTAGCCTAAAGCAGAATTAATTGTGAGGGTATATCTGTTGAGGGGAGAAGGGGAAAAAGCCTAGTTCTCATTCTGTTAGTTTGAGTTGTAGATGCTTGTCACTGCTTTGTTTTCAAATTCTGCACTTTTATTTTTGTCAACTATTATTTGACCTGTATTTCAGGTTCTAGTCACATTTCTAGTCAAGTTCTTGTTTAGTGATGTTTTAACAGTTTATTGAATATTTTGTGGAACAAAAAGGCTTTTTTGGTTTTTTCATCCATTAGTACCATGCTACTTCATTTTAATGATAAGTTAGCCTGGTTTTGCTTCATGAGTTGACTTTCAAAAGTAATAAACGTCAGTGTTCAAGTGTTTTCTACCTTAAGTAGGCTTTATATATTCCTGTTGACCAATATGCTTATTTCTTTTTTGTTGTTCCTATTTCTCAGATTGTTCATTTAATTTAAAACTGTTGAATAACTGGTTACCTTGTTCCAGGACCTATGATTGTTTTGTATAATTTTATCTCCCTTCATGTTTTCCTTACATTCGTTCATATTAAGATTAAAGTTATGATGTGAGATTATACTAATATATGTGAACATTGTGTCAGAATCCTTTGGAAATTTATGTTAATCTTCATGATTTTTATTCATACTAAGTAGTGAAGATTGATTCATAGATTTGGATAACAGTTATTGGTAGATGAGTTTAAGCCCCCAAACTAATATATTCTTTCCCCAGATATGCATGTGTGTATGTGCTTTATTAAGTTTTTCTTTATAAGAGACAGCATAGATGACTTGAGTTAGAAAAATCTGTTTTTTATGTATTTGTTTAAAGTCACTGAACTATAAGCACCTTTGAGCTAGAAGTTTTAAAAAGACCAGATGGCTATAAATATTATTTAATCAGATATTAAAAATCAAAGGTGAGAAACACTGAAAAATTTTTTTTGCCTTGCTCCAAAGAAGAGAAAAACATGGGTGTTGAGTTAAAATTAAAAGGAAATCAATATTCTTAAATTTTAAGTTACAAATAACATACCATAGTCTAAACTTTTAAATGTATTAAAATAATTATGACAATACATATAAATAATGACATAAGTATTAAAATAGGTCATTAAAAAAATACTTCATTCATTCAACAAGCACTTACTAAGCATACTATTCATGTAGTGTAGTATTCACTGGGTTTTAATCCTAAGTTGTACATATTAGTTTTAATAACCAGATAGATTCTTAAAATCCTATTAGGTGCTTTGGTCTTATATAGTAATCTTTTTTTACTTTTGTTCTAGATGCCTGGAATGATGTCTTCAGTAATGCCTGGAATGATGATGTCTCACATGTCTCAGGCTTCCATGCAGCCTGCCTTACCGGTAATCTTGTGAAAGTAACTGTTTTCTGTGATGTTTTGATTTCTTTTGTCTATGAGATAACATACGTATTTTGTAGGCAATCATGTTAGCTTTTTAAGTGCCTCCTAAGTACTACACGGTGGGAATTACATGGACTTTTATTTTTAGTTTCTTGAATCCAGGCATTTACATTTTTTCCTATATTTATATTATAATTGTTGTACATCCTTAGTTACTAAGTTAATTCTACATTAAACAAGTCTAGAATTCTAAAAAGCATAATTCCTTAGCCAGAAGCACTTTATTGTTCTTGTAGCGTTCTAATCTGAAAGAGCAGACGTTTGCTTTACCATATACTAATTAAAAATTGATAGGATGTGATTTAATACTAGATCCTAAATTTAGAAATCAGAAGATTTCATTTGAAATCCACATTTCATGAGACTTCAGCTGTGGCACATTACTTAGAAAAATCTTTGAATACTCTTATCACCCTTATTGGGTGGTATAGCAATATAGAAATCATTATGATATTCAAGTTAGCATGACTTATTTATTAGTTATAATGAACAGATGTGGCATACTCCACTGGGGTAGGCTTTCAGTGTCGTATCCAAAACCCCTAGGGCCAGATACATTTCAATTTTTTTTTATATTATAAAGTAATACATTGCATATAGTATATAATAATTATGTAAAAATTTCCCACGGGATCTTGGGCCGTGCACTTTAATTTCTAACACAATATTTCTAAAGCAGAACTTAAAGATACTCATTCTGATGTGGGATAAATAAGACTGTAAACAGTTCATATCATTCAGGATAAGTTTTGCCACTGATGAGTTTTGGTGCCAAACTTAAAAAAAAAAAAAAACTTGTTTTTCAGAGCTTTTTGGATCTTAGAATTGTGGGTAAAGGGTTGTGGATCTTTATATAACCGATAATTATATAAATAAAACACTTAAGATTAAAGTGCTTCAGTAGTCCCAGATTACTGCAATTTTTTTTTTTTACAATTTATAGCAAGCTCAGGGAACTGAGATCACTAAAACTTAACCAAGAATCTTTGAGTCAGTGGCTAGAGAATTGATACATAGAGGGGACTGATTATGCTTTAAGAGAATCGTATATAAAATACAGTTTAAGCAAGGTGAATGTTACTAATTTCATTTTTATTCTTACAGCCAGGAGTAAATAATATGGATGTAGCAGCAGGTATGTATACCATTTATGGTGATATATATTAGACTTAATTTGGACAGTAGCAACCGTGTTACAGTGAGGAATAAAACAGTGTCTCTTGGGCACTATAATCAGCTCCTGATTCTTTTTTTTTTTAAGCAATGGAAAATGGAAATCCATAAGAAATTATCACAATTTTAGATATTGGAATTCTGAGACCAGATTTGATCTTCAGATATACTTTGGCCCACGGGATGTTTTTAAATTTTATAATTAGTTGCTGACATTTAAAGTCTGCAGGCTTACATAAAGATTGAATTTATCATTCTATACAAAAATTTAATTTATCTTGAGAAGTTGGATGATCTGAACTTTTATTATTTACAGTGGTCTTTCTCAACACAGTAGATACTCAGAGAATATTTGAATGGAAAATTCTGGTTGAGTCCATATTTGCACTCAATATTGCACTCATTTATTGCACTCATTTATTTGCACTCATTTATTGCACTCAATAAAAACTTTAGTGTTTATTCCACTAAACATTGTGGAATGGGTAGCAACTCCATACTTCAGATATCGAGCATGTGCTCTCAGACTTCTGGACTACTTCACTCATTTTTCTGATACCTGCTTGATCCTTATAGTCATTGCAGTTTGTAAGCCCTGTGATAATATATTTTTTTCAGCTAGTTACTAATAAGTGTTTATTATGACTAGTGTGACTTTAACATATAATAATGCTTCAATTATACATGAGTAAGTAATGTTCCATGTAATTTAGTATTCCAGATGGTGAACTTTGTCCCATGATTATGCCAAAACTTTTTTTTTTGAACGTTATGGGTCGAAATATGTTTAAAATGCACTGTGTGCTTTCCTGGAGGTTTATATGGGCCATAACTGATCTTTTTAAGATGTTTCACAGATTTCATTCTTTAAGCTGTAATGATGTTCTGATATATCAATACCTCTGATATATCAATACCTTAGAATAGTATTTTAGCCTATTTAGATATCTAGAGGTGGTTACTATTACCCTAAATAATCCTGGAAAATTACTTTAAAGTTTTTTTTTTAGTTACTTTTAAATGCTTTGACTCTATTATTGATGTTCCATACTAGCTTTTTTTAATTGCTCTCTGTATATATGTACTTAGTTGTTTCCTTTTTACAGTCTCTTGTTTTTTTTACATATAGTTTTAAGCTACTAGTTTCCTAAATTAAAGATTATTCATATGAACTTTGTGACTAATAGGGATTTCTCCTTATGTCTTAAGATGGCTTTGATAGTTTAGGACAGTACCATCTAATAGAACTTTCTGTAAGTGTAGAAATGTTCTGTAATCTGTAGTGTTGTATACAGTAAACACAGCCACATGTAATTATTGAGTACTTGAAATGTGGCTAGTGCAAAGGAGGAACTGAATTTTAAAATTTTATTTAATCTTAATTAATTTAAATGTTAGTTTAAACAGGCATATATGGTGGCTAAAGGATTCTGTATTGTACAGCATGTGTTTGGAACCTAGATAATTAAACTTGTCAGAAATCTAAAGCATAGAATCAGAGTTCTGACACATTACTGTACTTCAGCAGTATAGCAGAGAAACAGGAATTAGTTAAGATAAACACCTATTTAGCAAGAAAAGGAGAAACAAAAGGCAAGGGTGTGAATACTGCTCAAACAGCTCCCAAGTGAGTTTGCACATTGAAAGTTCAAAGTGCCAACTTAATTCTGAAAGTGCTTTGCACTATCGATGTTTTTCTTGTGGGAAAGAGAGCAAGTACATAGGTGATATGGGACAGTCTTAGGATATTTAGTCTGATGGGATGAGGAGGAAAAAATAGTATGAATAAATATTTTAACACTGTTAACCTAAGGAGAGCATAATTTATCACATTGTAATATTGTTCCAAAAAATTTTTTTTTAGGTACAACATCCGGTGCAGTAAGTACCTTTGGAATATATTTATTTCATTATACTTCTTTAGCCTACTACGTTGATGCTTATTTCTGTTTTGAAGATTATCTACTAAGTTGAACCCTTTTCCTTTATCTTCTGTGCCAAAGGTTGAAAATTTGTTTGAATAATTTATTTTAAAATCTGATTTTTGTGAGACTTAATCAGAGATATGGGAATCACCAAGGTTTTTTTGTTGTTTTTTTTTTAATTCCTTAAAACTCAGTGAAGAGTTTATGTGTGTAATCTCATTTCATCAAAACAGTAGTCCTGAGAGGTAGCTGTTATTCTCATATGGTTGAGAAAATGCAGAAATCTGAATGAATTTTAAGTATGTTAGTATTTTAAATTTGGGGTGAAAGACTTTTAATTGTGACCTGTATTTAAATATTTTAAACTTTTATCTTTTGCTTTAAAATTGAATAGTTATAAAATATCCATTTGGTATTCTTCCATTATAAGTGTCTTTTTTTGTTTTTGACTAATAATAGCTTCATGTTTTTCCTGCTTACTTAAATAATATGGGCTCACTGGGAGGAAAATGAAGCAGACTTAAGTTAAAAAGAAGAAAGTAAATTACCCTAAGTTTTTCTACCATGAGGGAACCACCATGATTAATATTTTGGTTGTGTCAGTTGTCCGTCAAACTATTTTTTTTCCTCACTTAATTGAAACATCTTTTTGTCATATGTTAAATTCTCACATATTCTGACATCCATTTCTGGGTTTTCTTTTCCACTCTATTTCTAATTCAATATTACACCATTTTCTGATTAGAGTAGATTTAATATTTAATAAGACAAGTCTTTCATGGTTTCTCTTTTCATTATGTCCTTTGCTGTTTTCAGATATTAGCATATGAATTTCCCTGTCCCCCACCAAAAGCAGTCTTTAAATACACACACAGAGACATGCTCAAAAGGCAAAAATTGTGTTTTTATCTGGGATTAATTTAATTCTTTCCATTTTAAGAGAACTGACATATTCATACTTTCCAATTAAACTTTCCCATCCAAAAATATTGTGTATTTATTTGAAAACTTGCTATTGTTTTATTCTTTTTTGATTTCAGGTACACAAATTTCAGTTACTTGTGCTTTTCAGGCTATGGTCATTATTGTTGATCCATGGCGGTTCCCTCATATTTTTTCCCTCTATTCTTCCCTTTATTCTTTTTCCCTTTACTCCAGTCCACCCTCCCCAGTAGGTGCTTACTTGGATATATGTCCTAAGACACGTATATTGGGAAAAGCTTATGAAATTTTTTTGTGTAGCTTTTTTGTGTGTTTTTTCTTTTTTCTTGATCTTCATCCTTATTTTATAATTGACATACAGTATTATATTAGTATCAGGTGTATAATGCAATGGTTCAGTATTTGTATACATTACAAAATGCTTACCAAAAATAAGTAGTTAACCCATCACCACACATAGTAACAAAATTGTGTGTGTGTGTGTGTGTGTGAGGAGGACTTTACTCTTCAAAGATATAATACAGTATTACTAACTATAGTCACCGTGGTGTACATTTTATCCCTCATGACCTACTTATTTTATAGCTTGAAAGTTTGTAGATTTTGACCCTCTTCACCCATTTCTCCCACACCCCCAAACCATCCTCCCCTATGGCAATCATCAGTCTGTTCTCTGTTTCTATGAACTTGGTTTTTTTGTTTCATTTTTCAGAATCTACATGTGAGATCATACAATACTTGTCTTTCTCTCTCTGGGTTATTTCACTTAGTATAATGCCTTCAAGGTCCATCCATGCTGTTGTAAATGGCAAGATTTCATTCATTCTTTTTTTTATGGCTGAATAGTTTTCCTTGTGTGTATGTGCATTTTATATATATCTTTATCCATTCATCCATGTATACTTAGGTTATTTCCATATCTTAGCTATTAAAAATGATGCTTCAGGGCTTCCCTGGTGGTGCAGTGATTGAGTGTCTGCCTGCCAATGCAGGGGACACGGGTTCGTGCCCTGGTCTGGGAAGATCCCACGTGCCGCGGAGCGGCTAGGCCCGTGAGCCATGGCCATTGAGCCTGCGCGTCCAGAGCCTGTGCTCCGCAACGGGAGAGCCCACAACAGTGAGAGGCCCACATACCGCAAAAAAAAAAAAAAAAAAAAGATGTTTCAATGAACTTTTTATAGGAACTTCCATACTGTTCCATAGTGGCTATACAATTTACATTCCCACCAACAGTGTAGGAGGGTTCCAGTTTCTACACATCCTTGCCAACATTTGTTATTTCTTGGTTTTTTGATAATGGCCATCCTGACGAGTGTGAGGTGAAATCTCATTATGGTTTTGATTTACGTTTCTCTGATGCTTAGTGATGTTGAGTATCTTTTTATATACCTGTTGGGCATTTGTATGTCTTTTTTGCCCATTCTTTAATTGGATTATTTGTGGTATTTTGCTGTTGATTTGTAGGAGTTTCTTATATATTGTGGATATTAACCCCTTATTATGGTTTGCAAATATTTTCTTCCATTCCAGAGGTTATATTTTCACTCCGTTTACTGTGTGGAAGCTTTTCAGTTTGATGTAGTCCCACTTGCTTTCTATTCCTAAACATGAGGAACTAGTTCAGAATTACTTTAACTTCCTTTTAGACTCCCTTACAATGAGTGGTGGTTTAAGGATAGCAAAACATGGTTCTAACCAGAACTCTAATGAACATTCTATGTAATTCAGGCTATGAATATGTACCTGGCAAGAGAAATTCCTGTGTATTTAATCTGTGGTCAAGCAGATCCAAGAGAGTCACTTCCCTAGGTTTCCTCTGCTGTCCTCGCAATTCTTTTTGCCTTCTGGAGTCAAAAATTCAGGTATTAGTTGCCTTGACATTTGTTAGAAGAAATTGACTGTTTGGATCTTTCTAGTCAGTCATTCTGACAGGCTTTCTAAACAGAAATAGCTTTTTCTGCATAGCACCTGGTGCCAGTGCTGTGCAGGTTGAGGTGCTCACTACAGGCCTATCGCAGTTATTGGTTCAGTTCCAGACCACTGCAGTAAAGTGAATGTCAGTCACGAATTTTTTGGTTTCCCAGTGCATATTAAAGTTATGTTTACACTACACTGTAGGCTATTAAGTGTGCAATAGCAATATGTCTAAAAAAGCAATGTATATACCTTAATTTAAAAATACTTTATTGTGAGAAAATGCTAACCAATCATCTAAGCCTTTAGCAAGTCATAATCTAAAGATTACTGATCACAGATCACTGTAACAAATATGATAATGAAACGTTTGAAATATTGTAACAGTAACCAAAATGTAGCACAGAGACACAAAGTGAGCAAATGCTGTTGGAAAAGTGGTGCTAATAGACTTGCTCCACAGAGTGTTTCCACAAACATTCAATTTTTTAAAAAGGCAATAATCTGCGAAACACAATAAAGCTAAGTGCAATAATACCATGTAAATGTGTAAAGTTGCCAGATTACAGCAAGTTCAAGTTTTTCTTTTTGGAGATTTCTGGAATTTTTAAAATATTTTCAATCTATGGTTGGTTGAATTCACTGATGTGGAGGGCCAACTGCTGTAGTTCAGTCTTCTTTTAAGTCTGTTTTATGATAGAGTTTTAAATATTCTCCATTAAATACTGTGCATTCTTCATTCTGTTAGATTACAGATACTGTATAAGATTTGGAGCCATTTTGAATTTGTTGTGCTTTATGTTATCATTTTTCTATGTGCTTATCCAGCAGGCTTGCTGAACTCTTCTTGCTTAGTGAGTTTTCTGTGTAATACCACTACCCTCAAATGACCGTTTTGGCACCTTCTCTTCTGGTCCTCATATTTGTGTCTACTATTATTGTTTCAGGCAGAACCTCTAGTGCTATGGTGAGTGGTAGCAGTGATAAACTGGCATCTTGTCTTCTTTCCTCTCCTAAAGGGAATAAGTTTAAAATTTCTCCATTAAATATGATGTTTACTATAGTTTTTTGGTATGCAGTCTATGTTAAGTTGAAGTTTTCTTCTATTCCTGATTTGCTGATAGTGTTCAATATGTACTTATTTTTTAAATTCTTCAGTGTTTTTTTCCATGTCAACTAAGATCATATGATATTTCTTTTCTACTCTGTTAATGTGAAAGTACATGGATAAGTTTTCTGACATTGCCATCTTTACATCACGAACATGAACCCTAGTTATTCATTATGTGTATTTAGTGGTATGTATATGTGCATACATGTGTGTTTAATTTCTTCTGAATTTAGTTTGCTAGTATCTTTTTTAGGTTGCTTGTTTCTGGAGAATAATCTCTCTTTTCTGGTCCTTAGAACAACTTAATAAGTAACTTATTTCTTAATGCTTGATAGAACACAACTAAAAACTGACTGGACCTAACACTTTTTTTTAAATTAAAGTATAGTTTCTGTATAATAATATATGTTACAGGTGTGCAATATAGTGATTTACAATTTTTAAAATTTATACTCCATTTAGTTATTGTAAAATATTGGCTGTATTCCCCATGTTGTACAATATATCTTTGTAGTTTATTTTATACAAAACACTTTGTACCACTTAATCCCCTACACCTGTATTGACCCTCACCCCTTCCCTCTCCCCACTGGTAACCACCAGTTTGTTCTCTGTATCTGTGAGTCTGCTTCTTCTTTGTTATATTCACTAGTTGTATTTTTTAGAGTCCACGTGTAAGTGATATCATACATTTGTCTTTCTCTGTGTGACATATTTCACTTAGCATAATGCCCTTAAAGTCCATCCATGTTGCTGCAAATGGCAAAATTTCATTCTTTTTTATGGCTGAGTAGTATTCCATTGTGTGTGTGTGTATCACACCTTCGTTATCCATTCGTTTGTTG
Organism: Pseudorca crassidens; assembly: GCF_039906515.1. NCBI lineage: Eukaryota > Metazoa > Chordata > Mammalia > Artiodactyla > Delphinidae > Pseudorca > Pseudorca crassidens. The sequence continues at coordinate 77,570,002 of NC_090301.1, forward strand.
ATAGACATTTAGGTTCCTTCCTTATCTTGGCAATTGTTAATAATGCTGCTGTGAACGTAGGGGTGCATGTATTTTTTCAAACTAGTGTTTTTATTTTCTTTGGATATACACCCAGGAGTGGAATTGCTGTGTCATATGGTAGTTCTGTTTTTAGTTTTTTTGAGAAACCTCCATACTGGTTTCCACAGTGGCTGTACCAGTTTACATTCCCACCAACATTTACGAGGGTTCCCTTTTCTCCACGTTCTTGCCAACATTTGTTATTTGCATTCTTTTTGATGATAGCCATCTGACGTGTGAGATGATATCTCATTATGATTTTGATTTGCATTTCCCTGATGATTGATTACTGATGTTGAACATCTATTTTCATGTGCCTGTTGGCCATCTGCATTTCCTCTTTGGAAAAATGTCTATTCGAGTCTTCTGCCCAATTTTTATTGGGTTGTTTTCTGTTGTTGTTTTGTTTTTTTGTTCATTTTTTTGTTTTTTGATGTTGAGTTGTATGAGCTGTTTATATTTTGGATATTAACCCCTCATTGGTCATATCATTTGCAAATATTTTCTTCTATTCAGTAGATTGTCTTTTCAATTTGTGAATGGTTTCCTTTGCTGTGCAAAAGCTTTTAAAGTTTAGTTTGGCTCTAATAGTTTTTGAGGATAATGGTTTTGCATTACCATTTCAATTTCCTTAGTGGTTATTGGGCTATTCCAGTTTTCAATTGCTTCTAATAATTTCATGTTTTTTCCAGATTTTTATCTATGTTATTGAGGTTTAATAATTGTTTAGCATAGAGTTAGAAATCATGATTGCTATCATTGTCCGTTTTTTGGGTTTTTTTGAAGAGGGGAGAGGGTAACTATTCAATTTCTGTTGTCATCTTTACTTCCTTCTTGATTACTTACTCTCTCGGTCTTTTTCTAGCATCTTGAGTCCTTTTAATTTTAATTTGAGTCCTTAGCTCACTGGTTTTCAGACATCCTTAACTGTGCTGCTTAAGTTTTTTTTTTTTGTTTTTTTTTAATAAACTTATTTATGTATGTATGTATGTATGGCTCTGTTGGGTCTTTGTTACTGCGTGCAGGCTTTCTCTAGTTGCAGCGAGTGGGGGGCTCCTCTTCGTTGCGGTGCGTGGGCTTCTCATTGCAGTGGCTTATCTTGCTGAGGAGCATAGGCTCTAGGCGCACGGGCTTCAGTAGTTGTGGCACGCAGGCTTAGTAGTTGTGGCACACGGGCTTAGTTGTTCCGTGGCATGTGAGATCTTCTCGGACTAGGGATCAAACCTGTGTCCCCTGCTTTGCTAGGTGGATTCTTAACCACTGCTCCACCAGGGAAGTCCTGGCAGGCAGATTCTTAACCATGGCGCCTCCAGGGAAGTCCCTTAAGTTTTGACATAAAGAATTTTTGTTGTTATTCAGCTCTCAATATCTTGTTTTCTTTTTTCCTCATTTGATTTCTTTTTTTATTAGGTATTAAGTGGTTGGTTTTTTTGGTTTCCAGATGTCAGATTTTTTTTTTTCCAAATTGACTTTTTTTTTTTTCCTAGAGAAATTTTAGATTGAGTGCAAAGTAGAGAGTTCCCAAATACCCCCTATCCCTCATACATACAGCCTTCCCTTCTATCAACATCTCTCCCCAGAGTGGTATGTTTACTACAGTTGATGACCATACATTGACACATCATTATCACCCAAAGTCCAGTTTGCATTAGGTTTCACTCTTGGTGTTATGCATTCTATGAGTTTGACAAATGTTTGGTGACGTGTATCTCTCATGATAGTGTCATACAGAATAGTTTCGCTGCACTAAAAGTCCTCTGTGCTCTGTCTCTTCATCCCTCTCCCCATCTCCCCCCACAACCCCTGCAGCCACTGGTCTTTTTACTGTCTCCACAGTTTTACCTTTTCCTGATGTCTTATAGTTAGAATCTGAAAGGGTATGTGACCCTTTCAGATTGGCTTCATTCACTTAATTTTCCTCCATTTCTTTTCTTTGATAGCTCATTTCTTTTTAGCACTGAATAACAAAATAATTATAATAGAGGTGAATAATATTTTGTTGTCTGGACATGCCACATTTTGCTTATCCATTCAGTTACTAAAAGACATTTTGGTTGCTTCTAGGTTTTAGCAATTATGACTAAAGCTGCTAAAAACATACAGGTTTTTGTGTGGACTTAAGTTTTCAACACGCTTGGGTAAACATAAAGGAGCACGATTGCTTGATCATATAGTAATAGTATATATACTTTTGTAAGAAACTACCAAACTGTCTTCCAAAGTGGCTGTACCATTTTGACTTCCCACCAGCAATGAATGATAGTTCCTGTCGCTTCACATCCTCACTAACATTTGGTATTGTTGGTGTTCTAGATTTTTTTGGTGTTTTAATAGGTGTGTGGTGCATCTCATTTTAATTTGCAGCTCTGTAATAGTGTATGATGTTGAGCATCTTTTCATATGCTTACTTGTATCTATGTCTTTTTTTGTTGAGGTGCCCAGATTTTTTACTCTTTTTACAGATTTAATTTTATTTATTTTTGGCAGCGTTGGGTATTCGTTGCTGCGCGCAGGCTTTCTCTAGTTGTGTTGAGCGGGGGCTACTCTTCATTGCATTGTGCGGACCTCTCCTTGCAGTGGCTTCTCCTGTTGCGGAGCACCACCTCAAGGCCGCAGGCTTCAGTAGTTGTGGCGCGCAGAGTCTAGAGTGCAGGCTCAGCAGTTGTGGTGCATGGGCCTAGTTGCTCTCTGGCATGTGGGATCCTCCCAGACCAGGGATTGAAGCTGAGTCCCCTGCACTGGCAGGCGGACCCTTATCCACTGCACCACCAGGGAAGTCCCTACTCATTTTTCTTAATAAGTTTAAAGAGTTTTTATATATTTTGGTTAACAGTACTTTAACAGATGTGCCTTTTGCAAATAATTTCTGTTTGTGGCTTTTTGCATTCTTTTAACTGCATTTGGCACAGCAGAGGTTTTTAATTTTACTTAAGTCCATCCTATCAATTGTTTCTTTCATTGATCATGCCTTTGAGAGACTTATTTTTTATAAGGTATACCTTTTTGCATTATGATCAGAAAGCACAGTCTATAAGATGTTGATTCTTTGCAGTTTATTAAAGCTTCCTTTATGTTCTATGTCAACACCAATTTTAGGAGTTTTTTGTGCTAATAATTTAAAGTTATTTTGTTTTTCTGTATCTTGACATATCTTTCATCTAAGGAGAGGGGTATATTAAAATCTTTAACTTGAAGGGATGTCATCTTTTTCTCCCATATTTTTCTGTTTTTGCTCTGTATTTCAAGGCTCATTTGCAAATAAATGCATATATGTTGAGGATAAGTTCTTTATCTGTTAACTCTTTATCAATATACAAGTCCCTCTTTCTATTTCGGTGGGACAGACAGTTATTATAGTTATTTTTATTTCTTTTTACCTTATAAAAACTTGTTATATTGTAAATAGAATATTTTTCCCATTTTTATTACAAGCTAGTTATTGTCATTCAAAAATTTTTGTATGTTTATCTTATAGCCAGCTAGATTACCAGAGGCACTGGATAATTAGTTTGTTTTTTTTATTTGAGTCTTTAGCAGTAAAGGCAAGAGAATTTATCTCTTTCCCAATCTTAATACCAGTCATTAATTTTATTGCCATAGTGTATTTGTGAAATTATAGTGATTGCAGACTTATGTTTTGGTCATGATTTTAATGGAAGTGGCTTTAGGATAATTTTTATTGGCCTTTGATAAGCTATCATTTAAATGTTTTTCTCTTTATTATTGTATTATTTGAGGATTTTTTTGTTTTTATTTTTTGAAGACTTATGAATTGTCATGATATTCGGGATATAATTTGATCATACCAAGTCTATTAGTGTGATCATGTGGTGTTTTCTTTTTTCAATTTGTTAATAGAAATACTTTCTTTTATAGATATCCCAATATTGAACTACCCTTGCACTTCTACAATAAATTCTACTTTGTCAGAGTGTATATACTGAGGATTCTCTTGGCTTTTATTTAAATTCTTTCATTTATATTTATAAGTAACATTGCCTGCTTTTCTTTTTTTGATACCTTTTCTGTTGAGTTTTGTAACTGATAAAGAGCTTTTCATCTCTTTCTATGATCTGAAATAATATTGTAATCCTCTGTTCTTTAAAGGTTGCATAAGGTTCTACTATAAAATCATCTGGTTAGGTATCTTTCAATTGCGTCTATGGTAATTGGAATATTCAAGTGTGACGTGTTTCTTCTGGGTGAATTTTGGTGAAGTAGTTTGGGAGGAAATCATTTCCTCGAAATTTTGAAATTGGTTGTGAATCTGTTCTATGTCTGTGGTTATTTTCCTTATTTAGAGTAGTGAGGGGATTTTCCTATCTGTCTTAGTCTTTGGATTTAGTCATTTTTTTTCTCTTTCAGTTTTGTTCAGCTGAGCTTATACATTGTATAAATGTTTACATTTTGAGTTTGAATGTACTGAATTAATTCACAACCCAATGGTTGACTAGCTTTTTTGAATCTGAAAAGTATATTAGCTCTCTTGATAATTGCTCTCTTGATAATTATATATGTGCATTTGTTTTCCTTATACCCCAGGTTTTTGTTTTGGGGGTTTGTTTTGTTCTTGCCTTTCAGATATTTTCAGTATCTATTGTGCTGCTACATCATTTGTTACAGTGTTTTGCTTTTTTTATTTAGTGCTGCATCTTAGACATTTTTCATTATATTAAAAATAGACCTGGGCTTCCCTGGTGGCACAGTGGTTGAGAGTCCACCTGCTGATGCAGGGGACAGGGGTTCGTGCCCCGGTCCGGGAAGATCCCACATGCCGCTCTGCGGCTGGGCCCGTGAGCCATGGCCGTTGAGCCTGCGCGTCCAGAGCCTGTGCTCCGCAACGGGAGAGGCCACAACAGTGAGAGGCCCGCGTACCGCAAAAAAAAAAAAAAAAAAAAAGACCTGTATAAGAGAGTTTGTAGTATGAATGGACTGTAATTGAACTGTCATTGGGGGGTTATTGATTTATCTCTATCTTGTCACCACTATTAGTAATCTGGAAGAGACTATCCTTGTACAGTCTTTGCAGCTATACAAATGGGATTTTGTAGAGTGAAACTTCAGGATCAAGAGATTATGTTTGCATTTTTGATTTGATAAGAACTACTAAATTGACCTTCAGAGAAATAATACTAATTCTGTTCCCAACAGTAGCCTGAGAGTACCCTTTTCTTCACACCCTTTTAACATTGCGTACAGCTGCTCTTTGTCATTCATCTGATGAGCAGAACGTTTCATTTTAATGTGCACTTTCTTCATTTACTAATGAAGTTGAACATCCAATTATGTTATCTGTATTGAGTTCTGTTAGTGGCCATGTTTATATTTCCATTAGAATGTCTTTTCTTATTGATGGTAACAGAGTTGTGTATGTTAAGGGCAATGATTTTTTAATCCCTTGTTTTGTAAATATATACTCCCAGTTTATCGTTTGTAAAAATGTTTCCTTTCCGTTGATTGTCCAGGACTGCCATTTGTGTCATCAGTTTTTTATTATTACAATAAGTGTGTCAGTAAGAAAATAGTTTTGTGAATGGTGTCATCTGTGATGAAAGTGCAGAGTAATACTAAGGCTCCAAAGCAATGAATATCTTAATAACTCCTGCAGTGCCCCAAAGAAACTAACGTTAAGGTTAAAAGTAGTGTCCTGGCTTTAGCTCATTTAGAATATACATTTAGGTCTTTGTTACGTTTTTCCCAGTTTTGCAAAGGCAGTCTAAGTCTTTGATAGGTAGCATTTGCTTATTGCTCTAGAGAGGTCTTATGTTTAAAAAAAAAAATAGTAATTTTGTAGGAAAATGAGTCTTATTAATAGACTATGCTAATATGACTATCAGTACTTAGTAACTACTTGCATAGGTCATATTTTATACTATGAAGATAACTCTCCAGTTGTTAGTTGTTGATATATTCTTTATGCCACTCTTCATCTTACACTCAACATTCAGATACATTTGTTTTTAAATTTTTCTTTTAAAATATTAATTATTAGTTTTGGCCAGAAGCAAGACATTTTATAATTTTACTTTAAGTTGCAAATCAGATATTTCTAAGGAAAAAGAGCAAAAAATTTATCAGATAAATTACTTTTTCCACTCCAAACTTGACTTTTATAAGTGAATTTGATTATTGCTTAAGACATTTGTACAGAATTTATATTCCTGTCTGAAATGATTTCATTTCTGTTGATGCAAACAGTTGGAGCCTTGATCCATAGTAGGACCTTAGTTTGGGCTAGGACAATGTTGTAATGAACTTAAGCTAGCTATGTTACCATGGTCATATTACTTTACTTTCTTGTGCTCCATTTTCTCTTCTATAAAGTGGGGATAATAAATGGTACCTGTCTCATAGGGTTATTAAAAGAATTAACTGATAATTGATGCAAAGCAGTTAGTACAGGGCTTAATACTTAGTAGTTGGCCAGAATTCATCTGTTCTTATTGATAATTAGACTGTCCCTGAATACAAGCTTGAAACAGTATTTCACGGTGGGTAAAATGTGTTTTTTTTAAGGCAGAAATTACTGAACTGTTCTAGTTTTATCATTTATTTCCTGAATCATTATGAGCAAGTTGTTAACCCTCCTAAGCCTTGATTTTTTAATTTGTAAAATGCGGATAATGGTCTTACCTGCTTTGTAGTACAGTTGTAAAATTCAAATAAAGTAATAGATAGTGAATACTAAATTGCTTACTATTTGTTTTACTAGTTTGTATACTTCTCTTCTCATGTTTGGTCAAGTGTACATAGTCCCTTTCTTTTTCATTCCATTATCTCATATGTTTATTTCTGGTGAACTTCCTCTTTCCTTGATGCCTTTAGCAAATGTGACTTGGGAAGTTTAAATATAATTTTGGAACTTAATAGATTTCTTCTTAGTTAGTGCAATCCTGAGTTGGTACTGAGTTCATTTTTATTTTAATAAGAAATACAGACCTCTTTATCTCTCTTAATATCACTTAATTTATGAAATAAAGCATTATGCATATAATTGAAAAAGCTTCCATATATGTCTCTTATTGCACCACTTTTTCATTATAGGATGTTAAAATAGGTGAATAACAGCAAGCTAAATATTTTTCAGCAGTTATTTAATGTTTGCTCCAGAGAGATTATAGTTGTCATATTCTGCAGAGGTACTAGAACAAGTTAAGGAATTTAAATACACCTTTGGAATTATCTAATCATCCTGGTATATCATTCAGAAATCTGTAAGATTCTGTAAGTGGTCGTGTCAGACTCTTTACAGAATGGACTTAACAAATCTCTATAGCAAGGGCCGTTTTGTATTAAACAACCCAAATTTGGTTAAGTTCTTTTCTGTGAATTCTAATGGCGGTCTGTAATTTCTTCACTTAACTCTAGTTCTTTTCTCAGAAATTACAGAAAATAATCATCTTACCTCATCTACTTTTGTTAAAATTACGTTGATTTATGTCCTCCTTAGGTCGTCTTTTCTTGTTCTCCATCCCCACAATTTGCAAATATTCCTTATACAGTTTTCAATTAGCATATTTCAACATTTAACACATCTGAAATTGGAATGCATTCTATCATCCATGATGTCCTATGATCTTCGTTCTCCAGGCAGCACTTATCACCTAGTTGTGCATGACTGAACAGTAAAAGTGCCAACATCAGAAGACTGAATGTCCGTGGTTTGCAAGAAAATCCTAGAAATAATGGCACAACACTCTTTTATCAGCTAGGAATAAAATGATTATGTGAGAGAGTAGGAAAAGCAATGAATCACATGTGTTTAGCCACATTCCCAAAGCAGAAATCAAAAGTAGATCTGCTCCATTACTCAGTAAAGTTGATAAGGAGGGAAGAAAGGTAAGCCAGTTTTAAATAGGTAAGGAGAAAGTTAAGAACCAGTAGCAGTGGTTTTCAGTTATTTTATGGCTTGTTTCGTTTTGCTTTTCAGAAATGCTGCATTATTAGTAGGATTCTTGGTATGCAACAGGGGATGGATGGTATTGTGTGGAAATATAATGGACATTAGCACCTTGGATACAATAAGGGGTCTGAGTGTAAAGTTTAAGGAATAGATTAATTATTTTATTTGCCTATTTTCCTTTTTATGTATTCACAGGAGTGATAGGAGATAAAACCTAAGTCTAATAAGTAAGAATAAGTCCTTTCAAAACGTTTAACATAAATCTGAGTGATAAAAAATGTGATGGTTTGACAGTGACTTTACCTTTTCTTCCTTAGAGGAATGTACAACAATCTTTTGTTTCAGATTTTAAGAAATTTGGTATAGATCATTTTTATAACCCTTTTTTGAGCATACTTTAGTCTGAAAAATCTGGTGCCCAGAATTGGGCTTAGTACCTTTGATCTCATCCAGTAATTCATTCATTCATGATTCTTTGTAAAACTGCTTTTTAAAAACCACTTTATTAAGGTATGATTGACATATGAAAAGCTATACATATTAAATGTGTATGACTGGATGATTTGGGGAATAAATACACATCCATGAAACTATCACCAAGACCATAGACATCTATCATCTCTCAAAGGTTCCTCCCAGCCCCTTTTATTATTATTATTATTTTGTGTTTGTGCACATGTGTATATATGGTGACCTTATAAAACTCTTAACCAACCTTTTATTTATTTATTTTCTTTATTTTTTTGACTGTGTCAGGTCTTCGTTGTGGCGCGTGGGCTTCTCTCTAGTTCCAGTGCGCGGGCCTCTCTCTAGTTGTGCCGTGCAGGCTCCAGAGCGTGTGGGCTCTGTAGTTTGCAGCATGTAGGCTCTTTAGTTGCGGCCTGCGGGCTTAGTTGCCCTGCAGCATGTGGGATCTTAGTTCCCCGACCAAAGATAGAACCTGTGTCCCCTGCATTGGAAGGCGGATTCTTTACCACTGGACCACCAGGGAAGCCCCTTACGCAACCTTTATTTGAGCTATCATGTCTGTTGATACTTGAGGTCTTACTAATAACTTTTAGTAGTTTCTTACTAGTTCTTTTGGACCCCATTAGTGGATTTATATTCTGTATCAAACTAGTTTCATGTAAAACTTTATCTTACTCATCTTGTGTTGAGGCATTTGTATTCACATTTTATCCCTGTTAAATTTCATCTTGTTGATTATTAAGTTCTGATTGTCATACAAAGGCATCCTTTCTGATTTTGATGCCTGCATCTTTATGGCATGTCAATTTAGAACTTTGTCCAACTTGATGTAAATATTCTTTGGGTTAGATATTCTATTTTCAGTTACCTCCCTGCTTGCATTGATCAATTATTCTAAATAACTGTCAAAAGTATGCCCATTTTATACTTTTAATTTCTTCATATATTGCTTTGAAACTAATGATACTGATATTTATTTACAGTGGCACTGTTAAATAATTTAAATCTTTTTATAATTATTTTTCTTTAGAAATCAATGTGGACTGAACATAAATCACCTGATGGAAGGACCTACTACTATAATACTGAAACCAAACAGTCTACTTGGGAGAAACCAGATGATCTTAAAACTCCTGCTGAGGTGAAAGTTTGAGGACTGGAATTTAGAGATTAAATAGATTGGGTCTTTTTTTTTTTTTTTTTTTTTTTAGGATTTTGGTGGGTATTTGGCTTTCCAAAGAATAGTATTGCTTATATCAGAAAAGGATGGTACAAAGGCATTCAGAGGAGAAAAGGGTTTATACAGTCACACCAATCAGCAAAAAGACAAATAAAATTCATTCCCTTCTATAGGCAGACCAGTTTTGTTTACTGATATTTGCCCCTTCTCAGGAACCTTTGTCAGGTGGTATCAATTTAAGAAAGGTATTTAAAGAATAAATTGGAAGAAAAAAAGTACTCTCTCTCTGCTTGCCCTTTATTTGTTTTCCTCTTGATAGCAAACCTGAGTGATTTCAGATATCGTCTACTGGGCTCTTACATTTTTCCAGTGGGGCTAGGATAATGGAGATGAAGTTAAATTACAAATACAAATACTTCCATCTTTTAGAATGGGAAATTGTCTCTTTGGAAAATATCCCCCCCCAAAGTATGTATATTTAATTTTATGTTGTAAATTTTACCATTCAAAATATACAGATATGAAAATAAGATTGAAGGAATAAACTAAGTAAGCAATATTACCTGTGGTTTAATTAGGAAGTCTGGAGTCCTAAGTAAGAGCTGATCTGGCATTTCAAAGCTATACTTGAAGTTTTTCCTAGTAGGCAGCATATTCTTTTTTTCCTTCTCTTAATTAAGAATTTGAGGAGGTAAAAATATTTTCCAGGCCACCACACTAATTATAGAACAGCAGTACTTGGGAGGGGAAGTTGGCAGATGATAAAATTTTTTATTTATCCCAATACTGACATAGATATTTGCCCAAGACACTGATTAAATTTGAGTTTTCAGTAGCATTCTCATTCCACCCTAACAGGTTCTGTATATTAGGTTTTAAGTATATCATACATAACAATGCTTCCTTACATAAGGTAGTTCACATAGGTTTGTAATAAATTGTTTGTGAAACTGAAATCTAAGCATAACCAGATCAGACTTTGGTTTCTTCCAAATTTTATGTTTTTCCTACTTGTATTAGTATTTAAGAAGCCTGTTTGTGAAATATGGATGGTAATTTTTACCTATGGTGGGATGTAAATGGCAAGAGCACATAGGGTTTGAAATTCAGATAGACCTGGTTTTGAATCTTGTCTTTGCCCCTTAATAGGTACATTACCTTAGACAAACATAATGTATTCAAATAACATTAGTTAGTAAGTGTCCTATAGTTGGTAGCTTATATTATCACCATCTCGCAAGCTTTAGAATTGTATGGGTTGATAGTATGTAGTAAAAACAGTGATGTAAATGATGAAAGATGCTAAGTATATTACTGTTAACTGTAGGTTTTTATTTTGCTTTAGCAACTTCTATCTAAATGCCCTTGGAAGGAGTACAAATCTGACTCTGGAAAGCCTTACTATTACAATTCTCAAACGAAAGAATCCCGCTGGGCGAAACCTAAAGAACTTGAAGATCTTGAAGGTAAAACAGGGAAAGATAATTTTTAATGTTACTTTTTTATGTATATATGTCATTCACATTGGAACAGTCCTTCATAAATAGGATTGTTCAAACAAAGGCCTTATATTTTTTAATTAAGTGATTAGAACGTTTTAAATGGTGTAACAGTTTTATGGGCTCTTATTTTCTTGTTGCTCTAGAACTCGGTTCTATAGATTTTAAATAGATTTTTATTTGATTTGATTCCACTGAAACTAGGATACCAGAATACCATTGTTGCTGGAAGTCTTATTACAAAATCAAACCTGCATGGTGAGCTGCTTTGATAATTCATTTTCTGTCATTATTTAACATTTTAAGAGTATGTCACGAATGTTCACTAACCATAATTGGATAAATCTGCAGTGAGAAATCTCTAATTCAAAGAATTCCTTTCATTTAAGGGTTATATTATAAATGAGCTTGTAGCTTTTAACATTGTACTTTTTACTTTCTTTTTTAAACAAAAAACATCATTTACTATTGGAAAATTGAACAAAAACATCATATACGATATTTCTAAAGACAGCTATGAGTGTTGGTGCACACATGGAATATGTGACAACTCAGCAGATAGCAGAGAACCTTGAACTCTTATCATTTAAAATTTTGTTAATATAGTGTAAGACTCTACATTTAATGCTGATTTTATTTTAGCACAACACTGCAGAATAGCCTTTATGTTTATTATGGGAGAATTAAAGTAAATAGAATACTATGCCTCACTTACAAAAGGAGAATTTTCCAACATCCTCAACTATTCAGAATATCCCTGAGAATCTAGAAATACTACGTAATATAAAACCTAGGGCTTAAAATAGCAGAGATTCAGAGTAGGAATTGAGAATTTAGTTCTTTTACTCTTCTAATAGAATCTGGTGTCATAAACTATTGGCTTAGAAGCAACAGATTATAGGAGAATGGGGCTAATAAAGTAGTCTGCAACGTATAACAACTTCTGACAGGAAAGTGAGAATAAAAATTTCTTAAAGGCACTGTGGTCTTACGTCTATTTACCTTTTCCCTGTGTCATCTCATTAGCTTGGATGGTCATTATCCGAAATATTTGTTAATTCGTAATGATAACCCCTTTAGTATGTTTTGTCAGCCATACTAAACAGATTTCCTTTAAAAGGGGATAAGTTTTAAAACTATTTTCATAGAGTTAAGCTTATATTATCATTTACATGGAGCACCTCATTCCCTAATAATGCTGAATAAATGAGATATCTTTGTTACCCGTAAAGGAAAATTTACTTTAACTAGAATGAAAGCTGAAATATTGAGTACAGATCTTTAAAGCTCAATTTATACTTCTATACTAGCATTGGCTAATAATAATATTGTAGATAGGTAGATTCTGAGTTCATTCATGTAAGAAATATCAAGCTCATTTCTGATATAACCCTATTACAAATAGTTGGTGTGCATAACTATCTATCTACCTGTCAATGCTAGTATATATGTGCTGGAATTTCATAACATACATTCGACCCCATTTTGAATTTAGTATCTTTAAAAAAAACAAAAAACAAGTAGTTTTATCCCTGGGGAAAGTAACTATTTTATTCAGAATTATGCAGATACTTTCAGGGAGTTTTTGCAGTAGCCAACAGCCTTTGAGAAAGTAGCATTGTGGGAAGAAGCTTTCCTAAAACTTGCTGTTATTTAAAGTTTGTTTTTATTCTTTAATTGCTGCCCTGGAATTTACAGAACCTTTGCTCTATAAATGTAGTGATTTTTTTTTTTAAAGGGTGGTAAATCTTACTGTATAGAACTTTTATCTCCTTTTAAAGTCTGTTTTCATTGATTGTATTTAAAAGCTATGTAGTACGTAACTGTTCTTTTTTTCTCTTTAATAGCAATGATCAAAGCTGAAGAAAGCAGGTAAGCAGTTTTGGACATCAGTACATATTTACAAATTTAGTATCTCCTATAACATCCTTGTTTTAACTGTATAAATAGTATTTAGCATGGTAGGCCTGATAGTTTGATGTCTTCAGAGGATTTGGGGTAGGGAAAGAGATATTTACTCAAGATACACACTTGATGCTTTCCTAGACAGTTATTAGAATTTGGACAGCATTCTTAACAAAAACTGTTACAGAAAAGTCCAAAATTTGATTTGAATTAATTTGGGAACGGATGAAGTATTGTATCAGTATTATCTCCCTTCCTTTACTCAGGTTTTCCTTTTAATGGGTGAAATGAAATTAATGATATAGGTCAAATTTTATGGCATAATACAATCTGATAGGACATTTTGTAAATGAAAACAGTTATTGGACTTTGGGAAATGCAGATTGTTGCATGAGTGCCTATCATACATTATCACGAATGTTTGCTGAATTAAATCAAAGTAATTCAGTTTCATACTGTGGTTTTAATCTTTTTGAATGGCTTAATAGTTTGGCAGCACTGCCGTTTTTCCCTTATAGTAGTTTCTCTTATTCATTTGATTTTATGATAATTTAAAACTAACTTTATTTGGCTTTGCAATTATTCATAATGAACTGACTAGCTTTCTCTTTTTTAAATACATAGTAAACAAGAAGAGTGCACCACATCAACAGCCCCAGTTCCTACAACAGAAATTCCAACCACAATGAGCACCATGGCTGCTGCAGAAGCAGCAGCTGCTGTTGTTGCTGCAGCAGCTGCAGCAGCAGCAGCTGCTGCTGCAGCCAATGCAAGTGCTTCCACCTCTGCTTCTAGTACTGTGGGTGGAACTGTTCCAGTTGTTCCTGAGCCTGAGGTTACTTCGATTGTTGCTACTGTTGTAGATAATGAAAATACAGTAACAATTTCGACTGAAGAACAAGCACAACTTACTAGTACCCCTGCTGTTCAGGATCAAAGTGTTGAAGTGTCTAGTAATACTGGAGAAGAAACATCTAAGCAGGAAACTGTAGCTGAGTAAGTTTAGTAACTTGTTTTCTGCAAATCAGTACCAGACTTCATTAATATAAGAAATTGCTGATCTAGTCAGTGACCATTAAATGTTTAATAAAAGTTTTTTGAGAATCAAAACATAAGCCTTTAGATAATGGATAATTTTTGAGATTGAGTTTTGTGGGGTCATGCTTTCAAACTGTTGCAAAACTAATCCACACAAGTTTAGGAAGCAGAGCTGGTGATAGGGTAAGAGACAAATTTGAAGGGGTGCCAAAAACTTAGTAATCAAAATGCAGTATTTTAAATCAAAATCAATGCAAAAATCCCATGATTAATAGAATAAAATTTTAAGTAAAGACAGGATCAGAATTATTGATTTTCTTTCTATTTCATTCTGAAATATGGCTTACTACAGCACTGCAGGGAAGTTGCTGTAGTTCAGTATTGAACAAACAAGCAAAAATCAAGTAGACAAAAATCAAGATAACACTTAACAGTGTACAGGAAAACTGTTAGTGAGGTTAAATTGGTACAACTTTTTAATAAGGCCAAATAGCTGTATCTCTAAGTTTACAGTTTGTATGTACCCTATGATCTAGTAATATTTCATATGGCTGTGCTTTTTATAGCTATAAAAAGTAACCTTGAGCTGTGCTTCTTGATTTTAAAGATATCCACATATATTAAAAAATATTAAAAAATCATGATGTCAAGATCCAAACATGATCACCCATCTTAATATTTAAGTATATTGATTTCATCTTCCTACCCCCTTTTATAAACTTTTTTGATTAATTTTAATGTTCATTTTCCAAAGTATGAAAATAGCTTTATAATTTTTTCTGATGTTTTAGAAGTTTAAAAAGATATCTATATAGTATATTTGAAGGCGTAAAAGAGTGAGTTAACATTTTAATTATATCCTTCTTCCTTTTTTGTGCATTTAAAATACATGCATATTTTAAATTTTAAAAATATATCAGAGATGTCTACATCAGTAGAGATCCAATCCTATCGTGTTGATTATTATTATTTATATAATTAATATTCAACATGATATTATTTATATATACATTAATTTCAGTATTCTCCTACTGATAGACATTTAGCCCTTCTAGAATAATATTGTTTTACATCTTTTCATACCTATTGTATTTTTTCACAATAATTTGTTTTTCACATTTTTAACAAACAACTGTTTTCTGCTTCCTTTTTTGTTTCCTTATTATAGTACTTGAGTCAGTATAATGAACTTGATTTTAATTACTTTGAACGTAGATCATTTACAGCTCGTAACTTTTGGCTGTGCTCTTTACAATATTTTTGATGATTTTAAATAAATACTCCAAAGTAAGGTTACTTGATTCAGAGGGTATGAATTAATTGTATTTTTTATTAGTATGTATTCCAGAATATGCATTCAACTTAAAGGTGGGGGGTGGGGTTTGTTTTTTGATTTGTCTTTTCCTGCATTCTCTTCTATAAAGGAAGAAATGTTAAGATTATACAACTTTTTCATAAAGATCCCTCAAACAAGTACAGTTGACAATTCTTGGGTAATTCTTTCTGTTTGAGATCAGTGTTAGCAGACTTTTTCATAAACCTTCAAAGAGTAAATACTTTTGGTTTTGTTGGTGATACAGTCTGTCACAATGACTCAATTCTGCTGTGGTAGTACGCAGTCAGCCATAATCAGTATGCAAACTCTTGAGCAGGGCCATGTTCCAGTAAAGCTGTATTTACAGAAATTGGCAGCAGGATGGATTTGACCCATGGGTTGTAGTTTGCCAATCCCGATTTAGATTGATCTCTACATCTTTTTTATATTTTATGCACACTTGTCCAAATCCTATTATTAAGACACTAAAATGAGGACGCTGAATAAGTTTTATAAGCCATTTGAAAGTATTAACTTGTGGGCTAGTGAAACTAGTGTTGTAGTATAAATGTTTATTTTAGCCTTTGTACAAGGTCTTAATAACCAAATGTTAGAGGAAAAAACTATATAGTACTTTTATTTCTTTATGTTGCATTAAATGTGTCTCATGGAGACTTTATTCTAAACTTGTCAAATAAGTTTATTTGTTTACCTCAACAGCAAACAAATAATAATAAAATATTATTTTCCTAAATGAAGCAAGTGTTTATTTAAATTGTAAATACAGTGTATAAATTTCTCTCTAGTTTTACTCCCAAAAAGGAGGAGGAAGAAAGCCAACCAGCAAAAAAAACATATACTTGGAATACAAAGGAGGAAGCAAAGCAAGCATTTAAAGAATTATTGAAGGAAAAGGTATTTATAATAGAGATTTTTATTTTAAGTATCTAATAAATGAAATTATCCTTCAGTGCAGTTTGTACCTTGATGCTTTTATTAAAAATACTAATCTTATAAACGGCTGTGACTGAAAATTAGCTAAAGTTGTCTTTTTTCTCTTTTTAACTTTGAGAAACTGACTTTCAACCAAAAAGAATGTGTAAGGTACTACACAGCACATTCCACCTCAGTATTTAATATAAGGTTTTTTATTCATAAAAATTGTTCTGTCTTCTAATCAATAGTCTGAGAAAGAAGTATTCATGGTCTGTTTAAATTTCAGTTGTTCTTTTTAGTCTATAGATACATTACACAGATTTGCTTGCTTCAATGAATTATTTTTTAGACCTTTTTTCAAACTCCTGCAAAGGGAAGTGATTGATGTTTGCAGTGAGTATTATACTTTGTTCCCTGTTGTATGACTTACTATATTTGTGTGAAATTTTAACTTTTCATTAAATGATTTTCAGCGGGTACCATCTAATGCTTCATGGGAGCAAGCTATGAAAATGATCATTAATGATCCACGATACAGGTAACAGTTTGTTTTTTTAATTTACTTTCCACCTTGAGCAAACTAAGCCTAGAAAATTTAAATTATGTAAAATAATACAACTTTTCACTCCATGGTCTTCTGTTATTTTGGATACCAATAATTGAGTTGCTTTATGTCTGATAAGAACCAAAAAAGTTAAAAGGCTTGTCATATAGTCTGGGCACCCTGCTATAGATGTTAGAATTATTTTTAAAGTAGAAATTATTTTCTGTAATTATTTGCTATCTTTAATAACTTACATTTTCTTAATTTGTGAATGAAATTTATTGTTTTTTCAAAGCACTAACACTTGATCATCTTACGTTCATTTACTCTTATATGATATTTTTCTATTTAGTGCTTTAGCAAAGTTGAGTGAAAAAAAGCAGGCCTTTAATGCTTATAAAGTCCAGACAGAGAAAGAAGAAAAAGAAGAAGCAAGATCCAAATACAAAGAGGCTAAGGAATCCTTTCAGCGTTTTCTTGAAAATCATGAAAAAATGACTTCCACAACTAGATACAAGTAAGATTTTTACTGATCATGGTATATGTTTACTGTACTGTTTCTGTGTCAGACTTTTTACCAAGTGCAGTAACTGATTCAGATGTTCATTAAAGCTAAATGATTGTGAATGTGACAGTTTCATAAGGTAAAAGGTAAATCAGTAGTTAAATGTGGAATTCATAGACTTACTGAGTTTTTAATTAGGGACTGCAATAAAAAAGGGAGAAAGACTTTATTTCATAATGAAAGCTTGACTCCTTTCTCCTTAATATAAGAATTCAAGATGCAAGTTGGGGGAGAGATAGGGGAATATATGTTTATGTATAGCTGACTCACTTTGTTTTACAGCAGAAACTAATACATCATTGTAAAGCAATTATACTCCAAAACAGATGTTAAAAAAAAAAAAAGAATTCAGATTTTTTTGTATTTGTGGAATAGAAATAGGCTATTTTCATTATGTATATAGCATTTTTGAAAATTTACATTTATATAGCATTCTTCTTTTTGGAGTGCTTTGTTATTTAAAATTGTAATTCATTATTAACATCTTTGCAATAAGCTGTTACGTTCATTTTCCCTATGTGTTTTCTTATTTTCCCCACTTTTCCAGAAAAGCCTTAGTGAAGAACTCTTCCATTTCTTTCAATAGTCCTATTTTATCTGTTAACTAAATTTCTTACAGTTATTGAAGTCTGTAATTTAGTTCCATGGGCAGTTTGTCGCTACCCTGAGAAGTACAGGTAGTCTTAACTACAAAACATTGCTCAATTGGAATTATCTCCTCTATCTCTAAAGGAGAAAACAAGGCCTAAGCTGTTTTGTTCTTTTTCTTAATTATCCAAAAGTTTTCTTTTTTTTTTTGAACCAGTGAAACCACATCTTGTTTATTTGAAACAAAATCAACAAAATTTATACAAAAGTTTTCTTTTATAATACAATCATGGACTTAAGAGTGGAAAAGAGTGTTCATTTGGTGGTATTAAATTTAGAATAAAATTAAAATGGTTTAAAATTTTTATGGTATAGTATAGAGTAACATTTAATCTTTTTAACAAACAGAAAAGCAGAGCAAATGTTTGGAGAGATGGAAGTCTGGAATGCAATATCAGAACGTGATCGTCTTGAAATCTATGAAGATGTTTTATTCTTTCTTTCAAAAAAAGAAAAGGTATTATTCACTCTTACTGGTGTTTATTGATAAAACAAGATTTTCTTCATCCTGTTTAGGAGTTACTTTATAACATGTTCATTTTTGTTGGTTTATTTAGTTTATATGGTGCAACAGATCTATTTATTAGAAGTTACATTTAAAAATAGCTCCTATAATAATAAGTACTGATGTGAACATAGTAGGTAGAGATTTGTGCAGCTGATACTTAGGTTGTCATTAATTGGCTGTCTTATGCCCACTTTGAAAAATACTTATTTTTAGCTTGTTGGTTTGAAAAAATGCTCAGTGTTTTTGCTTATAAGGCATTTATTTATGATTATTTTACAAGAACAGCAGTAATGTGTAATTATTACCATTAAAATGTATTTGTAGGATAGTGTTTTAAAACACTAAAATACTATGCTACAAATACATTTAGTTTTGCTCATTTCTGTTTTGTTATGCACTAAGTTGTATGCTGTCCAATCTTCCAAGAGACTTACAGAAATGTAAGTAGTATTGACAAAAATTTGAACATAGCTGAAAGTGGTTGAACACATTATCATTTACCTGTTGTGTGATTTGTAACTTTTGTTTGGACAGTGTCTACAATGCATAGTTGTGGGAGGAGAGATTTTGCAAGGGGGTGAGGGAGGTGGGATTCCAGCTTTAGACGAGAGGTTAAAAAAAAATTTTGAAGGTAAGAGCCAAGCAGTTAGGCAAGAGCACTGGAAAGGTAAAGAGTGTTGATATTTAAAGTAAATGGGTAACATTTGAAATTTGGACATCAGTTAGAATGTGAAGAAACCTTCACTAATTACAGTTTATATGTCATACTTTATTTGAAATTCAAAACATATATTCATATTTTTGATTTAGGAACAAGCAAAGCAGTTGCGAAAGAGAAATTGGGAAGCCTTAAAAAACATACTTGACAACATGGCTAACGTGACATACTCTACTACTTGGTCTGAAGCCCAGCAGTATCTGATGGATAATCCAACTTTTGCAGAAGATGAAGAATTACAGAGTAAGAATGATGACTAAGTGGAAGGAACAGTTTTTTAAAAGTTGTCCAGCAGCGAAGAATGGTCACTTTTTTTATGCAATCACTAACTGAATTTTACATAATTGTTTGTCCATCCCTGAAAAGCTGTTTTGTTTGTTTCCAAATAGGATATTTCTTTCTAATTGAGTTTTGTGATTCAGGACAAAATATTTCCCCCAAAATCTGAAGTTAGCTTTATCAGGTATTCTTCAAATGTTTATTAGGTAAAGCCTGAAATTGTCCCTTGCCATTTATATGTGACTTAGTGGTAACCAAATTAATAACCACATTTTACTCATGCTGTCCTCTCGAGGTAATGACTTTAGAGATTTGCTTGCAAAAGGCAAAAAATGGATTAGCATTACTTTACAGTAAGCTTCCCCAAGTTCTGTCTTTTTCTGATCTACCTAGTTGCTTTTTAAATTACAGCTTTCTTGATTATCCTTTTGAATACCATACTTCAGTAAGTTTGAGGGAGGGCCTAGAATTCTGTACTTTGAAAAACTCCTTGGGTAATTCTGATATTGCTGACAAATTTATCACAGCAGTTTTATTTTCATTTTATTACTTGTGTCATATGTGTTTTCTCTGTTTCATCCTCGGATTCGGGGGCTATGATTTAATGAGGTCTTTTTGAAATTTTTCATATGGGAATTCCCTGGCGGTCCAGTGGTTAGGACTCCGCACTTCCACTGCAGGGGGCGCAACAGGTTTGATCCCTGGATCGGGGAACTGAGATCCCACAAGCCGCACACTGTGGCCCAAAAAAAAAAAAAAGTTATAAATAAATTTTCCTTGAACACTTCCTATTTAGATAATTAGAAGTCATATTTGAGTTTAAATATAAATATTTTGGTAAAACGAATTTGAACTTTGTAGGGAGTTAATGCAAATAAGTAAACTGCTTTCTTTACTGATATTTGACGTTTTAATTTTTTTTAACTGAAAAAAATTCTAGACATGGATAAAGAAGATGCGTTAATTTGCTTTGAAGAACACATTCGGGCTTTAGAAAAGGAAGAAGAAGAAGAAAAACAGAAGAGTTTGCTTCGGGAAAGGCGACGACAGCGTAAAAACAGAGAATCTTTTCAGGTAATTTTAAAAGCTCTGTTTTCTAGCTTAATTGTATAATATGGTTAAAGACCTGTAATAGTGATGTAAACAATTTTGAGAATCTTGATCTCAGATCATTAACTTGGGCTTTTGCAGAGGATCCATACAAATTTAACTCTTAAGTTCTATATTTAGTTATGAATCCACTTAAGGAGAGTAGCTATTTCAGGCTAGGGGAACATGGAAGGCTATAGCAGATTTGGTATTTAAAGTGAGCACTGATAGATAAGGTTTCACTTGGGAAAGAGGAATAGATATCATGAGGGGGGACTGAAAATAAAATGTGTGATGAGTTATTAGTACTAATTGATTTTTAGTTTCTAGAGAATGGTTTTGAGGATGGGCCATAATTTTTAAACACTATACAGAGGAGCTAAAATTACATGTTCTTTATATAGGCCAGTGGCTTATTTTGACCTCCAAGTATCACTTTTAGTCTCTCAGTAATGGAGCCTATCACAGAGCAATGAATTTTTGCATTTTATATTTCACCAAATTTCCATTTCAATAATAATTATAATAGCAGTTAGCATTATTGCTTATTGCTGTGCATTTAAAATTTATAACCTCTTTTTATGATAGCCTTATTTTATGATAGTAGGTACTATTTTTGTTATGTCCATTTATATAGGTAAGGAAATGGGCTTAGAGAGATGAAGTGACTTGCCCAAATTCAGCTACTGAGTAGTGGAGCCAGACTTTGAATCTATGCTGTGTTTTAATTACTGGGTCTCTTTCATTAAACACTGTATTAGGGTAAGTGCTAAATTACAGTGACTTAAATAAGAGGTTTTATTTCTTGAAAGAACAGTTGTTTTGGTTTAGGGTAGAGCACATTGTCATCTCCTAAGGCAGTGGTTCTCAAAACTTAGCATGTATCAGAATCACTTAGAGGGCTTTTAGAAAACTCCCCATGGTGCCAAAGATCATTAATCATCTTAAATGCCATAGCCAATAGCATTATTGCAGTCTTCATTCCATAAAAACGTAACATTTACTACTCTCTGTGGTTTCCTCTTAGTGGTTTCCCAAAGGATCATTCGGAGTATTGTTAAAACCAGGGACTGTTGAGCCTCACCCCCAGAATTTGATTCAGTAGGTCTCTTTTAAGTTTTGAATATACGTTTTAAAGGAGGTATAGTAGCAGAGGAAAATTACTGAGCTGAATATCTGAAGCAAAACATGCTAATACCAGTTATATCAATAGTAATCAGAAACGATGCCAGACACATAAAAGCCATATTTTAGGCTTAGCAAAAGATGCTTGTGGCCTTTATATTAGGATTTCTGACCCACGTTCTCCAGTTTCAGTATTGACATTGTACTTTCTCTTATATTTTCTGTGACCCAGATTTCCTTATTTTTGTTATATTTTACCTTATAGTTCTCCTTATTTTAAACCATTGCAAAAGCTTCATAAGAGATATTAAAGCTAAGTGGTTGCAGAAGAGTATAATCAACCTCGTGAAAATCTGTTCTCCCCTTCCTAGGCACATGGCTCCTTAGTTAAAATCTAAGTTTTCTAGCCTCGTTTATAGCTACTTGTGGTAACGTGACTGAATTTTCAGCTGAATGTGAAGGAGACGAGTAGAACTCCAGCATCATTTTTTAATTAATTAATTTTTTAAATTTTTTGGCTGCATTGGGTCTTTGTTGCTGTGCGCAGGCTTTCTCTAGTTGCGACAAGTGGGGGCTACTCTTCGTTGCGGTGCACGGGCTTCTTATTGCGGTGGCTTCTCTTATCGCGGAGCACGGGCTCTAGGCGCGTGGGCTTCAGTAGTTGTGGCACGTGGGCTCAGTAGTTGTGGTGCACGGGCTTAGTTGCTCCGCGGCATGTGGAGTCTTCCCAGACCAGGGCTTGAACCCGTGTACCCTGCATTGGCAGGCGGATTCTTAACCACTGGACCACCAGGGATGTCCCACAGCATTGGTTTTTAAAAGAACTACCATTTCAACTTCTTCCAAGCTGAAATGTGGTCATGGGGATAACATACCCTAATCATGCAGAGAAAGCTAATGGCCTCGGGCAGTTCTCTAAGTATGGGCCAGCATGTCACTGTCTCTTGGAAACTTATTAGAAAGGCAAACTCTTAGAACCCCACTGAGACCTAATGAATCAAATTGGGACGGGGAAGGGGACTACAATCTGTGGTTTTGTTTTTACCATTTCTTCACATGATTCATTGAGATACCACCTAAGGTAATTTACCAAAAGTGGCAAATGTTGAGATTCTTTATGAAATAAGACTGAAAGAACTATAGTTAGATGTGACATTTAAGGTCAGTGACTGTCGACATCTAGGGGAAGTTAAAGAGTTGCCAAATAGTTTAAAGGTAAATAGAGGCAAAATCAGACCTTTCTCTGATGTTTTGATAAGACAGTTCAAGAGTACTTTCAGGGTTAAGAGTGTGGCTTTTCTTTGGTAAGAGAGAACCAGTCAAGAGGGAGAGAATGGGGCTTCCCTGGTGGCGCAGTGGTTGAGAGTCCGCCTGCAGATGCAGGGGACACGGGATCGTGCCCCAGTCCAGGAAGATCCCACATGCTGTGGAGCGGCTGGGCCTGTGAGCCATGGCCGCTGAGCCTGCACGTCCGGAGCCTGTGCTCCGCAACGGGAGAGGCCACAACAGTGAGAGGCCCGCGTACTGCAAAAAAAAAAAAAAAAAAAAGGGAGAGGATGAAGAAAGAATTGAAGGATAGGGGTATTCTGTTATTAAATAAAATCTTTGAAGGTTTATTCAAGCATATGTGAGTGGTTACATTATGAACCTTATATGAGGAGACAAAAAGAAGGAAGATGAGGGAAAAGACATATTATTGAGTTGGCCTGAGGCAGTGAGTGGTGTTCAACTAGTGCTTTTGTTGATGGTCATGATTTGGGGAGAAGTTGCTACTAGCATCTAGTTGGGTAGAGACCAGAGGTATTGTTGAACATCATCCAATGTACAGGACCAACCCCCCCCCGCCCAAAACAAAACAAAAAAGTTTACGAGCTCCAAGATGTCATTAGTGCCAACGTTGGGAGCCTTCTCCTCTAAGGGAAGGAGAAATAACCAGCCTCAGCCATCTTTGAAGCAACTTGGTTTCCATCTTCTCCTCCCCTTCCCAAGGTGGGGTTAGTAAATAAAAGAGAGAAAGAGCCATACAGTTTTAGCATAATGGTTTTCAAACCTGAATTCACATAAAACTTACCTGGTGAGTTTTAAGAAATAAATTACAGATATCTTTATTTTAATTCATATTTTCTTTAAAAAAATCTCAGGTGATTTCTAATTTTCATTCAAGTTAGGAGATTCACTACTGAAATGGATTCAGTGTCGAAATTCTATGACTTTATCAGCAACCTAGAAGTGAAACAAATACTAGCAAAGCAGGTATGATGAAGTAGATTTTAAGATCCTAGAGAGCATCATTGAAGATGGTTTCTAGGCTGTTTTAGGGACTCAAAAGGGAGTAGGTGAAGAACCTTGGTTATCACACAGCAGGGGTGGGTTGAGCTCCCATTATGTTGAAGGGTAAGGACTAAAGGATAGAAATTAAGTTTGAGGAATAAATTTTGGAAATAGAGACTGAATTGACATGCTTATTCCTATTTGGAGAGAAGTGGTATTATACATGTCTGGTGTCATTCAGGACAGTGCTACCCAATAAAAATTTGTATGCCACATACATGATTTTAATTTCTTACTAATTTTAGTAACCTTTTATTTCACCCAATATATCTAAAATATTGTCTTTTAACATGCAACCAATATATTTTTATTTAATTTATTTTGGTAATAAACCTTCAAAATCATTGTGTGTTATATACTGCTGGCGTTGAACAGTGCAGGTATAAGAATTTTAGAAGTAGAATTTGGCCCCTAATTTAGGGACATTTATAGAATTAAAACTCCCTAAGGATTTCAGGATATAGGAAATGTGGAAATTGCTGAGTACTAAAGTCCCACTATGTTGCCCTGAAAGTTGGCAAATAGTAAAAAAAAATGGATAAAGTGAGCATATAAAAATTTAAGTTGTAACAGTAATATGGAAGAAAGGAAATAGGTTTTAAAATCAGACATGGGGGTTGAGTCCTAGTTCCCCACACTATATGTATGTTGCTTTAGTAAAATTGTATATCTTCCTCTTAGAAAAGAAAATTAAATTAAAAAATCCTCAGAACACATTAGGCGTTATGTTTAAAAACAAAAAGTATATTTTGCAGTAAATGTGCATGCACATTCTTTAGCCTCATCATTTGAGATAACATCCAGTGTTTTGACTTTATTTGTATATGTTATTTGCAAACTGGAAATGATGATCTATCTTAAGGGACAGTAAACTGAAGCCTGGAAAGGTAATGTAGCTTTTCAACAGTCCTTTTCTCTGAAGTCCAAAATAGTTTTTTGCCTAAAAGCTGATTTTACTTTCATCAAAGAGCAAATATGCTTTGCACCTAAACATATTTGTGATAACATTGGCAGAAGAGTTTTAAATATAGCTGTTTTTAACATGTATCTTCGTTCATGTTATACCAATATTTCTAAAGTCCTTAAAGATGGCTTTTCAATATATAATGGGTTCGTTGTTGTTCTCCCCTTCCCCCAGATATTTTTAGATGAACTGCATGAACATGGACAACTGCATTCTATGTCATCTTGGATGGAATTGTATCCAACAATTAGTTCTGACATTAGATTCACTAATATGCTTGGTCAGCCGGGTGAGATTCTTCTCTTTCCTAATTTGTAGTTATGATAGTTGGAATGGGCCAGAGGGAAAGATGGTTGTGTTGGGGCATGGGGGGTGCTTTCTTTTGTTTTATAAACAAAAAAGTAATTGCAGCTCTTTGATTAGAGCTAGCTTTTGACTTCTTTAGTTTTTTCATTAGGATCAACTGCACTTGACCTTTTCAAGTTTTATGTTGAGGATCTTAAAGCACGTTATCATGATGAGAAGAAGATAATAAAAGACATTCTAAAGGTAAATAGTATATACTTGGTATTATTAACTAGTATACTTGCTGTTAACTGTTAATCCGTGCCATATATTTTAAAGTGATACTGTGTTCCTTTGATTAGTGTTATTAATATTAACAAGATTTCTGTTTTTTAGGATAAAGGATTTGTAGTTGAAGTAAATACTACTTTTGAAGACTTTGTGGCAATAATCAGTTCGACTAAAAGATCAACCACATTAGATGCAGGAAATATTAAGTTGGCTTTCAATAGTGTAAGTTATCATCTTTACTGTTATGAACAACTAGATTAGTAGTATAGTTTTTAATACATTTGGCCAAAAATACTTAAGTTGTATGTAAGCTACTGAAATAAGGGAATAGGAATAGTATTTTACAGAGTAGTGGACACTCTTCCAGGGTGAGGTAACAGAATATAATGTACTTAGATGATGGCTGATGGTAAGCTTCCTTTCCTAAAAATAATTGGCTCTCTAACTTATAGATGATAGGAGAATACTTAAATTAATTATAATGAATTATTTCAGTTAACACAGATTATATTATACTATTATAACTGATTAAATATGTTTTCTAAAAGTTACTAGAAAAGGCAGAAGCCCGTGAACGCGAAAGAGAAAAAGAGGAGGCTCGGAAGATGAAACGAAAAGAATCTGCATTTAAGAGTATGTTGAAACAAGCTACTCCTCCAATAGAATTGGATGCTGTCTGGGAAGATGTATGTATACTTGTAAATTTTTTCCTTTACAACCGAAGATAAAAATTTTTTAATTCTTTCTCATAGCCACAGAGATAACTAGAGGAAAGGAAATAAACACTTTGAGGGGGCTGGGCTGTCACAGTTTTCACTTGCTGCTATGATTCCTTTTAGTCATATTGGTATACTCTTCTCAGTATTCATATATTGATTCCATATCTGAATTTTTCAGATCCGGGAGAGATTTGTAAAAGAGCCAGCATTTGAGGATATAACTCTAGAGTCTGAAAGAAAACGAATATTTAAAGATTTTATGCATGTGCTTGAGGTAATTTTAGTTTTATCGTAAGTGGCTGAAATATTACAAAATACATTAAAATTTTTTAAAAATTGAAGAATTTAGAATGATCAAAGTACGTTTTTTAAATTATACTTTTAAGTAATTTTATACAAATGTACTTACTACCTGGGATGATTAGGGAATGGTTTATTCTATAGAAATTGCTTTTAATTGAAACAAACTAAGCTTGCATGGGAATTTAAAGATCTGTTTAGTGGACACTTTTCATATTTGTTTCATACTTATACAGTGTTACAGAAATTCATCAATTTAGCAGTCAAATGGGGTGACTTAGTAAACCTAAAAAGAAATCAGAATCTTGTAAAACAGATAGAAAACAGCTTTTAAGCACATTTCAGATATTATACTACATTAGATGTGTTGGAAGCGCAGAGATGTTCTGAAAAATAATGGAATAAGGTAGTAAGTTTTTGTTAAAATAATAAGTAATGATAAAATTGCAGTTATTCCACTAGCTGAATTAAGGGTATTTTGATGAAGATTTCAGATGGGCACTTGGAGATAGTAAATATGCTAAATTGACCAATAATTTTTGAATAGTAGTATTTGCTGCCTATATGGGCCAGGCACTGTTCTAATTGTTTTACAGATATTTCATATATGAGCTTAATCCTCATAACAACCCTATGCAGTTACAGATGAGCAAAATTGAGGCAAAGAGAAAAAGTAATTTGCATGGAAGGGATTCCAACATAGGCTTTTGATTCCAGGGCCAGTGCTTTTAACAAATAAGCTGTGCTATCAGTTATAGACAAACCAATACGTTACAGCAAGCCAACGTTAGCACATACTTAATATTATAGTGCTGCCGATGGTCATTGGGCATAGCAGGTCACTTAATTGACTGTTGCATTGCATTTATTGTTCTTGATGAATATCATTGTTGACAACAGTTTGCTCTGTTAACATGTCACACATGTACCATATATTGTTTCCCAGCTGCCTCTAGATTTAGTGCTGTTGACCTATAGATCTTTTCTACTCAAAGTGTGTTTCAGACCAGCAGCATCTGTTTTACCTGGAAACTTGTTAGAAATACAGAACCTCAGGCCCCATCGGCAGAAATCCTGTATCAGAATTACCATTTTAACAAGATTCTCGAGCACTAGAATGTACATTTAATTTTGATAAGCTCTGCTCTAGGTAGTGTCTTAACATTTTCCCCCAATTCAGGAATCTCCAACAAGATTCTTTCATGATCTGTGCTGGGGGGTATTAGTGGTGAGGTCATAAATGGAGCAAAATGATGGCAGCATAGGGAAAAGCTGAACATATCAGAATAGGACTTGGACCCCAATAATGTGGGCCTTGAAGTAGAAAAGGAAGAAGAGTTAACATTCAGTGACATAAAGAAAGAATGAGGACTGCCCTTGTGGTCCTTTGGTTAAGGCTCTGCACTTCCACTGCAGGGGGCGCCAGTTTGATCCTTGGTCAGGGAACAATTAATCAGTCAATAGAGAGAGAGAGAGAGAGAGAGAGAGAGAGAGAGAAACAGAGAGAGACAGAGACAGAGAGAGACAGAGACAGAATCCCTGAACCAGATTTTCTGTTTCCACTTACTCGTAAACTGAAGCAGAATTTATTTTCAAAGGCTTAGATATGTTTGGGGGCAAGGAGTTTTTACTGCAGCGTTTTTCCTTCCCTACTAGCCTCATAATTATTTTAGTGACAGAGTTAATCCACAGAGACAACATTTCCTTTTCTGATTTCATGTGTAGTTAGATTGCCTTTGGATATCTTAAGCTTGGCTAGGAAGGGAATGCTCCTTGGGTGAAAAGAGCTGATTTTGCATTTAATTTCTGAGACCAACCTCCTTTATGGATGATTCTGAGGTAGTTCTTTATTTCAGTGCTGAGCCACGTTCATCAGAAAAGCCACGTATGAATAACATTTTGTTGTTTTTGAAAGTAGTGTAACTATTCTGCAGATTATACCTTTATGGAGGGTATCAATTGTCCCTACTGTACCCACACCATTCTCATTGCTAAAAAAAAGTATTTTATTAATACTTTTGAACGTTGTGTTTAGATGTCCAAATGAGTGGGTACAGGATAGTTAAAATGTTCTCTTCTGTTCCTTGTTAAGTAACTCTTTGCACCATTTCAAGGGGGGAGTACATCCTAAATACGCAAAATGAATGCAGTTTTACTCTAAGAACCTATTTGTAAAGCTTTTAAAAATTCTCCATGATGTACTGTCTAAAGTGTGAACTTCTGAAATTTTTTTCTTTTGCCCCTGTAGCATGAATGTCAACATCATCATTCAAAGAATAAGAAACACTCTAAGAAATCTAAAAAACATCACAGGAAACGCTCCCGCTCTCGATCAGTAAGGAAGTTTATTAAAAATGGCACCATAAGTGTATTGAAATATTTGTTAGCAGCATTATGAATGAAATTATTTGTATTGTGTAGGGATCAGATTCAGATGATGATGACAGCCATTCAAAGAAAAAAAGACAGCGATCAGAGTCTCGTTCTGCTTCAGAACATTCTTCTAGTGCTGAATCTGGTAAACATATCTTTTAACTTGATTAAAATCATTGACACTTGGATGTCCTCAAATTCTGACACTTTTCTTTTTGTGCTGCTTAGAGAGAAGTTATAAGAAATCAAAAAAACATAAGAAGAAAAGCAAGAAGAGAAGACATAAATCTGTAAGCAAACTCTTAATTTTTACACTGTACCTAGGCTTTTGCCCTTCACTTTCTCAGTGGCAGTAGAAATTTCTGTCTAGTCCGATGCAGTCAACAGAGTTTAGGTATGTACCTAAACTCAAGAGTTTCATAGTTGTTGTTCACCTTAATCTTTCATTAAAATCTTTTGGTGAACTTTGAAAAAAAATAACACAGTGTTAAGACTTCCACTCTGGTTTTTTATAGTAATCTTACAGAAAGACCCAAGGGTGTGTGATTGTATATATATATATATTGAGCTGTTGTTGAGAACCACAAGTTTAAATGTTTAAACTTTTTCCTTTACCTTCAGCTCTTAATCTTAGGTACACATCAAGATACACCTAATCTTAGTGATGAAGGCACACTTAATTTAGTGACGCTCTTTTAGTGGTATTTTACCCTATCAGAATGTCATCTTTCCCATAGGAAAGACCAACTTCATCTCATGAATCTTGGGAATGTTTTAAATTCCTTGAGGTTATCGATTCAGATTCCACCACTCTAGGAACACATACATACTCTGTTATATGTGGGTGTTCTTAAATATTACCTATATAGGGACTTTTTTCTAATGGAATGGTTTCTTTATCAAAATGCTGACATTGTTTTTTTATTTACACAGGACTCTCCAGAGTCAGATGCTGAACGGGAGAAGGATAAAAAAGAAAAAGACCGGGAAAGCGAAAAAGACAGAACTAGACAAAGATCAGAGTCAAAACACAAATCACCTAAGAAAAAGACTGGAAAGGATTCTGTAAGTATTTAGAATTCTTTCATCTCTGCATTTTCATAGTACAAAAATGTCAGCTACTTTTCACACACAGTTTTCTAACGTATATGATCATGAATGACCCAAGTTAAGCATCCTAAATTTTATATTCCTTAAAAAAATAACATAGCATTCTCTAACAGTTGTTTAACCCACTAAGAAAGTATATATTCTTCTGCTTTGTACATTCTCACAAAGAAATACCAATGGACATTGTCTACCTAATTTTAGAATATAAACTTTAAGAGATTCAAATCAGGTTTTCCCTCCACCATATCCACAGTTGTCATTGTTACTAAATCCAGTTTCAAAAGGTAGCTTTCCAGCAGCTTTTAATCATTGGGAGGGAAGAGTTGAGGGCAAGTAGATAGGAGGATACAATAAGCCAGATCTAATGTTTTATTATCAAATTACATAATTAGTTTTCAGTTTCCCCTGTATGTGTGTTTGTGTATGTATGCCAGAGCACAGTAACACAAGCCTTCTTCACCTTGCCGTTCGTTCCACAAATGCTGTGGGCTTAGCAAGTATAATGCCTGTGAGTTACCAATTGAGAGTTTAAATTGTGTAGGTAAGCCCTGGTCTCCCTCTGGATATTCTCATTCAGTGGGAATAGGGTGGAGGGTTTTTTTTGTTCTTGTTTTGTTTTTAAAGCTGCACTGGTGAGTCTGATGCACATCCTTGGTGAGGAATGATGATTTCCTCTATACTTACTTAGCAACTTAACAGTTTCTTTTTCACAGTAGGTTAAATGAAATCCCTGAAGGGGGAAGGAAGATAGGTGAAAAATCTACTTTTGAAAAGTTGCTTCTCACAGTTGTTTTGGTTTTTTTGTCTGTTTTAAATTTTTTCCAGCCAAACTATTGTCCTCATAAATCTGGAATGTTTCTTTATCTGGGCGCAATAGTATGCTTAAAGCTTGATACTTTTATGTAATATAAAACACGTATAGGACAACCTAGAATCGAAAAAAATAGCAAGGAATATAATACTTAGGAAATGAACACCCAGCTTCCATTAAATGGAAACAAGGTGTTTCATATTCAGTTGTATTAAGAGGAAGAAAAACTGGTACTTACTATTCCCCCGATCTACATATTAATGTAAACTGAAAGTAAACACCATATAAAAGTCTCATTCTAAGTTAAGTGTCTCCCCTAATGTAACCAAGGAGTACTTAGTTAACAACCCATTGGTAGGCTTTTAGGAAAGAGATCAGTCTTCATACCCTATGATGCATTTGTTTTTGTGGAAAAGAATCCACATAGATGTGGCTTCTTTTTTCAAAGGTTCATTACTACTTAACCTTTTGAGTCCTGACACAAATATAATTGTATTCGTTGTCTTTTCAGGGTAATTGGGATACTTCTGGCAGTGAACTGAGTGAAGGGGAATTGGAAAAGCGTAGAAGGACCCTTTTGGAGCAACTGGATGATGATCAATAAATTATACCAAATATGTTTACAGTATGATTTAAAGTCTAATTCAGACCAGGGATTCTATTTTAAGTTCAATTGAAATAACACTGGGTTTTAATTATATCACAGAAAAAAAAGTGCATTTAAGTATTGTTATTGTGGACTTTATAAAAAGCAAAGGAAATTGAAAATAACTTTTGATTCTGTATCAAGAATCATATTTTCATACAGTCATAACTGTCTTTCTGTGACCCTTTCATAGGGCACTGCAGAATGGATTAAAGGTGGCAATTTACTGATAACTGCAGGTGTCTCTACTTTGTTCTAAAGTCTAAGTCATGAGGTGATTTGATTTACTTTATAGAAGTTGGATTTTGAAGATATAATGAAAATTTTTTAATATCTAGTAGTACAAAAAAAGCACCAGCAACTGATAAAACTGCTTTTTTGTGCACTATCCAACTGGTTGAAGCCGATATGATCTTTTAAGGTGAACTCAGACATAGGTGTTCTTAATGGAAACCTGGTAGACCCTTAACTATAGTGGTGCTATTGAGCACTACTATAATAAAGCCACCATTATTTTTTATGAAACATCTAAATACATTTTAAAAAGGCTATTGTGAGGGCATTATTTTGAGGTGATGTTTAAAAAGTTAACATCAAATCAAATTGTAAATTAGCTTAAATATATTGCCTTAAGGACCTACTAAAGAATGTGCCACCAAACTTTAAGTGATGGTTGCAATATCCTTGTCTAAAACAAATCAATGTTGACTTAAACGATTTCTTTAACAGTTGTCTTTTTTTTTTTTTTAAATCCGATCTTTCTCTTGCTTTTTTTCATTGAGGAAGTCTTTTACCTTCCCTCCTCACTGAGAAGTACTGACTTCGTGGTACACATTCTGAAGCATTTCTGATTTGAATATTTTTGTACATTTTTATCAATTATTAAATCTTCTCTTCTAGTGTGTACTAGTATTTATTTCTACTTAAACTGCTCAGCTGTAAAAAATTGTATGATCCTTTAAGGGTTAAGATACTAAAATCCCTGAAATTTTGCTTTAGCTAACCCACACAGCTAAGTTACTTTCCTTTTTTAATATTTAAGAATATTATAAATCAGTGCATTTGAGACCCCTGTATTTGTTTTTGATCTGTGAATTTCCTACAGAATACTCTACTCTAAGAAAGGCAATGGTTTGAAGTTTAGAATACTCTTTACATGCTAACTTTTGAAGGTTGGTAATGTAATTTATACTATTTTCCTTCAGTGCAGGAGATTTTTTTAAGTAAATAAATTATAGCACATAGTCTTTGGTATTATCTTAGGTATTTTTTTATTTTGGACACTTTGGGCAATCCTGTTTCAGGTTGGGATTCAGAAGAACAAAAAGTTTATTTTTCCTTCACCATCCTAATTTAAAAGTGGGACTGACCAGGATGACTCTTTTTCCATCCCTGCCCGCTTTGTTTCAATTAATCTAGCATCCACTATTGAAAGGCTCAAGGCAGGTTGGTGGGCGGGGCAGGGAGGGGGCCCTGAACTTTTCTCGCTGCCAAGTCATTTTTCTGTTGTGAAATATGACATGACTTTGTAGAAAGTGAGAGTGACTATCTTTAGAAAATGTGAAGTAACCAATTGCTTGCTTGAGGTTAGTCTCCTATTGTATATTAGAACCAAAACATATAACAACAGCTTTGGCAACAGGCAAGTTGCCTAGACTTAATTTTCAGAGGTCCCTTCGTAATGATAGTTAATATTGCTAATCATGTCAGACACTTGACATGGAAGTCAGAGTAAAATCTGCATATGATATTGGCAGAAATACTAGTGATGTTTCACAAGAGAATGTAGAATCTAAAACTTTTAATTACTTCCATGAATGATGATTTTTTTAAGTACAACTTTAAAGTTTTGATTTTTCTATTTAAATAAAAAGCTATTGATGTGGTTTAGCATGTCCTCAAATTAGATTTCTTATTTCTTATAGAGATACTGTCTTATCACAACCTCAGATCCCTACAAGACAATACAAATTCAAGTTTCCTTATAGTTAATCCATGAAAACTATTTGACCTAAAAGCGAAACTGATAAATTCTAACGCAAAATACAACATCCTTGTTATAAAACATGTAATTGAAGTGACTCTAATTCCTTAGTGATCCCATCAAATGATACTTAGTTGCCAGAAAGATACTATGGCCTGAAGGTACAGGCAATGGGAAGATTGTTTTAAAACAGTTGTGTGTGAATATTTTTAATCCATTTGATTAGGTTTCTAAATCTTCAGTCTGGTAAAAGTTGAAATGTCTTGGAATATTGGTTAGAGTTGAACAGATAATGTTAAAAATGTGTTCAAATAGGAAAGTATTGTTTATATTCAGATAAGGGGAATTTCTGCTTTTCAGTTAAGCCTCAGACTTTCAGGTAAATGTTAAGGGCTTATCTTCCCTCACTATCAATCATTAATGTTAATGAACTCTTAGATTAAATTCACTAATACATTTAATAATATCATGCTTAATAGTCAAAATCCAGAACCTCAAATATTTGATGTTTTTATTCCTCCCAGTACATAATTCCTGTGTGGGAAAATTGAATTTGTATGAAAAGTTAATGAAGTATAAAGAACTCTTTGCACCTTTCCCAACTGTATTTAAACAACGTAATACTTCTAAATAAAAGCAATGGTCCCAACATTTTTTTTTTAACACAGTGACGGCATTTCATTATCATTACCCAAAGGAGCTTCAGCATATAGATTCATGGTTTTCAACAATAAAAATACTTTTTATGCCTTGGGAGTAATACTTTTTATGCCCAGTAAATTTGAAAATGATCAAAGTATCACAGCTATTTCATCTTTTAATTTTTGCTAATTGGGCCCCATATTATCCAGCTATAAAATGAAAGGGATTGGCCTAGAGTAAAGCAGTCTTAATTCACAGCATTAAGACTGTAAAACTTCTTGAAATATCTGTGTACATTTTTCTGGAAGGATGGTCCATAGTTTTCATTCGGTTACCAAAGGGCCTGCGTCTTGTGTTAAGAAGCATTTGCCTAGATGATCCTGGTTTTCTTCGCATGTTAATGGTCACCTGAGTGCTGACTAGGCAGCCACTTTTATTTTTGCATCCAGAAAGGGGTAGCTTCTTTATTTAAGGATTTTCATTTAAAACTTGGATACTAAAAAAAAAACAAAACTTGGATACTATTTAAGAGAGAGCTGTTTCTAATCAGAGTACCCAGGGAAGAGTAATGAATGCTTTTTTTAAGAGTTTATAGGGTATTTAAGTATATTATGTAATTTAAATGTAAATCACAAAGCCAAAGAACTAAATAAGCATTTCTGAAAGCAAAATGAGGCAAAGCACGTTAATTCCTTATACCTGAAGTCAGACTTTTTCTATTCCCTTGGGGATTTCTCTCAATACTAGGTAGAATTTTCTTTTACATTTTCTAGGACTCATTTTACATAAAGGAAAAACAAAATAACGTCATGAGTAATTTTCATGGAACTGTGTTCTAAATCTCATGCTATGGTTCTAGTAATGGCATATAGCAGTCTAATAAATTCTTACCTTCCTTGTTAATTTCTTACCTTGCTCTTAAGTTTTTCAATTGTTTTGATGTAAATGATGGTCAGATTCCTTGGGGGCAGGGATTTCTGTTTCACTCACTGTTTTATCCTGTGAGTTAGAACAGTGCCTGGTACATACATAGTAGGCATTTACTGAGTGAATGTAAAATCTTAGTTGACAGACGTACTCATCCAGCATCCATGGTACTTGGCATCTGTTAAAGGGCTTGAAAAAGCATCGTTGCAATAAACCATACTAAACCCCAAACTAATTGAAGTACACTAAAGATAAGTTCTAGTGACTGTACCTCAATCTTAACTGTTACTTCAGAAATGTCCAAAAGCTTGTTACGTGAAAACATGAAACTTTCACGTGGTTTTAAGTAGGAAAGGCAATCCCTTGTGATGATTTGAAACATACCTTCTTTCATATCATATTCATACTACTATTACCACAGTAGTAGTTTAAAAGTAGTAACTTTTGAGGAGCTAACATTTAGCTAGATAAGAGTTGATCTAAAGGCCCTAATGGACAAAAAAAATTCCTATTTTAACTTCTGAGAAGGGGTGAATAATGGTGACAGGGCATGCACTTCAGTGTTCTTGGAGCTAACTTACAGGTGAGGTGAGAAGTGAGCAGATTTTGCTCCAGTTACCCACACACTCCCCCCTAACCCTCCAAACATTACTTGGTTTCTCTCTACCTGGCTTAAGTTCCTTAACTG
Organism: Pseudorca crassidens; assembly: GCF_039906515.1. Taxonomy (NCBI): domain Eukaryota; kingdom Metazoa; phylum Chordata; class Mammalia; order Artiodactyla; family Delphinidae; genus Pseudorca; species Pseudorca crassidens. Next base: position 77,605,853 of record NC_090301.1, read on the forward strand.
CAGATTTTCTGTGCTTTTTGAACTTGCTGTATAAAAACTGCTCTTATGATTCAATATGATCTCGTTCAAGGCCACCTCATTGTTAGTGACTGGTAATTGACTATTAATTTGATGGTAATTTGTCCTAGGTTTAAGGTTGATGTTTGCATTTCATGGAAACTGGCTAACCTCGCTCCAGTTTTCATTCAGACTATGAAAGTGGCTGCCTAATCTCACATCAGATTCAAACTAAGCCATTTCTTGATGCCCTTCTTTTATGCTGTTCTTTGGGGGTATCTAAATGTGGTATTCAGAAATATCTTTTTTTTTTTGGTCCTGCCTGCAAACTTTTCTGGTAGGTGTTGATCTCTTGCCTACCTCTGCAACTAAACTGAAGACTTGTTCTGAAAGGTGAGTAATAGGGGGAACAAGGTTTCTACTTTGTGTTTATAATTACCAGATTTTCTCTTATGTTCATATATTGTTCTGATGTAAAGAACATCAATTACATAAAAGTAGACCTTTTGTAAATAAATATAATTTATTAGAAAAAAATGGCATCTCTTACTAAGTTGGATTTGTGTCAGCTTTTTCCTTTAAGCACTGTCATATGCAGCAGTTCTGTGCTGTAAGATGATAGATGCCCACATTCTGTTTTCTCAGTGTAATATTTGCTTTTCTCTATAAAAAGATCAAAGAAAAGTTTGTCAACTTTCGTTCACACATTTGTTTCTTCAAGTTTTTTCTTAGAAATAGATGATGGGGTATTTTAGAAAAAATGGAAGATTACTCCTTTGGTATGAAGTGGGCTGATAGTATATTCACCTGTGCACACATTTCTGATAAAAACTATATTAGGGCTAAGAATTTAATAATCAAATTTAAAATTAATAGATGTGAATTATAAAGCTAATATTATGAAAGTATTACAGTGTAAAATTAGGTAATTCTACAAAATCCAATACCTTGAACCAACGAAGTCAGTGATATCAAGTTATGTCATCTACTGAGCATTGTTGAGTCATCAGGGTCACCGGACATTCATTGCAGTGTCATTGCAGTGACTTTTAGTGGGTTAAGATTTATATTTTTAGTCACAAAGACTGGGAGAGGGAAACAAATGGGCTTAACTCTGAGTCATTAGGAAATATCTTTTAAAATGGGTGCTGGGCATTCCCTTACTCTCCAGTGGTTAGGACTCCATGCTTTTCACTGCAGGGGGCCTGGGTTCATAAAACAATCCCTGGGTGGGGAACTAAGATCCCACGAGCCACACGACGCAATCAAAAACAAAAACGGGGGGTGCAACTGATAAAAGATGTCCAAACCCAACCGTATCCACTTCATTTGACCTTTCTGTAGTTTGGGTTTGAAACATTCTGAATTTGTAGCATATTAAAGATCTTACTTCCTTTACCATGAGGCACTTCTGGTACAAAAAACATTTTTTGCAGTCTTACTAACTGCAAAATTTAACTTTTTTCCCTTCTTATAAAATAAAGCTTCAACTATAAGTCTACCTTAGGGATATCACAATAAAGCGAATCACTCAAAATGTTTGGTTTTTTTGTGCATGAAAGTTATGTTTACACCGTACTGTAGTCTATAGTCTATTACATGTACAATAGCATGTCTAAAAAACAATTACATGCCTTAATTAAGGAATAATTTATTGCTTAAAAACGCTAACCATCATCTAACACAGGGTTGCCACAAACCTTCAATTTATTAAAAATAAAAAATTATCTGCAAACACCATAAAACAAGGCATGCCTGTACATTGTGTAACTGTGGTGCAGTGGAAAGAGCACTGAATTGGGAACAAAGACCTAAATGCAACAATAATTCCTTAAAAGACTGATTTACGCCCCTCTAAATAAGTTGTTTTTAACCACTTGGACAGTCTCCTAAAATAAATTATAAATTTCTTTGCTTCCCTAAAAAAAATACTAAATGAATATACTAAGAAGAATATACTAAACTTTTCTGATAACTTGGAGTTATTACAAATACCAGTATGTGTGTGCAGTGGATCACACGGCTTGTATTTACCTGGCCAACCAATGTGGTCAGATGCTTGGTACTTCTGTGCAGTCCACGTGTAGCCTGTGTATATATATGCAACATCCTCATTACAACAAATGTGGAGAGACGCAATATCTCACCAAAAAAGAGTGCTATTTCTCTGGAAGTAATAAATTCATAACTAGGATTTTGGAGATACTAAATCTCAACACTAAAATACTCAACACTATCAAAATCTATTTGGTTCCTACATTCCATACAGCAAGTGATCCAGAGTTTGTAGGGGGAGGGGTTTTTGTTAAAATTTACCAAGTATATTTAGATTATGAATTCAAGCAGCAAGACATACCTGTTTGTTTCTAGAAGATAAGAGTGTACATAAAACCCCCTAAAATACAACATTGAAAGACTGCAGCATATTACAGGATAGTAGTGTAAATAGTTTATTTGCTCATATGCCATGAAAAGACCAGAAAAGTAACATGAACTGCTTTTATAAAACATTTCTAATATTGCTAAGAAGCAGGCCCATTAACAGACAGAAAAGAGCATGCCAACATTATTGTCTATTTGTAGATTAATAAATAGGCAATTATTTTAACATGTTCATCAGTATTGAGCTTTGGAAAACAGCTGCTTTGTGGTGAAGGACCACCTATTTGTGTTGTATTTATGGTCAAATTGCTTTTTTCATCAAAATGAATGTTGAGTCAGACAAAATCTTGGCATGTTCTTTTTTAATGTACACATTATGAAAATGTGCTAGCAGGTGGTAGTTTAAAGTAACCTTTCTGTAAATATGCTAAAGTGAAAATGTAGTAACTGATCCCTAAACTGTCCTTGTAGTTAAATATATATTAAAAAAAAAAAACCCTATAAGTTAAAATAACATTCAGATTGTATAGCATAGGCTGATGCATTTTTAAACAATATTTACAATATTACCCCAGAGGCTTAGGTGGGAATTAAAGAGAAGTGTAAAAACCATAAAAAACTGCACCAATCTTATAGCAAAATATCTGTACATTTAAAAAGAGATATATAACTACACATTATCCAAGGGAAATGGGACCTTCACCAGAGTTCACATAAGCACAACAAAATAAGAAATTCAGTGGTTAAATACTATACAATAAACTTTACAATTAATATAGTGATGTCATGTACCAAAAGGTAAGCCAGAAGCAGAATGTATATTATGAAAAGTACAAATTAGCTTCAGTCCAGTTTTTGACTTTGGAATGGATCAAGTGCCCTGCCAGAGAGGAAGGAAAAATAGCAGTGGCTTTGTTGGCCATTTAGTCCCATTACATATCACTTAAACTTAATCGTGATGTATTTCAGAAATTTAATTGCAATCCCCCATAAAGTAATCTTGGAAATGCAAGAATTTTTAGCTTTGATATATGATGCCAAATAAATCTCCAGTCTACAAAAAGAAGGGGGGAGGGGGAACCAACCCTGCCGATTGTCAGGATAATAAGGCCAGGATTCTAACACTACTCTGCTAGCAGAAGTAATCTTAAATGCTTGTTGCTAGAGCTAGTGAACCTCTCCCTGGCTAGCAAGGCACTGATTTCTATTCTTAGGATTGACCCAAAATGGTCCTCAGAAATCCTAATACTGATTACTGAGATGTTAATTTTAGTGCTAATTAATAAACATTTGCATTATTTTTTTAAAGCTGCCTCTAGCTGAAGAACACAGTACTGCAAATAAAGTCTTATACAACATCTGTGTGCCATCATATCGTCGCATTCATACCAATGAATGTCTCTCATAGGGCATCGTACCCCAGCACAGAAGCAGAATGTGAAACAAGAGTTGACTGATTCTGTGCCACTGCAATAACATGTTTGTACTTTGCTGGGGCTTGGTTATGGATAGAAGGAGTTTATCGTGTGACTTTTTCCTTCTTCCACGTTGCAAGCCCTTAAAAATACCAAGTTGATGGGTATGGCTGAAACACAAAATTAACTCCTTAAAAGACATGTCAGCAAAGGAAGCCCACAGCAGATGCATCCATGTTATTTACAACTTATCAGGAAACCAGGGTGGGCCATCATGGGACAATCACAATGGCAGGTAATGAATGTAATATGAATTTTACATTTTGGTTAAAAATTGAATAACACACTGGTGTAAAAAGATACCTAATCAAATCAAATCCTATTGCTTTGATTAATCTGAGCAGGTACTTCCACTTTTAGGCACTTGTTAACAAAGGTTGAAAGGAGAGCCCATCATTTTTAAATTCCTATGTGTTTGCTAAATCTGAGCCCTTAGAATATTTTCATCTATGTTCAAGGCTGCAGTTAAATGATAGAATATTTTCATCTATGTTCAAGGCTGCAGTTAAATGATAGCACATAAAATTCACATGGTCAGTTTCATTCACACACACCCTCTATTCATACAGGCAGGTCTCAGGTTCACATGGTTATTTCGGCACCATTAACAGAACGCAAGTTCTGATCATCAAAGCGCCGCCTGACACTTCTCCTCACCGCATCGGCTCGTCTGTATGGTTGGTTTCTAAGATCTGTGAAGAGGAGAGCACCAATAAGAGAAGTGGAACCTTTAATATCATGTTTCTAAGCAAGATAAAGGCCAGCTGGCAGCCAATCAAAGCAGCTTGTGTAGAAGAGTCAGCTAATGGGCCCTTCAAACTCATTGAGAATCTGAACCAAAACATGTACTTTGCCCTCAGTATTTACAGTCAAACAAAACAGCATGTAATACTGGTGTGATTCTGGGCTCTTTTAGAAAACTATATGAGAGACTGCTTCTGTCACTGGCCAGAGTCTAGCTGAAGTCTTATTTTGAAATGTTTCTTCCATTGGAAATAGCTATTGCTTAGTAGTTATTTTTCTTTCCAGAAACCTGAATACCAACAACAACTGCAATGAATTTTAAACTGCAAAACTAATAAAACAGACTGCCCTGTCCTGTCTTATCGGAAATTTTTACCAAGGAAGGAACTTATGCTTAGTTAGCAGACACAGCTTCTATTATTTTTATTACATTAAAATTAGCTGAAGTCAGATTTTTATTTTGCGAATTAGAAACATAATACTCAACCACTGAATAAAAGTAATCACTAAATCAAAATAACACTCCATTCCTGAACATTCTTTGCTGCCACCCAAGATTTTTTGTTTTTCATTAGAGGGGCAAGGTGGTATGGGCCCTCCAGATTCTCCAATTTGTACTGCCAATGAACAGCAGGATGCCTGACAGACAACAACAAAATGCCTCGTTGAATGAATGAATCAACCACTGCACATCATTTCAAGCAGGCATTGTTCTAGAGGGATGAAGTGAGATGAACAGGATGAATTTTAGTATATGTAAGCACTCTTAGTGTGAAAGCATGCTTTCTTGATGAATAAGGCAGGTAGCCTAGCCAGCAGGTAGCCACCATTTAATGGAGTCGGGACATGGTGAAAAGAAAAATAAAGCAGGCTTCATACTTTTTCCCCTTGATTTGTTTAATTAGTTTGTATTTCCCTTTCATTAACTTAGTATTGTTGATCTCTGTTTAGAAACAGTCTTACCTTTAGAAAGGGAAACACAAATAACAGAATTAAAACAGATTTAATCTTTTTAATCCCTTCACCTACTCAGATTGAAAATGGATGGGCCATACCTGGTCCACAGAATGTTTGGCCCCTGACTTAAATTTTTAAATACGGTTTCCTGCTATTTAAATTGGTGATTAACATAAAAGCCAAGGTTTCTGGCTTCTCTTGGACAACTGGAGGATCTTGCAGTACTGGGCCCAAATTCTAACATGGCAAAAACTGAGTGACTGCTCAGTTAGGCACAGTCCCCACCAGCTCCTGACTCATTGGAATCTGTGACTCTGCCCTACTCCTAAATTCAAGCCAGGAATAGTTTTGCATGCCCTAATCCTCTCGAGCCTTTGCTTCCTTGCCCAGAGTGGTAAATGGAGGTCAGAATTCCATTCTTGGCTAGGGATATGCAGGGACCTGCAGTTTTGTGGTTCCTGAGTCCTCTGAGCAATTAGTTCTAAGAACCCTAATCCTTCTTCAAAGACTACAGATCATGTTCCCTGGCCAGGACTTACTCTCAATTTCTTCAGATCAAAATGGGGTTAACTGAATAACTTGAAGGCCAAGAAGGGGTAAAGGGAAGGACAGCCTAGCACCCAAAGCAAGTATAATCATCAGCAAATACCCGTGCCCAAGCCATCACACTTGAGAACATGGAAGCAGACCAAAAAGTCCGAGAGAGAGGCTCAGCCTCACATCATTGGAATGTGAGGTACAAAGACTTCTCCCTGGTCAGACTCTCACCAGTATTACCCTCAGCCATAGATTGAAATCATTAATCTGCATACAGAGAGAGGAGGAAGCTAAGTAAAAAGTGATGCTTGCCAGCTCTGTGTATCCTCCACCACCGGTGTGCTAGAAGAAATCCTTACCCTCGAGTGAACATTTGGAAATTTAGTGATATTATTCTTCTTTAAAGCTAAACAGAAAAAAACAAAAACACAAAATGATGGTTAAGTAAAAATGGGATGAAAATGGAAAGCAATTCAACTTAGTGAATAACATTCCCGGGCATGTTAGCCAACAGAAGAAGAAAACAGGAGGCCATACTACAAGAGGTGTTAGAGAACACAAGGGAAGGGTGAGCATGTCTTCCCACCCAGCTCTCTGACCACCCAGATCCAAGCTGCTTTGAAGTTTGGCTCCAGAACAATAGTTCAGCAGCAAAACTGACAATAAACAGTAGCCAAGTAGATGACAGCTTCTAGCCTTGTTAATAAGTACTGGTGAGATAAGTACACTATAGAACAGGCAACAACACACCACATCCTTTGATATCTTCAGAGAAAGAGGAACATACATAACAAGTGCAATTCATAGAAGAGTTAACGCCACAAAATAAACATGTAACCAGTTCCATGTCAATCTCAGCATGGGAGTCAAACAATGGCTGTTTCACATACTCCAGTTGGAGTGTGTGCTTCCCTTGTTGTTATTCTAATCAACTGGGCACTACAGAGAAGTCTGTTCCTTATTTAACCATCAAGAACTAAGCCCAGGCAATTACTTCTTGGGAAAGTTATTATTTCTGGTGCCCCCATCTTGACCAAAGGAGCAGATCCAGATATGATCTCATCACAGAAGAAATGCTCGGGGTTTGACATGGAACAGAGCCACCAGTGAAGAAGCATGAATGAGATAAGACAGTGGGAGCTCCTAAGCCTTTGTTCTCATTTCTTGCTTTGCAGTCTTGCTCCAACATGGAATTGCTGATAGCTGAAATTTGGGCATGACACTCGGAAAAGAGGTGAGTGTAAAGCTATAGATTGCCTATATCAGCTTATACAGGCTTTCTAGGTCATAAGAGCTCCCTGAGTTTAGCTTGTACCATGAGCTCCACCACACTGTGGATGATGGCTACAGACTATATAAGACAGTTAAGAGAGACCCAATTTAAAGCTGTGTGTAGTTCACAGCTCCTTCTGCAAATCATTTTGCAACTTTAGAGCACCTTGTATTCCTGAGAGTTTGTATAGCAGCTCATTTTACAATCAAAGCATGCTAAGTACAAAAAGGCTGGTTTAATATCTGTAAATCTATTCAAACACACTAAGTGCTCCATAAGTGTTAGGTATAGTAATTACTGTTATTAATGACTGTCATTTTGTGTTCAAAGATATTAGCCCCCAATTCTTAAAAGCAACCTAGTTGGTCCTAATCCTGACTCTCAAAGAAGTGTTCTATTCATCGTTTTCTGAAAATTTCTATAAGTAATTGTATTAATTCAACTCGCACACACCATCACAGCCATGTGGATTCATAGATGTATTGAAAGTGCTAGTGAGTAAGCAGTTATGACTGAAATGCAAAACCATGCAGTGTGAAGACAACATAAAATACAACATGATGGAGATGGCAATTCCATGCTAGGATGTTGGGTGGCCCTGACACACAAACAGAGGGTCATTAGGGGTCAAAAAATCTGTAGCAACCTTTTAAGAGCATCAGGTGAGAAAGAGTAATAGTTTAGTAATGGTATTCCTCAGTGAGAACAGGTTCGCAGAAAAATCGAGAGCCACGCTTGGCGGTGCGAGCAGTAAAGGGCACAGTCTTCAGCACTGCATCGAAAATGACAGCCAAACAAGACAAACAGAAGAGAGTAAGAAGCCAAGGTCTACTGCATTAGTACACGGTTAGTGCTTTGTTAATCATACCTGGGGTAAGGGTGGCAGAGGTGAGCAGGAAGGGTGTAAGGCAATATATACCCAAGTGAGCTAATAAAGCCTAGAAGAGCTACTCAGTTTTTACTCAGTCTGGGATAGAACATGGAAAATAGTCCAAGGAGAAAAAAAAATCTGCTCCACAGACAGATATTCATTTACCTCCTATGGCGTATCAGGTCAGACAAACAGAAACTGTACATTTCACAAGCCAGGTGTCGCTAAGCTGGAGAACAGACTGATGAAAATGGCACTCTAAGTTCTTCATGTGCCACGGCTGGATGCTTCTCTACCTACAAGTCAATCTTACTGTGGCCCTGAGGCTAAGCGGTGCCACCCAAGGAGATCTGTTCCTGCTCCTGCTCATAGCAGAGCTGCTCCCTCAATGTGGGAGAGGCAAGGAGAGAGGCTAAACAAGGAAGCTTTATCTGGGAGCCATCTGCAAGCCACTGCAGGGTGAACACAGACACGGGCGGGCACAAATGTACAGAACACGTGTGCACCCTATGTAGACACCCATCCCACTGCGTGTGCACCCTATGTAGACACCCATCCCACTGCTTACACTGGTTTACTCTGGGCAAGGAACTCTTTATTGACTTCCGTTTTAGTGATTTATTCACGTATTTTATTTCCTTGGGTCTGAGCTGATGAAAGAAATCTGATTTGGGCAGTTGGGGATCCCTATTTCCAATGCTGACTAAGCTATTCACAAGAAATGAGAAGTCAAAAGGCTAAGAGTTATATTTTTTTAAAAATTAGGACAATTGAGGAAATGTGAATAATGACTAGCTATTTGATATTAAGGAACTCTTAGTTTTGGAGGTGTGCGATAATGGTCTTGTAGGTATGCTTGTTTGCTTTATTAAAGAGTCCTTATCTTTTGAAGATATATGTGGAAATATTTCCAGATGAAATTGTATGTCTTGGATTTGCTTCAAAATAATTCCAGAGGTTGGGGGTGGGGAGTAGGTAGAAGCAGACGTATAACAAGATTGGCCATGAGTTGAAAACTATTCATGGGTGAAGGGTACGTGGGAATTCATCATACTAATCTCTATACTTTTGCGTAACATTTCCTACAAGAGAAGTTTTAAGTACCTTGGAAGCTGATAAACAGTATTCCTATGCAACAAATGTGAAAGGAAAGTCACTTGTAGCCACTGCCCCAAATTATTGCCCTGATCCTTAAGAGGGAATGCAGAAACTCAGAAGAACTGGTTCGAGCAGCAGGCACTAGGCTACAACTTAATCAGACAAGAACCAATCTGGGTTAGGCACCATTCCTAGCTGAGAGAATGACCATCCCCCAACCCTGGGCTTCTGGCCTGTTGGTCTATCTGCATGAAAGCACCAGCTCCTGATTTCCTAATATCTTCACTTACTTTGGGTGCGTAAAAAGGCTTTTAAAGAGCATGTTGGAAAAGCATGTGTTGACTGTGCTTAGTACAGTATGGGTCCTGTCCATAGTAGTTATTAATCAGGCAGGTGGGTAGGAGTGGTCATGAGGGAGAAAATGGAGCATGGTGACAAATCGAAGACAACGGAACATCATTAGGAAAAGGAGCCCTGGTGAAATCTACAGGGTTCCAACGATATTGAGAAACAGAGATTTTTTTCAGAGAGAGTGTTGGGATTCTTTGACAGGCAGTATACAGGCTACTATAAATATACTTCAAATACTAGCATGGAGTTTCTCTGTAGTTCTGGATCTGAATAAAATCAACTGAAGAACTTGTAAACCCGGGACAAAATCGGTAGCATAATCTGTAAATGGCCTAGTAACGGTGAGGCCAGTGGGATCTCCATGGGCCACAATGAGAAAATAGCCTTTACCTGTGATAATATCTTCAATGGCACCGTCTTTTCCTTCGTATACGTGTCTATTATCTTTAACTTGTCGCCTTCTTAATTCCGCAATTAATTCTTGCTGCTGCCTCTTTGATTTGTGGGAAGGAGACTGAGAAGAAAGAAGAATGGCAGAGATTAGTGGGATCAGCACCCACTGGAGGTTTGAGAAAATCCAAAATGTGTCTGAGCATTTTGTTACTAACAAGCAGCCTCCGTCCGAAACACAAACAGCACCATCCCAAACATTCTGCTCAGCAGAGGAAAACTCAGAAAGCTTCTAGGAAGAAAAGCTTTTGCACTAAAGGACGCACAAAACTGGCAGCAATGGGAAGGCTGGACACCATGGCAACAAGAGGCAGCTGGTAATAACCAGTGACTTGTTAACCTTTGGTCCAGAGGATCCTGAGGAAGAATTCTTCGACCTGCCAGCCTTCGTGGTCTTCACCTATGTTGTTTCCCTCCATAGAATGCTCCCTCCCGTTCCCAGAGAAGCCCTCCCACTATCAAGGCCAGCATCAATGGCGACCCCGTGAAGCCTTCCTGTCCCGGGACACTGAGCCGTCCAATCATCAGGTTACCCGGGACGGCCTCTCTGTGTATCCAACTGAGATTTAAGTTCCCGATCTCTATAAACTTGGAAATGCCACACAAACATGCTCTCGGCCCCATTCCAGTGACTGCTGAACAAAATAACGAACGAACAAGTGTCCATCTGCCAAGTTTCCAAGGCCTAGAAGGAAGCGGAAGGCATCCTGTGCAAATCTGGCTTTCTGGCCTCTTGACGGCTCCATCTCAGGAGCCTGGCACACCTCACCTTTGGGTCCTGCTGCTCGAGCAGAGCTTCCTGCTCCAGGAGTTTCTCCATCAGCGCTTGTTCCTGCTTTTTCCTCAGCTCGTTTTCCTCTTCTGCTTGCTGGGTAAAATCAAAAGTGGCAGAAGATTATGTCAGTGGAAATGCCAGCAGTCAAGATTTTTAGAAGCCATTCTTAGAGAGTCCTTGGTTAGCCAGGAATTAGAGTTAAGGGAAGGTTTGGAAGATCTACACTATGTGCCTGATTCTAGGTTTTGCTGTCGGTCTGTATCACACCTCGTCATAACCTAGTAGTTGAGATTCACCCCCTTCCAGAGAATTCCTTTCCTGATGGTTCTCTCCCCACTCAGGCTGCTTCTCAGCCTCCATACCATATATATCGGGGTAACTCCCCTTTTGGCAGCTCTGCTCAGTGATTTTCATGTGAGATTGTTTTTCTTACAGAATCTCTCCCCTCCCTACAGCTTCTCTGAAAGGAGGGTCTCAGATTCCTCTCCTTTTGCCCATTGTTAGGGGAAAACCTCCATTCCCTTGCCTCTTGTTTCCTCAGGAGCCTCACCAAGTTGACACTCCTGGGCTTTCTTCCCACAGCTCACTCATTTCCAAGGGAGGCAGTGACAAGTGTGATGAATTAGGGACAAGGAATCCAACAGGCCGACCTCAGCTCAGTCCCGCGGGGCATCCCCTCTTTTGAAGCCAGCCTCCTTAAAGCAACTTCCAATAGTCTAGCTGTGCACTGGTAAGTCATCTAATTCAGGGCCGAAGGGTAAGCTCACAGAGACACACCCTGTCCTCCAATCCAACTTTTGTCAGTAATAAAGTTTACATTTTCATCTCTGTTGCTTTTGTCTCGTTTCATTTTGGTTCAAACTTAGGAAGGGAAATGACAGATGACATCCTAAAACCCTAACATCTGCCCATCAAGTCCCTGGGTCAGTGACAGGCTGGGCAGTTATTCACTAGGTAATATGTTAGGGCAAACAGAACATCCTGCCACGTCCCTGCCTGAGAAGCGCCTCACACAGCCAGCGAACAGGACCCCGGGGAGAAATGATAACGTAGAAGGAGCACCTGATGGGCTCTGACCTGTCACACCCCACAGACCAGCTTCTCTTTTTCCTCTGCTCTATGCACGACCCCGCTGAAGGGCCAGACTTGGAGACCAAACAGGGGCACTTCCCAGCTTGTATTATACAATTTAAAAACAGCATATATTTTCTTTTGAGACCTTAGACTTACAATTTATTTATTTATTTATTTTTTGCAGTACGTGGGCCTCTCACTGTTGTGGCCTCTCCCGTTGCGGAGCACAGGCTCCGGATGCTCAGGCTCAGTGGCCATGGCTCACGGGCCCAGCCGCTCTGCGGCATGTGGGATCTTCCCAGACCAGGGCACGAACCCGTGTCCCCTGCGTCGGCAGGCAGACTCTCAACCACTGCGCCACCAGGGAAGCCCTAGACTTACAATTTTTTTTAGTGAAGAAGCATGGTCCCAGCTCATACCAAGAGCTACCTTGAGTCATCTCGGTAGCACATCAGGGGACCCCAGAGCACCTCAGCCAGCAGCCCTGGTGACCAGTGCTTCTTATTGCTCATGGCCCCCAGCCTCTCGCACATGGGCTTGGTGCTGTATTTGTGTTCATCCTCGCTGCCAGGGACACTTTCTTTTTGCTTGTGATATCACTGCTACACTAAGCCATGCTGAGAGACGATGGCTAAATATCGTAATCTTGTGAGTTTCAAGTAAAAGGCCCAAGGATGGTTCTCCAATGCCATCAGATGATGGTGAAGTGACCCACTGTTTCCAATCACATGTTTCTCAAAGATGTCCACAGCCCTGCCGCATCCCTCCCCGCTCCACAATCACACTCCTCCTTCCTAGACCAACATTACCCAGCTTATACATAGACAAGCCTGGAGAACACAGATCGCAACGTCTCCTAAGAGCACTGAAGTCCCCTCATGCCCTGCCCTCCTTGTCCTCCTTTCTCAAGGGACAAATTCTTCTGACACAGATCTTTCTGGGTCACACGCTTTTTCAAGACCACGGTCCCGGATTATGTCATAGAAGGCCTCCCATTTAAAGGAAGGGCCGTTATGGGTCCAGATAAAGAAACAGGGATCAACTGTCCTTCCTAGAGCCATCTTTTGGTCCACACTAGAGAAATGTTGGTCCAGAGGCCCACGGGCCTGGGCAGAGCTACGACACAAGCAGGCTCTCCCTGACCTCAGCGACAGTGCCGCTGCCATAGGCCAGGACTCACTCCTTCTACCCTTTACCCACTCAACAACTCCACGGGAGGCCTGGGTTTCTCAGTCCTTCAACCTGCCTGCGAGGGTCAACAGTCAACGGGGCAGCAGTGGTCCTGGATCTCACTTTCCCACAGGCAGCCAAGAGCTTTTGTTTGGGGGCTGAGCCCCCAGCTGGCCGGGTAGAGACAGGGAGCATGACGGGCTGAGGGCCTCAGGAGCAGGGCCAGAGACCGCTATCTCGTCCTCACCACCCATATCTGCTGCCCGAAGGCACAGGGGAGGTCTCTGCGGAGCCACCGAGACCCAGACACAGCTCGAGGAGGGCACCCACTCGAGAAGTAATGCCAAGGAAGGCTTGACAGAAACCAGGCTCCTGCTTACCTTATAGGCTTTCACAAACCGGACAAAGACGGGAAAGAAGACAGAAGGTGGTGTCGTCTTGGGGTTTTCTCCAAAATACTTCACCACATCATCGAAGGCATCCTGTGAAGAAGCGAATTTCTCTTGAATGTCATTTTTCCAGCATTTGAACTCGGCACTCTGGGAGAAGAGCTGCAGCATCTCCCACAGGTCTCTGGCCTCCATCCTCCCTCACCTCCCACAATTCTCTACAGCCTGTGTTTCCTCCCAACACCCAAAGGCAACCAGAAGAATGCAACACTGCTACACTGGGACCTCCTGCCACTTCTACACACACACACACACACACACACACACACACACACACACACACACACACACACACAAATGAGGAACTACTCCTTTCAAAAGCGTCCTAAAGCCATGGGAAGACTCCTTAAAGCCAACCAGGTTAGAAGGGACCTTAGAAGTTTGCTCAGACTCTAGATCCCAGCTCACTGCTTCAATGCTCCTTACCGTAGCCACTCACTCACTCAAGTCTCTGCTTGAACCTTCCCGGGACACAAGGAAGCCAGCCTCACAAGGGAACCATCCCACCACGTCTGCTTCCTGAGTTTCCACAACGCTCTGCCTTCCCTTCTGGTGTACAGTCCATTCTGGCTGCTTCTCAGGTGTGTAAACTTGACCCCCAGTGTGGTATAAGATTTCAAGGTCAAGGCCTCCTGGAACCCAACATACTGGGGAACACTGCTGTGCTGAGCACAGGCCTACCACACGTTGGTTGAAGTGAACACAGGACCCACAATAAAGGGAGCCTAGGAGTGGAAGGGGAGGGGGCGGGGAGGGCCTCTAGAGAAAACGGTGAAGACCTCAAATTAGAAGAGACAATGAGAGCACAGGGGCATCTCCAGGTACAAAATGCAGAAAGATCCCCATCCCCCTTAATAACAGCTACATAAGAAATCTACCCTATGGGGCTTCCCTGATGGCGCAGTGGTTGAGAGTCCACCTGCCGATGCAGGGGACATGGGTTCGTGCCCCGGTCCGGGAAGATCCCACATGACGTGGCACGGCTGGGCCCGTGAGCCATGGCCGCTGAGCCTGCGCGTCCGGAGCCTGTGCTCCGCAACGGGAGAGACCACAACAGTGAGAAGCCTGTGTACCGCAAAAAAAATTAAAAAAAACCCCAAAGAAATCTACCCTCAGCAGACAGAGGACAATTCCCCCTCCGCCCCCAGAGCCTGGGCCAGCACCCCAGGTGGCTTTAACGGATCCAATCCCTTCTTCTTCATGGGTGTTGGGGGCACAGACACTCACCTGTGCAATCTTGGCATCATCCTGCAGCTTCTTCAGCTTTCCCTCATTGTTGAGGATGAACTCCTTCAGCAGTGTGTTGTGGTCATGCATGGTGTACTCCCTCTTGGTCAAGTCCATGCCCCTCTGCAGCTCCTTGACGTCCAGTAAAACATTCTCAAGGGAGACTGAAGTAGAGAAAGCAATGTCCCCGTGACTTCAGCCGGGAAAGTCAAAGCCACAGTGAGTCTGGCTGATGAGCCAAGTTCTCAGTGGGTTTCTAGGGTTACACAAGGCCCTTAGCTCTAGTCTCCGGCCTTCAGTGCAGACATCCTTTAATAGGAATAATTTACTAAGTGCTCACCATCAAGCACTGCATTAAATCCTTTACCTGCACTAATTCAGTTGCACCACTAGCCCATGTTGCCAACGAGGAAAAGCAACACAAAGAGGTTATGTGGGCTGCCCTAGGTGACACAGCTAGGAAGTGGCAGAGATGGAGTTTGGATAACCAGCACGGATCCCAAATCCTGTGCTTGTTCCCAACTATTCCATTTCTCTTACTGGAGATGATAACCTATTGGTTGGCCTGTAGGGTTAGAGGTTCCTTAACTGACAGGCCCAAGAGCTTATCCTCTACCTGACTCTTTGAAGTCCTCTGCATTTCTGTGGCTCTCCAGCAGGGGGTAGCATTTTACCTATTGAATTTTTAGCTGTACTGTCCACAGGGACCCAAAGCAACTCTGACCAGCTTCTTTTTGCTAAACAACCCTTCCGTGCGTCAGAAGGGGTTATTAGCACAAACCTTTCCATCTGCAGTGTGGCCACCCACCCAGAGTGGATTCACTCCTGCAGCCTCCTGCAGGAGGTCTGGGCGCCACCTCTGGCTCCCCACTGCCTGACGCAGCTCTGCACATGGATGGATTACGGAACAACGTAGCATGCTTTTCCCTCACTAGACCCACACTGTTATTCATCTTTGACTCCTCAGTGCTTAGGCCTGTGCCAAGTACAAAGCAGAAACTCAGAAAGGTTCACTGGATAAAGGAAGGATTGAGTAAATAAATGAGTGAAGGGATATGGAATCCATGTCAGCACACCTGGGCCCCAGAGTGAGAATACAGAAAACAAGTCAGCCAGAGAGCACCTCAATCTCCCCATTTTCCTCCACTGACTTTTCTGAAATGACACTTTAGGGGAATCTCATTCGGGCCAAACAAAATGTGCTATAGGAAAATTTTTTTCACTTTTTTTCTTAATTAGAATGGTGATGCTAAAGAACCCCTCATTTAGACAAAGGGAAACTTGAAAGGAGGAAAACCACTCTACCAGAAGAGAAATCCTGGTAACTGCCTAAGTAAGCCCTGAGCCCTCAGTAGGTCTGGCACGGCCTGCGCTGCACAGTCCTCTGTAGTCAAAATATCATTTCCTCCTGCCTCTCAGCCTCCTCTAGGGCTTCAGCAGCGTCTATCCCAGTAACAGGGCATCATCTCATTCATTAATTCACTCATTCATTTGTTCCCAACCATCAATTTGCCAGGAGCTAAGGAAATTATAAAGATAAATAAAATGATTATACCCATACATGAACAGGTTGCAGTGGACATGCAAAATGTTGTGATAAAATTTATTATATCTTGTATGAGAGGCTTGTATGGAATGCTCTTGAGTAAGAACACAGAAGCAGCAGCCATTTACTCTGAGGAAGGCAGAGAAAGTCTTGTCCTCAGAGATTCAATTCGCTAAGTCTGGGGTAGGTCTCAGGAATACAAATTTACAATAAACACTGGCTGCTTAAGATCATCATTTGAGAATCACAGCCTGTATCCAACTCCGAGGTCAATCTGCATCTTGTTCCTTTTTCTAGGCTAATGTTCTTTTGAGAGGATGTGGTACACTGGACAACATACCATATGAGAAGACTATCTGAGTTCAAGCTCTGTTTCTATCGTTTTCTACCCATGTGACCTTGGGCAAGGCATTTAATCTATAAAAATGTCAGTTTTTTTCATCTGTAACAGTACAGCCCAACTATCTCAGAGCAGCCGATGATTTAAACGAGAAAATGCATAACTGTCATAGCAAAGTAACAACCAAGAAGTACCGATAATTTAACTTGTGCTCAGGCTAAACACAAAATGTTTAGAACGGCCACACCTGAGCAAATGGGACAGCACAAAATCTAATTCAAGTGTTTGTTGAGGGGGGTGAGTCTCAGAGTCTCTCCTTTCAAATGACAGCAACAGAATAAAAAGGGCAACAGATGGAAGAGGGAAGGCACATGAAGCCCAAAGACCTGGATCTTTATAAAGAGAACACTGTCCTCTTCACGTCCATGTTTGTTATTGCTCCCAGGCGCGGGCAACACCAGAGGCGATGTGTTTCAGCTCAGAGCCTCTGACGTTTTAGCCTCCCCTTTGTAGAGGGGTTCTGAAGAGTGTTGTTTAAGCAGGGAAGGGTTCCCCCATGATTCAAGGCATTCATACCCAAGAGTAACATTAAGAGCTGAAATCAAGTACCTGAGGCAGCTTTCTCCACGTAATGAAGCTCATTATAAAATAGGGACACTTGGTGATATTTTTCTTTCACGACATTGGATATATAGTGCAACAGTGTTTGCTTTCGGTCCGTTGACTTTGTATCTAAGAGCTGAAAACCAAAGGGGATGAGGGTTAGAGTAACAGATGATGGGAGAGTTACCTGCCAGATGATGCTCCCCCGCTCAGGATAAATACCTGAGCACAGGTGCCCCAGAGCGGAGAGAAAACATTCCCACAGGAGAGTCAGCTCTGTTCTCGGGTGAACCAGCCCATGGATTATTAAGTGACAAGAGGACTTCCTGACCAGGGGACACGCTCAACTTTAGGGACGACTCTAAGCATGAGAGCTGTTCACACGTCTCTCCTCACGTGAACTCCCCGCCCCCACCTGCTCCACCACCTCCCTGACTTACAAGCAGGAAGACTCCAGTTTCAGTGCTCTCCCAAGTGAAGGCCAGAGTAGGAAGTGAGGCTGGAGCCGGGAGTGTGCATAGGTGTGCACAGGTACACCTATGCCATAGTCCTCACATCTGCTCAGCCCCACTTACTCCCCAACTCAAAGCAGATGTGCGTAACGTACGTACCATGGCCTTCTGGGGCCCAGACCTGTGACTAACTAGACAGTCCCTATCAAATAACCATGTACCCCCACACCGGGGGCTGGGGACTCCAACCACTGCCCATCCTGCTCCCGTGGAAGCCACGTCTGCCAGTGCAGCCTGGGGGACAGGGCTCCATAGAGCATTCTCTCTAGTCCTGTTCCTAAGTCAGGTGACTCTGAAAAGCAGAGCACCCTTCTTCATCCAGGAAAAAAAAAAAAAAATTTTTTTTAGAAAACACAGAAAAGTATAAAGAAGCAGCTCAAGAAACCTTCCTAATTCCATTCAACCTCTCTGTTAATATCTTAATCTACTTCCATTCGGGTTTTTTTTCTCCATATTTTACCTAGTTAAAAATCAAACTGTACAGAAAATTTATACCCTGCTTTCCTTCCTAAACACAAAATTACCTATTCCTTTGAAAACTCTTCACAAATATTCTAACAGTTGAAGAATAGTTCACCGTATTAACTATCATTACAGCATATGTAATCATTTCCCCAACTGTTGAATCTTTACACTGTTGCTAATTATTTGCAATTATAAATAAAATATAGCACCCATAATTCAGACTCCTGAGGAAAGATTCCTAGAAATGGAAATATTGGGTCAAAAGGTATGAGTATTTTTAAGGTTCGAAGTGCTTGCTGCCATATGGCGTTCCAGAAAATTTGTACCCACTGCTCCGCCCACTAGCAGAGAATCTTCATCAAAACATCCCACCCCACTTCCAAGAGCAGACTCTCTCTGCTCCAGGGCTTAATCTTTGCCAGCTGTTTTGTCTCTCATATAGCTCTTGTACTTCTTTTAAACTCTGAAGTTTAAAAACTCACCAGATCTAAACTCTGAAGTTTAAATCCATAAACTGCTCCTCGTTTACTGCTATTCATATAGTTGCCAAGGGCCAAGATGATCTGCAAAGAAAGAGAGAAAAGAGAAGTCCATCGGTACAGCATCCCAGGCATTCCCAGGCTGAGGAATGCAGCTGACAAGTCAGCTCTTCCATACACGTATAAGAGGAAAACTTCACTTGCCTCCAGAATTTTCTTGAGTTTTTGGGACGACTTTATAGAGACAGATGCTGCTATAATTGAGTGCAGTTGCTAGATTCCAGTCAAAGGAAAGAGGAGGGGGGGAAAAAAAAGACATGTTAAAAATGGGAAACTCCGATTGAAAACTAAAACTTTAATACAGAAGAAAACAGACCTGCATTTAGAACTTAAAGCCTTAATGCTGAGATTCTATTTTTTCCTAAACATAACAATTTTAAGTTGTCCTGCTAGGTCTTAGGTAACTAGAGCATTATGTGTAAGCTCTTCTCTAAATAGGAAGTATTATCAGAACTAGCTTATCATAAAATCTGTAAGCAATGAGACTTAAGTTAGGAGTCAACAGCGTCGTCCAGGAGAACTCAATAGCCTGCCCACCGTCTCTAATCATGTAATACAATTCATATTTTTAAATCAATGGAGCTAGCCAAGAACAAAAACAAAACAAAACAGCAAAGAAATATAATCACCGTGCAGAAGTTCTCAGAACATATTTTGGACACACATGCTACTATAGTCAGTAATTAACAAACATTTATTTAGAAATAGAACTGGGAAAGAACTATTTATGATATTCATAAGTCTCTACCAGATTAACACAAAGGAACAAGCGATGGTTAGCTATTATTTCTACGTCACCACAGTGTACTGTAACAAACTTCCAAGGAAGAAGACCCCCATGGCAAATTTAACGCTTCCAATGAAAGTCAATAAGCCTGTTCACTAAAGATATGAGATGGTTTGTAGAAATGAAGTTAAATTTTCAGTCTTGGTAACCCAGCCAGAGGACTGGTACCCTGAGGAGGGGACCAAATTTGAGAAAATTATTCTCCTTGTCCTCTGTATTGAGATGTCCTTTAAAATCCAAAGGATATCTGTAGACACAGGAAATGCCATTCTCTAGGGAGAAGAGCAATATGGAATGGGGAAATTCACCGTTTTCAATTTTACTTGGCATACACAATGAGAAAAAGAGGGTAAAAATAAAAATGCCATGTCGAAAGTTCTGGGAAGAAGTCTTAGAGCCCATGACATTAAGTGCAATTCTGTGAGAAAGTTAAAAGAAAACAAAACAAATGCTATCTGTTTGGACCCCTTCCCTTGCCAGAGTTGGTCCACTCACAGGAGTCAGCATCTGAATACTTTCGGCAAAGTTCCCAATGAAGGCCATGATGGTCATCTTCTGCATGAGCCTCTCAATTTTACTGAACTGCATCATGAACCGGTCTTCATCTGACAAGTTTTCCAGGGGCTTCCTTTCCCGCTCATAGAGCCGCAGCACTTTCACCTCATTCTCAGTTGGCAAGAACCTCATCAAACACTCTACAAAGTCTACAGGCAACGTCTTCAAGTCAAATCTGAAGACAGAGGTGGACATGTCAGTATTAAAGAGAAAACCTCCTCCCCTCTCAGCCACACCTCCACCTGGTCCAGGTCATGAACCACCATGTCGATGAGTTGATGCCCACAGCTGGACGATGCCTACAGATGTGAACATGCCCCTTGGTGCTGGCTCCTGACCGTGCATCAAGCACGTTCACTGGTCCTTCCTGGAAACCTGGACCTTATCACAACTGCCACGCTCAGTTTTTAGGCTATTAGTATAGCTCTAAGCCTCTAGACATCAATAGTAAATGACAGCAGGTAGAAGCAGAAGGAAAGCTGAAGTCTCTGGTGGTTAAGTGGTTCAAGGACATGTTTTTTTTTGGCCTGTGAAGTACTGCTAATTAAGGAGATGTAATATTATACACACAATTACAGAATATCTGATGAACTCTGTAAAAGATTTCAATTAAACCAGGAAGTCTGGGGTATTTTTTCTCCTTTAGAAAAAAATGCATCCAAATGTCTGTACTATATGATGCTTTGGCTTAAATGCATACATCCCTTGGGGGAATACTCGGTCTTTGTGGACCTATACTCCATCTGAACTAAAGAAGTACCTGCTACAGTCTCTATTCTATTCTCTGGGCAACCTTTGTTCAGCAATAGAATTACACTTAATCATCATGACAAACAAGATATGCGAAGATTAAAAACCAGAATTCATACCAGGTTGCAACACTAGAAATCGGAACAGATGACAGGGTGCACTAAACTACTAGCTTATGATCCCGGCTGAGGACATGAAACTGGAACAAATGATTTCTCTGTGTCTTTTACTCCCCTAAGAACCTCTGATCAAAATTTAGGAAATACCAATTAATGATGAATTAGTTCCTAAAACATCTAATAACATCCCTATCATATTTGAAAGTCACCATGACTCAAAGAGTAGAAAGATTCTTCTAATAGAAGAGTAAATAAAATCAATGCCTTCTCTGCAGTTCAAGGATTAAAAAAAGAACTAAACTTGCTTTAAGAGGCCCTGAAAGGGCTAAGGAGCAACAGGAATCACATTCCTATTGTTACGAGTTAAGACAAGCCTCTGTCTCCTATTTGCATCTGGCATTGGGTTGAATCATTCCACAAATGCCATCAAATTTGTACTCAGTGAATCTGGATAAAATTCAGATACTCCACAGAAAACTGATATTTTCTCCCTTTTCTCAGCATCTGCAATACTTCTCTCAACTTTCCTTTTATGTAAGCATTGCTGCAGGCATATGTAAGAGAACAGACCAAGATAATAAACGATGTCACGATCCAGTTGTTATTCTTCTAAAACAATTAATTACTCATTCTAACATAGCACCCCCGAAGGTCATTTCTGGTCCACCTCTTCAGCGTTACCATTTTCATTCTAAATTTACTAGGATATAATCTTTCAGAATGCCCTGAACTTACACATGAATAGCTTTACATATTTCATCCGCGGTCTTTCCAGCTTTCCTTAAAGTTATGGCAAGATTTTTAGCCCTATTTGCTTCTAGTAATGTCACTTTGTTTGACCCCTTCTGCGTTATCTTCTGTTTGCTTGAAGAAAGATCAATGGCAGGACCTTGGGCTTTTGTCTTAAATATTTCTTCAAATTCATCTACATTTAAGTCCTGGGTTGGAGAGGAATGAAATAGGCAAATTAGATTATACTTAAAAATGAAGTCAGGAAGCCACCATTTAGACAGTTTCTTAAGCATCAAAGAAGTTACTTTTTCTACTAAGTACTGATACTTGTCTTGGGCCATGGCTTGCTCTATTTCTCTATTTGTGTCAGTGTTGTGTGACTTATGCCACATATACAGACAAAAATGTCTAAAGTAGACAACTGTTTCCAACCAGTTAACTCAATTGCCTTTCAATTACTGCCTTGTAGGGATGGCCAGCACAGACTAAAACTATCCACCAAACCAGCTAGTAGGCGTGATTACTGAGTCCTTTTTCACTTATAGTTCAATAAAGGGTTTTTATGCCCCTTTATAAATTAAGGGCAGAGATTGGGTCAGATGTACCTTTTGTGACATACAGTGAAAGATGTTCAAAACTATTCCATTTTAATGTATAATATGTTTTTAAACGTAGTTTTAGAACCACCTTACAAAACAGCATCCAATTTTATTCTCCTTTTCTCCTTTACATCAAGACACTTAAAACACTAGCTTTTATTGCAGAAACTTTCAGGTTAACACAGCACCCATTCTGGCTTTGCTGCACAGAGAGGGCCCCTTGTTTCTAACCCATGAGAAAGATACCTCCAGAATTCGCTCATCATCAATTTCGTTGAAGACTGTGCCATTGATCTGATTTGGCTTCAGGGCAACCCAGTTAAAAACTGGCATTCTGAATTTCGTCTTGATTGGCTTCTTAATTTTCACAGCTACAGAGGTCAGAGAGAATGAAATTAAGATTCCACCAAAACCCTCGAGAACAATCAGACAACAGTCCTTGCAGATGACACTCTAACACTGGAGGAAGGCTAGCAAGAGGTGGCCAGGTGTTTTAAAATATGGAAAACATCAGGCAACACTGTGGCCAGGGCAACTTGAGGTCATCAATTGATACAACAGTGTGTTACAGTTGCCTAAGAGCTGGGGTTTTGCTTTTATTTTATTTTTTTAATGCAGGCAACTGGGTGGTTGAAATACAGTCACAGTGTCAGGACAATGCTTAGGACAAATAAAGAGTTGGGGAATAAAAATGATTCTTTATATTATTAGATAGCAGAGAGGGCAAATACTCTGTGTCACTTAGTTTGACACTGGTGAATGTGAAGTCGCATTCTGACATCCTAAATTTCTGGCTCTCTAACACACATTTCCAAAACAAATCTTCAAAGATGATCAGAGACTGCAGACAGTGTCTGCTTAAACCACCAGGAATGAAATGTCAAGAAGGCTGACTTCCAGCCAGAGCAATACACTCCTGTGGATGATTTCAATAATGGGGATGATATTGGCTGTTGAGAGTTATTCCAAACAGACTAAGGGCCACAAATGGCCCAAAATAGAATGTTTAAGAAGACAAAAGGGGTACTTAGAAATCTGGGTTTGTATTGCTTTCTGGAGAAGGGCCACAGTCCCCTCCCCCTCTCTTTTAAGTGCAACCTCTCGCCAGGAATCAGCTACTGCTGCAACTAGAAGGTAAGAATGCACCCATTAAAAATACTGAAAACCTCTTAATAGAGAGGAAGGGTCCCACCTTTGAGGGGATGGGGGTGGGGGGAGTGCCACCTCCTCTTACTTTGGGGAAATGAGCTAAAAAAGGCAATCCACTAAAAATTCCATTAATTAACTACACACCATAAAGAAGTCTTCCCAAACCAATTCGCTATAAATATTCACCATCTTAAGTCTGTCTCAGGGATGCCCACCACACTATTTGGGAAGGGAGGGAGAAGAAATTCAATGCAGAACAAAAGAAATGGAACACACAACTGGGCTTTTACCTGGCTGCCTGCCTTACAGAAAAAAACGGAGACAGTGCCTCTCGTTCCTCCAGAGTTACAAAGGCCACGTAAACAGCGGGAATGTCATCTGACAAATCCACACAGAAGCATGCAGGAACACAGAAACACAGCTTTTGCCAAAACAGGCTTTCCACCACCAAATGTGACACTTCACTCTCTACTACCCAACAGTGTCCATTTCTGTCCTTGCTACCCAGGAAAGCCCATGTCCTCCAGGGGACAAAGGACCAGACCTTCCTCTAGTCTGGCACTTCTGCAGAGTTGAGGGAGAAGAGGTGGACGGGAGCGGGGGTGACAGGTCAGCGCCATCCGGTTCCATCATCCCTCCACAGACAACGCAGGCCTCAGGACACTCCCTACAAGCAACTCCCTGTGCAGCCACCCTACTTTTAACTCTTTAAGCAAGATTACGTATAAGCCTGAGATCAGAGCACAGGCCAAAAAGTTCTCTTCTGAAAGGCTGCCCTGATTCTGACTGGGGAGTTGGGGGGCTGGGTCAGCAGAGGCGGGGTCTATAGGTGACCACGATACGCACCATGTTCCCAGTGTTCAAGCTACAGGAAGTGGCTCTGCGTGGGTGGGTGGGTGTTCTGTGGAGAGAACCGATCACCAGAGGAAGGGGACTAGGAAAGCAGCACCCAGCAGCTTTCCCTTGTTCTGGGGAGGAGACTTCCTCTCTCCCTCAGGATAAATCTAAAATCCTAGGGACTTCCCTGGCGGTGGTCCAGTGGTTAAGACTCTGCGCTCCCAATACAGGGGGCACGGGTTCGATCCCTGGTTGGAGAACTAAGATCCCACATGCCACGGCGCATGGCCAAAACCAAACAAACAAATAAAATTTTTAAAACCCCTAAAATCCTTCTAGAGTTGAGGTCTTAGATCCAACTTTTAAAACTAAACTAAAAAACGTTCCTTTCCCCAGGGAGAAAGGAACAGGGCACCTGAAACCCAGGATGCCTGCTTAAAGGGCCATAACCTCTTCTATAGGTTCAACTAAAACATGTGGGCAACCCTGGAATCACAGCAGCCAGCCAGCACCACACCTCCCCGCAGACACAGAGCAAATGCAACGGCTCAATGGGAGATGGGGTGGAGATGTCAAGGCACAGCGTGACCCACAGGAACACAGGGCAGACACTCAACACACTCAGGGAGGAGCAACCTACAGAAAAGCTTGATTGGCCCGTCTTTTGTGGAAGCAGAAAGAACAAAGAAAATACAAAAGAAAAATTAGATACGGTTAGCGTTCGGCGGCTCAGCAGTCCACACACTCTTAGCAGAGAATTCCATGCTTCTGGGACACATCTCACAAGGCAGCCCAGAGCCAAGAATTCATTTCCATTCAGACCTGCCTTAAAGACGCCCTTATTATTTTATTTTAAAAAATAACTCTTTTTTTAGAAAAGGGGGAAAAATGATTTCATTATAGTGCTGCCAAAGAGCCATACTGCCCTGTGCTAGGTATTCCGTAAGACATAAACAAGGTTAATGAAAAGATAATCAGCTGAAGTCCCAATTCTCACTGTGAAGTTCCAAAGCATATTCTTCCGAAGAGGAACAGCAAAGGTTACAGACTACCCAGGGGTCTGTCAGTGATGACCTGACCAGGCAATGGGAACCAGGTTGGTCTAACAGATTTGAGGAGGTATGCCTTACACTTCAAATGCACATGTCACACTACTAATATATTCTGTATAAAATGCAAAGAAAAGTCCACAAGATAAACTCAGGGGACCTCCTCCTGGTCCCCTGACTTGGTCACCAAGAAGACACTTGCTCATTGCCTGCTGAAGAGATAAGACATCCATTTGCCTGTGGATCTAGGGGTCTAGTGATGTCACAGGTTTTTGGCTTCCTGGGGGGTCCTTGGCATATTATCTCAGCTGTCTCTTGGCTCTATGGGGACATCCTGATGCTGTCTGGCCTCTTGGTTCCAGAGAGAGAGTGTTACTGAATACACTGGCAAAACATCTCACAAAATGGGTTACAACCACTAAGTATTAACGGCCGAATTAAGGATGAGTAATGAAAAGAGATTAAAGGCCTTGTAGAAACTACCTGATCTCAAGCTATCAAAGACTCGTAAGGATTTTATAATCCTTATGTCTTGTAAAACACAACATCATGTAATTGTTTAATGGACGCTTATGGCACTGAAGAGGAGTTTCTTCAGTTCCACATACAGTCCTTCAAATTGCATAAGACACAAAGGGGACAACTTCCAAATGTAGGAATCCTGAAGGGAGCAGTGAGGGATCAGCTGAACACAGAGCTTCACACTGTAAAACTGAGGCAATCATTGGAGCCAACAAATTATAAAGATTAAGTAGGAGGAAGAACCCAGGCAAAAAATTTAACAAGAGAGGCCAAGACTCGTTCAGAAGGGAGTCCTGGACGTGCACATCTGAGACTCTTGGCTCTTCTCTCCGCCAAGGCAGTTCTGAGGTCCAAGTTGGAGCCCAGGTGAAGGGAAGTAGAGGCCGTATCGCACATTAGGTTTTGTCAGACAGAAAGGAAGCAGGACCAAAGGAGAGACACGCTCATGGTGAGCGCTCCTGGGAGGCTACAGGGAAAGCCTCATCAGTGGGCCCAGATGCACATGACAATGACACTATCACTGAAAACAGCCTGTTGATGTAACAGATTCCTGGGGCTCCTTAACAGGTCTTCTGTTTGTTTACGTTTCAAAATCCAACAGTTTCATGATGACGCTCCTTTAACTTTTGTCCTTCAGAAGCAATAAAAGTTCTAGAAGAAAGCGGTAGACGAGGGAGACCTTGAAAGGTCGAAGTCAGTCATTGGTTTACTGCCAACACGACTTTGAACAGGCATCTTGTTTGACAGTTTTATACGAGCTGGGGTGGAAGTAAACACCACAGATCTGATGTGGAACATGTTTGTTACAGGTGGTTTATTGGTGTCGAAAAGGGCTTCAGTCACCAGGATAAACTAGTCCTAACGACTGGCTGGTAAAGCTGTAGATGGGATGGACATGCTAAGAGATGGAGACTGGGAGATCATTTACAGCTGAGACCATCATTTACACTGGGGCAAAAGGCTCTGAAAACCACTGCAGCCTTGGAAATGAGACCATTATTGTGCTAGTTCATCAGAAATAAGAGACCTCACGAAGGGACTGAAATGGTTGAGGAAGCAGAATTATCTGACGTCACAGGAACGGCTTGGCAAAGCTCAGAGCAATTCCAAACGCCAGGGGAACACTCCGTGACTGGGAAAATGGCTTGCGGTATTTTAGAAAAGAGTAAAAATTTATTTTTGTGAGTCAAAAATAAGAACTTATATTTCAAGACATTAGAGCAACTCTCCCCCTCTCACCCACACCCGCCCCGTTTTATTTCTGGTGAGGGAGGGATGCCGCATTCTATCCTGGGCAGTGGAGCACTTCAAGGCAAGAAGGTACTGCTGGTGGTAATGCTTCCCTTTGAAGCTTAATTCCACTGTAGTGAATTGTGATGCCCTCAAATGCTCGGAAGAAATGCCTGGAAGCCTACATCAAGCAATTAACACAGAGAGGCATTTTCCCCTTTTATAGATGCCATCGAAAATAGCCTCAAAGAAAAGAGCCATAAGCACTGAAAGCACGCTGTGTCAGAGCTTGGACTGTCATGTTTTCTGAACCCATGAAAATGCACTGATCCCTAAGAAGGTAACCTGTCTCTCTTCCCTTCTCTAGGTGGGGAGAGAAAAGGTAGGAAAATGGTGTGAGATCAGAACTTCCTGTCAGGGAAAGAGTGACAAAGGCTACTGAAAGAAAAACGCCTCCTGTGCACAATTTCCCCTTTACTGGCTGCATTAGCAGGAATGTTCTTATATTAAGAGGAGACACATGTGATTTTGCAAGAGACCTGGACTTTGAAAGAATGGCCTGGACCCTCTGGAGGTCAGACAATTGAGTATTTGTATTAAATATCTGGGTCTTAAGTCTGCACTCTTACCTGCTAATCCTGAGTTGAAAACCACTGTGGGTGAAGACGTCCCGGGCAGCGGGGGTGCAGAGGGAGGAGGGGGAGGCAAAGGGGGAGCCGGCACAGTCTCAGCTGCAGGACCCGGGAGAGGAGGCGGGGGCGGAGGGGGAGGTGGGGGAGGGGGAGGTGGGGGAGGGGGCATAGGCGGCGTGGCTGGACCATTTCGCGCTAGCAAAAGAAAAGAAACAAATCGACTTTGAAAACAGGGGAACGGTTTTTCCTGCAATATGCCATGTGTACATAAAGGACCTGAAAACAAACACTGAGGAGGACAAAGGGTTTTTTCCCCAAAGACTACAAAAATGTCCTCGGTAACAAATGGGGAACATTCTGTGCCATGTGTGAAATGAAGACGTATACCCTTCATCTCAAAAGGTAAAAGTTCTTAGAATCAATCAATAAAAGAAATGCCAACAGAAACAGACAAAGGACATAGATGAACCGTAGGTAAAAGAAGTACAGATATCCCAATGCTCTACCTCAGCTCTCTCGCCAAGGCTTCCTACCTGCTTCAGGTGTGTCTGACAACAGAGGCAGTGGTGGGGGAGGAGGGGGCAAGGGTCCCGAGGCGGCAGCCCCCGTCACTGGCCCCACAAAGTCACCCACCGCCACTTCGGACCCCGTGGGCAACGTGCCAGAAGCCACAACCGGCAGGATAGCGATGTCCCCATCCCCTTTCTTCTGAATTTTAATGGTCCCTTGTTTCTCCAGCTCATGAATCTTTTTTTCTAGGGTAGACTGTCTTTGAATGGCTTCTTCTTTCTCTTTGACCATTTTCCTTAATGTGTGAACCTGGGTATTTGCATCTTTGTAGATTTCCTGCAAAAAAACCCATGGTCAAGAGTTGGTCTTCACGTGACATTCGTGCCTATTACCGTTAGATTGGCAAATTGAGGATAAAGAAAATAACAAAAAAAAAAAGGAAAAAAGAAAAAGGATACTTATAATATATATATATACACACACACACACACACACACACACACACACACACACATAGGATGGAACTCAGCCAGAACTTATAAAGTCCCATTCGTTATCAATTGTTCACTGGTAATGCATGCAATACATTCTAGCAGTTGTTACTGTTGAGGTAATTCTTTCCATTAATAAATACAGCTGAGTCAGTTTTCCCCACAGGTGAAGAGGAACAGGGCAGAGAAGACCCAAAAATAATTTTATAGCTGACTTTGGAATATCCTGAGGGTATTCTGGTGGTGCAGCATGTTTTCTTTTCACTTTTGTTAAAATTCGTTTGTTACTCCTAGATACATATCAGCTAACAGTAGACAAAAGGTCCCTAAATCAGACTTGAACCGAAGTCAGACTGGGATTAAAAATCTGCAAATCATGGAATAATCCACTTATGAGTAACCAGCGGCTGACTGTTTTGAATGGATTTCTCTGGCCTTCACAATGCCCCCTTGACCAAGCTCAGGACAGCAACTGTTGTAACGTTTTCCAAAACAGGCCAATGTTTCCCTCCACTAATTCCTTATTTCTGTCTAGGTTCTTCACAGAAAACAAAGAAGTTACAATTTTCAATTCAAAGGCTGTCCTGGTTCCTTTTATAAGGGGTCCACAGAGGTTCCAGTGGAAGGAGTTTATGGAACCCACTTGCTGGGCCTTACACACG
The DNA here is from genome assembly GCF_039906515.1 of Pseudorca crassidens. Taxonomy (NCBI): domain Eukaryota; kingdom Metazoa; phylum Chordata; class Mammalia; order Artiodactyla; family Delphinidae; genus Pseudorca; species Pseudorca crassidens. The sequence goes on from NC_090301.1 coordinate 77,635,312, forward strand.
TGATCTCTCACCACAAACCTCCAGCAGGTAGGGAAACATTCTTCACACCCTGTCTATTATTAACAATCTGAGAGTCTGAACTTGAATTGAGTCCATATGCTACAACTCTGTCTCGATGCAGTGCCAGAAAATAAATTTCCTAGAGTTAACTGTAGGACCTGTCAGAATATCAAGCAACACACACAGACATGATAACTATCACATAAAATGTGCCACGTCATTAACGGCCGTGTAAAGGCAAGCCATTTGCCTAAAAGCCCTCCAGGCATTTTGGTGTTTTTATGTTCAAGCACATGGATGGCGCTCCATAAATACCTGACCTGTAAGGTAAAACAATGCTAAAGCCAAACAAAATAGCTGGAATTATCTGATAATAAAATGGACTGATTTTGCTTTTGACTTTTTTCTTTCTCTCTCTCCTTTTTTTTTTTTTTTTGGTGAATGCCAGTAGGTCTTGTCTATGTTGTGATTTCACCATTTCCATAGCAACTACCAAATCTGGTTTCAAGCAGAAGCAAAGCAAAGAAATACAAAGAAGTCCAAGTCCTAAGAAAAATAAATAAGGGGCATGAATTAAATCCATGCTGTGTTTTTATTTCCAACCAAATGGGTGATCCACAGAATTCACTCAGACTCGTCCAGATGGGAAAATACTGTTGCTCCCAAAACCTGTGATAAGGAAGTAATGAAGCCCCAGCATTGGAATGCACACATATGTGAAGACATACGCTAACTATGTGTACTTTTCATTTGAGTTTCACCTCTGAAATGGTTCCAGTAAATATGCCGCATCCGTGCCTCCCTCTACTGTGAACATATGTGGGTCCTATCTACTAGGCTAAAGCTACAGCGCATGCCCTGCAGTGCCCACCTGGTGTGGCTACCATCATCACACGTACCCGAACAACATCCAGCTCCTTGTTCCTCTGCATGAGCTGCTTTTCCAGTTCCACGATCTTGGACATGGCTTCATTCTCTGTGTCTTGCAGTTTTTCTGACAACTGTAAAGTTTTGAAAGGGAAGATGTGTCACAACAAAGGATCATTCTCATCAGGTCCTTGGTTTTCAGAAAGTGTAGCTCAGAGACCACTAGGGGCCCATCAGAGTCCTGCATGTGTTCCCCAAGTTGTTTTCTGAAAATGTTAATATTTATAAGATGGTGCTGAATACATACTTGTTTCTAAGAGGAATTCATTTACAAGGGATCCTTAATAAGACCCATAAGTCAGCTCCTTAGTGTTTTGACATACACAGTGTGTCTTTCTCCATTTCTGCAGGGGCCAGCGAACGTAGAGAATAGTAGGTGAGGGAGGAGGTCGAGTCACCTTTCCCTCCCTAAGAAAAGGCCATTAGGCAAAAGCTTTTGAAAACTGTTGACCCAGAAAACTTGGTTTTGTTGTTGTAAGTCACCAGTTGAAAAAATACTACTGCTTGTTTTGACTCAAACTATCCAAATAATAAAAGTCATTTTGGAGGGGTAGTTCAAATAAACAGGTGGTTACTACAATAGCAGGTTATGTAAGTATGGTCATGCAATGCCAGCTAAGGCTTCAGAGAAAGATGGGGTGAGCCATGAGTGAAAGTTACTTTCCACATAAGGCTCTAAAATTGGGCACCTTCTGATTTCTTACATCTCACTGAGAATAATCACACATAAAGAAAATCAGGGAGGCAAGGTAAAGAGGAAGAGTGGAGATTTATGCTGACCAAGTTCAGAATATAATATAAATATTTTAAGGGAAGAGACAAAAAGAGAAAAAGGAAGAGCCTATAAGTGCTCTCCTAAGCAGGTACCAACTGAGTCAGCACAGCACTTACAAAGGGAGGGCTTTTGGCAACTTGGCTAAACCACAAGCCATGAAGATGCCCCTTTTCAGACTGATGGGAAAAGAGGAAGGACATTAAGCACAAGTAATACTCTTAACTAAGAAAATGCAGAGAAAAATAAATGGACCGTTCAAAGAGAAAAACCACATCCTTCCAAAAAGAGACAATTCCTTTCACAATCAAGGACACTTTCAATCAGAATTCAGTAAAAGGATGTGGTCCTCACAATGTCTGGGTTTTAAGACACACCATATTCCTGTTCATTATACTGAGAGGACACTTCTTGCAAGAAAAGGATATATGGGAAAACTTGCTGATTTCCTTGAAAATGCTACCGTTGAGATGAAGCTATTTAGAACTTGAGTGCCCATGAGGCAGGAAAGTGAAGACCCGCATCATGAGGACACTAGATCAGCCCGTCCACAGCCTGCATGGACACATTTGGTAGAAGATGACTCACATTCAGAAGAAGATACTTCTTCACCAAACGGACATATTTTAGTTGCATTTCTCTTCAGGTAATGCCCATCTTCTAACTCTCCTGTTCTTATAACTAAGGTGGCCAGGGAATCTGGACGCAGCAGAAACTGAGCAGTGAACGAAGGCAATGGGTTCCACTTAGTCGTAAGTAACATACCTGCCTTCGTTGAAAGAGCCCAGAATGGCTTCTGATTGCTCTCTAGCTCAAGTTGCATCTCATTCCTAGACTCCAAATCCTTTCCTTAACTGCCGTAAAAGCTAACATCTGTTCTGCCTTGCACCTAGCTGAAACATTAGCCATTTTTCTTTTTCTGAGAGGTAGTTACATGAGAGATGTTTTCTTCCAGTTCTTCCACCCTCTCCAAAGCTGCATTCTTGGTTTCCGCGTCTTCCAGCAGAGCTCCCACATCAAACACGTTGTCCAGGTAAGCCTGAATCTGTACCTGCAGCTTGTCACTCTCAGTATGTTTCAGCTTCTAAAAATCAAAATGCAGGAGAACGTGGTGTTAGCATATCTGTGGAAACACAACATAATTACCCAAGAGCCTACATGTTTTTGTTTGTTCCTTCCAAGAGAGTTTTTTGTTGGTTGGGTGGGTGGGTGGGTGGTGGTTGTTTTTTTGGCCATGTCACGAGGCATGTGGGATCTTAATTCCCCAACCAGCTATGGAACCCGGGCCCCTTGCATTGGAAGAGTGGAGTCTTAACCACTGGACCACCAGGGAAGTCCCCCAGGAGAGGGTTTTGTATCTCATTCTCCTTAAGAGACCTCTGGAGTAACCATCTAAGAGGGTACCATCAGATTACTTTCTGGTGCTTACTGTCTCCCAAATACACACACATTTCCTCCCTAATCCTTCCTGTAGATATATTCCCCATGCAGATATATTCCACCCTAAAACATTTTTGATGCAGGTGAAATCAAGATAACAGAAAAATCAAAAGGGAACAACAGGGCTTCCCTGGTGGCGCAGTGGTTGAGAGTCCGCCTGCTGATGCAGGGCACATGGGTTCGTGCCCCGGTCCGGGAGGATCCCACATGCCACGGAGCGGCTGGGCCCGTAAGCCATGGCCACTGAGCCCGCGCGTCTGGAGCCTGTGCTCCGCAACGGGAGAGGCCACAACAGTGAGAGGGAACAACAGTCACAAGTAACATAAAACTTGAGGGGTATCTGTGTGATAGAGGAGATTAGAGTGGGTGGTATCTTGCTTGGGTAGTGATGGTAGTTCTGGTTGAGGGTGAGGGGTACATGGGAGTAGAGGAAGACACTGATACAGCATATTAGACTCGGGGATTATTTTAGCACTAGTTCCTAGAACCCATCCCCCATAATTACTTGGCTAAGACACTCCCCCAACATGAGAAGTTCAGGGCTCCCAAAGCACAGATCAGGAACCTTTCCCCCATTCACTGCATTCTAGGGCCAGGCATCCCAAAGGAAGTCAACTAGCTCTAAGGTAAAATTAGAGGTCAAGTAAATCAGTCAATTCTTCTTACAAGTAGCATAAGTCATGTCTTTCCCTGGGGAGCAGATGAGTGGTTAGAATAATATCTGGCACATGGATGATGCCAATACACATTTACTGAACAAGTCAATGATGACTTACAAGGTTGGGTTTTTGTAAACTAATGAAGCATTTATATATTATATGCTTATGTTATTATTCTTCTAACCACTTCTATCAAAGACTGGAACCAACAGACCAGGAAGTTAGAGAAATAAAGAGTTTTGGGAAAAAATCAAATTTTTAAGAGGAATTCTACTCTACAAATAAATTCTCAGGACAACAGATTTTCTCCTAGGTCTAATCCAGAATTCTACATCTTAGCTGTCTTGAAGAGAGTATGTTCCGTCTTAGTTTATGAGTCAGAACCGAAAAAAAAATTCTGAACAAGGGCAAAGCCTAGAAAAGAAAATGAAGAAGCAGCTTAGCGGGATTTTTCACAAGATTCACAGTGAGTAACAGGCGCTGATGTTACTACCTGTTATTGTATCCTGGCGCCTGAAATGAGCTCTGTGCAGCCACAACAAAACTGACCCTAAAACCCCATTAGGAATACACCCAACTTTCATTCAAATATTGCTACTCTCAGGACATGTGGAGAAAGAGAAGAGAGGAACCCTGATTTCAAAGTAGAAACAAACTGTTGAATACAATATTCTGTCAAAGATATTAGTCATTCTTTAAATAGGAAAGCAATTCAAACAAACTTTTCAATGGAAATCTTCCATGGTTCCACCTGAGTAGAGTCTTTAGACAACATTAGGCCAGTCTACTCGAGGGCAGCCCAGCTGGTCTGATAAACAAGGCCATGAGCTCAAGAGTAACCAACTCTGCAACTCCACTTTGTGATAAACTGAGGATACCCCCTGTGTAATCCCTGGCTTCACTCGAAAGGGAGATGGGCAGGTGAGCTCTGGAGATGTTCAAGGGAAATATTTCTATTTTCTTCACTGTTAGAAACAGGCTTGAAATTGAGGTCAACAATTCTTGCCCTATTACTAGTGGCCTTTCAAATTCAAGCAAATCATTCCCTACACAGAAGGGAAAACAAAACTTCCTGAGTCAAAAGACAAGGGCACATCCTGTGCACACACAGCTACTTAAGTCTGTTTATGATTTTCACATCAACTTTGTTTTTTAGGCAAAGAAGTTCAGGGAACTGGCTGAGCACTTCTGTAAGGGAGCAAGAGAAAGAGAAACTTTAGATCCCTCTTCTCTCAAGAACTAAAAGCAGAATTTCTAAAGACACAAACACTTTAAGCAGAATTTAACAGCTACATGAGGAAGTCTCTAGTGTCCACTTCCTCATTATTTTTTGATGCTCCAAGCATTTATTCATTACTCTACAGCAGTCTTGGTTTGACTTTCCCAGAGCAGATGGAGTCCAAAGAGTAACTAAGAATGCACATTGCCCAGCAGCCCGGATGAAGGGTAAAATGAGACTTGACCCAGACAGAGTTCAAAAGCAGAGGAAAGCTGTAGCAAGGCTCTAAGAAGTTATTTGACTCCAGTACTAAAAGGCTGCTGGCAGAAGACAATAGGCCCTAGGAGGTCTGCAAGAATCCAGCTTCTCTGGCAGATCACATCACTCAGATTGGTTCTTTTAACTAGCACTACAGCACCTGATTGCATGGAGCCTTAAGTGTTCTTTGGTCATTATGGAAGTGCATCTTTGAGGGTAGGCAATAAATCAAGTCTCATAATGCAACTAAAGGTTACAGCTATACTTACATCCAAGTATTCATCCAGGCCTAACTTGGTAAATTCATATTGGAGGTGAACTCTGAAATTCATGTCTTCTACTGAATGGACTACAATATTAATAAACTGCATAGAGGCCACCTGAAATGAAATTGTCAACAGGTTAGATGAGCTCCAAACTTGTTTTCTCAGTTTAATCATAGTCACATATTTTCAATTTCACAAATCTAAGCTCACTTACCAATTTCCTTTTCCTTTGTTTCATTGGGTCTTTAAAAATATTTTACAATTTTTAAAAATTCAAAAGTTATAGAGGTACCACAATAAGATACCACTTCATATCCACTAAGATGCTATCATCAGAAAGAAAGATAATAACAAGTGTTGGCAAGGATGTGGAAAAACTGGAACTCTCATCCACTGCTGGTGGGGATATAAAATGGTGTAGCCACTTTGAAAAGCTTGACAGCTCCTCAAAATGTTATTCAGAGTGTGTGACCCAGCAATCCCACTCCTAGGAATATACCCCAGAGAAATGAAAACATACATCTGCATAAAAATTTGTACACAAATGTTCATAGTAGCATTATTCATAATAACCAAAAAGTAAGGGGAAAAACCCCCAATGTCCATGAACTGATGGATTACACAAATGTGATAGCATTCATGTGAAATATCCAGAATGGGAATATCTATAGAGACAAACAGTAGGTTAGCAGTTGCCTAGGACTGGGGGTGGGAAAAATGACCGCTAATGGGTACAGGAATTCTTTGGGGGTGGGGGGAGGAGGCGGCAACAAAATGTTCTAAATTAGATTGCAGTGATGATTGCACAACCCTACAAATACGCTAAAAATACACTGAACTGAGCACTTCAGATGTGTAAGTTGGATGGTATGTTAATTGTATCTCGGTAAAGCTGTTTTTAAAAAGTCTTATAGGCATATAGAACACACGCAGTTATTACCAGTACATCGTAGAAATGTGATAATTATTACAACAAAGAACATTTAAATCACCTGTAATCACACCACAAGGTAATCACTTCTAAAATTTTACTGTGGGCCCCGCCATACCAACAGGACAGTAACAGAGCTTCTGACCCATCTGTCCATTTTAAACAATCAACCAGTTTCTGTTCCATAAAAACCCTGGATTTGCTACATTCTCCCCACAACTGCATCAGTGGCTCTGATCTGCCACAGATAAAACCAGTCCCCAGCTTAGTAAATAACAGAACAGAGTTTAACATATCTATTTTGTTTTCAATAGGGACAGTCAGTTTATTTACAGTGAAAATATCTCACTAATGCTTTCCCTCTATGGTTACCCAGAGACTTGCAAGGAGGTATGACTGTGGGACCCACATTCACACTTACTCTGAAAACTGCCTCCCTCTTCCTCTCTCCCCCAAACCCCACTTTTTTTTTATCTTGTTTAAGTTGTTTTTCTCGAGTTAGATTCTTCTTTGAGTATATGTTATCCATTGGGTATCTGTGGAAGATGTGTAAACTCTCTAGGTTACATGAGAAATCTATCACCATTTACTAAAAAATTACGTCAGTTGCTATGGCTCAATAAACTAAAAAAGATTTTGTCACTTTGTTTTCTTTTGCCCACTAAAAAAACATAAATACACAGAAGGGTCTTGTGCTACATGTGAAGCATTTATGTTATGTTTTACATGGAATATGTTGTTAGGGAAGCTGTGCAACTTAATTGCATTCCCAAGACAGTTTATGAAAAGCCTCATTTTCTGGAAAAAACAAATATGGCTAGATTTTGGCATCTTTCCATTTCTCTTCTAAAGCAGGTCTAAGTGATCTATTGAGTGTTATACTATGCCGAAGAGGCAACTATTTGCTAGACGGCACATGACTCAAGCACATATATATACTCGAGCACACATATAGTATATCCATACACTAACAGCCTCTAAATAAGATTCTCCAATGCATGTTCATAGGAATAAATGAACCGACAGGAAATATGCTCTCATTTGTCAACAGTGCAAGTGTTGTAAAGGGCTTAACATCATTATAATTTCAGTGGAAACTCAAATGGCAGAGAGATCTGGTAGGTATGATAAATGAGTGAAGTGGGCCATGTGTAATACAACAGGGAATGGTGTGGACTGTGACAGACTGGAAAGGCTATCTTCAGACTTGAGGAATAGGGACCACTTGGCTCCAGCAGCTGATACTCTACGAACAGGGACCTAGCGTTACCAGAACTTTTTAGTTCTCAGGAAAATCAGAAATCTGTAATTTAAGGCACAATTTTCAAATTTTTTAATGGAAGGACATCACTGTCAGACTAAACTCACAAGCCTGTATGTATGTTGGCTTCAGCCTGGGAGGCTCCAGTTTGCAATGTCAGCTCTAAAGGAACAAATAAGTTCCCCCTATGAAGGCAGAGGAAAGATCCTGGTCAGGTGAGCCAGGGCATGACTTCTTTACATATTTGTCACCAGTGCAAAAGTTAGCCTTAAACTCTCCAAAAAAATCCCAATAACAAGAACGAAAAAGTCAATGTAAAAGTATTCCTTGTTTCAAATTTATTTTTTACCTTTTGAAAAAGTACCTATACATATGCTTTATGGAACAGAAAAGCTCTGTAAAAGATTTCAACCGATACTGATTTGGTAAGGGGCTGAGGACTACAAAGTATATAAAATTTGAGGACCCAGAAAACATTTTTCATATAAAAGTGTTAGAAATCTGCAAAGCTATGTTCCATGTTTTATCATCACTGAAGCAATTCAAATGAAAACTGCCTGGCATCCCAAGCACAGGTTTTAGAAGACTTGACGACAGAAGAACTGAACAGAATATCTGCTCCAGGCTAGAAGGGATCTGGGAAATTAAGCCCAAGTAGAGAATCTCCTGGGTCCAGAAGTTTCCAAGGTCAACTGAATTAGGTCAAAGAAAGCAGACCTGGGTGTACTCAAGGGTAATCTGGCTCTGGAAATTCTCTACAGTGGATTCCACCTTCAGTCCAGGATTAAGATCTAGGTACATAGATTCAGAAGTGCTCAAACTCCTTTTGCTTTTTGTACCTGAAGATGACAGTCCTGCCGCTGAATCACACATGTTTGTATGTGATTTACCCTGCTAAGGAGACCTGCAGTATGACCACACCCTCACAGAATTACTAGAGCAGGAAATCAAGGGAGGAAAAAAACAATCACTGCTATGTTGGGGGATATATACCGTCAGTTCTACAAACCAAAGCACTTCAGTCTTTGAGAATACAGTCTGGAGAAAACCACTGGCTGGGGTGCGCAAAAGGCAGAATGGTTAACATTCTTGGTTTCTAATTTAAGGATTCTTACGAGCACTATTGACAGCTAAAGCTGGCTCTTGCAGGCATTTGTGCCAGGTGTTAACTTCCTTTTCCCAAATGCATGGCTTCACCCTTTGCTATAAATACAGTTGACCCTTGAACAACATGGGTTTAAACTGTGTGGGTCCACTCACACGCAAATTTTTTTCAATAGCAAATAGTAGGTACTACACGATTCACAGTTGGTTGAGTGTGCGGACACGGAACCGTGTAAGCAGACAGCCAACTGTAAGTTAACAGGCGGGTTTTCCACTGTAGGGAAGGTTGGTGCCCCTAACCCCCCGCATTGTTCAAGGGTCAACAAGAGTACTGTAATCAGTACTTCTGGCCTTTACTATAGTGTATACATAAAGAATAAAACCACAGATAAATGCCATAAAGGTAAAATACAGATTAAAAGAGCAAGTCTAAAATGGATCTTTAGCATATTAAACTCAGTTTCCTATCCTTTATAACATATAATACATATGTATGTATAATATATAAATATAAATGGAGTTAGCAAATAACTGCTAAAAACTGAGTTTGCTTTATTGAAAGTCGTACTGAAATAACTCACCATAAAATCTATGTTATTGTCCTCATTTCTGAAATGTTCCATCAACTTCTCAAAGCGCTGTTTTTCTCCACAAACCTGAAACACACATTATCATCATGCATGTGAAATTCCAAACATAAGCACTCCAAAATTAGATGCAGAAATTTTAGCATTAATAATTATTTCCAGAACATCTTTTTTTTTTCCCCTCTCTCGCAGGCTATTTACTTCTCTTCCTATAGTTAACACACAAACAGCAAAGTGAGTCAGGACCAAAGCTCACCCTTGGTTTCTCTTGCATGTTCTCTTGCTATTTTGAAATCCATACCGAATGTGCTCTTTTTTCACTGGTCATCTTTGTTTGTCCCACCAATCCTTTTAGCTGGCATTCAGAATCCCAGAATGTTGTTTATGGTTACAAAGAAAAAAAAAAAAAAAAAAAAGACCATCCTTTTCCTTTTTACAAAAGTACTTTTGAAACAGACATGCTAAAAGATTTTAATAACTTTGTATTTAGATTATTTGAGAAGCAGATTCAAAATGTTCATATCATGTCTAACCAAATCAAATAATTTTAAGCATAAACTACAACACAAAAACTCTGGGAGGCTATCTAACCCATTCAAGGTGGGTACAGAAATTTGCAGTAATCTGTAAAGCAGCACTCCAGAGGCCTGAAATACACACATTCAGCTTGAATTAATGCTTTTGCTGAACAGGTGAAATAAGCAGATAAAATACTGTGAACTCCAGAGCCGCAAGGTATTCTGCTTATACGTGGAATTAAATACATGGAGTTAAGAACACAGAGTCAAAGAAAGATTTGTACCAAACAACGACTCTCTGGAGACTTATGCCCCAAAAAATCAAAGGATGAACTTTAATTCTCTCAGTGTCCTTGTCTACCTTTTTTGGAGCAAAGACCTAAACCCACTGATTGATTCATTCCACCTTCAGAAACTATTTGCCCGGACACCCGTGGGCTCCTTGTTATGTTAGTAAGACACAGTCTCTGGTCTTAACATTTTTTGTGAATTTAATCCAGGTTTCACATGCTTAACGAAATTTTCTGATTCCCTTTGTGGTCTTAGGAATACTCAGGCCAATCCTAAATCCTAAAGATTTCTCCTAAAATGATATTTCATAATGCTATAATGCAGCCATTTAATTCTGTCATGTTAAATTCCGTGTGTGTGTGTGTGTGTGTGTGTGTATACACATACAGACACATACATTTTGGTGAAGAGAATGTCCAATGAAGGTAGGAATTTTATGTTTTGTTCCTTACTCTATCCTCAGCATCTAAAACAATGCTTATTAGCATGTTGTAAATTCTCACTATTTGTTGAATTGCACTGAATAGAGGATAAACAAGCAATTATGTTAAAATACTCCATTCCATTATGGTTTATCACCGGATATTGAATATAGTTCCCTGCGCTACACAGTAGGACCTTGTTGTTTACCCATCCTATAATAGTTTGCATCTGCTATATTCAATATCCAGTGATAAACCATAATAGAAAAGAATATGAAAAAGAATGTCTGTGTGTGTATATATATATATATAAATAACTGAGTCACTTTACTGTACAGCAGAAACTAACACAACATTGTAAATCAACTATACTTCAAAAAAAATTTTTTTTAAAAAGAAAAAAATACTCTTAACGAAAGGGTGAATGACTTACTACTACTCCCCATGATGTTCTAGAGCGAAACAAGAAGCCTCAGACCTCCGTAGACAGGGACTACGAGTCAGTCTTTAGTAGTGGTTCCTGTGCCTTAACCGTGTGCTGGGAATGCTAAGATGCAGCTCCCACCTTTGAAGGACTTCTAGTCTCAAAGCAACTTAATTTTCTCAACAGATTCAGACCACAGTTTACTATATTCTGATGACAAGTTCCCATTTACCTATACCCACCTAAACAAAAAATAATTATAGAAGATAGGAACAGTGCATGGGTCGGGTCTGGAGGAAGGGAAGGAGGCTCCAGACGGCAGAGTTTAAAGGAAAGCCTTTAAAAGACACGTGTGTCCAATCCCACCCCAGAGAGCCCAATGCAGGAGGCCCAGGTGGAGCTGGGGTGACACAGGCAGGTACATTTGCAAAGCACTACAGACCGTTCTGATGCTCTGCAAAAGCTGAGAACCAGAGATTTAAAGGATGCCATGTTCAGCCCCGGGGCCCACCTGCCCCTCTGCACAAGTTCCTGGAAAAAAAGGTTTGTTGAATGGTGCACGGAAGTGCAGGACCAGCTCCCTAGACCGTGACATCAGTCACATCTTGTGCCCAAAGGCATACGTGTCTCTAGCCTGCAAAAAAAAAAAAGCCCAATGGGTGAAAACTGGCAAGGCTTCGTATAGAAAAGGTTAGAATTACAACCTAAATTTTCTTTAAGAGAAACCTCAACATAAGAACTTGCGTCCCAGCAGAATAATTTACTTCGATCTGTTTTGGGAGGTGGGTAGCGACAGGAGAAAGGAAGAGAGGTGGCTCTGGGTGTGGGGACAGCTACCAGCTCTCCTGAGAAGCAGGCTGGGATTAATGTTCTGTTGAGCAGCTAGGCACTCACTGAACCAGGAGAGGTAGCGGCCATCAGTGAGCAGTGACGATGAAGACAATTCCTAGCAGGGCAAAGCCTTGCAAATCAAAGAATGTCAGAAACCTGCGAAGTACCCTGGGGAGTCTGGGGCCCTCAATTTATGAATGAGACTGACACCCAGACAGATCAAATATCTCCAACTTGATGAAACGTCCACACAGAGGTTAGAACCAGGTCCCCCACTGCCAGCCTGATGTTCCTTCCTTCACACAGCCCAGAATGTTCAGATAAACATATTCAAGATGATAGTAAAAGCACTCCAGAATTATCTGAGACACCAACAGAGATGGAAAATGTTATTATTAAAAATCGCAATCAGTGATCGCTTCGACAGCACATATACTAAAAACCGCAATCAGGGACTTACCGGGTGGCACAGTGGTTAAGAATCCACCTGCCAATGCAGGGGACACGGGTTCGAGCCCTGGTCCAGGAAGATCCCACATGCCTTGGAGCAACTAAGCCTCGAGCGCCACAACTACTGAGCCTGCGCTCTAGAGTCCACGAACCACAACTACTGATGCCCGCGCACCTAGAGCCCGTGCTCCTCAACAAGAGAAGCCACCGCAATGAGAAGCCCTCGCACCGCAACGAAGGGTGGCCCCTGCTCGCTGCAACTAGAGAAAAGCCCGCACACAGCAACGAAGATCCAACGCAGCCAAAAATAAAAATTAATAAATAAAAATTTTAAAAAACCCCAATCATTCCATCAGGCATGCACTTGATGTCCGTGCACCTGAATCTCCCATGGAACTTCTAAAAATGGACGATTCTTAGGGTCTAAATCAGGACACACTGAATGAGAATCTCCATGGTTAGAACTAGGAATTTGTGCTTTTAAATAAGACTCAGATTTGTTGGACCAGCATTTAGAAACCAATGGCTTATACAATATTAGACTAGCTGATTTAACCCTCAGCCTTTCTGACTACCAACTGTAAACTGGATAGCTACATCATTAACTCCACAACTCATTCAACTTCCAATTTAACTACACAAAAAAGAAATATAGTTACTATAACTGGGTGTCATAGGAATGCAGCAGGGATTCGTCCACTGTCCCTGCACTGGTACAGTGAATAATAAGGTTAACTCCCAAATAATCAGGGATCGTGTCCAGGACATTTAGGAAAGTGGATTTTATATAGCCAAGGAAAGCACATGTGGGCAACAACAAAACTACTCAGATTGTTAATAGAAAGAGATGGCATCAACTCCAGAACAAGCGATATTAGATTAATTTTAAGCTGAGTTAAGATCCCAAAAGTCATAGTACTAGCCTGGTAGATAGGACTGAAATAGACATTAAGAGGAGCCTTGAATATATGCCTTTCTTTAGAAATCCCTCATTCCATCAACAGACAAATGCATGCTGAGAACATGTGCTATGAAACAGAGTATTAAATACCTTTAATCTTTAAAAATAATAGACTTCAATGTCTTCCAATTTACAGCTCCTAGGAACTTGGTGAAAAGGATCCAAATACATGAAACAACACGTTGCCAACATAGATGCCAGCTTGGGGAAACTGTGAAAGATTGACCACTCTCCTCATTCACTATAAGAACCAGAAGGGCCCCTCCTATCAGCTCCACCAAGTCCTTCTCTGTAAAGGTTTAGACTGCTCAATCTCAACTAATGAATTCAGGGTGGTACTTTCTGACACTGTTCTACAGGAACAGCATGGATTCCCAGGGCCCCCTTCATTTCTGCTGGGGGAAAAATAAAAGGAAGCATATGAACAAGATTCGTATTTGTTTCTATGTTACTTTAGCAATCATTAAACCAGAGTATACTACAATCCCACAGGAAATGGGAAGATGTGTTTGGGGAAGGTTGGTAAAAGTCGTGTCCCACATCAAAGGAAAGTTATCCTAGCTCATACAGCTCACATCTGGACCACCCCTGCACACTTGTTTCAAATAAGATCATCATGGCTGAACATGCCTCTTCTCTCCTTTGAAACGGCCTCATTTAGAAAATCTGATGAGGATGAAAGGAACAAGACACTGATCCCGAATGATTTTCCGAATCTACACAATGGCCTTCGGGGGGTGTTCTCAAGGCCTCCATCAAACGTACAGGAGGGCGAGGAGCATGTTTGCACGTATATATTAGTGTACATTATAAACTGCTGCATATAACTTCCATCTGCCAACAAAGACCAGACAATATATGATCTGAAAACTTTCAAGTAAAACAACTGTACTATTGCAATTGAAACCTGTCATTTCTTGACTTTTCTCTTCACTGGTATTTCTCATTCCCCCACTAGCTTTGACATCGGTTTCCTATATCAGTAACAAACTCCTATATCACTGGAGTAGGGAGAGTAGGGAGTGAATTTAAGAGACACGGCCATAGAAGGCTGAGCAGAGACTGGAGAGAAGCCTACTGCATTAGGAATTAGACTTCCACAGCCAGGGCCACCAGAAGTAAAGTCAACAAGGCAGAAAGAAGTATATGCTTTGGAAAAGCATATATTCTACTGTAAACTTAAGAGGCACCTTCATGTATAAATCATTTATAAATCAGTCTCATGTGAATAAATTCACTGACCCTAATTAACAGTATGTCAAGTGAAAACACTCAGGCAGGGATCAATCCTGGACCACTTGTCTGCAAACACAGGCACCCATCTACCCATCCCTGTGGGGTCCTGCCTAACACATCCAGCCCTCTTTGCACCTTTAAGCTCTAACACTGGTGGGGGGTGATGGGATATGAGGGCAGAAATGAGTCTATGTGGAGTATTAAACAGGGGCATAAAACCTAGGTTACAAGTCACAGTACCACCATTACCGCACTGTGCGCTTGGGCAATTCCGTGAACTTCCCTGGTTTTCACATCCATTGATTTGAGAACCTTAGATTACACTGTTCGTTGTGAAATCCTTTTCTAGGAAGCTGTAAGGGTTACAGAGGAAAGTGTTGGGGGTTCCAAGGATGGGGGCGCACCAGGGATGGGGGTCCTGGCAGGGGCAGGAAAAGCACAAATAAAGTTCTTGAGACTTCTATCCTCATTCATCCAACTTGCATTATTATATTGAGTTGCCTGGTAAGATTTCTTCTGGGGGACAAAAAAGATTCATTGAACGTTTTCATTGCTAATAAAAGTTTGAAAAAAATTCTCTCTCTCGGTTTCTTGAAGCTCTAAAATTCTAATCTAGTCATGGCAATATAACATGATATTCCCAAGCAGACTGGCCTGGAAGCTCTACACAAAGCAGATTTAGAGAGATGCACTCGGCTCTGCAGGCCCTGAGTACCAAGCTTGAAGGGCAAAGCCCTATCTCACGGCATCTTGGCTCTCTCTGCTTGTGAAGTGGATAAATCCTGCCCTGCCCAGATAAAACGGGCCACACCCAAGGCAAGCAAGATACATTTTCACTTCAAGGAGAGCTGAAGCAAAAGCACAGCTCCTGCGAAAAAACAACTCAACCCTGTTCTCCAACATCTGTGAAAGATATTTCTGACCAGCGTCCCAAACCATTTGGATAAACCGGAGGCTCTGGAATGCAAAAGAGGCAGTGGCTTAAAGCGTCTCTAACGGTGGGCAGAGTTTAGGGGATGATTTCCCTAAAGGCTAACAGCGGAGAAAAGATGGTTTTACAAAAGCCTTGTAATAAAGAGCATTATCTTGCTAGCCAGATGTTGAAATGAACAACAGACTGCCGTCCTTCAGCCATCTCTCCTTCCCCTTCAAGGTTAGTGACTGTCTTTGGCTTCCCCCAGCAACAGCTCCCAGGGTACCACACAAAGTCTGCAGCCAGACTGAGGCCTGACTTACAAGGTGGCTATAAAATATGCTTCAGGGTTACTTATATAAAAATTAAAGGCCCCTCGCTTAAGTGTTTCCTTCTTGCCCTGTTGGCGCCTGCCTCAGTACTTTCTTTTTCTCTTCTCACAATAGGCACCTGCGATCCGCAGGGCTCCCTTCGGGAAGGCCCCGTTTTAAAGGCACCGTCTATTATGACTGATTAGACTACCCCTCTCAGGGCCTGCCAGGGAACAAAAGTTCCGTTTTCTTTTTGGGGCCACATGAAGTAAGCAGTTATTGCACCGTTAGTCCTAGGGGAAAGCATCTTTTACCTTCTATCAAGAGCACCAGCAGTCTATGGATTACTGACGCCATGGTGGCTCAACTTTTCTGGGGTGTTCTGTGGTTGTCGGGGTCTATTATCGTTTCCCCTGAGGTGACCAGACATTTCAAACACAGACACTGGGTGGCTGCCGTGTCAGAGGCTGACCACGCCAACCTGTTGCTGGCTCTCCTGTCTCCTTGGGATTTAAAAGCGGAAACGGTCATCAGATGGAAGCATTCGGAAACAAAACAACCTGATCTCACTCCACTGAAATAAAAACTAGCGAAAGCTAAACAACAATGTTTCTGCAATGGATCCTGCCTCCTCCCTCATAAATTAATAAAGCATTTGTAACCATCTTGGGCTGGCAGACATCTGATTACGAACCAGAGGCTTTGTCCACATAATGCTAAACACCCTCATGAAAACTTCAGTTACTTTTCCAGATGTTTCCAAATATCCAGATGTTTGGCATCAGGTACACAAACAACCAGATGACTGTTTTACTTCCCATGCATGTATTTTGCTGTACTGAATAAAGAATCCTGACTTAGAAGCAAAGGGCTAGTAAAATCCCCAGAGGATAACTTGTTGACACACCACACCTTAAATGAGAGATGCATTTTTATCACTCCCCTTAAAAAAAGATGGCCTTCATTAAATTCTAGAGAGTAAGGAAGGCTCCACAATACAATTCGTCATCAGTGACCTCTTTCAGAAATACTCCTAATGGTGGACTCGAATCTCTCTGGCTTCACTGCAAGACTCACATCTCTTGGTCATCAGTAAGGATACAGATTCTTACAAGGCTTCTATTCCTACAGGAAGGCCAAAGTACCTTCTAGTTCTTCAAAAAAGGCTGTTTTTTAAATTGGTAAATGATGAAGGCCTTCAGTCATCTCTGGGACAACTTGCCAGTCAGATCCCTCAACAGTAGAAAAAGGTCTATTTAACACTGCTTTATTACATTCATTTTTTCCTCTCCGCTTTGCCCTTTGAACACATACTCAATTTGGTCAAGCAAGGCAAGGGAGGGGACACAACGACACATTTCTAGGGGTCATCACGTGTTCACTAAACCACAGCAACAGCACATGGTAGGAGCTGTGTAAGTCCTGTGGCATTCCCACCACAGACCTTGGGACCTGCTCAGGAGGCAAACGTCAACCCATGCTCTCTCCTCTTGCATGAATCACGACAAATCAAATTAAATCAAACAAAGATGTGCTAAGAATTCAGAGCCCTTGAAGACAAGGACTCTGTTTGCTAGATCAAAGACCTCAGCCCACAAATAGGCAAATGCCTGAAGTTTGTCCACTGCTCCCTCCTAACTCGCATTTCACATCTCTTTTACTTTCTTCTGTGCTCTGCCCCAATTCTGGGTCTTCATCAGGAGGAACCTGCTCTTAGCTTCCTGTAACCACCTCCACCCGGCCCAAGGTGACAGCAGACAACAGACTGGGGCAGCAGTTCTTAAAGTGGGCTGTTTGAACCCTGAGGGCCCCTGCCACCCCATGACAGGGTCTGTGAGATCAAAACTATTTTTATAATAATACTAAGATGTTACTTGCCTTTTTCACAGAGTTAACATTTGCACTGGTGGTGCCAAAGCAATGGGAGGTGAATAAAACTACTGGTGCCTTAAAACAAATCAAGGCAGTAGCACCAAATTATATCAGTAATCACTGTATTCATCACAGCCATGCATTCTCAGTTGTTTATTTTTTAAAATTAAAAAAAAATTTTTTTTAATATTTTAGCCACACCGCTCATCATGTGGGATCTTAGTTCCCCAACCAGGGATCAAACCAGCATCCCCTCCATTGGAAGCACAGAGTCTTAAACACTGGAACACCAGGGAAGTCCCTCAGTTGTTTTTTTTAAAAAGCCAGTTTCACTTAAGAATACCCTTGATAATGCAATAAAAAGCATTAATTACATTAAATCACAACCCCTGAAAACACACCTTTTTAATATTCTATATGAGGAAATGAGATCTCTGCATAAAGAACTTTTGCTGCATATAAACACATGGTTGTCTTGAGGGAAAGCACTTCTGTAATTATTCTAGTTGCAAGATTAACTAGCCACTTTTTCGTTTTTGTTTGAAAGAATGACTAACTATTTAGTCATTCCTGGCTGTTATTTTCTTCAAAACTCAATTAAATGAACCTTCTACTTTAAAGGAAACAACTGACAATATTTGTTTCCAATGATAAAAATTAAGCTTTCAAGAAAAAATGAGAATTTGAAAACTTGTATCCACCATGAGCTTAACACAGCTTCCTAATATTTAAAGACTTTTCTGATAGGATTGGTGGCAATAATAACGAATGTGATTTTTAAAACTATTGCATTATAAGACGTGTCAATATTTAGATGATCTGGATAATTCAGAAAATTGCCATTTTCCAAGTGACCATTGCATATTGTTACAAAATTATGCATACATTCAACAAAGTAGAAGATAAGCAAATAAATTTTAATGTAAGAGAGTGTAAGAAGTTCATTAATATGGTTTCAGATTCTACTTTGCAACTCATTTTTAAGAAACTACTACTTATCCAATGTTTGTATAGTATAGTATCAAAAATGAATATCCACTATTATCTGAAAATGCTGTTCAAAATAATTCCTTCTCCATCTGCACATTTTCATGGGGCTGGATTTCCTTTGACTACTTCAACCAAAACAACACAAGTGACTAAATGCAGAAGCAGACATGAGCATGTAGCTACCTTCTATTAAGTTAGACTCTAAAAGATATATAAAATAATGCCACTATTATAGACTGAATTGTGTCTCCACAAAATCCATGTTAAAGCCCTAACCCTCAATTCAACTCTATTTGGAAATAGGGCTTTTAGGAGGTAAGTAAGGTTAAATGAGGTCATAAGGGTGGGGCCCTAATCCGATGGGATAGGTGGCCTTATAAGAAGAGGAAGAGAGATCTCTCTTTACACAGACACACCTAGAAAAGGCCATCTAAGCACAAAGACAGAAGGTGACCATCTGAAAGCCAGGAAGACTGCCATGCTGGCATGGGGACTTTCCTCTATAACTGTCAGAAAAATAAATTTGTTGTTTAAGCCATCCAGTGCACGGTATTTTGTTATGGAAGCCTGAGATGAC
This sequence comes from Pseudorca crassidens, assembly GCF_039906515.1. Classification (NCBI taxonomy): domain Eukaryota; kingdom Metazoa; phylum Chordata; class Mammalia; order Artiodactyla; family Delphinidae; genus Pseudorca; species Pseudorca crassidens. The sequence continues at coordinate 77,654,532 of NC_090301.1, forward strand.
TAAGACAACCACTGTTCTCACTGATTACTGGTTCTTTTAAGTTTTAGAGAGCAGGTGTTTTTTTTAATAGAAAAAGTTAACACATAATGAGTTTATTATGTTATTTTAAATGAAATTAAAAGTTTATCAAAATTTTATTTTAATTTCGAATATAGTAAATACCAATGCATAACTTACATTAACAAAAACTTTTGGGGGTCTTCAGTAATTTGTAAGGATGTAAAAAGGAGTCCTGAAGCCAAAAGTGTGACAACTACTGGACTAGAGAAACAGCCTCTTTATTTCTACAAAGACAATAAATTCTTTTTTTTTTAATTTTATTTTTTTATATAGCAGGTTCTTATTAGTCATCAATTTTTTTTTTTTTTTGGCGGTACACGGGCCTCTCACTGTTGTGGCCTCTCCCATTGCAGAACACAGGCTCCGGACACGCAGGCTCAGCGGCCATGGCTCACGGGTCCAGCCGCTCTGCAGCATGTGGGATTTTCCCGGACTGGGGCATGAACCCGTGTCCCCTGCACTGGCAGGCGGACTCTCTACCACTGCGCCACCAGGGAAGCCCTAGCCATCAATTTTATACACATCAGTGTATACATCTCAATCCCAATTGCCCAATTCATCCCACCCCCACCCCCACCCCACCGTGGCTTTCCCCTCTTGGTGTCCATATGTTTGTTCTCTACATCTGTGACTCATTTTCTGCCCTGCAAACCGGTTCATCTGTACCATTTTTCTAGGTTCCACATATATGCGTTAATATATGGTATTTGTTTTTCTCTTTCTGACTTACTTCACTCTGTATGATAGTCTCTAGATACATCCACGTCTCAAAAAATGACCCAATTTCGTTCCTTTTTATGGCTGAGTAATATTCCATTGTATATATGTACCACATCTTCTTTATCCAGTCGTCTGTCAGTGGGCATTTAGGTTGCTTCCATGACCTGGCTATTGTAAATAGTGCTGCAATGAACATTGGGGTGTATGTGTCTTTTTGAAGTATGGTTTTCTCTGGGTATATGTCCAGTAGTGGGATTGCTGGATCATATGGTAATTCTATTTTTAGTTTTTTAAGGAACCTCCATACTGTTCTCCATAGTGGCTGTATCAATTTACATTCCCAACAGTGCAAGAGAGTTCCCTTTTCTCCACACCCTCTCCAGCATTTGTTGTTTGTAGATTTTCTGATGATGCCCATTCTAACTGGTGTGAGGTGATATCTCATTGTAGTTTTGATTTGCATTTCTCTAATAATTAGTGATGTTGAGCAGCTTTTCATGTGCTTCTTGGCCATCTGTATGTCTACTTTGGAAAAATGAAAGACAATAAATTCTTAAAATCTAAAACTTGAAGAAGCAAACAAATGGATTTCTAACAGTAAAATGTCTTGCAAGATTGTTGGGAGTCAACCACACTATATAAAGAACAACTCATCTGCCATCTCTCCATGAAGAGGAAGTCACACTATTCAGAGACAGGATAGGTTTCTCTATACAGAAAAGAGCTCTTCACCAGTTTACAAGGTAGGAAAAAAGAAAAAAGACCTTCCTTCAGTTCTTATGTTTAACAAGGCAAGGTGCAATCTCTGGCATTTACCAGGCTGGACTGCAGCAATCCCTAACTGTTCTCTGGTTGTCTCTGGGATGTGTCCACCTCTGTCACATGGAGGCTCATTACAAGGCTAGATTTTTTTTCCCCAAAGCCAAGTAAATGTTAGATTTCAAGCAAGAATATGAGAGAAATACAGAAACAGTTTTCTCCCACATGGTCTATAGGACATGCATTCCCCAAGTTCAGGGAGAATCAGACTCAGTGTATCTGCCCAAATAAACAAATTTGTCCTGGAACACCTGACATGCTATAACATCAAACAATCAAGAACAAACATGCAAGGAGCCAAAAGATGATTATCTTTTACCAAAGCACTAACCATGCCCTTGCTACCTACCACATAGAATATACTCTTCCCTAGTTTTATACCTATTCCTGGAAAATACTTCAACATGGAAAATTCAGCATTGTTCTTAGTAGTATACCAGCGAATCTGGGCTACCACATGTGTTGCTGGCATGAGTACTGGGGAAGGAACCGTTACTTTCCACGGCTAAAACCAAACTGCTGAAGCTACAGCTATAGCTCAGTGTTCCTGTGATTGGTCATTTCCACTCTGCAGTGACACAGAGCTGAGGGGGAAACTCTGTCCGAGAGCTCAACTTCATGCTCATATATAACATGAAAGAGTTGGGAAGGAGCCACATGCACCACTGTGGCTATGGACCTACTGTGAGCAGGAGCTGAAGAGCCGAAACAATGACTCAAAAGCCCAGCCTTTGAAACACTGCCCAAGCCAGGATGCTTTCACAGACTAGACCTTCCTAGGGGCAGGTACCCGCAGTGTGCCCAGCACATGCAGCTCACTTCCTGGTTAGGGAAGCAGCAAACTTTGACTATGGGTTTGACTATGGGTTTAGAGACTAAAGCAACCATTTCCAGGCAGTTATAAAAGGGAACTGGGGACTAAAATCACAGTGTAGCCTAAAACCACAGTGATCTATTTCTATCCTAAGCTTGTTACTATCTTACCAAATGGCCTTGCACATGTTACTTTTTGTTCGTGTTCATAAATTTTTGTACCTATCATTTTATTATCTAGGTACCTTGCTTTTATATCTGTAGTCAAAGAAGCGCTTTATCTTTCTCAGCTGTAACGCTTTGAATATACATATTACATAGGCACGTGTAGGCAAAATTTTACATAGAATCATAAAACTATAGAATTGGAAGGGATATAGAGGTCATTTGACTAACTTGTCACCTAAAGCAAGAACTTGCACCACAAGATACCAGACCCACCAGATATCCTCTTCTCCTCTTGACTACCTCTGTGTTGTGCGCTTCATAAAGCACAAAGGCTCTTCTGAGCATCCTTCTAGCTCATTCTAGCCTGGTGCCCTTTGGAGTTCAACTCCTTAGTACAATTCTATTCTCTACTTGGAAAAAACACACACACACAATTCCCAGTCACCTCTGTTTAAGCCTGTTCTCTCATTCATTATCTTCAGTTCAGAACTAAGAATCTGACCTTGGACATTTTACCATCACTAAAAAAAAATTAACTTAATAAAAAATCAAAGTTAATTTTCTTCACCCGAAAAAAAATTCCCAGATCTTATTTGTTCATTGTGGCTGTGCTTCCTTCTTCTTAATTAAATGTATGCTGTTTGAATAGATTCTTGCTCTCCAATTATGTCCATCCCCATATTCAGTGGATCACTCTGTCTCTTGTTGACTTTTCTTCAATTTTATGGTTTCGTACCCATTGTCATGGCCACAAATTCGGTCCAGGGCCCAGTCGTTTAATGCCTGACCTGCCTATCTTCCAATCTCCAGCATCTCTCTGCTCTGTTTTTTATGCATATGTGATAATTTTTAAGATTTATCAGAATTACATAAAATGCCCTTCTCAGGTTTCCACAGAATCAAATGGAGTAGATATAAAAGCACTTTATAAACTGTAAAGTACTACAAAAGTATTAGTTGCTTCCCTTATCATTTTTCTTTTCCCTCCTACTTTTATCTGTCGTCCATTTGAGATTTTTTTTTTTTTTTTTTTTTTTAAATCACAGTGAAGGGACTTCCCTGGCGATCCAGTGGTTAAGACTCTGCACTCCCAATGCAGGGGGCACAGGTTCAATCCCTGGTCAGGGAACTAGGATGCTGCATGCCGCACAGCATGGTCAAAATAAATAAATAAATCACAGTGAAGATTTTCTGAATCTCCACTCTTCATCAGAACCTTAATCGTACTTGCCTCCTGTCGTGCTTTATTTTGTAACATGGGCCCCAGTCAAATATTTTTTCTTGTTGCTAGCACATTTATTTTGACATATACTGCCCCTAGGACGGACTTCATGCCCATCTCTTCCTCTGTTCCCAGAGTCGCCTCCACCAACCAAATCAAGTCTCTTCCTTTGTAACGGTGCTCAAGACCGATCCTCTCTCTTTGGGCCCCATAAAAACAGCCCAGTTTGTCCTGGCTTTTACTAATAACTTCAAACACTCCAATAATCTACCCAGTCAGTAATGTTTTGTTTGCCTTTTAGTAGAAGATCGAGGGTGTGTATCAACTTGTGTAGAAGGTGTTTGATAAGTAACAATATGTTATGTAACACTGACTCCAAGTACGGAGCCTTGGAGATCAATGGATCTGGGTAAAAACTCCAAACCTGCCAGTTACTAAAGTATGTCAGTAGGCCTATTTACTCTGAACCTCTCTTTCCTTATTCCTACTTCATAGGGTAGAGCTTATAACTAAAGTAATATATGCTAGCCTGTCGGCACTCAGCAAACAATAAATGGTAGCCTTACTCTTTCTATATATGCATATGCCTTTTTAATACATTCATCAAATATGCTAGCTAATGTTTATAATGTGGAATAAAATGCAACAGTTTCATGAACGCTGCTCGTGTTTTCTTTCTGAAGATGACTGTTTGCTAGTTTAAAAGAAACTAAACAAAACCCTTCTGTATTGACTATGGAACCCAAATAAATAAAAAATATGCTTATGTTTTACAAGTATTTAAATTTCAAATGAAATTTGAACTTGACTCATACAGGAAATCAAGCTCAATAAGCATATTCATTGGCAAAAGCAACTAAAACTTTAGCTTAAATTATAATAGGGAATAAAAATGCACATAAACACAATTCTAAAAGTTTTGAATTGTTGTTAACCTTAGCACACATTTGGTCCTTAACTAAATACCTATTAAAGTCAGTCCTGCCTTTTTCAAGGCAATGGTAGTTTTGTGGGACAAAAATCATGCCTTTTATTTTCTGTCAAACTCTCCTGATCTTATAACAGTGCTTTTCTCCTGGTAACAAATATATCTGGCTCAACAACTCCCTAGAACTTCCAAAGAATTCTGGCTTTATTAGTTCTGAAAAGAAGTGGTAATGATCAGTGCCTTTATTTTTGGAGAGATGTTACACAAAAGATAACTGAACATCTTTAGAAAGTACAAGAGAAAGCAAGTAAAATGAAATGTTCCTGGAAGGGAAAATCTCACCCTGCACAATAGGAACATTTAGCCACACTAGGCAAAGTGTTACTTCCCAAACAATACAAGCAATAGAAATAAACACACATACAAATTAGAAGCAGCACTGCCACTCCAAACCCTTTCACTGGTTTCCCTTTAGGGCATTACTACGCATAAATACATCTTCCTACTGTCACTCATAATACATGTACATACATATATATACACATAGATACGTACATATGATTTGTCTTATCATTTCCCTAGTTAACATATCCAGCACAAGCACTTTCGTAACTATTTTAACGGCTCTATTTGAAACTAGAAGCTTATTTAGTGAGATGGTGGATGTGGTCCTGTGCCTTGGCCTAGTCACTGCTTAGACTGGGCTTAATAACAACTGAAATAACCTGCAACAATATAATAATAACCTATAACCTACTGACATCTAAAAACAATTCTTTCTATTTCCACTTATTTAAAACGACTTAGAAAACAGCTAGAACAAACGTAGAATACTAAAGTATACTTAAGTCCCAAGATACAGGCTTAAAAAACATATATCCTTACTATGCAAGTCAGGGTGGAGTGAGGGAGACAGAGAATAAGAAGGCAGTTCTTTCTCACTGAAAAAGAAACCAAGGTAATCCTACAGTTAAAGATCCTTTAGCCTTACTCTGCAGAAATAAAATGCCAGAATGGCAAAAATATCCTGACCGGGAACTGAAACTCTCATTCCAGTGGTTTCTGGTGATGATATTACCAAAGCTAGAAGAGTTTTGACCCCAATTCTCATACCAACTCACGGCAGAGTGCTTTATACCATCCTTATGTACCCGCAACCAGAGCATCACTTAAGTGTCAAAGAAACACCTCCCAAGTGAAAGCTCCACGTGGAGGGCCCTGTGCCAGCCTCTGCTTCAGGTTCTCTGGGGCCTTAGAGTGACACACAGCTCTCGCTGCCTTCTCTCTAGGTCTTTTGTTGCTATCGTCCTAGAATATGATATCAGGGCACATAGGCCTACTGTTTTACAGTTGGCAGAGGGCACAGGTTTTAGAAATGGCATTTTTACATTAATAAAAACAAGGAGGTAACACCCTGTTTAAAAAAAAAAAAAAGAGTGGCTGCTACAAATGAAATGGAAGGGGAAGCTCCCTCTTGTGCAAAACTGCACTCAGGCTTGTGGAGAGAGAAGAGGGCCTAATTAAAGTCAGATTGAGGGGCTTCCCTGGGGGCACAGTGACTGAGAATCCGCCTGCCAATGCAGGGGATATGGGTTCGAGCCCTGGTCCGGGAAGATCCCACATGCCGCGGAGCAACTAAGCCCCTGCACCACAACTACTGGGCCTGCGCTCTAGAGCCTGCGAGCCACAACTACTGAAGCCTGTGCTCTAGAGCCCGTGCTCCACAACAAGAGAAGCCACCGCAATGAGAAGCCCGTGCACTGCAACAAAGAGTAGCCCCCACTCGCCGCAACTAGAGAAAGTCCGCACGCAGCAGCGAAGACCCAACACAGCCAAAGATAAAATTAAATCTTAAAAAAAAAAAAAAAAAAGGGTTGAGAAGCAAAGCATCTTTACAAATCCTCGCCAGATAGCGTGATAATCTGCCCCAGGTACCATTACCTCCTGTATTTCCTTTATTATTATTTTTTTGCCTTTTTAAACAAAAACTGTGTCATATATTTTTATTAAATCATAGAAAACTCATTTGTATACAAATTTTTCCACTTTGGGGACACTGGAATATTAAACAGCTGGGTAACAAAACAGTTGTAAGATATACCTCACTTTAAGCAGAGACAAGTTTTAAGTTGTCACATTTATTTTTTTTTTAAATGTTGAAATAATCAGTAACAGGTTATTGGCTTTTTTCACTTTGGGTCAGAAGAATAGTATCTCTTATAACTCCCCAGTTCTCTTTAAGGATGATTTTCATTACTCAAACCAACCATGAGTTTAAAAAGGTGATTAACTTGAAGTTTTAATACAAAATCCATTTCTTTTTCCCAACCATGGGCTTTTAGGGTATTGTAAATGCTGAATTTCAGGAGAATGGTCTCCTTTCACAGGACCAATTATGCTTCTTTTCTACAACAGCAAACATGTATAATGGTACAGAATATATTTCAGAATAAGTTAAATATTAAGACATACAGTATGGCAATAATGTCCTACTTTTCTTTCTACCATGTAAATTCAAAAGTTCATCCTAACCTTTCACATTTATAAACGGGTGAAGACTGAGGGATTCAATGATGATGAAAATGCACAACCATCAGAACCACATTTTCTAAACACTTTGGCCAAATATATCCAAGTGGTCCTGTCAGAATCACGCCTGCATTTGTTCCACAGGGATCTAAATGAACAGATGCCAAAGGTCACCAAACGAAAACGGGCAGTGGTTTTGCAGTTTAGGTTGTCACTCGTTCTGCTTTTGAGCAGAGACCCAGAGGTCACACTGTGACATGTCTGCACTCACCCCAAACACTCACATAACATAAACACAAATTAAATATTAGCAAACTTATTTTAAATTAAATTGAAGACCGTTATTTTCAAGTGCATGAAGTATTTCCCCCTAGCTTCTTGAACGCATGTTATAGAGCGAGAACTAACATCCTGGGTTAACATCCATGTTCCTACATATTAGGGGCCAACCCGCTTCCTGTGAGAACTCCCTGGAGTAACCCATGAGACCTTTAGGGGGAAGAAAAAGCAATTCTCCAATCTAAATGGAGGGATAGTCTCAAATAGTCATTTTCCCAAACTCCAGTTTGGATTTCAGACTCATTAAAGCAGGAACTCAAAAATGTGATCTTTGGGACTGGCTCCTGGTGTCACCCGTGGTGACAGTCTGTGTCCCAGGACACTCGACTGACCCTTAATACTACAAAGCCTCACTTCAAGCCGCCCCCAGGTCCTGGGTCCCTGCTGTCAACCTGTAGCCCTGGAGCTCTCCCAGGGAATGTGTAAACAAATCTGGGGGAAACCACGTTTCTGCAAGTTTTTGTTATGTCAGTGAAAAACCTCCTGGGCTAAGAAAAATAATAGGAAACGCCACCCCAATGGCAACTTCTCACAAGGCTCGTCTTCTGCTCATCCTGCTGTAGAAGACCATGAAGCCAACTCAAATATTCTTTGCCTTGCTTGCCCCAAATGGTAATTAAACAGTTAGAAACTTTTCTTTGAAATACCTTATTCCTGAATTACGACAAATGCTTATCTGAGCAAACATGGTCCCCCATCTTGTTACTGGAGGTGACTTGGAGAGGAGGCTAGGCTTCTGTGCAGGTTGGGATTCTGGCTGTGTCTGTTTCAACTGCAAACAGACAAGAACATGGCGCTGCAGAACTTGGACTTTGCATCTGTGGAGCTGGTGGAGGTGCACAGTTTTGTAGTGGGCCCTGATCTCCTGTATTTCCTTTAAAAAAAAAAAAAAGGCTTGGGGCTTCCTTGGTGGCGCAGCGGTTGAGAGTCCACCTGCCGATGCAGGGGACATGGGTTCATGCCCCGGTCCGGGAAGATCCCACATGCCGCGGAGCGGCTCGGCCCGTGAGCCATGGCCGCTGAGCCTGCGCGTCCGGAGCCTGTGCTCCGCAACGGGAGAGGCCACAACAGTGAGAGGCCCGCGTACAGCAAAAAAAAAAAAAAAAAAAAAAAGGCTTTCCCGGGCCCACATCAAAGGAAAGTCCTGAAGATGCTAGAAGTGAATGACTATAGCGGCTGAGGGAGCAGACGACTGTCAGTGGAGAAAGAGGCCCAAGGAGTGAGAAATATGAAGGGCAAAATGTCTGAAAGAAACCTCAGATCCCAACCACAGCCTGCTCTGGCAAAGTGACCTCATGCTGGGCCCACCCAACAGACTTTTGCAGCAAAATGTAACAGCCATTTCTTTACTAACTGAGAGAGTTAATCTAAATAGCCAATGCTTGGAGAAGACTGAGGAATACCTTTCCTGCCACTGCCCCTTGTGACCGTTAGGCCATTGGGCCATACAAAGACTCTGGAATAAGTAATGGGGTATTTCGTGACCTGCCCCTAACTTCTTATCCCACCTGTTCTCTTCCCACACATCCCTCCTTTAAGACTGGAGATGCAAGGTAAACAAAGACATGTATGTCCTAAACCCTGTTACCTGTGAATATTTACCTTAAATGTAAAAGGCACTTTGCAGATATGATTAAGTTAAGGATCTCGACATGGAGAGATTATCCTGGATTCTCTGGGTGGGCCCAATATAATCATGATGGTCATTAAAGAAAAGAGGCCAGAGGATGAGAGTCAGGGAAGGGGTCACGAGCCAAAGAATGTAAGCAACTTCTGGAAACTTGAAAGGGCAAGGAAATGGGTTCCCAGAAGAATACCACCTGTAGACTTATTTTATATACATACGACAAACAGAACTGTAAAATAATAAACTTGTGTTGTTTTAAGCCACTAAAGCTTGTGGCAATTTGTTAGAGCAGTGATAAGAAGTGAATATACCTGGTTAATTCTTATTCATCCTAAACTCAGGCACCCTTTCCTATAGGATGCCTCCCCTGAAAGCTCGGACCCCATATCTGCCCTCCTTCCCACCCCTCTTCTTGGTTAGCTGTTTCTCTTCTTTGTAAAGGAGAAACCTACAGCCTGGCATTACCTTCATACAGCCTAGTAGGATAACTATAGAAATATTTGTCTCCTTAACTAGATTGGGATGGTCCTTCTTAAGGGTAGAATTCTTAAGGGTCATATTTCTTATTTCCAGTGTTTATCAACGTTTCTGACACACAGGGGCACTCAAATATTCATGATAATTTTTTCCAGTAAGTTAGCATCACTCATCCCTTGATGATCAGAAGGGTACCAGCCTTCACTTCCTTACTACATGATAAAGACACAGATGATAAAGAAGTAACTAGTTCATTACCAGGGCCTCATAAATCCTATATAAATGGCTCCTTTCTCCTCTGAAAAGTCTCTCAAAATATTGTTTGCCCATTGTACACTGCTTCAAAGTAGCAACCATCCTTTCTATCACCAATGAAAGAGTTTATACAGTTTTCAGTCCAGAAGAGAAACCAAGTATTACACTGGGTGAAGAAGAGAGAGAAAACAGAAGAGGAACAGCTAGAGATAAATTGATAAATTCTCAAAAATTCATTGCGGTGAATTGTATTCAATATTTTCCAAAGATGACCACAGGAGTCCCTCCTACCTACATGTTCTTCTGCACTGTGACCCTCACACTCCCCCATCAAGAAGTAAAGTTACTGCCTTCCCCTTTGCACCTGGGTTGGCCTTAGTGACTCAGTTGAACCAACAGAATGCAGAAGTGACACTGATGACTTCAGAGACTAGTTCAGAAGACATGTGATTTCTGTCTCTTTGAAGCTCTGAAGCTGCTCCTTCCTGGACACTCCCTCCTGGAAGCCAGCTGTCAGGCTACGAGAAGCTCCAGCCACATGGAGGCCTGCATGGAGGCACTCTGGTTAACAGGCTCTGCTGAGCTCAGCCTTTAAGTCATCACAGCCCAGAAATTAGACACATGAGTGAGGAAGCCTCCAAGTGAATCCCTGCCCCTAGTCAATCAGATCTTCCTTGATGAGACCCTAGATGCAATGGAGCAAAGACAATCATCCATGCCATGCCCAGACTGACCTCCTGACACACTGAATCCACAGCCTAATAAAACTACGTTTGGGGTAATTTATTAGGAACAAGGAATAACTGCCACAGTGAATACACAGTCCAAAAGATAATCATGGTGACCTTGCTTCCCAATCCTAGGAAGATGGACTCGCCGGAGAAGAGTCCAGGTGAATTAGATCCATCTAATTCTGGCCTGATAAGGTGAAATACGTACATGCGCTAGAAGTGTCACTCCCAGAGTTTGAGATTTGAAAGAATACACTGCTTATAGTTCAATGAGAGACTGAAAAAACTAAGTACCCTGCCCTCTATGTTGAGAATTTTACCACTGAATGCGTTATCTGGATGGCTTGTGCTGGATTTATAATCCTACACCCTTCAAATATTTGAGAGGTTAGATTAGATGGGACTAGATTCTGAGGGATGCTGGAAGCCCACCAAAATGTCTGCTCTCCTTCCTGCCCAATTTGACCCGTTGTAAATAAAACTTGACAGGCCTTCTTAAATCAACGTAATAATGTGTAGCACAAGTGCTTTCAGATGCCCAGTAGCTAAACCACATCAGCTTACTTAGGAAGCCTTCTAGCAATACGTGAAAAAAACAATGGCTCCTGCCAAGAGTGTTGCGTACAAGAGAGCTGGTGGCCTTGAGTGACTCATTTCACAAGGCTCCGTCTATCTGTGCTGAAAGGTCGAAAGCGGGAAGGCATTGGGCCTTTAATAACCAAACTCAGGCCTCAGGCTTATTTGTTAAAGCCAGATGCTGTCATTTTGGAAGCAGATGAGAACACAGTTATAATAGATCTGGAATCCTGATGAATTCCAGGCGCACCTCCCAGCTGCCTGGGGGAGCTGGTAGCTCAAAGTCCCCAGAGGGTTTTATTACTAGTGTCACAGTGAGCTATTCTGTTGCAGAGTCTACACAGCCTCAGTAATTTTACCCTTTGATTCCAAGGTTTCTTTTTTTTTTGCAGACTTTTGGGGACACTTTCTTAAAGGCAATTTCTCAGATATATCAAAGAATATAATAGAAAAAAGTAGGAAGAGTAAGAAAAGTTGAAGAGAGTAAGGTCTAGGTAGGAGACCTCAAGGTTCTTAAGGGAAACTGGATTAAATATAGTGTTCCTAACTCCAAAATGGGGCCAGTTGATCCTTAACCAGTAAGTGTAGTTTTATGACCCAGCAGATTGCAAGCTATGGCCCATGTCATTTGAGAGAGAAGAAAAAGCATGACCAGAACCCCAAATAGTGTTTATGGCGGCTAGGCTTCAAGGTCACAGCCTGAGAGTCCAGCCACATTTTAGGAATGTCTGCCCATTTTCTAGGCCTGTTTCTCCAGGCTTCTTGTCAGCTCTGTGCATTGCTTGACATCCTTCCAATCAACCCTTTCTTCTGTATGCTAGAGTCAGTTTCTGCCTCTTGCAAACAAGACCCTGAACTAATGCAAATACCAACAGAGCGATCTTTACTTTCAAACGTATTCTTTTTTCTGTCTGGTAGAGCAAATGCTCATAAATATATACTGCCAGGTAAGTAAGAAAGCATCAATTTAGGGAAGGTGGTAATCTGTCCTTCCTTGTGGCTAAATTAGCCAATAAGGAAAAACAGATGGATGACTCCTTGCTCTCACCCTGGTCCTCAATTCAGGACCACAAATTTTCATGGGGAGATGTTTCAACATCACAATTAGATATGCTAATTCCCTTTATTTAAAAAAAACTTGTTTTTTGGGCTTCCCTGGTGGCACGGTGGTTGGGGGTCCGCCTGCTGATGCGGGGGGCGCGGGTTCGTGCCCCGGTCCGGGAGGATCCCGCGTGCTGCAGAGCGGCTGGGTCCGTGGGCCATGGCTGCTGGGCCTGCGTGTCCGGAGCCTGTGCTCCGCAGCAGTGAGAGGCCCGTGTACCGCAAAAAAAAGAAAAAAAAAAAAAAAAAAAAGAAAAAAAAATTTTTTTAAGGGAAAAGAATTCAAGGAGCATAATGGATGACTAAAGGTTTAGTCTTCAACTACTCACTACACTCAACATTTTAAGGCATGTTACAAACCATGCTTGGTACAAGTTTACTATCTAAATTTATGTAATTAACACTCATTTATCATCATATACATTGAGGTGATATATGTGCCTGCTCAGTGATGTCAGGCTTAGGCCCAAACCCCCAAAACCACCAAAAGCAAGGTCTTCGATGACTATCCTTCCCACCATCAGATACCATTAATTTGGAAGTGCTATTTTTCTAAAATATGTACTACAGATGTTATAAGATACATGGCATAAGATGTCTTTGCAAAAACATAGAAAACCACACTGGTTGGGATTCTGAATATTAATTGAAATATGAGAAATTAATGTAATCATACATTAAAATCTATGAAAAGCTAAAAGATACTTTCTTTTAATCTAAATCTGAATTAATTAGTGGTAGTCAAATAGGACAGAATGGATTTGTTGGCTCAAGAAGTAGAGGGGAAAACAATCGTGCCACATACTTAAGATGTGTGGTCTTTAAATATCCTTTTAGCATCTGGTGCCACACTGCAGCAGTATGCTTGGCTACACTCTAGCGGTGATACAAGCCCAAAGGGTCTGGCACTCTAATGCACATTATTTTATCTGCCAAAACAGATACTGATATCTGATACTGAAGCCCACCATCACCCTACACCATTCCCCCCAGTGAAAACAGGGATAATCCCTTCGTCCCTTCTTAAGGAGATGAATGGAATCCCACTTACTAAATGGGATAAAAGCATTAAAAACAATGTTCTTGAGGGCAAAGACTCTTCCTTGACCCTACTCCCTAGGACCCCCGTAGCTGGTATGGTGCTCTCTCGGCCATGGGCAGCTCAATGGGCATTTCTCACTGACCAAGACCCTATCTGCACAGGCATCTGACACCGTGAGGACAACTTTTCCTGATCAGGAACAGCTGGCTCCCAAACCTCTCTAAACCCAAAAGATTCCACTGACATTTTGTTAAAATGATTAAAGAATATACTCTTCACTAGGATGTATACGAAAAATAAAAACCACATAAAGACAGGAGAAAAAGAGAAAAGGAAGAGCTTCAAAAGATGCTGGCCTTTGTGTGGCATTACATTAAAAAAAAAAGAAAAAAAAAACCAAGGTCAATATACACTAACTTTTTTCACCCTCAAATTGAACAGATAAACAAGTGGATGTCTTTTGACCTACCGCTAAGAATGCAGTTTCTCAGGAAGGGGCTCCTGCCCTGGCCTCCTGCATATGGCTATTAGAATAATCCTTTTCCTGGCCTGTCTACATGAACACCACAGTCTGAGGTCAATGCAAGCCAAGAGCACCCACAGAACCAGCTCTGTCCGTGTCCCCTCTCCCACGTGACATGGTTTGTTTTCTGAGATGCAATTGCCAGTCCAAGGAGAAATCAGAACTTAAACACCCACCATCATTCACAAGAAATTCCAGAAATGAGGGAGATCTTGGTTAAAGCTCTAAATTCAAAGTCAAAATTTAGTCCTCTTTACTATTAGCCAACTATTAGATTTAGCAGGATAGCTCTTTTTTTTTTCCAACTAAGCACACGCAATGCCCTAAATGGCTAAACCATATACAATTCTGACACCAGATAGTTAAAACTCAATCCTGCAAGTATTTCTGTGCCTATTATGCATAAGAAAGGCACTCTACCTTATCTAAGAGAAAACAAATTTAACATTCATCTCGTGATTTACTGGCTTTAATGAACACTGATTCTATACAATTATAATTTTAGGACAGAATTTGACCTGCAGTATAATCAGTTGCTTGTTATAATATGACTTTTATTATAACAAGGGTCACTGATAACTGTATGGTAAGTGCTTCCAGTGTGGAAAAGATTTGGCATGTGGTATGTTCAAAATATGATCTAATGATAAAGATGTGGGAGTTATATTAGCTTCACATGCTGTTTTACTTTCATTTTAGAATCCACCCACATATCTCCTTATTTATAAATATAAGTTTTATGTCCTGTAAATGATATACAAAAACATTCACGGACAAGCACTCACACATTCTTATCTCTAAAGACTCTATTTGTTTTGGAAGCCAGAATATGAATTTAAAGAATCACTACTATTCTTCATCATTTTCTTAGAACCTGAATATTTTTCACTACTAAGGCTGAATACATAAAAAGACAATATTTGCTTCTGTCCATGGTTGGCATTAGCAAAATGGAGGATATCAAAATCTAAAGGCAGTGACTGCAGGGGAAGGAGGCAATGCAAATGAAGGGGCAGGAGGACTGTTTCCCCTGTTGACTGAAGTATCTTTGAAGTTTGCCAGCCCACGTAAAGGATTATGGGTTGCTCACTAGTACATCCTTCAGCTGGGGTAGTGAGTCCAATTAAGGGGATAGGGCAGGGGGATGGGCTCCTAGGTCCTGTCTCAGGAGATTCACACACAATGGGGACCAAAAGTCACTGGAAACAGAAGTTCAAGGTCAGCAGCACCAAATCTTAATCCTGGCTCTGCTGCTTATCTGGCCATGGGACCATGAGCAAGTAATGTATTTGAAATTTTATTCTTCTATAACATGGAGATATTAACATTTATCTGTAAGAACCAAATGATTTCATGTGTGTACCTGGCACAGCCCCTGGCACATAGGAGTTCTCCAATAAATACTAGCTGAGTTCTACTCCAGAGGTTCCCAGGAAAGATGAGAGGGGGTCTGGAAGTTCCCCTGAGATCTAGATTTTAATCCAGTTGGGGTCTTAATCCAAAAGCATCTGGAATCAAATGGGACTGCCAGGGAAAGGCACAACTTGGCCGATGCTATTGTAATCTGGGGCTCCATGTGCCTTCAATTACTTTGGTCATGTCCCACCTCAAAGTAGCCTCAGATGTTAGACACTTACAGGGGAGCTAGCAGGCACCCTTCCTGGCTATCTAAGGCTGCACACCACCACCAAGAGAAACTGGCTATGAGTTCAGTTGTGATGCCTTGATACTTTGGTTCAGAATTCTTGGTGGCATATTATCTATGTGTAACTGTTTCTTCTTTTGTAGTCATTTAGTTTCCATTTCAATCATGCATGTCCATTGGTTTACTGTTTTCCTGTGACAAGATCACCTGATTAAGATTACAGACTGCTAAAATCAGTGTCTGTAGTTATTTGAGTGACTTCTCATAGCATCCAGCAAAGCAGGGATCACACATATGATTTGAGGAAAGTAACTAGGATGAAAGAGTTCGTAAAATTTACAAGGTGGATGCTCGAGTAACAGTCATATGAAAACAACATACATTTAACAAAACCAGTTTTCAAACTTGGCTATTCTGTGTTCTCCAAAGGAAAATGAGCCCTGCAAATAGTTTTTAGCTCTTCTTAGAAATGAGACACCAAAAACAGCTTAGTGCATCCATTTATTTAGACTAGGTTCATTACTTCTCCCTCAGTGACACCTTAGAAAATTAACTATTATACCCCTTAGGCCCTAAAATAAATAAAAACGTGAACCATGGTGATGGATGTTAACTAGACTTACTGTGGGGATCATTTTGCAATATATACAAACATCAAATTACTATGTTGTACATCTGAAACTAATATGTTATATGTCAATTCTATCTCAATAATAAAACACACACACACACACACACACACACACACACAAGGCAAATCATTCTGTTCAAAGATGTCCAAATATGTTTGTGTGATTATTCTTTTTAAAACTAGAATATCCTACCTCCTTAAAGTTGTCAAATGCTGATAAAATGATTTCATGCCCGCCTCTGACAAGACAAACGGCTGCCAACAGCTCTAAGACAAGAGCTTTTGTTCTGTCAAAACAAGAAGGAAAAAAACCACACATCAGTGAAAGTGAATGAACGATGAGTCTGCTGTTCCTTCCAAGATGAATATGATATTTGTCCATGTATTTTTTTAAACTTTTACTAATTAAGGCATAGTTATATTAAAGCACATACATTTTAAAACCTTTACGAACTTCTATACATGTGGCTTATCTAGGGTAGCAAGTTTGGAAGGCATGTTTCCTATTCCCAAGATTACAAATTACTCACAAACGAAAATTAATTATGGGAAGATTAAGTCTTTTAGTCCTATCATCAAGTGACTCAGTGTAATGTGGTTAAAAAAGTATTTTTAATGAGCTAAAGACAACAGGAAACATGAGAATATTCAGTAAAACCACCCATTAGTTAAACACTTTCTCTGGTCCTAGAGTCAGAGATAAAACATTTGCTGAAACAGTTCAAAATCAACGGAAATCAACACCTTACATTGCAAATCTGCTAATCTGCAACGGCTCCATAAAAATCCCCACAATAATGCAAGCTTCCATCACTTCTTCCCACACAGGAGATCTGAAAGGAGCTGGGCTTACAGCTGTGCTAATACAAGAAGATTTTCTCTGACTCAAGAAAATAAAACTCCATCTGAAATATTTTTAGAAGGAAAACCTTAGAGATACAATCTAAGTTTTCAAATACAATGTCAAGGACAGTGTTGTTACTTCAGAGTACGATTACTTCAGTATTTCATCTTTTTTCTGGAATAAAAGCTATTGCCAACCTCTAAACAAAGATCATTCTGATAATCCACAATATCAATTGTCTTAAGAAAAATGAATAATGACTTCCCTCAGTGGAAGACAGTGACAAAGAAGCATGACTCCTTGGGATTCTAGTAAACTAAGGAAGCCATCAGAAAGTTGCAAAAGCGTTAACCAGGGGAAGTATGAATAATAAAATCCAACATTTAAATAGGATTTAGGGTTTGCATTGCAAGGATCTAATTTATAATCATATTTTTCAGCTGAATTAACAGTTTTCACATATGCAGTCTTATCAGAGAGGTCTGACAAAAGGGAGTAACAGTGTGAAATGCAGAAATGCACTAGAATGGAAAGTGCATTACACTGATGGAAATAAATTGACGAAAACAGGCTTCTAGAGGTAATCTGTGAAATGAATAATATATGGCACTTGCCTATATAGGAAAGTGAATATGAAAAGAAATCTGCGTGCAGTTATTTTTGTTTTGTTTGGGTTTCTCTTTTGGTTTGGCAATAAAAGCTACACACGTAAAGGCTGCAAATGAAGTGTAGACAAGCGGTAGTAGTTTTAGTTAGCTTTCAGCAAAAAGTGGTGTGGCTAAGTCTGTATCAAGACTCTCCTGGCCCCAGTCCTGACAACCTGGAAGCTTCATGCTCTAAATTTGCAAGGATGCTGAGAACCAGGCCTCAAGAGGAATGAAAGCTTGAAGACAGGGCCAGAGTTGTCACCAGTTGTAAAACTGTAACATAGCTGAAAAGAAAATTCTACTTAGCCAGGGAGTCTATCGACAATCTTAATTTGAAAAGTCATGCTTGGGCTTCCCTGGTGGCGCAGTGGTTGAGAGTCCGCCTGCCGATGCAGGGGACACGGGTTCATGCCCCGGTCCGGGAAGATCCCACATGCCGCGGAGCGGCTGCGCCCGTGAGCCATGGCCGCTGAGCCTGCGCGTCCGGAGCCTGTGCTCCGCAACGGGAGAGGCCGCAACAGTGAGAGGCCCGTGTACCGCAAAAAAAAAAAAAAAAGTCATGCTTGAAAGTTTCTCAACTCTAATTTGATTGTCGATGAGCTCTCTGGTGTCCCTAGTTCCATTCAGATTTGTACATTACAAAGCCAGCTTACCTTGGATTCTTGTTGTTCAAGCTTAGTGCAATCTCGTTGACAGCATGTGGATGAGACATGACCATGTTGAAACCATACTGAAACGGATGTGGAAAAAACAAAGCATTAGGAGTTAATTGAGAGGACTGTCAATGCTGATTAAAAAAAAAAACCCTGAAGTTTCTACCTAATGTGATTTTATACCATCATAAATGCACTTATGTCTCTAGCACATCAGTGTCTGCACATATTTCTCTATGAAAAATTTCAGGAATGATGTTATTATCAAGGTACCATATTCCTATTCTCCATGAATAAACTATATATGTGTCTCTTCATTAAAATGATGAAAAGGCTCCAGGGCCAGTGATTCTCAATCCTGACCGCTCGGCAAAATTACCTGGAACAGTCAACAAAACAAAACACCAATTCTCCAGGACCCACTTCAGGTCAATTTATTCTGAATCTCAAGGATGGAGCCCTGGCATCTGAATTTTTTAAGCAGCTTCACTGTGCAGCCGGGGTTGACAACCACCACCTCTGGTCCCTTCTCTTGGCAATGGTTATCGAGACCAAAAGCCTAGGAGAACCTTCCTTGCTCTGAGGCGTGGTACCTCATGCTTCTATAAAATGAAGCGAGTTCAATAACGGGATCAAGAATCATTCTTGATTCTGCCGAATTGAGGAATTATTCCTTCTCCTCCAATTCACTCTCAGCTCATGACCTTATTTCCAATTACACCGAGGAAACATAAGCAATCAGAAAAAAAACTTCCAAAAGCTCCCACCACCACGTCAATCCACCCACACAGATCTGTGTCTTCCCTCCTCACTTCTTCCTAAAGATGAACTCTCCACGCTCCCACCTAAGGCCATTCCCCCCACTTGAGTTCTTGATCGCATTCCCTCCAACCTACTCAAGAACAGTATATGCTCCAGCGATTCTCCCATTCCCCCATCATTATTTTTCCCTCTCTGATTCACTACCATTAGCGTAAAAACATGATGCAAATTCTCCTTTCTTAAACAACAAAAACAAAATCTCTCTTGACCCAATAACCAGTGTCCAGCCACTCTCTCATTTTTCTGCTATTCTTTTACAGCAAAACTCCAACCACTCGTGGTCTCCAATTCCTCTCCTCCCGTTCTCTCTTGACACCACTTCCGTCAGGGATTTCATCCCCAACACTACAATGAAACTGTACCAGCAATGATGGGCACTTTGCTGGAGCCCATGGCCAACTCTCTTCATCTTGCCTGACTTGGCAGCAGCACCGGACACAGCTGACCACTCTCTGCTCCATGAAATACTTCCTGTGCTTGGCTCCTACTTCCCTGGCTGCTTCTCAGTCTCTCTAGCTAGTTTTTCCTCATCTCTCTGACATTAAACAGAGTGCCCCAGGGTTATTTAGGACCTCTCTGCTTCTTTGTCTATCCCCGCTGATCTCCTTCACTCCCTTGGGTTTATATACCATCTGTTGACTCTCAAACTTTTATCTCCAGCCCAGACCTCCAGATCTTGAACTCCTGACTGGCATATCCGACCCCTATTTAAGATCTCTATTTGGATATCTATGGACACCTCAAAGTTAACATCCCCCAAACTGAACTCCTAATCAGGTCTCCCAAATCTGCTCACCCTGCAGCCTTCCCCATCTTAGTAGACGGCGACTCCAACTTCGAGGCACCCAGGACTGCTACTGTCCTTACCACCAAAACGAAACCAGAATCTGGCCACCTCTCATCACCTCTACTTCTATTCTCCTGGTCCATACCACCATCAACACTCACCTAAATTAATGCAACAGCCTCCTAAAAGGTCTACTTCCTTTTGTCTTTGCCCCCCAGGGTGATTCCTAATACAGAAGTCAGAGGGATCATGTTAAATTCAAGTGTCAGATTAAGTCACACTTTTCCTCAGAACCTTCAATAGCTTTCTAATCATAGCAAAGCCAATGTCCCTTCATTGGCTTATAAAGCCCTGCATAATCAGGACCCCCTTGTAACTTCAGATTTCATCTTCTACTTCTCTCCCTCTTATTCATTCTGATCCAGCCAACCTGACCTCCTTTCTGTGTCTTCAGTACATCAGACCTATTCCTGCCTCGGGGACTTTGCACTTGCCCTTCTCTCTGCCTGTAATTTTCTTCCCTTAATATTCCTTACCTTGTTCCCTCATTCTAGTTTTACATAAATGTTATCTTCTCCACGACACTTTTCTTGCTAGCCTATTTAAAACTGAACTCACATTTCCCGCACTTATTCTTATTTCTTGATTATTTTTTCTATAGTACTAAGTAGTAGTTCTCTGGAGGCAGTCTTCCTGGGTTCAAATCTGAGTCCACCATTTATTAGCTGTGTGATCCTGGGCAAATTACTTAACTTCTCTGTATTTCAGTTTCCTCATCAGTAAAATGGCGAGGGTAATATTATCAATCTCACAGGACTGTTATGAGGCTCAAATTAAGTAGTAGGTTTAAAAGTACTAGACTTTAGGAAGCACTATTTAAATGTCAGCTTTTATTTCATTTCATCACTATTATTATCTGGAATGCTATATAGTTTACCAGTTTAATTGTTTACCATCTGTCTCCCCTCAATAGAGAGTAAGTTCCCTTGGGCACTTATTTATTTGATGCTGTATTCCCTGTGCCTAGAACAGGGTCTGTCTGGAAATGTTCAAAATATATTAATTGGTTGAAAGAATAAATGCATATTTCCCTTCTTAAATTCAGTTTGGCATGCTCATGTTGGGTTTGAGCTCTAATACTGACCTATGCAATTTACCACCCATTTCTACTTGGACCCATCTATAGGATCCGTTTCAATGGAAATCAAACCCTATTTTCTGATGTGAACAATGTTTGTCTAATTCTCAGCCCTGGTTTGCTTTTACAACTATACTTTTGACCCTGTCAGCTCACCCTAGATACTTCAGGCTCTAACTCCCACTTTGTGGTTAGGATTAATCCCACACACTGTAGTTAGTTGCTCCCGTTGTTTTTCAGAGTGGGGATAACCTCTAAGGAGGACTCTGCACTTCTACCAAGAATCCTCCAAGTGTTTCTTATGAAGATCAGCAACCACAGGGTCCAACACACAGTAATTATAACTCCTTGCCTATTCATCATATAACCCTTTGAGAAGCAATGACCTGTCCAGTGTGAGAGTCTATCATTCCTAGGGTCCTAAGGCTGCTCCATTATTGCCCACAACCAGTGGCTTACACTGTCTTTAATAGTCACAAGTAATCTAGACAAGCTTGCCATTATAAGAGGAAAATGTCTTCCCTTAAATACATTGTAAATTATAAATGCTAGTTAAAATATAAGGGCGATGAATTATGAGCACTAGAATGAACTAGACCTTTCTTTTTTAATAGAATTTCATTAAATCCTGCTATTTACTTCAGATAGAAATAATACAAAGTCACCAAAGAGAACAAGATCTGAGCCTGATGAATTCAGATTTTTTTAAAGGATTATAAACAGAAACATACCTGATAATTCATGATGGCACGTAAACACATGATACAGACATGCACGTCATCTTTCTTACTCACTAATCTTGAATTTTTCAGGGTTCTTCTGCTTGGCAAAGTATTATATCTACAAATAAAAAGGGAAACTTCTATAAAGCTATAGATTACTTTCTTAGCAGAGGCAGATGCGCTTTAAAAATGGACACTGTTCTCTACGTGTACCTACAGCTAAATGAGGATTGCTGGTCAAACCACCACTAAGTAACCCATCACCACCAACCACCCCATCACCACAAAGCTGTTTCTGTAGACTATGAGGCCTACACAGTTCCGTGTACTGGCTATCATCTTGTCAGGCAATATACCCACGGACAGTGAAACAACTCCACTCGCTGCATATAATGAATCAGACTATACATGAGACTAACCAACAATCCAGGCTCTAATCAGCAGGCCAAGCCAGATTTGCAGAGGTGATTTGAGACAACACGCATACAGACGGCATTTTTAAACAAGTGAAGGGATAGAGCTCGGCTAATAGGTAGACCTCCTATCATGTGACCCAATTTTAACAGCACCTTCCCATCACTGTTATCAGGAGTTCCTGCTTCAGAGTTTAAACCTAGGCAAGGTCATACATTAGCAACTGTGATATCAGCCTGTGATACTGAACCTTAATAGTACGCAAAACCTAAATAGTATACAAATGCCTCCACAGCCTGATCCTTCACCCAAAGCCTGGTATGGCAGCTGAAACTGAGATGGAAATATGCTGACATTTCAAAGGGTTAGGATGTTTTAACATTAGGGTTCATTCTGGAGACCCTACATTGCTAAGCCTTAGTTCTCCTTTCTGCAGATTTATGAGAACCTGCAAGTCATAAAGCAGTGACAGTGTAAGATGGGGCAAGTAGAAAGATGACAATACTGAGGGCTTCGTTATGAGCTCTAAATGACTGCTTCAGAGGGGAAACAGATAAGTTTTCTCTGCAACTCCAAGCCTGAAATGAAAGCAAATTTCAAAAGTTGTCAACTACTTTCCCACAGAGTCAATGACAGAAATGTCCCACAAAAGAAGCTATAGGCCTTCCTTCTCCTTGAATTAAGCTAATTCAACATTTTTAAAGAAGGCATAATTAATATTAACTGCTTTCAAAAGTCTCACAGGTGCAGGCTAAGATTTGAAAACTGAACGGACAGGTCTCCCCAACTGTTCAGCTGAGCAGCTCTTTTACATTTTCTATTCAAAAACCATCAAACAGAAGAAAGATGATTCTTTCACACAAGCCTACTAATACACCAAATACATTTTTGAAAAGCACCTTGGTAAGTCACTGGCCTCAATATACCAGACTGTGCAAAACCTGGTTTGCTCACATTACTTTTAAAGAAGAATGCTTTGCTTGAGGACTCCTGCTTTACTCACACTGGAAAATAACAATTCAGCAATGGAAGGCGGCCTAATCCAGTTTTGAGTGCAAAACACAGTTAAGGAAACACATGCAGATTTGAATGTTACAAGCCCAGTTTCAACATCTAAAATACAACTTTAAAAGATGTCACTCTGGGGCTTCCCTGGTGGCGCAGTGGTTGAGAGTCCGCCTGCCGATGCAGGGGACACGGGTTCGTGCCCCGGTCCGGGAAGATCCCACATGCCACGGAGTGGCTAGGCCCGTGAGCCATGGCCGCTGAGGCTGCGCGTCCGAAGCCTGTGCTCCGCAATGGGAGCGGCCACGACAGTGAGAGGCCCGCATACCGCAAAAAAAAAAAAAAGATGTCACTCTGCCATAACCCTAGCCTGAGCATGATGGCTAACACACCAGACAGAAGTCTCACAGGGACCAGTGCCCCTTCAAACAACTACATGACCTGCCTGACCCAAGAATCCCTGGTCTGCTTAATCTACACCCAAAGGTCTCTCCCTTCCTCCACCCTTCTTAATTTAACCTCAGGTTTGTATTTCTTTAGTGGAATCACGTGTTGGCTATATAACAGCTGATTAGATAGTTCTCATTTCTAACAAAGCAATGGCTGCTAGCATAAAACAAAGTCATCTAAGATTAAGCTTGAAAAAAGAAAAGGTATTATCAAGGGAACCAATCATCCTTTGCTAAATTATATTTATGTGCAGCAGTAACTGCAGAAGATGGACTGGCCAAAGCAAATTATTCTTTAAAGAAGATGGGACAGGTCATCACACAGGCACATACTTCTGCATCACTTCCAAATAAAATTTAATGATTCCAGCAAGTAGACCAAATGTACACATTTAATGATGCTTCCTAAGAAGTGTAAAGTAACATAGCAGTTCCTTCCTTTTACTTATTAACCCACAACTTCAGCTATATTGAAATAAGACTCTTCCTAAGAAGACAAAATTTCTTTGTCATTACTAACATTATTTGCAGAAACCACTAAAAATTGATTCTAATATCCTACTTACTAAATAGTAACACAAAAGGCTTGTATTTGTTTTAATAGGTGGTTAATCTCAAATCAATTTTCTGGATCAATATTTGAAATGCATTTAATATGAAAAAGCACATGCATACTTATCAATATTAAAGGAGTTTAGAAAGTACACAATACATAAGATAACAATAAATAAAAATGTGTATTTTATTTATTAATGATACTCTATACTTAAAAGCAACAGAGCTAAGCTTTTTTCTAAAGTGAACGATATTTAATATAAGATTAATCTTCCTCTAATTTTTGGAGAATACAATATACAAAATACAATATTTTTTATACAAAAATACAGTGAGCATTAAAGGCAACATTTGAACTTGTATTTAAAATCATAGCATTACAGTTTTGTTTGTTTGTTTTGTTTTTCTGCGGTACGCGGCCTCTTACTGTTGTGGCCTCTCCCATTGCGGAGCACAGGCTCCAGACGCGCAGGCTCAGCGGCCATGGCTCACGTGCCCAGCCGCTCTGCAGCATGTGGGATCTTCCCGGACCGGGGCACGAACCCGTGTCCCCTGCATCGGCAGGCGGACCCTCAACCACTGCGCCACCAGGGAAGCCCTGATTTTTAACTTAATAGGAAATTTTGCTCTATATTTTGGAATTCTCATCTAAAAATTTTTCCCCAATTAAGAAAATGCACTCCTAATTAATTCACAACTCTTTGGCAAACACAAAGTATTTGCAAACACCTTAACTGAGGATCTCCTTAAACCTCTAAGGCTAAATTTTAGGGACTGTGTCATGGGTTAGCATGTATATTAATCTACTCTTCAGCATGAACATTTTGTGGAATTTGACAATTTATGTAATTAAATATTTGGTTTATTTGCTTTAGTTGTCATCTGAGTAATTTATTACCTTTTTTCTTTTTGAACATGTTTTAAATTCAGCTCCAATGCACAATGTTGATACTATCCAAAGAACACATCCCCATGGCGCTAGTTTTACTAGATCCCCCAACTTGACTAACAGAATTAGGACTAACAATTTACTACATATCCACTTTCCACAAGGACACCTGGACGAGGTAAGCAATCTATAAGAACTGGGCTCTGGTGCTCTCTACCAACCACAGGAAATCAAACCAAACCTAGTGTTTAAGGTCCAAAGTTGATTTTACCAAGCATCTACTGTTCATGCTAAACTTTATTAAGTGCTAAGGGAAAATGAAAGATTAAGATGTTCCTTCTGCCACCATCTAGTTTAGGAAGCAAGAGGTTATATCGATAGCCCCTGTGTTAAGATGTTCTCTGTCCACACCAGCCCACCCCTTCTGCTGCATGCACATTCTAACGTGTAAAATGAATTCAGTAATAGTACACATACCTGCACAGCACAATATGGTGGAGCGATAACAGTCACACCTCAAACGAGAACACTTTTTTGCAAAGCAAGATACTTAAAATCCTCATATAACCTTTTCTCAATCAAGCCATATTTGACTGAGTTAATAAGACAGACCTACTCTTAGTAACTGTCTTTAGGCATATGAAAGTTGTTTTAAAATGAGGCTCTAATTCAAGAAGTAAGTATAAAAGGAATGGACAAAATTGTGGGATAAGTTTCAGAAATGTGACATACAATGAACATAATTGAACATGAAATATTACTAATGCAGATTTAAAACACACCATCTCATGAGTCTTTGAACAGTGGAGTTATAAGACACTTCCATTCATTATTTTTATCTATATTGAAAATTTTCTACAATTAATGTATATTACTTTCCAAATAAAGAAAAAAAGTTGCACAAAATACAAACCCTTACAGGTGGTCTAGGTTTACATCCATCTAAAGACAGAAAGCTAACTAGATCGTATGATGATAATGCTTTTCCCACTTTGGTTACCCCACAGAAGAATGTTTCCTAAAGGCCTCTTAAGTAGAGAGCTGGTCCTTAAGTGGAAAGCCAAGCTGAGGGTTTCTCTGAAGAGCCCCAATTCCACCACAACACAGGCAGCAAAAGAACCAAGTATCATCAGAACAGCTAAGTTTTTAAAATCCTATTCCCTGATGCTGCACACATCCACCTGGATGCCAATTGACCTGAATACAATGATAAACAGTTTCCAGAGAAAACAGATGAGGTCAACTGATTAGTGCCACAAATCTCTACCAAATGTATGAGTCACACTGACTCACTCAGGCAGGGCTGGAATTTCACAGCAATGATCCATCACCAATCAAAAATGCGAACAGCTCAGATGAGATGTGTCATCACAGCCAAACACTGTGTGTACAAGGTGCTGCTGCATGGTCATGTTAACACAAGTACATATGATGCAGTGCATTATCTTTAAAAGGGTAGATAAGGCCGCCTCCAGTTCTATGTCACAGCCCTGTAGGCTAAGCTACCTTCACCTTTCACAAGCACTGATCATCCCGCTTTGGCTATTTGAATCAACTTTCCACAAAGACCTGAGCTTCACAGGGATTACATCAGTGACTCAGCAGAAGATATGGGTGCTTCTGTGGAAAATGAATACCGTTGGCGTGTGTCCCATTACAGAATTACATACAGTGAAATCAAGTACTATGATGGTTTCTTCCTGAAGTTATTTGGAAACAACTAAAACAGAGCCAACAGGACAGGTGGAGACTGCCCCCAGTTCACTGTGATACATTCAAAAGGCCCCAGTGGGAGGCAGCAATAGTTGCCCTGTGGTCTCCTACGGATGACTGAGGCAGATAAGCTCTAGTCCTGCCCTATCTAGTATGTCTTAAGTGATCCTAGATGTCGTCAGCAGTTAATGGGGTATGTTCCCTCAGCTAAGACTTGAAATTGGCTTCTTCACTAGCAGTTCTCAAATCTCAGGGTACATCATAGCTTAATGTAGAAGCAGGAAGAACAGGGGCTTAGAAAGACCTTTAAGTCCATTCTGCCCCCTCTCCACTGCCTACCACACTGATGGTTTGCACTGTGATTATGGAACTATTGGTTTTTGAGGCGACTGTGGATCTGGAGAGGAAAAACAGCACAAGCTAAAATCTCACAACGCCAGCTGTTCTGAGATTCAGTTGTTTTTCCTAAATAGATGCGCCCCAGATTGTTACAAGACTTTAATCTCTAGAGTTCTGAAAAAGTTGATTCTGGCATGTTTTGCCAGTTTTCTCACTGCTTTGATGGATCCTGTACTCCACCATTTTCAGTGACATTCCGTAACAGACACTTAGAGATCCTGAGTAACGTACTCATTCTGAATACACGGAACAATTCCTTCAAGTTAAAGGGAACAGTCAAACAAGGTGCTGCAACAATTATGTTTCTCTGGTAGTGGGGGGAGGTTCCCCAAGACATCAGGATCAGAGAACTACCTCAGATTCCAAATGGATAAACAGGGAATGACATATTTACAGAGAGGTTGTGGCCCAACGCCTGGACCACGGGATGGGGGCACTAAATTCTGTCCGAGAACCTTTCCTCCGCCAGACAGGCAAGCAGAGTTCTGAGGCTCTGGATCCGTGGACACAAAAGAGGGGTTTCCCAGAGGCAGAAAACAGCCCTGAGTCTAATTTTTGGCGCTCCTGCCATTTGTAGGAAAGGGAATGGGGAAGGGATATTTAGGGCTGTCTTTCTGAGGTCTCAAGGGTTGTAAGGAAATCCTGTTTTTTGAGAGGTCATTTTGACAGAAACACCACCAAATTTCTCAGGCCCTCTTCTCCATCGACTGTGAGAACTGCCTGCTATCTTGTTACTGAATGAAAACTAAACCTTGCCCTTATAATTCAAAGACAAGACATTATCTTGGAAGAGATGCCAGGCAGAATTCACCAAGTTCTATGAATGTGGAAACAAACAGATGCCAACACTGACTTCAGATCAAAACCAGAGAAATGACTCTAACCACTTGTATTAATTTTATGCACCAGGGGTTATAAGTTACATGAAATAATAATAAATGAAGTTATAGTCAATGCTAGTAGGAGTAAGAGGCACAAAAAACTAAGCAATTGTTGCAAATATCTTTTAAGAAACCTATACAATGTGTCCTGTTTAGTACTACAGTGACAACTGCGCTATCTGCCCAGGAGCCTGTAGTGAGCACCTCGACCTGCACAGCACTGGCAGCAGGTGCTATGCAGAAAAAAAAATTATCTCTGTTTGAAAACCTGTCAGAATGACTGTTTCGTGAGATCAACCAGTTGACTTCTTCTAAGAAATATCAAGGCAAGTAAAACCTGAATTTTGGACTCCAGAAGGCAAAAAGAATAGAGGTCTGCAAAGGAAACCTGGGGAAGTAGCTCTCTTGGATCTGCTTGACCACAGATTAAATACACAGGAACTTCTCTTGCCAGGTACCTATTCATAGCCTGAATTACATACAATGTTCATTGGAGTTCTGGTTAGAGCCATGTTTTGCTATGCTTAAACCACCATTCATTGTAAGAGAATCTAAAAGAAAGCTATAGTAACTCTGAACTAGTTCCTTAGGTTTAGGAATGTAACAGACAAGTGGGACTACACAAAATGAAAAAGCTTCTGCACAGTAAAGGAGACAGAATGAGAAGGTAACCTGTGGAATGGGAGAAGATATTTGCAAACCAAATACCTGATAAGGGCTTAATATCCAGAATGTACAAGAAACTCCCACAAATCAATAGCAGAAACAAACAAAAATCATCTAATTAAAGAATGGCAAAGGACTTGAACAGACATTTCTCCAGAGAATACATACAAATGGCCAACAGGTATATTAAAAATGCTCACTAATCATCAGGGAAATGCAAATCAAAACCACAATGAGGCAGCACCTCACACCTCTCAGATGGCCATTATCAAAAAAGACAAGAAAAACAAGTGTCAACAAGAATGCGTATAAATTAGAACTCATGCACACTGCTGGTGGGAGTGCAAGTTGTACAACCACTATGGAAAACAGTATGGAGGTTCCTCAAACAAAAGCAGAACTTCTATATGTAATGATCCAGCAATCCCACTTCTGGGTATTTATCTAAAAGAACTGAGACCAGAATCTTAAAGAGGTATCTGCACTCACCTATTCCTTGTAGCATTATTCACAAAAGTCAAGATGTACAAACAACATAATGTCCATCAACAGATGAATGGATAAATATAGATAAAATATGGTTTAAAAAAATAGCAATGATGTGGTGTGATAGGAGTTTTAGCTGATGCTATGGTAGTAATCATTGCAATGTACAAATATATCAAATCAACACACTGTACAACTTAAACTTACACGATGTTATACAACAATTATATCTCAATAAAAAATTAAACTAACTTACATATTCACATACACACACAATATTAAAGTCATGAAAAAGAAAGGGTTGCCAATTCCCTGGTGGTCCAGTGGTTAGGACTCAGCGCTTTCACTGCCATGGCCCGGGTTCAGTCCCTGGTCGGGGAACTAAGAAAGGGTAAGGAACTGTTCCAAGTTAAAGGACGCTACACAGACACAACTAAGCACAATAAATGATCCTTGTGTTAGATTCTGGACAGAATTTGAAAAAAATGTTATGAAACAGACTGGGATAATTGATGAAACTAAAGAAACTGAACTAAAAATTGTGTCAATATGTAAAAGTTCTGATTTTAATAATTATACCATGGTTATTTAAGAGCATGTTATAACTAAAATTGTAACTAAAATAATAATTTTAGTGTAGGTATATTTGTTCTTAGGGTACCTACACTAAAATAATTAGGTATAAAAGGGCATGATTCTGTAACTTATTCTCAAATGGTTAAAAGGTGTGTATGTTTACAAAGCAAATGTGCAAATGGTAGAGTAAATTAAGGTACAAAATGTTAAAACAATTGTTGAATCTGTGTAAAGAGCATAAGGGGGATCATTGTACTATTGTTGCTTTTTTTTAAAGTTTTCAATGATATCAAAATTTAAAGTTACAAAAAGAAAAAGAAACTGTGGTAAAAACATACACTGGAATATTATTCAGCCTTCAATTAAAGGAAATCCTGCAATATGTAATAACACAGCTGAACCTTGAGGACATTACTCTATGTGAAATAAGCCAATCACAGAAGGACAAATGCTGCATGATTGTATTTATATGAGATATCTGAAATAGTCAACCTCACTGAAGCAGAGAGTAGAATGGTGGTTGCCAGGGGCTTAAGAGAGGGAAAAGTGGGGAGTTAAAGGTATAAAGTTTCAGTTATGCAAGGTAAGTAAGTTCTAGAGATCTGCTGTATAACATCTTGCCTATAGTCGACAACAATGTGTTATACACTTAAAAATTGTGAAGAGGGTAGATCTCATGGTAAGGGTTCTTACCACAACAAAATAATAAAAAATAAAAGCAGTATGCTTAAAAAAAATAACAATGGGTGATAACATAAGAATGAATGATAACTAACATGTCTATGATAATTCTGGATGTACAGGAGAAAGACCTACTCCTGACGAAAAGCTAGATGTGATCAAATCCTGGATTTGTTTAGAGATCTACATCTGCAAAGCACCAAGCTCTTAGTCAACACCAAACGGAAGCCACTGATCACCCAGTGATGCCTTAAAAAAAGTCTGATCACCCATCTATTATCTTCACAACATATGCTTATTTCTAGACATATTCTTATATGTGAGTTTTCTATATGTCTGCCTCTCCCTCTGAGCCTGTATTATCCAAGGACAGTATGTTACTGCAGAACCTTGAAAGGAATGTTTCCTGAACTGACCTAACCAGGTTTTCCCAGAGTCCAGCAAAAAGGTTTTCAAAAATATTCTGTGGAGTCTCCATGCCAACATTTGTGGGATTTGTAATATCTAGGTCCAAATGGCAACAGGAAAAAGACAAGGTATATATTTTTGCCTCTTACCAAAAGTGTCTTCAAAGGTCTAACTATTCAGAAATTAAACTAATATCTACCTATAAATAGATAAATTAGAACTCCCCTGGAAGCTAATGTAAGGGTTCGGCCCAACAGAATGCAACGCCAATTAAGTATGTCACATCGTTTGGCATAACTGTAATAGTCTTTTATGGTTCCAAGGTCTGGCTAATAGAACTTTACCAAGATTTGGGGTTTTAGGTTTCCTCTCCCTTACCGTTCAGACATGACATCACCTGGGCATATTTTTTCTATCAATTAAACTCATAAAATACTTGATGCTAAAAAAAAAAAAAAAAAAAATGAGCCAAGCACTTTTCTGTCTCTACAGCCAAAAGAAACAGAGCTGAAAGAGTAGAACCCAGATAGTTCAAAGTGGGGGTGAAGGAGGAGGGGAAACAGAGAGACAAAGACAGAAACAGAGACATGGGGGGGTGAGTACACAAAACTCCTTATGAACCTTTTTTCTTTTAAATCAGTTACTGAAATTTTCTGTTGATCTGTATTTCCTGTTAGAGGACCAGGTGATAGCTAGAACACAACCTGTAAGTCAAAA
The DNA here is from genome assembly GCF_039906515.1 of Pseudorca crassidens. Classification (NCBI taxonomy): domain Eukaryota; kingdom Metazoa; phylum Chordata; class Mammalia; order Artiodactyla; family Delphinidae; genus Pseudorca; species Pseudorca crassidens. The sequence continues at coordinate 77,686,190 of NC_090301.1, forward strand.
GGTCTCATTACATGCTTTTTGAATGGAATCAGTGAATCAACAGACTCCATCACATGAATGGAGGGTCAATAGTCTGAATTTTCTGATTTTCAATTATATTCCTTTTGTCAAAGGCATTTGCTATGGAGTGGCTAATTAATCAGGATATGACCCTAGGTGAGAAGTGTCCAAGGAAACCATCTAACTCCTGTGACTTTTCAAAAGAAATATTTCTATGTTCATCCAAATTTGGCCCTTCTTTTCGTAAATCTTCAATAAAATATTGTCGATGAGCTAAAATGACAATTCCACTGCCTGGCCTTCAATGCAGTACATAAACTGGCTCTATGCTACTTCCAGCCAGACTCATCTATTCACTGTTTCCTAAACAAACCACGCAGTCTCACCACTGACCCACTGCTCATACCACTCTCCCTTCCTCTCCCCTCTCCTACCCACTCCTCCCAGCCTTCCTCATGTTGTTTCACATGCAGACCAAGTCACGACTCTTCCCTAGGTTTGACTGTTCACTCTAGCCTCTAAGGTTCCATATCATTAGTTCTGGTTATACACAAGTGATACTTAACACGTGTTAGTGCGTATGTGCGTGAACACACACGCTTCTCAATCAAATCATATATAAAGACACTGACAAAGTGGAAAGAAGTCAGAAGACTTTGATTATAAATCCTGGCTCTATCACTTACTACCTATGGATAACTTCTCTGAGCCTCCTCATCTGTAAAATGGGGCTAATAACTCTTGAACACCTCCCCAAGATTTCATGATGATATAATGATGTAAGTATGAAAAATTCTTTTATCAGTCATGAATCATGTACAAACATATTATTCCATGTATCCTTCTGTATCCTCAGCACTTGACAAAGCACCCTTCACATATTAAGTATGCAATAAATCTTGCAGATGAAGACACTAGACCACGCCTGTAGGAATTTGCTGAGTCATCTTTAGTATTTTCCTCAATTCTATGTAGTTATTTACTGACTACTCACTGTTGCACCAGGTTCTTTATAGGAATTGTTAATTTAATCTCACAACCTATGAGGCAGGTCCTAGATCTGATCTGAGAATCTGTGAGACAGAACCCAACAATGCCCTGGCCAGGTGACTTGTTTTTCCATTTCCACATAGCCTCTTCTAGTCAGTTTTCTATCAGAGAAAAGACCCAATAAAGAGGTGGAACAAGTGAATCAGTCTTTCTCACAGTGGGAAATGTCTGGCAAATCTGCCGGTATGGTGCACCCACAAGCTACAATTAAAGCTGTCACCATTTTCATAAGCAAGGCCCTTAATATAAGTTCCAAGCTGAGAATGTGGAATGTACACTCTTAACCCAAGTACAATTTTCTCTGTTTACAACACAAAATAAAAAAGAAATGCACAAATCTGAAACACAACAACCTAACACTTTCGACTTGTTTCTGCTTACAAATGTGCTGAAAAGGCAAAGTGACAATTTGTAGTTACAGATTATTTTTGGAAAGTCTGGGACTTTAGAAAGTCTTTATTTTATAGATGGGTACTGGGTACTGCATTTTCTGCGACCTTTGATCTTCAGGTCAACAGTCTAGCAGGTTAAGGAATGTCTTCAACAGTTCTCCTTCCTCAGAAATAAAACTCAGGTGTTGGCTATAATGATCATCTCATTGTTCTTTTTTCTTCCACTTCTTTGTAGTATTTTCTCTCCTTCTAAAGTAAGTGTTAATGAAAATTTTAATCAGCACCTGCCATCTCATCTGGTGAAGAGAGAGAATTCAAGCCTTGAAAATAACTGTTTAAATATATTTTTCTTTGTAGAGTTTCCCCTTTAAATTGGCAGCTAGGGTAAATTCTTCAAGATCCTTCCATAGGGAAATATTAGAATAAACAAAGTTAAGGAAACTGAATAAACGTAGAATAGAATACAGATTACAACTCTCAGTCATGACAACTGTAAAAGGTCTGAGTTGATTTTATAGAATTTGGGGGGAGAAGAAGGAAGAGAAAAGAGAATAATGATTGTTTCAGAAATTACATTCTTAATTTATAGAAGCTGGAAAATGAACAAAATTGAGTTCAACCTCCTTGTTGGGAATCAACATAGAAAGTGCTTTGGCTTCTAACTATAGAATTCGAAGATTTTTTTTTTTTTTTTTTTTTTTTTGGCGGCTCGCGGGCATCTCACTGTTGTGGCCTCTCCCGTTGCAGAGCACAGGCTCCGGACATGCAGGCTCAGTGGCCATGGCTCACGGGCCCAGCCGCTCTGCGGCATGTGGGATCTTTCTGGACTGGGGCACGAACCCGTGTCGCCTGCATCGGCAGGCGGACTCTCAACCACTGCGCCACCAGGGAAGCCCCCGAAGATATATTTAATGTGATATTATAACAGTTTAAGTTAAGAGGTTAGGTGATCTTCTACCCCCAACAATTAAAACTCAAGGTAAAATGCTCCTGCTGAAATAAAAACTTGTAAGAACTTAAAAGAACTCAACTCTTTCAAGATACCACTTACTTTATAAGCAAACTGGTACAGAGCTGGTGTTTCCATATGTTTAAATAGGATCACTGTTACAAAGAGATCAAGAAAACTGCTTTGAACAGAAGTATCTATTGCAGTGAAGGCCAATGAGCCATATGGGCCAGACATGGAAATAGGTCTGCAGCACCTAATTCCTTAGGTCTTAGAGAACAAGGTCTTCAAGCTGGGCCTCAAGTGCCTCATCAACAAAAAGAGTTGAACAAAAACCTGAAAAGAAAAAAGTTTATTCATAATCTCCCCTTCCGTAAAAAGTCACTATCTTCATTTAATAAACTTTCCTTTCAGTGCCTTCCCATTGCAAATACGTGAAAATAAAACTATATTAACAGAGAACTTTCCATCTTACTCTTGTCATTCATTTAGGAAACATTCTTCATGTTTCTATATGACCTTATCTTCTAATAATTATAAATATTCCAACACATTGATCATGGTCTCCACTAGAGCATTTGGCACCTTTGGATAAAGTAGAAAAAGGCACATCTCCTGGGAAGGATTAGCAAATCCTCTCCTGCACGGTACAACTTAACATAACTCCATGTGGATACGCTGATATTAAAACAATAATATTTATGGGGGAAAAAATCATCCTCTGAATATACAGGCAGGATCACATGGTGTGACAGTTTGAGTCAGGGCACCTCACTTCAAATCCTACCTCCTTCACTCACTGTTTGATCCCAGGCAAGTGGCTTAACCACTAGAGGCCTCGGTTTCCTCGTAGAGATAGTAATAGTAACAGCTATCTATCTCATAGAGCCATTGTCAGCAGTGAATAATCACAGAAGGCTCTTAGGACAGTGCCTGGTACACAGTGGACACTCAGCAAAAGCTTTTTTCCCCAATAAAAATTATATCAATGCTACCAATATCTTTGTGCCCATTTTAAAATAATTTTTAAAAATTACTCCTATGAAAAACATTGCCAAGAATGGGATTACTGCATTAAAATGTGTAAACAAGGATGTAAACTTGAACTCTTCATGTAAACCCACTAAGTATATAAGTGCTAAATAGTAGATGATGACTATTCAAGAGATGCCATTCCATTAAGATAATTTCAGGAAAAGCAATGAAATTTGTTCTAGGAAATCTTAGAAAGAAATATAAGTAAGAGTTAATATATTAAAGGAAACGTAGATCTTGGTTTCCTCACCACAGTGGGAAGATCAGTTCGGACGGCATACAAGGTCTACCCAGCTTGGTATGTCTATGACCCAATCTCTCCATTAGACAGCCCTCCACCTCTCTGTACCAGAAATGACAGGTTCTCCCCTCTTTCCCAAACATGTCTGATCTTTGATGTAAGGTTTTGCTCATCGTATGCTCATTCACTTTACCTCTACCTGGAGCAGCCTTTCCTCACCCTGAGGAGCAACTCTGGCCATCACCCAAAGTCCCAGTTTATATCTGATCCCTTCCTCCAGGCTTTTAGTGCTCCGCCCTTTTCCTTTAAAATTTGGAACACTGATTTATTATCTATGGCACTGCTTACTTAAGCCTAATAGCATTAACCATGACATTCTTAAAAAATAAAAATTACTTTCTCTTGCATCTGAATTAATGCAACCCGTGTCTTCAGAAATCTAGTGTGCACATATATGCATATACAGCATCATTTAATTTAGCTAGATCTGTAGCCACGTTAACAGAAATCTATCTTAACTGAAGGTACACCAGACTCTAAGCTTATGAAACAGCACAATCCAGGTTTCTACTGCATCAACAAACATTTTTTACAACTGCCAACCTGACAAATTTATGATAATACAGAATCTAATAGTTGATACAACTCCAGGTGAGTGTCATGTCATAAAATACTTAATCATCTACTTTAAATAGCTAAAAAATAAAGTCTAAATATGAAGAGGAGAGTGTGCATCATTCGAATTTTGTTTAAAAACAGAGCGTTTTTCCTTTTCTTTAATCAAGCCCCATTTATAAATTGTATGCTTTTTTTAATGTATTTATTTATTTTTATTTTTGGCTGCACTGGGTCTTTCATTGCTGCGTGCAGGCCTTCTCCAGCTGCGGAGAGTCGGGGCCACTCTTCATTGCGGTGCACGGGCTTCTCATTGCGGTGGCTTCTCTTGTTGCGGAGCAGAGGTTCCAGGCATGTGGGCTTCAGTAGCTGTGGCATGCAGGCTCAGTATTTGTGGCTCGTGGGCTCTAGAGTGCAGGCTCAGCAGTTGTGGCACACGGCTTGGTTGCTCCGCGGCATATGGGATCTTCCTGGACCAGGGCCCAAACCCGCATCCCCTGCATTGGCAGGGGAATTCTCAACCACTGCGCCACCAGGGAAGTCCCTATAAAGTGTTTTAAATTTCTTCACATCTCATTTCTTCCTCCAAGTTTAACCAACCCTTTTGCTAAGTGATACAGGGTAAGATTACTGAATCTACATTATTATCTGGAGATAGAGATGAGGGAACTAAAATCTGTATTTGGATACAGAAAATATATTCTAATCAAAAAAAGCTACCAGAATAAATCATCTCTACCGAACGTGACTTAGTATCCTTTTATCCGTCAAAAAAAAGAACTGTAATAATATTTAAACTGCAATATAGCCTAAAGGTTCAAATTCTTAAAAGGAAAAATCATAATATGATAACAGAGTGTATCAAAGTTTAAAAGGCACTGGGCTCTACCCCAGTAGAGTGATGGCATGAGCCATGCAGTTATCATATTATAACACGGAGAGCAGCTGCCACACTCTGTCGCCATGCACTATAAGCTCTCTTGGGCGACATTTTCACCCATGACTTATGAGATTTTCCAGTTTGAAGCCTCAACATCAGTGTGTAAACTGAAGCGACTCCAGAGGCAACAGGGAGAGAAGCAGCTCTGGTGGCATTTGAAATGAAGATACTCAGGCAGAGAAACCAATCTGGCGGTGATGCAAGAGATGAATGGAACCGGAGGAAGAGGAGACAGGAGGACAAGACGATCAGAAATGAGATGGCAGAATGAAAAAGAAGGCCAACAAAAAGAAAGCCAAAAAGTAGAGGCAGCAGAGGAAGAAAGGGGAGAGAAGAAGGAGGAGGAAGAGAAAAAGACATAAACAATCTTTGGGTCTATGAAAAGCAACATGTACCGTGCACCTGCACTTCTGATTGCTGTTTTTATAAGTCAGAGATGCTATCAAATGACCAAATACAGAATTAGAATCCATGCACACAAGAGCTGGAATATCACTGATATACATCATTTCAAAACAAAAACAAAAATCCAAGCTTCAAGTCAACAAGTGGCATGAAAGTTACTGCCATATTGGTTTTCTTGAGAGCCCATGACGGAGAGCCAAAGGAATTTCAAATGTTCCATTCCTGAGCTTGAAACTGTTTAAACACAAAAAAGAATGTGACGCTCATTTCTTAATTGGTCATCTTCGAGCACACCTGCCAACCAGAAATGTCACAACGGTTCCCAAGTTTCTCAAAACAGCATTTCCATCGTGTCTTTCTCTCTATACTTGGGGTTTCTTTTTTTTTTTTTTTTTCCAATTTAAAATGAATTCTAGCAGGATCTACCTTAAGCCAACCGTGAGGCAAATCAGGCTGGACATTGATGTCCCTATATCGTACTGTCCAGGGTCCAGGATCATAACTCTCCTTGGATGTGAGATGTTTCCCCTATTTTCCCGACTCTTCCACTCTACCAGAAACAATGTACTCTCAATAACAGTCTTCAGTAATTTGAAAATAGGTGTAATGAGTTATTAATCAGAAAAATGACTTCCGGTTAAGATGGTAGCTGGCCAATATATGATACTTTCCAGCTGAGAAACGAGGAGAAAGCAAGTTAAAACGTACTTTGTCAGTTAAATTCCTTACACATAATTATAGCTAAACTAATGGCAAGAGTTTCCATTCGAGTTACAAGGTGATTAGGGAATTCTTCAGGCACAATTGGCCTTCCTTCAACTTCTCTATCAGCCCACATATTCCTCTGTCCACATGTAAAGTTCACACAGACCAGCAGGTTATATAGCCTTTGGCCTATTGCAAATACTGTGAGATGAACTGAAACATGGTTCTTCATTATTACTGAATCATTCCAAAGCCGTTAATATTTTTGGCATTTCCAAGCAAGGAAAATCTGAATGCTTGATAGGAAGCATCATATTCAAACATCAAATCCCGGAGCAGAACTGAACTTCATGATAAAGACTTTAACTTTCCATGACCAAAACCCAAGTCAAAGGGACAAGAGGTAATAAAAAGGCTACCAAATACAAAAGGTCTGAAAGCCACGTATTCACTGATCACAACCTGACACATGGACTTTACTGCAATGACCCAACACCCATGGTGATCTTAAATAGTGACAGGAACAACGTCCACTTGCCAGATCAAGCCTGAAATAAGCGAGATAAAATTGTCAAGCTACAAAGAGTAAGCAACATTTGGGAATGAGGGGCTTATTAATAAAAATTTTTATTAAACTCCTGGAACATAGAAACCTTTATGAACTTGCTCTAGATGATAACTCTGTCTTGTCGGGCAGGAGTTTTGATTTACCCACCCATGTATACTAACTCTGAGTACAGTGGCTAGCAAATTACAGAAGCTCAGAAGTATTTTTCAGTGAATGATTGTAGGTCTGAGTGAATGAACAATCTCAGTGATATTACACCCAGGTGTTCATCCCCCATCCTTACTTAGCATGGTGGTATTTCAGCCAGAAAAGACAGGAGAAGGAATCCTTAGGAGGAAATAGAAGGTTGACAATGGAGAGCACACCCAAGCAAAGGAGCACTGCTTAAAGGCATCTCCTTAATAAAAATGATCACTACAGCATTCTGTACCTATGTCTAAGAACACATCCCACAGAACACACACCTGAGCTATCACGGGAGGAAGGGAAGAGAGGAGTCGGGTTTAAACAGCATCAAGTTCTTGAGATCCTCAGATCTCGATGTGCTGCCTCTACCCAGGAAACAGAGTCCAAGTCAGTATATCAGCATCTTCCTGGTTTCAGAAACTTATCTGCCTATGGAGACTACTCTGTTGTGTCATTTGGCAGCAGAATTTTTTTTTTCTCTGCTGAATGAAGGAGTGGTATTTGCAGAAAGCTATTGAAAGTGACTGAGTATTGCCCCAGTGATGATTCCATGAACTCCCGAAGAAACCTGCATTTGCAATCACTGACAACACAAGTGCTGTGTGGCAAGATACAGCAATACATGGCCCAGGATCCTCAACAGAAGCTGTCCTGACATATCTGCCTCTTTCCTGAATCAAGGCACTCACCGCAGTGCAGGATGTCTTCCTGAGCGGGATACACTGTTGCCCACGGGGGAAGGCAGGTTGCTCCCTCTGTGCAGGTCCTCGATGGACCGACTCCAGGGCTTTGATTTGTCCACTGAGCTCTCCACAGTGCTTTCCACACTTTCAAAGTCAAAACTAAAACAAAAGAGAAATGCCACTAAAGACTTAATTCACATTCACGCAAATACATGGATGTGCAAAACTCACTCCTTCCAACTATACATCTGCACCTTAATATGGGTTAGTTTTTGCAAACAAAGAAAACTGAAAATGGAATACAAACGAATTTTCATGGACTGAGCGTTAGCTTTGAAAATACAGAATGACAAATAGGGATGTGTTATTCGTATCTTATTATAAGGCTTGCTGACTTACCGATTACTAATGAGCTATGGTGGGATGGGGAAGAAAGATCTCAGAGCTGTCTTCATTTTGCTTTAACAAGTCAATATGTTAGGCTTATACTAATTTATTCCTCTCCATCAAGTTTCACTGAACACTTTCTCCTAGTGTGTTGGCAAGTGTACTTTTCCAACCATATGTGATACATTACTTGCAAAGTTATGAATTTGCTTTGATTTTGGAATCTCTTCCCAATGTGGTGCTCTTTAAAGTAGGGCTGTTGTTTCTCTGACATTTTTTGAGGTTATTACTCATGTTAACCATGTTAGAATAAATGGCTAGTTAAATTGCTCATTCTTGTATAATTTTAGGAATTTTTAAACAGACAGGCCTTTGTGTTCTATGCATTTTTCCCCTTCCAAAGTCAGTAGCTCTGCTTTCTCAAAAATACATTTTATCAACTGTTTCAACCCATAGTTCCATCAAGCAACACCTGATCAGACAGAAAATAAACACAATGCAGCTATAATTAATAGCATCTGGAAGATATTGGAGGATATCGTGGGAAAAAAACATCAACAACACATATTGCGAATAGCAAGTATGACTTTTTATACAAGTATGACTGCCAAAATTAAATATTTGGTTAGAACTACCATCTGTAAACTAGGTTATGCTCTCCATTTATTAAATTGTAATCCAGATAACAGAGACCGATGCACAAAGTCATTGAATGGGTCTAACAATTCTGTCATTCCTTAGGATACAGGAAGCAGTGAACAGAAAAGGGGTGGAATTGAGGAATCTAACAGATCCTTAAGGACTAAAAATAGAAGCCTATAATTGACACTGGAAAAGGTAAACCTAGGGGGCATCCCAAGGTCACTCATGTCATTACGACTCCCGCCAAGCCACTCTGCAGCCCCCATATGTTCAGTTGTTCAGCATCCTTATGCTCCTCTCAGCTCATCTCCGACTCTCACTGAGCAGAAAAAAGAAACACACACCTTGGTGAAAGCTCCCGTTTTAGGGAAGGCACATGAGTCTGTTATTTCACATTACATGAGCCAGAAAATTGTCACATGCTGAGGAATAGTAAGAAATTTTTTTCAGCCCATTTAGTTTCAAGAAAGTATGTACATAAACTATGTATCTATATATAATTTTTCATGTAATTAAAGTATAAAATTTCATGTAATTAATTTTGTAAGAAAAACAAAAATAAAACTAATAAGCAAAGAATGTAAAGCTAATGCCCACCCCACCCCCCCAAAAAAAGTAGAAGATTAGGAACCAAAAGCTCTGAGCTCTGATCTTTCGTTGTCTTTGCTCTTGGACTGCAGACCAGAAGAATTCCCTCAGAGTAGCACTACCTTTTCCCATTGGTCTCGTGTGTAGGTGCATTTGGGAAAGCTGCTTTACAAGTTCTATTGTGATGGGGTAAAGGGTTAATTACAGCAAACATATTACAAACAGCATGCAATTCTTTCCCATTATTCCTGTAGTTTCTTAGCCCTTCCTTAATTCCTCAATAAATATTCTTCCAGATTTTAAAATATGCAACAGGATAATATTCCTATTCTGTTTTGTCATATAATATAAATTGTAAGGGAGATTAGCAGTTTTCAATGTAATGGAGGTAGATAAGGAACAACGTTTGGAAGAGCATGCTATAAAAACTAGAATTATAAGGAAGATAAGAACTTATCTACTGGGTTTTCTTATTATATTCCATATCATATATGAGTTATCAAAACTGAAACTCATCAGGCCAGTTTCAGTTAACACTTTACTTTCTGCAGCTATAAGGTAGGAATAATTATAGTTTTCTCTTCACAAATTCTCCAGGAAGCGATGAGGATTATAAGATAACATCTGGTTAGATCTTAAAGTGGGGCAATATAAAAAACAAGTTCCTGCTTTGAAAAGAAGAGTTGAGAAGGAAAAAAACACCACCTAGGCTGAAATGTCTTCCAATCAAATTAAAAATACAGTATTGGGACTTCCCTGGTGGCGCAGTGGTTAAGAATCCGCCTGCCAATGCAGGGGACATGGGTTCGATCCCTGGTCCGGGAAGATCCCACATGCTGCGGAGCAGCTAAGCCCGTGCGCTACAACTACTAAGCCTGCGCTCTAGAGCCCACGAGCCACAACTACTGAGCCTGCGCACCCTACAGTCCGTGCGCCGCAACTACAGAGCCCACGTGCCGCAACTACTGAAGCCCATGCGCTCTAGAGCCTGCATGCTGCAACTACTGAAGCCTGCGTGCCTAGAGTCCGTGTTCCACAGCAAGGGAAGCCACAGCAATGAGAAGTCCATGCGGAACAATGAAGATCCATCACAGCCAAAAAAAATAAATAAAAATTTTAAGAAGAATACAGTATTATTTCCTCAATCTGTGTGTGTGACAGTGGACACTGGAATAGTTTTTGATTAAAGAGGAAATGTGGAGAAGAGAACGTCTCATTCAAATGTACACTTTTCATTCCTGTTGTAAATCTTTCCAGAAGCCTAGCAAATGAGAAAACTTTATGAATAAACATAGGAAAGGTGAAATAAGTAAAATTTTTTTCCTGCTCTGCCCCATTTTTTCCCCTTCCCCCTATGAAAGGGAAGTCAAAACAATACAAATACATATAAATTAAAAAGGGAAAACCTCTTGCTGACTCCGCTTCCTCCACTTCCACTGTGTTTGGTACCTACTTCTGCAATCATTTTCTCTGTATTTACTAGCACCTACAAATATACATATACAAGTTTGTTTGTTTTTTTAAATAAAAAGGGAGTCACTCCTCCGTACTTTGCTTTATTCGCTCAACAATATATCATATATCTCTTCCAATAATTGCTAGAGTATTCTACCATATGGATATACATAACTTGAGCACTAAAGAAAGCACTTCTTTTTGAAATAAGCACTCCTCTAAGGGTGGTTTTACTCCCCTGTTTTATTTCTGCCTTAAAAGCATTTCTAACAACAATTATGAGATTTGCTTTTAGTTACTTGAATATAAACAAACCTCCTTAAACCTTACCACATCTGCTTCTGGGTGTCTCCCCTCAGTGTGGTACCTAATTTTACCACTGAGATGCAACTTCTGTGACCACATAAAATTTTAAAGGAAACAAGCCAAGTTTTACTTACGTTACTGCGTATTGTGCAAATGACAGATATTCTACTAGAACATCAAGACCTTTATTTTCTTCATTCAGAAACTCTCTGACCCATCTGTTCAAAAAAAAAAAAAAATCATTGGCAAAGTTCATCGCATGCTCTACCATGAAAAGGACACAGTGAAAACTTGTTTTTTTCCACCAGAAACATTCACCGCCTGAAAGGAACTATGGAGTAAGGCCTAGAGTATAACACATGAGGTAGGAGCTTTTAAATATGGCAACTAAGAAAACCATAATATTTCAGCATGAGCGACGAGGGGTCAAAAAGTGTACGAGTTTCTTCCTTGTATTTTACTGCTTAGGAGACTGACGATAACCTGTAAGGAACTTTCTGAAACAGGAACTTGCTAACTGTCCTTTTCTTCCACCATAATTGATCTGGAGCCTGCTTGTTTAAGGAGCCAAGACTGCACAGGGAATCAGGCAGACTAGGGACATGACAACATAACCACTGAAATCCAGGCCGGATTCCAAATCCACATTCAACTCCTTGGCACACTGAGCTGTAGAAAACACTCAACTAGCCAATGAGAGACCAGTGTTTATGGGCTTCTGGAAATTCAATAGGTATAATGACCTACTTAATTTTTTCCATTAATGTTAAAACCTTTTAAAAAGTCGCAGGCACCACACACCATCATCAAAGCCAAGGCGTGACAAATACCATGCTTCTTAAAATTCATTTTAAAATGATACCACTTTGCATTTGAATGGTGGATCTGAACGCAGTTCACTGAGAATGTTTACACGTTTTTATTTGTTCATAACAACACCTAGAAGATGGAGCAGAGTGGTCAGGTACTGAGGATAAACACCTGTTACCGCATGTCACAGATTTCCTCCAGGACATCCACCTTCAAAGAACATGTGATACCCCATCAAGCCTTCACTGGGTTGGAAGCTCCAAGAAGTAATAAGTAAAAAGCTGTGCTATTCTATCACAGAAGCGATCTTGGGGTACATCTGCCAACAGCAATGCAAAGTGGTTGCCTTCCTCCAGGAATACCAAGCTAACAAGGTCCACCAGCTATGCACACGATGGCTCCTACGGAAACCAGTTTTGACAGCTATTAGAACAACAGTGGGACAATTCTACCATGTGTCTTTAAGGATGAGCAGTCCCTTGAGGTTTCTGTCTTAAAGGAAGGAAAAAAACCTAGTGGATTCAGAACGCCTATTTTTAAAATTTTGTTTTTAGGGGGATTTTGTGGTGGTTGTTTGTTTTATCCTCCAGCTCATCCTTTCTTCTAGTCCTGTCATCTGCATAATGTAACCTCAGGTCTTCAGGCAGTTCCAGAAGACAGTAAGGTGGAAAGAGTAGATAGCTTGCCTCGTACTTCCCCCAAGTGCCTCAGGCAGGCTGTGACAAAACGTATGCACTTAACATAGCCATGTGTAAGTATATAACATTTAATCTAAAAGAGACCTAGGGAATTCCCTGGCCATCCAGTGGTTAGGATGCCGTGTTCTCACGGCCAAGGGCCCAGGTTCAATCCCTGGTCGGGGAACTAAGAACCCACAAACCGCGTGCCCCCCCCCTAAGAAAAAGAGAGAGGCCTAAAGTGGAAACACTGGCAAAGAAAACACTACCTTTTGGGTCTCACGAAGTGGCTGTGTTATGAGAGCTGACCAGAACTAAGGGGATGGCTATTAGGAGAGGCTGAAGTTTCATTTCACCACCACCACATACACGCTCTCACAGCATCTACTTCTAGATCCTTATTTTCATTTGATTTATTTTAAATTACTCCCAATATGGCTAGGTCTCAGAAGACATTGGACATTTTTAAGTGTTGATAATTAAAAGCTTAGAAATGGTAAAAAAAAAAAAAAAATTTCCCTTTTAAAACTGGTAGGAGACTGAAGAAAGCTAGAACTCACTATCAAATCAGATGACTAGCTGTGCTCTTGAAATTCAAGCCTCTTAGCCTCTCTGAGGCCTCTCCATTGGTCAGATCTATGGGTTCTGACTGCATAATTTAAACTAGCCCTCCTTGGTGGCTGCACAAAACCACAGGGTCCAGATTTTTCAGAGCAATCTTGGTTTCACATATTCTGTCTCAGTGACCCATAAGAACACTCTAATTTAGGAGCTGAGAAAAACAGCCATTATAGTTCCTTCTGGTTGATTTTCCAGACACTGCCTCTAAAATGTAGAGATGGTCCATGACATCCTAAGGACCTGCTAGCACCTTCATCTCACTTAGTTTAGTCACAGACTGGAGAGAAGGCAAATGACTCATGGATATTTAAAAAAAAAAAAAAAGAGGAAGGAAGGAAGAAAGACATGGTAGGAAATAGCCAAATACAGTCAGAGCTACATTTCTCTTGACTCAAAGTACTAATATGCATATATTTTCATGCAGTGATAAAACCTATTAATTGGCTTTTACTTCAATTTAGCACCCTTATCAGTGCCCCTGCCCTGACTTGCTGACTTTGAATGAAAGCGCTTTAAAAATAAATTTCAGGACTTCCCTGGTGGAGCAGTGGTTAAGAATCCGCCTGCCAATGCAGGGAACACGGGTTCGAGCCCTGGTCCGGGAATATGCCACATGCCACGGAGCAACTAAGCCCGTGCGCCACAACTACTGAGCCTGCGCTCTAGAGCCTGTGCTCCGCAACAAGAGAAGCCATTGCAGTGAGAAGCCCACCCACCGCAACAAAGACCCAACACAGCCAAAAATAAAATAAATAAAAACTTACTTTTAAATTAATTCATTCATTAATTAATTTCAAAGTGAAAGTCAGGAGCCAGCTGCTCCGTTCCTAAAAAGTCAGCGACAGTGTAACACATCCTGCCTTTGAGAGGTTTAATTTCATTTTTAACCTCTTTTTCTAAGCTGTGAGATCTTCCCTGGGTCTCTGTTCTGGCCCAAACCCCTGCAGGTGGTTTAGAAAAGAATAAGATAGAGATCCATCACAGCTGACTACCTTACCCCCTTTGTCAAGAGGTATCAGGTTAGTAAAGTCATCTCAGCAAAAAGGCTATGGATTACAAGAAAAGAACAGCCTTCTCTTCTTGTCCTCTCAATCCCTATCCCTTCTTCACTTATGATATTCTGTATAGGAGAAAACAGAGGCGAGAGTGAACTTCTGTGGAAATCAAATAGGTAGAGATGAAAAAAGGGCAACTTTCCAAGCAGTATCTTTAATCTAAAGGCATAAAAAAATGGATGCCCCGTTCTGCAGATTTATGTACATGATCATGACATATCATAAATGGAGGGTTCCCATAGTAGATTTCCATTTTCACCTCTGCGCATGCTACACACGCTTTAATATAGTGCCAATATGCAAACAGTTTCAAATTGGGTGATTACAAGTTTTGGAAAGTAGAATTATTTCTGACTCTGACAGCATGCATCACTTACTGAGTACCTCACAGATTCGATGTAATTACCATATGTTGTAAATTTGAATTTACGCAAATTCCAAATCAACTGCTTAGGAGCTGGAAGGCACAGTGATAATGAGAAATAGCTCTGGAAAAAAAAAACTTATTCAAGGAAGGGCTCTAAATGCAAGTGCCAAGAGTTACTGTTTTACTGTAGACAGGTCAAAGCTTTGTGTCCAAATTGCTATTGTTTTCTCTCTGCCTCCCAAATCTCAGAACCTCATTGTTCTCATCTAGAAAATAAAGTCTCAAAGGACATTACTGGCTTTAAATTTCTAAGATCAAACAACAAAACAGACTCGAGACACACAAGATGAATGGACAGATGGTGAATTCCCTCTGCCAGTTTCCTTTAGAGAGATACTACAGGCATCCGGTAGGAACTGCAGTTGCTGACAAATCATGAAAAAAAAATCACAAGAAGCGAGAGATAGAAGGTAAACATCACCCAAATTCATCATCAGCTACCAAATCTATTCTGTGAGACAGCATCTCAAACTGGTTCTCAAAATATAGCCCATGGACCACCAGGGGTCCCTGAAACCCTCTCAGGGGCCTGTGAAGTTAAACCTATTTTCATACAAATATTTAGTCGCTTTTGTCACTGTGCTGACACTTGCACTGATGGTACAAAAGAAATGTGAATGAAACTGCTACCACCAAACAAGACACCTTTTTACTGTATTCTTCACCCCAAGCACTCAGAAAGGGAAAAAAAGTCAGCTTCACTTAAACCTGTCCTTAGTGAAGTGCTAAAAATTACTGACTTTATTAAAGCTTGCTCCTTGAATATATGTCTTTTTAATTCTCTGTGTGACAAAATGGAAAGCCCACATATAGCACTTCTGCTGCCTGCCCAAGCACCACGGCCGTCTCGAGGAAAAACGCTGGTGCAATTGCTGGAGCTGCAAACTGACCCAGCCATTTTCTACATGGAATGTCCAATGACAGACACATTGTGGTTATTCTCTCTTGGGTATTTGGCAGATATTCTCAAAAGTGAATGAAGTGAGCCTGTCATTTTCAGGAAAACAACTGACAATATTTTTTGTCAATGATAAAATCTGAGCTTACAAACAAAAAAATTAGAATTCTGGAACACTTATATTTACCACCATGAGTCTGACAGCTTCCCAATACCTAAAGTAAATTCTGATGACACTGGTGACTATTAACAAATATGATTTTATATTGTAGAATAAAATGTGTTGATGTTTGAAAGATCAGGATAACTCAGTGAAACAATATATTTCAAATGATTTTTTCATGATGTTAAAAAGTATTCATGGGTAGAAATACCCATTCAAAGTGAAAGACAGCACAATGGATTTTAGTATCGACATAACAGAACACAAACGCTCACTGATTCGGTTTCAGATTCTATCAATACATTGCAACTAACGTTAAGAAATTACACCTTTAAGTTTTGGTGTGATACCAAAAAATAGCCACAATTGTCTGAAATGGTTACTTAAAAACTCTTCATTTTTCCAAGTGTGTATCTGTGTAAGGCCAGGTTTTCTTCCTATACATCAACCAAAACACATCATAACAAATTGAATGCAGACAAAGATGTGAGAATCCAGCTGCCTTCTATTAGTGAGACAGTAAAAAGATTTGTAAACGTGTAAATCAATGCCACCCTTGTCACTAAATTTTTTTTGCTTTGGAAAATAGTTATTTTTCATGAAATATGTTATTTGTGCTATATTATGTTTATTATTTTATATTTATATATTTACATTAAATATTTATTGTTAAATAAATATTAAATTTTATTAAATAAGCATATCTAAAATTTCTTAGTTTAAATTTCCAATATGGTAACATTAATAGCTAAAACCCACATAAAAACTTACTGGGGCTCAAAATAATTTAAGACAGTAAAGGAGTCCTGAAATCAAAAAATTTAAGAACTGCTGGTTTAGATAACAGGCTTTAGATTTGGACATCTCCAGGTCCAAACCTCAGTGCTTCTCAATTGTGTGGACTTGAGCAAGATATTTAATTGCGGACTCTCAGTTTCCTCATCTGTAAAACGGAGGTTCAGAGGAAAAGGGCAATAATAAAAAGATTTCTGTAAGAAATAATACATTTAACTTACCAAATACAGTGCTTAGTAACAAATACAGTGCTTAAGAAATGACTAAATGATTATGATCTTGAGGACTTCCAAAAAGCACCATCTAAGGATGAATTAATCGTAGGGTAGCTTGAGGCACACATATACGTGTTAAACCCCAGAGAAGACACTCACTGCACATTCCCCAGCATCTTCCTCCTTCTACAGATCTCCTCCTCTCCTTGCCAACTTGCACCTCCTGCGTGTCACCTCACGCCCATTCTTCTCATCTCCCCCACCGAGATACAGTGAAGCAAGCACCTTTCAGGACGTCTATGACCTTGCACTCAGGATGAAAAGTAATTTTCCATCATAATAGACAGTTTTACTCAAATGACCTACCTGCAAGGAGAGTGAGCCTACACCTCAGTTTCATGGACTAACATCCACCAATCTATCCCAACCGCCAGCACCTCTGGAATCTTACCACCCCATATCCAAGACATCCCAACGCCCGTCTCCCAGTAGAGCACAGCCAAGTCAATGTGCTCTAACAGTGCTCAGCTCCCTTCAAGGGTATTTCAAGTCATTGCAAGGGCTTCGATTAGTCATAATCCAATTCTCCTCGACTGTTATAGTTCCTAAGAGTAAGTGAATGAGATTATTTCTAGTCCAATCCTTATTTCAATTTGGCTCCCCCCCAAAATTAATTATCTTTCTCACGAGACTGTTCCATTTATAGTTTTAGGCTGACCCTTTTGCTTGACAAAGCTGTAGCTTGGAATGTTACTTCAGCAAAGCCCCAGATTTTAACCTTGGAATGCAAGCATATGCCAAAAATAATTTTTTTAAGAGAAGCAGACTTTAAATATAATTCTTCCTTTTAATTTCTGAAAATCATAAACTCCTAGGTAACAGGGTCCTTTTAGACAGAGAAGGTAACATTCTCTGCATGGATTTCCTTAGGGATATATTACACAACACTGTCCAATAATTATTACATTTAATATTATTTTCAACAAGCATAACAACAAATAACAGCTATCATATATTGAGAGTAATTACTATGTATTAAACCCTATATTAGGTCTTTCATAAGTTATCTCATTTAATCCTTACAACATTCCTATTAGATAAGTATTATTATCCTCATTTTATAGATGAGAAGTTAACTTAGGTCACATGATAAATACAGAGAGTTTATGTAACTTACTTAAGTCAAATAACTGATAAGGGGGCATGGCAAAAATATGAGCCAAGATCGCTCTTTCCCTAAGGAAAATGGGCACCCAATTACCTTTCTAATATAGTGCCCCAAAGAGTGCAATAAAAATCTAAGGATTCCCTATGCAGCACCTTGCACTCCCAGAATTCCTCACTGTACTAATTGATTACTTTCACATTATTTAGTAATTCTTCAGAAGTTTTCCCAATCAAATACGGTCAAGCCAGTTAGTTTCCATCAAGAAAAGTCCCGTTCAGGTTTGGGTTTTCAGGACAAGCAAATCAGGTCAAAATCCTGGTGTGTGTTTTCACTCCGTATAAGGTTATGCCAATAATTGGTTTCAGACAATCAGACAATGCACTTCCATGAACTTTTGTGCTGCTAAAGCCAACGCTTTCCAAGTGTCTCACATAGATAGTAGACAAGGGGAAACTTCAGCTGGTGAAGATGAAAGAAATGCAAGAATCTTTCAACATGCCTAGAGTATCCTAAACAACAAACCACTCCAACTGCTTGCAGATTTGCACTGGCTTCCACCCAACCAGACCTCTTCTACTCAGCCAACTTTATATTGGAAATGATCGTCTTGCCTTGGTATTTGATGGTCAATTTCACATTATTTCAGCAATGCTTAAAGAAATGCTTTCTGACAGTTTGTAGAAATTCTGGCTGCAGCTCATGCCACCATTTTCAGTCAAGAAGAAGTGCCAACAGTACTGGGTTGGACGCTACCAAACGGAATCTAGCTCCTGATCCACAAATATTGGAAAGTATTTGAATTTCCTAAGCTTCGGATGCCCAGCTATATTAAATCACCAACACTTTCACCCCCCAATAGGCAAGCCTCGTTGTTTTGATCCCAGAGTCCCGATTATCTTATTTCCTTTCAAGGAAAGAGCTGCCAGATTAGGCTAGATAAGAAAAAGAACATCGCATTTTGAACAAAACGTCTGGCTGGCTCTACAGCTGTAGACTTTGTGGAAGTCTCTCACCTTCTCTGGTCCTTAATTCTTTTAATTTGTAAAACGAGGGTCTAGGCAATCCTAAATTTCTCTTCCACTTCTATTTTCATGACACTCTGATCCACTGTTCTATAGCCCATTTTCTGGGACAAGGGTGATTATCAACCTTAGGTTAGAATCAGTTCATCTTCCAAATATTTCATTCTCAAGGTGCCAAACATGTGAAATTATCCTTAAGGAAATGAATATTCTCACTCAGGCTATGGAGCTATAAATTAACCTTGCATTTCTATGACTTAAAAAAGCTTATTCTGAAATAACTGTAGAAAATAACCATTTGAATGGCTTATACCAAACATACTCAGAAGTAGAAGTAAACTGCTACTTAGGTAATTATTTTACAAAGACGCTGAAAAACAAAAATGTAATATATATGTAAAACTTCATTTCCAATAGACCTATCACAGGGGAAAATTCTAAAAGATCTAAAGTCTACAGTCTTTCCCTTGCAAATCTCAAAGAATCAAAATCCAGAGGGGTTAAATGATTGCCAGATGTTAAACAGGTACTTTAGGAAGAATTGAAGCTATATAATAAAATACTGACATCATTCTGCCTTAGAGTGAAACCATCTTATTTGAAGGTACTGTACAATTCTGATTATCTCAGGAGGGAGGGAGTGTGTAATGAAGTTGTACTTGGCTTGAGGCAAAGCAACCATGCTGTTGTATGAAAAACTCTTCGAAATGCTTAGTGCAGAGATTCCCCAAACTTTACTTTCCAGTGTGGATTTAAATTTCATGGTCCTGAAATTTGGGGATGTAGGAAGAAGAGACTCAGAATGAAGTATCTAAACGCAAGGGGGTATGTCAAGTGACACCACTCCAGCTTCTGTCCCCTTCTGGCCAGGGAATTGAGAAAAGAATGAAGCAGCTTCAAGTAACCAGGTCAAAGACCTCCAGGGCAGGCTTCAAGACCTTCCAGGATCTCAGTCTACATGACTTGGGGGTTCCTGACTTCCCAGGGAATCACTATACACACACCATCACTGCATGCAAGCAGAGAACTTTACAATTAGTATGAACATCCCAAATCAAGGACTGTCTGTCCTGCTTCTGATTCTTGCAGAGTGAGCAATTCAAGAACAAAAACAAAGGTTCCACCCATCTAAACCTCAGTCTCAACTTATAACGAACAGCAAGGAAGCTTAATTCTTTGGATATGATTCAGTCACTTTGTAAAGTGTCCAAAAGCTTTAGAGCTAAAATGTTCAGTGGGCACACTTACCCAATATGGTTGGTTCTTAAAGAAATTTCCAGTTCTCTTAGCACTTGTGTGGACTCTTGAACACGCCGTCTGAATTTCTATAATTCAAGAACACATACTCTCACAAAACATATTTTAGCAAGTGCTATAACTGCAGCTTACTTGTAATAAGTTTAACAGAATATGAAAATATCTCTGCTTCTAAAGTGGGCTTCTCACACATTTCTTTTTGCAAAGCACACAAATTTTTCTCATCGTAACAGTCAGCTTATGTGAAAGGACTGGGGAAAATGACTTATTTCATATACTAAGTGTCTCTGAGTAAGTAGCTTATTTTTTTCCCTACCCCACAATACAACAATACTCACTGACATACCTATGCTGGGGTCCCTAAAATCACCCGTTTCAATGATTCGCTAGGGCTCACAGGACTCAGCATACAGTTGTTCTTGCCACTAGGATTTATTACATCAAAAAGATGCAAGGTGTAATCAGCTAAAGGAAAAGGTGCATGGGGTGAAGTCCAGAGGAAACCAGATACAAGCTTCCAAGAGGATTCGCCCATAGGAGTCATAAATGACAATATTCGTGAAATGCTGTCAACCAGGGAAGCTCATTAGACACTTAGTGGCTGGGGTTTTTACTGGCTCATCACTTGAGCACTCTCTGCCTAGCACATACCAAAAGTGCAGCCTCCCAAAAGGAAAACCGGCATTCCGCATAAACCATGTAGTTGGCATCAACAGTTTGGGCACAGTGAGTCATTATTAACAGGGAATTCTGGGAACTCTCCCGAAATCCAGGTCCCCAGTTGCCAACCAAGAGCCAAACTTGCAAGCAGGCCTAAGGTGGCAGTCTCATACCTACTATGCTTGTTCTCTTCTGACACCTCCCTTCTACTTGAGGAATGTCCTTCCTCATTCCCCTGCCTATCAAAATGCCACGTGTCCTTCCAGAACTCCCTCAGGTCTCCCTTGCCCCAATGAATCCTCCTCTGATAGTAAATGTACTCATTTCTCTATCCTCTCAACTCCAAATAATCTCCAAGGGATCACTGGGTTGCACTGCACGTGAGTTCTTTGGAACACAATTTCCTACAAAAATATTTCTTTACAGTCACTAAAGTCTTAGGCCAGTCTGGAAGAAGGCCATTTGATGTGCAATGCCTTCTGAGAGGCGTTCTATGCTCTCTGTGCTAGAGACCCAAACCACCTTCAGGTTACACTGTTTTCAGGAAGAGCCTTTGAGAATCCTGGCTCAGGATATTAGGGATCCTTCTCCTCTGCTCCCATGACTGCAGAAGGAACAGGGTCATCCAGCTCCAAAGACAAAGGCATCCAAGGACAGGAAGGACAGGAGGAAGGTTAGAAAGGAGGATTCCGGGATGTGGGGAAAGGAGAGCCCTGCCACAGGCAGGCCCGGGTGCCCCAGGGAAGACTGGACCCCTGCTCAACACTGACGGGTTCCTGCTACCCTCTTCCCTTCTGAAGACCCTTTACTTCTCCACCAGCTGCTTCTCACCAGAGCAAAAAGTCTGTTTCCCCGACTGCCACTCCTGAAGCACCCAAAGATCTTCTCAGGTGTATAGCATCCACAATATGTGAAATAAAAGCATCCCTGATGCCATGAAAAAAGAGAGCCACCCCCTCTTTTGTCAAGAAAGGCTTAAGAAACAACAGAGTCATCCATAGGTTGGAGGGACATCCAAGCCCAGTGCTTCCTAGAGAGCCTTCCGGCAATGAGGACTGCCAATGAGGTAGGGTCTATGGCCGCACAGCTGAGGAAACCATTTCCAGGTGTGCTGGATGCTCCAGAGGAGCCAGTCCCATGTCAGAGTCACAAGTCTTGGGCTGTCTGCACATGTGGCCTTTAGGAAACGACTCAGCATTCCTAGCTACGCATTATGCATAGTTGTGATTCGTTCCCTGCTGCCTGTGCTGGTTCCCTAACTGAGCCTTATGCTTCCTCAGGGCAAGGTCATCCCTCACATACACTGTGAGCTACAAGGGCACCCAGTGTAGCACGGAGGACCTAACAGTGTGAAAGAGGATCTGCAGAAGGACTAAGAGGCATGTATCAAAACAAAATAACTCAAAACACTGAGATAAGAGAGGCGACAACAATAGCAGATAACAGTTATTAGGCATTTGCTACGAGGCACTACACTTTTGCAATCGCAGGAAAACTGAGGTAGAACTAAACTGACTTCGCCCTGTATTCTCTTCTCTTGGCAACCGTTTGAATTTCAGCTGGTGGACTTTGGACCGCAGAGAAATCTTGGCATCCACTTCCCTAACACATAAACAAGGGCTGCCAACACTCTGCACTTGTACAACGCACCCAGAATGCTTTAAAACACTTCAAAGGGAAATCGTGCGACTGTGGGAACCAGCGAACAAGAGCCGGGTACCACTTCTTAGCAGCGTTCACCCTTCCCCCAGCCCTCTCTGTACACGGCAGGCCCAGGGAGGAGCCCACGGAGACAGCTGAGCCCTGGAGACCTGTATAATAGGGTTTCTTTCACAACTGCAGGGCCCACAGAGGACCAGACTCCTTTCTTCATGGCTTGTCGCCTCTCCCTATGCCAGACATGAGCACATCCCCCCAAAGCACAGACTGAGAGCCTCCTGGTATTAAATAAGGAGACTGGTTTGGAGAGATATCTAATTTAGGCTCTTCCTTCCCTGCCCTACAGGGTTTCACTTAAAACTACTTAGAAGAAAATCGAAATAGAAGATGCTTCAGAAATTTTTTAGAAGACAGCAAATTAAGTATCTTCAATTCAATGTGAACAAAAGATTAATGAATGAAGTGCCTGAGGACTCCAGATGCAGTTAAGGGTAAACTGCTCAGCTTAGACTGTCTGGCTAAAATGGAAAGGCTGATTGGAAATCTCTTTCTCCCTGACTCTAATTCAGCTGAGAATCGTAAGCTCATTTTAACTGCAAGCCATGCCTTACTCCAAGCAAAATCTCCTTTTTTCCAGGCTTTAAGCAGGACAGTTATGGTGAGTGGAACAGATCATTTCCTACTGCCAGCTCCTGACAGAACTCTTACTAAAGCAGGGATGGTTGATCCAACATCCATTTTATTTTCTTCTGAAAGCTGAATGACTGATCTTGAAATGTGAGGCTCAGGCCAAACACGGCCATTCAGGTGAATACACTCGGGTAGGGCAGAGATTTCAGGAACGAAGGTCAGCCCAGACAGACATCCTCTGTCTTGGGCCTCTTTATGAAGTTATTTGCGAGGAAGCAAAACACTTTCTGAGCAGCTGATTTGTTGTTGTTTTTCATCTTACATTCCCAGGAATAATTGTTCCGAGGAAGAACTGGGACTTGGCCAGGAAGAATCCACCTCTTCTCTCCAACCATCTTCGTCCCCATGGGGCTTGAGGCTGGAGTCTAAGAAGCGCTCTCTAGGAGTTTACGTATTTTCCTTTTTTAAAGAATTTGACAAATGTTGAGATAACTGTCAGGGGCTGGGACACTGAGTATACTCTCAGTCTTGTGTACGAATACGGCATTTCTGCCAGACTCAGCTCGGGACGAGTGTGCCTAATCCTGGGTCTGGGCTGTCCAGCCAGAAGGTTTACGAGTTGGGGGATTTCTGAAAATATTCCTCATACAGAATCTTGCTGCCCCTGTGCAAAAGAAATAGTCTTTTTTTTTTTTTCTGGGTTGTGTTTTATGTATATGGGTATGCCTTCCTTTAACCCTCTCTAATGTGATGAAATTGAAAGGTGCTGTATCCTTGGGGAGGGGGACAAGAAAGAAACTAAGAATTAAGCAGCTGTCTCACTTAGCAGGCCTGACAGAAGCTCTTTTAAAAAAAGAAATGTGTGTGCCGTAGTTATGAGGAGGGTATTAGGATACTTTGATAGGTACATTCTTAGAAGAGGAGGCTATGTCACATATGGCGCCTAGGCGACAGCAAAGGTCCACAACCCATTTGCATCATCACTCCTAGACTTTATTTCCGCTTGTCTGCATAGTAACTACAGGACAAAGGGCCAGGAAACATCCAAAAGGAAATAATAGTTGTTCTCCTTTACTTGATTTCTTTCAGCGGGGGGTGGGCACAGTGTTTAGAATGTAAGCAGAAGATGCAGAAAAAGGAGCTTAAAAAATATATCTCAGAGCCAAGAGCCCTGGAAATAGGAGCTAACTAGGAAAACTGTGCCTTTCTGCTCTCATGAGTCACACACTGAAACAACAGAGGGAATTCAGCTCAAGATATTTCCAGGGCAGCCTTGAAAGCAGGAGCTGTGGAAGGTCAACCGAAAAACAAGTGCTGTCTGGTGACTAGCCCTTTATCCATCTTGAGCAAGGGCGGCTCTGCCCTGAGACATCCCAGGACTGATCCAGGCCCCAGGGCTGTGCCAGGCTACATGCTTTACCACAAGGCATCAGTTTAAACCAATTGTGTGGCTGCACAAAGCAGGGCTTGTTTGTAAAAGGAGAGAGTCCACTGAGAATGGAATCAGCTATTCTCTCCTTACCTTCTTGGGGCCAGGGGCACGGCTGGGGCGGGGGAAGCCGCTAAAAGCATCAACACAGGATGTGAGTGCACAGCTGGGATGACAAAGCCCCAGTGATTTTTCAAGGTCTCTGGAAATGCACCAAGGCATGAAAGACAAGTATTCCCTTTGCTAGGCCTGTTTTTCTGGGGGCCTGAACACCTCTGGACTGAACCTACCGCCCTGTGTAACTGCAAATGGCAGCAACTCAATAACCATCAGAGGTACATGACTCCCAACTCAGGAAAGTACTTTTAAACACATTCTCAAGCCAGGATGGCCTTTTTCTTTGTCTTTTCATGTTGTCCAGCTCCAACAACTCCAAGGTTGTTTTCCCAGAGGCTCTGGCAGAGGCTATAATGGAGAGGAAGGAAGGTCTCCTCCAGGGCAGGAAGATTCTGCCTGCTAATGAGGAAGCAACAACACAAAGTGGAAACAAATCCATCTTACCTTCCGGGTTACAGCTGGATCCAGATAGCCTTTGAGCTTTTGAATATAAGTATGGGGAGGGTTCTTCACCTGGAATCGTTCCTGCAGGAAGCATGAAAGTAAAGTAAAAGCATGAAAGCTCTGAAGGCATGACGGTCAGCCATATTCACACAGATTTATACTGCTGACCCAAAGCCAAAACGCACCTGCCGCATGACCATAGCCCTGCAAAGAGTCACTGGTTTTGAATCTTTACAGTAGATGTTCTTATCCCCTCCCTCTTTGCCTACGAGGAAACTGAAACTCAGAGCAGATCAGTTCTTTCCTAAGATGATGCAGCAAGTCAGGGGTACAAGTAGATTCAAACCCATGTTTGCCCAACTCTAGAGTCTGACCTGCTTTCTCGGTGGGGCTCTGCAGCTCTCTTTCTCAGAATAATGTTCTGCCCAACCTGTGTTCAGGGACCTCTTTTAGCAGGTCTTCCATCTATTGCATATTCTTTGAATATCTTCAGTGTTGGCAAATCTTTTTCTTTTGAATATTTATTTTATCTTTGAAAACACCAAAAATTTGTCTCAAACTAGATAAAACTAATTTGTTTCAAAAATGAGTCTATTGCTCAGAGACTGCGGTGAGTGTGTATTTGTGTGCATGTGTGTGACCATTAAAGTGTTCCTAAGGCAGTTTCCAAATCAGAAGACTTCAAAGTATTGTGAACAAAGGCACAATCATTGAAATAAGCAATTTATATATATATATATAAACACATATATGCCAAGGTGATATTTGACTGTGGATCTGGGGTGGGGCCCATGAATCTGCATTTCTAACAAGTTTCATGCTGACAATGTGGATGGAGGGACCACACTTTGAGAAACTCATGCCCACGTGTATCAGGTTTTACAGACCATAATGTCCAAAGCAGAATAAGCATGAGTAAGCTGGGCAAAATCCAAAGGCCCACACTATAGAATGGTAAGTACTATATTATAGTCATATAATGATATATGACATTCTGATAAAAAAGAACACACTGTATTGCATGGTTCTATGTGGATGGATTGTTGAGACAAAAAAGAACAAATGATTTCTTTCACAAAAGAGGCAAAATTAAATACTAACTGTTAGGGACACATATATAGGTGGTTTATTCACACACACACACACACACACACACACACACACACACACACACACACACACACACAAGAGGTGGGGGAAATTTGCATTAAAATGATAGTCAAGGACCAAGGAGGGGGAAGGGAAATACAGATTGATCCTGGCTGGCAGTGTTCTTTTCTGACCCTAGAAGTAGTTACACAGATGTTGCTTTTACCTTACTTATTATGCTATTCTTAAGTTTCACAACCTTTCCTGTATATACACTATATTTAATACACCTAAAAAGTTTACATAAAGCAGCTCCAAAAGGAAAAAAAGATTTGTCATGAAATCAAGACAATTCTTATCAGGTACTTTTCTGCATACAACTCAAAAGATATTTTCCTAGTAATTCTTTTTAACCTGATTATTGCTTATGCCAAAATGGAATTTTTTAGTATTTCACAACACTGACAATTGGCCAGTATGTTAAGTGTTTGTTTATCCCATATAAATTTGTATTTCTCCAATACAAGGAACCACAACATTCTTCCCAGTCCACTCAAGCCTTGCTCACTTACAGATTTAGAAATGCTTAAGATCATCTTACTATTATCAAAAGATCTTGTTAGTGAAAAAAATATATTTTATTATTGTTTAATACTACTCTAAAATAAAAGAAATTGGCTTAGAGTGAGACACCTATCAATACTTCCCCTTTATTTAAAAATGATCATGGTAAATTTCATAGTATACAAACTATCTCTCAACAGAGCTGTTTTAAAAAATGATCAGCTTATTATTTCTAATTATTCCCCCCAATTTTCTATCCCACAAGTAATTTCTAATTAATGATTCACGCATATTCGACATCTCTGGCGCCATCACTGTGTCTATGTACCAAGTCCTAATTTTTTTAAACAAACACTATCACTTTACTAAGGGATCAGATAGGATCCAATGGCCACAGGGTTTTAGCAATAGCCCAGCTGAGGGCTAAAATAATCACAAAAAGTTCCCAAAAAACTGAACTGACAAGCTATCTAGAAACCAGTTACTATTTCCAACCTTGTGTATGAAAACAGCTGATGCCAGAGATATATTGGCATATAAATAAAATGCTTTTTAATAATACAATCCAATTACCCCAACTTTTATATATATATATATATATATACACATATACTTTTTAAAAATTTTATTTATTTATTTTTTTTGCCATATGCGGGCCTCTCACTGTTGTGGCCTCTCCCGTTGTGGAGCACAGGCTCTGGACGCGCATGTCCAGCAGCCATGGCTCACGGGCCCAGCCGCTCCGCGGCATGTGGGATCTTCCCGGACCAGGGCACGAACCCGTGTCCCCTGCATCGGCAGGCGGACTCTCAACCACTGCGCCACCAGGGAAGCCCCAATTACCCTGATTTTTAAAAATCCCATGACAGAGACAACTCACCCTGTGCTCCATTCTACTATAGCAAATACTACCTACCTCTAAATATAAAGTTCCTAACATATGAAACTCAATGAATTTTAACTGTGGCTAATGCAGCATTTGCTTGAGGACCTAAAATTTGAAATCTGTGGACAGTTACTGAGAGATTTCTAATGTTTGTTCTTGCAGGCAATGTCTTCACACCATAAAAGCCGTATTTATTCCTTTAAAAATAACAAAATTTAAGGAATTCCCTGGCAGTCCAGTGGTTAGGACTCCACGCTTCCACTGCTGAGGGACTGGGTTCGATCCCTGGTCAGGAAACTAAGATCCCGCAGGGCACATGGTACAGCAAAAAATAAATACATAAATAAATAAAACAAAATCTGGCTGACTAGCATATATAACATATTGACATTCACTCAATTAGTAAAATCTCCCCCCCCCCTTTTTTTTTTTTGCGGTACACAGGCCTCTCACTGTTGTGGCCTCTCCCATTATGGAGCACGGGCTCCGGACGTGCAGGCTCAGCGGCCATGGCTCACGGGCCCAGCCGCTCCGCGGCATGTGGGATCTTTCCGGACCGCGGCACGAACCCGTGTCCCCTGCATCGGCAAGCAGACTCTCAACCACTGTGCCACCAGGTAAGCCCTAAAATCCCATTTTTGACAGTCATAAATATAGCTTTCTCTGTTTCTTACTTAAGATTGTGTTCACCCAGAGGGGCTTTCTCAAATAGACACATTTGCTGGTCCTGCTGACTTGATTAATTTCCTTATAATTAATCCCTTGAAATTATGAAGAAGGTCTAAATTTAATAAACTCATACTTTTTCAAATGTGCTTAGCATTTGCTGTTGTGTTTTAGGCATTTTTTCTTCATGTGTTTGAGTAACTTACTAACATATTTCCAAGAAACAGAAAATGAAGAAAACTGATGCTTTAAAACACATCATACATCGTAGCTACTTCTCCAAAAACTGCACCTACCTCCAGGGATTCAAGTGAAACTCTTATGTAGGAAAAATACAAAGCCCCAACGATTTTCCTAAAACTTGGGGGCTGCTTGTCTCATCTCAAAAGGAGCTACTGTTTGAGTTATGAATCCAGCACCTGGCACACCAAACCTTTTCAGTCTGTCTGTCTTCAACATGGCCATTCGGACAACAGAAACATTTGGGGGAATACACTGGAGAATTCCAGCACCTTGCCAAAACACATTTATTTTGAAGAACTCTGGATGGATTATTGGTATTTTACTTATTTAAATTAATAATTTTTTCCTCTAAGTATTAGAATTTTAGATTTTTCACTGAAACCCAAAATTGCCCTGGCTGGCAGATTTCCATCATCCTCACTTCTGGGACCGCTTCATACCCCACGTGCTATTTTCAATAACTAGTTACCTCCTTGTCCAACATCACTTGTAAGCGTAGCTTAATTAGATTAAGCCCCTAACTTGAGTTAGGTTATACAGAAATATTGTTCTTAGGGATAAATCATGCTGATTTGTCAATAGGGATGCATAAGCCATCTGAAAGAGCTTTAAAAATACAAATTTCTTTCAAAATATCTAATCATACAACATCACCACCACTCTGACCTCTTGCCATTTATATCTTTGTGTGACCAAACTTTCTTCATGAAATGTTTCTGGATGAGAAATAAAAATGGCTCTGAGGGTTTCAATTGTTCTCCAAAAACATTCAAAGAACCAAGCCCAAAGCCATTTCTTAACATTCAGAACACTATGCTGACAAACTGCACGGAAAGAAGAGTGGGAGGAAAGAGAGGGGAGAACAGACCTTAAAATCTTCATGAAGTATCTGTGTCATTTGCAAACAGTTTAATAAATTAGAGTGTTAGGAATTCAATTTGTCTGGTAACGAACAGAAAACTTCTCATTGCTAAAAGCGACTTAATTTTACAAGCCCAGGAGCACAATTACCCTTTCATCTGGGGCAGCACTTCTTGTCTCTCAAAGATTATTAACTTATCTTTCACTAACACTTTACAGTTTAGCATATTCTTTAGGCCTCTTAACTTACTCAAGCTTCCCTATCTGCCAAGTAGATGTTAAACTCCATTTTATAGATGAGGAAACTGAGGCTCAGAGTGTAAATGACTTGCCTTAAATCTCACACACACACACACACACATTACACACCAACACCCCCCCACCCCGATCAAGGATTAAAGCTCAAGTTCTCTGACTCTCTAATCCTTGTTCTTCTCATTACACTATAATAAGTGTACTCATCTTGCTTTAGATAGAGTTTTTATTTTTTTAAACATCTTTATTGGAGTATAATTGCTTTAAATGGTGTGTTAGTTTCTGCTGTATAACAAAGTGAATCAGCTATACATATACATATACCCCCATATCTCCTCCCTCTTGCACCTCCCTCCCACCCTCCCTATCCCACACTCTAGGTGGTCACAAAACACTGAGCTGATCTCCCTGTGCTATGCGGCTGCTTCCCACTAGCTAGCTATTTTACATTTAGTAGTGTATATATGTCAATGCTACTCTCTCACTTCATCCCAGCTTACCCTTCCCCCTCCCCGTGTCCTCAAGTCCATTCTCTATGTCTGCATCTTTATTCCTGTCCTGCCCCTATATTCATCAGTACCATTTTTTTCTTAGATTCCATATATATGTGTTAGCATACGGTATTTGTTTTTCTCTTTCTGACTTTTTTCACTCTGTGTGACAGGCTCTAGGTCTATCCACCTCACTACAGATAAGTCAATTTCCTTTCTTTTTATGTCTGAGTAATAGTCCACTGTATATGTGTGCCACATCTTTTTTATCCATTCAT
The DNA here is from genome assembly GCF_039906515.1 of Pseudorca crassidens. Lineage (NCBI taxonomy): Eukaryota > Metazoa > Chordata > Mammalia > Artiodactyla > Delphinidae > Pseudorca > Pseudorca crassidens. The sequence goes on from NC_090301.1 coordinate 77,716,717, forward strand.
CTCTCAATGGATACTTAAGTTGCTTCCATGTCCTGGCTATTGTAAATAGAGCTGCAATGAACACTGTGGTACATGACTCTTTTTGAATTATGGTTTTCTCAGGGTATATGCCCAGTAGTGGGATTGCTGGGTCATATGGTAGTTCTCTTTTTAGTTTTTTAAGGAACCTCCATAATGTTCTCCACAGTGGCTGTATCAATTTACATTCCCACCAACAGTGCAAGAGGGTTCCCTTTTCTCCACACCCTCTCCAGCATTTATTGCTTGTAGATTTTTTGATGATGGCCATTGTGACCGGTGTGAGGTGATGCCTCATTGTGGTTTTGATTTGCATTTCCCTAATGATTAGTGATGCTGAGCATCCTTTCATGTGTTTGTTGGCGAACTGCATGTCTTCTCTGGAGAAATGTCTATTTAGGACTTCTGCCCATTTTTGAATTGGGTTGTTTGTTTTTTTGATATTGAGCTGCATGAGCTGCTTGTAAATTTTGGAGATTACTCCTATGTCAGTTGCCTCATTTGCAAATATTTTCTCCTATTCTGAGGGTTGTCTTTTCGTCTTGTTTATAGTTTCCTTTGCTGTGCAAAAGCTTTGAAGTTTCATTAGGTCCCGTTTGTTTATTTTTGTTTTAATTTCCATTTCTCTAGAAGGTGGGTCAAAACGGATCTTGCTGTGGTACATGGCATAGAGGGTTCTGCCAATGTTTGCCTCTAAGAGTTTTATAGTGTCTGGCCTTATATTTAGGTCTTTAATCCATTTTGAGTTTATTTTTGTGTATGGTGTTAGGAACTGTTTTAATTTCATTCTTTTACATGTAGCTGTCCAGTTTTCCCAGCACCACTTATTGAAGAGGCTGTCTTTTCTCCACTGTATACTCTTGCCTCCTTTATCAAAGATAAGGTGACCAGATGTGCATGGGTTTATGTCTGGGCTTTCTATCCTGTTCCATTGACCTATATTTCTGTTTCTGTGCCAGTACCATACTGTCTTGATTACTATAGCTTTGTAGTATAGTCTGAAGTCAGGGAGCCTGATTCCTCCAGCTCCATTTTCCTTTCTCAAGATTGTTTTCACTATTCGGGGTCTTTTGTGTTTCCATACAAATTGTGAAATTTTTTGTTCTAGTTCTGTGAAAAATGCCATTGGTAGTTTGATAGGGATTGCACTGAATCTGTAGATTGCTTTGGGTAGTATAGTCATTTTCACAATGTTGATTCTTCCAATCCAAGAACATGGTATATCTCTCCATCTGTTTGTATCGTCTTTAATTTCTTTCATTAGTGTCTTATAGTTTTCTGCATACAGGTCTTTTGTCTCCTTAGGTAGGTTTATTCCTAGGTATTTTATTCTTTTGGTTGCAGTGGTAAACAGGAGTATTTCCTAATTTCTCTTTCAGATTTTGTCATTAGTGTATAGAAATGCAAGAGATTTCTGTGTGTTAATTTTGTATCCTGCTACTTCACCAAGTTCATGATTAGCTCTAGTAGTTTTCTGGTAGCATCTTTAGGATTCTCTATGTATATAGTACCATGTCATCTGCAAACAGTGACAGTTTTACTTCTTCTTTTCCAATATGGATTCCTTTTATTTCTTTTTCTTCTCTGACTGCTGTGGCTCCAACCTCCAAAACTATGTTGAACAGTGGTGAGAGGGGGCAACATTGTCTTGCTCCTGATCTTAGAGGAAATGGTTTCAGTTTTTCACCATTGAGAACAATGTTGGCTGTGGGTTTGTTATATATGACCTTTATTATGTTGAGGTAGGTTCCCTCTAGGCCTACTTTCTGGCGAGTTTTTATCATAAATGGGTGTTGAATTTTGTCAAAAGCTTTTTCTGCATCTATTGAGATGATCATATGGTTTTTATCCTTCAGTGTGTTAATATGGTATATCACATTGATTGATTTGCATATATTGAAGAATCCTTGCATTCCTTGGATAAACCCGACTTGATCATGGTGTATGAGACTTTTAATATGTTGTTGGATCCTGTTTGCTACTGTTTTGTTGAGGATTTTTGCATCGATGTTCATCAGTGATACTGGCCTGTAGTTTTCTTTTTGGGGGACATCTTTGTCTGGTTATGGTATCAGGGTGATGGTGGCCTCATAGAATGAGTTTGGGAGTGTTCTTCCCTCTGCTATATTTTGGAAGAGTTTGAGAGGGATAGGTGTTAGCTCTTCTCTAAATGTTTGATAGAATTCGCCTGTGAAGCCATCTGGTCCTGGGCTTTTGTTTGTTGGAAGATTTTTAATCACCGTTTCAATTTCAGTGCTTGTGATTGGTCTGTTTATATTTTCTATTTCTTCCTGGTTCAGTCTCGGAAGGTTGTGCTTTTCTAAGAATTTGTCCATTTCTTCCAGGTTGTCCATTTTATTGGCATATAGTTGCTTGTAGTAATCCCTCATGATCCTTTGTATTTCTTCAGGGTCAGTTGTTACTTCTTTTTCATTTCTAATTCTGTTGATGTGAGTCTTCTCCCTTTTTTTCTTGATGAGTTTGCTGAAGGTTTATCAGTTTTGTTTACCTTCTCAAAGAACCAACTTTTAGTTTTATTGATCTTTGCTATCGTTTCCTTCATTTCTTTTTCATTTATTTCTGATCTGATCTTTATGATTTCTTTCCTTCTGCTAACTTTGGGGTTTTTTTGTTCTTCTTTCTCTAATTGCTTTAGGTGCAAGGTTAAGTTTTTTGAGATTTTTCTTGTTTCTTGAGATAGAATTGTATTGCTATAAACTTCCCTGTTAGAACTGCTTTTGCTGCATCCCATAGGTTTTCGGTCGTCGTGTTTTCATTGTCATTTGTTTCTAGGTATTTTTTGATTTCCTCTTTGATTTCTTCAGTGATCTCTTGATTATTTTGTAGCATATTGTTTAGCCTCCATGTGTTTGTATTTTTTACAGATTTTTTTCCTGTAATTGATATCTAGCCTCATAGCGTTGTGGTCGGAAAGGATACTTGATATGGTTTCAATTTTCTTAAATTTACCAAGTCTTGATTTGTGACCCAAGATATGATCTATCCTGGACAATGTTCCATGAGCACTTAAGAAAATGCATTCTGTTGTTTTGGGATGGAATGTCCTATAAATATCAATTAAGTCCGTCTTGTTTAATGTGTCATTTAAAGCTTGTGTTTCCTTATTTATTTTCATTTTGGATGATCTGTCCATTGGTGAAAGTGGGGTGTTAAAGTCCCTACTATTATTGTGTTACTCTCGATTTCCCCTTTTATGGCTGTTAGCATTTGCCTTATGTATTGAGGTGCTCCTATGTTGGGTGCATAAATATTTACAATTGTTATATCGTCTTCTTGGATTGATCCCTTGATCATTATGTAGTGTCCTTCTTTGTCTGTTGTAATAGTCTTTACTTTAAAGTCTACTTTGTCTGATATGAGAATTGCTACTCCAGCTTTCTTCTGATTTCCATTGGCATGGAATATCTTTTTCCATCCCCTCACTTTCAGTCTGTATGTGTCCCTAGGTCTGAAGTAGGTCTCTTGTAGACCACATATAGGTGGGTGTTGTTTTTGTATCTATTCAGCCAGTCTATGTCTTTTGGTTGGAGCATTTAATCCATTTACATTTAAGGTAATTATCGATATGTATGTTCCTATTACCATTTTCGTAATTGTTTTGGGTTTGTTTTTGTAGGTCTTTTTCTTCTCTTGTGCTTCCTGCCTATAGAAATCCCTTTAGCATTTGTTGTAAAGCTGGTTTGGTGGTGCTAAATTCTCTTAACTTTTGCTTGTCTGTAAAGGTTTTAATTTCTCCATCAAATCTGGATGAGATTCTTCTTGGGTAGAGTAATCTTGGTCATAGTTTTTTCCCTTTCATCACTTTAAATATGTCCTGCCACTCCCTTCTCGCTTGCAGAGTTTCTGCTGCAAGATCAGCTGTTAACCTTATGGGGATTCCCTTGTGTGTTATTTGTTGCTTTTCCCTTGCTGCTTTTAATTTTTTTTTGTATTTAATTTTTGACAGTTTGATTAATATCTGTCTTGGCATGTTTCTCCTTGGATTTATCCTGTATGGGACTCTGTGCTTCCTGGACTTGATTGACTATCTCCTTTCCCATGTTAGGGAATTTTTCAACTATACTCTCTTCAAATATTTTCTCAGACCCTTTCTTTTTCTTTTCTCTTTCTGGGATCCCTATTATTCGAATGTTGGTGCATTTAATGTTGTCCCAGAGGTCTCTGAGACTGTCCTCAATTCTTTTCACTCTTCTTTCTTTATTCTGCTCTGTGGTAGTTATTTCTACTATTTTATCTTCCAGGTCATATATCCGTTCTTCTGCCTCAGTTTTTCTGCTATTGATTCCTTCTAGAGAATTTTTAATTTCATTTATTGTGTTGTTCATCATTGTTTGTTTGCTCTTTAGTTCTTCTAGGTCCTTGTTAAACGTTTCTTGTATTTTTTCCATTCTATGTCCAAGATATGGATTATCTTTACTATCATTACTCTGAATTCTTTTTCAGGTAGACTGCTTATTTCCTCTTCATTTGTTTGGTCTGGTGGGTTTTTACCTTGCTTCTTCATCTGCTGCATATTTCTCTGTCTTCTCATTTTGTTTAACTTACTGTGTTTGGGGTCTCCTTTTCACAGGCTGCAGGTTCATAGTTCCCATTGTTTTTGGTGTCTTCCCCCAGTGGGTGAGGTTGCTTCAGTGGCTTGTGTAGTCTTCTTGGTGGAGGGGATTGGTGCCTGTGTTGTGGTGGGTGGGGCTGGATCTTGTCCTTCTGGTGGGCAGGGCCACGTCCAGTCGTGTGTTTTGGGGTGTCTGTGAACTTAGTATGACTTAAGGCAGACTCTCTGCTAATGGGTGGGCTTGTGTTCCTGTCTTGCTAGTTGTTTGGCATGGGGCGTCCAGCACTGGAGCCTGCTGGCCATTGGGTGGAGCTGGGTCTTAGTGTTGAGACGGAGATCTCTGGGAGAGCTCTTGTCATTTGATATTATGTGGGGCTGGGAGGTCTCTGGTAGTCCAATGTCCTGGACTCAGCTCTCCCACCTCGGAGGCTCAGGCTTGACACTGGCTGGAGGACCAAGACCCTGCTAGCCACATTGCTCAGAAGAAAAGGAAGAAAATAAAGGAAAAAAAAAGAACAGATAGAACCCCAAAGCAAATGGTAAAAGCAAAACTCTGACGGGTCGCCCTCCACATGGAAAAATCCTTTCTTTGTGTGAATAAAGGTGGCCTTTGAGGTCCAGGTTTAGGGAACTGTCTCCCAGTCCCAAGGACAGTCACGGCTTCGGCCAGTGGGGGCCCCCTCCAGAGCCGGGAGCTTCAGTGAGGCCACCCTCCCCTTGGGCTCTGGGGCAGCTCGGTGACGGCGGAGGGGAGAGACCCCAAGCCAGGAGTTCCAGCCTAGAGTAAGTTTTTAAAAGACAAAAAACATGTTCTACTTTTCCTTGAGTCTCAGTATGTAGATGAATACTCAGCACCCAGTCCTTAATAATGTTCAAAGAATTAAACTTCTTTTAAATGTCATATACAAGTCACTTCTCACATAAATTACGAGTAAGTTTTTAAAGTTTAAAAGTACTCAGAGAGGCTGCAAACACTCTGTACAAGGCATACACCCAGTGGATTCTGTGCTAGATATGTCAGCCAAACTACTATCATAGTGAAAGGACATTTGCTGATAAGCTTGTGTTGTACCTCTCACAGCTCTGAAACTGCCTAGTGCCTTACATAATTATACATTTCTCATTAACTGAATCCACTAAGGCTTACATCAGCCTCCCCTCTCCCCACTGGCCACTAGGAAAGTCACTCTGCCTATACACAGGCCAGCCCTGCAGATAAGGAAAAAAACAAAGCATTGATTGGATTCCATTTAATGACCAAGGTTCAAATCTACTGCAACTCAAATTAGAAAATCAGGCCATTCATGTAATGACCTATATGGGAAAAGAATCTAAAAAAGAGTGGATATATGTATAACTGATTCACTTTACTGTACAGCAGAAACTAACAAAACATTGTAAATCAACTATACTCAACTAAAAATTTTAAAAAAGAACAGAAAAAAAGAAAACCAGGCCTTTTTTTTTTTTTTTTTTTTTTTTTGCGGTACGTGGGCCTCTCACTGTTGTGGCCTCTCCTGTTGCGGAGCGCAGGTTCAGTGGCCATGGTTCACAGGCCGAGCCGCTTCACGGCATGTGGGATCTTCCCAGACCAGGGCACGAACCCGTGCCCCCTGCATCGGCAGGCAGATTCTCAACCACTGTGCCACCAGGGAAGCCCCCAAGCCATTCTTTAAAGGAGCTTAAATGAAGGGCTGTGACAGGGAAGTGCTAGATTTGTTGGGCAAGTCACAGGACATGGAACTCTTCAGCTATGCTACAACACGGCCTTCTCTATGAGACACAGGCAGACTCAGTCTTGGTTCCTTTCTGACCAGCTGAACTGTTTCTCTGGGGCCTCCCTCCACACCCCCCTTTCCCCACCTGAATCTAATAAACTTTGTCACTGAAAGCTTTTTTGCATAAAGGTTTGGAACTGGACATTCCACTCACCTAGCACAACATTTCTGATCCTTTGCATCCTCTCTATCCATGTGTATAATTACAGGAGAAATTACTTAACTGAGGTTAATTTGGCATTGGCTGGACTTACAACAAGCATGTCATAAGCATTTCTGCTCCATAAATTCTATTTGGATAAGCAGCTCCAAAATCAAACAGAATTTCATTTAAGTTTATCTTATATCTTCATATTCTGAGGTTTAAGAAAAGAAATTATAGTGAGTCTCTGGGAAATGAATGGCTTGTGGGGGACACACTTAGTGTTGAGTTTCTTCCCTGTTTGGGAAAGTCACAGGGTCACTGGCTGTATTTCAATAGTGGATTAAGCAAAGCCACACAAACTGCTTCAACACCCTTAGGGATGAATTAGACGTCACCATCATTATACCATTACTAATGTTTCATTATTCTGCTCCTGTAATAAATTTAGATGGTGAAAATTCAAAGGGCTTTGCTTTCGTGCACATAAGCTCACTAAGCTTGATTTTTCTTCCTAGAAGCTGACAGTAGTTGGCCTTGCTTTGCCAAGGCTGAGTAAGCAAACTGTTGTCTCTAAATGAGCTCTAATTACAACCAGCATCATTGCCATTAGTGAGTACTAATTTGCAGGACTTAGCTTGGTGCTAAATGCTCTTCAGAGCTACACTGACAGGAATAATCTATGTCCTCCAAGGGTTTACCCTCTAAAATGGAGAACGCTGACAAGAGTAGATGAAGAGGAGGAAAGACAAAAATAAAATATTGCATTAATATTGTATATAGACAGAAGTGAAGTGATTTACACAATATAGCAGAGGCCAGGAAAGAGTGCATGTGTGGGAGGAGGAGGTGCCAAGACCAGAAACCAGGTTCCTAAGCAGGGAAACTGAGGTTAGCCATAACATCTCAGTTCTCACAGCAGCAACAACTTATACACACATGAAGAAAATGTACGCAAACAGAGCCAGATTCCCCCAAGGAATTGAGAGTACCAAAGTTCCCAAGGGAATGCATATTCCATGTTTCCCAAAAAGAAAAAAACAAATTCTGACACTTTGGAAAGGCTGCCAGATGACTACCCCACCTACGGAAAGTATGCATATGAAAGAAGAGGACAATGAAGAGAAAATGAAGAAAAAGTATTAAGACTCTACCTACTTATAACAATTGATGGCCAAGAAAGCACATTCAGATGGGATTCAAATTTTGTCTAACGACTACCAGAGGCAGCTAATGCCAGCTGTGCTACTATTTAGAAGGATCCCTGCGGTTATTATTGGATGACAACATTTTGCTAGACAAGTCCCTGCCTCTGAACATCTTAAATCTTGCTATCACATTTAGGTCTCCTGTTTCCAGGCACTAACATGAAAAATATCAAGGTGAAAAAAAAACTTTTTGTTTTTGGTCGGTCATTTCATTCTTCCATTCATCCAGAACATATTATGCGAGACACCATGTAAAAAGCACAAAACGAAACTAATTCGATGCCAAAGCATTAAATCTCATCTCTGAGATACAACAGACATTTATGTAATACAAAGCAGAATATGATAAGAGCCATATGGGATCCTCTGGAAGTTCAAAGAAAGGTAAGGCTCTTTCCAACCGAGATGATCAAAGGAACTTCCCTGAAGAAACTGGCTTTTGAATTGTGTTTTGAAGGACAGGCAGCATATAGATATCCTGGGACAGTGTGAGAGGCAGGAGTCAGAGACTTCCAGATGGGGGAACATGGAAACAAAGGCAGAGAAGCACAGGGCATGTGCCAGCAACTTCAAGGCTTTAGCTGGGTTCCAGTAACACAGTTTATGAAAGGCAATGGCACAAAAGGATCTAAACAGTAAGTTGGAAAGGACAAAGGCAGATGTCAAATAATAAGCTAATGCATACAGAACAGACAACAGGGAGTCAATGAGGAGTTCTGAATAGTGGAAGAGCATACAGTTAATACCATGTAACTCCCCTTTCTCCGTTCCCAACTTTAAAAGTTGGCCATTTCTGCACTTAAGACTAGTGCAGAAAAATCAGCATGTCAGATGCATTCCACAGCCACAGTTTCTTGGAGGGCCGTGAAGCATTCTTCAGCTCTGAATATGAAATCATTTTCCTAGTCTGAGAGGAGAGGACAACTTTCCAAGTGTTCCATTACAGCTCTCAGACTGAAAATAACTTTTGATGAGACTTTTCCAAATGATTTCCTTTATTTAGACTAGCAAAAGTCTCTTCTAGTTCAACAGGTCTTTCCTAATCAAAACATCCTATAATTCATTCTTTAATATTAATTTGGCTTCTTTAATCCTATTCATTGTTCATCATTTTCCCCTATTTAAAGTGTTTTAATTGAATTTGTTGAATTTTTAAGGAAGGAAGCCATACTAATAAAGTTAAACTAAAACAGCCTTCCACAGCAAAGATGATGAGTTAAATATCCAAGTGTTAAAACAACATAAAGTAGTATTTGTATTAATTACCTAGTCGAAATTCTTGGCTACTACACCTTAATAAATAATATAAATTATTTTCTGAAAGATAGTGTCAAAGGTCAACCTCAGTCTAGCCTGTATGCCTTAAACTGGCTACATGATTCTTCATTTCCTGTAACAGCATTCCCAAGTTTACAGAAGATACTCATACAATCAAGTTTATTTCAAACAGCATCACCAAGTTGTCTGGGTCAGCTCAGGCAATTTAGTTGTTTTAAGGGGGGTTCGGGGGATCTGTAATTCCATTTGTATTACCAGGCAGGAAGGCAGGAAATGCGATGTTCATTCTGGCAAAAGATAACCTGAACTCTTCATATCAGACTGAGCCCCAGGCCTCTTGCTTTAGCTGCTAATGCCGAATAGCATTTCTGAGAGAGCATTTACATCAAGCTGCCAAAAAGGATTCCTTTAAAAAGGAATAATTCCCCCCTTGTTTAGTTAACTTTCTCCCCATTTTCTGTCCCTCTCTCAGTCCCTGTGGGATAAGCCAGCATCTTTTCTCCCCACTATAAAAATTGTATGACAAAGGGAAATTCTGGAAGAGGAAAGATGTAAACTCACTTCTGGGTTCAGACTCAATTTTCCATGTCTCCAGAGATACTAAACTCTAGAAAGCTCAACATATAGAGAGTTGGCATCTGCTCCTCTCATTGCTTCTCCAGCGTTTTAGAATCAAGAAATTGGAGGCCTGGAGTAAGTCTTAATGGAAGAGAAACTTGCTTTCTGGAGGGAAACTAAAACTTGTCTTCTTTTTAATAGCAACTAACTCAGGTTTGGCAACTTCAAGAAAAGGACAACAGTCCCTTTAAAATCTCAAGGAGATTCTGAAGAACCTAGAGGCAGGACAGGAATAAAGACGCAGAAGTACAGAATGGACTTGAGGACATGGGGAGTGGGAGAAGGGTAAGCTGGGACGAAGTGAGAGAGTGGCGTGGACATATATACACTACCAAATGTAAAATAGATAGCTAGTGGGAAGCAGCCACATGGCACAGGGAGATCAGCTCGGTGCTTTGTGTCCACCTACAGGGGTGAGATAGGGAGGGTGGGAGGGAGACGCAAGAGGGAGGAGATATGGGGATATATGTATATGTATAGCTGATTCACTTTGTTATACAGCAGAAACTAACACACCATTGTAAAGCAATTATACTCCAATAAAGATGTTAAAAAAAAAAATCTCAAGGAGAAGATAACTCAGAGACAATTTTTTTTTAATTTGGCAAGAATGCATGTCCCAAAGCCAATTCATGCCTGGCTTGGCCCCCTGCTGGAACTCAGAACAGACTGATACTATCAACCATTTAGAGTCCTTTCCAGACTCCAAGTATCACAGGAGGTATCTGTTTTGGGAGAACTCAGACCCATACCCTCTCTCACTTTACTCTTTGCTTTCCCTCACCTATACAACTAAATGCTTATTCAATGAATAAATTAATGAATACATAAATAAAGGCAAGGTTTTGTTTGTTTGTTCGTTTCTTGCAGTATGCGGGCCTCTCACTGTTGTGGCCTCTCCCGTTGCGGAGCACAGGCTCTGGACAGGCAGGCCCAGCGGCCATGGCTCACGGGTCCAGCCGCTCCACGGCATGTGGGATCTTCCCGGACCGGGGCACGAACCCGTGTCCCCTGCATCGGCAGGAGGACTCTCAACCACTGCGCCACCAGGGAAGCCCAAGGCAAGTTTTAAAATTGAATACAATCTAAAACAAATGAAACTATCAGACTATCAAAATTGGTAATCATAGCAGAGACTAGCTGTTTACTAACACTTTCTTCTCTTTCCTGGGTATTCAGCTAGGCTACATTTCTCATCCTCCTTGGCAGGCCTAGCTAAAAAAAAATAAGACTATAACACATGCCACTTTCAAACCTGGCCCAAAAAACTCTGCAGGTGTCCACCTGCATTTTCTTTCTTCCTTTGATTTCAAAGCTGAAACTATGTTGAAAACAGCCTCAAGTGGATCCCTGATTAATTCTGTGTAATTTAACCCCCAATGATCAACAATACCAACTTGGATTGTTATGTGAACACCAAGCTTGTTTTGTAAATCATTATGTGTCTTGGCATCTATAGTGGGTTGAATGGTGTCCCCCAACCCAAAATATTTGTCCATGTCCTAACCCCTGAACCAGTGAATGTGACCATATTTGGAAAAAAGGGTCTTTGTGGATACAATGAAGTTAAGGATCTTGAGATGAGATCACCCTGGAGTATACAGGTAGGCTCATACCCAGTGACAAGTATCCTTATAAGAGACAGAGGAGAAGGATCAGATACAAGGAGAAGAGTTTGGGAAGGCCATGTGAAGACGGAGGCAGAGACTGAAGTTATGCAGCCACAGGCCAAGGAACGCCAATAGACACCAGAAGCTGGATGAGACAGGAAGGATTCTCCCCTGGAGCCTTTGGAGGGAACACAGCCCGGCAGACAGCTTGATTCCAGACTTCTGGCCTCCAGAACTGTGACAAAACCCTTTCTGTTGGTTTAAGCCATGGAGTTTGTGGTCATTTGTTATGACAGCCCTAGGAATCTCATACAGCATCTGTTTGTTATCTATCGTTACTCTAACTTATACTGGAAGTTAATAACAGAAAAGGTATCAACATCAAGTGACTTTAAATGACAGTACTCGGCACATCTTTAATAGGATGCATTCCGAGGACACAAAGGTACAAGACATTTATCCTTCACCTAGTAACTTTAGTTAGTAATGATATTGGTAGTTGTTATTTTGAAATTTTTAACATTATAGGAAAAGACAAATAATTGATGTTAGGAATCAAATATTTCACTGAAAAAAAAGTGATAATTATAAAATCAAAAAAAAAGTGAATTAATATTAAAAATTGATTTGGAAATATCAATTTGAACTCATAATGTTTAGACATACATTTTCAAGGTCCAGACACTTAAACTGAGACACAAATTCACCCAGCAGCTGTGACAACCTAATAATATGACAACTTCTAATACCATCCCCTGGGAAAAAGAATAGGGCTCCTTGAAGAAATGTCTTATTCTAGGTCAGGTGCAAGGAAAGTATAAGTTAAGCCTAAGAAATGATTTTTGCACCATACAAAAAGCTTGTAAGGATTAATAGGGTCATGTCAAAAGGATAGACGAGCCAGCACGAAGGAGCTCCCAAATGTTAAAATGTTGTTAATGTGAGCCCCCCCCAAAAAAAAATCTCCTATTGATTGTGACACACTCACTATGAAAATCCATGGGTTCACAATGATATTCACAAAATGAACCTAAAGAAAACATTTGTCGCCTTTTGAGGTATCTATTAAACTAAGCCCTTACTTTGAAAAATGACAATTGAGGGAAAGAATTACAGGAATAGTTAATTCCAGGGTAAACCAGGACCAGGTGAAAGCTCTAGCTGCTGGCTTAATGTTGAAGGGAAATAAAATTAGAAAATCGGGTTTGTCTTTTTTCCTGCAACTCCTAATGAAACTGATTCAGCCAAAAATTATCAATTGGTTTTAAAACTCACTAGGTACAAGGGTGATAGGTAACGAGACGACGTATATATGATGCCAAAGTAACACTGCACAGATTCCTTTCTGCGTAAGGGAAAAACATAATTATACAACAGAGGAATCAGGTTGCCATCTGATCCTTTGACCTTTATTATCTAATGGTGAGATATCAGATATTATTTGTCTCTTATATTCCAGACAAAGACGTTCAACATCAATCTATCATATCTTTACATCTAACTTCTGGTTAACAGGAAATTCAGGAGCTCAGACACCTCTAGGAAACAATCAGGTAAATACAGGAAACAAGATTTCCTACAAAATGGCTTGTCTGGTCGCTTTACTATATGAGCATCATGAATAAAAGTCTGTTCTAGATTAAAAGAGACTTAAAGAACGTAACTGCCAGATGTAGTGTGTGATTGATTCTGGACTAGTTTGAACAAAACCAGGTGGGAAGAACATTAAGAAAACTGAGAAATATGAACCGGGAAGTAGATGATATTAAGAAATTATTACTCATTTTAATTGTGATGACTTTATTTGGATACAAGAGAAAATTCTCATTTTTATAAGATGCATAGTAAATTTTTTTCAGATAAACTAGAAAACAAAATACCAAACAAAAAATCCAACTAACGCATAGTCAAAAGGAGGATTACACAGAAGGGAAAGACCAAATATCAAAACGATAGAAGAAAAACACTAAGGGTTTGAAAGATAGAATTTCAAAACAATTAAACAGATCCCAAAACCTAACAATGATTTTAAACTAAAGAGCATTTCAACATACCACATAACTATGGAAGTACAGTAAAAATGTAAACAACTTAACACCAAATAATATTAAATATAGTAATAGAGGAATGAATAAGGGGGAGAGGGCAGGGAGATGGCTGTCTGCTGTCCCGACAGCTGGGAAAGCCTCAATGAAGTGAGCTGGGCTAAATGTAGAATCAAAGCCTGGAACTGGGGGATAGCGGCTAAAGGCAGATTAAATCGGGAGTCTTGGAGCAAGAGGAGAGGGGGTAGAGCAAGGCGAAGGCTACTGCTGCATCACCATCTTTTCCTTCTGCTTCTTTCCCACACTATCTATGCTATCCATACACTGCTCCAATGACTAACATGACAGCCGACACGGAAGCAGGCTACAGCCATCCTTCCCACCCTCCCTTGTTACGACTCATTTATTTCCCCTGGGGCTCCAAGGACAAGCCCTCATTAACTGAATCTGATGGTCTATAAGAAATAATTTATCAGTATCCAGTAATATTTGCTTACCTGGCAGAGAAGAGCTCTAACTGGCTCATAAAAACATGTACAGTTAATAAAACAAATCAGAGATATATGTGTGCTCTTCAGTATTTTAGGAAATTTGATTCCAGTGGCAAATTGGCTTAGTAAGTTATCCAGTAAGTAACTTTCTTGTCTTTCAGGAGAAATAGTATTAGAAAGTAAGTGAAGGGTTTAAAAATAATTATATTCTTGATGATTAAATACATTCAAATGGTCTGGGTCAGTTGTGTTGAAAAAGACAAGAGCAACTCTCACTGTACTGGAGTATCTTAGTACCACTGGCCTGGCTCAGCTCTGGCTGAGTGGCAGCAAGGGCCTTCCCCTTTCCTGACTAGGACACGTACATGCCAAGCCTTGAGAGCTGCAATCTGATCTCCCTGAAGTGCTGAACACAGGAAGCTGAGTCTAAGTGGGTATGATTTTCTGCCACCTCTTCACTCTCCCCTTTTTTGTCTTTGTTTTTAATCTCCTTCTCCCATATCATTCTATACAAGCAAAGGGAAGACACCCATCTCTCACGAGGCTACAATGCAAAGCAATAGCCAGCCATTAGGGGGCAAGGTCGAGCCGTGCCAAACCACCGCCCCCTGCAAGAAAAAAACAAATTGTGCCATCGCCAGCAAAGCCACAGGGGAGTTTTCTGACCCAGCTCAGGTATGCACTGCTAACATTTTGGGACGGGATTACGTACATTCGCGGAATCTACCCCCCTCAGTCTTAGTCATCTACAATGTCCTGAATTTTTGACTAACCACTTCCACTTATTCAGCTGAGGCACATTACGAACCAAGCCACCACCACCGCTAAGTTCTACAGACCCCATTCCCTCCCTGCCAACATCACCTGAGAAGCCACAGAATGAAGCCTTGGTGATAGCCCCTTACCTACTACAATTCAGGTTTCAATGGATTGTTTCTAGGTCCCTAATAATTGAAACGGCTCATGACTGGAGTTTGGAATTGGTGTTCTTGTCTAACTAACCCGGGTGGCCTTGGCACTGGCCTAGTCCTTTATGTTCTTGAACCTCCATTTCATCATCTATAAAATAAGGAGTTTAGTGAACAGGCAGGAAAGGCAAAAGGATTTCTGGTTTACTTCCTGTGATCCAATACAGTTAAATTTTTTTTGACAAGCATGCGTTAAGTATTCTTTTTGAGAAGAATTTAAAGAGTGGCTTGAAATAAATGATCTCTAACAACCCTTCCAGATATAATGATCTGAAAGTCTTAAATTCATCCAGGACCTTTGCAGCTCCCTATATGCAACCTTCATCCTTAACTTGTGGGAAACTGCCAAGACCCCAAAGCCAACCAGTGCAGCACAGGGTCTTGTGTTCAGGGAGCACTGAAAATTGAGGCAAGAGTGAGAGCAAGGGCCTTCCCTCTCTGCATAGATATAAAGACCATTGAAAGAGCCCTCTTATTGCTACACAGCTTGTGAGTTTTCATTTGCGTTTGTCAAAAGAGCTTAGTATTTCCAGCTTTTTACTCTCACGCTGTCATTTCATCTATTATAAAATTAGCCTCTGTGTCCCCACCGAGTCCTCGAATGGATGTCCTCATGGAACTCTGCCCACTTACTACAGCACAGAAATAAGTTCCCTGGGATACACCTCATACTGCCCAAAACCCAGTAGGGAAGCCTCTTTCTTCGGCTTCTATCATCCCACTCAGAACAGACTTACACGGTTCTCCCATGTCTAACCTCTGAGACCCACTGGAAGCGCAGGTCATCTTTATATTTATGCAGTAATCTAGGAAAGGGCTAAAGGGTACTGCTGGAATATATGATGCACTGATTTGCACAATGCCCACAGCAGATAGAAAATTTTAGTATTGTTATCTGTGCAAACTTAATTTTTGTTCACTAATAATGCTGATATATTTTATGTTCATCTTGTTCAAAAAGAAGACTTCTGAAACTTTACAGTTTCATACAAGATTTTTTTTTTAAGTGAGGAAATCAATGTGGAGGGAAAATGTGGGCAAGAAAAATTCAATGAAGCCATGGATGAGGCTGGTAAACAAAACGTAGGCTACTAAGATACTGTATACTCGGTAAGGGAAGACCACAGATTTGGCTCCGAGCATTCCAGCAGCCAAGGGAAAAAAGGAGAAACATGACCAGTTCCATGATTCACAGTGTCCACATGATAATTTTTCATGGAACTGAAACCTGAAGTAATCTCTCCCTGTGTCATCCAACACTCTTGTTCACATACTTCTTTTTAGAATTAAATTTCTTTAATAGCCAATTTTACTTTGTACACCTTGCATATAACATATATTTTAAGATAACAGATAATGTATCTGCATTATTGTTTTGAAAGAAATAAAATTAATATTTGTATTTAGTACGTTATTTGTGCACAAAGCAACAGGGGCCAGGGAATGGGTTGTGTGTCAGGGAGCAATGACAACACAGCACGATCATTGTTTTAAGACTTCACAAAAGAGAGGTTCACCTTGATGTTTTCTTGGACTGAAATCTATAGCTGTGGCTTTTCCTGACAGCATCATGCACCATGTATTCAAACCGCAAAGTATGTTTGGGGAACATATGATGATTGATTCAACAATAAATTTCCCTGAATCTTTTGAAGACAAGTTGACAATAAAAATAATCATGATTCTAATATTTAATATCTGGGCCCCTCAGCCACAGCAGAAGCAGCCCTACCACTTATGAAGCACTTACTATATGCCCAGTGTTAGTCTACGTACTGTACATATATTGCCTCCAATCTTCAAAATAATTTAAGGATGTTAGTATTAACTATATTTTACAGATGAGGAAAAAAATGAAGGTAGTTAAGTAGCAAATATCTTTGTTTTTAAATTTTATATTATAAATTTTCCAAAATTCACAGAAGTTGAGATTTTACTATAATAGACCTCAACATATCTCACCAAGATTCAACAACTAAAGGTTCTTCCACATTTCCTTTATCTACCACGTTTTTTCGATGAAGTATTTTACAACAAACTCCAGTCATATCATTTCATCCTTGCACAAGTACATGTTTCTTAAAAAGTAAGAACAGATTCTTATTTAATCCAATACCAAAACCAAAACCAACAAAGTCAAAGATAATTTCTTGGAATCATCTAATAATTACTTGGGAGTCACAAGTCAAATATCCCCAATTTTCCCAAAAAGTCTTTTTATAGTAATTTTTGTGTAATTTTTGTCACACTAAAGAGAAATCCACACCCATTAGCAGTCACTCCCCATCCCCCCTCCCAGGCCATGGCAACCATTAATCTACTTTCCGTCTCTACAGATTTTTGTATTCTGGACATTTCATATAAATGGAATCATAAAAACAAATGTATTTTGAGTGTCTATCAGTTTAGGTACCACTGACAGATATAGATAGGTACCAAATATATATATGACATGGTCCATGTAGGTAACAGATAAACAGTCAACAAACACCAATACATTATATTTGCCATATAAATACTACATTATGAATGCTCTAAGCTCATGGTTTTTATCTTTTCCCTCACAAACATACATAGGAGAAATGATATTCATGTGTGTGACATACCAGTGGGTTACCTATATGTGACAAAAAGCCCAGTTTTCTGCTGGCCACAATTCTCACAATGACTAATGGTTAACCAAAAATGGTAGTTCACCATAATGGCAGCTTAGTGCCTGTGTTAACAACTTCCGGCTTTCTCTCCCTCTCAGGAAAGCATGACAGAATGCAAGTCGGAGAAACAGAGATAACATGTATTTTTAAGTTTATTTTTAGTGTATCATTCACAAACTTGAGCACTTTATAAGGAAGGGAGCAAAGAGCTAGTGGTTAAGGGTATAGACCCCAGAATGTACATATTCTCCAGATCAGAATGTGTACGCCCCTTTACCACGTAACAGCTATGTGAGCTTCAGCAATGATATCTCTAAGTCTCAGTTTTCCCTGTATGTCAAATGGAGATATTAATGAGTATGACTGCTTTCGAGATTTAACACAGAACTCTTATGAAGACAATCTGCTTATTAAATGTTGGTTACTGGCAATAATAATTATTATGATTATTTCCTTATTAACAAATCACACATGCCTCAGAACTGATGGAGCCACTTCCGTTTGCAGCTGTCAGCATGTGTGAAAGTGACCACCAGAAAGGAACCAATGAAGTAGCTCAATTCTCCACATCCTGGCATGTTAACATTTAAGGGCAATAATAACCTGAACATCGAGGATTTGAGAATCAGAAACATAATCAAGATAACTGACTTGTTCCTCCCTCTGCCTCGAGATTCCTGCTCGACCCCATCACTAACTCCATGAAGCTACTTATGGGCTGAGAAGAGCACAGCTGTTAGAAATGTCCATCATCAGCAGGCTTCCCTCTCTGGCACGTTGGAGATGCAAACCATCACCCAAGAAAACCTTCCTTTGCCTGAGCTCTGTGCTCCATCACCTGTCATACGCAGGATTTCTAACCACCCCTGGACCTCTCTCATTTGTGTGGTTATTTTCCCTTTGTACTAATTACCCCTATATGCTTTGTTCACTATCATAAAATCATTTCTCTTGGCAGTAATAGGTTTAGGTAATACTCATTTAAAATTAAGTCTCAAGGAAGAAGACTGTGTCAGCAAAATTTTATTCTTTTGCATCATGGTCCTATAAGCAATAAGCTTTCTCTTCAGCTTGTATCTACTCGTGGTGCTCAATATAGCATGCAGAATGGAGTATGATGTCCCCACCACTGCTTTACTGTTTTAGTTCAGAAGATAAAGTAAAGCAACACACAATGGGCACTTCAGAAGCTCCATGTAAACTGCAGGTATCTATTCCTTAGGGAACATGGACCATCTACCTTTGGGGAACAGAAAATGCCTCTGCTCCCCTGACGCATCTGTCCCACAGCAGAGACCAAAGGGTTGGAAGGAAATTACAACACTACCAAGAATTTTCAGGGTGGCAAGGGGTTGGGGGGACATGACCACCCTGAAGACGCTCATGGCACAAAATAAAAGAGCTAATATATAATATACAGAGCTTATCTTTACTTTACAGGGTGAGCCTTCTAAGCTTTAAACAATTAGCCTGTACCTGCCCAGGAGTGAAGTCCCCCCAAAATTACTACCAATTACAATAAAATACTACATACTATTTTAAAAGAATGACGTAGAGACATCCATACTGAAGAAAATATCAAGATGCAGAAGAGTATGTACAGGTATTCACATATTGCTTTTAAAAAACAAAAACAGAAGAAAAAACTAGATGGAAATACTTCAGAGTCTTACCAGTGGGCCTCTGAAGTGTAGAATTTGGAGGGTAGAAAGAAAGAAAATGGAGAAATCCCCCTTTTATTATATATCTCTCTGAAGAGTCTAAATTTGTTATGAGTTAATGATAAAAACACCTGGGGAATTGCTATAATATGAAATAATTTTTTATCAGCCCAAGCAATGTTTCTTTATAAACAATTCACCTTCTTGCATCAGTAAACATCAATACACATGAATAAGAAAGCCAACTAAATTAGAGGACCTGCATTATCCAAGAAGCATAAACTGCTATGTAAGGTAAATAGAAAAACAGATCAGCTGAATTTGATTTGTCCACTTGACCAGAGTTACCAGAAATTTTAACTAAAAAACATTTAAAAATAAAGTAGAGAATTAAAATAATGCAAGAATAAAATGTCATTTTCTAACTCTTCCTTTGGTCATAATCAACAGGAAGGCAAATCACAAGACAGAAATTCATGCATCTCCTGAAAAAAGTCTGATATATTTAGGGAGGAAATCCGGTTCTCTTCTCTCATTATTTCTTGAAAAAAAGCATCAATGTTTCTTACCTGATCACAAATCAGTTCCCACTTCTTCTCATTGTCATATTGCCGCAGTAATCTGGCTTTGTCAGGGGGTAGGTTCATAGCATTCTGTGAGAAAAAAAAGAGAAGAAATATGTCACATTCCACAACAGACTGCTAATGGGGAACTCATGGGCAGACCAAAGAATGCTACTGTGGTTCTTTAATGACTTTTCAAATCCTAGCATCTGATTAACATAAACACCCTATACAAGTCATTTAAACATCAAATCGGTTGAATGGCAGGAGAGAGACTCTGAAGTCCTATGTTGGGACACTGAGGTAGTCTGCTCTGAACTACAGACTTGCATTTCAGGAAAGATAATGCCTTATTTCTTCATTTAATTGCAGGCTCCCAGTCTCCTCAACAAAAGGTCAGAGGTTATTATTGAGAAGGTATTGGCCCAGTTTTTTTCCCCAGGCATAAGAGTCTTTCATTTTGGACAGTGGGAACTTGATTTTGTTATATCCTTACCAAAATTTCCTTAGAAATCACAAATCAGTCCTGGAAAAGTCCTCAAAAGACCATATGTCCAGTTTCCTGCCCCCAGGGTGTTTTATTGTCTCTTGCTTCCCCGGCCTTCCCAAACTGGGAGCACAGATGCTCTCTTTGGCAGTCTTTCCAGTACTTCCTTTTTTTTTCCTTTTCCTAGTAGCCCTTTCTTTTTAATTGAAATATAGTTGATGTACAATATGAGGTTAGTTTCAGAGTACTATAAAATGACTTGACGTTTGTATACATTATGAAATTATTGCCGCAATAAGTCTAGCAACCATCTGTCCCTACAAAGTTATTACAGTATCGTTGACCATATTCCTTATGCTGCATATTACATCCCCATGACTTATTATATAACTGGAGGTTTGTACTCCCAATTTCTTTAATTTCTATCTACCTATCTATGTATCTATTTATTTATTTATGGCTGCATTAGGTCTTCGTTGCTGCGCAGGCTTTCTCTAGTTGCGGTGACAGGGGGCTACTCTTTGTTGCAATGCGCAGGCTTCTCATTGCAGTGTTTTCTCTTGTGGCAGAGCATGGGCTCTAGGAACACGGGCTTCAGTAGTTGAGGCACGCGGGCTCAGTAGTTGTGGCACACGGGCTTAGTTGCTCCCCAGCATGTAGGATCTTCCCAGACCGGGGTTCGAACCCGTGTCCCCAGGCGGATTCTTAACCACTGCGCCACCAGGGAAGTCCCCAATTTCTTTTCAAAGCACTACAGCCCCACCAGACACAGAACAGAAAACACCAAAACTCAATGAACAGAACCACTGATAGATAGCGTCAACTTTGACTCGCTTTGATAGACAACTATGAGTAAAAGAACAGATGAAAGTAAAGAAGAAAACAGTGCAACTGGTTTTTGTACCCTCTGTGAGATGACAGCACTCCTTCAGGACATATGTTACCATCAGCAACCTCAATTCTCAGTTTAGCTATATCGGTTTATGAAGTTGGGTTTGCAGTGAGAAATGTACCATGAGCTAAAAGATGTCTAGACATCAGTCTTCATAAAACCCTCCTCCATCAATACAGCACACCCTCTATAGTGCTGATCATGATTTTCCCAGGTACATACATATGTTATTAGTCAAATGTCCCAAATAACCAATCATACACATTTTCAAGATACTTGGCTTCGGACTGAGGTGAGATCTTTGGGCACAGAACATGGCAGAGTGAGAGAGCCCCAGAAGGAATTCTTATCTGTTCCCCTGGTCTTCCTGTAAAGCTCCCATGCTCTAAACAACTGAGCCAAGTATTCAACTAATGTCTTACATGTTTAACTGCCCTAACCCCTTATATCAACACTCTAAATCATGCCTATCTCATAATAAACAATACAGCCCCTTGCATGGGTGAATATTCGAGTAGACAAATTCAAAGGTCTTGAACTTATAATGCTCAAGCCCCTAGTTCTCTGGAGGACTTGTACTTACAGAGAAACAGCTCCCTTTGCCACCAGTACTGTCTCATGTCATCCAGTGAAACAAATTTTTTTTTTGTAATAAATGTATTTATTTATTTATTTTGGCTGTGTTGGGTCTTCATTTCTGTGTGAGGGCTTTCTCTAGTTGCAGCGAGCGGGGGCCACTCTTCATCGCGGTGCGCGGGCCTCTCACTGTCGCGGCCTCTCTTGTTGCAAAGCACAGGCTCCAGACGCGCAGGCTCAGTAGCTGTGGCTCACGGGCCTAGTTGCTCCACGGCATGTGGGATCTTCCCAGACCAGGGCTCGAACCCGTGTCCCCTGCATTGGCAGGCAGATTCTCAACCACTGCGCCACCAGGGAAGCCCCAGTGAAACAAATTTAATAGAGGCAAGGGTGGGTGGGTTATTCTGACTTAATGGCAGAGAATTAACCTTTGATGATTTTGATAGATATAACTCAAGCATTTTCCCCAAAGCTCAATCTAGCATCCAGACTGGTATGCCTAAGTAGGGAGTAGATATCCCACTTACTGATTTGAATCTAATAATCTCTTCAGAATATTAATTTTTTAATAACCCCCAAAGCTGACAACATACTTAGAAAATCTTTGGACCCCAGAGATTTCAATGATACTACCAAGGCTTCTCCACAGAAATAATGTGAAATGGGAAAAAATATTTTCATACGGCCTATCTCCATGTAATATTTACTTGAACTAGAATAGAAAATAACTACTTGTATTTATTTGTAATTACAATTTTATAATGTTCAGCAACAACTCCTGGGATAAAGCAAAGGAGAATTCCATGTGTGTCTTTCTGAGGGAGCCCAACATTACTGACCACTAAATAACCAGTCTATCATTGCTTATTTGCACCCTAGAGATGGCTCATTTCCTCTTAAACTGAATTTGACGCTCATGTTAGTGCCCATGGGTGTGATTATGCATTAAATAAGAATAAGGGCTTCCCTGGTGGCGCAGTGGTTGGGAGTCCGCCTGCTGATGCAGGGGACACGGGTTCGTGCCCCGATCCAGGAAGATCCCACATGCCGCGGAGCGGCTGGGCCCGTGAGCCATGGCCGCTGAGCCTGCGCGTCCGGAGCCTGTGCTCCGCAACGGGAGAGGCCACAACAGTGAGAGGCCCGCGTACCGCAAAAAAAAAAAATTAAGAACAGTAAGATAATAAGGCAGGTAAAATGAGTTTTTCTCCAAGTCCTTATTAATCTCTCATGATATAAACGGGTAAGACAAAGAATGCCTGACCTCTTACAAGGTGCCAAGCCCTGTGTAAGACAGTCTGCATACACAATTTCATCTAATCTTCATAACAAACCCATGGGATAGATACAATTTTCCCCATTTTACAAATGGGAAAACAGGCCTGAGAGTGCTTGCTCAAGGTTGGACAGCTTTACAGAAAACAGGACCTAAACTTAGTCTGTTAGACTCCAAGGACAAACACTAAAAATGCCTCCAAGTGTTTTTTGTTTGTTTGGTTTGGTTTTTGTTTGTTTGTTTTTTTGCAGCAAAGTAAAATCGCAAATAACTGACCTTCTGTTACTACTCCACAAGACTTTCATGCAGAAGCAGTCTGCAAACACTGCTATGGAAATTAGATGCAGGCCCTGTTGTTACTGAAAAGAGAAAGCCAAGATGCTCCTTTCTGGACCAACTTTTATTTTAATAAAACAGTCTTTCTTTCAAATGTTTATGAAGCACCACCCTTGTACAAGCACTGTGTTCCACAGCACAGTGGGGAACCAGACAGATACGGTCCCCATGGAGCATCATATTATAATAAGAGAGGTAAAGATGAAACAAACTAATCTTCTCAAACTCTGATAAGTCTTGATAGAGGTTATCAGAGGGCAAGTTTAGATTGAACGATCTCTCAAGGAAAAGGTAACATTAAGATAAGACCTAGAAATGAGAAAAGGTGAGCCAGGTAAAGAGTGGATGGCAGCTTTCTGGGCAGAGAAAACACAGAAAAGACACTAAGGTAAGAAACAGCTGGACACATCAAAGAGCTGAAAGTGAGTCAGTGTGGCTGGAGAGAAAGTAAAAGAGAGGGAATGAGGGAAAGATAAAGTTGGAGAGGTGAGTCAAGGCTATGTCATGCCCAGCCACGGAGGACTGGGGTGAAGACTTTTCCTTTGACATAAAGTGCAGTGGGAAACCAGTGAAGGCTTGTAAGCATGAGATGACATAAACAGGTGAGTTTTCCAAAGATTGCTGTGGGTGCTATATGGAGAACGGATTAGAAACAACACAAGTGGAAGCAGGGGAGCCAGTTAGGAGGCCAGGGCAATAGTTCAAATGAATGGTGGTGGCTGGGACAAAGCAGAGGGCACATCAACTGAAGTAGGTGGACAGATGTTAGAAACAGTACGTGAAATTGACTGGGTAGACTTAAGGGCTGAGGAAGGACGTCTGGCTTCTACCTGGAGTCACTAGGTGAATGCTGGTCTCCTTAATGAGAGGGGCACACTGCAAAGGTGGAGCAAATCTGGAGGAGGTGGTGAAGAATAAGCCTTCTCTGTGGCCCTGGTTAGGTCTAAGATAGCTAGGAAACATCCAAGAGAACAGTCAAGCAGGCAAGTACGTACAGAGTTCTGAAGGTCAGAAGTAAGGGTCTGCATCTTTCTGAACGAGAAGAGTCTTAAGAAGTCTTTTTGAACCTGATGACTAGTTATTGTCAGAGAAGTTATTCAGCATCAATACACCAAAACTAAAACTGTACTTGGTAATCATTCACCAAGCATCTAAAATCACCCCTTCCACAGGGTCAAGCCTCTGAGCAGTTCAGGCGGACACTGCCCAGCTTAATAATTCTACAGGGACCGCAAGGAAGCAGCTCCATCTAAAATCAGACCCTGCACAGAGGCCTGGTTGAAGTTTAGGCCTGTTGTGATTAGCTGGCAAGAACTGCCCATAGACTTTTTAGAGGGAACTCATTCCCTTTGTGCTGTATAGGGCAGGCCTCTGGAGTCCAAGCTAAATGTTTGTGCAGGTAATTCCTAAGAGCCCAAGCTATTTTCTGAGGAAACTATTTTCTGAGGAAACAAGTTGTCCTAACACAGTGACAACTCCGCCTCATCCATACTTAGTGACATCTTGACACAGGGCTCTCCTGTCCTTCCTTTCCTCTGTCAATCCATCCAATAAGTAAGCACTGGGCTTTGACCACGTGCCAGCATATCTGCACTGCAGGCATAGGAGAGAATTTAATCACAAAGTTGCTGCACTCAAGTACACGCCAAAGGTCCATTGAAGACATATGATATTTGAGTTGAAAAGTTTAGTGGATGTTAATTATAAATTTTCTAGACTGTGTAAGTTCCTAGCACAAATAAATTAGATCATCCAAGAGCATTTTTTTTTCTGTAAGGAACGTCCCTTTCCTTTCCACCTGACAAACTTTAAGAATCAGCTCAAATATCATTTATCACTAGAACCTTCTCCCAACTACTCCAAGAAAATATACCTTCTCGTTGGGCTCTGACAGCAGTGTATACATCTCTCCTTTACACCACCACACACACTGTACCCTAATCATGTTTGCCTACCTGAATTCCTCCATGGACTAAGTACTTCAAGGACGACTTCTTTTGTTAATTCCCAATATCAGGCACAGTACATGGCAGACAGTAGGCACTAAACAAGTTGCTCAATCAATGAAAAGCAAACTAACTCAGTCATGCTGTTCAGTCTGAAAATATCTTCACTGATTTAGCATTTATGCTTCAGCTACTAACAAAGTCTACACACTTAAGAGCATTTCTGTTTCTTATAAAACCTCAATCAATGACAATGTCTATTACTTATTAATAATTATCTTTCAAACAGGAATTCATGGGGGGAAAAATCTTCAAGTTCAATTCTAGCAACATTTCCTTGAAAAGAAAAATATTTTAGGCATTCTTCTGCCACAAATAATAAACCATGCAACCTGCACTTTGTTTTTTGTTTTTGTTGCCAGTAAACTCAAATCAGTATCAACTGTAATAATTAGTCTAATCCAAGGGGTAGTTACCTTTATGGTCTATATTCTGGTTTTATCCTTACCTATACTATTTTACATTGCTTTTAAATGCGCTTTCTATCTTAGAAACTTTTAAAAATAGAAGATTTAATGACTCGATAACAACGGAATATGCAAGTTCCTGGCTACTTCGTGGAGAAATTAATTATGGTTAAAAGAGTCTCTGAGAGACTATACATTAGAAGTAATACTTATGGATGAATTATCATATACAACACAGAGCAGAATGAAGGTATCCAAACCATTCAGAACCAAATAAACCCATGCCCTAGAAATAGAGTTTTCTGGTCTCAGCTCTTGTCCTGGGTTCATGGGAACAAAAAAAACTTGCAAAATATCCTTCTTTTCCCCTGATATCCTCAAGGCTCCTGTTGAGAAACCCACAGCCATATGCAGTGACAGCAGTGAAAGTGAATCATATCAAATACACCTCATGTAATATAGTTTTGTTCTTATAATCTCTAAATTAAAGCTTTCAAGTATTAAGTCACCAGACTCCACAATGGAAACTCTTCTGTTACACAACCTCACCTGCATACACTTTACAAGCAGTGTTGCTTATGGAAGGAGGGAAAAGATGGCAGTAGAGTAAGAGCTGAGACCACCAATGGCACTTCTTGAATGATAAAGGTCCAAACACTTTACGAGAACTCAAATGAAGGAGCCATTACTCTTTTTTTAATGGGTGGTAAAAAACACATAATACAAAATTTGCCTTTTTAACCATGTTTAAGTGTACAGTTCAGTAGTGTTAACTATATTCACAGTGTCATGTAACAGTTCTCTACAACTTTTTCATCTTACAGAATTGGAACTCCATACCCCGAATAACTCCCCTTTCCCCCACTCCCTGCAACCATTACTTTTTGCTACAAAAAGCAAGGAAATGTGATGGATTCCAACTGGACGGTTGGGCAGTGCAGTAAAGAACTGCATTTAATGAGGCAGCGTGGGGCAGGGATTTACTAGTTGGGCTTTGGAGTTAGACTAGCTTGACTTTATCACTTATTATTGGTGATCTTGGACCACATAACTTGAATCAAAAAGCAAATCCAGAGTTGAAAAAGCCAGTAAATGAAATTCAAAACTGAAGGTCAGAATCCAGTCAGAGTCCAAGCTAACGGTTAAAAACAAGATGTAACATTTATTGACGGTGTGATACATCGCAGGCCCTTAAGCTCTTTGCATTCATTATCCAATATAATCTGCTTTAAAATCATGACAAGCAGGTATTATCTTCTCCATTCAACAGAGAAGGAAACTAAAGGGCAGGAAGGTTAAGTAGCTCTTCCACGCAGCAGACAGGTGAAAAATTCCAAGGCTCAAAAGAGAGGTCTGTATGATCACCCTACTTCCGTGACATTTAAGCTATAATGTTTCTGAAATATGACCTGAGTGAAGCAATCCAACAATTCTACTTGAATAACCAGAGACACAGTCATTCGCATGCAAGGGTAAGGCGAAAATGCACATATTTATTAATATTTTTAATAAGCTATTAACATTTTCAGACAAAATACTGGCACTTTAACAGAATCCTTCAATTTCTTTAAAAATATAAACTACAAAACACACCCCGGGCCAAAGTTAGTGGATCAAATCTGTAGATAGCCAGGTACTGTCTCATTTCACAAACACTTAATAAACCCTGTAAAATATCAAATGAAGGCAGAGATACAAATATGAGGTAAACTCAGGCTTCAATGATGCAGAAGGAGAGAAGATAAATACACCAATACACAACTGAACGTGTTATGTAATATAACCGAACTGCAGAGAAGAAGCCATTACTTTCTGTTAAGGAAAGCAAGAAATGCTATGGACTGGGCTTGGATGTGCGGGGAGAGCCATAAAGATTGGCATTTAACGGCATAATATGGTTTTTAATATTTGGGCTCTGAAGATGGGCCACTTGGGGTGCGATCCTAGGTACATTATTTAAACTAAACCTCAGTTTCCTCACTCGAAAAGCATGGAGATGGTGTTGGTGATACGAGAAGGATGATGATGGTGGCGATGATCCTACTCGTCTCACAAAGTTTGAGAAAAATTAAATTGGATAATGCTCATAGTTAGCAAAGAGTAAGTATGTGGAAAGAAGTCAATATATTAGATGTTTACTCTCATTATTTTAGGTGAACAGAGGTATGAATATAGCGTGAACAGAGGTATGAATATAGCGTGAACAGAGGTATGAATACAGAAGGCAGAGGACTGTGAACCACACAGAATAAATCAGAGGGTAAGGAGTGGGTCCTGTGAGAGCAAGTTAGAAAGGCAGGGTCCTGGACACCAGAGCACAGACTTTCAAATCTACTCTACAGGCAGTGGTAAATCGTCAGCCAAGGAAATGTTTAGGAAAAGCCAGCCTTGGGGACCTCAAAGCACACTAGGTAAAGGGTTGCTCCTCCTCTGTTAATTCTTCCCAGATTGTCATTTTTCCTTATACCATAATTGGGACATCAAGTTGAGTCACTTGATACTGAATAATGCACCAATTCTCCTATGAGTTCACTTAAAGTTGCAACATCTGAGGCAGCAGGAGGGTAGCTGCAAATTCAATACATGACCCACCCCTCCATTCAACTAACCTCAAAGCCATTTCCTTCTATGCCCTATGCTCTTGTTCCAAGCAACTACCTGACATCCTAAATTTTAATATACTCCTAGCCTAGAGAATGCTGCTGAAATACAGTCAGCTTCCTTCCTGGCACGGGACTCAGGCAGCCAGCCAAATAGTTCCCCAAAGTGAACCATCAGTCAGTCATCTTTCATTGTCACTGTTATTTTTATTTAATCATTGAGGGTATTAATATCATTCATGTGCCAGCGAAACCCACAATAAGAGAAATCAGCCTCGCCCCTGATCTAGTTACATCTTCAAAATGAAATCTGACTAGAAAGCTGTCCTTTCTGGGGAACCTGTGAGAATGAGACATTTCTCTTATCTCCCATTCACAATTTTCGCTACAGTCTGCTTTCTTGGAAGGCTTTCCTTTAGGACTGACCTAAATACAAAGGACTCCTCCATAACATTTTTATAATCGAAAAAGTACAGAGCTGGAAGCTCGTGATATTTTAGTCCTATTCTGTTTTTTAGAGGTGACCAAACAGACTCCAGAAAATGAAGGCAATGTTCAAGTTCGTTTAACTGGTTATTACCAGAGACAGAAAAAGAATCTGGGCCAACATGCCTTCTATTCTTTTCCCACTATCAAGTAAGAAAGCCCACTTACATCTGTCGCGTGTGTGCGTGCACGTATGCACATATATTTTAGAAAATCCAATCAGATAATGCCCGTAGAGTAGTTAGCACAAAGTTCTGCACACAGTAAGCACTCAGTACATGTTTGACATTGCTACTCTTGTTATTATCATTTTAAGGAATACATGGAATTACTATTATGCTCTCCTCCTACTTTAGTAAGCCTCCATCCTTCCTGACTACACAAGTTTACTTATATCATAATAATAAGTACCAGCACTTGCCACTGTCTCCACCATTCCTCCTTGACTTGGGGCTTTGTATTCAGAGAACAATTCATTTTATTTGTAAAATTATAAACCTCTACAAACTTACACATTTGTTTTTACCGATAAACACAAACTAAAACAAAAATTTCCCGAAGTCGCTTATGAATTACCTACTGTTTTAAATTAATCACACTTTCACTACCCTTAGTAAATCGGAATGAACAAGTGTTGATTGTATATATATGTTCATATTATTTATATTTAATTGGAAGGTCAGAGCATCATCAAATAAGGGTGAAGTGGATGGGAGAGCCCATGGTATCTACAGAATAGGAGGGCATAACTATAGTAGTCTAGGCCAAGTTTTCCTGTGGCCCATCTTTCTGCTACTCCCTGTATCAGTAGCTTAAGTGATTCAAAACCCAGCAGATGCCAAAACCACACATCCCTCCTCTGGCCATCATGCCAACTCCTGAAATACAGATTCTTACCATATTCAAACACAAAGGGAATAAATGGAAAGAAACACTCATTCAAGCTCTTTCAAACCTCGTATCTGATTTCCATTAGAGAGACCTGATGTCTGATTCCTTGACATGTTTCCGGAACCCAGTTGTTTACCACCTGTCTGCCAACTGCTATTCCAGGAACAGTGTCCACCTGCACACGCTTGTGTACTCGGATGGGCAGTTACACAAGAGGTCACATTTAAGATGTTAGAAAACTACTTCATGGGAAATCATTTGACAATATAAGAGCGAATATAAGGTTTGCTGGCACAGTCAAAATCCAGAGAAAGGGTTCTTGGTCTATTGATAAATATCAACATCCTATGACATAAAATTCTTTAGAGTAAAAACGTTTTGAGAATTGAAGATACCAAACTCAAATTAATTGCAACATATTAGATAGCTGGATTCCATCACAATCAAGCCATAAGAATGGTACCTCTATCACCTGCTGACCTAAAACAAGTATATTTTTTCACCCTGCCCAATTCCCCTGAAAGCCTGGCCTCCTTCTCCCCCAACCCTTCCCCAGCAGCAAGCCTTCCCTTCTTAGATCACTAGGATCACCGATAGTCGCTTCTCTCCTTTCACAGCAATCACTCTGGAAGACTACTGAACCTGCGCTCCATATTCAAGGTTGGCACAACTTACTGCCTCACGCGCTTCCATTTCACAATGTAGATAATCAAAGGAAGAAAACAATTCAAGTTTATGCTCAACTAACATCACATCTTGAGATAACAGGAAAAAGATTATACTTTGATTTAAAAATAAAGATTTCTGGGCTTCCCTGGTGGCGCAGTCGTTAAGAATCCGCCTGCCAATGCAGGGGACACGGGTTCGAGCCCTGGTCCAGGAAGATCCCGCGCACCTAGAGCCCGTGCTCCGCAGCAAGAGAAGCCACCACAATGAGCAGCCCGCACACCGCAAGGAAGAGTAGCCTCCACTCGCTGCAACTAGAGAAAGCCCACACGCAGCAACGAAGGCCCAACGCAGCCAAAAATTAAAAAATTGAAAAAGAAAAGCAATTAGGATTAAAAGTTTCCATTTAAAAAAATTAAAAATAAAGGTTTCTGCCATGATTGTGACCAAAAATTACAGCCTCAAATCTATAGCTCTTCATTTGTAAATAGCCACAACTTCAAGGGCAGACTTGCTGTCATAGACAGAACAATGGCCCCCAAAGATATCCTCACTAATTCCAAGACCTGTGAATGTTACCTTACATATTAAACTGATATTTGTAGATGTGGGGTGGGGGGGAGGAAACCGATGTAATCACAAAGGTCTTTAAAAGTGGAAGTATAATAATTTTCTTAAAAACCGGAGGTTGGTGAAGACATAGAGATATTGGAACCCTTGTATGTACATTATTAAGAATGTAAAATGGTGCAGCCATTGCAGAAAACAGTGTGGTGATCCTTCAAAAAGTTAAGCATAGAATTAACAGCTAACCCTACACAATTTCCCTCCTAAGTATATAACATATCCCAAAGAATCAAAAACAGAGATTCACACAGATACCTGTACACCAATATTTACAGCAGCATCATTCACAATAGCCAAAAGGTGGAAACAAGCCAAGTGTCCATCAACAAATGAATAAACAAAATGTGGTATATATTATATATACAACAGAATATTATTCAGCCACAAAAAGGAATGCCATTCTGATACATACTATAACATCGACGAACCTCAAACACACACTTCAATGAAAGAAGCCAGACACAGAAGGTCAAATACTGTATGATTCTATTTATATGAAAGATGTAGAATAGGCAAAAACAGAGACAAAAAGTATATTAGGACTTATCAGTAGCTGGGGGGAGTGCAGAATGGGGATGATTGTTTAATGAGTATAGAGTTTCTGTTTGGAGTGATGAAGAATTTGGGAAACAGGTAGTGGTGATAGTTGCATGACACTGTTAATTACTTAATGTCACTGAACTGTACACTTAAAAAATGGTTAAAATGGTAAACTTCATGTTATGGATATTTTACCAAAATAAAAAAATAGTTTAAAAAATCGTAGAAGGTGGCAGACCAGAGTCAGAGGGGAGAAGTCAGAGTAATACAATGTGAAGGACGTGACCAGCCAATGCTGGCTTTGAAGATGAAGGGGCCACAGGCCAAGAAGTACGGTCAGCCCCTAGAAGCTAAAAAGGGCAAAGAAATGGACTCTCCCCTAGAGCTTCTAGAAATGGAGCCCTGCTGAAGGGCCTGATTTTCACCCAGTAAGACCCCTGTCAGACTTCTAACCTACAAAAGTATCAGATAATTAAATTAAGTTGTTTAAAGCCACTATGTTCACGGTAATTGGTTACAGAAGCAATGGAAAACTAATACTTTGGCTGACAATATTTTGGCTCCCCCAATGCACAGCTTCCCTCTTTCCGCAACACCAAACTCCAAAACTTTCATGTCCGCATCTCACTGCCAATGATCAGATGCATGGTTTCCATTTCATACGTTGTAGATTTAAACAGATAAAAGCTAGTACTTAATTCAATTACAGTAGGAAATGGAAAACCTTGCGGGACTAGACAATGTCCTAAGATTAAATTACTGAAAAACCTAAAAATAAAACTACCAGCGCATGAAGATAACATGGTAGGAAATAAAACTTGACACTATCCATACAACCAGAACAACACTAGCACAATTTAGGTTTCACCGCAACAAATGTTCATCAGGCCCCGTTTCAAAAGATTCATAGCGTCTCTGAAGACAAGCCCCGTCAAAACAAGCAGGAAAATTAAGTCTTGAATGGCAGGGCTTCTGACATGAGACAAGTCTTTGCTGTTCTGATCCTGATTTTCCCCTCGTTAACCTGCTAGGTAGCTTTTTGGTCCTTACCTCATAATTGTGGAAAAGACCATCAAGTAAAGTTTTGTGTCAACGTGAACAACCTCCCGGTATTATAAGCACTACTTTAAGTACAGTTTATTATAAATCAGTTAATTCAAAAAAGCTGTTAAAAAATAAATTAAAAAAAAAAACCCTGATAAACTAATTTGAAAACTTTAACAAGTAAAATAATGTGTGGGCAAAACACCCTTTACTGTTTTGAATTACTATTTAAATGCCTTTATTTACTATTAAAATGTCCTGATTTTTAAGTAAAAAAAAAAAAAAGCACTACTTTACTGCTGCTGGTATTTTTGTGGTCAGTATCAACCATCAGCAAGTTAGTTCACACACATGATGTCTAATGGGAGACTTTTCTATTTAAAATTTTTAAAAGCGCTTAACTGTCATAAAAACTGAAGAATTCCCCCAAATAACTGACATTAAGAATAAAAACATTCAACAACTTCAAAATATTTTTGAGGGTACCACTGGTCACATTCTATTTTACTGATTTATCCTTCTGCCCCTACAACACTGCAAGTCCTTGGACAGAAGCCCTCTTTATAGCCCCAGCCCCCAGCAGAGAGCCTAACACTCAGGTGGTACATAATAATTGTGTGCCAAATTCTTCTCAGCCACACAAGCCATATTTTAATAAACTAAAGACACCATTCCTCCAAAACCTTTTACCTTCTTTTTAACTAATAAAAAATCAGGGCCACAAGAGAAGTGTCAGACTCAGCCATCATCTATTTGCAGGTAGTTATTAAATATTATAGAATACTACCAACAATGCCTATTTAAATCCTATAAAGTAAATATATATATATATATTTAAATATATATATTTAAAAGGTCCAAAATGTATCTTCTCCTCTCATCCTCCAGCTGGTACCTGATCTGCCCATTCTACAGCCCCTACTCCATCCTACTCCTCCACCAAAATCGACATCTCCACCTAGGTCCTGGGTCTTCCATATACCATGCTTAGAGTTGCCTTTTCTATGTATTATCTCCAGTACTACAGTCCACCCTTAAAGAACACAGTTACTCAAGGGGGGAGGGGAGGGAACCCTCCCCACAGTCAAAAATCCATGTATAACTTATAACTGGCCCTCCACATTTGTGGTTTTGCATCCATGGGTTCAACCAACTGTAGATTATGTAATTCTGTGGTATCTACCACGAAAAAAATCCACATATAAGTAGACCCATACAGTTCAAACCCGTTTTCTTCAAGGGTCAACTGTACTTGTTTTGGGGACCAAACATGACTGTGTATGTTGTCCTACCGTTTCACACGTGTAGGCTTTTTCTCCAATGAGAAGGAAAGTTTCCCAGCATACTGTGATATCTTCTACAGTACTTAGGACATGGGTAGACACATAAAACATTTAATAAACATCCATTAGTTAAGTAAACACTCCCAAAGTACCAACCAAACCAAAACCTTCTGATGTTTGGTATATGGTACTTTAGATTTTACACATGTACTGCAAAACAACTATGACATTAAACAATGGAGTATTTATTAAACAGCTGAACTAAATCATATATTACAAACATGAACTCTCAGATACTGGGGAAGAGGTATCTCTTGTTTGGGGTGTAGGTTTTCAATCTTTGTTGTTTCTAACTAGGAGAGTGTGAAATAAGATACACGTCATTTGATTTATTCCTGGTTTTATATTCTCACAATACAGCGATATGTTCCAGGCATAAAGTGCTACCTAAGTGTATGATCTGGTCTCAGTCTAAAATGAGGAAGAATGGTCACATTTGCACTGCATGCACCAAGAAAAGCAACAAGAACAAAACACCTTCCAGGGAATGCAAACACCTCCATTTACAGACAACGGATTTCTGGGAAGCAGCCCCCAGGGCGTGCACTACTCAATTCTAAGTGCTAGACTTGGGTGTGTGCGAGAAAAAAGAACGAGAAAGCACACAAGCAAAGAGGGGTGAAGAAGCGGAGGGGCAGGGGTGGGGATCCATGCAGTCGGATCCCCTGTGCTTCTTAGCTGGGTAAACCGCAACAGTAGGCCTGGGGGACGTGACCCTGGCTGCTGAACTCAGCACACCCCCTCAATATGTTCTGGATGTAAACACGTTTCTGTTTCCTACAAAGCAGTGTTATGCTTCTCCAAGAGAGCTAGAAGTATTTGGGAAAATGCCAAAATATGACAGTGGCCATTTAATCTTTGCATTCTTACATTCTGTAACAACTCTACTCTCCTGACTTGAGATAAACCATACCTAAGTCACCGTGAACCAATTTATCCTACTGAAAATTAAACCTCAAGTTCAAGTCCTAAGGATCCCAGGGGTAAAGCAATACAATGTATTCAGTAATCTCCACCCGAAGAGTGTGCCAACTTGGAGCGCGACTCTGATTTGGATTTGTCTTCTTCCAGAGAGAAATTCAACTCCACATGAACTCCAGTGTAAATGAACCCCTGTTGGATACTAAGCTTTAAGGAGAAGTGACAGGATCAAGAGAATTTCCAATTTGTGACTTGAAAAACTACCTAGTACTTACTTTACTTCCTAAGTGAATCTTTATAACCTGGTCCTGAGATGCAGCCCTCCACACACACGCTCCTACCTCAGGGGTCTGTAGGCCTGTGCCACTGCAATGTTGCATCCTAGCCAGCTGGTGCACTGACAAATAGGTCCATTCATTCTCCCTTTTTCTCTTCTATACATATATTTATAAATGGTAAGCACAATATATTCTCTGTTATTCCACATGGTTGGCCAATAAAGACACTGTTTAATAGAGAGGTGCCACACATACCATGCATGATTTTAAAATGAATAGGATTTATCAAAATATATTAACACAAAAGCCATATTATCATAACTTAATCTTTCTTTAATGACTCTGAGAAAACTCCAAGATTTTACAGTGTTTTCTGGTCATCCCTATAGATAACAATAATAAGCTTTGTGGTTGGAATTACTGAGGTCTGGGTTCAAATTCCAGTTCCTAGCAGTTCATTTCGGCAAGTAAATAAATTTCTCTGAGTATCAGCATCTTCTTCTGAAAATAAGGACAGAAGAACCTCCCTGTTAGGGTCACTGTGAAACATGTATACCTCTCATAGCAGGAGACACATGGACAGCAGTGTGGTGTCTACAGAAGAGACTGTGGCTGGGGACAAAGACTCTGGCCTTCAGAGCTCAAAAAAAAAAAAAAAAAATAGAACTTGAGTTTATATCCTAGAAGTGAACTTACTTGCTGTATGTTCACTAGCAAGTCACTTAACTTTTTTTAACTTTAATTTCCTCACTTGTAAAATGAGGATGCTATCTACTCCGGGGTGTTTCCAGAGAGGGCTGACAGAAGAGGCTTTATACAGTAGGGTTGCTATGAAAACTAAACATTCAATGAGTGAACACATGTAAAATGTGGCATTAAGTTCAGTGCCTGACATAAAGGTTCAATAAACTTGTAGCTATCTGTACGAGAATCCAATACAGCTAAATTCAAGCAGGGGGGTGAGGGAGATGGGTACATCCCAAAGACAATGTCTTTGAGAGCTTCTCAACACACTGGTAAGACTTTCTGGCACTATAAATACAATGCATTTTAGCCAGTAGTCCAAATGATGAACTTAAGAGAAATGTCTATATTTGTGGTTCCTAAACTGGGTGCCAGAGCATCCCAACACACTATGACAATCCCACAGAGAAACTGCAGAATTATTTTAAATTTCTGAAGGAAGCAACAAAACTCAAACTCTACTGACACCACTACTACCCTGAAGTAGCTCAGTTTTTATTTTAATTGCACTATATTCCTTTCCATAATGGCGTACCTTTGCCAAGTTGATTTTCTTTTAGTGGTTGCTGTGACAGAAAGCAAGTCTTGGGAAAAAATGGAAATTCAAAAGGAAATGAGAGTGACAGTATCGAATTGGAATTCAAGGTTAGAGAAGTCATGCAGTGCCCCACAGATACATACATCATCTATATGTAATTGTGTGTCTTTTTTTTTTAAGGAACACAGCGAAAGTATTTTTCTTTCAATTTACATGTAATTATTTTTTCAAACAGCCACTAAGTTATTAGGACATAAACACTTATTAAGTTGCTTGGATATACACACTTATCAAACAGAGTACCATAGGTATTCCTTTTGGCCTCACGCACCATGAAAAATTGCTGAGACACCAAAGGCACTGTGAACCGATAAAGTGTAGAAACCTCTGGTCTAGATTACATCCACGCTTTCCTCCTATCACACCTGATTACAGCTTTCTGGAGGTATTCTAAAATAAAAGGAACCTCTATAAAGAATTTTAAACTTTCATCTTGAGCCATATATGTGAAGTTGACTTGAGAAAAATATACATAAATTTTTTTCAACTAGATATATAAAATTTTATCATGAAGAGATTTTTCTGGGGTTCCATGTAAACAAAGTATCACATGATATGTATCACCCTAATCACCCTCGTAAACAAACTTCATTTTAGATCATTTTTTTTTCACGTGTAGTTTCTAAAGAAATCTTTCAGGCTAAACACTGTGCTTCAAAAACCACAGAACTTAGTTTTGTGATAGAGTATTATTCAGAAAGCCCTGCGGTTCTGGCATAATTATTAACAGTGCCTTTCACTCTTAAAAGTACTCCGATGTGGAAGATTAATTTATGGCCACCCTATCTTAAAGAACAATCACATGCTGAAGAAATTAAGATATGATTGTTTATTTGGAACAAAGCAAGAGTGAAAATTGTAAGACTGGATTTTAGTTTTTAAAAAACCCAATAGCAGACACTCAAACGACTAGGCTGGGGGGCTTCCCTGGTGGCGCAGTGGTTGAGAGTCCGGCTGCCGATGCAGGGGACACGGGTTCGTGCCCCGGTCCGGGAAGATCCCACATGCCGTGGAGCGGCTGGGCCCGTGAGCCATGGCCACTAAGCCTGCGTGTCCGGAGCCTGTGCTTCGCAACGGGAGAGGCCACAGCAGTGAGAGGCCTGCGTACCGGAAAAAAAAAAAAGTAAAAAGTAAAAAGACCAGGCTGGGACCAGATGACCCTTAGTATCCTCCTTCTAATCCTGCAGTCCTGTGACTCTGAAGTCACTGGGGGTAAACAGTGAATCAGTACTTCCAGTGGCCAGACCTACTGATGACATCAGGCTCTGCACTTTGCACATTCTACACAGGTTTTTAATAAATTGTTAATAATAATTAATGATTTGTAATAATAATAATCCATAATAATGTCAAGTAATAACTTGGCTTTACTTAAAGGAAATACCCCAAGAAAAGCAATTTATTCTAAATTCTCATTTGTTCAAAGGTTTTTCATATTTCACTTTATTTATCCAATTCACTGCAATTGGATCTTTTCACTAATTCCACCAATCTTTTTTCTTCTAACTCTCCAACTCACCCTCAAGCAAATCCTAATTGTTTTTTCATAGAAAAACACACTTCTTATACACCAACACTTTACTTCCTTCCCAAGAAATTCACTGACTGGAAAGTTTTCATGTTGTCTCCTGTTCTCTAAAAATGAAAGACAAAACGATTTTTTTTTTCTCCTCATCAAACCTCTTATGCCTCAGGGTGAAAAAAAAAAAATCTTTTGACTTAGTAAAATACAGACTTCTAAAGATTTGACTTAGTAAAATACAGACTCCTAAAGAATAAGCATACTCATGTCTGACTGTCCATAACACCCAGGCCAAAAATACTACAAATAATTTCAGCTAAATAGAGGGAAATATCATGAGATATCTTCCCTCCATTTCTGCTGAACTGTGCTTCAAATGTGACAGTATTTCAAGACAAAGTTAATTCACTGGTTTCATTCTTGCTTTTCCCTACAACTTAGTACTTTCCACATTTAAGGCCTAAGATGAAGGTAAATAACAGGGGCATTTCCCTGAATGTCCTCAGTGGTATGAACATGCAGATATGCACATTCCTAGGCCCCAGCCCAGAAGTACTAACTCAGGAGCCCTGGGATCCAAGCCCAGGAATCCACACCGCCTGCAAATCTCTGGGGGAATCCTCATATACATAAGGTTTGAAGATATGATTAAAAAAAAAAAAAGGTGCCTCCGTGCATAACCGAGAGGCTTGATTCAGTACATAGCCCATTTACTCTTTTCTTTTACAGTTTTGAGCATGAATACATTTATATATTTTTTTAACATCTTCAATGGAGTATAACTGCTTCACAATGCTGTGTTAGTTTTCTGTATAACAAAGTGAATCAGCTCTATGTATACATATGTCCCCATATCTCCTCCCTCTTGCGTCTCCCTCCCACCCTCCCTATCCCACCCCTCTAGGTGGTCACAAAGCACCGAGCTGATCTCCCTGTGCTATGCAGCTGCTTCCCACTAGCTATCTATTTTATGTTTGGTAGTGTATATATGTCAATGCCACTCTCTCACTTCGTCCCACTCACCCTTCCTCCTCCCCTGCATTTGTATTTTTAAAAAGCATAAAATAAGAAACAGCTATGAGGGAGACAGACAGGTTTTTAAGAAGTCTCCCTGCATGTGGATAGGAGGAACCAGGGGAAAGGAAGTAAAAATCAGAAATGGACCAACAGCTTCTCACTGTGAAAAATGTACAAACAGATCACCTACCAGAAGCAAGGGTAGAAACTCATTTGTAGAAACTCAGCTTGGCTCTTATTTTAAGGATTTTTCCTTCTATACTATCATACTTTCCCCAAATTTGCAGACCCTTAGTAAAGAACCCCAACAGCTCATTCCTATCTGCAGTTCCCTCCTTATGAGAATCTATGGTCCAGGTAAATAACATTCTTGATAACACACTAAAGTATTTTGCTCCACTAGCTGTCTTCTCAGCACAGCCACCTAACAAACCCCGAAATCTAGACAAACTTGGTTACCAAATCCGCCCACCCAGGTATGTAAGCAGCATTGCTACAGGGTACCACCAACAGGTTAACCTGTTTACTACAGAGTGACAACCACCACTTCTCAATGGCACTCAACACTGCCCATCCAACCGTCCTCATTTCTCTGACCAACTCGCTCTGCATACACACTGCATTAACCCTTTCCAGTCTCTTCAAATCTCTGTCCCCTCTCCTCATTCCCTCGTCAATCTAGCCTCACCTGCTATGCCTCACAAAGGAAATGAATGAATGCCTTTCCACCAAAACTCTCTCTACTTCCCGCTAGGAAATGTACAAACCTACCACACAGCTGTACCCTCCTCTTCCCTCTCCTCACTGTAAATAAAGGAAGTATTTCTTCCTGTCTTTGGAGACCATCCTATCCTGTATTCTTTACTCACAGGGCCATTGTGAAAAATAAAGGTTAGATCCATGCACAACGAGTGGTACATTAAAAATTATTCAGTAAATCGTAATCGTTTTCACTAGTAAGGTTTCCAGTAGAGCTCTGTACAAGTGGGAGCTCCAGGGATGAAACAATCCCATATTCAAATAGCGAG
This sequence comes from Pseudorca crassidens, assembly GCF_039906515.1. Taxonomy (NCBI): domain Eukaryota; kingdom Metazoa; phylum Chordata; class Mammalia; order Artiodactyla; family Delphinidae; genus Pseudorca; species Pseudorca crassidens. The sequence goes on from NC_090301.1 coordinate 77,756,606, forward strand.
AGAGAATCAGGTAAACATGTACTTCAAACAAAATGCTCACTGCTACCACCTTCCTCCAAACCTGGGAAATAACCCAAATATTCATCTCCACGAGAAAAACTTACCTCACAGCTCAGTATGAAAAAGAAAAGGTAAAAAGTTGAGGCACCAATATTTTGTTGTCTTTGCTGATTTTAGAATTCCTCTGGACTACTTTTAAATGGTGGGATACAATAGTGAAAACTAATCCTATACCTTCCTCTCCATACTTGTTATGATACACTCACTTACCAGTTTCTCTTTTGGGAAACCGTAGCTTATGAAATTTAAATGACCTAGAGCATTTGGATCACATTCAAAGTATACACCATACCTTGCTGCCAATATCTAAATCACAGGGTGCACAGGACGTCAATAGAGAAACAGTACAGCGCACACATTCATAAGACCCACACGGCAATCTTCCTTCTAGATGGAGTCTTGATAATTAATCTCTCAAAAAGAAAGAAAGAAAAAGGAAAAAAAAAAAGCTAGACAAATGTATACAGAGTGAAACAGATTATTCAACTTGTTAAAGCCAGAGACACAAATCAGGCTCTTTGCTCATTGCTGTGTAAATATTCCTAAAGCCCTCTCACTCAAAACCCTGGACAGCCTAGGGATTTCACTTCTCAGGCATCAGAGTAAGCTGAGTGGTTCAGGCTGGAGCCTCTGTACTGGCTGCTCACTCAAGGTAACTTGAAAAAATGAACAGAGCCTTGGTTACCGTGTCCATCAACCCACCTGGTGCCCTCAATATCAGCTCAGACTTATGCTTTTAAGTTACAAACCATGTCTTTTAGAAAAACCAGAGGTACATTTTCCAAGCTACCTTTTAGGAAGGTTTCACTGAATGTAGGGAAAAACTACCTTCTTCCCAGACCCCCACCAGTCATTGTATGAAAGCAATTACAATCTTACATCAACAATATAGTAAGGATACAAATCTCAGAAAAAAAATAATAAGTCCTGAGTTAAATAAATTTAGCTTTAAGAAAGCATATTACACCATGAACTTCCATTTAGGAACTACCTACCTACATGGTTTGACTGCAGGGGCACTGCAGACCTAAAGAGGCGTTTTTATCGCCCACAAAACTCTTAAAACTGTGAAATGTTACGAGATGTGGAAGATTTCATGTAAGAAACCAAATTTCTGCCTTCTTGTAAAACTCCGGAAGGCCCTGCGACTCTGGCCTGCCTCGCCGGCGTAGGCTAACGCTGAGTGGCCGGTCCCATGGTCGGGCATTTACTCTCTGGCTTACCAAGGAGCCACCACTCCCTTCTGTCTTAAATCCAGGCAGTGTTACCAATTTAAGGAACCCACCCTACCCCTGCAGAGCTTCTATCCCTGTTTGAAGGCATTGTTAGGGGCCTGAGGTATGGCAGAGGGTACGGGATCTATTTGAAACATTCAGCGGCTATTGATTCTTCAGCAGAACAAACCTCAGGTGTTTTCTGAGGAAAGGTTTTGAGGGAGTATATGGGAAGGTACTCAGGACTAAGTGGAAACAAGGAGGGGAAATACAATAAAGTTTAGCCCCCAAGTCAATTTTGCTGGGAAAACAACAATCTGTTTTCTTTTTTTTTTTTTTTTTTTTTGCGGTACGCGGGCCTCTCACTGTTGTGGCCTCTCCCGTTGCAGAGCACACGCTCTGGACGCGCAGGCTCAGCGGCCATGGCTCACGGGTGCAGCCGCTCCGCGGCATGTGGGATCTTCCCGGACCGGGGCACGAACCTGTGTCCCCTGCATCGGCAGGCGGACTCTCAACCACCAGGGAAGCCCTGTTTTCCTTTTGATAAAAGACGTGTTGTACAAAGAGCATCAGACTGATTTCTTTCAGTTTATTTGAGAGGACAACTTAGTTCTCACTCTCTGGCTCTCTTGGTGGGCCAGAAATAATCCAATGACCGTTATCACAGTTTGTCAATTTTCCTCTGGGTGTTGCCTATAACAACATGTTATCTTCAGAGATTCCCCACCCAAGTGGTCCTGCTCTGAGTTCAGCACTGTCTGATTTACTGTTCTGCTTTCATTAACATCGTGTGAGCTCTAATAACATTAGACATTGCTTCAGAGGTCACAATTCTATCCCAACTGTGCAAAAGAGAAAGCAGCAGTAAAACTCAGATGAATTCTGTAATCAATCCAGAGTTGGGTTTGGGGTAACACAGTACAACTTAATTCTCCAGAAACCAGTATCAAGAGAACCAAAAGCGCCAGATTACCAAAATAACAAAAACAAGAACTTATAACTCAATATGCTGCTAGCTAATACATGCTCACACCAATATGTTCTTCTCAATCACACATTTTCTAGGCTTGTGCCACAGAAGAGAATCTTATTAGAATCACAATCCTGGAGGGCTGATGGCCAAATCTGCCCATCATCCACTGGTAGAAACTCATTCGCACCCAAGCTTCCTCAAATAGACTAGAACCAACTCAGGTTTAAAAGACACACACCTTGAAAGAGCCTGTATTAGGGCCAAAGGGATCTATAACCAAGTCAGGAAATCCTTTCACAAATTAGGTATTCTCAGTTCTCTCCATTCTAGTGATTTCTTTGATGTAGATTTTGGTTATTAACTAATTCACGGTCATGAAAAATTCTAGAGCTGTATTACATAAGGTCCTGGACATCAGGAACCCCAGCACTGCAAACACTCGGCTATCCTCCAAAACAGCAAGTCAAAGCCCTGTAGACCAGGAGGCCAGGCTTCAAAGCAGTCATCTTCAGGATTCCTGACCACTATTTAGAAAATACTATCAGTGCAAATTCTGACCATTCATTTGTTCATTTCATTTTCCTGAACTTCAACAGCTTTTCAGCTGTTGAATTCCAGTGAGCTTGAAGGGACACCCTGAATACTGATCCTCTAGGATCTACACTATCGTCACTAATACTCTCCAATGGGCAGACATTCACTCCCTAATCAGGCTTAATGGGAAACGTAGCTTACCAAGCTCCCGGAGAAGAAAAGTTGTTTATTAACTCTCACTTTTTCTATTTAAAGAATGCCATTGGTTCCTCCCATCCTGCTTAGGTTATAAATAGCCAAAGGTCCCCCTTCCCTCATGCTTATTGCCTTACAGAAAGCCATATATTCACCATTAGGGCCTCTATATTTACAAAGATGCCAAATATCTGCACTAATTAAGTTGATTAAGGAACCATTCCTTCTCTTTCTAAAGTAGGGACCATTTGCCATGTTTTTAATAACACACATAAACGGTAGAGTCTTTGAACTTTCAGGTAAGTTTACCCGTTTGTTTTCAGTACTTTTTTCTTTAATCATCTCCAAAACTCAGTATTCTCAAGATTTTAAAGAAAAAGAGGGGGGGGGGAACACTCCTGCTATAAAAATAGCCATATATTTTACAAAAATTATGCAGAACGAAAAGTCACAAAAACCATGCCAGCAGCAAAACTGAAAACAAAGGATGAAATGCAGATCTGGTAGACTAATGTAATAATGCTGTATGTTGTGTCAACATAGAAACAATACAACTAAAAACAAAAAAGGAGGAAGGGAGAGTAAAAGAGGAAAACAGATTAAGTTCCTTGATTGTTGTACAGGAGATAGGTAAGAGTTAAAGAATACCATTAAAAGCTGACAAACCAGATAATATAATGTTAAATAAGAAACCAGTGGCTGAGGACTTTTTTTTTCTTTTTATAAAACAAAGGCATCCACTAGAACAGAAATTCAGACCTTCCTAAGTACCAAAAATAATCTTTTAATAAATTAAAGAACAAAGACAATACATGTCATAGAGAGGCATAGCAAATATAACAATTCTTTTTTCATAACATCTCATTATATTATGTAAAGTGCATAAGAGTACCTACTGTGTGCTATCTGGTAAGGCAGAAGTCTAAGAGAGTTCCTAAGAAGCCTGCTCTCTGGTGCACATGTCCTGTTATCATTTCCTCCTCTAGAGTGTGAGCAGGAATTAGGAATATGATAGAAGGTCACCTGTGATTAGGTTACATTATATGGCAAAGGTGGAAAGAGGTTATCCTAGGTGGGTCTGATCTAATCAGCCAAGCCCTTAGACTCTACAGTGAGAGAAAAAAAGTAGACAGAAAAATTTTAAGCAGCAGGGACACTCTCCTGTTGGACTTGAAGAGGCCAACAGTATGTGTAGAGAAGGCCATGTGCCAGGGAGTGGTAGGCAGCTTCTAGGAGATGAAGGCTTCGTCTCACGATCACAAGGAAGTGAATTCTGTCAACAACCAGTGAGCCTGGAGGAGGACCCCAGGCCTCAGCTGAGATCATGGCCCTGGCCCACAAGGTGATTCCAGCCTGTTGAGACCCTGAGCAGAGGACCCAGCTAAGATATGTTCAACCCCCTGACCCAGGGAAACTGTGAGATAATAAATTTGTGTGGTTTTCAGCCACTAAGTCTATGGTAATTTTTGTGCAGCAATAGAAAACCAAGAAATATATCACCTTTCACATAAGAAAGAAATAAGGAAATACCTATGTGTCTACTAATTTGTGCAAATATATATATATATATATACAGGAAGGATAAGCTAGGAAGTAACGAGATTATTTACCTATAGAGAAAGGGTGGGAAAGAGGGGGGAAAGAATGGGGGAATGGGAAAGAGGTAGAAGGGATGAGGAGAAAATGACCCTTTCTGAATACACTTTTTATATAATTACAACTCCTAGAACTAAGGCAATATTTCACATAGCCTAACAATAAATAATTAAAACCAACTAGGATTTGGCAGGAATCAAAACAGTAATAAGTGAACCTAACTGTACTACAGATGAATAACAAAAGCCCACCGAAGTGGGTAGAGAAGAAAAGAACTAACCCAGATAACTTTGGAAAACACTAATCTGACTAAATACTCTAATGCTGAAAAAAAAAATTGTCCACAAATATTGTATCCTAGCGAGTAAATTTTTTTCTCCCAGGAATATATGTTAGCATTCTCAAACTACTTTATGTGTAGTTTAGGATTGTACAAATAAGTAAATATACTGTGGCTAATGAAAGCCAGGTTTCTCACTTTCAGAGAAAGGAGTTACAAATAAAGGGGAAAGCTAGAATGAACCCTGTGGTCTATGATACATAGATACACATGTATACGTACACATATATATTTCCTAACTCCATCTGCTGAGAGGGCCTAGAAGTAATGCTGTCTCAAAAGGAATGGACATACCTAGCACCCAGATTTTGGTTTCTATATATTATACCTTTCTCCAATAAAAGGAACTAGAGCTTCTTGGAGAAATGGCTGATCCCAGGGCTGGAGAAGGAAAAATTCAGGATGAGCCTGGAACATCTTAAAGTGTCACAAAGTTAAAAATGGCCCCTAAAAATGATGGGATTATGTCAAAAGGACACAGGAGCTAAACTGAAGGGGCTCCTGATGGCCAAATCGGGAACAATCTGAGCAACACAAAAAAAATGACACTAACAGATTATAACTCATAGAAAAATATCCACAAGTCTGTACTGATATAAATAATTGAATAAATAATGAGGGGAGAAGGAATAGCTCTTCCTCATGGTAGAACTCCAAGTGATAAAGGAAGGAAGGATGATAGAAGTTTAAAAATCACTACTTGGCAAGCACAACAGCAAAAACTGTTTCAGACAAGGAATCAATGGATGCAAAATTAATGAGCAAAAGTAACATAGCTTCAGAACAGCTACCCGTGTCAATCTTTATTTTATTTATTCATTTATTTTTAATTTATTTATTTTTGACTGCATTTGGTCTTCATTGCTGCGCGTGGACTTTCTCTAGTTTCAGCGAGCAGGGGCTACTCTTTGTTGTGGTGCGCAGGCTTCTCGTTGCGGTGGCTTCTCTTGTTGAGGAGCACCAGCTCTAGGCATGTGGGCTCAGTAGTTGTGGCTCTTGGGCTCTAGAAGCACAGGCTCAGTAGTTGTGGCACACGGGCTTAGTTGCTCTGCGGCATGTGGGATCTTCCCGGACCAGGGCTCGAACCCCTGTCCCCTGCATAGGCAGGCGGATTCTTAACCACTGCGCCATCAGGGAAGTCCTCAATCTTTAGTTTAAAATACTAAACAAAGCATCCTGGTCAACTGACATTTGGTATATGCTGCCTACAGGTGTGTTTGTGTATGCACATGTGTGTATTGGGGTGCATGTGTCTGTCCTGTCACTTCACCTAGGAGGTAAAAATTTTTAGGGCATGAACATCTATCTCATCAATCTTCAAAGTCCCTCTGTCTGGTAATGTGATCTTCACAGAGCAGGAACATGATAAAACTACAGGTGATATGTTCCCATTACATCAAAGGAATTGCCTGGAATAACAGTGGTACTCAATGATTCTTTAACCCTGAATGGCTCTCCTGCTGTCTCTTAGTATTGCTTTTAATAAAAGCTTTTCCTAAAAGAACTCTGAACTCCCCTTTACATTAGGAGACTTTGTATATAATGATAAAAGTAGTGGGCAGACAGCACAGCCAAATAAGGTGTTCCAGTGAAGAATTCCCAACTGTTCCATGTATTCCTCAGAACAAATTTTTTCCTTGTTAGTCAAACTGAGCTAAAACAAAAGAGCTGACTTTGTAGGAGTGACTCATGTGTTCCACACACACTATCTACAACACAATAGGTATACAATAAGTATTTGTCAAATATCAATAAATAAAATCTATATGGCCCTGATCATGTGTTTTCAGAGCCAAGAAGCCCAAAGCATACCACGTCACTGTTCTAACAGGCTGATAACCTAGGACTTTCCTTGACAAGAGCCAAGGGACTTGAGAAAGCGCACTTCATAAAACTTTTCACTCTGAATCAAATTTCACTCTGAAATCATCGTGCAATTGTTCGGACAAAAACTCGTTCACCACAATGAGGTTAACATCTTTAAAACAACTGTTGCTTAAACCCAAATGATAATTCTCAGGTCAAATTAGTATCCTTTCTCTCTAGAAGGAGAGAAGCTAGCAGCAATTTAAGAAGTTTTTGTTTAATACCACGAGTTTCTGAAGCCAAATGTAAACACTACTGAAACATGAGAAATGCAATTACACATCAGATCCGAAAACACTGCAGCATTATTATCATGGTGGTAGTTTCCCTATCAATTTGGCTCCCATCTCACTTTGTGTAGTTTATGATCCTTATTTTACCCTCAGGCTCCTTCTGTATTTGATTGCTTTTTATCAGCTTTGTCTCGTTTCTAAAAACACACGTTATTTGGGGTCAGATCTTGACAGTGAACTAGGAAGTACAGCAACACAGAGGTCAATGGCCCTTTATAATTTTGGTCCAACAAAACACCCTACAAAAGGAAAAGCTCACGGCTTCCTGAAGATGGCCCCCTTCCTCCTGTGTCACACTGGCTGGCCCTTGTTTATCTATCATTCGTTTCCCAGCGGCCTCAGTCTGACTTACCCAGTGCTGCATCTGTTCCTGCGGTAGATGGTTAAAAGAATTCACCAGGAACTTCAGCTAGCTTTCTTTTCTTATAAATCAACAATGTGTATTCTCTTTTGTTTTTAACCAAGCCTGTGTCCTCACCAAGCAGGCAACCTGTGTAAGCCAAATGATTTGGTAATACCTGAAATGGGTATTTATGATTTTCTAAGAAAAACTTCAAGATTCTGACTGCCAGCTATCTTACACGCCCAAATTAGAAGTGACTGAGACCATGCATTTTATCAGCACCTTAGTTTCTTTTCTTTCCCCAGTACACATTCTTCTAGAAAGGACAGCTGAGTTTTAAAAGACTCTGCTATCTTTCCTTATAAAGAACATTTTCAGAATTCTCAGGCATTATGTAAAAGGGGAAAAAGATATTAAATTGGAAGCCTATCAAATGCTCAATTTAAAATGAGGACAAGTTCAGTGAGAAAATAGTTCCAACTCTCAACTTCCTCTTTCTCCAGAACACTTTCCATAATTGCACAACAATCTCAGCCTTCTTGAAATTCTTGTAGCTCTTAGAGGCTGCACCATACCATCTATAACCTATTCTTACAAAGCCTATTTTAATCATTAATTGCTTCTAATCATCTAATCACTACTTCACAATGTACTTCTTGTTAATCTAACAAGATTACACATTCTTTAAAGCTAGGAAATAGACATCGACTCTGCTACCCATGATTATGGCTGCTATCAAATTGGGCAGTAGTAGGTACAGAGTTCTTGTTGACTCTGTTTTCATGAAAACTGTTAGAGAGGCAATGAAATAATCTTGCACAACAATGTGATAGGGAAGAAAAAAAATAGAACAGTCACTAACATCTCCGCTATTTTCTTTTTACCACCAACCCATGAAAACTGCTTCTTGGTTAAAACTTTTTTTTTTTTTTTTTTTTTGCAGTACGCGGGCCTCTCCGGTTGCAGAGCACAGGCTCCGGACGCGCAGGCTCAGCGGCCATGACTCACGGGCCCAGCTGCTCCGCAGCATGTGGGATCCTCCCGGACCGGGGCACGAACCTGTGTCCCCTGCATGGGCAGGCGGACTCTCAACCACTGTGCCACCAGGGAAGCCCAAAACAAATTTTAATTAGGAAGTTCAATAAAGTAAAGGAACAATATCTGATTTGTTTAGGTCCTGAGAAAAATTTAGTGTCAGTAGGAACAAGGGATGATTAACACCCCAAAAATGCTAAGACCCCAGATCTTTTAAAATACTAGTTTCTTGTCTGATTCAAAGCTAATTAAGACAACACAATTATGGAAAAGGGTGAAAGATAAGGGGAAGAGGATTTTCCTGGTTCCACTCTGTACTTGAGCATCCCACTTACAAAGCATTAGATTAAAATGGATGAAAAAATTGGTCATTTCAAAGCACTTAAACTAAAATTGTTCTCCAGCTGATAAAAGCCAGAACTGTAAAGACAACAGAGCATATCTATTACTGAGATGACAAAGCCAAAAATATTGAACTAATTTCCTTGCTAAAAAGCATTACTGAAATATTTCTGATACTCTATTTTAGCAAGTGATCTTAAAAAAATCTTCCCTGAAATGAAGTTCCTGTTTTTATAGGCTGACCATGAGCTTCGATTTAATCTATCCCAGTTGCTTTTGAAGGTAGAGATTATTCTAACAAGAAATTACTTAAAGCAAGGAAAGTGTTCTGAGGGCAGAATGAAGAGATGTGTTACACAATGACCATGACTTAAATAGGCAGGACCATCCCTAAACCAGAATTTATTAAACTACTGATCCCCAAAACCCCTTCAATAGGAACAGTGTTAAGTCCCTATTCCATTAAAAAAAAAACACACAATGGCTTGCTTTTCATGATACATAAGTTATTAAGTAGACATATGTACTTTAGATCAGTATCATTCTGTTGTATTACAGAATTCATTTTTAAAACCACTCTTAATAGTCATTATGAAGATAAAATACTTCAAGGAAAGGCGGTAAACAAAGCAAAATTTGAGATGAGCAGGTGAGATTTACGAGACTGGAATTTCTTGTGGCCCATGTGCCTTAACTCTGGTGAATGATCAAGAGGACAAGAGCTTTCAATTCACACCCACTGTCCTTTCCCAAAACTGAATCAGGATAGAAAACAACAGCATCCTGGCAGGCCAGCAGCCACTCAGCTGATGCAAAATGTTTTTCCGGCCTAAGCAGTAATCCCAGTGCCCCTACTCACCCCACCCCGGCCCCCTGACCCCTGAATAACTGTGTAGCAAATTCTGTCTCCAGTTTATACTTGAGCAGAAAAGGGAGCTCATAAATCCAGGGAACTTCCTCCTTAAATCAGGACAGCTTCTTTGCCAGATGCTCGTTTTTACTGGCTTTTTTTCACAATAAAATGGGGGGGATGGAGGTGGGGAGGAGATGAGAACACAATCACTGTACAAGTGATTTCCAAGAGAGAGCAGGAGGCAAGCACAAATATCACCAAACCTCCCTGGGCTCCCCCAAGCAGTACAATAGAGCGACACAGTGAGCTCCAGAAACAGCAGCATTATTTGAAGCAAATGGCAAGCAAGATGGAAGGAATAAAAATAATGTAATGCATTTATGATGATTTTTCCATTTTTGGACACAGCCAGATATTACTTGGCCAGCTAAGTAACACATTTGCCTTTCCATCCCCACCCATCAGTAATTTTTTTTTTAATCTGATGTTCTGTTCACACACTGGTCCATCAACAACTTGATTGGAGCCTGATGATTTTCCTTTTGCTTATTTATTTTCAAGCCTAGGAATTGTCTCCTGAAAATAGTTTTCTCCAATGTGGAAGGCAAGGCCGAATGTGATTCCCAAGTGTAGGCTGTGGCTCATCACCACGGCATGGAATCAACAGGTTTTCTAAGATACACACACACACACACACACACACACACACAATCTGGACCACAGAAGCTGAAGAGACGCATCTGTGGCCTGTGCATGTATCAGAGCCCTTACACTCTTAGCTCAAAAACAGGTCAGCTCAGAGGCCAAAGATTTCCAGGAAAGTTTATGTTCAAGTACATCATAAACTATGGTAGTAAAGTCCTCACAGAATCTGCCTGAGCAGGGTGGTAGTAAGTTTTTAATTTTCAAAGAAAAAACGGAACATAAACACCACAGACCTGCATTTTATTGTCCCTTATCCCCCCAACCCCTAACCCCCTCCTTGCCCTGACCACTTGTTTAACTCATTCCCTTCTGATGCTTTATGTTTAATTCCATCGCACCCATTACTCCCCCGCTTCCTTTTTTGTAAGTTTCCTCATCACCTCTGTCACAGCAAAATTAACAACTTCAGACATTTTTAGTACAAGTTTTATATCTACCCCACTAACAGGCAAAACTAGAGATACGGCATCTGGTTTTCTAAATTAGGGAGATCTAAAAGGGTCTATCACACATTCTCCTCACTTATCCATAAGTAGCAACAAGATGCTAATTTAAAACCCATTCTATTCGTTGTGGTTTATCACTAAAACACAGGAAATGTTTTTATATCCCATAGTGGTAAAATTTTCAGTTCCTATGACTAAAACTCTCAGTATTTTTTTTTTTTTTTTTTTTTGCGGTACGCGGGCCTCTCTCTGTTGTGGCCTCTCCCGTTGCGGAGCACAGGCTCCGGACGCGCAGGCTCAGCGGCCATGGCTCACGGGCCCAGCCGCTCCGCGGCATGTGGGATCTTCCCAGACCGGGGCACGAACCCGTGTCCCCTGCATCGGCAGGCGGACTCTCAACCACTGCGCCACCAGGGAAGCCCTCTCAGTATATTCTGACTGACAAGATTTTTTATTAAAACGATCGATCATGCAAACTTTTCTGACAATAGAATCTTTGGCAGGTCATCTTCACAACATCATCTCTCTCCTAAGCTCAAGATGCAAACTACGCATTTTTTAGAAACTTGTTCAAGTTTAAAATGTTCACTGTAATCCATGAAATAACCTCAGTGCATAGGGGTAAGAAGTTTAGTTTCCACTTCCCACACCCACCTCCTCAAAGGAGATCGTGTGGCAGGCATCCTTCCCCAAATCCTCTGCTCCACCCTGACAAGCATTATGGTTGATACACAGGAAGCACAGAGGATCCACAGCTATCCTGTTTGCTCTGGGGTCAGTCAGCTGTTGCGTTCATCTTGGTTCTTCTTCCATGCTGTTCATTTTCCTTAAACGTCACATCCCTTTTGGTACAGGCAGCCGAGGGAGGGCTTCCTCCACAGTAGCGTAAGGCATTTCTACAGCTGGCCCCTCCCTACAAGGGGGAGGCTGAAAAACAGACTCTTCTAGAGTGGCACTTAGAAGGCATGAAGCAGAGGACAGACAAGCTGGGGCCCCAGAACTGCCAAATAAGGCAGGCCTAACTGCAGGTGCAGTATCTCCTTCCTTTGGGGACGCTGCCTTTCTTTTTCCCTTTCTATCTGTTTTGACAGCCAGGAATTATTTTGCTGCTGCTGTTCCTTTCCCTTCAATTCTTCCCCACTACAAGAAAAACACCTGCTATGCCTGCTCCCCTCCCCCTAAGAGTTTCTTTCAGTTGGAGAGATCTTCTTATGCTTTTGGCCTGAGAGCAAGTATCAAACAACAACTCCTTACTGAGCAGGGGGGCAAGTGCCCCCCAGATTCTACCATTCTCCATCCCAGTCTCTGACCACTCCACTCCCTCCCCGTGCACCCTGAACTCACACACTGTTTGGGGTTTGACAAGAAACTGCTTCCTGTTTCTCCAACGGCCTCCTCTTCTCTTTATGGGAAGGAATATCATGAGTGTTCTTTGACCCCAGCTGCCAACTATTTTCCAGAAATTCCTCAGTATTTCTTGCCCTCTAAGGATTCCTTTCCTATTTCTTATGGATTTATTCCTTTTGTGTTGTTCAACGGGAAGAAGAGAGAGAACCCACGTAAGTGGATGCATTGTAAATCCATCCACCCTCTAGAGAGTTCCACAATACCCACAGTCCCCCACCTCATTCTCCAACTGACACCAAAACCTTGTGCGAAGATCCTGCAGATCGTTTCAAGCCAATCTAATTTAACTCATAGGCATTAATCTGGCTACTAGGTTTAGAGATAAATTATATAGACTACAAGAAAGTACTACGATTAAAAATATATATGCACGTTGGACTTCCCTGGTGGTCCCATGGGTAACACTCTGTGCTTCTAATGCAGGGGGCCTGGGTTCGATCCCTGGTCAGGGAACTAGATCCCACATGCATGCCACAACTAAGAGTCCGCATGCCGCAACTGAGAGTCCACATGCCGCAACTAAGAGTCCACATGCCGCAACTAAGACCAGGCACAGCCAAAATAAATGAATAAATTTTTTTAAAAGATTGTTAAAAAAATATATATATGCATATATATGCATATGTGTGTATATGTATATGTGTATATATGTGTGTGCATGTGTATATATATAAATATAAATGCATTCTGGATCCAAAGTAGATATGCAATGAGCAAATTCTTTGAGTGTTATCTTAGTATCACTCATTTTTCTTGTATGACCAGCATCTGTCTTGGAAAAATAGCACTTTTGATTGAGCAAGTGTTGCTGGTGTGACCAACGCTTCAGTGCCAACAATATAACTTGGCTCAAGCAACTAAAAAGCTTATTTGCTGACCTGCTAGCTCTATGGGTTCCACCAATAGCCTGGCCTTTCTCTTGCCCCAGTTGCAAATAATAAGATGATTACCACCCACAGGCAAGTTCTTTTAAAAAGACCTGACAGACATAGACTGCTTCATCTTGAAAGTGTGAAATTTAACATCTATAAATCACAAACCCCAACAAGACCCAGCATATGGTCCATTCATTTCACAGTACTAAAATAAAACACTTTTGCAGACATGTAAAAAATAAATTTCTAAAAGAAATGATTCACCTAAAAGTGTTTTTATTATGTTTCAAACACACATACGTATAGAGAATTTAATGCATTCCCCATGAACCCTGACTAACCACTTGTCAAATCCTAACCTTTACTACATCTTCTTCAGATTTTTCTCAGTTACGTTTTAAAGATTATTTTTGATAGTTACAGTATGACTAGATCAAGAACTAAGGGGAGAAGTCATTAGAAAAGGACTCCATTTTTATATAAACCAAAATCTAGAATATAAACTATTACTCTTAGCTTACTTCCTAATATTCTTAGCTCTCACTCATTATCAACAGATGATGTAAACTCTATCTTTATCTGAAGACATTCAACTCAATGACATACTTGAAAATCAGTATTAGATTTTAGATGAAATTAAAGCAATCCTTTCACCTAAGTTCCCTACCTATCTCCAGGAAAAATTTCTATGTTCTTAAATATCTGTAACTTACGATTAATGAAAATGGCAGTACTTTAACTTTGGGAATTAAATTTCTTTTTAAGTGCAAAAGAAAAAAGCAGGCAAGTTTAACGATATTTCAAACAAGGAAATCAGAACTGCTATGACCACAAAGTCCCTCAGGGACAAGTTTCCCTTGCTTTCAGAAAATAAGATTTAGGCAAAGGTTATCAGAGGTTGATACATTTATGCTCTGACATCATTACTGACATTAAAACTCCCTAACATGGTATATAAAGAGCACTGAGCAGGGGCCTGCTAAATAGCTGGATGCATTTATTGTCTGGATTATACAGAAGAGCTACTCAACAGCCTATTAAAGCAAATACAACTTGACCGACTAACACTGAAGAAAAATCAATACCTTAAGCAGTTTATTTATTTAACATCTTTATTAGAGTATAATTGCTTTACAATGTTGTGTTAGTTTCTGCTGTATAACAAACTGAATCAGCTATATGCATATGTATATCCCCATATCGCCCCCCCCAAGTCTCCCTCAGACCCTCCCTATCCCACCCCTCTAGGTGGTCACAAAGCACCGAGCTGACCTCCCTGTGCTATGAGGCTGCTTCCCACTAGCTAGCTATTTTACATTTGGTAGCGTATATATGTCATTGCTACTCTCTCACTTCATCCCAGCTTACCCTTCCCCCTTCCCGTGTCCTCAAGTCCATTCTCTACGCCTGTGTCTTTATTCCTGTCCTGCCCCTAGGTTCATCAGAACCATTTTTTTTTAGATTCCATATATATGTGTTAGCATATGGTATTTTTCTCTTTCTGACTTACTTCACTCTGTATGACAGACTCTAGGTCCATCTACCTCACTACAAATAACTCAATTTCGTTCTTTTTATGGCTGAGTAATATTCCATTGCATATATGTGCCACTTTTTTTTAACATCTTTATTGGAGTATCATTGCTTTATAACGGTGTGTTAGTTTCTGCTGTATAACAAAGGGAATCAGCTATACATAAACATATATCCCCATATCTCCTCCCTCTGGAATCTCCCTCCCACCCTCCCTATCCCACACCTCTAGGTGGACACAAAGCACAGAGCTGATCTCCCTGTGTTATGTGGCTGCTTCCCACTAGCTATCTATTTTACATTTGGCAGTGTATATATGTCCATGCCACTCTCTCACTTCATCCCAGCTTACCCTTACCCCTCCCTGTGTCCTCAAGTCCATTCTCTACGTCTGCATCTTTATTCCTGTCCTGCCCCTAGGTTCTTGAGAACCATTCATTCAATCATTCATTTATTTAAGATTCCATATATGTGTTAGCATATGGTATTTGTTTTTCTCTTTCTGACTTATTTCACTCTGTATGACAGTCTCTAGGTCCATCCACCTCATTACAAATAATTTTGTTTCTTTTTATGGCTGAGTAATATTCTATTGTATATATGTACCACATCTTCTTTATCCATTCATTTGTTGATGGACGCTTAGGTTGCTTCCATGTCCTGGCTATTGTAAACAGTGCTGCAAGAACATTGTGGTCCATGACTCTTTTTGAATTATGGTTTTCTCAGGGTACATGCCCAGTAGTGGGATTGCTGGGTTGTATGGTAGTTCTATTTTTAGTTTAAGGAACCTCCATACTGTTCTCCATAGTGGCTGTATCAATTTACATTCCCACCAACAGTGCAAGAGGGTTCCCTTTTCTCCACACCATCGCCAGCATTTACTGTTTGTAGACTTTTTGATGAGGCCATTCTGACTGGTGTGAGGTGATGCCTCATTGTAGTTTTGATTTGCATTTCTCTAATGATTAGTGATGTTGAGCATTCTTTCATGTGTTTGTTGGCAATCTGTATATCTTCTGTGGAGAAATGTCTATTTAGGTCTTCTGCCCATTTTTGGATTGGGTTGTTTGTTTTTTTGATATTGAGCTGCATGAGCTGCTTGTATATTTTGGAGATTAATCTTTGTCAGTTGCTTCATTTGCAAATATTTTCTCCCATTCTGAGGGTTGTCTTTTCGTCTTGTTTATGGTTTTCTTTGCTCTCAAAAGCTTTTCAGTATCATTAGGTCCCATTTGTTTATTTTTGTTTTTATTTCCATTTCTCTAGGAGGTGGGTCAAAAAGGATCTTGCTGTGATTCATAACATAGAGTGTTCTGCCTATGTGTTCCTCTAAGAGTGTTTTCCTTTTACAGTGTCTGGCCTTACATTTAGGTCTTTAATCCATTTTGAGTTTATTTTTGTGTATGCTGTTAGGGAGTGTTCTAATTTCATTCTTTTACATGTAGCTGTCCAGTTTTCCCAGCACCACTTACTGAAGAGGCTGTCTTTTCTCCACTGTATATTCTCGCCTCCTTGCAAAGACAAGGTGACCATATGTGCGTGGGTTTATCTCTGGGCTTTCTATCCTGTTCCATTGATCTATATTTCTGTTTTCGTGCCAGTACCATACTGTCTTGATTACTGTAGCTGTGTAGTATAGTCTGAAGTCAGGGATTCTGATTCCTCCAGCTCCGTTTTTCTTTCTCAAGATTGCTTTGGCTATTCGGGGTCTTTTGTGTTTCCATACAAATTGTGAAATTATTTGTTCTAGTTCTGTGAAAAATGCCATTGATAGTTTGATAGGGATTGCACTGAATCTGTAGATTGCTTTGGGTAGTAGAGTCATTTTCACAATGTTGACCCTTCCAATCCAAGAACATGGTATATCTCTCCATCTGTTTTGTATCATCTTTTATTTCTTTCATCAGTATCTTATAGTTTTCTGCATACAGGTCTTTTGTCTCCTTAGGTAGGTTTATTCTTAGGTATTTTATTCTTTTTGTTTAAGCAGTTTATTGACAACTCATTTCTGTTATTATATTTTGCTAGAATATCTGTAAACCCTCAAACAACAGGATTACATAAATAACTAGGCCTACTGATGCTGGGTGTGGTCAGATAGCTTTTTCATTTAGAACCTAAGATACAAGAAAGCAAAACAACACAAAAAGGGATTTATTACCACCCAAAACAAACTTACAGAACTCAGGAGCCACACCCTGTACCTCTTCAACCTCTGTAGAAAATAAAGCCTGAACATTAAGACTCGTAACTCATAAGGATGTTCCAAAAACTAACTCAAAGAAACCATTTTCAAAGTCTTGACGTCTGAATTCCAAAAGCCAAAGAAAGTAAGTTAATAGTAAGGACTGAGAAAAGATAAAGTGTTTAACCTTCAATTCAAGAGAAAATTCAATTAACCAGAAACTGCCCTTTCTCCAAGTAGTTGCAACTAATTGAGGTTTTATTGTATAGCACAGTTCATAATAACCAAGAGATGATTTCTGAGTTAAAACACTTAGAGCCCAGTGCCCACCTCTCTATTACCCAGCCCCAGCTATGTAAAGAGAGCATCAAATATTGTTAAGAACATAAAAAGTTCTCCTTTAATAAAGAGTGGCAGGAAACTCGAGTCTTGTGACACACACAAGCATACAGTGTGGCAGGGAACATCCTGTAAATTAGATTAATTTTACAGCAATTTGCTGATTCCAGAAGGGGAGCAAATACTAAACAGCTGAAAGGTGATCACACAGGCAGACCTGACACAGGTCAAGCAGGACAGCAATCCACTTGAGCTGGGCTCCTGGTAACCATGGGGCCAGCATGACCCATTGCTACCCCTGTATCTTAGATTTCAAGATATCTATGCCTTTTCCATGAAATCAAGCAATTATTCCTAAAGATGAGAAGTGTACCAATTACACAATAAATTCCTACCTTTATATACTCTTTCAAAAGTTGCATGTTCCTCCCATGTCCCTGCACAGCCTGAGGTGTAGTTTAACAAGCAAATAAATATGTTTGTAAAGCTTTCTCTTGGCAGTGAATTCACTAAGCTTCCTCTCAAACTGTTCTTTCCCTGTAGGATGGGGGTGGGGTAGTCTCTTGCTTAAGACAGTGAGGCAAATGCAGCCTCTCCCTGCATCCCCCAAGCCCCCTCCTCCCCACATCCCAACCAGAAAACAATATCCTTATTCACAGACTCACTGGATTTCCCCTTAATGGAATACTCTTACCACACTTAAGTTAAATATGCTTGGGGTTTTGGGGGGGTTTTTTTACATTTATAAAGTTATTTGTATGGAGGAAGTATTTTCAGTTTTCAAACAACCATCAGACAAATTTTCAAATGCACACACACATACACTCTCACTTTTAAGTTGAAAACTACCCATTTCAGAATATTTTAAATTCTAGAATAATTTTACTTTAAAAATAACCAACAGCAAACATCAAATACCTATTCTTCTACCACTGGTGAGCGACCCTGAACATGAGAATTTCTCATGTCCAGAAGCTACCAGGAAAACCGAAAGACACTCTTCCACAACTGGCTTTTTTTTTTTTTTTTTCCAAGACAGGAAGCATTAATGCACCAGAGACTCCCAATTCCCTAAGAACATCTTGTTTTCCTTCAGTTAAGCAAATCTCTTCTGCATCACTGCTTACAGCCTGAACCCTAAAGCCATTGATCTCTCTTTTTAATTAGGCTTGTTCATTGAGAAAACAGCAACACGGACTTTCAAAATTACATGAGCAAGAAAAACGTACTGGGTGCCAAGACCCAGGACTGAAGCAAATATTTAAAGTCATTTTGTAAATGTCGGGTATCTGATGGAAAAACTGAGAAATTCTGGACCTGCACACCAGTGGCACTGTTAAAATTCAGCATGTGAGGGGGGAAGGAGGCCAAAATAAACCACATGTGAAGTGACTGGAGCCATTACATTAGAAATTGCTTACCCGGGAGCTTCTGGCAATAGTTTGATTCAAAACAAGTGCCCAGTGTAGGGGATCCATTATCTGGCCCCAACTCTGCGGATACATTAAGCACCAGTGACGAACACCTGCACCCTTTACAAATATATCATAAGCGTCTGGCTCATGCAAACTGCATCTTCCTTACACAAAGACGGAAGCCTGGATCATGGGTAGTTTTTTCCCCCTCTGCAAGGAAAAGAGTCTGTGTATGCATTTCTCAAGAGTCACCAAATTTTTGTAGCTATTAGCTATTAGCTACAAAAATAGCTTCAAGAGATGAACAATCCCTATAGTAAGGAGTCTAGAAACACATGTGTACAGTTACAGTGCTGGAGCCTTGGCAAGCCCTCTGCTAGTAAAGGAGAGTTGGAGAGCGTGGACACAGTAATGAGCTATTAAGTGCAAATAACGTCAAAGCGGAATCCTTCCCTGGGGCTCGGCGTCAGGGAGGGAGGGCACAATAGACACAACAGAGGACAGCAGTCTAACTGGCCATCTGCTGTTCAGCTCCTGATGACAACTCCTAAGGAGTTGTCCGTCCCTGGGAAGAGTTCTGAGCTTCCAAGCCTAGGCTTAGGAAGTCTGCCATGCATGTCATGTACCAAGTTCAGGGACAGAATCCAATTGTAGTTAGCTGAACTGGGTTGAAAACCTCTTGAACCCACAAGCAAAAACTAGTAGAACTGTCACTTTTTTTTTTTTAACTTGTCTGTAGTTCCAGTTATGGAAATAGCTGATTCTAATTTTAACCAGCACCTACTACTGTTTCAGCACATTCCTCTGGTTAAAGGCAACGATGACTTTCCAGTCAGTGACTACAATGACACAGACATGAACTTGGAGAATTATGCTTACAGTTTTCAGCCACACCAAGATGTTATTTTAAGTATTTCTTTTTAAAGTTAATGTATCATGAGGAAACGTTGTCTGATCTTTATGGAATTCCTACTGCTATAGGATTATACCATAAGATTTATATTTAATAGCCTCATATACTCAAATACAGCTGATACACAAAAATTTTGCATCCCTTGGCAGGAAGAGATGGATTTTTCTTTTTTCTTTCTTTTTTTCAAATAGAATAAACGATTCGTACCTTCAGTGAGCCTGTAACCACGGAGAGATATGCTTCTGACTCACGAAACAGAAGACCACATGAGAGAACTCACAAAACAAGGCCTAGAGAAAGACAGCTGATTCTTTTTCTTAATAATTCATCAGTGACCTCAGTCTACCTGATGTTTTATAAGACTATAAAAGACTAATAACTGGAACAGTACCAGGAAGAGGTTGCAGCGGCAGCCAACATTTATAGACTGCCAGACACTTTCAAAGGCTTTGAAACATATCATTTAATTGTCACTACTACTCTATGAAATAGGTAAGTACAATTACCCCATTTTTGTAGGTGAAGAAAATAAGGCTTAGAGAAGTTTAAAGAAAAAACAAACTATCTAAGTCACTCAGCAATTAAGTGGAAAAGCCAGAATTCAAATCCAAACTGTCTAGGTTGAGAATCTATACTCCTCATCACATGGTCTTATATGCAAAACCCATCGAATCCAGTCTTACAAAAATGATCATACACATTTCTCCAGAGATGACATACAGATGGCCAATAGGCACATGAAAAGATGCTGAACATTACAAATTATTAGAGAAATGCAAATCAAAACTACAATGAGAGGGCTTCCCTGGTGGCGCAGCGGTTGAGAGTCCGCCTGCCGATGCAGGGGACATGGGTTCGTGCCCCGGTCCAGGAAGATCCCACATGCCACGGAGTGTCTGGGCCTGTGAGCCATGGCCGCTGAGCCTGCGCGTCCAGAGCCTGTGCTCCACAATGGGAGAGGCCACAGCAGTGAGAGGCCCGTGTACCGCAAAAAAAAAAAAACTACAATGAGGTATCACCTCACACGAGTCAGAATGGCCATCATTAAGAAGTCTACAAATAAATGCTAGAGAGGGTGTGGAGAAAAGGGCATCTTCCTACATAGTTGGTGGGAATGTAAACTGGTGCAGCCACTATGGAGAACAGTATGGAGGTTCCTCAAAAAACCAAAAATTGAGTTGCCATGTGATCCAGCAATCCCACTCCTGGGCATATATCTGGACAAAACTATAATTTGGAAAGATACATACACCCCTATGTTCATAGGAGCACTATACACAATAGCCAAGACATGGGAACAACCTACATGTCCATCGACAGATGAATGGATAAAGATGTGGTGTGTGTGTGTGTGTGTATATATATATATATATATATATATATATATATATATATATACAACAGAATACTATTCAGCCATAAAAAAAGAATGAAATAATGCCATTTGCAGCAACATGGACGGACCTAGAGATTATCATACTAACTGAAGTAAGTCTAAAAGAAAGACAAATATCACATGATATCACTTCTGTGTGGAATCTAAAATATAACACAAATGAACTTATCTATGAAACAGAAACAGACTCACAGACATAGAGGACAGACTTGGGGTTACGGGGGGTGGTTGCTAAGGGATGGACTGGGAGTTTAGGGTCAGCAGGTGCCAACTATTACATACAGGATGAATAAACAACAAGGTCCTACTGCATAGCACAGGGAACTATATTCAATATCCTATGATAAACTACAATGGAAAAGAATTTTAAAAGAATGTATATATGTATAACTGAATCACTTTGCTATACAGCAGAAATTAACACAACATTGTACATCAACTATACTTCAATTTTAAACAATTTTTTAAAACAAAATCAACATTTTTTAAAGCTATAAAGAGAAAAAATATGATCATAAACTTCCCCCCAGGCTGATGAGCGTCAGAGAAGAGCAAGAATGACTAAGACTCGGTGCGTCACATTATCACTAATTACTGTATAGTATGAGTCCTGCTACTTGTGGAATATGCTGCTTCAGATACGAATGGAAAGGAATCCATGTACATGCAGTTAGGCTGTAACCAGAAGACAAATATTAACTGGAGGAAAAAAAATCCTATCCTCTTCTAAAAAAGATTTATACGGTAAAAGAAAATACACAGTTCCAGTTCTGTGGATTTAAGTATTACAAAAAAAAAAAAAGGCACACATGCTAAGGCTTTGTATTTCTTCCTTTCAAAGCTTAGTATTCATTTAGGTATTTGAGACTTCTACAGTGACCTGTCATTGACTGTTTACATAAGCATCTGGCAGAGAAAGGTAAGATGCTGCCTCCTGGGTCCTTAACAAGGCTCTACTGTGCTCAGTGTAACTGAGGTCACCTGAGCAAATCCACTGGGCTCCTCTCCATGGTGAAGGAAAGTTCACAATTGAAATCAGTTTGTGTAAAGTTGGCTGAGGCAGTGTGAGTTAAACAACAAGGTCCTACGTATAGGACCCAAATGGATTACCATTTGGGAATTGCCCAAAGGGCGGAAAGGAGTCATAAAGGAAGGCAGTGATCCCCCAGACTAGTACTAAGGCTTTATTTATGCAACTAATTTTCCTCCGTCAGTCTACCAAGAATGGTCCAAAAGCAGTAGATTGAAAACAGGATATAAATAAAACTGGTTCGACATGATGCTAATTCCCTAGAAGATCTGACAATATCAGATTGATCTGAACAACAGAGACGACCTAACTGGACAATCCTAGATGTAAAACAGATATCTAACCTGAATTGCTTAGTTTACATAATACAGTTTGCAGGAAGGCTGTATCTATGTCAGTGGTTGTCAACTCTGACTACAAGTTAGAATCACCTGAGAAGTTTTATTAAAAAATATCAATGCCTGGTCCCTGCCCTAGCAATTAAATCAGAATCTCTAGGGAAGGAGCCTGACCATCACTGTATTTTTACAGCTCCCCACTTGTAACTCATATGAAACCAGGGTAGAGAAGTACTATTAAAAAGGCCAATATCTTGCTTTTTGGCTGTTGACAGTGCTACATTAGTCAGAGGCATGAGCAAGTTAATCTTACGAAAGGAAATGGATGATTATGAAGGGGGGAGTGTCAAAATTTGGTCAGTTAAATATCAATATTTTAAGAAAACATAGCACAAACTGGCTTTTTTCAATTAAATTACCTACTGGGGGATCTAAATCTCTTGAGTAAACTGGGTAAGCAGGCAGATAAATGCAGACAGAGGTATTTTATCTAGAACTGCTCTCGCTGAAAAGAAGGTTTTAAAATCATAAACCTAAACTTTTTATACAGGTAGTGTTTTCTTTAGAGAGCAATAAAAGAGTACATACAATAAATTTATTTAAACACCCACACAGAGTCAGACTGGCTATGCAGAAACACATACATACGCTTAAAACGTGCCAACAGATACAGGAGATGTTCCTGGGTATACATGTATGTATTTTACAAAATTTGATGAATGTGTACAGACTTTGAAACTGTGCCTAACACTAAAGTCAAAATTTTGTTTCTACTATGCTCAAAAATGAGTCATCCAGGAGGAAAACACTAGGCTCCTATTCATAGACCCTCTGGAGGTCTCCCTGCAGAAGTGAACAGTACACTCAAGTCTGGCAATATTTTAACTGCATACATCTGGTTTTGCTGTATGGAGTATTCTTGAAAATGCCTACTATCACGAATCCTAGGTCACTGCACAGACCAATTAGCCCTTGGTAGATGGTCAACATTCCCAAAGTTATTTCTGATATAGAAATTATCTAAGTAAACCATCTTGGGTGCAACTCCTAGTTCTAAGTCAGACAAAAGAAGAGTAAGAATGTTATTCAATTTGTGAGTTGTGGTAGTCAGATTAGATCTGCTAGGCCAACAGGTAGTTGTAGTCTGATGCATCCTCAAGATGTGAGTCTGTCTGCTCAGGGTCAGCTACACCACCTGGCTTGATTCATTGTGGGATCCAGGCTGAAGAGGCAGTAGCTAGCTGGAGCATATTTTTCTCATGACAATCATAGGAGCACAATAGCCCAATGACACTTAAGGCATCTGCTTGCATCATATTCATTTATATTCCATTGGCCAAATAGGTTACAGTCCAAGCCCAACATCATTGGAGCAGGAAAAATACTCTTATGCAATGTAAGTCACCTAGCAGAGGAGAGAGGAGAGACATGAAAATAATCTAATCTACAGCATCCACGATCCATGGATCTGCCAGTTATAAGACAAACCAAAACACAGAGGGTTAGTGAAAAACTGACATCATACAGACTCTAAAAGTGCCATATTTTTAAAATTAGGTGGAAATGAAGATGAGGTGCTCTAGAACTATAGGAGGAGTTCTGGTGATGAAAAACTTGGTTGTTGAAGCACATGTAAGATAGTTTAAATAAAACAGCTTCATGAAAACAGAATGGAAAATGCAGATTTTCTAAATTAATGTTTTGTGTATTATTTTATATATATATCTAATCCTTAATATACTTTCCATTGTCTTATCTATGTTCTGAGAAGCCTATATATTCAAACTCAACACTCTGGATATCCTTCTTGAGAAAATAGGATACTGCCTTATTTGAGGGTTGCCTTATATTCAGACTCAAACGGTTTTTATTTACTATATTTGCTTTAAAATCCACCAGGCCACATATTTTAATCTGGTCTTTCTACTTAGTCCACATGAATTTTTTAGTAAAACTCATCTTTGTCTTTACGATACTTTCATCAGTAAGTACAAGGCAATAAAACTTCCTGAAATTCCACTCTCATGCTGCATCTGCCTTTATATAATGGATATTTGTTCCAACCACGCAATGTTAAACACACACGATTTTCAATGTAGAGGACTAGTTCTTACTATACTAAAAACAAACACAGTTCAACACCATAATACTGGAATGATGTTTTGTAATTGTGTTATTTGGTGTATTTTACCTCCTTATAATGATAACTGGGAGATATTTCCATCAGGTTATTCAGACAATGTAACCTCAGTCCTTAAGGTCCCCTGAAGGCCCTAAACGAGCCTAGGGAAGTAGAACTGTTTTGCTTTTAAGTAGTTTATATACTGTGGTTCTGTGTAAGCTTTAATTTCGGAAACAAAGGTTCTATTTTAACTTTTTTAACGATCAATTATGAATTATCAATAGTGTTTAGACCAGTTTAAGCAAAGGTTCAAGTTTCCTGAGGCTTGGTTTAGCAGACTGTGCTGACTCAATAAAAATTACATGTGGTATGAAGGTATGAATCAACAATGGGGCATTAAATTTAGAACCTGCTATGTTTACATGTATATATTTTGTGTGTATATATACACCATGCATCACTTCATTTAACCAAAGACACCTTTACTGGAACCATGTCAGACCATAATTATAAAGGATCCAAGTCATTTTTATATTGTTATTGTCCAAACTATATTCAACATCCATCTTCTGCTTCCCTCTGCCTTTTTAAAGAAATTTTTCAGTGTAAAATTATGTAAGAACCCCACCTATGTGGAGTGGCCAGGACCTGAGAGGCTCCAAAAACCTAATCAATCAACAATCTGCTCAAGACTCCAATCTTGTTTATTGCCCTTTTTAATTTTTTTCTGAGACCCTAATTTGTCATGATCTCAGATCTACAGCAAGGAAAACTGAAAGGAATCAGAGAATCAATACCCAAGTTCAAGACAGGGTGGGTAGCCCAGCACCAGAATCTGGACACCATGGTTTGTTTTTCTTTGGGAGACTTTTCAATGGTCATGTAATCCCAACCCCTCATTTTACAGATGGTGAAGAGACTTTCCTAGTTCACACGGGTATTTCTTTAGCTCCCACCCATCCCAGAATTTACTAAGGAAAATTTTAGTTCCACAAGTGAAAAAGCTAGTGATGAGTAGACTTTTCTCTAGTAAGTTTTTTTTTTAATTGGAGTATAGTTGATTTACAATGTTGTGTTAGTTTCTGCTGTACAGCAAACTGAGTCAGTTATACATACACATATATCCATGCTTTTTTAGATTTTATTCCCATAGAGGTCATTACAAAGTATTGAATAGAGTTCCCTGTACTATTCGGTAGTTTTTGTGGGTTTAAGGAGCTCACTATTGGCCTATAATCCCTGTTAACTAAGGCACCGAAATATTTTCTTAATTGTGCAGGATCAACATGACCAACTTTCCGACTAGAGAGATATCAAGCTACTTGCCATATCTTTTCAGAAAAGTTAAGCATTCCCATACCTTCTGTTTCTAACCAGGGGCATTTTCATGTCTTGGGAACTAAATGGTGTTTATAATCGTGCTGTTTGAAGATTGCAAAGGTTAATAGCATGTTATACAAATTATCAGTGCAACTTCCCAGACAGGAAATTCTGCCCCCAAATTAGTCAGACAAGGGACTCACCTCTCAGCCCAGACCTCTTCCCATGAGCTCTTACTTCTTAGAGGTGAGGATTTCATGGTCAGCACAATTATTATTTTTCTAAAACCCCATAAACATCTGTCAGACTAACTTCAGGCAGGGTGTTCAGTCTCAAGTGGAGAGTTCTTGTAGAGTCTGTTATTTAGGAACTGGATGACCTTTGTGCAAGTCAAACTCCATCTCTCATCTATAAAATGTTGGGAATACTTTTCCTTTATGGGAAAATAAACAGAAAACAAACACAAATGGCTAATAAAAATATATCACCAAAGAGTAAAGATAGCTGGTCCTTTAAGTACAGCCATTCCTGGAATGGTGAAAGCTTGGGGTATTTCAACCAGCTGCCACCAAAGACTCTTTGAAAGGAAGCCACGTTGTTGAAAACATTTACAGTCTCCTTCGGGTACCATTTAAGGCAGAAACTTTGAAATGAACTGTTGTTGTGCTCATAAAAGAGAAGGGACTACCCCATCCCCCAAAACCCTGGCATGGCAGGCGCCCTACTCAAGGGATAGTTGGCCTTTCTAGAAATGTATAATCACCCAAGATGTTAAATCTAAGACTGAGTCCATTTTCAGTGTCAATACCTCAGTCTAAGAGGTTGAACATCTAGCCTCATCCTCTTGGCATTCACATCTAAAAATTATAAAGAGAAATAAAACTAACAGCTTTCAGAGTCACTCAGAGGCAAACTAACATCCCAGAATTTACTCAACAGCTACAAAGCATTATGTTAGCTGTATTTTATATGGATGTGAAGATGAATCAGATACAAATACTATCTCAAACAACTTCCAGTATTCGATCACCATGCATTTTACATTTGAATAGCAGTTACCAATTTCTGAAAATGACTTCACTCACTTTCGCATAATTATTCAAGGTGAGTTATGTACATAGAGTTTCCTTCATTTTATAGATAAGCAAACAGGTTTCAAAAGATTAAATGACTTGCGCATAGAGAGTAAGCTGTAGGGGTGAAGCTCCAAGTTTTTATTCACCCACTATGTTACGTAGCCCCCCAAAAAGACAAAAATCCCTGCAGTCAACTTAGTGATATGCATAACACAACACCTGACACCCCTTCAAATGGCTGTGACTGTTTTCCTCTGCTTTCCAGCCTTCAGATCAAGAACTGTTACATAAAAGCTCCACGGCTACATAGGTCCACTCAGACCCAACTAATGGTCATTAATCCTTGTCAACAAAGCTCAGTCTACACATGCATCTGAAATAAGTGCTGACTGCATCTTAATTACATCAAGTTACTTAAGCTCATTTTCCACTTAATTAAAATGCTTTGCATTTAGAGGCAGAACTCTTCAGTCAACATTCAGACCAAAACAAACTGTGAGTCAGAGCTAATAGCCTTTCCTGATGTTGAGGTAGAGTGGCATAGGGACACGACCACAAGATAACACTCTGGTTGGGAAAGCAAGATGGGACAAGAGCAAAGACAGTTCCCTGGTTTGGTTCTAAGTAAATTTGGCCTGTGATGAAACAAACTCCTGAGGGGCAGAAAATCCCAAATGGGATAAAATACACAAATATTCATGGTCCAAGAAATTCAGTATGTACCTTTCTTACACTAAGAGTTTCCTAACAGAGGAGTAATGTCAATATTTTCTATGGAGACGTTTCAATGCTGGGACTGCACAGGCAGCATGAAATGAGCGAAAGCAACTGTTCAGTCAAACAAAATGCGGTGTTTGGCCTTGATTTTTTGGATATTATAAGCAAAAGGAATTTCGTTCGACTCATATCATCCCCATAATTTTCTCAATTCTCTGAATCACCATGTGAGTATTACATATGTATTAGACATCTCAGTACATTACCAAAAAGCAGACCACAAACGATAGTTTGGGGACTCCTGTATCCTCTGTTTTCCATCCCCACGATTCAAGGACGGTGACTCAAAACACACATATACAAACGTACAGCTATTAAAAAAAAATTCACACACAAAAATCACCTTGACTTTATGCTAGGCACAAGTTCTTCTTATTCTATTACTGTATTTCTTTCCTGTACCAAAGTGGTCACAAGATCACAACCTACTACATAGATTACAAGATCCAATCTTGACGTACAGCTTGAAAAAAAAAAAAAAACACTTCACTGGATCTCACAATACACAGTGGCCCCCCACCCAGAAGGAACCTATATTTGAGGCTCTGCCATGTGCCATTATAGTTCCCAAAAGAGGAACTCGTGGTATTCACAACTTCCTTAAACTTCTATGTTCATTATTCCTCTTAATCTTCACAATAGCCCTTAAAGCAGATACTATCATTTGCACCACTTTGATGGGAAACCAAGGCTCAGAAAGGTCAAGTAACTTGCCCAAAGTTACATAATCAGTAGCAGAGCTGGAAGGCACAGGCAAACTGTGTGACTGCAAAAGGGGACTCTAGGAATGGCATAAATCACGACACGACACAGATCTACAATCCCTTATCTGAGTCAAATGGAATTCAGAATTCACAATTCTTTCAGAATTGAGAAAAGTAACAAACAGTGCCATGTCTTCCTTAACCCTCACAGTGGTGTCTGGGTTAAAACAGTAGTCAAAACAGTAGCAGAAGAAATGTGCACACCAAGTGAGATAAATCGAAACTGTAAGTAGCTTCCCTTTAGCTGAGGTCAGGGTGACTGCCAGGCGAGCTCAAGTTTGGCCAGGCTCTGCCAACCAATGAATTATTGTAAAAGAAAAATTCTTTTCTGAAGCTTTTAATCTGAAATATGTACCAGTACAGGGTTGCAGACCTGTACAAAAAAACACAAATTGAAGATGTAGGTGACTGAAGTGGTTTCACATGCACTGACTGGACATCGAGAGCCTGTTGATCTTTTATTACCAGGAATTAGAAGGTACTACATCAGGTAACTGAAGACACTTCAGGACACCACTGGGAGGTTTCTATTTCAATAAAGGAAGATTATGATATGTCTGATTCATAAAGACTCCGCTACTGTAATGTAGAAAGGCTAGATTAATCAGAGCAATGAAATCACTCAGCTTGACCATATTATCATAAGAATGTCGCTATTATACTGTCACTTTGTATTTGAAAGGAAACTCATCTTTCTTCCAGTGGGTAGTGCACAACCCAATCTTTAGATGACAGCAGATCTGATGACCTATTCTCAGTGTTGGCTGTGCTCTGGAATCCCCTGGGGGGGGGTTAAAAAATCTTGACGCCAGGGTCCCTCTCCTGAGATTGTGAATCAGTCAATATGGGCTCAGTACAGGGCACAGCCTGGTGTTTGAAAATTTCAAATGCTCCCCAGAGCGCTCCTATTATGCAGCTAAGTTTGAGAACCACTGGGTTAAAAAACACATGCCAAGATGGGCTCCTTGTCTCAAAGAAACGACCTGGCGATGTCACAGGCGAAGAGTACTATTTCCCAAAATATCATCATCCTTCAGAACCCCAAACTAACTAATAACCGGTCTCCAAGTGATCCAGCATAAGAAGAGGTTCCTATTTATAAATTTCAGGGAGTGTGAGAAGACAGGGTTAAAAGTTTCTAAATCTAACCACAAGGAAACAAATGCTGGCTCCCGCTCTGGAGCGGGGCTGCTACAGAACCAGACCCAGGCGCCGACCTCCACACCCACGTGGACTGTACTGAGAGCTCATTCTTCTGCTTATTTTTGGTCCCTTGCTTTTTTATGGCACCCTGCAGTCAAGTGCTAGGTACAGGAAGCTAAAGAGCTTTCTGGTAAATAATTTGGCTTTCTTTGTCCAGAAAAATAAATATATCTTACTTGCTCAATGTAAACAGCCTTTCACTCCTCAGAGGATCAAAATGAGGGGCTTAAACAGCCTCACTTTGTTTAGTGAAAGACGTGATTTGTAACTGCATTTTCCCGAAGGCAGAATGTGGTCCCAACTGCCAAGGGAGTTAAGCTCATATCCCTTGGATGTTCAAATGGAACAAAGGGCAAAAATGAAAGCCCAGCTCAGATAAAAACTAAGACAACAGCCTCCAGGACTTCTCTGCACGCTCTCTCTCTTTTCTTTTCTTTTCTTTTTTTTTTAATGGGACAACTTGGAAAATTAAACCTTCCAAACAACTTAAAGTTACATTCCTTGCCTCTTTAGACATGAAAGGGAGGTCTCTTATGTGAAGCCAAACATTCTCTAACACTTCCACAGAACAGGGTTTGGTCATACCATGAGAAATCAAGGACAAGGCCAGTTAACTGTTAGTAGGAAGCCAATCCTTCACTTTTAAAAAACAATTACATTAACAGCTTTCATTAAAAGAACATGCGGCTCTAAAGTTCCAGCTCTGTTCCCACTTTCAAATGAGAACTGTATTCATTACAGTTTCTCCAACTAGATGTCAAATTAGCTAACTGAACTCTTGAGTCTTCCGTTCACATAATAACCAGAACGTATGATTCACTCCTTCCTGGAACTGTATATGACCATATAATCACTTTGATTCCATAATACAATTCAAATGCTGCATATAAATCTGAAATTAAGCCTGCAAGGGGAATCTAGAAGTGGCACTGTGAGAAGACTGTATTATAAAAACCTTTACTGGCAAGACTGTATTCATTATGGCCATAGGAGGAAAACAGGTTCATAGGGATTGTTTTTTCATTATAAAGTATTATCTACAGTTTCTAATCTAGAAAAAAGAAATTTTCAATCTCCTTTATCAATAATATTTCCATCTTCACCAGCTTTTCCTTTGCTTTCTTAACACCTAAGGAAAATGTCTTGATTGTAAACTATGGTTGACAAGACATAAACAGCAATCTTTCAAATACTTTCATCTAAATCTTCAAGCAATGGGCTAAGAAAACAGCCAATCATAGTGACTGATATTTATTGACCAGTTACTACATAACAGACCTGTTCTAAGGGAGATATATATCATGTGAGATTAAGGAACATGCTCAATTCAAACCATGACTGAATAAGCAAAAACGGAAATAGAACTCAAGTCTCTCCACTTTCCAAGCATATGCCCTACACACTGCATTATTCTGCCTCAGATACCACCTACCTATCAAACAGCCACCTTCATCCTCTATGAGAGGGATGGGAAAAGGCTATCGTTAAAGCTAAGAGTTATTCACATCTACCTGAAACTCTTAAAGTAATAATGCAGACACAAAGCAAGGGTAAGGGTAGGAAAGAGGAAAGAAACAGACAAATTAAGTCATTCATCTTCAAAAGCTTATTAGGAATAAACTCTCATCGGTAAATTCAGTGTCTCGATTTACTGCACTCTTTCAAATCCAACAGCAGGTAACTAATCTGAAAATTCAGCACAGAGCCAAATGTAAGGTGTCACAGGTTCACTGTGGTTCTCTAGGATGGTGCAGTGCTGCTTCAGGATATCCTTTGGATGTAAATACTTCTCCCATTTTACAATGGAAGAAATTCAAGGACTGAGACATTAATAGCAAAAAAGATTATGACCAGAAAAAAAAGGAGCAGGAAACATTAGAACACATATTTTCTGACTTTAAATTGCACGATCAATTAAGCATAGAATTTGAAACCGTTGGTCCCTCCAAGAGGAGTACAAGGACACATGAAGTTCAGCACTTCCCCCCCGCCCCAGTTTGACCAGCCACTGGGAACCCAGGCAAAAGGAGCTGAGGCTATGAGAGTGCGTGGGAAAGCTCAGGAAGGGTGGAGAATGAGAGAGAAATGAAATGGGGAAGAAGAAGGCGTACAGGGCATACAAACATTTAGAGGGCATGTAGAAAAAGACATACTGACCAAGACGGCTAGAGAAGAGTAGTCAGAGGTAAAGAGTTATTGAGGAGGGGTAGGGAAACAGCTCTGCGTCATCACTTAGGGCGTATGGCTTCCCAAGGCAACACACTCAACTTTGATTCAAGAGACACTGTCTACCTGCCTCCTAGGTGTCACACATGATAACAAGGAGGGCTGAAATAGCATGTGTGTAGGGATTCTCAGATCACAAGAGAATTGGTGAACAGCAGGGGAGAAGGTGGGAGAAGGCAGAAGAGGCTGGCAAGAGGCTGGCCATGACAGCTTCATACATTTAATTGCCAAATCGGGTCAAAGGGAAGGAAAAACAAATCAGGTGCTACAGTGAAATTCAGCTCACAGCAGAAACAGGAAACTCCTCTTAACCAAGAAAGTAATTGATTCATATTAAATTTCTTCACCTTAATTTTATTACATGATATTCCAAGTGGTAATTTATTCAAAAGGCCATAAAGCATTATACATGTGATGTCTAGCTTATTATGTATCATTATTATGTCATTTATATCCTAAAATAAGACACCAATTGCAACAAAAGTCATCAGGTTACATTAGCTCTCCCCACTGAATCAATACTCTCAGACAGCTCCCACCAACAAATTACCCATTCAGTAATTATCTTTCAAGCACTTGCATTAGCAAAATATTATTCTATAGAGGAGCGTTCACATCTATGCTCCAAAAGAGCACTGCCAAGCAGAATTATAATACGAGCCACATATGGAATTAAATTCTCCATTACCCACATCAGAAAGTAAAAAGGAAGTGAAATTGATTTTAAGAATAATATTTTAGATATGTTGCTTTAAGTAAGGCGGATCATTTCAACATGTAACCATATAAAAGTTATTAATGAGATAATATGAAAAGAGAATGCAAAATTTGTTTTCAAAATCCTGAGTGAATTTTACACTTAGAACACATTCCAACCCAGAGGCTAAATTTTCATCAGATATACTTGATTTATGTTGAGATTTCATAAAACGTACAGTTGAAAAAAGCAGATTCACATACCAAAGTTGTTCCAAACATAAAGTTTTCCATTAACTGAACTGGGTATCTGTTTTTAAATTTAAATTATTTAAAGTGAAATAAAATTAAAACGTTTGGTCTTTAGTTAAACCAGCCTCATTTCAATGCTCCGTAGCCGCATGAGGCTACCGGTTCCTGAACTCGATAGCATAGCTCTAGATCCGTGCAAACTTACTCTTGAGGAAACCAGGCAGGAATCTCATTATATATCAGGGAAAGTTGTTTCTAATAAAAGTCCTCGAGGGAAGTAATGAAGTCAGAATTCTGCAGAATCTCTCAAATAAAGACATCACTGTTAAATTAAAGCCATGACTATTCTCTGTTTTCTCATTCAGGGGCTAAATCAATTCCTTGCATGATAACTTGAGTTAGCAATTTAAGAGTAGCAGTTCAGATCTGAGGGGAAGCATGGGCTCTGGAGTCTACTGCCTGTGTTTAAAATCCAGACCACTAGCCATGGGACCTTGGGCATGTAGCTTAACCTCTCTGTGTCCTGGGTTCCTCACTGGGAAAATGGGATGATGATGATGATGATGATGATGATGATGATGATGATGATGATGATGATGATGATGATGATGATGATGATGATGATGGTGATGATGATGATGATGATGATGATGATGATGATGATGATAATGATAGTATCCACTAAAGAAGGTGATTTTGAGGATTAAATGAGCTAAAACACATAGCTGAGCACAGTGCCCAGCACACATTAAGAGCCCAATAAAAAAATGCTATTGATTTGCACCACCTTCCACCAAGAAGTAAAGCACTAAACCCATTGCACATGCACATACCATACACACACTGGAAAAAGACCACAGCTCGCTCGCTATCAAAATGCCTAGCAGAATAGACCCTATATATACCGTTAACAACTTCCACAAAATAACGTGTACACAGACAGTTCCTGAAACAGTGTACACAATCAAAACAGGGTGCACAGGATCAAAAAAAGATGCAGCATAACTACACAGACATGAGTCACTGGAGAAGCTCTGTCAGCCTTCCATCTGCAGAAAAGAGGGAGGCAGGGAAGAGGCAGGAGAGTGGGAGAAGTACCGCTTACCAAACAGAACAAACTAAATTCCAAGTGTAAGCACATGTGGTCTTTATTAAGTTTGAGGAGTCTGGTTACATCTATTTTGAGATTTTTGTGTTTCTGTAATTTCAGTTTGCCAAAAGGAATGACAGTCCATCAAGAATTACTGATGAGCAGGTTTAGCACATAGAGAAATATTCTGGCACTTCCAGGAAAAAAGAGGAGGGCAGTGAAGTGGATGGGCAGGGTCCATGATCTCACCTCTTGTTGAGAAAAGAAAAAGAGACAAATTACCAGGAAAAAAAGGAGACATGAGATTTTACCCAGACACCAGGCTTACTCAAGGGTTAAGGTAAGGTGGGTGTCAGTCCAGGGAAGAAATAAGTACAGGGGTGACGACAAGCACGCTACCGCTTCTCTCATGACAGGAGCAGCCCTACCTCACTTGGCCCCTCTGGCTCGAAGTGAGGCTTCCCAGGCTGGAGGAGCAGGACGAAGAAGAAGGAATAATCCTCTGCAGCGCCAGCAACTTCAGAGACACAACGCGAGCAGTCTGATACTCAGGAAGAGAAGCCACAGACTCAACGGCACCAACCCAACTCTACAGACAGATGTGACTAGTACTGCTGGCCTCCTGTTACAGCACCTCAAGGGAACAGCAGATGTTGCTGTTTCTTTGGATCAAGCTGAGAACAGAAGATCTCTTCTATCAAGTACAAAGGAGGAAATCTGTACACATTTATAATGCTTTAGATATGAGTTCAGGAATACCACAGTTATCGGACTGTCTGCTCCACCACCTCCTCTCCCCACTGCCCCTCAATGCTAAGGAATAGTTGAGGGGTCTTACGTGGGAGAAGGACAAAGGGGGTCAAGTGTTAACAGAATGGCCCAGGGCCATTTTCATTTCATGAGGTGACTTCAGCTCAACACTTGAACTCCGCTTACTGGCCAGACTCTCAGTTTGATGACTCAATCCCAAGTGGTCCAGACTGTATCTACCATTACTTAGAGATACTCAAGTGGTAACTGGGGATAGAGAGGCTATAAATGGTGAAGGGAGAAAACAGAATTCCAGACTCTTCTTCGAAATCATCTCAGTCTAAGAAAATCCCGAAGATTAAGTTTCACTGGTAGTGAAAACGTTTTCTTCCAGATAAGGTGGTTTGCAGAACAGGGAGTCACCCAGAGGCTGGTCCAGCCCTGGCTCACTGAGGGGTATCTCCTCCCTCACCACAGGCAGATGGCACACGGGGCGGCCAGATGGAGGTGTCAAATGACAGGAGTCAGTCAGGGCTCACAAACTGTAAAGTGCTGTGTCGTTTTCTAGGCTTGCTTGGGTATTGCCTGTCCTATTTCGTAGAGAAATATGCTCTTTCAGATTCTTCCAACTCTATTTTCCTCCTTTGTCTATTAGGAAACTAAGGCTCAGGAAGACCTAGGTCATGGGACTAGTTAGGATAAAACAATGATTAGATCCCAAGGTTCCCAAACCCTTGTCCAGTGCTTCTTTCCACAACACCAAGTTGCTTCTTGAAAACAACAAACCATAATTCTCTATTTAGCAACCTTCCCAGCAGTCATTCTGGTCC
The DNA here is from genome assembly GCF_039906515.1 of Pseudorca crassidens. Taxonomy (NCBI): domain Eukaryota; kingdom Metazoa; phylum Chordata; class Mammalia; order Artiodactyla; family Delphinidae; genus Pseudorca; species Pseudorca crassidens. The sequence continues at coordinate 77,791,941 of NC_090301.1, forward strand.
CTGTTACAAACCCTCATCTCCACTATTAACTGATGCTTTCATCAAGGATAGTCTTCCAATCATACCTGTATGTTCCCAGAACAGAAAGGAAATTCCAGGGAACCCCTTCCCTTTGCTGTGGGTACAGGGCCACTAGTGTCCTGGGGCCCGGGCATTAAGATAAGTTTGTTGACATCATTCTTCCATGGAAGAAATGTGGCCTCTCAAGAAAAGCAAGTACTTCCAGTCGAGGATGCTGAGCCTTCTGCTCCCTACGCAAGCAAACTGTTTAATCTGGGCAGCGGGAGGATAGATCCATTGTCACAATCTGGAATAATTCCTGGGGTTGAAGTTAATAAACAAGTCCTTAAAGACAGAGGAGCAAAAACAATCAACATAGAGTGCTGTATTTGAACTCATACCTAAAAGACTCATTCAGGACACTAAAAGGGCCACATGTCTCCCCTTACCTCCATAAATTCCTTCCTATCTTATGACTTTATCCCACTTTAACCACTTTGTTCATGCAGCCTGCTGATCTGGAACATTCCAGCAGTATATTTCCAAATCTGGCTAGCTTTGCTCTTGGGCTCCTCTGTACTGCCTACCACATACAGAATAATACGCAAGGTTTTCCCCTACTCTTGTGGTACATTCTCCAACACACCAGGCTGCCTCATACCTCAGTGCCTTTGCACATGGTGCTGTTGCCTCCGAAAATGCCCTGTCCCACAAGTTTAAGGGGAAACCTTTTCAAAACTCTGCTCAACTCCACCTCTGTGAAGTCTCCCTGACTGTCCTGACGGAGTTTACCACTTGCTCTGGGCTGTGAGCCCTCACTGCTTCTTGTTCACTCTTCTGTGCTAGTACTGATCACACTGTTACACGGGTCATGGAGGACTTCTCTACTAAGCTGTAAACACAAAGAGAGTAGCAACTGTGGCTCTTTTTTAACCTTTGTACATCTTGTGCCTAGCAGAGAGGAGCTAGATGAGTGTCTAGCAAATAAGGTCGTCTTCCCAATTCTATAGGCTTCCTGAGGCCGGGATAAGAACACTTTTTTGCATCCCTCACAGAACTGAGCACAAATGTCAAAGGCATAAACAGCAACTGCATGCACATGCTAGTGTATTTCTCTACAAAATAGGACAGGCAATACCCAGAGCGGCTCTTAGGGAGATACTTTTCAACCCCACTGAACTAGAGGACTTAGCGTCTGAACATCCTCCTCGTGGACGGATCTGTTTCTGCTTCATCTGTGCTAACTCATTTTACACTCAATAGAGTCTGTGCTAAGATCCAAGGTTATCCTCTAGGGGCAAGGACAGTGAAATGGAAATAATAAAAGCTCATCAACAGACGAATAGCAGGGGAAACCTTCTAGAAAGTGTATTCTGCTCCCTTTTCCCCCAAACAATTTCACTGGAGTAGACAAAGTTGAGTTCATAAAGATGCATTCCCAAGGAGCGACAGAAACCTTGAAAATGATCATACCCAGTGAACGGGAGCCAAATAAGAAATGTCTGCATCAAGCTTTTAGAAAACTTATAAAGCTAAAAGAAGAACATGTTTAAAGCTAGCCAAAGAAGAAGATAACAAAAGGACTGGGCAATCAACTACACTCCAATAAAATTAAAAAACAAAAAGGACTTGGCTTAAAGCAAAAGAGAGGGGAAAGAAAATACATACAGTATTTGAACTTTAACCACCATAGAAGGCAAGTACCTAATTGTAGATTTAAAATACCCTTCTCCAAGGGCGAGGAGCCAGAGAGAATGGAAAACAATATTCAATTAGTTATTAACTAATTCAATTCAAATTAAATTCTGGATGAATGGTACTGGTATCTCCAAGGATCCCTATTAGAAAAAGCTGGAGGGAAGGGGACAGTGTGAAAGCTGCCTTTGCACAGCAAGCTCACTGCTCGTAAAGTCTGAGCCATATGAAGAGCAATATTTTCTAAAGATGCTTTTATCCACATTTTACTGGAGACTGAGGAAACAGCCACCATCTATTTCAAGCCTAAGTACAGGAACTTCAAAGTCACTAATGAATCTTGCCACCTCTTGGTACCACTAATATAGAACACAGTAGACACCCTATTGAAGGCAAACTGCACTCAGGCCACAAGGGTATGACTTAGTTCTCTGGAGCAGATGTTACCGCAGGCTTTGGAGCAAAAGCACCTCGGTTCGAATCCCATCTCTGCCTCTCCTAAGATGTGTGACCTTGGACAAATCACTGAATGTCGATTTCTTCAATAGTAAGATGGGGTAATAAGCTCTATCTCCCAAGGCTGCTGTGAGGGTTGACTTAATTCATCTCTGGAAAATGAAAAATGCTCTTTATTATCTAAAGAGAATGAAGGAAAAAAATATTTTACTCTCATAAGCATTTCAAGGACAATTTACAGAAGTATAAATAGTCTTTCATTCACGGCAATGACATTTTTTTTCATAGCAATCCTTTAAGTTATAAAACAGGCAGGTTTGATAATTCCTGTTCTGGCAACTAGAAATCAGATGCACCAGCTAACTAACTGACTGGCTTAAGGTCATCGAGCTCATATGTTGTACTAGGAAACGAGCAGAGATCTCCCAACATCCAGCACAGTGCTCTTTAGAGGATCATGAATCTGTTGGACTACAAACATCCAATTGTTAATGAGATTTTTTTTCCTAAATATCAAAGGAAACATTCTTTATAAATCTAAGCACAAGGGCTCTATTATGAAGAGAGAGAAAACAAGTCGTGAATTGGAGGAAGCTGGATACTCTATATTGCTCTGCTCATGTGGCGGCAGAAACACAAGATACAGGTTCAAGACACAACATTCGCCCCCCCCCCCCCACAGCTATGTGACTCTCAGCAAGTGAGTTAACTTTTGAGTCTTTTTATTATGCAAATGGGAATCACTTCTGTTCCATCTAATGCACAGGGTTTTGTATGATCAACAAGGAGTATATATTCCATAGTCTTAGAAACCTAGAAAATACCAGGTACTGATTTGGTTTCTTCTTTATTTGTGCTTGTTTCTAGCAAACTTATGTATGATATGAAGAGAAAATAGATTTATATTGCAAGCACAGATCTGTTCCTAGGGAGCTTTGGAAAGTTCTAATAACTAGGTCACCTACACCAATTAAATCAGCATGTCTGGATGTGGTAGGTGAATACAGGGGGGTTTTTTCTGCAAGATCCCCCTGTAATTGCAATGTGCACTAATGTTTGGCAACCACTGGTCTATGCTGTTCCCCACACAGTAAAGTCTTATCCTTTTCTCACTGCCTATATTAATTCATGCTCATTTATGAGACTTTAGTGTAGCACTATCCAATATGGCAGCCACCAGCCCAAGTGGCTATCTAATTTTGAATTAATTAAAACTAAAATATAGTTTCTAGTTGCATTGCCACATTTCAAGTGTCCAAAAGCCGCACAGGGCTAGCGGCTACCTTACTAGGCTGTGCCTACCTTACTGGGCTGTGCCAATATAGAGCATTTTCATCATAGAAAGTTCTATTGGACACCACTGCTCTAGCCCACACTTCTCTTAATTATCAAATACAAATACACAGGAATCCATTTTTCTAACTACATACCATCTGCAATTATTTAAGTATTGAAGATGTATAAAGTCTTGTCTCAACATCTAAATCTGTGCTGTCCAGTACAGTAGCCACGAGCCACATGGGGCAACTGGTGCTTGAAATGTGGTTAGAGGGACTGGTGTACTGAACTTTTAATATTAATTTTTAATTCAAATATAAAACAGATGTTCACTTCAGTTACTGGGCAACTTTAGTATGTGACTGTACTTTTTCGACTCTGCATTTTGTGGTCTAAATAAAGATCAAGTACTTCCAGCAAAAATTTAGCATCCAAACTGAGATGTGCTTTAAGAATAAATCAAACACCAGATTTTGAAAAGTTAGTATTTTTAAAAGAATGTAAAATCTCATTAGTAATTTTTATATTGAGTACATGTTGAAATGATAATATTTTTGATACTGTGGGTTATATCAATACACAATTAAAATAACAAAAATCTGGATTTTTAACATTATTAATTTTACCTGTGTCTTTTTTATCCTTTAATGTGGCTACTGGGAAATTTAAAGTTATGTGGTTCACATAATATTCCTATTGTATAGTTCTGTTCTAAATTATCAATTCTTTGAAGGCAAGGATTACATTACTCTTCTCTTATTCTCTACAGAGAGTGCCATTGTGTGGAGGAAAGATATTACACAAATATTGACTGAATTTAATTCAATACTAGGCCAAAATACCTTGATCATTCCTAAGTTTGGTTATACAGGAGTGAATTTTAACTGTGAGCTTTGTGTCAAAATGCAGATTTCCATCCAGAAGAAACAGTGTATGCAGGAATGACTTAGTGATAACTTCCTTCAGCCTTTCATTTTATTTCATCTAGAAGGACACTGTACACATAATTGCTGCTTTAAAGAAAAAAGAAACTGAAGCATTTGAAACCAAACAATTGCATTAATTATCAGTATTTTAATTTAGCTCTAGATGCACAGCACATGCTCCTCCTTGCCCCTGTTATTCCCACAGGGTTATTAGTTCAATCAGAATCAGAAATCATCACAGAACCAACTGAAGAGGAAATGACCATCAGAAAGGCAAATGAGCCCACTGAAAAAAGAATGAATTTTCACGACTTACTCAATTTATGGAATATTTTTAAAATTTAGAGAGCACATAGAGAACTGGCTTAAAATGAATCAAAACTGTTATTAAAGTGCCTAGCCCAATTCATCTTAAAACACAGCTCTTTTCCGTTAAACAAAAGACAGTAAAATAAATGCTTCTGTTTTGTCTGGTGACTAGGGAAGCAGAAGGAAATTTTGGTAATTTCCAATTCAAGTATATCACCTCTGTGACAGCTTCCAGCTCACAGAAACATCTGTTATTTTTAATACTGCCTATTCTGATCCAGGTTAAATTCATTTAATTATTTATAATGGGTAGACTCCTATTATAATAGGAACTCTAAAATAGCTAGTTATTTAGAGCTCTACTCTCAATAAAAATTGATGTCTTCCCTTTCTGCCATAGTTGATAGAAAATTAATGAGAAGTAGAACACTGAAAGAAACAAAAAATATTTTTGCTTCATTAGCTTGTTAATAGTTTCAGTTTATGCTATAAGATCCCCCAAAATGGGAAAAGGCAAAAATCAATTTTTGTAAAATAAATCCGTTCATTGGATTTAAACTCTCCAGGAGGTCTAGGAAATAATGTAAAATAACAAAGACTCCATTCCAATCTTAACAAAAGCAGAAATTAAAATCATGGCATATTCATGAATGGCCTCATTCCAAAAATGCTTGGTTCAGTGGGAATTCAGATTTTGGGGTATTCTTTGCATTCCAGGCATCAAGAAGAACTAGTGATCAGAATGGGCACTAAAAGCACACAGTTCCCTCTGCATATTCCCATGAATTAGCCATCTTTCCTTTTTCAAATCTTTTCCACAACAAAATTTCTGCTTTTGATACATCATGTTAGGTCCCTGAAACAAAGACAAGTTAAAATAAAGTAAATCTAGAGGTATGGCAATTTTGCCGTGTTAACAGGTTATTTCCAAATCACAACTGTACTGTTGATCTTACCCATTTCCAACAGGGTGCACAGACTGACTCTCTGTCCATCACTGAACTTTCCAAAAAGATGGTGCAGTTTGGTGCCCTTAACTCTATTACACACTTCCCACAAGACCCTCTCTTTCTCTCTAAACTCACCTGCAGAAAACTGGCATTCATTTCCACAAAACATCATCATCTCCCCCTACAAGGACAACATGACGTCCACCGCTATGAGAGGACAGATCATTCACCCCCGCTCTCAAGGAGTTCCCAGCACATGTTGCATGTGGGCTGCCTCTATCATCACCCACAGGGTCTGTTAAAAAGCCAAACCCCTGGGCCACATCCCAAGCCATTCAATCAGTCTCTCAGGGCGAGTCCCAGGACGCTCCCTTTCTAACAAGCACCCTAGGATGACTAGTCTATATGGGAAGATCAAATGCACTCACATAAAAGTTAAATAATAGTAATTATGATAAACTCCAAATGTGGAATAAAGATGATCAATGTCACAGGATTTTATAGGAAGGATGGGCAGAGATAAAAGACGGTAGTCTGGTTTGGCAGGGACAACTCAGGCAAAGGCGTGGAGTCAGGAATGTGTAGAATGGAACAGGGGATAGAGGGCAACGGCAAATAAACACATCCAACCAGAACAAGGAGTTCTCGCTCAGGACCAGGATGGGAAGGGGTGATTAAGGACCTCCTGTGGAGTGACCTGAATGTCTGGCCAAGGAGTATATTCTGAGCCAAGGAATGACCTACCAAAGAGGACTGTCTAGCAATTATGGCAGTGGTGTAAAAGCTTGAAGGAAAATTAATGTGGAGGCCCATTCACCCTGGTTAAGAACCACAGGCACAGTAGAAAGAATCCAGGCCTCCTCTTCTCGTAGACAAAGACGTCCACACTCTCATCCCCAGAAATTGTGACTATATTACCTTACATGTTGAAAGGGACTCCGAAGTTACGATTAAAGTTAAGGACCCTGAGTTGGGGAGATTATCTTGGCTTATCTGCATGGGCCCAATGCACAACATGAGTGCTCAGAGTTAGAGAATGTTTCAAGGCTATGGCCAGAGAAACAGAGAGATGGCAGCACGAGAAGGACTCAGACTGACATTACTTGCTTTGAATATGGAGAAACATGGACAACTGGAAGAGGCAAGGAAACACGTTCTCCCCTAGAGCCTCTGGAAGGAACACGGCCCTGCCAACACCTTGATTTCAGCCCAGTGACATCCACGTCCGACCTCTGACCTCCAGAGCTGTAAGATAATAAACTTGTGTTGTTTTAAGACAGTTAAGTCTGTGGCGATTTGTTACAGCAGCAACAGAAAACTAATGCATCTTTTGATCCTTTTTTCTTACCAAGGCCTTCACTATATACCATCCTCTCAGGCCTATACCCGCCCACCACAAACAGTTACAGAGAGATCTCCTGAGTTGAATACAGACTCCCAACTCTGTGTAACTGTCACTAGTTTTAGAGATTTTTAAAGTCACAGGTGTGAGGAAGGGGCAGTTAGGCACCACTCTAGTTCATGTACCTTCCCCTAATATCAGCTTTAAGACTTCTTCCTTAACTACAAACAAGATGAAAAGACAACCCTCAGAATGGGAGAAAATATTTGCAAATGAATCAGTGGACAAAGGATTAATCTCCAAAATATATAAACAGCTCATGCAACTCAATATTAAAAAAACAAACAACCTAATCCAAAAATAGGCAGAAGACCTAAATAGATATTTCTCCAAAGAAGACATACAGATGGCCAAGAAGCACATGAAAAGCTGCTCAACATCACTAATTATTAGAGAAATTCAAATCAAAACTATAATGAGGTATCACCTCACACCAGTTAAAATGGGCATCATCAGAAAATCTACAAACAATAAATGCTGGAGAGGGTGTGGAGAAAAGGGAACCCTCTTGCACTGTTGGTGGGAATGTAAATTGATACAGCCACTATGAAGAACAGTATAGAGGTTCCTTTAAAAACTAAAAATAGAACTACTATACGACCCAGCAATCCCAGTACTGGGCATATACCCAGAGAGAACCATAATTCAAAAAGACACATGCACCCCAATGTTCATTGCAGCACTATTTACAATAGCCAGGTTATGGAAGCAACCTAAATGCCCATCGACAGACGAATAGAAAAAGAAGATGTGGTACATATATACAATGGAATATTACTCAGCCATAAAAAAGAATGAGATAATGCCATTTGCAGCAACATGGATAGACCTAGAGATTATCATACTAAGTGAAGTAAGTCAGACAAAGATAAATATCACAGATATCATTTATATGTGGAATCTTAAAAGATGATACAAATGACCTTATTTACAAAACAGAAACAGACTCAAAGACACAGAAAACAAACTAATGGTTACCGAAGGGGAAAGGGGTGGGGAGGGATAACTTAGGAGTTTGGGGTTAACAGATATACACTACTATATAAAAAAAGATAAACAACACAGGGAACTATATTCAGTATCTTGTAATAACATATAATGAAAAAGAATCTGAAAAAGAATACATGTAGTCGAACCACTCTGCTTACACCTTTAACACATTATAAATCAACTATACTACAATCGCTCAATCAATCAATCAATCAGCAAGCATCTGTTCATGTTTGTCACCCCATTTTATCATGGGCTCCATGGAGAACTGTGCTATATTCACCTTTATTTTGCTCAGTCCTAGCAGAGTGCCTAGTCTATAGTATTTGCTTAATGAATAAATTGAGACAAGTCTTAAGTTCTCAAAGTAACCTCCTACCCTATCCAACTCTGACAGCTTCTTCATTTCTTGCCCACAACTCTTCTAATTTATTTCAGATATTTACCAGACTCTGATTAATAGCCAATTCCATTCTTTAGGCACTAAAAGCTACCTTTAATCATAACCAAAATATGTTAGCAAGTAAACAGTGTCACTCAAAAATATTTTAGTAACGAAACCACCATCAAATGGTATTCCCCACTGGCAAGTGCTTTCAAAATCACCACTTCTCTCTAAATTCTTTGTAGCAAGAGTAAGCTGAAGGGCCTATTATATACAAAGGAGTCTTGACTCAGCACATTCTCCGGAATCTAGTGTACACACGATGTATTAAATGCAACATTCTGGTATTTCTTCTTATTTCTGACTCGTTGAAGGGTAAGTTAAGAGATGGAGCCACTCATTTATTGGACTTCTTCAAACCTCATTTACCAGATCTATGATTCTAAGAAATGAGGTTAATGAAGTCTTCCTCTTTCTATTCATAGGATAGTTGGAAAGAAAATTTGATTAATACAGGAATTTACCAAAGAAACAGATCTACAGGGAGCTTAGATAAAGAAGAACAAAGTTCCTGGCTCTCTATGTTCCTCATCTCAAAACCTTCCCTTCCTGCATTTATCTAAGTTCTGCCTTTACATTCAAATGCATCAATCAATATATATGATGCCCCAAAATACAGGGAGCCTACTGGGCATTATCCAATGAAGAAAACTATGACATGAAATATACCGATGGTCCCCCTCCCAATGATGTCCCCACCTTCCAAGGCCCAATCTTTTAAAGCACTAGCCTCATTTTCAAACACGAGCTTCCCTCTCTGCTATACACTAGCTGGAACTCTCCTCTGGCACTTCCACCAGTGTGCTTGCCCTCATTTTCCGTCTACAGATTTGCTTTAACACCATCCTTTCCTTAAAAGAACTTCATCTGATTTGATCCCATTTCCTTATTTGTTTTCTCTCCCTAAGACCTTGTTCCTCTTGCCTTTAAAAGATAGTAAATCCCCACTCCCATCCCTTTTAAGTGCACTTTCCTCTCCGCTTCATTTTTTTTCTTTTCTCTCTGCCTTCTGGTACAAGGTTTCCCCTCGCCCTCCCTCCTGGGCCTCCCTTCTGGCTGTCCATATAAAAGGAGGGTTGTCACCCCACTCCAGGGGTCCCCTCCAGGGAATCTCATCAGAAGAGAAAAACCTTTGAGGTGGGCGTTGAATACCAGGCCCTTTGTGTGCAACAGCTTCTACCCCCATATCTAGGGGGTATCTAGGGACTCCCCACAAAAACTTGGAGAATCTTAACCATCTCTCTACTTCAAAGGGAGGTATCTGGATAGGGTTTTCCCACCCTGCAGTAGCATGGGATGCAAGCTTCTACTCAGGGAGCTCCTTGAGGGACACTGCTTCTTATGTCCCAGTAGAAACAGCTACAGGTGGGGAGTGCTTCCCCCCGCCCCCCGGGGTCAGTCCTTGCTCTGATTAATTCAATGGCATTAACACCCACCTTAGGTCTCTTCCTCATGCACGCTGATTAAAGTTCCAATCATTCAGTGGCCCTTGAAGACAGGGAGGCTGAGCTTAATGAAAAGCTCCTGGGATCTCCTTAATGCCCACATTCTTTCACAGCAAGCCAGCAGTGAGCAAATCTGTGTGGATGGCGACAGCAGCAAGACAAAGTTTGTCATCTGACAAGGCTCAGAAAGCATCTGCAGTCAAAACCCAGCTTTTTCTGTGCCTTTTGCACTCTGTTACCTGTGATCCCGCAGGATTTTAACGGTTCTTTTTCAAGTGAAACATTACACCCACCCAAAGAGAGATATTTTCAGCTTGATGTGTGAGGATTTTCACCTAGGTGTCTCCAAGAACTAGTGATAAGTCTACGGTCTTAAATTTAATACAAGACCAAAAAAGATTACGAAAATACTGAAAATGAGCCGTCTTTATCAGTTTACTGCATATCCTCTATCCCAGCTACAAAGAAAAAACCAACTCTAATATTATTAACTTGTTCATTTCCTGCCACACCGTATCTGGGCTATTTAAGCTTTCTTAAGTATTTTTCATTGCATTTTCCTATTGTTCAAGTTTTTGAAACCATTTTCTTGGCTACTGGAGAGCACATTTTAGACATGTGTAGGCTCTAATTCTGTTCCCATGCCTTGTCTCTTTGTTACAAAGAATCTCCCTTTTCACTTTCTGTTCCTAATGGCTCTATCCCCAAAGAGAGCATGCAAGGGACAGAAGGGCAGACCAGTCTAAACTAATCGATAACCCACACGGATCATTCAGATCTTCACCTTCCACACTCCTGACCCACCCAGCTAACCTTCAATGCAAGCTGCTCAACCAGAAGCAAAACCAGAAGATGAGTTTTAACTCCTTTTGTTTGTTTCCTCCTCTAACAAAGAGGCTCATAAGCAGTAAAACAGTCAGAAAGCTGGGCTGCAGGGGAGGAAAAGAACAAAACAAGCATCCTGCAATCGACAAACTGGACTGTCCCCTCCTCTGGGAGGAAGGGCTGATGATTCTAGACACCTACCCCTCCCCACCAAGTGTTAATAATACCCAGTAATTCACCTTTCAAGCGCGATAGAGAAAGCTCTTTTAAAATATATACATAAGGGTTATTTCTTAGCAGATGGCTCCTAATTAAGGAGTCTGTTCATGATCACACGGGGTCAGCCAGGCCCCAGAATCCAATCCTGACCTTTCATCCCGCCATATTTTCTTCCTAATCCTGCCCCACACTGAGGCTAAGCTCTAGTTTATACTTGGACTGAGCAGCTGAGTACCCAGCCCTGCTGCTTCCCCGGCCTGCGATCGACCACTAATTGCAGGTCACCTGGCACAACACCCCTCCCATCTGGTCCCCACAAACGTCTGCAAAGACAGCCCTGGGCTGGAGGCAGACCCTCCTCTGCACTTAAAACAGTTGCTCCAGTTGCTCCATTACTTCACATCCTCAAACTGCCCCTCACCTGAGGGGGGGGGGGGGGGGGTGGTGTGTGTGTGTGTGTGTGTGTGTGTGTGTGTGTGTGTGTGTGTGTGTGTGTGTGTGTGTGTGTGTGTGTGTGTGTGTGTGTGTGTGTGTGTGTGTGTAGAGAAAATATATTCTAAAGGGCCCATGTGGGAACGATATGAGCAGTCACATTTGTCCCATTACAAAAGTGCTTTTTAAAAGACCTTTTTTTTTTTGCACAAATTCCTACCAACCCACATTTGTCTTTGTAAAGAAGTTTTTGCTCCATCAACCCACTGCGTAGTGGCTTCTGCCCACAAAAATAAAGTGGCAGCCTGGCTTTGTCCTCCAGTGGTGACCCCCAGGAGCAAAACATGTGTGAGAGAGACAGACAGACCGACCGACCGTTCTGAAATGTGACCAAAGACAGGAGGGGCACTGGGCACAGAGGCTGCCTTCTGCCAGCCTTTCTGGTGGTGCTTCTGGTGGTTCAATGAGCCATGCTCCTGAGAATCTGATTTCAACGATCAGAGATTTTCCTTCGCCATCTGCCAGCCCCTTAACCATCTCTGAGGACGTGGAGAGGAAAGAAGATCCTAACACCTGGAGCGACCAACACAGCAAACCTCTTCACTGAAGAGTGAACAGAGTGAAGGGCACAGGGGAGCCCTACACTGGGTCAAGGGACCATGGGCACTGTCCTGACCTCAGAAATCGATGGTCCAGAGACTTCAGATCAAGGCTGGGGAGCGCACTGGCCAGAGTCCTTCTGGGTTGGGGGGAGCTGGCCAGTGGCCTCTGCTTTCCCGACTTCGTGGCCCAGTGCCTCCGATCCCATCTTCCTCCCTCTGCCTATTCCCGACTTGCCCCACACAGGCCTAGGCTCAACAATAACGTGAGGATACATTTAGCCCCAAATTGAAAGTTCAGCCTGTAGACAGAAGTGTCTGATGGCTGTGCTTCTTCCAGACAAGTCCCTAAAAGCCACGTCACTGTGTTAACGCACCGAGTGTCTGAGAGTGGATTCTGCAGGAGGTCTCTGAGCTCAGAATCCTGGCTCTACGCTTACTAACTATAATACCTTGGGCAAGAGAGTTCAGCTCCGTGCCTCAGTTTCCCCATCCATACGATGGTACTAAATAATAGCACCGACATCCATCAAGAACAGATTGAATAAATTAATATGCATAAAAGCCCTAATCACAAAAAACACTCAATAAACATGAGCCCATGGACTGGAGAACTGCGAGCGATTTGAACATAAACATACAATGTATTTTGGAAGCTTAAGAAAACAGAATGCCAAAAGTCAAAGTTAGCACCTCCGGCAGAATATGGGAGAAGACGCAGCATTTTCGTAGTTATCTGATCCCATGGTTGGCAAACCTTTTTTTTTTTTTTTAAGTCCTGGAACATTTTGTTCAACAAAATCCTACTCCAAGTTCAAAAGGGAGAACAAAGGTGAAGCTGCTCCAGCTGAAGCTGTGAGGAGGCGGGTAGTGAGAACGACAACCTGGGAACCCAGTGGCCCAGCCACATCCGAGAAAAACCTTTGAAAACCTTCACCATAGGCAATGGACACACAGAGCAGGGACCAGAGCTCATGATCTTGCCCTGTTTTTTGGCATGACAACAGTCAATGATTTTGAAGTGTGGAGCAAAGAGGTAAGAGGTTGAAGACAGAGACGGGCTATGAGCTTTTTGTGAGAGCTCAGGCAGGAGACAGTGAAGTCAGGCAGAAGAGGAGACTCCGGGCTGACTTATTCAGAAGTGGGGTGGGGAAGGAGGACAGAGAAAGGGGGAGAGCTGAAGATGACTGCTTTCTGGCCTAACTCTAGGTATGTGTGTGCTATGGGGTGTTATGGATATGAAAACTGACCAATCACTTTTTAACAGGAAAGTTTTAGGGGAATGGTTTTTTGAATAATCAATCTAGTTAAAAGCAGAAAAGATTTGGGGTCTTCATCCTTAAATAGAACACCAACACTTACTAAAGTTTCTAGCTGTCGTAATTACAATATATAGAAAGCATGTAGAACCTTAAGGTACTATCCAATCGATTCTCACTGTAGAATACCACAGAAGTAAAAATTTAAGCTAGTCGTGTCTTCACGACCTCACTAGTTTAAAGTAAGCTTGAGTTCTTAGTAAACCTTTCTTTCAGCTTTTCTAATATCTTCTCTTTCCTATCAACACAAAGCAAAAAAAAAAAAAAGTGACTTTAACTGCGAGTTCTGATTAATACAGGTCTTATGTATTTGGTTTTGAAAGGTAGATAATCATCTGTGGTATATTTGTCTAATTGTTTTGCTAAAGCAAATACTAAAATCAGTTTTTACTCCCTGAGCACTTAGTCATTGAAACGCCTCATGGGGCGTTTTTCAAGAATTAGATTATTTCCACATGGGTAACTGAGAAAGAGCTACAGCTATAGAGGCCTTAAAATTAGAGGAAAGAGTACAGAAGTGGCAATGGGTAGATATGGAATAGGGTATCACTCAGCCTTGAAATATGTTTGAACGAGGAAAAGTCTACACCTGGGTGGTGATAATTCTTCAGACCACTGTAGGAAAATACAGGGATTTTAGGTGGTCTATTAAATGTGGTTTAGCAAATAGATTCGACACCGTATCAGAGAAGCTTCTTCTATGAGCAAATTTCATTTTTAAAGCCTTTGGATTTTTAAATGACTGCCTCTATTCTAAAAAGCCACAACTCCTTAAAAAGTCTATTTGCACTAGGTGACCAGGCAATTAAAACAAGACCTAAGTAAGAACATTTGCTCTGTGCAACCCCAAAGTCCCACCCAAATGGTGTGGACTTCACTGGAAGGTTTTCCCTCAGCTCTAGAAGCTAACAGCAGGTAATTTCAAACATCTGAAAGAGACATTTACCATGAAAGCCTTGATGGGTCCTTCCCTGCAGGGCTGGGAGTACCACCATTCCTGCCATAAAACTACAGATTATTTGGGGAGCAGGGGGTGAAGAAAGTAACTAATTGGGAGATTGGGATCGACATGTATACACTAATATGTATAAAATAGATAACTAATAAGAACCTGCTGTATAAAAAATAAAATTTTTAAAAAAAGGAACTAAGAAATCCTACACTTCTTAATTAATTTTGCAGAAATCTTTAAGATGGCAGGGAAATCCTGAAAAGGGATCTTATATCCCAAAGCCTATGAGTGAAGAAAAAAGAGAGAGAGAGACAGAGACAGAGACACAGAGAGACAGAGAGAGAGAGAGAGAGAGGAAAAAGTAGTACCAAGCAGAGAGTCTGCTCCTTGCATATAACCATGGATTAAGCTTAAAGGTTACACACCTCAGAGGCCTCCTGCAATAAACATCCCATCATTCGGGAGAGGGAAACCAAAGAGTGAAACAAGAAAGAAAAGAAAGAAAGAAAAAAGGGAGGGAAGATATATGTCTATAAAATAGATGGCATCAGGGTGAGCTGTGACAAAGCGAGAGAGATGCATGGACATATATACACTACCAAACGTAAGGTAGATAGCTAGTGGGAAGCAGCCGCATAGCACTGGGAGATCAGCTCCGTGCTTTGTGACCGCCTGGAGGGGTGGGATAGGGAGGGTGGGAGGGAGGGAGATGCAAGAGGGAAGAGATATGGGGACATATGTATATGTATAACTGATTCGCTTTGTTATAAAGCAGAAACTAACACACCATTGTAAAGCAATTATACTCCAAGAAAGATGTTTAAAAAATAAATAAATAATAAAACATATCCACTGAAGGATCAAAAAATAAATAAATAAAATAAAATAGACGGCATCTAGTCCTTTCGAGCAACCAAGAGGCACAAAGCATTCACAAAAAGAGACACATTTGACAGCCCCCCTCTGGTGCCCTTGACTGGTGAGTTCAATGTTGAACTTGACTACTGAGTGCCATCTGACCCAACGACATTGAGGCTTCAATGTGCCGTTGTCAGGCACAGGTCTTTCGTTTTTTTCCCTCACAAAGCTAAAGAGCAAGGCTTAAAAGCACTAAACAATTCTGTATTTCAGACTCTTCAAGGGACAAGAGCATGAGAGAGAGAAAATCTAGACACGTGCATTGAATCAGTAATCTGGGGGCAAGCTAATAGATCTTATCAAAGGAGCACTCCCCAAGGATCTACTTTTTTCAAAATTTTTTCTTATCCAAGTGGTCACTGACCTACTTCTAAATTCATCACTGAAAACAGGGCAAGGCTTCAAGAGAATTGCACAGCCTAATACCGAGGTGTTCGACAAATGCTTTGATGAATGCATCCAGGCTCCGAGAGCATGCTCAAGGTATAAAAGGTTTCCTCTTACATCATACTAAAAACCCCCAAAAAGAGGAAACCCCCAAGAACTGTACTCCACGTTTTGCCTGTCCTTCCAAGATCAGTCAAAAAAAGGAGAGGTTTCTGAGCAAACTCCTGGTCTTGTTGGTTTGACTGAGGGGCAGTCTAGGCTTGTTCTGACAATTCACATTTCGTGTCCCTGGGCGATTCTTTTATGTTACTCTTGTATGAACATTGCTAAAACTCCATGCAAGAGACAAAGGTGCCACGTCCTTTAAAACACACACACACATACAGACATATCAGGTCCAAACAGGTATTAACACTTGTTGACTAATGCTTTGCACACTCCCTTAGAAGCAGCTCCATAAAAGAGCAATACAACCAACAGTATTATCCAAAAGTATGAAATCAAGCAATAAATACTTAAACACCAAGGACTCCTGAAACAATCAAATACAGAACAGCCTTTTTGTTATTGTATGTTTTTTTTTCCCAAGCTCCAAATGCTAGGTGCAAAAATCTCTGCTGCAAAATATTTATTTGAAGCAGCTCCCTTACAGATGAAACGGTGTGTTTCAACGAATTCAACAGGTATAGGAGAAGGTCTAGAACTGCATTTACAACCACTAGTACCACCTGCAGGCTTGGAGGCAATGCCTTATACTGACGAAGATGCCACCTTTGAAAAATTTATTCTCTATAGAATTACAGGTAAATAATAAAACCAAGTAGAGCCTGGAAGTTTTATTAGATTTCACAGGTATTTTCTACTGAACACCAGCAGTGTCAGGTACTTTAAGAGATATCCCACTGTTATACACAGGCATACTACCTGCGTGATTGGAAAACAAAGGTGATGCACATGTCATAAAAAAGCAAATGAATGCTGAATTATGTGGTCCAAGTACAGAAGACAGTCAAAGAAAAGGGAAATCACTGGAGAGAAGGAGGGAGAGGGGACAGGGCACTACTTACGGGCAGTAATCGAGGCAGAGGGTGATATGGCCTGAACTAGGGGGTGAAGGTGATGAGGGATAGAAATGGGATGGAAATGCATTAAAGGGACATTTCAAGTGGGGAAAGATGGATGACAAACTGGCTATATCAAAGGGAAAGAGTAGGCCTAGGTTATATACTATAAACTGGCATGACACTCACTTTATAAACCACTTCTTATAATTATCAAGATAATTTTAAATACTCAACTCCAACTATCATCTAGTTAAAGAAAATCTAAGACCATATCCTAAACCAAAAACAAGTTGAATTTATTCATACAGCCTTTTGAAGCTCAAGAAAAGTCTTAAAAAAAAAAAAAAAACTCTCCTCTCCTCCTTCAGGGTATCATCATTCTACTGGAAAAATGTAAACCCAGCCATCCAAGAAGGCTTAGCTGCCTACAAACTCCTGTGATATGATCTGCCACCACCTCTCCTCCTCCCCCACTTCTTTTTAAAACTTTTCAGAAGTTTACCTTTGTCCAAATGAAGGAAAACTCTGACACATCAAAGTGAGCACCACTGTGCTGGGGATGTATATTTGTAAAAAGAGTTATCTATGGCGGTGTGCAGAAAAATTAGCAAGGGTGTAGTTCCCCCTCCTTAAATACCACACACACACACACACACACACACACACACACACACACACACGAAGTACCTCACTTATCTGCAGTTTCTTTGTTAATGATGGTCTTTAATCCCCTACACTGCAGCAACTGCTATTCTCTTCCATTTAAGTTAAAATTTTACTCCAGTTGAATTCCCTAGAGGAAAACCAACGAACTACTTTTCATTTTCCGCTTCAACTATTCACCTGGTACTTAATAAAAATGCTATATTTAGCTTCTCTAAGAGCATTTTTTCTTAGTATGTAAAGTTGCAAACAATCACAAAAGTAGAGAGACTAGTGCAGTATACCTCACCTCCATGGCCCTTCTACAATCATCAACAGTTTTCAATTTCGTTTCATCTACCCTCCCTCACCCAGTACTCTAAAGAGAATTTCAAACAGCATGTCATGTCACCTGTAAACACCTCAACATGTATTACGAGAAGGATCTTTTTATAAGCAATCATCCAAAAGAGAATGCTTAATTATAGAAACTTATTTTATTTGATGGCATTTCTGATTATTAAAAAATTACTATCATTTGCTTAAAAATAAAGGTTACTGGTTAAAACAGGATTTTAGGGACAGTTCATCTGAGCCCAGTCCAGCCAGCCAGAATGAATGCAGAAATCATTCACTGTAACGCCAAGTATGAACTTGGCAAAAACAAAATTACACTCTACATACGCCATACACATGGTCTAATTTCTTACAAGGTTAGAATATGAATTAGTAAAGCTGGAATGAAAACCAAAGTCTGTTCAAGGCTGGAACTTCCCCAGAAGGCCATTGTTTCAGCCACTGTGGCAGCTCAGAAAGTGTCATGAGTTAGCTTGAAAGGTGAGCTGTGCTGATTTGGAAAAAGGATCTAGTGTGGGTTTGCGCGGAGGTACTAGGCTGCTTGTCAACTAGCTGACCAGGGCCCTGAGGACGGGCTGATGGCATTGCTATCTGTATTAATGAGTTGAAAACTAAATGCTGGAAACAGGTCTGCAGTGGTGGTCCTCCCCAGACCAGCAACAGCAGCACCTGGGAAACTTATTAGAAAAGCAAACTCTCAAGCCCTAACCAGACTTACCGAATCAGAAACGTTCAGGGCCCAGCAACCTATGCTTTATCAAGCCCTCCTAACGATTCTGCTCTACACCAAAAATTTCAGAACTGCTGGCCTAACATGGTGGCCACTAAGCACATGTCACTCTCTCACTTTAAATTTAAAGTAATTACAATTAAATAAAATTTAAAATGCAGTTAGCTGTGGCTACCATATCAGCACAGATTACAGAACATTTCTACCATCGCAGAAAGTGCAAACGGGCAGCAATGGTCTAGAGCATTTAAACTGAACTTTAATTTATAACCTATAGACTGCAACGGCTTCTCTAATTCTGAGGGACCCAAAAGTGAAATTCTGAATCTGGCTGGATCTCAAGAGCCTATAGCCTCCAGGTATCTATTGCATGACTGGATTCCACAGTGGAAACATCAAGAGAATTGGGGTAAAAAGGAAAGCATGGTGAATGTTGCCTAACTTGGCCACATAGGCCAGGTCTGGGTCCATGGAAAACAGATGTGGCTACAGGCAGCTGCTGAAGCTACTGTTTTCACCAGGCACTTTGTGAAACACAGACTGGAGCAAGCAAAGCTCTTTGGTTCTTTAAAGAGATGAGACTCTGACATACCGGGACCAAAGTTATCCATATAAATTGGCTCTGTCAAAGTTTTGCAGATAGGGATTCAATGAGACTCCTGGGAGGTTTCTCCGTCCTCCAGAAAGGCCCCTGCAGCAGCAGCAGAGGTGAGAAACCTCCCTCCAGTGGCTTTGCCAGAGGAGAACATGGCAGGACTGTTTGTGTCTCTGTCCTGATCCTCCTAAATCCAGTGCTGTCTGGCTTCTGCCTCTTCCCAGTCATTGAAAAATCTAGGTCATGTGTGTGTCTAGCACAGAGCCTGACCCCAAACAGGCTCAGTCAACACTGAATGAATGCACGGGGGACTTCCGTGTGGTTAATCAAATAGACCCTCCTCAGTGCTTACCTTCCTGCATTCCCGGCAGCATTTGACATCGTTTCTACACCCCTCCCTCCTGAACCACATTCATCTCTTGGCCTCCAGGAGAGAAATCAGTGCATACCCCTGCGGGTATTTTTTTTTTTGGCGGTATGCGGGCCTCTCACTGCCGTGGCCTTTCCCATTGCGGAGCACAGGCTCCAGACGCACAGGCTCAGCGGCCATGGCTCACAGGCCCAGCCGCTCCGCGGCATGTGGGATCTTCCCGGACCGGGGCACGAACCCGCATCCCCTGCATCGGCAGGCGGACTCTCAACCACCGCGCCACCAGGGAAGACTCACCCCTGCGTTTTTTCACCTCTCTAGCGGCTCCTCATCTTCCTCTGCTAGCTTTCCTTGATTACTGTGACCCTCAGGGTTCTGTCCCAGGCTCTCTTCTCCATACTCATTTTCCTACCGATCTCGTCTACTCCCATGGGTCAGCTCTCAATCGCACACTGATAACTCCCAAAGCTGTATCAGCAGCGTCACTCCCCTCTGAGCTTAAGGCAGCGTCCCAGCAACCGACTCAGATGCCTCAAAGGCACACAACCTCATCACCATCCTGCCCCTTGACCGCCCACAAAAAATCTGATCACTGTATGCTTTCTAGTGAACGGCACCACCATCCACCTGGCTGCCCTTGTGAGAAACCCCGGGCTTCAAGCTTTTCCTTCATTTCCCATATGTAAGCAATCACTATCTCTTAAGCATCTCTTGACAGACCGTCTTCTTCTCTTCATCCTCATATCCTTATTTCTCACCTGAAATAGTGATACAGCTTCCAAATTGTTTTCCCTGCGTCCTGTCTTGCCCACCCAGCCCCATGCATTCCCACTTCAGTCTGAGTGGTCCCTCTAAAAGGATAATTCTACAAGTGGGGTCCTCAGACCAGCAGCAGCAGCACCTGGGAACTTGTTAAAAATGCAAATTCTCAGGCTCCACCCCAGACCCACTTAATCAGAAACTCTGGGGGTGAGGCCCAGTAATCTGTGTTTTAATAAGCCCTCCAGGAAACTGTGACGCACGATAAAGCTTGAGAACCACTGCTTTAAAATATCAATCTGCTTACGTCACTTTCCTCATTGAAAGCCTCCAGTGACTTGTGACTGTCCCTACAATAAAGATCAATTCTTCAGTATCATTTATTGTAAAAACAATTACCCTCAATATGAGAACTGAGGGGTAAACAGGGACTTAACAGACAAATGAATAGGTCAGCCTACGGGTGGGGGTATGAGAAAGGTATTCCTGGCAAAAAGAACAGCATATGGAAAATAACTAGAGAGAGGAATACGGCACACTGAGGAAACTGGTAACACGTAGAATGATCAAGAGATGAGGCCGAGAGGACTTCCCTGGTGGCGCAGTGGTTAAGAATCTGCCTGCCAATACAGGGGACATGGGTTTGAGCCCTGGTCTGGGAAGATCCCACATGCCAGGGAGCAGCTAAGTCTGTGCGCCACAACTACTGAGCCTGCGCTCTAGAGCCCACGAGCCACAACTACTGAGCCCATGTGCCACAACTACTAAAGCCCATGCGCCTAGAGCCCGTGCTCTGCAACAAGTGAAGCCACCGCAATGAGAAGCCCAAGCACCGCAACGAAGGGTAGCCCCCCACCTCGCTGCAACTAGAGAAAGCCAGCGCACAGCAACGAAGACCCAACGCAGCCCAAAAAAAAAAAAAAAAAAAAAAAAGCCCACCCTACCTGCCTATATCTAAACATGGTGGCAAATGATACTTTCTTTCCTTCCTTTCTCAGGTGTCAAAATGTTACCTGTTCCTCATCCAGTCCTCCTGTCCCCCTTCACCAACCAAAAAATCTGCCACAACAAAGATTTACTACACAAAACTCCCGAGTCACTATTTCCTGCTTAAAACCCCTACGTGGTAAGAACTTACACTCTCAATATCTGATCCTATAAATTATACACACACTTCAAATTGGACTTTAAGGTTCTCACCAATTACTCTTTTCCCATCACAGTCCTACATCTGCTTTAACGCTACTGCCCCAAGTCCCTCACCTTTTGCTAAAATTGGTTCAAATCTCACTCCTCCTAATAAATATCCCTACAATCAGGCAACCTCTTATCACTTCACAGATCCTCAGTATTTAAATGTGTTGTATGCGTCTGCATAACTCAATCACTTGCTACACCATAAAACTCAAGACTGTTTATAAAGACACGTGTATCTGTTCAATAGTTTGACTTCTTCAAGGGCAAAACTGTTTCTCTTCTCAATTGCCTCATTTTCAAATTAAACAGGTTGAATAAAATGACAACTGAGGTCAATTCCAACTCTAAAATTTCATCACCCATAATCACATTTAGTGCTCTGTATATATTATATAGTCCATAAATGGTGTTGATTAAGGCTCCAGAATTCACACTTCTAAAAAGTCACAGAGGACCTTGCCTTCCCGGTATCTCCCTCTCTGAAAAAAACAAGGTAAAGGCATGGGACTTTCCTGGTGGTGCAATGGTGAAGAATCCAACTGCCAATGCATGGGACACGGGTTCAATCCCTCATCATCCAGGAAGATCCCACATGCCATGGAGCAACTAAGACCACAAGCCACAACTACTGAGCCTGCACTCTAGAGCCCACGAGCCACAACTACTGAGCCCATGTGCCACAGCTACTGAAGCCTGTGCACGTAGAGCCCGTGCTCCGCAACAAGAGAAACTACCGCAATGAGAAGCCCGCGCACCGCAACGAAGAGTAGCCCCTACTCTCTGCAACTAGAGAAAGCCAGCGCACAGCAACGAAGACCCAATGCAGCCAAAAATAAATAAATAAATAAAATTATTTTAAAAAAAAACAAGGTAAAGGCAGTTTTTCTTTGATTCCCACCTTCTGAGAAGTTTACATTTCAATTACCTCTTTGGCTAGTAAAATTTAGCCGTATTTCAGATTTAAGTAAACAAGAATTTAATAACCTTTCCATAATAGCATTTTATCATTCCTATAAAAGTAGTCTCCTATCTCTGGTGGGGAAAGACTCAAGAAAACACTTCAAAGGTAAAGAATGAAAACCTGGGCTTCCCTGGTGGCTCAGTGGTTAAGAATCTGCCTGCCAATGCAGGGGACACAGGTTCGAGCCCTGGTCTGGGAAGATCCCACATGCCGCGGAGTAACTACGCCCGTGAGCCACAACTACTGAGCCTGCGCGTCTGGAGCTTGTGCTCCGCAACAAGAGAGGCTGCGATAGTGAGAGGCCCGCGCACCGTGATGAAGAGTGGCCCCCGCTCGCTGCAACTAGAGAAAGCCCTTGCACAGAAATGAAGACCCAACACAGCCAAAAATAAATAAATAAATAAACTTTCATTTAAAAAAGAAAAAAGAATGAAAACCTGTCAGCATCTTCTACATGCAGATTCTCCCCTAAGGACTCACAGCTTGATAAAGAATGTATTCTCCACATGGCTCTAACTGTAACAAATTATTCTTTTTTGTTTGTTTTTTAACCACAAAGTTAGTCATTGTTGTGAACTACAGATAACATATCAAGGAGGGCTTCTGAAACGGATGTGACAAGAATTGAATCTTGTGAAGACAGTTTCAACTTGACCTTCCAAGAAAACACTTTTTACTTTAAGGCAAAAGGAAGAATTCCTGACCCCAAATACAGTCAGTCATGCTGTTTCCCTTGTCCTTATCAGCAGTATGTTTGTCAAGAAGGACATCACAGTACTTACAACCATACTAACAAGCGGAAGATTTTGTTTCTTTGCAAGCACAAAGTCACAGCACACACATTTATCAAACTTTTCTCTTTTCCACGTTTTTCAACAAGCAAGCAACTTCACAGCTGAGTTTGGTACTAAATGCCACATTAATACCCAATAAAGCCCTAACTCTTCCATCTGGGAAGGCAGGCTGACCCAAGGGTCTTACAAGCCCACTTCTCACCTTGCTCCTCTTCCTTAGACGTTCTCAGTAGAGAGGATACACTCGGCAGTATTGCAAGTTCATCATCTGCTTTCTACTAGTGGTTAAGATGCCAAGTCTTCTGTCCAAATCTACAAAGCATGTGATCAAAATTTATTTATGGTAAAAAACACTTTAAGTACCCACTATATGCCTATAACTTCCAAGGAGTTTAGGAAAAGAGGTCAATGCTGCATAAGAATTATAGTCAAGGCATACTAGAGCAACCAAAGTCAAACATGACCCCCCACCCCCCAAAAAAAGGTCCAAGTTATATTCTTTCCCCAGCTAGGATCAGTATGGTAGGCTCCTTAGAAGTCAGTGCCCTGATATCTTTAACCCTAAAGACATTGGAAAAAGGAAGGAGTTCCTATTATGTGCCAAGTACTGCAACAGGCACATTATATAGTTACTCATTTAATGCTAAAGAACAATCTGCAAGATACAGGAAACTATTCCCAATTTACAGATGAAGGTTCCCAGAAAGAGACAATGACTTAGAAAGGTCACTTTCATACATTCAAAAAAACACCTGTTAAAATAAAAATGCTTGTTTTAAAAGCTGTTTTCTTACTTAATTTCAACACCCATCATGTAAAATAAAGTTCGGCTAAGAATGAAAAACAAAGCGCAAAGCCACACACACACACACACACACACACAAAGACTTTTCTAAGGAAAAATAAATCTTGAACCTAACATAGCATTCAGTTCCTGACGAGTTGTTTTCAGGGTTTTTTTGTTTGTTTGTTTTGCGGTACGTGGGCCTCTCACCGTTGTGGCCTCTCCCACTGTGAAGCACAGGCTCCGGACGCGCAGGCTCAGCGGCCATGGCTCACGGGCCCAGCCGCTCCGCAGCATGTGGGATCTTCCCGGACCAGGGCACGAACCCGTGTTCCCTGCATCGGTAGGCGGACTCCCAACCACTGCGCCACCAGGGAAGCCCCAGGGTTTCTTTTTTATGGAGTAGTTTGTTAGATTTTCAATCCTCAAACTAGCAGTTTTTAAATAGACACACAACACTCAGTTTATTTCTGATTATATTTCATCTTTGCCAATTTCCATATGTTACATGGTAATTTCCTTTTTTTTCTACACTAAGGAAATTTTTTCCCCTAAATGCCAAACCTCCTAAAAAGATAGGGATATTAAACCCAGAACACTTAAATTAGCTATGGCAACTCACATACACAAAAAATTAAACTGAATTCCATCTACTTTATAGACCAGCCAAGAACTTAAAATGCTTTTAATTTTACTTTCTTTTCAGTAACTGAAGAGATTTTAAACTGGTTATGCTTTCAATCCCAAATAAACCTTCTTTATTGATTCCCAATCTCAAGTACCAGAAACTTAAGTGTGAGCAACTGATGATTATGGCATTTCTACACAGTAAATAAAATTTCAGTCTATGAAAGAGTATCAAATAACAGCAGGTTCTCCTTACAGCTCTATAACCTTGTATATTCAAAATAACATTAGCACCCTGAGGGCAAAAACTGAGCCTGACTGTTTACTCAGAGAACATGCTGCTAAACCAGGGAGGCTTCCCTGTCCATCCCATGCCCAGAAGCAAATACGGCTTCCCTTGCCACTAAAATGAAAACCACAGCCAAGCGGCTCTCAGGACAAATAAGACACGCAGATCAATTTTCACTCACCTACACAGTACAGGCCTCCCTCAAAAAACCCAAATTCCGGTCTTCCCTGGTGGTGCAGTGGTTAAGAATCTGCCTGCCAAGGCAGGAGACACGGGTTCGAGCCCTGGTCCGGGAGGATCCCCCATGCCGCGGAGCAGCTAAGCCCGTGAGCCACAACTACTGAGCCCGTGCACCTAGAGCCCGTGCTCCACAACAAGAGAAGCCACCGCAATCAGAAGCCCGCACACCGCAACGCAGAGTAGCCCCCCCGCTCGCCACAACTAGAGAAAGCCCGCGTGCAGCAACGAAGACCCAACACAGCCAAAAATAAATAAATAAATTTATTTAAAAAAAAAAAATTCCCAGCTTCTCTTAAAAAATCTGAAGATCTGACAACATTGGTCCTGTATTTCTGTATAAAGTTTCAATACCTACTTTCTCTCCCTTCCTCCAAAGATTTGATCTCTCCCCCAACCCCTCTCCTCCAAGCCTGCATCACTCACTTAGGTTAACTGCATGGCCCCTGCACACCTTGTGAGTTTGTGACCCTTTTGCTTCTAGATACAAGAGGAAGCTGTACAAAAGCCAATTGCTTTTGATTTCTGAATGACTGTGTCCAGAAGGAGGATGAGTCAACAACGCATGACACCATTTCCTATTTACTCTACTGAAACCCAATGCTGAACAGGCTGCCTCATTCTCCCTAATGTCTGTGTGGTCTCATTTGAGCACATTTCCCACTTTCTATCCACGCTTCCCTTTCAATATATCAAATGCTAGCATTTGGGTATTCTGCCTTCTCATTTTGGCACTAAGAAGAGAGAAGACAGACTTCAAGGGCAAACTTCTCTAAAAACACCTTCCAAAATGCCCATGTAACTCTCATTTGTCATGGCCAAATTTGAGGCAGACAGCTCTCTTGTTTCAAGTATACATTTTACAAGGATTTTTCCTGCCCCACACATTTTACTATGCCTTTTACAACAGATTTGAGAGGTACAGAACTGAGTCAATAGTCTCAAATTGGCCTCTCTGAATACATAAATCCAAGAAACGGCCAAAAGGCAATGATACTTAAGGACCAACTATATGGTTCTTGTAGATGTGATGAAGAACGGCCAAGAGGGGACTCCGGTGTCATTTTTGTTTCTACCGTTTGAATTTGGGGTTTTTACTAATGGACCATGGTATCCTAGCTGTTCTCACTGTCACTGGGATTACACAAAGAGTTTCAGACAAACTGACAGACTATAAAAAGGCATAATCAAGATTTATCTGATTTCAAAAAAGCCGCGTTAAATCAATCCAGCAATCTGCTTCAAGTCAGGAAAGGTTTCATGAAGTCACTGTCCTTCTTTTGCTGGGCTAGAGCATCTTTTTCACCACAAAGAGGGCTCACTGTCATCATGCCACTGCTGGGCAGCTAGAGTCAATTTCCTCTTGTCAATATACTCGCTTTCTCTCTTATTTGCAACAACCTGTGCAAACAGGCATGGCAGATAGTAAAATATACTCCAAGAAGTTTAGAATTTGATTCCACCTCAGATATATAGTGACAAATCTAATGCCAAGGCCCGTGATACTCAAATACTGTCCAATCTAGATTCTTGGAATGTATAAATGCGGGCAGAGGGGACAACGTGTCCAACAAGATTCCTACTTCCCCTTCATACTGTCAGCTTGGGACGTGGGTTTCTAACCGGGGCACTATTTCCCAGGCCCTTTGCATCTAGGTGGCATACTGGGATTATTCCTCGGTACCAGAGATAACAAGGGGAAGTGATGTACATCACTTCTGAGCAAAGGTGGCAAAGAAGTGCAGTGTCTTCACCCGCTCTTTCCCATCTGCTAGCTAAACTCTGAGGAGTCCAAAGCTGAAGGGACAGTAAGACAGAAAAAGAAAGAAGTCTGACAGCCCACCCACCTAACAAGAATACCAACACTGAGCTGTAACTTGAGCAGACTAACAATGGGCCGGTGAAATTCTGAGATACAGTATAGCAGAGAGCATTCAGTTCCTAACTTCTATATTAGGTTTGCAATGGTGTGAGGCAGTGGGGAAAGGTCTGAGTTTAGCAAGCATGGGATAGCAATATTGCACGGTGTCTTCTATTGGAGAAATCTTAACTGAAAAAGATGAGAGGGAAAAAAACCAAACGGGTCTTCTGGTGGTAGGGACGTTTTTCGTACACACTAGTACAGTGGAAGAGTGGAGGGAAGAGAATGTGGAAGGAACAATCTAGGGGCTCCAGCGGGTGGAGGAAGCATGTGGTGGCGGCAGCCTCTGTAAGTCTCTGCTCCCTGGCTTACTTCTAGAAAGGGAATAGTCAGGCTCCCTCTAACTCCAATCAAGTATCACAGTAAAATACTAAAATATCACAACAGCTCACTGAGGACATCATTACCAACTTAGTTTGTTAAATTATTTTTCATTTCTCTCAGTCCCAACTAGGTATACCTCTCGATCCCACAATGAACAAAATTAAAATGCTGGAAAATCTATATTCAAGAGGCATAGTCTAGATCAACCCACCCACCTCTTTTTATCACCTTTACAGACACACAATGCACCATCACTTGTTAGGGCTATTTTTCCCCCCCTCTCTCACCCCCTTTCCCCTTTGGTAACTATAAGTTTGTTTTCTATGTCGGTGAGTCTGTTTCTGTCTCATAAACAAATTCATTTGTGTCATATTTTAGATTCCACATAAAAGTGATATTTGTCTTTGCCTGACTTATTTCACTTAGTATGATAATCTCTAGGTCCATACATGTGACTGCCAATGGCATTATTTCATTCTTTTTAATGGCTGAGTGATATTCCATTGTACATATACACCATACCTTCTTTACCATTCATCTGTCAATAGACAATTAGGTTGCTTCCATGTCTTGGCTATCGTGAATAGTGCTGCTATGAACACTGGCGTGCATGTATCTTTTCAAATTATAGTTTTCTCAAGATATATAGGGTGCTTTTTTTTTTTAACTATTTATATTTGGTCTCTGAGGTTCTACCGAATAACAGTTTACAGCCCACCAACTAGTACGGAAAAGTATCTCTTCCGTGATAGTACTTAGGAATTTACCACATGTAACAACAAATCCGAAGGACAAATGATGAACTGGAAAAAGATGCCCAGGTATAACCAAGACGGGATATCTAAATATAATTACCTTGGATGTACAGAGAACTTAAATCCCAGACGATTTTTACATAACCCATCCCATTTCCCCTTAAACAAGTGTGTGAGGAGAGCCCCGTGAAGGGTGCGTATGTACAGGTATCTGAGTAAAGAAATCGAAGCCACGTGACTCCAGTGCCTCCGGAGACACGCAGTATAAGAACACCTTCCAGACTGCACCTCGGATCTCTCTTCGAGACTGACAAATGCGCCAAACCTCCTAGGCCACAACCACGCAGCCTAGATATGAAGTGCCAGAGCTTGTTCAGCACTGCTAAGCATGTGCTTGTGAACTCTGGATGGGAAAAACAGGCATGTGCGTGCACTGCTCAGAGGGACCGTCCCAGGGATTAGTATCACATTCATGCTAATTCCACAGCTGGCCTGGCCGAAGAATTCCCACTCAAATCCAGGCCCCGGATCTCTGAATAGGCAGTTTATGCTTTCCCAAAGTGGCATGAATAACTAAAGGAGCTAAGCCTACCTGCCTCATGACAGCCAATAACAAACCAATCGGCCACCTAAAGCCAGGTTCCAGCCCACTGGGGCAAGCAGGGCTTGGGCTGGTTAGTCAACCGACTGCTGTGTCCTGCAGGGGCCCTTCAGCTTTATGGGAAGATTCCGCCATCACCAAGGTGCCGCCTAGTCACTGCACACAAACTAAAATCAAAGGCCAGCAGGGATCCAGTTCGTGTCAAAGCTGAGGAAGCACTAGGGTTCCTGTGTATTGGATAAGATGCAGGAGATCAAATGTTTAATTCTTACACTATACCTAGTTTGATTCAGATCTTAAAATCTCAAAATCAGATTGAGCTGCAACTAGAAACATGAGCCCCAAACATGCAGTTTTCAAAGAGCCACCATATACAGTCCTAATGCCTTCATCCGCCTACAGCCCCTGGCGTTTGTAAATTTTAAAAGGGGCTGATCTAATATGGAAATTTACTGTACATACTTTCCTGCTATACAACCCGGTCTGCACAAAATTTACATACCTGACCCTTTCCCTTCCCTGCTGCTCTAGGTCAGAGCGGATTTTTGCTAACGGCTACTATGCTGATTACTAGACAACTTCCAACAGTTTGAGGAGTCCTTCTAAGAAAACTCAATGGAGTGATTATAGTTAAATTTCCTACTGCTCAGTTTTGCCACCACCAGCCGACTTTTCCCTCATAAACATCCTTCTGTTTCTACTCAAAATGGGCTTTCTCCTTCATGACATTAATAGTACCAGTTTCCTCTATCATGTTAGTAATAATGCACTGTTTGGCCTTGCATTTGAGATTTTCAAAGCTCGGGGGGAAAGTAGGGCGGGACACAAATTTTCTCCAGACTACATCAGACTAATTTTCTCCCACTGCCATCTACAGAGCTTTTTCTTTAGAAGGACGGAGCCAACAGTGGGGAAGGACCAGAAGAACACAGCAATGAGAGGAGGGGAAATGCCAACCCTGCTTTAACCACCACCCTCTGATCCCAGGCTTAGTCAAGCAGTCATAGCCGACTGAACGTGGTGACATGTTTTCCTCGAGGACTCCCAGGCCATTATTTCCTCCACAACCTCATTTACTTCTTCCAACTTTTCCTGTCATCTCTCAACCAAACGTCTTACGCAGGAGCATTTAACTTCACGGTCAGACCAACCTTGATACCCTTACTACACTACATCAAGAGTCAACCCCTGCAGGAGACAAGACTTCCCATTCTCAGCCAACCCCTCAGCCTGGTGGCAGGAAGGGAAGAAGTTGGGTTTATTTTCTCTCCCCCAGAATGAGCACATCAATTTCCTTCACTCACCTTCAGGTCTTTTGTCTATGGACACATGTAACCTATATGATTCCTCCCCATAAAATGAGTTCTCACAAACAAGGGCATGGCACTGCTTTAAGACAACTTGCATTCTCTCTTGGTAGGGTTACAATAGTTAAAAAGCGCCTAAGGCAATGAATTACACAATAGATGATAAAGGAGCTAATAAAATTACTTGCTTGATTCTTTTTCTGATTCTCTGCTGGTAGCACACAACGTCCCTTCCCTTGATTAGTTCTAGAGCCTCCTGTTCTTAAATACAGAGATTTAAGAATGAGCTCTTGGGAGAAGATGTTAAGTGACCTACCACTTACTGAGCACCCCTTAGGTCCGATCAGCTCTGGGCTGAGTATACATAGGGCCTCAATTCAAGGCTAACAGCTCTACAGGGTAAGGTTGGCTAGCACACAGCAGAGGCAGAACTCAAACCCAAGTCTGCCTGACTCCAAAGACAATGCCGGGCAGCCTGAAAGCTTCTTTTAAAGCCAGCCCTCAGCAGAAGCTTACTGAAGCTTCTTCTATATGCTGTCACGCTGCAGGACTCAGGAACTACCATGGAGCGTTCTCCAGTTTCATCTCACTCATCTTTAAATTTGTTACAGTCCCAAGAAAGCCTATGCTGTGTAAACCTCAGAAGGAACAGCCAAAGAACTGAATGTATTTATGACAATTGACAACAGATCTACTGGTGATGGCCTGAAGTCTACTCCCAGAAGAGATCTGCTTTTCTCCAGGCTAAAGGTCACGCAAGGTACAAATTTAGAGCTTTGGACAGCCATCTGCTGATGCATCTGGAAAACAAAGGGAGGAGACAGGAAAAGAACAGAAGGCAGCCAAGTCCCTTCAGATGTTTCACTGGGGTGTGTGTGTGTGTGTGTGTGTGTGTGTGTGTGTGTGTGTGTGTGTGTGTGTGTGTGTGTGTGTGTGTGTGTGTGTGTGTGTGTGTGTGTGTGTGTGTGTGTGTGTGTGTGTGTGTGTGTGTGTGTGTGTATTTCCTGGTGCATCTTTAGAACAATCCTGTGAATTAAGATGGGTGTGTCAAACCTTAAGAAAACTGGCATGATTCTCATGATGCTTCCACTCCACTTTGCATTACTGCAAAATCAGAAAATGATTAAATCATGATGTCAAGCGTTCACATGCTCACTCAACAGAGTCAATAACAGAATGAAAGTAGAGATGAAAACTGAATCATCGCAGACACTTTAAAAAACGCAACTGCTGAGCCCTATTTACGAGAAGAAAACACATATTTGGCATAGGAGGTTCCCACTTCCTTCTACACAGGTATTAGCCAAATACTGATAAAAAACGATAGCATAAAGCCCATTTCATAAAATTTCATACACATACAGATGGGGAGAGGGAAACTTCTCATTTTGAAAATATTCAAAATACTTCTCAGATTTAATTTTTCAGATTTAATCTTTGAAACAGCACATGGCATATTAATTTCTATTTTGTCAAGGTACTCCAAATTTTATATAATAATAACACAAGTTATGATACTAAACCTAAAAATGATATATTTGATGTTTAAATGACTAATTCAAAATCACATTAGTTTCAAAAACATGTTGCTTATTTACTGTGGCAGCTAGAATAGAATATGTTTCATCTCCATAAAAAAATGAATCTTTCTCCATTTGCTGAAAAGCAGTCTCTCAGATTAACTGTGCACAGGCAACAAGCTGGTAGACAAAACACCTTTTAAACTTGAGGTTACTGAGACATTGATAAGTAAAGCTAGATTAACTCAATTTCTCTTAAGTATGATTTTCAAAGTCTTCACACCATTATCTCAACTGAACTTTATAATGAGCCTATGAGGGTACGGATTAATTTCCTCCATTTTTGGATGAAACAACAGAAAACTAACACTCAAGGAAGATGATTTAAAGCAGTAGTTCCTAAAGGTGATCTCTTTTCCTTTGTGTGATAAAGAAAATAATAACTGACCTAAAAAAAAACAGTATTTTCCAGATCCCTGCAGAAACCAGAAAAAAAAAATCAGCTAGGCTTTCAGCCCCCAAAGTCACTTTGCCCTTTGTAAAGCAAAACACAAAACATAATCATTCAAAACAGAGGCAAGGCAGTGTGGGAAATGCATTTTTAAGGTCCACCTTTAACCATCAATGAGCAAAAAAAACCCTGGAGATTTGTAATGCCAGGATTTGCTGAAATAAATCCTGAATCAAACCTGTAAAGATGAGGGATTAATGGATCTGAACGTAGGTATACAAACATTAACTTGCCCTACAACGTTCCTATCTTCAACCTACCCCATAGACCTGGGCTCTAAGCCACCCCTAGGGCCATTAGGAAATGGTATTTCACTTTCACCTCAACTAAATGACTTGAGTAAAACACACGCAGCACAATGTTTGTTTAGCCCAGAACAGAACATTAACAAGGGGTGAGCGCAAGCCCAAGTGCATGTTGGTAAAGGGGTGCCTTTCGCCAAGGAATAGACAAAGAATTGCATGGCCCCAAGATCCAAAGAGGGCTAATATGAGGACATTTCCTAATCTCAGGCAGATGACAATCTCTCAACTCCCACATGGAAAATAAACACTACTGTACTTTGCTGAGTGAGAGGATAACAAGTCATTGTTTGATAAAACCAGTATTTAAAAAATCCCCAAATTACCAACTGTTCAGAGTACACATCTGCTGCCACATTTTTTTTTAAAGATTCAAGAAAGATACGTAGATGCAATATATGCACGGAACTGTTGAGCCGAATGAAAAAGATGGAGCTAATCGAGTCCAGTACCTTCATTTTAGAAGGTAGAGAAAACTACAGAAAGGAAAAATAGACATTTCAACCTGAATAACATAGCATTCACGGCCCTGGGGAGCAAAATCCGGTCTTGGATTCCTATCCTACTGTGTCAATTCAGAGACAAATCTTAAAGAATCAATTTCTAAAAGCTTAGGAAGTAAAGAATGAAAGAGCAGTCCACCAAAATTGAAGGCAAGTTGAAGACAGTCACCATATAAAGTCTTAGAAGGGAAAGAAATAAGAGAAGTGGGTCATCTAAGGGATCTGTCAACAAATACCAGCCACACTGATTTGGCAACAGTTCACAGCAAGTCAGCAAAAGCTGGCAAATTCGAATACTAAACTTTTATCCTGTTCTCCCTTTAACTTTCGATAAAGCCTCTATCTCTGAAAGGGTGTGTCTGAAAGGGTGTGGAAAAGAAAAATGAATCACTAGAGGCAGGACGTTATTACCAATTCATGCTCCAGTTCTCACAGTAGGCCCTTAACCCGATTCTAGAAAGGAAGGGAGCAGGAGTTTAAAAGGCAACAGAAGGCAGGAGCATCGGCTCAGGAGGGGCCAACTCTGCATGGGTGCATCTGGATGGATACTGCACCCTGCCTTGGGCTTTAACCATTTTCATACAACAGTCGTTAGGTAAATCTCTAGACAGACCAGAAAAATAGCATCAGACATTAGATTAAGCTGTATGTGACATACTGTAATAACTAGGAACACTTTCTACACCACAACTTGATTTTCATCCAACGTCATAATGGTTAAAGTCCAACAGCCACGTTACAGAATTACAAAACACAATTTAGTTAAAACACAGGGTTTCTATAAACTCTTGTTTCAGATTACTAGATATTTCTCAGCTTCCCAACACAACGTATAGTAGCCCACTAAAAAAGAATAAAAATGGTATCATTTCAGAAAAGTTTTAAGAGTCTCTAAAGACTTGGTACCTACTGTATATTCGATGTATCTGGAGTGAAAGGAAAAGGCTCTGAATTATGGAGATGAGTTTACTTAGAAGACACAAGAAGATATCAAATGGAAAACATACTACAAATAAGAAAAACACTGCAGCAACATAGGCAGCAATAAGGCCTATTTCTGTGACATTTTTAGCTTTAAATTAAACCATACAGATTACTACAGCTGCCCCTTTGTTTCCAGGGTAAATTTATGCATAAAGTAACAGTATATTGTGATTTGCTTACTTTTCTGTCCCTCCCTCTCACTAAACCATAAGCTTCTATAAGAGCCAGAAACATGCCTCTGATTTACTGTTCTTTTCCAGCACAGAGCACACGGAAGTCACTTAAAACATTTTTGGAACGAGTATTTTATCAAACAATTGACGAACATTTGATAAAATGCAAAGTTGGCAAGAATGGAGGGAAAAGAACAGTTACTAACATACACGGTTGGTAATGTAAACCAGTACCACCTTTTAAAGGGTAATTTGGCAATATCGCAATACAGTAATACCATTTAAAAACAATGGCAAAGTTTCCATTATATATACTGTTAAATGGAAAAGACATGGGATATAGCACAATACATTGAGTGAAATCCTATTTCGTTTTGTTTTAAAGGCAGTGTATACTTACTCTGCATATGGGGCAACCACAGAGGGCAGGGGGAGTCATTCAAAGTGTAACCTAAACGTAATATACATATCCAGTCCCAGGGGCCCTGCCTGAATACATATCCAATTCTGGAAGGATTTATAAAAAAGCTTCACACGGGCTACCTGGAATGGTAATACTGGGGAGTGAAACTGGCATCATAAAGAGGAAGAAGTCTTCTCTTCCATCATCTACCCTTTTGAAGTGTCTTCCCTTCACATATTAAAGTTTTATTCTCCTTTTTAAGAGAGATGTTATGTTGCTAAAAAAGAAAGAAAGAGCACGAGAGAGAAAGAGAGAGAAAGGAAAGAAAGAATTATAGAAAGGAAAACAACAAATGATTTTAAACCATAACTTTTCCCTGCTTGTCTCCCACCTCGTCCACATAATATATTTTAGGAGTCAGTGGTTAGAGCACCGGTTTTCACTTTACGCTTGTTTGGGGCCTAATCAGATTCATTTCCCGTTTCCAGTCCTCCAACATCACAGTGGGAGAAAAACCTGGTTGACACAATCCTCCCCAACCCAGGGTAAGAAAAGGTCCACTGAGGGGTTCTATAATACAAACATAGGCCTGCTACCTATGCCACCTGACCCCGTGGGGTGGAGGCCAGGAGGCCAGGCACAAAGAGCCTGGGCAGCAAGTGCTTGATTTTTTGGGGTCTTCAGATGGAGCAGTTGTGCTTAAAATTTTACTTTTCTTACAAATACCTTCTAGGTGTCTTGAAATATTACCTAAATGTGAACAGGTGATGAACTTGACCATTAAGTATATTTCCTTACCGTAGTTCAAACTAAGAATTAGAATATAGGCTTTTCTAAAACTATGTAAAACAGCTTTTCTAAAACTATCCAGGAGTGAGCATATGTAAAATATATCATTGCTTTATACGCCTCTTTGTGTTTTCTGAGGAAAATACACTTCAACTTCAGCTGCCCATTAGAATCACCTTGGGAGCTTTAAAAAAAAAATCCCAATACCTGGGCCCCGCGCTTCAGACCAATGAAATCAGAACCACTGTGTCCTAACTGATGATCAAAGAACACGTTTCACATCAAAGCTGAGTACGTAATCATCCTCCTCCTTGACAAAGTGAGGGATGAATTTTCAAAAATTATACATACAAATAATTCTTGGCCTCTTTGAGTGTCCAGTAACACGGCCTTTGTCTTTGGGGCTAAATGCTAATGGAGGAAGGGATAAAACAAGCGACACAAGATACTGAGATGCTACAGCAACCACCACTGCCGGGGGGGTGGGGTGGGGGCGATGGGTTGCCGTTTTAGGTCTCTTTCCACTACCTGCTTGTCTGTGCTGCTAGTGATGCTTAAAAGGTCTTCTAAATACAGAAGCGCCTTGCTACACTGCTATTCCCAATGCCTACAGCTATTCTGGTGAGCGTCTCCGCCACAGACAACCACAAAAATGAAGAGCCCTTAACTCACAGCTCAAAGCCCATTGCGGGCCTCGGTATATTGAGATGCCATAACACTTAAATTGTTTTACCTGACAGCAATAAGGTAGGTGAAAAAACGCTTCATCATCCTAGAAATGATGCGCCACTACCATAAACCTTCTACAAGGTGTAACCAAATGCTAACAGAGGCTAAGGTTCAACCTGTGAAGTTAGACACCTCCAACCAAAAATTGCTAAAAAGCCTTGCAACCCTCTCTGTGCATTCTAGTCAAAGATTATTCAGCTTGTTTCTTGGAACGCTCATTCCAAGGAGATGGGGGTGGAGGGAGTCATTTGGAAACTGCCAAGAAATAGTCATTGGAAACATATGGAAAACCACAAAAGGCATTACCTTGACTTACATGAGCCTGAAGGGTGGGTTCACATCTCTTCCCAATGTTACAGACATGCCCTAACTAGAATGACATTCCAGATGTCAAGGGAGGGGGGCACATTTCACAATAAAATACCTGGTAAAAATGTGACAAACTCTCATTGATTCTAGCATATTAGGATACAACAGTTTTGTTATTTTACTTCCATTATAAATAAGGAGTATCATCAGTACAATCATAAGTAGGACTCCTTATCATTTTTACTTTTGGTTTCTGTTTGGAAATTAAGCCAAGGAAGAATTCAAGAAGAATTTTTGGAAAAATGTTGTGTAATAAATTAAAATGCTCCAGAACTATCATTTACAGGAATTTTACCAACATTTCTGATATATGCACTGGAAATCCTTATTAAGTCTGACTTAGCATTAATCAGCAGCAGAGAATGGAATGAAACCGTAAAACTATTTGCAGTTACTTGATTTCAAATGGGTCTGTCTCCAATCCCATTATTTCAGTAGCACATGGTGCTCTTACCTAGAAAGTAAGCTCTCACAGGTCTGAGTACTTAGCTTTTTAATAAGGGTCTATATTGGATTTTCTTGGATGAAAAAGCACCAGAAAATGAAGTCAGAAAACTGTACTGCTAATTTCAACTAACTCCCCACAGAACTTTGGAAAACTGACTTAACCATTCTAGGCCTACGTATATAAAATGAGCAGGTCGTGCTTGAAGATTTGCTGAAGTTCCTTTCAGCTTCAAAAATTTCTTCTATTTTTAGACTTTTAAGGAACCTCCACGCTGTTCTCCATAGTGGCTGTATCAATTTACATTCCCACTGACAGTGCAAGAGGGTTCCCTTTTCTCCACACCCTCTCCAGCATTTATTGTTTGCAGATTTTTTGATGATGGCCATTCTGACTGGTGCGTGGTGATACCTCATTGTACTTTTGATTTGCATTTCTCTAATAATTAGTGATGTTGAGCATCCTTCATGTGTTTGTTGGCAATCTGTATATCTTCTTTGCAGAAATGTCTATTTAGGTCTTCTGCCCATTTTTGGATTGGGTTGTTTGTTTTTTGATATTGAGTTGCATGAGCTGCTTGTGTATTTTGGAGATTAATCCTCTGTCAGTTGCTTCGTTTGGAAATATTTTCTCCCATCCTGAGGGTTGTCTTTTTGTTTTGTTTATGGTTTCCTCTGCTGTGCAAAAGCTTTTAAGTTTCATTAGGCCCCATTTGTTTATTTTTATTCCCATTTCTCTAGAAGGTGGGTCAAAAAGGATCTAGCTGTGATTTATGTTATAGAGTGTTCTGCCTATGTTTTCCTCTAAGAGTTTTATAGTGTCTGGCCTTACATTTAGGTCTTTAATCCATTTTGAGTTTATTTTTGTATGTGTTGTTAGGAAGCGTTTTAATTTCATTCTTTTATATGTAGCTGTCCCGTTTTCCCAGCACCACTTATTGAAGAGGCTGTCTTTTCTCCACTGTATATTCTTGCCTCCTTTATCAAAGGTAAATCCATGCACATATGGTCACCTTATCTCTGGGCTTGCTATCCTGTTCCATTGATCTATATTTCTGTTTTTGTGCCCATACCATACTGTCTTGATTACTGGAGCTTTGTAGTATAGTCTGAAGTCAGGGAGCCTGAATCCTCCAGCTCCGTTTTCTTTCTCAAGATTGCTTTGGCTATTCGGGGTCTTTTGTGTTTCCACACAAATTGTGAAATTATTTGTTCTAGTTCTGTGAAAAATGCCATCGGTAGTTTGATAGGGATTGCACTGAATCTGTAGAGTGCTTTCGGTAGTATAGTCAGACACTATAAAACTCTTACAGGAAAACATTGGCAGAACACTATGACATAAATCACAGCAAGATCCTTTTTAACCCACCTCCTAGAGAAATGGAAATAAAAACAAAAGTAAATGGGACCTAATGAAACTTAAAAGCTTTTGCACAGCAAAGGAAACCATAAACAAAAGAAAAAGACAACCCTCAGAGTGGGAGAAAATATTTGTAAATGAAGCAACTGACAGAGGATTAATCTCCAAAATACACAAGCAGCTGAATATCAAAAAAACAAACAACCCAATCCAAAAATGGGCAGAAGACCTAAATAGACATTTCTCCAAAGAAGATATACAGATTGCCAACAAACACATGAAAGGATGCCCAACATCACAAATCATTAGAGAAATGCAAATCAAAACTACAATGAGGTATCACCTCATACCAGTCAGAATGGCCATTATCAAAAATCTACAAACAATAAATGCTGGAGAGGGTGTGGAGAAAAGGGAACCCTCTTGCACTGTTGGTGGAAATGTAAATTGATACAGCCACTATGGAGAACAGTATAGAGACTCTTTAAAAAACTAAAAATAGAATTACCATATGACCCAGCAATCCCACTACTGGGCATATACCCTGAGAAAACCATAATTCAAAACGAGTCATGTACCACAATGTTCACTGCAGCTCTATTTACAATAGCCAGGACATGGAAGCAACCTAAGTGTCCATCAACAGATGAATGGATAAAGAAGATGTGGCACACATATACAATGGAATATTACTCAGCCATAAAAAGGAATGAAATTGAGTTATTTGTAGTGAGGTGGATGGACCCAGAGTCTGTCATACAGAGTGAAGTCAGAAAGAGAAAAACAAATACCATATGCTAACACATACATACGGAATCTAAAAAAAAAAAAAAAAAAAAATGGTTCTGAAGAACCTAGGGGCAGGACAGGAATAAAGATGCAGATGTAGAGAATGGACTTGAGGACACGGGGAGGGAGAAGGGTAAGCTGGGACGAAGTGAGAGAGTGGCACTGACATATAAACACTACCAAATGTAAAACAGACAGCTAGTGGGAAGCAGGTGCATAGCACAGGGAGATCAGCTTGGTGCTTTGTGACCACCTAGAGGGGTGGGATAGGGAGGGTGGGAGGGAGATGTAAGAGGGAAGGGATATGGGGATATATGTATATGTATATGTATAGCTGATTCACTTCATTATACAGCAGAAACTAACAACATTGTAAAGCAATTATACTCCAATAAAGATGTTTAAAAAAAATTTTTCTTCTAACTCAGAAAGACACCTGAGGGGCTTCCCTGGTGGCGCAGTGGTTGAGAGTCCACCTGCCGATGCAGGGGACACGGGTTCGTGCCCCAGTCTGGGAAGATCCCACATGCCGCGGAGCGGCTGGGCCCGTGAGCCATGGCCTCTGAACCTGCACGTCCAGAGCCTGTGCTCTGCAACGGGAGAGGCCACAACAGTGAGAGGCCCGCATACCACACACAAAAAAAAAAGACGCCTGAAAGGTTAAAAGTGAATAAACATTACAGACTCGGCACTCTCACCAATGCTGTCTTTGATCAACATTCCCTGTGGGTGTCTGATGTATGCATTTTATACCAGACATGACGGGAAACAGAAAGGAAGGGATAGCTTCCTAACCTCTACAAATCTAGGAAGATATTTCATAAACGTAAATATTTACACACACATATATGAAGCAGTTAAGTTATGGAGCAAGGCAGTGTGAGACTACAGGACAGAACAAGTCATACAGACCAAAAGAAAGGTCAGTGTGAACCAAGAAACAGGTCAGCAAGTAGTCTGGGGTGGAAATGTGGCAGGAGGAATTACCTATGCAACTACCAAGTACCAGAAACTATAATCAGTGTTTTAGTTTCATCTAATTTAAACCACAGGGCAATCCATGAGGTGGCTAGCGCCACTGCACAAGTAGGAACACTAATAGCTCTTCATGTTAAACAGCATGACCAAGGCCTCTCACAGAGCTAATAAAGAAAGGCCACTCAAAGGAAGGGGGAGTTGAACTTAATCCTATAGATTGGCCTTTTGCTTTACTGGAAACCATCTGTGCAGGGGCAAATGCCAAGAAAGTCTCTTAAACCAGGTGCCTGACCCATTCTACTTACCAAAGAATGTCCCTAAATAAGTGAGGCACAAACCCTGAAAGAACTATTTCAATTGTGTGCAAACTCAGAAGGGCAAAGGCTAGAGCTTTCCACAAAGCTTCCCATCACCCAATCCACACCATCCCTTGAAAAGAGGCGACTTTCACGCTCCTGAACCCTCCCTCTTCTAGTTCTCAAATCTCATCTCTGCTGCTCCACAGGTCAGGCTAAGACTCTACACCTAGGACTTGAAGGTTCTAGCAAACATTGGACCAAACTGTGGTTCTAACAGATACA
The DNA here is from genome assembly GCF_039906515.1 of Pseudorca crassidens. Taxonomy (NCBI): domain Eukaryota; kingdom Metazoa; phylum Chordata; class Mammalia; order Artiodactyla; family Delphinidae; genus Pseudorca; species Pseudorca crassidens. The sequence continues at coordinate 77,832,237 of NC_090301.1, forward strand.
AACCCTCTGAGAGCTACAGGGAGAGCACAGGACCAATTATGTTCATTTTTTCAGATAAGGAAGGTTCAGAAAGGTTGACGATTCAAACTCCAAAGCCACACTGCTAGTGAGTCAGTACCATGGACCCCTACGTTCTTAGAGCAGAGGCTGCATAACCAAGAGGAAAGTCCTCTCCACCAAGGTACATCGTCATCAATGTTACTTAATCTCTACAAGCAAAACACGGCTAAGCTTGACACCTAGCTCATGAGTTCGACAGAAAGCTGATTAACACAAGACAGAGAAGCCAGACTAAAAACTCATTGATCAGGAAAAAAGATTTTTATTACATTTCAGGTATTCTCAGCACCTAGCACTCAACAGAGGTGCCCAAATGCTGTTGCTGTTGTTGAATTTATAAAACTAATCAATAGAAATTACTTAAGACCTATGTTCTCATTTGAGTCCCAGTCAATGTCCATACTTTGCTTTTAAAGTCTATAACCCAAAACAAACCCACATGAGCTGGTGCAAGGAAAAAAAAAAAGCAGTGGGGTTTCAAGTTGAGCAGTTCTCCAAGTTTCAATACATTCAAACAGTTCCGACATTACCATGCATTCCACATACTATCTGATTCCCTCTTGGGCATGTTTCTGTGATTTTTCTTAAGATACCCTCAACTGATGAAAATCTGCCGACAGCAAGATGAGGGCTGTACCTAGCAGAATAAAAAGATGGTAGCCCCTCCCACCAAAAAGAAAAAACACCCAAAAGCCAGTATATTTGAAATGAGAAAAATTATTGAATCCCAAATACATTACAGATTAAGTATGAAGAGCCAAATCCTTCTCCCACCAGAATGCACTAATCAATTAACATTTATTAAATATAAATGTGAACACACACCCAGCATGGGGGTCTCCTCATTTATACTACCCAATACTTCCAAAACCTTTCTGTGCCCTAAAGACACGGGGGAGCGCTAAGCAAAAATCAGATTGGCAATTTTCCCTTGGAGGCTAAATTACTGCCACGGTTGGCATTTTCCAGATTCCCCCACTTCCAGAGTTTGTTTCTGGCAGGCAGCTGAACTCAATCACTACCATCCTTATGAGCTTGCCTCCCCAGAATTCTAGTACCCTGAGTGACCCCGAGACCACCCCCTTAACAAAGAAGGGCTCCCAAGCTTAAAGTAAGCAAGGTTAGGGCTTCCCTGGTGGCGCAGTGGTTGAGAGTCCGCCTGCCGATGCAGGGGACACGGGTTCGTGCCCCGGTCTGGGAAGATCCCACGTGCCGCGGAGCGGCTGGGCCCGTGAGCCATGGCCGCTGAGCCTGCGCGTCCAGAGCCTGTGCTCCGCAACGGTAGAAGCCACAACAGTGAGAGGCCCGCGTACCGCAAAAAAAAAAAAAAAAAAAAAAAAGCAAGGTTAATGGGGAGACGACACCCAACAGCCATAATATAACCATTTGTAAGAGAAGAGTTATGGGATCAGATCAAGGACAGGACACAGGGCAACAGACTGGGCACAGTTCCTCCCCCAGATCACGTCAAGCCAGGCGTCTCAGATCCTCATCAAGGACCTTTTCACCAGAACACAGACCCCACCTCCAATTCCCCCAACATACACCCCTCTCAGGTAAGGAACCCCCAGCACAACACTCTCTTTGGTGCCCAGTACATAAACCAAAGTCCATGAAAACATGTTTTGCTCCCTGTGACACCAAGGCAAAAGGGAGAGTGAATGGAAGGATGAATCCTAGATGACAGACAGTGCTACAAAGACCACCAGGATAGATTTATCTGGCTAATTCAATACCTTACACTAAGGCATCTAAGAGAAGGGTCTGACTAAAGGCCTTGACTCTTTCCTGGAGGGCACTAGCTTACTCTTTCTGATGCCTTCCATCCATCTGGCTCACCCTTGCTTCCCCTACTCTTTCTGGTCTCATCAGGTTATTTCAGAATGTTTAGAATAACATGTCTGATTCCTGACTCCACCGTTAACTAGTGCTGTGACGTTGGTCAAGGTATTTAACTTTTCGGTACTTCTGTTTCCTCATCTGTAAGATATAAATAATAAGAATACCTATCTCAAAGGGTGTTAAACGGAATAAATGAATTAATAAATAAGCTGATCTTCACAAAGCACTTGACCTTCACAAGGCACTTCAGAACAGTGCCTGATGTGGCAAATGCTGTATTAAATGTTTGCTAAAACTGAAAGATCATTTTTAAAAACGGTTTCTTCCTCTTCACAGCCAGCTCTTAGAAAACCTGATCAATCCGGTTTTCAAATCAGAAGAGGGTACCACAAACGAGAAGTTAACAAATGAGACAACCAGAGCACAGTTTCTTTTAGGGGCCATGAAAATGCTCTGAAATTAGATTGTGGTGATGGTGGCACAATACTGCAAACCTACTAAAAATGATTAACACACTTTAAAAATTAGCGAATTTTATGGCATATAAATTGTGCCTCAATAAAGCAGTTTTTTAAAAAAGCGGAGTAAAATAACCACATATCCACCTAAGTCAACTATTTAGTCAAAATAATGGAAATCAAAATGCTGAACTCAGTTGAGGACTGAATCCAGGATGCAAAACCCCTATTCCTGGTACCTCTTCACAGGACAGCATAAACACAGGTGACCTCCCCAAACTGGGTATCCAACGACTTAAATAACTGGCAAATACGGGAACAAGAGAAGCCCTAGGAAGCTTTCGGATTCTGGGAAGAATGTTTCACGCAAGCACAAAACAATTTAAGCACCTGGTGACTGAGAACACATGCCTCAACAGCAAAGTAATTTCCCTGAATTTAAGCTTATTCCCCTAAACATGGGAGGCAGCACAGTATGACCTACCAGCTCAAGCCTTCTGAGATTCACAAAGGTGATTTCCACCCAGCCTGCTTGGCCTAGAAAAAGTTTATTTTTACCTTTTCAAGCCAGTTTCCTCATCATTAAAGCCACCTATCTTGCAGGTGTTACTAAGGATTGGAGTCAATCAGTGACAAGCACCTCGTGTATGGCACGTGGTAGACACGCAGTAACAGCAATTCATTATAATTACATACAAACATAATAAAATGTACATGGAGGTACCATCACACAAAATAACAAGGCAACTCAACCTTTCCACTTACCTACACTTACACTGTTCCTGTAATATTATTCCTGAGTAATCTCTCTGTACAAAAGGTAATGAGCTCCATGGTAGCTGAGGGTCAGTAGCAGGAAGGCATGCTGAAAGCAGAATGAGTCCTCTTACATTTCTAGAAGTTTCTAGGTGAATTAATGGTCCTGTGAATAGCACCTGGGGGAAATCCTACGAGGAAGAGTTGAGGGAGTCTGAATGTACCGACCACGCACTCACTCTTGGCCATGTCTGTAGATTTCACAAAGTAAGCGGCCACCCCTCCAGCCCCCACTTTGCCGGCCCTGTGAACGGACACTTACATTTCACAGTTTCACCCAAGTTTCCCAGCCACTTTAGCACTGACTTGATGCCCCAATGCGGCTGCACATTATTAACTGTTCAGAAACAGCACGACGAGGCTGTGAAGCTTAACACTGTCACGGAAAAAGGAAGAGAATTAATTCATGGCTGGTTCAAGTACCTCACGTTATTGGCGATGTGATTAGGTAAACCACAGTAAAGTTCGTAATAAACCAACAATTTGTTTTTCGAACTCTGAAGCCATTCATTCAACTCTGACGTCTTCTGAGCCAAAGACTTTAATGGGAGCTTTGCACCTGCTGACAAGAGAACCCTAAGCGATGCCAAAAGAGGAAGTGAGTTGATGAGGGCAGGGCGGGGCAGTTATTCTTTTCAGTTTTACTATTTGACTTACTAAAAACAATGCTTATCGTATTCTACAATTGCAAAATGATCCACATACACGATGCCTCCGACAGTTGCCAGCAAACCTTGCAGAAAGATGAAGCAACCAACACCAGATATCTCAGGCCTACGACAGGCAAACCTGAGTCAGGAACCCGTGCCTAGTCTTGAGCTCAATCTCATGCTGCCTCTACAACTGAGATACAGAGAGGAACCTGGTCAAGCTCCTTCCACCAGTGGGTTTCTAAGTATCTTTACAGAGGCACCGTTACCATGGAAGTAACCCCCTGTAACCACCGCCATGGAGCTGAATTATGCAGACATGGAAAAAGTCCCTCGGGCCCATTCAATTCATTCTTCTCTTCGCTCTCGTCTTCAAATCTCCACATAATCAACTGGAATGACTATGCAGCTCAGAGCTGACTGTCTGTCTGGCAATGTTTGGACTCAGGTGAATGGTCAGCTACTTCCTGACACACGGATGAATTCGCCACTGATGCCAAATGGCCCAGTGTCAAGTGTGATCCCGGTCACCTCCGCCTCGTAGGACAAGTATCCAGTCTCTGGGAGGGACCTGATTAACAGCTGGTTCTTTCAGATAAGACTGGGAAATAGATGCTTCTTTCCAAAAACCGCAGGTTAAAAAGCAGTCAGTAAAAAAGTGTTTTCCTACTGGCATTGTAAGTAATATTTGGAATTGGTTTCAGAAATGTTTACAAATGAAGCTCCGTAAGTAAACTTTTTTTAAAACTCAGTTCTACAAAGAGTTCCATTTCCCTTACAAGCATTCTCTGTATCTTCTGAAAGTTTCTATAATTTTTGGTGACCAAATTAGTCTTCGCACAAAGCACTCATTTTTGCTTCACGATTCTCATTTAAATACTCTGATGTTTAATAACCATACTCTGTCATTGCTCCTAATGGGATATTTTAAGATTCTTTTTCAAAGGCTTTGCTTAATCACAGCCTTAGCCTTTTGGTAAAATTGGTCTTTTAACAAACTGGCCTGTAGGGGACAAGTTTTTAAGTTACTCTCAAGCTTTCCCTCCCCCTTCAAAGTTTTCCCAAACTACTCAAAAGCCTCTCAGCCCTGGACTTGCCTGGTGGCGCAGTGGTTGGGAATCCACCTACCAACGCAGGGAACACGGGTTCGAGCCCTGGTCCGGGAAGATCCCGCATGCTGCGGAGCAACTAAGCCCATGCGCCACAACTACTGAGCCCGCGCTCTACAGCCTGCGAGCCACAGCTACCGAGCCCGCACGCCACAACTACTGAAGCCCGCGCGCCTAGAGCCCATGCTCTGCAATGAGAAGCCACCGCAATGAGAAGCCCGCGCACCACAACGAAGAGTAGCCCCCACTTGCCGCAACTAGAGAAAGCCTGTGTGCAGCAACGAAGACCCAACGCAGCCAAAAATAAATTAAAAAAAAAAAAAAAAAGCCTCTCAGCCTTGGGGGAAGGATGATAAATTAGATGGTTTTGCTCTCTCTCTCTGTTGCTTGGCATTGCCCTGTTCTAGTCCCTTTTTGTCTCACCAGGAATTTGCTTCTTGCAAGCAGACTCCCTCCTATATCCTGAAGCATCCAGCACATAGATTTACTGGTAAAGTTGCTAAGAGGCCCAAAATGGGCATAGGAAACCCTTCAGTTTCCTCCTGGGGTGGTACTCTTTTACTCGGCCCTTTCCCTTTCTGTAGTGAAGGACACGTTTGTATGGTTGGTTCAAATTCTAATTCTTCAGATACCTGGTAACTTCCAAGTGGATCCAGAAAAATGCAATTAAAAACAGTAGTTTAAAGGCAAAACATGATAAAAATATTAACAAATAAGCCAGGGTGCAAAATGACATATATGCTCTGTTGAAACTTTCTAAAATTTATGCACACATGCAAATCAAAATCACAAGATTCTGTGTGGGATACCACTTCACACCCATTAGGATGGCTATTATCAAAAAAATTAAAAGTAAGTGTTGGCAAGGATGTGGAGAAATTGGAACCCTCGGGCATTGCTGACGGGGATGTAAAATGGTGCAATCACTGGAAAACTAAACAAAGATTTACCTCAAAAAGGTAAACGTAGAATTATCACGTGATCTAGCAATTCTACTTCCAAAAGTAATGAAAGCAGAAACGTAAACACATGTAAAGCACTATTTTCAGAGCAGCATTATTCACAATAGCTAAAAGGCAGTAACAACCCAAATGTCTCCCAATAGGTGAACAGATAAACAAAATGTGGCATACACATACAATGGAATATTATTCAGCCCTAAAAAGGAATGAAATTCTGACACATGCTACAACTTAGATGAAGCTTGAAGACTTGATGCTACGTGAAGTACACCAGACACAAAGGACAAATATTGTATGATTCCACTTATATGAGGTTCCTGAAACAGGCCAATTTGTAGAAACTGAGAAGTAGAACACAGGTTACTGCGGCTTGGGGAAGGGAGGAATGGGGAGTTATTTCTTAATGGCAGATTCTCAGTTTTAGAAGGTAACAGTTCTGGAGATGCACAGTAGTGATGGTTGCACAACAATGTGAATACACTAAATGCCACTGAATTTCATACCTAAAAATAGTTTAAATGGTATATTTTGTCTTATGTATATTTTGCCACAATAAGAAAATATGGCCGAAAAATTCTTTGTACACAAATGAGGAGGGAAGGGAAATTACCCCATGAAAAGCAATGGAATAATAAAGGGTTACTTTTCTAGGTTCCAACTGTTCTAAGAGCTGTTGTATTTTTTTTTTTAATTGGTACATTTATTCACACACTCACTGGTGCACAAAGAAACAGATGGGGCAGCTCAAAATAACAGTTCCAGTTCAGCAAGATTTTAGCACTGACGCAATAAGTTGCATGGAAGGTAACGTTATACGTGAGGGCAGCAAACGTAGACGGGAGCAGAGCAAGAGAGGAGGTATATCACGTGTGGCATGTTTTCTTTCTTCTAATCTTTTGCCTTGAAAGCCAGCCTCTCAGGCCTGAGGCTCAAGGCCCTGGTTCTCTTGGATATACGTGCACAGATCACAGGAACACTTGTGTCTGCACATCCAACGGGCCCCATGCCCTGGACTATTGCCTAACGCCCTCTCGGTCCCACTGTCAGCCCACTGCGCTGACCAACGGCAAGGATGTTGCCCTGCCCCAACGGTCTACCCAGCTGGCAGATTCAGCTGCCAGAAAGCCAAGGAATTTTGTGTGTCAATTCGCAGAAAAGAACTCCTAAACTCTTCCAGTTAAGCCAGAATCTTGAACTTTTCTATCTGGAAACTTCAAGCACAAGTTCAACACAAACCTTAGTCACCCCTCAATCACTGGCCTCTGAGGGGCAGAAGAGGGATATGAATCAACCAGATTCACAGAGAAACTCACATATTTTCTCCTCAGTTTAAGGAACCTCACACCTGTCAAATGTGAGTGTCTATGTTTGCTCAGATGACTCTGAGTCCCCTAATGAGACTGGGATGACAAATGGCGACGTGGCAGCCAACACAGGATTGCAATTCACTGCAGATACCCATAGAGAACAACCTATACCTGAATCATTAAGGTTTAACTACCCAGATCTACAGATCCAAGTCAAGTCCTCTTGAAAGCAGACTGCCAATGTGGGAGACACTGAGTCTATTTTTCCAGACTCGTGAAACATTCACACAGGTTAGAAACCACTGGTTGCTCTAATTAATTGCCTGAGACACACTGGTAGATTTTAGGGCTTGTTATATTGTTGTGGGGTTTTTTTAATTCTGTTAGTTTACTTGACCCACATTTTCATGTCTTGGTTGTAACACTCGGGAAATTAAAACTTATCCCAATAGGGTATAATTAAAAGTTAAATATAGCAACTAAAATAGCATCTCATTAAAAGTCTCCTCCAAATTGTAGAAGCGTCACTGTGTCGGACTGGCTAGAAGTCAGCACGGACAAGTCTGGATTCAGGCACTTGCAACCACAATGCATCTGTAAAGGCTGCAGCTGAGAAATGAGAAGCCCACATCCAACATATTCGATTAGAGCTTCGGTCTTTCACTTCAAATGCTTGAAAAACTGAGATTTCATGGAAGTTCTGCCAACCATTCAGTCAGCCCTCCATGGTGAGGGCTAAACAGGTGCAGTTTCTTACAGAAATTAGAAAATGAGTTCATCCCTCATGAAAGTTGAAGACAAAGTACTAGTCACTAGTTACTGCCACTATCTACTAATCTTTGAAAAATGAAGTGAACATCACTCCTCAAAGTCAATTCCAGGAATACGCTAAGTACGCCCAACCCCGTACCCTGTCCCAGGCAGTGTCCTAGCCTCGCCATCCTTCTCCTGCTCTCACAGAGGTACCTGATAAGAGAACAGCTTTGCCTCTTCTCTCCTAGTTACCTAACAGTTTTTCAATAGTGCCTCGGAGTCCTGAGCAGAACATCTATAAAACTAACCCTCCACTTATCCATCTCTCAAGAAGTAGTTTTGCAATCCTGAAAAACCTTCTTCCATCCATGTTTGGCAGATGCTCCAATAAATAGGGTTTTCCAACACCCAAGGAAGCTGCCACTGAACATGCATTTTCTGCACTCCAAACTCCAGACCAGCTGGCAGCCCTAGGAAGGGGCATCTGAATTCAGGACTTGCACTTGTCTAGATAAAGACGGCTGCTATTGTTGCCCCTGGTGACCACAATTCACTTTGGCAGAAGCAGTGGTGGTAAATATTTCTCTAGAGAGTCAATTCACATCAACCGGGTGCCTTTGTTTCAGGAAATAACTTCTTGGTAATTTATCTTGAGAAAACTCTTCTCTGAAAGTTTACAATGCTTCAAGGCAGCACTCTCTCTCTCTCTCCCCTCTGACTTCTGCATATCTCAGAACCCAAAACTGGCTCATTTGAAACAATATCCTTGGAGTAGATTTCAAGTACAGCATAGTTAAGAGTAGGAAAAAGATTCTCTTGAACTCAGTATAGTAGTTGTGGTTTCACTCTTCCACCACCTACCTCAAAAGTACATAAATCAATATTAGCAAGCTCTACCTGAGTGGTGCCTGTATTCTAAGTTGCCCAAATGGAAAACGCTTAGAGAAAATAGCATGCACAAATCGCATATGTAGAGGGACTCACAGTTTTCAGAAATACTTTTAGGAACCAATATATAACTTTAGCCTTACAACAAGCTGAGTTTCATTATCCCTACTGTACAAGTTAAGCTGACAGGGGTGATGTAACTTGCCCACAGGTACTCAAAACCTGTGGCAGAGCTGGACAGTGAACTTAGGTCTTGACAAATTCAAACTACTTCTGCACAGACTATGTTGTCCCCAAGGAAAGAACATGCATGATCCAAAAACTCCTCCATCATTGACAGGTAGGTTTTCACTTCATCATGATAAATCTCTGGGGTTATTTTAAAAACCAGTAATATAACAGAGCTGACAGAAAGCTGCCACAGGGCAACAAGGTTCACACCTCTGCTGTAGGCTTTCCTTACCACAGCTTAAAATAACTGAAATATTACTGACCTACAGCACAGCTGACTCTCTGTTAAGACATTTTGTACTGGGATTTTATAATATTTTATATGCTTCAGGCACAGAGCTCAACAAGTCCAAGAGAAACTCTAGGATCTTTCCACACAATATTTCCATGCATATGGCTCACATGTCCCTGAAAAACAATGGTAGTTACTAGATACTCAGGGAGCTCTATCACCTTATTAAAAATTTTTGTAATACTATTATAGGTAGCAACTAGTGAGTGAACATGGGTGAAATGTAGTGTGTGTATGAACCAGAGTGACATTAGAGATAAAAAAGGATGTGAAGAACAAGCTTGGGGCTTCCCTGGTGGCGCAGTGGTTGAGAGTCCGCCTGCCGATGCAGGGGACATGGGTTCGTGCCCCGGTCTGGGAAGATCCCACATGCCGCGGAGCGGCTGGGCCCGTGAGCCATGGCCGCTGAGCCTGCGCGTCCGGAGCCTGTGCTCCGCAACGGGAGAGGCCACAACAGTGAGAGGCCCACGTACCACAAAACAACAACAACAACAACAAAAAAAGAACAAGCTTGATTCAACTGAAACAAACCAGCTAGATGAGACTGGTAAAAGCTGGTAGAGTTTTAAAGATTAGAGCTCACCTAAAATGGGCCAAAACCCCCCAGCTTGCATCCTGACTCTGAGGTGGGCCCCAGCATCTGGTTTCTGGGAGCCTAGTCATTCAGATTTCCACTGATAATCTACCGTGTGCCAGATATCATGGTACAAAGGACAGGAAAGGTCTTGCTATGGGAGAGCTGACAGCCTCACGGGGATACTAGAAAGCTTCCATCCCTATTCTAGAGAGCCACAACCCAGCAGTGGGGCTGCCTGGAGCATATCTCCAAGGGCAGATGATTCTGGGCAAGAGCTTTGATGACATTTATAAGCAATTTCAGAAAATAAGAGCTACTATGGGATGGATTCAAGCAGGAAATAAGGACAAAATCATTCCACTGCCAGTGGCATTCATTAAGGGTCATGAACTTTTCCAAATGAAAGCAATGAACCAAAACAAAGAGACAAAAGGAAGAGTTTGTATTAGATTGTAATAAGTCAAGGATGCAACCTTGTAATCTCTAGGATAATTACTAAAAGAAGAGCAAAAGAATTAAGTCAATAAACAGAAAATGGAATAACTTTTTGCTTAACCCAAAAGAAGTCAAAGAGAAAAAAAACATCGAACAGACAGGTCAAATGGAAAACAAACTGTAAGATGGTAGATAAAATCTCAAATACATCAGTAACTACATGAAAGGTAAACTGAAAGCTACCCAATTAAAATAATATATAAAAACAAAAGTTGGGAAGAAAGGAAGGACCCAAGTACGTTTCAAAAAACATGAAAGAGGGCTTTCCTGGTGGCACAGTGGTTGAGAGTCCACCTGCCGATGCAGGGGACGCGGGTTCGTGCCCCGGTCAGGGAAGATCCCACATGCTGCGGAGCGGCTGGGCCCGTGAGCCATGGCCGCTGGGCCTGCGCGTCCGGAGCCTGTCCTCCGCAATGGGAGAGGCCACAACAGTGAGAGGCCCGCGTACCGCAAAAAAACAAACAAACAAACAAACAAACAAACAAAACATGAAAGAGGATAGATGCCATCACTTGGGTCTGTCTTGTTGCCCACAATGAAGATCCTGCCAAGTTCTCTAGCGCAGTCCTGTGTGCATCAGCATCCCTATCTGTCACAGCTCATTTGTTCACCTCCTTGCACTGTTAGGAAAGCAAATCACTTCACTGGAAAAGGCCATAGAAAACTCTGCTGTCTTGCTGATTCTTTATTGAGAAAGCCCTTGTTCTTCCCTGCTAGGAAAAATTCATTTAGTGCATCCTTGCATATGCATATTAAACCCTGCATTGTATCCAGATTATCATATTGTTTTACTGGAAACTGCCTAACAACTTTTCTGGGGGTCACCCCTAATCATGGAAAGGGATTCTTTTTTCCTGCCCACAATCCTTGCCCCACTTTCTCTCCCTCCCCCAAGCCCCCGCCTCCAAGTACCAGGCTCCATTAGTACAGTAATAAAACCACTACTGTTTGGTTAGCAGTAATGAGTTCTAACAGCATCAATGCAGTGCTTCATGGAGAAGGGCTATTGTTAGGTGCAGCAAACCTTTCCGGCATCAATCAACTGCAGTAGATCGTAGCAGCCTTTTTTTAAGCTTGCCGGGAATGCAGTGAAAAATTGCACAATCCGTGCTCCTCAAGGACAACACGATGTGGCTCATACACAATCAAACAAAATGACCAGTGACCGAATACACTCATTTCTATACAGGCTAGCTCTACTGCACGCTTGTCTTAAAATCTGGGTACGGTGACTGTCCTAGTGTTGAGTGGTTGTGTTCCTACTGCTGTCTGCTCACCCCGCCCCCCCAAAATATCAGTCACCTTGATTTCCCAACAGCTTCTCCTACAAAGACACCCTTTATTCCTTTATATCTGTTAACTTTTCAAGATAGATAGATAGATGAAAAGGAGAAAGAGAAAAAGAGAAAGGAAGGTTGGAAGGAAGAAAGGGAGAAAGAATCCAGTAAAATAGCTTTATCTCAGTTTACTGCCTCCTGGGTTGAGGCCAGGATGAGGGGATTAGCGGATTAGCCTTCCTGGGTCTCCATTTCCTCATCAGGTTCACTGGGCTGATTCATGTAAGATTGCTGTTATTCAACTATTTTTGACCTATAACAACAGCAAGTTCATATGATTCAAACAGACAGCATTAGACACACTTAATTACTTGGTTAAGCTAGAACATGGAAATAAATTTCCATTCCAGTTGGGCCCTCCCATCATCTTCTTAAGAGATTAACTTCTTCACCTTTAAAAAAACAAGTTTTTCTTTAATACAGCGACTAGCTAGAAGTATTCTGATAACTTCAGGCTTTGGTCAATCCAAGTTCCTCCATTTTTGGCTACCAAAAATGTCGGTGGAGGTGGTAGGGGCTTTATTTTGTTTTGTTTTTTTCTTATGTAGGTACAAAGGGACTCCACCTATGGATGAAGAAACACTAGGAAGACTATCCCTCATTCCTTCCCTAAAGATGCAAACCACCTCAATCTCAGTACCAAGGCCAGTCAAGGGCTGTCTTGCCTTCTGCACAAAAAGGAATAAGGAGAAAAAAAGAAGAACAGAAACACATCAACACCTGAGTGAGCATGGAGAAGCTATAGAAATGAGCAAAAGAAGGCAGGCTGAGAGAGGAAGTGGACATAAAAGAAGGAAGAGTGACAGAGGAAATGGACAGGCTTAAAATTTTCCATCAAAGTCTTTGTTTTGATATGTGTCAAAACCGAATCTGTTAGAAATGCCTGTTCTAAAATTGCTGCTTCTTGATGTGAGATTAAATACCTTTAAATACCTAATCATTTAGCCACAGAATTTATATCAGACTGGAACTAAAATTTCTTTCCTTCTTTCTCCTTCCCCATATGAGTTTTACTGTCATTAGAAAGACATATGTCTCTTACTAATAGGGGCTCTAAAAATAAGTTAATCCAGGAAACAGTTAAAACTAAAATAAAATTTAATAAAAGTCTGGCATAAATTTTGCTCCTAATTAAAAAAAAACTAATATATACATACCTGCAGGGAGGAAAGAAGAAATATAAGACTGAAGAGAAGACAAGACAGAATCAGAAAATATTCTCTTCTGAAGGGAACTCAAATAAGATTCACATGTAAACTGCAAACTGTCCTCCCTTTCCCTTCTAGCCCAGGGAGAAAGTCTATATTTTGGTTTTCTTTCTGTGCCTTATTTAGCTTATGAAAACAATACACAAGGACAGCCTTCACAGGGCTCCCAGTGCCACCTGCCATGAGCTCAAAGACAATACAAAAGAGCGAGAACCGGTCTCATTTACATAGGTGAGACAAAGAAGAAAGAATTTAATGAGTGGTAACACTGTAAAAGAAATGGAAGTTTACAGTTAGCAGTCAAGCTGATAAAGAATCACTGGGTACAAAATCTTAGAAAGGAGATTAACCCCACCCCCAAAAGGCTATGTAACCCAGCGTTTGACTTCCAAATGACACTTGGGATATTTTTATGACCTCAGTTATGGGGCTGCCATAATGGGGGTCACCTCCCCTGACCGCAAAAGCTACACAAGTAGGGCTAACACATACCCCTGCTCCCCTAAAACATCCACCGGGGAATTAGCTGTAAGCTTAATTGAAAGCTCAAAGCCCAAAGGGTACAAAGGTTATCTTGTGACATCAACAGGGTACCACCACGTGCTCAGCTTGCCAGGAGCTTGGTCACAGCGGAGTCCTTCAAGTAAAGGAGACTGTTCAGGGTGTTGGGAATTGGCTGAGATTTAACATGAGTGGATGGAGGGGGAACTGGAGGGTTAGGGACAACACCAAGCCCCAGTGCATGAACTGAGTCATAATCCTACCTAAGGTAATGGAGAAAAGGAGCTGGCTGGCCCTTGACCTAGCTCAAAGTGGGTTAACCATATAGAGAGCCTATTAGGAAGATGGAAGGAGTGGATATAAGACTGACTTCATACATTATTTCTCTCTCCTGAATAATACTATCAAAGAAATGAATGAACACTATGAGTGAAAGGCAGGCAATGGGCAGATCCCTAAGGGAAGGGTTTATTTCTTGTCCCAGGCAAACATCTACCTCTCTTTCAACACTCTTCTTCCCACTGACGGTAGGTATGTCAAATACTCACCACTTCACTGAAGCACATAACCAAATACACAACCAATTACACCCGCTATTTATTCTGGTTTTTATTAGGGAACACAATGTCACTTTCCCTTCCCAAAATTTCTCTCCTTTTCTCAACTCTTATCAAAAACTTACCTGCCGGGGCTTCCCTGGTGGCACAGTGGTTAAGAATCTGCCTGCCAATTCTGGGGACACAGGTTCGATCCCTGGTCCAGGAAGATCCCACATGTCGCAGAGCAACTAAGCCCGCAAGCCACAACTACTGAGCCCACGTGGCATAACTACTGAAGCCCGTGCACCTAGAGCCCGTGCTCCGCAACAAAAGAAGCCACTGCAATGAGAAGCTTGTGCAACGCAACGAAGAGTAGCCCCCGCTCGCTGCAACTAGGGAAAGCCCACGCGCAGCAACGAAGACCCAGCACAGCCAAAAAACAAAACAAAACAAAACACCTTACCTGCCTATATCTCATTTTCTCTGGACAGCGTATTTGGCGTATTTCCTATCCCTTAGGAAAGGAATTGCAAATTATCCGATGGCTTCAAATGTTTCTCCTAATAGCAAAGATTTGGTGGAGGTGAGGAGGGAAGGAAAGGAAAATGTTTCCTTTAAAGAGAGTGTTGCTTTAAGTAATCCAGAGACCACCTGGGGGGCAGGTGGCTTGCTCTTCTTTAACTAGAGGTAATTAATAGCTATCAGTACATTGGGTGATTTTGTAGCAAGCAGGTGGAAGAAATCATTTGGACAAAGGGCACAAGGACATCTATAGGCAGCCGGCCAGCTGCCCATAAGGCCATGTTGCACACAATATTAGTATTCTCTCCGAAGGGGAGGCTTATTTTAATGAAGGAAATACTTCATTGGGAAAGATTCACTTTTTCACCCAGAAAAAAAAAGAAGACAGAAGCTTGCAAGAAGGCAATAAAAACACTTAATGATTCACAGTGAATCCAAAGAGCCACGCATGTACAGACATGGTGGGGAAGGGATGGTGGTCAACCAGGCTCGGGCCCTTGACAGATCCACTGTTGAAATCACACTACTGAAGTCGAGATTTAGCCAGCATCCTTCCTGAGACAATGAGAAATCTGATCAGCCACAGGTTGCTCACTCAGGCCTGAGAATCCTGGGGCCTCAACACAATGGCTTTCAGAATGTGACATCCACTCAGTACGAACTGTGACCAAGAGCTGACTCTCCTCATGGTCCTAAAAGGGCTGGCCTGGAGACGTTAGGATAAATGTCACCCTCCCGAAGGAGGGTCTTGTCAATCAGTGACTATCACTGTCCTGCTGCAGTGAGATGCACAGGTTAGCTAAGTCAGAGGACAATGTGATGGTCTGATGTGTGAACCTGGGCTCCACTGGGAAGGGGGTATTGGTCTGCTGCTAGACTCAACACCCACATGTGATAGGAGGCTGGCACAAAAGCACTGTGCTCACAACTTGTGTTCCACGTTGACAGCCAGCACTTGGAGTGACAGCTGTTTTCTTAAAGTCAAAGATGAAATAACACAGGTAAAAGGCTATTGGCTGTTTTCTAGGAAGAAGAGTCCATAAACATGGCTGAGACAGAGCCTTAGTCTTCCCACCCCCATCACTAACACTATGATCTTGCTTCTCTCCAAAACTGTAATTTTAAAATCATCTTTCTCCTTCTCATTTGGCCTCAAGTTCACACACCTAGTCTGTTACTAAACACTGTGGCTGCTGTCTGTGAAATATTTTCTGGTTCAATTATTCTTTGAGAACCTTGCCTTCACCTACAGGTGCAGTATTGCATAATGGCTTCAGATCCAAGCCCTATCCCTAACTGTATAACCCTGGGCAAATTATTCACTCCTCTAAGCTACCACCTGAAAACGGTCATTGTTAGGATTAAACGGGAAAGAGCCTGTAAAGTGCTTGGCAGGTGCTAAGTCCTCAATAAAGCACCAATACCAGCAGCATCGTCAAAAACCAGGTTTTGATCTCTGCTTAAATGAACCATACCAACATGACCTAGAGTCACTGTTAGCAGCCTTGTTGGTGCCAACTTCAATGAACGCTCTAAATTACATCCCACGTGAAACAGGAAGCCTATACCACAGACTGTAAAACCCTCCACCACCACCAACTGCCCTTCCCATGACCTCCATCCACTCCTTTCCTTAACTTCTTCCATAGTCAGGAAAACTTAGCTCCAGCCCTTGGTCTTTTTTCAAGCTTCTAGAAAATGCTTTCAGACCACAGTTTAGTCCAGAGCAGGGGCCATGATTTTGCTTCACGTCTCTACCTCCTTACTCAAAAAAAAAAAAAAAAATTGCTATATATACAAATGAATGAATAAGTGGTATTATATCACCTTTGTTTGTGCCAGCTGCCATTTTCCTAATCCTCCACAGAAACTGAATTGTTTGGGCCTTGTACATGGCGGTGGAGTTAGGGCAGAAAATAGCTAATCATTTGGGATAATATTCTGATTTCTTTGGAGCACCTTAGTATCTCATTATATAGATGGAATAAGGGATACGAAAGTAAAGGATGTACCTCCTAGTGTTCCCTCAAAGCTTCTTCTTGACTCATGACTTGAAAAGCCTGAGAAGAACTTTATGAAGTTCTTAAGTGGCCAACTTCTAATTTTTTTTTAAGCATCTGCTAAGGACTGGCTTTAGAAATCACTGCACAGCAAGCATTTCTCCCAAGTCTGGCAGTCAGAGCTAAGTACTTCAAGGGAAAAAAACACAAAACTCACACACAATTACCAAATTTCATTTGATTTCTGATTGATAGAGTCTACAGCTTGGGAAAAACACACAGGAAAAGAATGCTAAGCCAGCAGTTAACCAGCAAATGTGAAGCTGCAAATTCTGTCATTTCAATTCTCACTCCCCAGAGACTTTAACTTCATAAATGTTTTATAAACCAATCGGCAAGGCTTACTCACTCATCCTAAGAAACATAATACAACAAAGACACGGAAGAGAACATTAGGCTATGATAAAGAACACAAGGTAGAATCAATGTTTAAAGTGTTTTGTTGTTTTCTTTTTTTAAGTTCTTTGAAGATAAAAAGACCTAAGTGGTGTGCATTATAACCTATCACAACTATTCAATATCTGTCAATTACTCTATAAGGAGAAGCTAATCCAAGGCACTCTGTTAAGTAATTTTCAAATATGTACCTTATTCTGAATTGGGAGCTACACTAATCCACTTACCCCGAGAAACTCTCCAAACCCCTCCCTATTCCCTGCCATCCTCCCATCCTCAGGTGTCACTCAGAGAGATGAAAGAGTAATTTTCCAACCCAAGTTACTGAATCTAACTCTCATCCTTCGTAAACCACAAATACTGAACAGGGACTGTAGTTGTCCAGTTTCTTTCATCTACTGAGCACATATTGTGTGCCAGGTACCGCACTGGTAACTTTAATTAACTCATTACTGTGATACATTTTCTCTGCCTAGAAAATCCCTTTCTGTCAGGAAGCTGAAGGAAAGGTACTGTTTATAAACAGGTTTGTTTCTAAGATAGATGGAACAGAGCAACGAGGCTAACCCAACCCACGAGAAGTATACCCCAGTGACTTCTGAACACAGAAAATAGATGGTTGGTGACATCAGCGGTAGGAGCCAACAGACTCAGCGTAGCAGATAAAAATTCACATGCCAAAATGCTGACAAACAAGGGAAGAAACATAGGTTCCTCTCCATTTAGTGCACAGGCTACTGTCTGGCTACTGGGCCACACCAGCAGAAGAAAAGCTTTGAGGACTTTTCCAGTGAACTGAGATATGTGAGAGGGAAGGAAAGCATGAAGAAAAGAGACTGATTACCATGCAAGCTCCACCCACCCCCCTGGAGAGGGGCCCTCCAGGAATCAGCCCGCAGAGCTGTAGCTAACACTGCAGTGCCTCAGGCTACTTGAGTTTTCCCTGAATGACTGGGGAAAAAGGGCATCAAAAGAAATGGTATCTGATAACATTAAGCCCTCATATTCCATGGATGATATGTTCATCCTGTTACTGAGAACTCCCTGAGGGTAGCAGGCATTTAGGGGAAATAACATGCTCTACACTTAGGGGGTTAAAAAAAAAAAAAGTGAGAGCAACATCTTAGGTTTTAATTAATTTAACAGCAACATAACTATAACAGAGACCACTCGTTAATTACCCATTATGTGCTAAGCACTATACAGTGAGTTTAAGGTACTCCGTTTCTAATGTCACAATAGCCCAGTGCAGCAAATAGTAGTTTCCCTACTTTTTCAAGTGAAGAAACTGAGAATTCTTTTTTTTTTGCTCAAGATTACAAAGTGACGAAGTATAAATAAGTGAGTGACTCAGAAGCCTCTGCCTTTCTTTTCTCCTTCCAGTTCATCATTCACTACCTTTAAATCATTAATATTTTAAAATGTTTCCATTATGGTCCTGTGCCAGGCACTGGAGAATAATGTGAAAAAAAAAGAACAATGAACTTCAAATCAGTAAGAAAAAAAGTGAAACATATACTAAAAATGGAGCAGAATGTGGCACCTGGAAGGTACTATGGATAAAAGCATGAACCCTGAAGTCAGGAAGACTTGGGTTTGAGGACCCATTGACATCAGCTATACAATTTGGGGCAAGTTACCTAAGCTCCCTAAGACTCACATTTCTCATCTGTCAAATGGAAGTAATAATGGCAAAAGCAGTGATTCAATCTCCAACACCATTCAGACAAAAATTATACTACCATCATAAAAGTCAGAATCTAAAAGGAGAAAGTGTGGGCTGTGGACGGAATTCTGAGTATCATGGATACAGAACTTGCAAAGTATCTTCAACCACAGCATTTAAAACACCTGGGGCTTCCCTGGTGGCGCAGTGGTTGAGAGTTTGCCTGCCGATGCAGGGGACACAGGTTCATGCCCCGGTCCGGGAAGATCCCACATGCCGCGGAGCGGCTGGGCCCGTGAGCCATGGCCGCTGAGCCTGTGTGGCCGGAGCCTGTGCTCCGCAACGGGAGAGGCCACAATAGTGAGAGGCCCGCGTACAGCAAAAAAAAAAAAAAAAAAAAAAGACACCTGAAATGGGAAATCAAATGATGGGTCCATAACTCACACACAGATTGCTTTCTTCCTCTTCCCATGGCTCTTACCCTGCTGTCACACCACCTCGAACCTAACTGACCTCTAAGCTGTTAGAGGTCTAACAGGAACCCAGTGGCAAGCTTACTCTGTACCTCTCCTCACTCAAATACTACCAAACACGGTAGAAAACTGTGGGAACTGAGGTAGCCCCTTCTTTAACAGAAACAACATTCATGGCAACAACATAAGCCCATGTTCTATAATACTGGAATTAATGAGTAAGTATTTACCCATGTTGCAGATATTCTGTATCATCATTGGATAGATATATAACATACCTTTATAGAAATATAAAATTGAAAATTTTCAGAGCTCGAAACAGCAAAAGCAACAGTCTAATCCAGCCCCCTTCTGAGTAAAGTCCCAAGAGGTAGGAAATGCCCAACACCTGTCTTGAGACTAAATTGTGACAGAATGTCCTGACTCTCAGAACAATTCTTACCCCTCCCCATCCCCTTAGCTTCTGAGTAACAGCAATATATGATGCCATGTATTCTTAAAGATTTTACTATATTATATGTGGTTTTAAACATCCACCAACATCGGGACTTCCCTGGTGGCGCAGTGGTTAAAAATCCACCTGCCAATGCAAGGGACACGGGTTCAAGCCCTGGTCCAGGAAGATCCCACATGCCGCAGAGCAACTAAGCCCGTACGCCACAACTACTGAGCCTGTGCTCTAGAGCCGCGAGCCACAACTACGGAGCCCACGTGCCACAACTACTGCAGCCCATGCACCTAGGGCCCGTGCTCTGCAATGAGAGAAGCCACTGCAATGAGAAGCCCGCGCACTGCAATGGAGAGTAGCCCCCACTCGCCACGACTAGAGAAACCCCGTGCACAGCAACGAAGACCCAATGCAGCCAAAAATAAATAAATAAAATTGAAAAAAAAAACCATCCACCAACATCAGCAGCATTCTACAAAGACAGAACTTCTAACTAGGCAGCCAAATGAACAGTTCAAAATCTCAATGTAAACCACAAAGTCAAGGCCACAGAACCAGGAATCAGGAGACTCGGGTACTACTTAGTCCTGGTTATCACTGACCAGTTTTCAGATCTCAAATGACTTTGCTTCGACTGGGCCTTTGTTTCTAGAACGATACAAAGGAGTTGGACCAGCTGGTCTCCAAAATCCTTCCCACAGCTAAAGCTCCCAAATTCTCAATCTCCTGGCACACACAGCAGATACAGCAAAACCCAACAGTTTCTTTTTTTTTTTTTTTGAATTCTCACGCACGCATGCACACACACACACAAAATCACAGACATCATATAAGGACAACTATGTGTCAAAGCAATGCTTGCTTTGGGGTTTTTCCACAGAGGTGAGCACTGTGTTTTCCAAAGGCAAACTGTTCCCTCTCTCCAGAACAAGGACAGGATGTTGGGGACATGAGTCATTCTGTTGATATTCTAGGTGCTGGTCAGTGAGAGGACAGGAACCAGATCAGCTTCCTAGAGAGAACAGAAGACAAACTCGCTCTGTAGAAAAACAAAGAGATGCTTTGAATGTCAGAAGGATCTTTGCTTCCCAAGCCCTTCCTAATCCAGCCTTCTATTTAATAGTAATACTCAACCTCATTTTGGCAAAAGGAGTGAAAGAACTTACTCTTCTAGAACCCCAGAGCCCATACGAGCAACCAGATGCTCTATGGAACATGCAGCTTCCCAAACCAGCAAGACCACCAACAATTTACTCCTCACCTTTTGTTCCCAAGCACCTACTCTTTCTCCCAAACATGTCAGAATATAAATGTGCCCTTTACCACCCACTCTCTTCAGAGGCAAGAATGAACAAAGACCAGTAAGAATCCCTGACAGGTTTTTTAAAAAGGGGGAGGAAGAGGATGAACAACGGCCACAGTACTCAGCACTCTGGGCCTGTCACGTGGAGGGAGGGCCCCGCTTACCTTGTCATCCAAAACTCAACCCTTTGGGAATTCCCTGGCGGTCCAGTGGTTATGACTCGGCAATTGCACTGCCAGGGCCCGGGTTCAATCCCTGTTCAGGGAAGTAAAATCCCGCAAGCCGTGTGGTGCAGCCAAAATAAAAAGTTTTTTTAATTAAATTAAAAAAATAAACTCAATCCTTTGAGAAACATCAACATGGAACATCCTCCATCTCATGTTACTTTGGAGCATATGTTAGAAAATATCACATCTGACCATCTCGCCCTCCTCAAAAAAGTTTTTTAATTTGTATATAAAATATATATATTTATATGTGTTTATAAATATATATCTATTCCTGCACCTCCTCTAGGACAGTGGCTGACCACACCCTAACTCCTCACCGGATTTAACAATGCAAATAGGGCTTCCGTCCTGCCTTTGCCGTGTTTAATGCCACCACCACGTTGCAATGGAGAGTCTAGGATGACTTGCGGATGAAATACCCAAAATATACTTCCTCTGAATTCCTTACCTAATCAGAATTCTGTGTAGTTCCCAACAGGCATTCATTCGCCCATCACTAGTAATCTCATGACACAAGCCCTTGATTACAAGTAATGGAGAATTTGAAAAAGAATAGATACATGTATACATATAACTGAATCACTTTGCTGTACACCTGAAACTAACAACACTGTTAATCAACTATACCCCAATATAAACTACAAAAAACTTTTTTATCAAAGGAAAACAAAATTAAAAAATAAAATTTTAGGGCTTCCCTGGCGGCACAGTGGTTAAGAATCCACCTGCCAATGCAGGGGACACAGCTTTGAGCCCTGGTTCTGGAAGATCCCACATGCGGCAGAGCAACTAAGCCCATGCACCACAATTACTGAGACTGTACTCTAGAATTCACGAGCCACAACTACTGAAGCCCACACACCTAGAGCCATGCTCCGCAACAAGAGAAGCCATCACAATGAGAAGCCCACGCACCGCAACGAAGAGTAGCCCCTGCTCACTGCAACTAGAGAAAGCTCGTGTGCAACAGCGAAGACCCAACACAGCCAAAAATAAATAAATAAATGTTTTTTAAAATTCAAAAAATAATAATAATAAAACTTTTAATTTTTTACAAAATAAAAAAACAAGTAATGGAGATCATTTTAAGGGTTGAGCTAATAAGAACAACGAGGAAACGACACTATCCCAAAAGCTTATTTATAGTTTTTGTTTTTTCTACTTAAATTCAGTTTGGTGTTCGCTTTCTCCATTTTTTTCTTCTCAGCAGATGTAAGTCAGTACCTGTGAGCCCATGCTATGCTATGTGAAGTGAGGAGATACAAGATAATTAACTCAGAAGACAAAATGTTTATGTAGAAAAGGAAAAGCTCCTCAATTAATATCCATTAAATTGGTCAAACAACTGACAAAATGCAGTGCAGGAGTTGCATTCACTGAATGAGCACTGGTTCATTCAACAAACACATACTGGAGCCGCAGGAAGACCCAGAGATGAAGTCGAAGATGTGCTTCAATGACAAAAAGATACTGGGCATGGATTGGTAACTAACATGGTAAAATTCTCTTACATTCATTTGATTTTTACAACTCTGTAGCTAGAGACTTGTGGTAAATTTATTCTAGAGACAAGAGAGTCACACAGGTGAGGAGAAGTGATCAGCTGAGCAGAAGCCAATCCTGGGCTTCCAGGCCATCAAGCGTGTGATCTGTCACTACTCCACACAGGGCAGAAAGCATCACAAGCGCACATCAAAAGCCAGAAAGGAACCTGTAGTGTCAGAAGGTAAGGGAGAGCTTCCAAAGAAAAGAAAACATGAGGGTACACTAAAGGGACACAGTAGCCAACCTAAAAGCTCCTAATGGCCAAAGCTGGAACAATCTGAACAAAACAATGTTGGATTATAACCCAAAGGATAAAATAAAAATCCACCAGTCCATACTGACATAAATAAACTACTGAATAAACAAAGGGTGGAGTGGAGGGAAAGATGCATCTCCCATGCAGAAGAATTCCAAATAACTTATGTAGATTCTCCACCCTCAAGCACTGGAGCCCAACTCCCCGCTCCTTCGGTGTGGGCTATGCACAGTGACTTCCCTCCAAAGTGTGCAGTGTTCAAATGGGGGATGGAAGGGGGCAGGTGGGCGTGTGTTACAGTTTACAGTGGAGAAACCTGGCAAACACTACCTCTGCCAGGTGAACAAGGTCAAAAGCAACAGTGCTAAGTCATGTTAATTTTGACAAGTGGTGGAAATGTCACTTTACCTCTGTGGCCTTCCTCCCCCCGAACCCATAACCCCAGTGTAACCATCAGAGAAAAACCTCAAACAAATCTGAGTTGAGGGGCATTCTACAAAAAGCTGATGAGTACTTCTCAAAATTGTCAAGGTGATCAAAAAAAAGGAAAGTCTGAGAATGAGAAACTGTCACAACCAAAAGGAGCCTCAAGGAGACATGACGATTAAATATCACATGGTGTCCTGGATGGGATCCAGGAACAGAAAAAGGACACAAGGTAAAAACTGAGGAGTGAAGTATGGACTTTAGTTAATAAGAATGTATCAACATCGGCTCATTAATTCTGACAAATGTACCACACTAAGGTAAGAAGTTAATAAAAGTGAAACTGGGTGCAGTATATAGGGGAACTCTCTGTACTATCTTCTCGATTTCTCTATTAATAATAGTAGAAAACTATTCTACAATAAGAATTTTATTTCAAAAAAGAAAAAAAGTTACAGAGGAGGGAATGAGAGAGCGGTGTCCAAGGGAAAACTGAGAGAGCCCTGCAAGCTCACTGCAGAAGCAACTGCCCACCTCGCCCCTTTCCCTCTTCGCTCTCCTATCTTCAAGGACTAGAAGACACCACTCAATGTCTTGAAGGCAGAACCCTGTTGGGGTCTAAATTGGCTTCCTCTAAGAGCTGGACCACACTCAGAGGGTAGTCCAGATCTTATTCGCTGACCAGAGGTGTAACATGCACATCCTGTTCTTTTCTAAGAGAGAGGATCCCCAGAGCCTACTCCCCAAAACCCCACTTGGAATTAGGGGGTCTGCCCGGCCCGCTGAGGCCCACCCTCGCCCCCAGCTCCCCCTGCTGACGAAGAGCACACCCATTCACATCTCCTCGCTTTTTTTCACCACTATCTATAAATGAGAACAACTCTTCGCATTTGTGGGCTTTGGAAGGATTAAACACAACAACAGAAACTACTTAGAAACAGTTCTCTTTTTCCCTGTTTGCTTCTCTTTTCTGACAGCTTCTTGAGCCCCAGGAATAGCGGGCCAGACAGACCCCAGTAACCACTTCTTCATCAAGCACCTGTCAGAAATCAATCTGAGGTTCCAAGGCAAAAGGGGAGCACCTGCAGAACTGCAGGGAGGGGAGGAAAGCCCCAACTTCAGTAAGCATCCTCCTCTCTGCCGACCTGAAAAGTACCCCCGAATCCACAGGCAACCTGAAAATACAGGTTTCACATGAAAACACGGACACTCCCGACATCCTCCCAAACTTGGCCTTTGACGTCTTGCATTGATGAAGCTATCACTCTGCCTCCCAACACTACTTCTTCCTCTTTCAAGATCAAAAAGGAAGAATCCACAATGGACAGCCAGGATCTCAATTCAACTTCAATAACTCATCTACAGGTAAAAGGTAGTGTTCTGGCTACACAGAAACCACTGGAACCCCGCGTGCCTCTTCTGTCAATTCATTTAGTGAGGCGGGGTGTTCAACGTCAACTTTTGGGGAACTTTATTAGGACACATGTCTGCTTTCTTTGATAGGACACATGGAAATGAACGGTTTTTCCTAAAAACACTGAAGAACTGCACAGGGACTTCTGTAAAATAATACACTTTTTGAAACTGATAAATTCCCCAAACTTCCAGAGCTGAAGTTCCCCCCACACCCCAATGTCCAAGCGTACAGTCACATTACAGGCCCGGGCCTGCTGAGAGCTGAAATGAAATTGTCTTGCAAACCACACCTCCTCTAGTACAGGAAACCACTTCACAGTATAGGTTCCAATGTTTTTCGATGATTATATTGGGAACCAAGTCACAGAACACCTACAGCCCAATAAAGGTTCAAGTCTTTTGCTGTCATTGTCTGCCCCATCATTCCTCCCTGGCTGTCGTTGGGAGGGATATATATGGAAAAAAAAAAAAAAGACAAACATCCAAAGCCATAGCTCTCAATGATGGGTGACTGTGCCCGTCCCCTGGCACACGTGGCAATGTCAGCAGACATTTTTTTTTTTTGTGGTACGCGGGCCTCTCACTGCCGTGGCCTCTCCCGTTGCGGAGCACAGGCTCCAGACACACAGGCTCAGCGGCCACGGCTCACGGGCCCAGCCGCTCTGCGGCATGTGGGATCCTCCCAGACCAGGGCACGAACCCGTGTCCCCTGCATCGGCAGGCGGACTCTCAACCACTGCGCCACCAGGGAAGCCCCCTCACCAGACATTTTTGATGAGCCTAACTGGGAGGAGAAAGTGCTACCCACTGGCATCTATCTAATGTGTAGAGGCCAGGGATGCTGCTAAACATGCTACACACGATGTACAGGACAGGCCTCCACACACAGCAGTTATCCAGCCCCAAATGCCCAGCTAGTGCTGAGGTTAAGAAACCTTGTTCAAAAGCCTTAAAAGAAACTTGAAAACTGCCTAAGAAAATACCTGTAGAGAAAAATACAGTGATTCCTCCTCAATCCTCTTTGCAGCACCTTCCGTCTGCCCCCTAAAATGTAAGCTTTGCTCACAAGATCCTGTCTTCTGTCCTCTTCCCTTGAAACTCTACAGGTTTGTGATCCCCTTTCATCAACTGCCTTCTCCAACCTCAGCCCACGGTGTCTCATTTTATAACTGATTACTTGCTATGATCGACCTCAAACTCAACTCATCAAAAACGTCATCGCTGGGGCCTCTGAGCCGAGTCTTCACTTCCTGCCCTGTTTCAGTAAATGTCTCACCACTTTCTCCATGACAGAGGTTCAAAACCTCAGAGCCGCTTTTCCCTCTACTCCTCCCCACCTATCCAGGCACACAGTTTTGCTCAGCACCGTGTATACAGTACCTAGCACTTTGCCTGCCACTAGAACTCGTGCAAATATCTATTAAATGAATAAACCCAGTATTAAAAACATGAAGGTCACATGTTTACTCCTTCCTTAACTCCCACCCTCCAAATCAACTGCAAAGCCTTATGAATTCCACCTCCAGATATAAAAGCCAACTCAAATGCCTGTCTGAAAAATCAAAACGGTGTCATCCATCCCCACACAAATGCCAGATTCATCTCCCTCAAGCGTCACCCCCATTTTGTAACCACTTCCCGCTCCCAAAACCCCCCCAAAAAGCTTTCAACTGCCAATCAGAATCTCCCAGTCCAAATTCAACACTGGCATCTGGGTTCCATGTTTCCAGCACCAGCACCTCAAGTTACCTACCCAGCCTTGTGTCTCCTACTTGTCGTCAAGACCACGAAGAGAACACTGAATAAATTACTCTCACCCACATCCAGAATCACCAGCATCTATGAAAAAGACACAGTAGAGACCATCCTTGGCTCAGAGAATTCTCTAGGTTCCCCTTACAACCACTACTTCAAACAGTCTCACTCATGTCCTGTTTTGCCCCTTTCCACTCCCGTCAGGTTCACAGCTTTTCTTTGGCGTGGTCACCTGGCTTCTGACTTGACTCGGTCTCTGCCATGGCTACACCGCAGCCTTAGACTGGGGAAGCCTTGCCCCCAAACCCCGTATCAGGTCTGTGATCCCGGTACCAGTGCCCAGGGGCTGCCTCATAAAGCCAGCTAAGCTGTCTGCTGCTCCTGGGCACCACCCAAGCTTTCCTATCTCTGTGACCATCACATTCTTCTCTCTTTGGCTCCATCTCTGCCTCTCCACAGCACACGCATTCCTTCTATACCCAGCTCAGCGACACATTCTCCCTGAAGCCTTTCCTAAGTTTCCCACCCAAACCAAACAGAATTGTTTGCTCTTCTAAGTCATCTAGTCATTTTCACTTTTTTAAAAATTGGGATAGAATTTGACATATAACATTAGTTTCAGGTGTACAGCATAGTGATTTGATATTTGTAAATACAGCTGACCCTTGAACAATGCTGGGATTAGGGGTGCCGACCCTCTGCACAGACAAAAACCGTATATAATTTATAGTTAGCCCTCCACATCCACTGTTCCACATCCATGGATTCAACCAACCATGGATTGCATAATACTGTATTGAAAAAAATAAGTGGACCCATTAACTATTGAAAAAAATAAGTGGACCCATGTAATTCAAACCTACATTGTTCAAGGGTCAAATGTATTTCAAAATAACCACCACAGTAAATCTAGTTAACATCCATCAGCACGCAGTTACAAAATTTTCTTGTGATGAGAACTTTTAAGATCTATTCTCTTAGCAACTTTCAAATATACAGTATTGACTAAAGTCGCCATGCTGTACATTACAACACATGACTTACTTTATAACTCGAAGTTTGTACCTTTTGACCCTCTTCAACCATCTTGCCTACCCCCTGACCTCTGTCAACCACCAATCTGCTCTCTGTATCTATGAGCTCGGTTTTACGTTGTTTTGTTTTTTAGATTCCACCTATGTGTGAGATCACACGGTATTTGTCTTTCTCTGTCTGACATTTCACTTCGTATAATGCCTTTAAGGTCCATCCATGTTGTTGCAAATGGCAAGATTTCCTTCTTTTTATGGCTGAATAATATGCCATTTTGTGTGTGTGTGTGTGTGTGTGTGTGTGTGTGTGTGTATACCCCACATCTTCTTTATCCATTCATCTATTGATGGATGCTTAGGTTGCTTCCTTATGTTGGCTATTGCAAACAATGCTACAATGAATATATAGGGATGCATGTATCTTTTTGAATTCATGTTGTTTGCTTCAGATCAATACCCAGACGTAAGATTGCTGGATCATATGGCAATTCTATTTTTAATCTTTGAGGAACCTCCATACTCTTTTCCATAGTGGCTGCACCAGTTTACATTCTGTCCAACAGTGCACGAGGTTCCCTTTTCTCCACATCCTGGCCAACACCTGTTATTTGCTGTCTTTCTGATGACAGTTATTCTGACAGGTGTGAAGTGATATCTCATGGTGCTTTTGATTTGCATTTCCCTGATGATTAGTGATGTTGAGCATCTTTTCATGTACCTGTTGGCCATCTGTATGTCTCCTTTGGAAAAATGTCTATTCAGGTGGTCTGCCCATTTTTTCCATCAGATTGTTTGGGTTTTTTGCTATTGAGTTGTAAGAGTTCTTTATGTATTTTGGCTATTAACCCCTTGTCAGATATATGATTTGCAAACATTTTCTCCCATTCAATAGGTTGCCTTTCATTTTGTTGATGGTTCACTCTTTCTTAGAATAAGTACAATATTGTGCCTTGTATAACACTCATCAGTTTCTTTTTGCCTCATACAACCTCACATCTTACTAGCTATGTGACCTCAGGTAAATTAATCCTCTACACTCTTTCTTCATCGAGAAACTGGAAATAATGATGCATATTTCACAGTCATGTAGAGAAGATTAAACTTGATAAAATGTACACATAGCTTAGAAAAGTCTTACACTGTAATTGCTCAAAAATTATCACTTGAATGTGAATTCAGTCATCCGAAATTACAATTATTAAGGCCTGGCAGGAAAGAAACTAGTATTTCTTGAGGACCTACCATGTGTACCATGCAATGTATAGAGCACTTTACTTCCTATTTAACTTACAGTTCTCACATCTCTTTGAACTAGACATTATTCCTATTTTACAGATAAGGATCAGAGAAATTAAGTATCTTGCCTAAAGTCATATAACTAGTCTAACTACAAATACCATGTTCTTTCCACTCAGCCCACTGCCTCTATAATGTGACATTTTCCTCATTCACAGACCAGACATTTATGTAGCCCAGGGAGACAACAGTGATTAAATACCAGGCTCCCACCAGCAAGTTCTCAGGCCACAGGACAAACAGGCTGAGGCTTTTTACCAATGCCAGCTCTCAGAGAAGAACAAGAAGGTAACCAGAAGCTTACAGATGCTGTATAGCGGCCACTGTTCTCCAAAGACCTTACCTTGATGGACGGGAGCGCTAACAGAAGTAAGTGAGGGAGAAAAGGGGAGGGAAAAGAGAGGAGAGAAAACTATAAGCTGCACGCCTTGGCCAGGAAACCACCTGAGGTTCACAGCCTGGAAGTGCTCTATCACTTTCCCCAGCACGTCTCAGTTTATTTATTGTCTTATACTGGAAAATTAAACTTTTCCCTTTTAATGTTTACTCTGGAAAGCTCACATACAATTCCAGCAGGTAATTCTGACACCCCAAAACCCAATGTACTCTAAATGGCTCAGAGAGTTCAAGAGAAAGCCAAATTACGCAGAAAATTTCCCTAAATCTCTCCCCACATTCTGCCCATCTGGTTTCCACGCAAATTATCCAGGTGAACCATCTGTGCTTGATTTTTTTTTTGATTTTTTTTTTTGATTTTTTTGATTTTTTTTTTTTTAATTCTCCAAACCCAGTCACCAAGTTCTTCCACTGGTAATTTATGAATTAAAAAATATACATTCTCACTTTTCCTTCCTGAATATCCCAGGTGAAGCAGAATTAAGTCAAATCTAACATGCTTAAGTAATGTTAAATCTAAAACATACATAACCCTGGTATATCATCTTCCATCGGCCAATTTTAGAACAGTGCTAATTGCAATTTTAAAGGATGACGATGTCTTCTGGGTGAGCCACAGAAATAATACATTTAGTCAAGAAATTTGTGGAATACTAACCATGCCAAGTACACTGCGCCTCCATGGTCTTATGATTCCTTACGTGAGACAGGTGTTAAGAGAGCTTCAGAAACAACGATGGGGGTGGTGGGCAGAGGAGGCCACAAGTTTTTTAAAACGATGAAATTAGGTAATGCTCTTTGAACAACTGCTACTCCAAGTGGCGACTGGAAATGTCACATGAGGATGAATTTAAGACAAAAGAACATCCTCACAAAAAGGCATTTCCCAGTTATTTTAAATCTCACCTGAAAAGATGCTTGGAAAATGTCGATGAGACAGGAGTTAAAGCTTGACTTAAATGAAAACATACTTGTTAATTGGGGAAATAAAAGAAACAAGACAATGTCTGAATGCTGAAATACTTGCAGAGGCACCAAAATCTGCCCATAGCAGGATCTATCTATGCCAGGACCTACAGGCACTTGGTTATACTTTATCTTCATAAAGGAGCAGGATATGTAGAAATGAATTATCAGAGCCACAGAGGGTTAAGCAGCAGACTTGGATTTCATTCTTAATTGGCAAGTGTTGAAACAATGAAATGGTCAATGACAATACTGCCCACTGTATAAGATCAAGAAATGATGAATCAGTTTCCTAAATTTAGTAGCTAGACTCATTCTTGTTTGACTTTTCAAGCCAGTTCAGCCCAAATAGCAAGTACACATGATATGACTTCTAAAGCAAAAAGGGGAAAGATAATTCCCTCCCATGAAAATCAGAACTGTACCTAGCCAAGTTCCTCTCATTTCCTAATGTGGAAATACTTAGTGATGGCTGTTCAAATGCTTAGTCTATACCTAAGACACTAAAAGAAATGAGGGTGAGATGCAAGCGCAGGAGTTCATTTTTGCAGAAATGCCATGATTAAACAACAAGGCTTACATTTACAAACCACATTAAAGACTCTAGAATCCCATTTACTCTCTGTATTGACAAATATGCTTAAGCAATGACTTTCTGACTCTGAAAGAAGCTCGTAAGAGTTACTAAAAAAAAAACAAAAGATTCCAGATGACTGTTTTGCTTTCACATTAAGAAAAAAAGAGACTTTTTTCTTTTACTCCCCTAGTTCATTTTTCCTATTCATCTCACAGTTGGGTCTTTGGTTGAAGCAGATTTGAAAGAGGAGGACAAAGCCTGGGTCAATTATCCAAAGAAGAAAAAGCTGTCTTCCGTTAAAGGCCTATAAAAATAAATTTGGTTTACAAACAGGAATTCAAGGAGATTTCCACATTGCCCTCTCATTTCAAGTGAGTCTGCTGATTTCTTACTCATCCCTACTTTTCTCCAAATTTGTACAGGATGGGGGATGTTGAACAACAATTCTAAGTGTATCATTGTAGTCTAGCTAAACACAAACACAGGTCTCAAATTTCAAACCAAAAGATCACATCTAATTTTAATTTTAAGAGATCTGTCCAGATAGTAGCTGAAGACCATTGTAGAGACACAACATTGGAACTAGTTTCCCAAGCGAAGCTAACAGCCCATCTGGGGCATAATCAAGCAATGACTCTCATTTAAACCCAAGGCACCTTGGAATGGAGTTCTTCCTCTCTCAATTAAGACATTTCATTCAACCTCTCACCTAGAACTCATTGGCAAGTTGTACTTTCCGTCATCTGTATCCCAAGCACTACTCATCTCTTTAAGTCTTGTACGGGGTTTGACACCTCATGTCACCCAGCACCATGGCAACTCGGCTTGAACATACAGACATGCCTGAGTCTGAAAGAACACTCAAACTGCTAATACAGGCTGATCAGAGGACGGCTTCTGCAGCAGGGTTTTTCTTCTGCGAACCAAAGAATCAGAAAGGCATTTTAACAGATTTTGTAAAAATTACAGCTTGGTGGGAAAAAGACAAACCCATCACTGACACTCTAACAACATTTTGGTTCAGCAAGAAAAACTTGGTGCTATCAGAAAATAAAAGCATTATATCTATTCTTCATAGTCAAGAGAATTGAGAACAGTTGAGTTTGTTTGTTTGTTTTTTTAAGTCTTACGAATAAAAAAGCCGTTCCTGAAAATTTGGTTTTGCAGTTTTCAGTGCAAGAGGTTTTAGCTTATCCTCAAATTATATTTTGAGTCATTTCAGCACACCTCTAAGGACTAAATAAAAGATAATGCCTACCAAACCTCACAGGGTATTCTGTGATAAGTTACTTTACTCACAAATTTAAGTACAGTATTTTCCAAAGGCAAAAAAAACCCCCAAAAAACTAACAGATAATATTTTGTAATATGAACTATTAGTGGAACGTTTCTTTCTTAGTGTGGGAGATTAAGTTGTCATTCTTAACAATATATATCTATATAAGACCAACTTTTTTTTAAGAGAACAACTATTTCCCCATGTACTTAATATGCCTACAGGGGTTCCAACTGACTATCCTATAAATGCCAGCTCAAATGGAAAACAGATAAGGCAAGAACTAAGTGGAACTTATGTCACAAGTTGGTGCCATACTTCCAGCACATAAATGAAAAGTGGGGACGTTATCACCGCGCAAGGCTGAGCTCAAAGGCACCCAAAGCATAGCTGGGGAACCCAATATTAACTGTGAGTATTCAAAAACAATCCACAATTGGTTTGCTACTTGAAAAAAACTAAATTGAGACCTCCGAATCCCACTATACATCAAAATTAATTCCAGATGAATAAAAGTTAATTCTTTAAAAAATAAGTTTCTCAAGCTAAAATAAGTCATGTGTATTTTGGGGGTCCTTCTTTAACAAAGACACAAATGTTTCAAAATAATGACAAATGATCAGAAATTTAAAAATTCTTGATTATGTAAAGAAGTTCTATTTCTGCAGGTCTGAAATGCTGATCTAAAAAGTAAAGTGAGAACAACGGTCAAAAATTAAATGAGTTATCATCTATTACAGGGGTTGGTAAACTATAGCTCAAAAGACCAAATCCAACCCACAGCCTGTTTTTGCACAGATCATGAGCTAAGAATGGTTTTTACATTTTTAAATGGTGAGAAAAAAAAATCAAGAGGAAGATTATTTCAGGACATAAAAACTACATGAAATTCACATTCAGTGTCCATATTGGAGCACACCCACACTACTGCTTCTCCTAGTGTCTGAGGCTGCTTTCGCCCTAAAACGGCAGGGCCGAGTACTTGGGATTGAATGTACAAGGCCCACAAAGCGTAAAGCATCTACTATCTGGCCCTTTGCAGAAAAAGCAAGCTGATCTCTGATCTATTATACAAAGGGTTTATGCATAAGAAAAACAATGAGGCCAATAAATAAGTGAAGGAGATTTTAAAAAAAACTTAAAAAAATTTAACTGGTTAATAAACTAGAAAATGTTCATTTTCACAGCCAAATTAAAAGAATCTCTCTGGTCTATCAAATTAGGAAAGGTTTTTGGAAATGTCCACATACAATGTGAAACATACAGTGAAACAAGAGCTAACACTGCTGGTGGTGGCACTCTAAGACAGTTCCAACCTTCTAGAAAGTCATGTGGCAGAAAGAAACAAGTCTCAAAAATGTCTGCTTCTCATGTATCAAAGGACATAACCTGGAATCTGGGCAAGTTTGTATACAAAGATAATTATTACAGTATTAGTAATACAATTAAAAAAAACAGTAACTTAATAAGCTTCCCTCAATTCCGAGTCTTTTTTTTTTCAAATTTTATTTTCTCCAAAATCACGATGTATCTTATCATACATTTAATGCACTATTTATTTCCTGATACTAAAATGGTGATACGCCTTTTAATCAATGGTGTCTTATGTATGCTTGATTACTACATAGAGGCAACTTACAGAGTTCCAAAGAAGAGACTTGGCTGAAGGACTGACTTACAAAGATGTGGGGAGGGTGAAAGGAACCAACAGGGGATGTTTGGGCAGAAAGTGACCTGAAGACACCAGGGGAGGAAAGCATGCTGCTAGAGCCCTGAGGAGTGCCCACCTGGCAGAGTGCTCCCTTGGTAGACACAGCCTCTGCTCAAACTGCAGCAGAGAAGCAGGGAGGGTGCAGGGTCATGATGCCTGCTATCTCTTTCCTCCCACCTTCAGCCCTCCTCATGTGCTCCCACTGGCTGATCCAACTGAAAGCCTAAAGGATACAATCAGCACCACTGTCCACCCAAGAGGAGGGTGGAGAATAGATTTGGGGATGGAAAAAAGGAATAACCATCTCAGTTACTCTCCATTCTTTCACCTGTGTTTGTTGTCAGCCCTCAATCTAACAGAATCTCCCAAAAGGTCATTACCAGTTTCCAGAGTGTTTGATATTCTCTAAGTCACACCCACCTTGAGAGTTCAAGGTCAAGTGGCCCAAAAGGCACAAGCCTCTGAATCAAATTTAGACACTAATGTCCACCTCCAGACATAGTGCTGGAAATCAGGCTGGAAATTTGGGAACCTTCTTTAGCTAGAGCTGCAAGAACAGATGGTAATTGAAGAAATAAAACACAGCAAGAGTGTGGTTACCACTGCTACGGTATTTATTCATGCCTCAGCTTAGCCAAGAAAGGGAAGTAACAACGCTTTCAAACTAGAGTGTGAAAACTGCCAATATCCTACCTGCTTTTGCCTCCTACATGTCACGTATTTTCATGCCTCAGCTGAACAACTAATTACCTTAAGCATTATAATTTGGTATCACACAAGAGGAAATAAATCAGTTCTAATTTCCAAGACGTATGTAAGAATTCAGAGTTAAAGACCTGAGTGTCTTAAGACAAAGTAAGTATTTCCCTCATAGCCTGTGAGCCGTTTTGGGGAAAAAAACAAAAAACACCCCCATTCATACCACCTCCCAGTTCAGTCTGAATTGGGAAACAGCACTTAGACTCTAACCAAAGATGCCTTGACCATTCATACGTTTACTTTACTCATGACTCAGTTTCTTTAGTGTTTATTGCCTCATACTTCTGGCCACCTTAACTTTGATACAATTCCTGTTTTTAGGGGAGAATGAAGTGATTATTTTCATTTAAAAATACATTAAAATACAAAGTAGACATCCACAAAGTGACATCCAAGTGACAACCTCAGTAATTTTCAATATCTGGTTCACTGGTTCTAATGGCACTTTAATTCACAAATCTCTCTTAAAAAGTGACACTAACTTCCTTTATTTTGAACACCTGAGGTCCTTCAATGGCATTAGAAAGTCAGCAACTTGAAAAAAAAAGAAACTGTGGTGACCTTAGGTACTGTTATTATCAATAGCCTTTTAATTCTTGCAGAGTCAAGCGAAGATAAGTGACCCAGGGAATGTCATCTTGAGACATTTAAACTGATCCCTGACCCACCAGCATTCTCCTCCTCTGAGGGCACTAAGCTCAACCAGGGCTTTCCAGCTCTAGACGCCAGCATCAGGAAGAGCAACATCAACTCCACTAGAATCTTTATGAATCATCGACATCAAAGTAAAGAGGATAAAGCAGAGGCTTCCTAATTATTAAAATGTTAGCTCAATTATCAGCAGCACAATGAAGCTTTTTAATAAAGAAGAACAAAAATTTTTTTGAGAAAATGTTCAAAGTCACAGGCATTCCAGGCAGATATGAGGAAGGATTCCTTGATGGTAAACACCAGAATGACTTTGAAGGGAAGGTCGAGAATGTCTATCTTAGTTTAAAAATACAGAGGTTACCCTGATGTCCTCAATAAGGTGTGATGGTAGAAGTTCTAGAATCCTAACGTAGCTCTTGGCTCCACAGATAGTAATATTTACAAAGCTTATCTTGGAAATCACGGATCTCTAGGTTTACCAAGATAGGAGTAAGAGTACCTAGCGCAACAGGCAGATTCTAGAAACAAACATAAATGAAAGCTCTTCTTTTAAGATTACTTAAAAATTAAGTAATCTCTTAAGTACAACAATAATTTGTTTAGCAGTAAATTGTTTTAATTGTATTGGGCGATTGTTGGAATCAGGCCATGGTCCACCGAGAACACGAAGTCCAGACTTCTAGGAGACAGGACTCTCCACGCATATCAGAAGAGCAGGAGAGAGCCCAGGGGAACAGGGCCATCAGAACAGCTGCTGAGTTTCCAACAGGCCCAACCCAAGAGATCTGCTTGTGAAGGGCAAAGCCCCCAAGAATAGAGGAACACTGCTTTCAGAGGGCTGTTCTCATTCAACCCATGGGGAAGTGAAATGGCCAGCAAGGAGTTTTCCAAGGCATTCCTCAATGTTATATTCTGTGCACTATGTCTAAGAGAAACGTATTTCACATGGCGCATTCTGCCCTGTTCATCAAACCTCTATTGGACAGGTTCCATGAAAAAATATTTTAAATCAACTA
Organism: Pseudorca crassidens; assembly: GCF_039906515.1. NCBI lineage: Eukaryota > Metazoa > Chordata > Mammalia > Artiodactyla > Delphinidae > Pseudorca > Pseudorca crassidens. Next base: position 77,868,437 of record NC_090301.1, read on the forward strand.
TGCACGGAGTTCAAACTCAAACATTAACATGAATTGAACCTTAGCTATTGAATGCAGCATCAACAGGACACCCAGGTTTCTCCTGGTAAGTCACAATCTTCCTCCCCTCGGCTTATTTTATAACCTTGTTTTATACTTCATATATTTTTTAATAAAATAATTTTCCATTTTGTGACTGAATGACAGTTCTTAGTTACAACATATTAGGCTTAAACTAATCACACCTCAGCACTCAACAAACTGGCAAGCAATTAAATTTAACAAACATTTATCAAAGGCCTGCTACAAAGCAAAGCCCTGGGCTGGTGCCTGTCATTAAGAAAAAACATCTGCATAGAAACTCATCCAATAGGGATAACACAAAAGCATCGTTTTCAACCTCAGCGTGGTCTGTTCAACTACAACTTTACTGGGAGCTTGGCAACAACACAGACTTCACAGATTCACCTACAAAGCAATAAACAGCCCGTTCTCACGTCCCAGGAAGGGCTTAACCCCAAGACAAACCACAATTTTCAAGAATATCTAGGAACCAGTCCTTCCCTCGTGACCTTTTTCTTTTAACTATACTATCCCTCGAGCTTCTTGGACAAATGGTGAAGAGGGAAGATGACTCAGGAAAAAAGAACAGCAAACTCTGCCCAGGAGGGTCCTCCAGCCTCATGAAGCAACAAAGTGTATCTCTACCTACTGTTGAGAGGAATTAAACACACTCTGAAACCAGAAACCACTTCATTCTGTATTACTATTAATACTTACTGTATTTAATTAAACTATGGTGAATATTTAACACAGAAATGGGGTATGAGGGGATGTCAAAAGTCAATGATTTAAGGTAATTTGCTTTTGAGTTTACCCAGGTCAATGGAAAACACCTCTGTGTAAAGTCCCCAGGCCTTGAAGCAATAATATTAAATCAGACAACAAACTGTGGCAAGAGTAGGATCACCAAAGTCCTACAGGGAAGAAGAAGAGTCATATTTAACGTCAAGGGCATGAAAATCAAAGTAAGATAATTAGCAAAGGAGACTGATAATTAAAAAGCGATCAACTGAAGCCTGAAGTTCGTTGAAGGAGTTAACGAATGGATGGCCAAACTACTTCCCACACGCACAGACCCCACCAAGTTGAAGTATTTAAAAATCACACAGCTTACCAACTACCATGGTACAACATCCTCAGGGAAAAGGTGAAGACACGAGTAGCAACAGCAGAGATCTCTGAATAAGGAAGCATCACACAAGTGAGCTAAGGTAGGTTCTAAGCAGACCACATTCAGGGTCCTCAGAGGAGCCTTACATCCAGTGACACCCATGCCACACTCCCACTTACAGATCAAGGAGGAAAGCAGCCAGCAGAATCACAGGGCACGGGGAGAACTCCAGGCATTACTTCTTCCCTTTTGTTGAGACCACTGGTGAATAAATACCGAGGCAACCACCCACAGTGGTGTTAGTAATAAGTCTCAGCAAGCTCAAGTCATTTTGTCATTTCCCTAAAACTGTCCTGCCTTCTATTGTCACCAACTATGGAACGTTTCCTGATACTCTTATTTGTAATATCTTCTGATCTATTAGCAAGCAAGCACCGTCCCTCCCAAGAGAAGTAGGGGACTTACGAGACCTCCACCTCTGAGATGCTGACAGCCTGCTGCCTGCAGCGCCGAGCGAATGCCACTTAGGCTTAGTGAGAAGACGGCAGATCCAGGAAGGGTCCAAGAAAGATAAGACACTACTGACAGCCTTTCCTTACAATTTTGCAACCATCCTGCTGATGCATTTTCACACGGTTTTAAGTTGGTCATTTGAAACAAATCCACAGCGTAAGTGCATACTTCAGGCCTTCAGGGCAACCGTTTTGACAGTTCTCATAAGTCATTTGAATAAAAACTTCACGAACAAACCATAAAGCAGGGGACTACAACTCCAGTTAATAGTGAAAAGCAAAAAATACTGACAAACGGCTACGGTGAACTTTTGCAGAGATCAGATCAGTTGAATGCAACTCTGGCCCTCAGACAGATCTATTTTGCCTTACCCCATCTTTTCCCAGCCAAGGTGGCCCACCATAGGGTTGGGAAACAGGGTCCTCCTTAATTCAAACTCACCAGGACAGTGAATATTATGTGACCATCTGGTCTGACAACATCTTACACATTCACAGAGTATGGTTCTAATCACAGCACAGTTTAAACAGCTACCCTAGATCCCAGCAAGGTGCTCCTAAATGAAAGAATTTTACATTTCGCCTTTCAATTTGTTTTTCCTGGAAGCATATTTGTGAGAACACTAAGAAGTAAAAGGTCTCAGCCTGAGCTTCAAAGCTGCAAGCGTTTCGCAAACCCACCAAGCTCATTTTCCCACCCCCAGCCTTCCTCCCTCCTGCCTTCTATGGACGGGATTCTATTTCATCTTTACTCTCTAAGAGAGCATGTACCTGCCAACCAACAGCAAGGGCAAATCACTTCATTCCCGATTTAGATGCTGCTTCTTGCGCACTTGCGTGCTTTTAGCACCAAAAACAGATGCTTCATTATTCAAGGGTCACTGTTAACTCTTCCAGCAAATAGGCATTAGCAGAACACATGAGCAACCCCAGGCTCTGCGAGCCTCTGGATTAAAATTCTCATCACTAGAGTCACCAGCGAGTTAGAGTATGGCCTTTGGAGTTCACTGCTACAAAAGAGTTCCTCCTCTAACACATTTTTATTAGCCCTATTAAAATGGATTCGTTTTTTAGGTCGGCTGATTACAATTTTAGGACTAGGAGATAAAGGAGTATCATTGAAGAAACAAGAAAACAAATAAACCTCGGGTATAGCTATTTTTTTTTTCTATCTTTGGTGGGCACAGCAAGGAGTTTAAGGTTTTAGGACAATGTGCAGGCCCTGGACCAGGGAAGGCCAACCCTAGCTGAAGGTATGATGGCCCCTGCACCAGAGGTCTCTGCTTTCCAAAATCTAGATACAAGTCTCCTAAGAACTGAGACACTAGGGCCGAAAGAGAACCTGAGCGACAAGGCTCAGCTTCTAAGCCAAGGAGAGAAGTATCCTTCTTTCATGCTTGAAGGATGCTCTAACTACTTCGTTAAGCCTGAGATGAAAATCTGCTTCCATACTGAGGAACCTGCCACTGGGCAAGAGGACTCTGCTGCCTTCTCATTAATGTCAGCCATCTATCAGACCACACCTCCCACCAGCTGACTTCAACCCACGATAATTCCCTGGCCTGGCCAGCAATACTGATGACTATACCCCACTGCCCAAACTCTGCCTCAACATTTCCAACTTCTACTGTACTCCACAAAGGCTGGTAACTCAGACACAATAAAAAGAAATATGGGAAATGTATAAGCTAAATCACTGTAGTAAAGAGAAAACGGGCTTTGGGATATTTGATTCCAACCTGGGTGCTGTTATTAATGTCACAAGACTGAGTAAATTATGTCACTCCTCAGAGTCTGTTTCCTCATCTGTAAAAGATTAAAATGCCTTGCTTTGCCAAGCTGCTATGAAAATTAAACAAGTATACGCAAAGTAGGCATTCAGTAAGCGGTAATTAATATTCCTATTTCTTAATTCTATCAAAGGGCAATTCCAAATGCACACCAGCCAAGACTGAGATTTTACTAGACACCATTCTGACAATACAACTCTAGAAATGTAAAGGATGAGATCTGTATAACATATGGTTGCTATCCTGATGTAAGAAAAAAACCACACACAACAGTTTTACAAATTCCTAGTTTATGATGTCAAAATTCTCTAACAAAACAGATGCTAATGATCAAACTGCATGATAACTTCTGCTCATTTCTTCAACATAAATAGTCAAAACCCTGGAAGATGAAGTGAATGTCCTAATTTACTTTCTCTAAGTTTGGGGATGGCTAGGAGGTCTTCAACGACCTTGGTTTCCAAGGTTAACTGTCATGGTAATTTTTAGAAGGAAAAGAGCACCAAGTCTGCTATAACCATTCAGGAAATATAATAATAACACATTGTAATTATACTGTTATTAACAGCAACTCTCACAAAGTATTTACTGCACTGAGAGCTTTATGTGGGTAAGCGTCCAACATTTTGCACAGAAAGCAAATAAATGATTATCACTGCAAGAAAAAAATTCCAAAGGAAAAATAAAATGTATTTCATAAATGGAAGTTGCAAAACCCAAATTTAGAGACTAACAGTACTGGTTCCCAAATATGGAGGGAAGAAAGGGAGGAAATATTACCTCTCACGAGTTTACACCTAAAAATTGTCCTCTAGATTTCCAAAGCCTACTTGCTTTACCCCATTCCCAGGGCTCCTAAGGGAAGTAAATTTAACATCAGCATCTCTCCTCCCAGAAATTAAGACTCTTCCCTTTCTCGGCCCTCTTGGTCCTCCCTCATCACACTCCTATTTTTAAGAGCCTTAAAGAATGCAATCAAGAGGTGAAGCCTAAAAAGTGACTCTTCAGCCAGCCTCTGTTGGCTTCAGGTACTCTGTGCAGGGGACCCCCTTCTAGCCTCTGCTAAGTCCTGCTTTTCATGCTAGGACCCTAAAAGCACTGAAAAGGGTCAGAAAAGACCTTGCGCACTTTATTAACAAGAGCCTCCCAGCATCTCCTACTGGAGAATCCAGACTAATTCACTTCAGGAAGTCCAGAGGCAGCGATGGCAAAAAAGCCCACACACTTTCCTTAAAGGCAGCCTCCCCTACATCCTAAGACATGTTGGCTGCAGCAGTAAACGCAGTTGGCTGGCACAAAACTTCTGTACAAAAATGGAGCACATCCTCAGGCTGAGTCAACTCTTTAGGAACCATTCATATGCTTGGGTTTCCACTAAGCATGTCATTTCCAAGTACATTCACCTATTAAGTGTTTCAAAAAGCAGGACAAAATCATTAAAACTGCTAGGTAAAGATCTATTTTGCTATTTGTTATGCTAACTCATCAAGAGTTACATGGCTTCTTGACATGGTCCATTTAAAACAGTACTTTAATTCCTTTTTTAAAAATACAACAACTGTATTTTGAGTACAGCCGTCAGGAAGTTCACAGAAACAGTTCTCACTTTCCTAAAACCCTGACATGCGTTTTCAAAAATAAAACAACTGTTATTTCAGAATCCAGAATAAAGGCCATGACTTGTGACTGCACGCAGAGCGGGAACCCCAAGGGCAGGAATATTAAACCATTTTCCATTCTGCCCTTTTTGCTAAAGAGAAAAACTTCAAATAAGATCTCTGCTGTGAACAAAGATATTCAAACAAGAAGCTCATCTCAGTGCTGCCCCCATAGTGAGCATCCCTGGAGATCCGGCCCCTTCTGGAAGAGGCACAACACAAAGGACTCATGTGAGTTCACGCGTCACGAAACTCCTTCAAGGAGCCCTGGACACTGACCTGAGATTTAGGAAAAGCACCACGGCTGACACTGCAAAGTCTCCTGCTCTCATGATCATTTCTGCTTCTCAGGCTACCAGTCTTTTGTGAACTATAATCTTAGGTAACATCAATCCCAGGTACTTAAAGAAATCCCACAGCAATTTAGAAAACAAGTCAGATGTTACCAAACCATAACAACAAGTATGTAGCAGTCGATATCTGTTGACAAGACTTGGTGAGATTAGCAGCCCTGGTTTCAAAATAAGGCTCATTTTACACCATTTGAAACAAGGGGAACGGAAGGAACCTCTACTTATCAGGCACCTACTAAGAGCCATCCTTAAGCGTCATGTTCATTCTCTCAGTCAGGCTAAGTTACCATTTTGCTTGTGAGAAAACAGAGGCTCGGTTTAAGTAATGCACCCTAAATCCCACCATTAGTAACTGATGATGCCAATGTCACCTCATTGTTGCTACCCTTCATGCTCTCACACTGGCATGTTTCCACAGACACTATAAACTAGCCATAGTGCGACAGACCCCATATAAACTAACCTACACATTCATCTGCAAACCAACTATATTGATTACATGGGGCAGCAAAAAAGTTTTTCCCTCAGTGACTTAAAAGATAGTCTTCTCGGGCTTCCCTGGTGGCACAGTCTTTGGGAGTCTGCCTGCCGATGCAGGGGACGCGGGTTCGTGCCCTGGTCCGGGAGGATCCCACATGCCGCGGAGCGGCTGGGCCCATGAGCCATGGCCGCTGAGCCTGCGCGTCCGGAGACTGTGCTCCGCAACGGGAGAGGCCACAACAGTGAGAGGCCCGCGTACCGGAAAAAAAAAAAAAAAAAAAAGATTATCATACTAAGTAAGTTAGTGAGACAGTAAGAGACAAATATATGATATCAATTATATGCGGAATCTAAAAAATACAAATGAACTTATTTACAATACAGAAACAGACTCACAGACATAGAAAACAAATTATGGCTACAAGGGGAAGGGGGAAGGGATAAATTAGGAGTGTGGAATTAACAGATACACACTAATATATATAAAATAGATAAACAAGAATTTACTATAGAGCACAGGGAACTATATCCATTATCTTGAAATAACCTATAATGGAAAAGAATCTGAAAAAATATATGTGTGTATAACTGAATCACTTTGCTGTACACCTGAAACTAACACAATACTGTAAATCAACTATACTTCAATAAAAAATAAAAGACAGTCTTTTTTGCACAAGTTAGATATGAGCTCAGCCTAGGATGGCTATAACCTCGAGAGTAATCTACTAGGAGACAGTCAAAGGGGAGGCAAGAGAGGACGGGCATTCCAGCTAAGAGGGAACACTTGAGCAAAGGTGCACGGGTGGGAGAGCCCAGGCTGCGGAAGGAAGAATGAGCCATTACTTCAACCTTACTCAGACTTCTCCCTGCCAGGATTGTGAAAACTTTTAAGGTTACAAGCACCTCATAAACTTCTGAGAAGTTACTACATACAATTAGGAGAGTGTGGATACAATATTGCTGTCTTAATAAAGATCAGAAAGAGATAACTCATTGGAAGGTGTTTTCACTTTTTACAAAAGACCTCTGCTGCTAGATAGCTGCACAAGCAAAACGCTTTCCCAGCAGTGTGCTGCCAAGGTTGACAATGGGCTCCTTTGGCTCAAACACAGGGATCTGATTCTGCACGTACAAATGGTTCGTTCATTCAATCCAGTTACTGAATGCCTTCTAGGTGCCAGGCACCGTGCGAGATGTTAGGGATACAAAGATGAACTGATCTTATTCTTGGATGCTCAAAGCCCAGGAGACGGCTACAATAATTAAAAGGTGATGAGTGCTATAAAAACAGCAAATACGGAGTGACTAGTGCCAATTAACTAGGTCCATGTTCAAACAGGAACAGCAGAGGCATTTTTTAACTTCCCCCTTTGTCCACATCTAGACTGCATCTATTTCTAGTTTACATATTTGCAGACACTTTCATAAAGCTACTGATATCTCACCCACCTCTCCATTTTTACAGATTTTATTACTTTTTTCTGTGTCCATAACAGCTAAGAGAAATAATCAACTTGATCAGGTAAGGGATTAAGTCTTTCAAACAAATGCCTTTATATCAGTTCTGTATCACTCTCCACATTCGTGTGCCCTATTATCTATTTAAGAGAGTCAACTAAAAATTGTCAACTCAGAACGTATAATAATATCGCCATCCTCCCAAATATTTAAGACTTCTCTTTCCAGTCAGTGTTCCTAGAATTCCACTTACCAATGCAAAGCTCGGAATATGGCATGTGCGTGCATGCATTCGCGCACGCGTGCACACATACACACGGTCCTGGGAACAGACTAACATTTTTTAAACCTGATGCAAAGCATTCCCTTCTAGCATTACTGCATCTTTAGCAGGTTGTCAAAATATTGGGGTTTTAAAAGGAAAACTAAGTTTAAAATGACATGTTAACACCCTTAAAAATACTAGATACAAGTTTAAAAGCAAAATTAAAGGATGTAGAGCTAAAGAGACAAATAATGGACTTATTAACCATATCCTGAGATGAACTTCACTTAAGCACTGATCTACACTGATCATATCAAGATGGCCCAGATATCTAACTCTGAGACCAGTAAAACAATTCGGAAATATATATGCCTCACCACAGACATTCTTAGTTTTAAATGAAGTTGTTGCAAATAGACTCTCCAACAGTCACAGAGGTCATTAACATGGTGGCACTGATATTGGTCTGTGGGATAAATCAAAGCAGTGCTGTAATTGTCCTAGCTCCCACATCCCAGCACCTGCCCTGAAGCAGGAGACTGGCTTCTGACTTAAATGGCTCGTGTCTAGTGCATGGTCTCACTGTATAGACCTTTAAAATATCAGTCTCTAAACAAATCTCCTTTCCTCATCCCCAGGGCTCAACATCACTCTGCTGACCTCAGTTTCCATTTCTCCTACACTAGAGCCAAAGAAAACACACAGACAGCAGGACAGACAGCTGGGTTTCACCTCCTTTCCCCTGCCCAGGCTTGGCTCTTCCCCTGCCCTTCATGGCTCTTCCATTCCATCCTTCCCTAGTCATCCCTCACACCAGGAATAGGTTCTCCTCCCTCACCTGCTCCAAGGCACACCTCTCTCCAGAAAACCCACTCCATGAAGACTCTCGTTAATAGCCCACATTTCCACCTATCCTGCTGATAACAGATGATGTTTGTGTAACCATAAGCAGTCTATGGCATCTCACGTTTAAGTTTCCAGTATATCCACTGACAAAGCAAAAGGAAGACAGACCATGCATTACTGTCCCCACTTCACACATGAGGGGACTGGGAGCCCCTCCAGAACAGAAACCACATTGGGATCATTTTTGCATCCTCAGCAATTCACACAGACAATGCTTAATAAATAAGAAAGCAAGAAAGGGATTTGGGATGGTGGAATAGAACAAACATGAGGTGTTCTAATTACTAAGCCGATGCTGAAAAGGAAATAGAAAAGAAAAACAGAAGAGTAGGTTAAACATGAAAGCAAATACATGTTACAAATATCTAGTTACTTACATCCAAATGTGACCAGCCTGACAGATTTATAAGCCCACATTAGGATATGGGTATATAGTTATTCCAGAACTAAGAAAAACAATGGAATTCTGAAAACGATGTATCATGTTAGTTTAGATGTTTCCACAAATGCAAAAAGATAGTAAAGTGTTAAATACTACTCACAGCAAACCCAATTCAAATACATTCTTTTTAAATGATCCTACTTGAAAAGACGCTTGTGTACAAACTTTCACCCAAAAGCAAATCAATCCCTATGACTTGGTGGAGGTCTGGAGAGCTGGTGAGATCGTTTACAGGGTAAATATGGGCTAAATGTATCTTGTAGCTTTAAGTTTGAAACTTTGAGGAGACTTGAGAAACATGTGTCTGAACAAAAACAGTATTGTGGGTCATTACTGCAGGTATCAGTCATTCTGGCAATCCAAAGTGAGGGGATGAGAGAGTTCTAGCCACAGGTTGATACAAACAAATATAAGAATGAGGTTTTATTGAAGTTCCCACTTCTTACTCTACAGAATAAGAACAGGCCTGAGCAACAGAACTTTCTGTGATGATGGAAGTGTTCTATATCTGCACTGTCCAATATGGTAGCTACTAGCCATATGTAGCTCTAGGTACTTGAAATATGGCTAGTGTAGTTGAGAAACTGAATTTTCAGTTTTATTTAAGTTTAGTTAATTTACATTTAAATAGCCACATGTGGTGCAGAGAAAACAGTACAGAAGATGAAAAGTGCATTAAATTTCAACAAGAACTCTTTTCAACCAACACAAATTCACTCCTACAAAGTCTAAAAATAATACCAGAAGCCTATCTAAGAATTTTAATACTAATGCAGACCTTCAAGATCTAATGAAGGGAACTAAAGTCTTGTCCAAGGTCAGATGAAGTCTAACAGTTACAAGCTAGGCTGGTCCTCCACCCCAATCTCTCTCAAGAAGACAGTTTGCCTAAAAGCTCAGCAATGGACCAGATGAAAAAGGAAATTAATTTACATTTACAAATCATCTATTGTGTCAGCCACTATGACAGTTCTTTACAGTCACTGTCTTATTTCATCCTTGCCACAATTCTAACAAGTAGTCGTCACCACTCTAACTCTAGAGAGACTATCAAAAGCATGATTCCAACTCAGATCTATGCAGCTCCCAAGAGCACGTTATTTCCACACCACCATACTGCTTCCTTCTCAAGGTCTCTATCAGTCCTCTGACCCTCAGACTTTCATTGAAATTGTTGCTCACATGCCTCTAAAGTTTCCAACATCCAATATTCTCCACCTAGAATGCTGGACATTAACTGGTGTCCTATCCAACCAAGCACAAGGTAACCCCCCATTCCCAAGAAAGAAATGAGAAGTTGCATCTGTCCAGCCTTGTTATAGATCTTACTACTTGCGGCTCTTTAGCAGGGCTGCCTCTGAGATGGAAAGAAGTCAAAGGAAGAGCTTAGCACAGCCAATATCTACTCATTAATCCTCACTAGTGTTTGGAGGAGGTCATTGATTTCAATAGTAATATCACTCTTCCCCTCCAGATAAGGCAGCTGGCAGGTTGATCACCTAAGGCCACACTGCACCTGTGCCTGAGCTCTCCATTCCTCATACACCCAGGCTCAAAGCTCTTTCCTCAAGTCCTATCTGACCCCTAGTAGAATTCCCAAGGGCAGATCTTTTTGACTCTCCTCTGACAGTACCAGAGATACATGCAGAGCTTAAAGCATCCGAGCCCTGGAAGCCTCAGACAGAAAGAAAGCAAGAAAAGCTCCCAAGAAAACGTATGTCCACACAAAAACATATCCATGAATGTTCATAGCAGCATCATTCATAATAGCCAAAAAGTAGGAACAACTCAAATGTCCATCCACTGATGAATGGATAAAGAAAATGGGGTATAGCTATACAATGGAATATTATGCAGCTATTAAAAGGGGATGAAATACTGGTAACACACTACAACATGGACAAACCTTAAAAACATCATGCTTGTTGGAAGAAGCCAAGTCACAAAGGGCCACAAACTATGTGATTGATTCCATTTATATGAAATATCAAAATAAGTAAATTGATAAAGTAGAAGAGTAGTTGCTAGCGGCTGGGGTGGGGTGGAGAGTAGGGAATGACTGCCAGCTGGTAAGGGATTTTTCTTAACAGCAATAAAAATGCTCTAACATTAATTACCGGTGATGGTTGCACAACTCTGAATATACTAAAAACCCCTTAATTCTATGTTTTAAAAGAGTAAATTTTATGGTATGTGGATTATATCTCAATAAAGTTATTTTTAAAAAACTCCTAAGATAATCATAACAAAGCAATAACAGGAGCCACGTGGGATATAACCCAGCCCAGGTGTGTTTAAACTGTTAATTAAAATGAGAAAGCCAAATGGTGATATTTTCAAGAAGTCTCCCCTAAATTCAGCTAAAAACTTCACAAAGTGTCTTTCACTGAAAGCTTAAAGACACAGAAGTCAAAAAAGAGCCGAGATCATCTCCAACTGATGGACAAGGAAGCTAAGTCCCAGGTATACGTGAATTTAGATGACCCACACAGAGTGGAATACCAAAAAAAAGAGGTGTCAGAAAGACCTTGTCCAAATTAAACTCAACATTCCCAGCTACCATTTTTTCATCTGAAATAATATGAATGGATTAGACTGGATCATAATCAGTCACTGAGGACTTGCTGTGTGCCAAGTCCCGTTCTAAGACACACACACTCTTATATAACTTAATCCTCATAACCCCCTATCTTCAGGGGAGAGCATTTAGGGTTATGTGGGGTCCTGCCCCAGTGCCTCTGTCCATTCCTTCGGAGTCTGAAGAGCTACTGTTTGTCAGCAGTGAATAGTGGACAGGACCCCAACTGTCAGGCCTCCAGAACTAGCTTACTGCTTCTTCATTAACTGCAAACAGACTAGATCTCAAAGCTCTTCCTCCATGAGAAGTTTCTGTAACAAAAATAGGCAGCAGTATTCTTGGGCACTAGAAAGTAATAAAACTCAGCCCTCCAGGGACTTAACATATTGGAGAAACAATATAAATATATATGTACTGATAAATATATATACAGTTATATATTATATAAAACTGTAATAACATCTCACTTCCACTAATGAAAAACTATAATTCCAGTTCTATACCAACAGTGAAGAATGGTGACCACCTCAAGGCATAAAGGCAGACTAGCCTAGCAGGGAGTGGAGCAGAATAAATGCTGGTAACTCACTCCTGCTTTCTGACTTCCACTGGCTAAAGCCGACTGGTCGTGAGAGCAAGGGACCCTATGATATAGTCTATAAAGGTGAACCAGCTGGGGAGGAGGGGTGCACAGAGCAAATGGAGAATGAATCTGAGTGCAAAGGAAAATAATTAGCACATGGGATCACAGGCCCAAGAGAAGATGATGTGGCAGCAAACTACCTTATCTAAAACCATATTCAAATGTAAGGAAAGTGGGTTTCAACAAATGGCAGTGATGGGGTTCCCACAGAAAATCAATCGTAAAGCATATTTTCACAGTCCCTCCCCTCTGGTCTGTGTCTGTAGTTATTAAATATTCTGAATTAGGCCTGAATAAGTGTAAAGCCATTAAAGACTTTGCCGTTATCTACCTCTTTTACAAAAACCTTGGCTGAAATAACCCACTGATACAACACTGTCTTCTAAACTCACATATTTACAACTGGCAGAAGATCAGCATTCAGTTTTCTGCAACTGTCAAGGTACTATCTAATCAAGAATGTCAGAGTGCTAAAGACGACAATAAATGACTTTCATCCACATACTTGTAGCAAAAATATTACCTGGCCCTGATGACCAAGACCCTCCCCCACATGCCAAACAGGATAGTTAATCTCCCCTTCAGGACCTGGAAAATACAATGCCCCAGCCTCAAAGAGGTTAGTCCTTCATCTCAGTCTTCAGAACTTAGGGGAAGGATTCCCCTTTGCCACCTGTCTCTTTAAATGCTAAACCAGTCACTAAGTCTCTTCATTCAAGAGGTATTTAATGACTATTACATACATAATTGAGATGTTTTCTACCCTGAACATCACCCCAAAGGGAAAAAGTACCTAGAAGCAAAGCCTCTATATGTCCACAATCATGGTTAATATAGATTAACCATTGTTTCAAATATTCGTTCCCACTGTCCACATAACCAATCACAACATCTAGGAAATTCTATAATTTTGTAGGCAAAGAACACCTCCTAGCCTACTTCTCAAACCCAGAAAACCCTCATTCAATCATATGTCCTGATTTTTAGTCCAAAAATATACTATAGGGATTAATCATGCTTCATAAATTAGGTTGGACTCCCACATCCCAGATTTCTAAGAGTTAAAAATAATCATCTCCACCTAAGGATTTCAGTCTCACTGAGCTAAAGTGCTTCAGAAATACCAAACCCAATTCTACCCTTCCATCCACATTTTGGCACATAGCCAAACTCTCCTAAACTGTTCATGGAGAAAATCTTGCATTAATTATACCTATCATGAGGGACCAGATTTCTCCCATCACCATTAAATGCCCAAAGAACTTCTTTTAAAAGACTGATTCTCAAAACCTCAAGTTGAAGAATTAAACTTGATTAGTCTTGTAACATTTCATATCACCCATGAGGAGAGGAGCCCATTTTTAACAGAATTTTAGCAGCAGAGGGGTGATAAAGATAACTTAGTTTAAACTCTTTATTTTATGGATCAGAACAGTTATGCAGAGAGAGATGAAATGATTCATTCCCACCCACACAATCAGTTAGTGTCAAGGCTGGAACTAGAACCCTGACCCCTGACTCAGGTTCAGGGCTATTTGACCTTACCATGTTCCCGTATATGCCCAACCCAGCCCAAAGACACTCGCAGTAAGGTAAGAACAGAGCTCACGTCTTCCAATCCCCAGACACCTCTCCTCGAGTTCAAAATACCCCTCCTATCCTCAAACGAGCATTTGCCTCTTTCTCAGATTTTATCAGCCAACAACCACCGAAAAGGGAGCTAAACAGTCTTCAATGAAACTAGAGGAAGCAGCTCCGTCTCAGATGACTGGAATATGGGCTGTAATTAATCACAATCCATTGAGAGGAACAGCCCTTGCATTTAATTGGTTTTAAATGGCCACAGTTCAGGCTGCCCAGAGGAAACTGGAAAGAAGTTCTCAAAAGTGCAAGGTCAGCCATAAAAACCTTGCCAAGGTTAGAGCACAATGGATGAATTCAAGATCTTTATCAACTGAGTGAGCACAATTCAATGAAAACGTCACTAACATGTAGAAGGCACCCCAAAAATAAATCGGTGAGATGAGACTCATTACCAACACAGGTCCTTTGTCAGATGTGGTAATAAACTTTCTCCCATAGGACGCTATGCCAAACTAGAAATCTAAAAATAAACCAAAAGCTCCAACTAACTACAAAGAGAATAACTATCAATTCACAATGGGTAGCTGTAAGAATTTATTTCAGCTATCTGAGGGCAGGCAACTAACCAAATTTCCACAAAAATCTCCCATGTAATGAAGACATTATAAACCATAAATCTGCCTCAAATACTAAATTAGACTCTCCATTGGTGGACCTCTAACTACATTTCATCCCTACAGTCACCTTAAGGCTCAAAAATTTAATAGGCGAGTCACGTGTGCTAGTAATAAGTACATGCCTTTGTATTACCTGAAATACTTTCATTAGCCACAGGAAGATCCTTACCCTGAGGTGTATGATTTCCCCCCACTGAACTGAGAACTCGTCTCCCAAATACTCTACTCCATGTGTGAGCTTAGAGAAGCGGTAAGTTAGTGTTGTTGACTCACCATTAGAAGGAAAATGGCACCTAAGATTTAAAAAAAAAAATCAAACGTCCTGTGGAAGTCAGGCTCCAAGACAGTCCCTATGATCCCAGCCTCTTGGTACAGTTACCACCCACAATGAATAGGGCTGACTTGTGTTACCAACGGGATACCACAGAAGTGGTAGTGTAGGAATTTCAAGGCTAGGGAATCAAAAATATTGCAGTTTCCAAGTCTCTCAGACTGCTTACTTGCCCTGAGGAAATCAACTGCCATGTTGTCCCCAATGGCGAGCAGTCAACGGAAGTGCTTCTCCACTGAGAAGCACTGATGCCTCCTGGCAACAGCCAGCAGCAACTTACCAACCATGTCAATGAGACACCTTTCAAGCAAATCCCCCAGCCCCAACCAAGCCTTCATATGCTGGTAGCCCCTTCATAGGATGACCACCTCATAGGAGGCCCTGAGGCAGAACCACCCAAATTCCTGACCCACAGAAACTTAGATTAACCATGTTTACTATTGTTTTAAGCCTTTAGGCTTTGCCTAATTTGTCACACAGCAAGAATCCTAATGTACTTTTCAACTCAACCCTCAGGAAATGAAGGACAGCATCTTGTGTTTTTAAATGATTTTTCATTTTGTCCTTTCCAATCGTTCAAAGTGACCTGTGTTACTTCTTGATCAGCTCTTCTCTGCACAGGACGCATCATTCCTAGGTGACCAACACAGGTCCTATCATTTACTAGCCATCCTCTTTACGGTATCAATAGATGCTGGACGTTATTTCTGAAAATCCACTTCAATCAATACAGTCCATCCTAATGCTAATAAAAGCTCATATCGTCTGAAGGCATGTTAAGGCCATAACTATATATTGACAAAACATCTTTAGTCACCTAACTTAACTAAATCAAATTAAATGCCTGTACTGAACTTCTAATGCTTCTCCATCCACCCTTCTTCTCCTAAGGTTTCATACTCTACTCCTTACTCATAATATGGAGAAAAGAAGAAATGAACAAAACTACCAAAAATAAAAAGGACCCAAAGAGATGCATATAACCAACAGTCCAGCATTTGTTGTAAATGCCCTATCATCATGTTTTTATTATTGATTTTTACAGTGTCCCTAGAAAATAAGCTTCTTCTCCCATCTTAAAAAAAAAGGGGGGGGGGGGGCAATGGCAATGTTCAAAGGACCACAGAAGCATTAAGAAACTTGAGGTTCCACATCCTTGCATTCTTTCACACTAACTCTGACACCACGTGCTTGCCTAGGGAAAGAGAAATGCTTTCATGTTAACTATGTACATGTCCAGTAATGGAAGGTAAATTACATGTCTCAGTGGCTTAGACAATCAGCATTCAGTGTTTACACAAACGAACTTCTACCTTCTTCACCTATCAGCCTTCCTAAACCTACAAATTTTGAGGATTAACAGGGATGCAAACAAACTCAATAAAATGAAATATCAAAGGCATAACAAAAGCAAGTAGACATCACTGTACAATGAAAGCCACACAAGGTGAGGAGACCGTAATTTAACTGCATGGCAAGCACCTCCATGTCTGATTTGCCAATCAGGCATATGGCTTTTGTAAGTAGTAATCTGAACTTGAGTAAGACAGACTTAAGATACTTGCCTAGAATATGGTCCCCTTCTCAACTGGATACTTTATTTCGGAAAACTAAGGAGCATCTCATTTAGAGCTACAACTAAATTCAAAGATGCCCAGACTATTTAAAAAAAAAAAAAAAAAAAAAAAAAAAAAGATGCCCAGACTAAAAACATACAAAAGGAAAAGATTTAGATATATCTCTGAAGCAAAAGGAAAAAAAAAAGACCACCGCAGACACAATTTTAAGACATTTTTCTTCACCAAAATTGAACTTTTTATATAAACAGGAGGTGGATAAAGCTACAATATTCAAAAATCAAGAGAAAATGCTAATTCTTCAAGGAATTCTCCTTTGAATCCCAAAAACAGAAAATTTATAAAACCAAACTTCTCACTTCCCATGTGACTGACTTTCAATAGTTCTGCTTTGGATTATCAATTTAGTTTCTTTCCCTCACTTCTTGCCTCCCTTTATTAATTTTATTAATTTCTTATTTCCTTTCTTTCTTTTAAAATAAGCCTAAAGAACCAACCCAAAGGTAGTCCAAAGACCACGTGTCAATTTGTTCCATTCTTAAGAAACAAGAGAAGCCAGTACTTTTGGGGTTTGAAGTTCTCTCAAGGAAGAATTAGTTGCTACTTATTACTGCTTTAAAAATAACCTTTCAAAATGAAACCAAAAATATAGCAAATGTCCCTAGATCTTAACAGCAGGAACACAAAATCATGGATTAGGAGTTACTTTGCTCACTTAGTAGCAACCAGACCCTGATAAGAGTATTTTCCCTATTTCAGAAAAAAAAGTTTTTAATCATCTAGGAAACAGTGACCAGAAGCATTACAGGATGAAAGGCTAAAAGACAATCTTCTCTATGAGGAAAGAGATTATACAAGCTTCAGTTATTAAAGCTTAAGAGAAGGCTAAAAGGCATCTAAATCTTTTTTTTTTTTTTTTTTTTTTTTTGCAGTACGCGGGCCTCTCACTGTTGTGGCCTCTCCCGTTGCGGAGCACAGGCTCTGGACGCGCAGGCTCTTCGGCCATGGCTCACGGGCCCAGCTGCTCCGCGGCATGTGGGATCTTCCCGCACCGGGACACGAACCCGTGTCCCCTGGATCGGCAGGCGGACTCTCAACCACTGGGCCACCAGGGAAGCCCCTAAATCATCTTTAATTCCACAAAAATTTAAATATGAAAAATGGCAACTAGATGTTCCCCATCACTTCTGAGTAGAAAATAAATGGAAGAAGCCTTGAACCTCAGCAAAAGGGCTCTAAGAGCCCAGGTTCCTGTACAGTAGGTAAACTAGTCCAGGAAGCCTCAAACTTAAATGTGCATATGAATCACTTGTGGGATCTTGTTAAAATGTAGACTGGAGCTGGGGCTGAGAATCTGCATGGAGTTCTAACAAGTTCCCAGGTGACGCCAATGCTCCTAATCCTGGCACCACACTCTGAGAAGCAAGCAGCAAGACCAGAGTGATGTGACAGTTCATTCTGGCTGTCAATTCAGTTGAACAGGGTCACCACGGGACCACTTAGGCTACAGTCATTGGGATGAATCAGGAAAGTAGACCAAAGGGAACAGATCCTGTAAAGGTCCCTCAACCATGAGCTTTAAGATGAAAATCACAATGAACATTGCAAAGTAGCTGCTGAATAACCAGAATACAAAATCTCTTTGAACCAGGTGCACAGTCAGCTTCCCGGAGCCCTGAGGTGTGGCTTTAACCTGGTCAAGTCTGGAAGCAAGATGAGATGATCTCACACACCTGGAAGACAGACTGATTTCACAATCCCTTTCCAACCCGTCTTACAAATTCTCAATGCTCTTGGGGATCCAAGAAATACTCCAGTGACTCCTCAGATGCTGAAATTGTTGCTTAAGAACTTTGTCAACTAAAATATGGCACATCTGAGTGGAAAGGCATTAAGTGTGTAGAAATAGGACCTGCTTAGATGTGATAATCCACATTTTTGCCAGACTCATTTCAACTAGTCTCCAGCAATGAACCACATTTTCATCAAAGATTAAGAACACACATGCCTACTAAATGCCTGAAGTCAAAACTGACAATACAGATTAGGAGTTAGCCTCCTATACTAAACAAGCAAAATAAAACCATTGCTTAGAGCATTTTAAACCAGGGCGCACTATCCTTGAAGCTGCAGCTCTACTAGTAGCCATACTTAGTCTGTGTGTCTAGACCCTGCATCTAGTCAGGTATGTGCTATTACGCTTAATTCAGTAGGAGGCAGTCTCTATCACAAAGTATACGCTCAACAAACACTTTAACAGAGGCAAATGCACTGTTCTAACTCTAAAGGGGAAATCTCAATACATCCTTGCCCTCTGTGACACAAGATACTCTACCCAATGGGCCCAGACCGTTGGCTGTACTAATAATCTTCCAAATTCCCAGGCTCAAGGACACATGGAGTTATTCTTTTCTCTCTACCATCTACCGATCAAGGGTTCTGAACCTGGAATCCACAAACCACCAACACTCTGTGACTAGGTTTCTGGAACTGCATGTTAATCTTTACTTGTAGATATATCTATGGACTTCTCTTGGGCTAAGGATTCACAGCTTTCCTAAGAATGTCAAAGGAGTCCCTGACCTAAGTAAGAACCAATTTGAATCCAAGTCCCTTCTTCTCAGGCCTCCCCTTCTTCACTCTTACAGTCGCCTGTCTGGTCTATCTCCACACTCATTCACTGCCAGATTATGGCACAGACTTGTGACTGGGCTTTCTGACTTTGTCCACTTTGAGCCATCCTAAGATTGCTCACAGATAACACTATAAAACATAACTTGTATCACAACTTCTCTTGTCATCTCTACAGGCACCCTATGTTCTAGCCATATTAACTACATGCCGTCCCTCAAAACCCACCACACCTCTGTGCCTTTCCCTAGAGTGCCTGCCTCCATAACTGCTCCCCACCTGTCCCTAACCTCAAGCCATCCAACTCATCATTCACTCTCCAACTCAGGAGTTAACTTTTCTTCAGTTTCTTTGCTACTTCCTTGTCGATCTCTGCCCCCAAAGACCATACACCGCCTCCGGACTGCCATCTAATACCCATTTTTATTACAGTAGTTAGAAAATATAAGTACATTGTCTTTTCATCTCTGTATACTCCAGTATAATGCCCAGCACACCACGGCCACCCAATAAATCCTCACTGATGAATAAATCACATGTTATGTGCTGGGCACACAGTAGGTGTGCAATACGGCTATGTGGACTGACAAGTCTTCAAAAATACTTGTACTTCATTTTATATCTCAATTTTCTGAATCCTTACAGCTTAAATAAAATATTTAGGGTTTGCAGGAGGGATGGTCTAAATGGGAGGAAAAGACCTCTCAATCTCCCAAGAACCTGTTGTTCACAAATGTCACTCAACACGAGGCAACTTGGAACTCAGTAACAACACAGAAAACAGTCCAGCTAAAAACTTTCTTGAATAAAGCTGGATTTATTTCAGATACTAAACAAAAACATCAATGAAGAAACGCATTTATATAAGATCAAAGTCACAGGCTAATTCCAAGATCTGAGTTAGTCTTCTCTAGTTGCACAATTGACCATTTTGCCAGGAAAAGTACCCAAAATATATCTAAATAGACTAATTTATTGGAAATACTCATCATGGAATTGCTTCAGAAATTCTGCCAAATTTGTTCTTGTTGTATTAGATTGTCTCAAGATATATTTTATGTTTAATATTTTGGTTTAAAAGCCTGGCTCTCTGGCCGCTATCATGAGAATGTGCAATGGCAGAACAAGAGAGGCTTAGGACAAAACTGTCAACACTTTCTTTCATTCACCTCTTAGGTAAATCTTCTGTTTAGTAACTCCATGCATATCCTGTAAACCTTTGTAAGGAAAAACAAAGTTGCTGACTGAATTTTAACCTTAATGTTTATGGATCTGGTAAAGACTACTAAAGGATGTGAAATTTTCACTGAAAATGACCAAACATGGTCTAAATTTCCAAGGAAGCCTATTTTTACCCCCTAATTCTGCCTTCCCTGGCTAAACTCACTTTTCCATGATTAATACACCTAAAAGGAAAAAGTACCCAAGTAGAGGAGCAGTATCTGAGGCTCTTCAGGCAACTACCTCATGAGCAACTCATTATTACCCTCAGGCAAATAACCTAGAAAACCCAAGGCTGTGAATTCCAATGAAACAGCATTAAGAACAACAAAGATCAAGAATTAACTCCGAGCTATTTGGGGTCTGCTATGGCAAAATTAACCAACAGTATTGTCTATCAGGTATCAGATATCAAATATAAAACTCAGCCCACCACTGAAACTATCAAAATATTGACTTTTCAGAAGCATCCAGAGTGAGTATTTCCTACAGGCACTTCAGAAACCCTGAGAAATAAAGGTGACAGTTGAGAAACTGCTGGGATTAGTAAGTATCTCAGTAAAAACCCCCCAGAAGAAACTCCAAACGGGAACAGCAGAGCTTTATAATTCAGTCTTCCTCCCACACTGAGATTCAAACAGACTCTCAGGAAAGGAAATAACCCATAAGAACATTAATATCAACTTCCATGTAGCTATAATTCAAACATCTAGAAATTTGAAACAGAAGGTTTTTAGAATCTGACTTTTTGTGTGGGGGCGGTTTTCTTGGTAACAGCTTTACTGACATCAGTCACATACCACACAATTCATTCATTTAAACTATACAATTCAACAGTTTTAATATATTCAAGAGTTGTGCAACCATCACCACAATCAATTTTAGAACACTGTTATCACCTCCACAAGAAAACTTGTCCCCTGTAGCTATGGCCCAACATAACACCTCCCTCCCAGGCCACTGCCTCGCCCAGCCCTAAGCAACCACTAATCCACTTTCTGACTCTATAGACTTGCCTATTACAGGCATTTCCTACAAATGGAATTCTATGATAGGTGGTCCTTTATGGCTGGTTTCTTGGACTCTGCGTAGCGTTTCCTCGTTTCATCCATGTTGCAGCATGATCAATACATCAATTTTTTACAGCCAAATAATATTCCACTGTATGGATATCCCACATTTTATATCTCCATTCATCAGCAGATGAGACTGTAACTTTGAAATCAATGTTAAACTAAGCAATAACTTAGTAAGTGAAATTTTGTCAATGAAGGGGTTTCCTGAAGTCAGAACAGGCTTAGCTTCAGACACAATTAATCATAATCAATTATTGAAGATTATGACTCAAAGCACCACAGGCTGCTCAGTACCTCCTATATCACTTAAAAAAAAAAAAAAAAAAAGAGTAAACCACCAAACAGAATTCATTAGAAGCAGAGACACTGGAGTCCATTTTAGTCCTAGTTTCCTTCGCTGTAAAATATCCCAAATGACTGCAGTCAGAATTAAAATTCCCTTCTGGAGTTAGCTCATTTTACCTGCTACTGAGAAAGAAAATGAAGCCCAGGAAAGAAAGCGATTTAAAGGTTACAGCAACAATTAGTGGCAAAGTTGAAAGTCAAATCTAATTCTCCTAATGCCCTTTTTATTTTTAACCCTCTGAACTGCCTCTTTAAACTGTATTCAACATCATCCTAAGGAAATGATTTAGAATGTATGCCAAGACTCAGCTACATGGATATTCATCACATACCATACAATGAGTGGAATTTAAGAGAGACAGAGACAGACCATCCTGAGACTCAAACAATAAGCAACTAGTTAAATAAACTGTGAAATGCCTATCACTGGAACAGTTTGCAAGCACACAGAAATTCTAAGTAAAGAAAAGATGTTCACCTTGTGGATGCACACAAGAAAACAAACCATACTGGAACAATACACACCAAAGTAGTTAATAGTGCTTATCTCTGGGCAATGGAATTAGAAATGTTTATATTGGTTTCTAAACTGCATTTCCTAATCTTCCACATGAGAATGTATTATTTGCATTAGTAGAAAAAAAATTACTTTTAAACGTGTTTAGCATTCACATTGAATGTAAACTGTTATGTTCTATTTGATGATGTCACAGTAACAAGACTTTGAATGTAATTCCTCTCTCCACTTGATTGCATATAAAAGAATTTCCTTCTACCCGAGCTCTTTGCAAAATTTATCCCACATCAATGCTCTGAGATGCTAAGAGCAGTATATATTTCTGCTTGCAGATGATGAAGTTAAATTAAATACAGGAGATGTTAGGGATGTGGCTGGCATAGCTGGGATTAAAATCCCTGGGTTTAAGTCTCCAGCCCCCATAGTTAAACTGTGAAACAGAAACCCAGGAAAGGTAATGATTTTTTGAGAATGGTGCTACCTTGTGAGATCTACAAATGTAAAATTTAGGCATAGAGAAACAAAATATCAAAGCACCTTCCATTATGATATATTTTCCTACTGAAGTCAAGAGGAGCAGATGTGAATAGCAAAACAGACGTAATAAATGAGGACAATTATCTATAAAGTTATCAGAAACTTTAAAAGCATACTTGAAAGAAAGCAAAAAATATAGCTCCAGAAATCACCTACAAACAATTCAGCACAGACACCCCAAAAGGCTGACATGTGATTTTGGTTTTTCATTTTTATTTTAGGGGAAGCATTTCACTGACTTAATTTTAAGTTGAAGATATCAAGCTAAATTTCAAACAAAAATGTGCACAACTGTGTTATCATTATCCAGATTCCCATCACATATGCAAAACTAGGACACATATATCAGAAGTTATCAGAATAAAAACTGTTTCTTTTACTTTGTAAGTATAGTATTTTCCAGAGACATGTATTTCTAGGGGAAAAAATTGAGGCTATAGATCCAAAGATATTAACATACCTGCTAAAATTAAGGGCTCTTCTCAATACCCTCTTGAGTCTTAATTCTTCTCCACTGTTTATTATGCAGTCAAAACTTTTATAAAGCAAATGTTTCCAATCTGAGCATAACCACAAGGAATAGATATTGGCAACTCATCAAGGACCTAAGGAAGAGACTAAAGATCAAATCTGAAGAGCAAACAATTTCTTCGGTGTGGGCTTTAATGAGGTAAGGAGGTTAAATGATACCTGACCAGGTTGCTTCAGTATTGTATTACAAACGATTTCTGGAATTTAATTATCACATAACAGATCTTTTCCATCTAAAACAACCATGTTTCAAAAGAATAGAGTGGTATAAAAACTGGAGTACAATCTATTTAGTAAAGATAAGTATTCTTTTATGGAACTGTTTTTTTATTTGGATTTATAGAACTTGTACATATTAGGTCATGAATGTAAAATGTATTGTAGCTTCAGTTGCAGTCAAAAGTTAGAAAGACAATGATTCAAAGAATAAACTTAACTCTTTCAGAGTCGGCCATGAACATTTACTTCCAGAAGATAACGTATAGATGCTTTATTAATAAGAAAAAAGTCACTGATTCTAAGAAATGACATCAATTGTTCTCATTCACCTTACTGTGAACTGAATCTCATTCAGTTCATTCGCCTTCCTAGGAACAAGTGAGATCTCTCTGAAGAATGGTGATGCTATTGGTGGCTTATAGAACCCCCTTCATTATGCGTTAGTTGCAGCTTCTCCTTACTGATAATGAGAAATTAACACAAATAGTGGCATTCCTTTTCAATAAGCAGTCCTTTGGGTTCACCGCCTGCAGCTTGTTATTGAGGGATGGCACCTTCCTAAGTGATATCTACTCCAGGCCCACTCCATCCTCACTCCTAACCCTCCATCTTCACCAAGAGCGTACATAGCAGAATAGCTGAATGTGTGCTGTGGAGACAAGAGTGCCTAGTTCAAATCATGCTCAACCATTTATTAGGTAAATTATTAAAATACCACAGGATTATTCTCAGAAATACACATGGAGCACTCACAGAGGGCTTGGCCCATAGAAAGCCCTCAAACAGTGGTAAAAATTATCATTGCAACTCTTGTAGAAGGAGTGAAATCCTCACTTGAGCAAATAAACAAGGTCAAACAGACTCCACAAGTTTTCCCCTTCTTCCAAAACTATTCAATGACTTTGGAAATGGTGATTAAAAATAGCAGGATATTAAGAATTCCTCCCACCAAAATCAAAGATGAATTGGAAATTCGGTACTGAAGCCAAGATGGTCCCCTGTACATCCTACAGGGGGTTAGGTTTCTGTCCTACCACTGGTTAGGTTTCTGTGAGCCTCTGGTCACATCAATACATAAAACTGTTACATGCGTTTCTGTTTAAAGTTACCGTAATATATATTGTTGATTCATTACCATTGAACTCAACCCAACAGCTCTCTAAGTCATGACCGAACAGAGCTTATCCAACAAGCATACTTTCTCCATAAGCACACTTCAGTCTGCTTATGCTCAGGAACACTAGACCAGGAACACCAGCACTCCGGTTGGAGGACATTTTACACAGCAAAATCACCAACAAAACACACAAAAATGTGAAAAACGTGGCACTAAACAGAACTCGAAAGGACACTTGCAGACAGACAGCAAAAACAAGAAGCAGAACGTCAACTGTTCAACCTCAGCAGGGAAATTGCTCATCGGGTGACTCAAATTTTTCACCACCCTGTGATCCATGAATGACCACAAAAGTGCCACAGTGCTGACTTTGGGATTATAAATGTTTATCAAATAGGCAAACTTTTAAATCTAGAATCCCCGAATAAGGAGGACCAACAGTAAATAATTTATGGTACATTCATTCAATGAATATGACTCAAAAGTTAATTGACCTAGAGCTACATGCATCAACATGAATACTTCTCCAACCAAATGCATAAAGATTCAAAAGGACACATGGGTTATGATACCATTTCTATAAATTCAAACAACTGGAATTTATTTTTGCCAAATGTGCATAGGAAGGACACATGCCAATTCACGGTATGTTTCCTCTGAAGAGGGAAGGAAGGAGATGAGGAGAGAGAAGCTTGGACTGTATTTCTTTAGGTCTTTGGGTATTTCATCCTACTATTCAGTAATGTTGGGACTATTTCATTAAGAACATACCATTTGGACTAGTTCTCATAGTGAAGTACACATGCTGCAAAGTACACATGCACTGCACAGCATTAAACTGCGTGGAAGTAGATTTCTGCATGAAACTGCAGCACATATTTGGAGCAGTGATGCAAACCACTTAACAGCAGGATAGACGACAACGATTACAAGGGTCTGTTTGCACAGAAGGAAAGGATGCCTGTAAGAGACAGAGATGAAAAGGAGAGAGACAAAGGGTCAGAGTTTTATTTCTGGATACACCCTGTGTATCTGCTGCTCCTTTGAAGTGCACGGAGTTTCTTCCCAGAAGGACGACATGCAGTCCAGGGTGGAACAATCCCAAAGCAAGCTTAGTCACCAGGACATCAGGAGAAAAACCTTAAGCCCTAAAAGAATGATTCCTAGCGTAGAGGAGAGGACTTGGGAAGGAAAACTCTTGAATGGAAACTATCATAAGAAGCACCGTTGCAATAGCCAAAGACTGGGGATGACCCATCAGTCTTATTTTCATTGGGATAAAGCAGTGGTTTTCTTGGGGAGTGACGGACAAGACATCATTTAACTCCCAATTTTGCTTCTGCTCAAGAAAATAATAAATGTTTGTGATGCTATTATGTTTCATTTATAATTTTCCTCTTTGTTCACTTTTGGCAGTTACCATTACGAACCTTAGGCTAAAGTCTAGCAACTCTGCCAAAAATACCAACATGGTGACTGATGCGTAATTCAAAAAAGCTGTCAAAGTGGATACTCGAAAAGGAATGAGTCACATGGCTAGGCCGGGCATGCTAATATTTTTGTACCATGTTATAATCCTTTTCATCTGGACCTTCTTAAAGTTGGCTTATTACTTCCTTTCATGCAATCCTAAGCTGACTAAGGGCTACAATAAATGGCATAAGAAGCCTGACAGATTGGGTTCATACTTTCATTACTAAAATCCAAAACTTAAGCCTATTTGATATGGAAATAGGCCACCAAGAAAAATACGCACATAGCTTCAGCCCACGAGACTTAAGAACCCTCAAGGGTCTGGGAACACAGACAGTGTTATCATACTAGTCTGACAGTTCTATCAAATATTCTTTTATCTCAGTAACTTTAAAAAGTAGAATACCACTATAAAATTTAGGGCAAAAGTGACATTTATCAGCTGAGAGAAAAAGAGCAATTTTCCTCACTGGAAAGCGAGGAAGAAAGAAAAATGTGTAAAAGCATCTTCAGAAAATTCTAGGCTCTCATTCCAGGATGGTGGTAGTATATTGATCTGGTTTGGGACTGGCCTCAGTTTCATAAGCTCTGTCTGATTCAGCAAGATCTACTGTGTAGATAATAGATAATCAAATAGATAATAAGGAACCTTCTAGAGAAAAAATACAGCAAGGGGTTACTGGGGTAATACAACGCGTAATGACTTACAACTTTGTTTCCTAGATGGAGTCAGGTGGCACTGTATTCTCGATTTGAAACAAGGACACAACTTTTATTGGACAATGCTCTTATCTCAAACAGAAGGCCATGTACACAAGTTACACAAATCCTTTTTTTTGCCACTACTGGAATCAGAATAAAGTCCGAATGACTCCATCCATCCCAGATTGAAGCTGGAGCCTTCAAAACATCAACTGCAGTTTCTTCAAGGCCCAGAAGGTCATGATCTTGAACATATTTTCTCATCTGAACTAGCTGCCTAGTGGTCACACTGTAGTACACTGCATGTTGGTCCTCTGCTCCAATTATGAAGATGCTAACACCTCCACTGGCTCTGAAATGGAACAATCCAATGCCCTGAAACAACAGGCTTTTTTTCCCTAGATAGGACAAAACATACAGGAGTCAGGATAAAACACCCAAGTAGAGGCTGCACTCCAATGGACCAGACCTTTGGAAACATTCATTTGTGAAAGAAGGTCGGTAAGTGCAATCTAAGGTGGAAAAGCCAACGTAAGCCATCATCAGTTCAATTCCAGGTGCTCTTCACATTTGTGGCTGATAACGATTTCACTAAAGTTATCTGTGAGATTCACAGGAGCCCTGTTAGAGTCCACAGCCTAGCCCCTCAAGTCAGGGCTTTAATAAAGGAAGATTAAAAGGGTACAAAGTAATCAGAGCCACCACTTTTTGGGAAGTGTGTCCCTGAGTGCCACAACTTTACCGGACTAAGCAATGTCACTTAATATTCACAACAATCCAAAGAGGTAGGTCTGGAGCTCATACAACATGCGTGTCTACCCAGGCTTAGAAAGGTCACCCAACTAATAAGCAGCAAAATCCTGATTCCAACTCAGGTCTCATCCCAAAGCCTATGCTCAGAAACAAGCGCTTTTTAAACTAAGCCTTTTTTTAACAGTTCAGTTAAATGCCCGATTCTGGGTCCTGATGGTCCAATGCCATCCCTCCCTATGATAAGCTTTATAGAGAAGGCTGCCAACTTTCTAGCAAAGCGAGTGTAATGGACATTTCCTTGGTTTCCAATACTTGCAACCGAGAGGAGGAAGACTCCTAGTCTATTGCTCTTCAGAGTAGAATCCTCTACCACCTTAAAGGTTGTCCCTGGGAATTAGGACTTTTTACCAGATTCTTCCAAGTGGTTGGCACGCTTACACACACCTGAATCTTTAAGCATTCAGGCACAGAATTCATTTTGTCTGTACTTTATGAATTACGACTTTTGGCCATATTAATTAACTTGTCAAGATTTATCAGCTTACCTGAAATGTTACAAGACTAACCTTAACATACCCTTCTATAGCCCATTATATACACAGCACATACGTATATGATAAATGCTTTTTAAAAAGGCTATTATTTTCATTTTCTTGCCTATCTCTCCCATTCGGCAGTTAATCCTCAAAGGCAGAGATGATGCTTCATGCACCTTTGTGTCCCAGCATCTTAACAGTGCCTGGCTTAGAGCACACACCCAAACAAAACATTTGTTGAACGAATGAATGGGATTGCATGGGCTCCGTTTATTAAAAATAAGCAACCCCCCAACATAAAGCCTACCAATACAAGATAATAAGGGTTGTTCCCTCACAAGGAAGTCCAAGTCTGTGGGTTATCACTGAGGGCTGATCAAAAGGCTTATTCCACAGCCTTCAAGCTGTAACAACACAGCCATTTTACTAGGGACATTTTTTAAAAAAAAAACAAAGGTTCAGAGACGGTTGTCTGAAAGAGAGCCTTCAGAAAGCCTTCAGAGGACAACTGTTATTAGAAAAAGCCAATTTGATCACAAGCTTACTTGGTTGGCCTCTACTATTTCAACAGTGGACAGTGGCTTATTCATCCAGTTCTTATTTTATCTTCAATTTTTTTTTTTTTTTTTTTGGAAGGACATATAGTTACTGTTGGTTCTGGGTATATACGAACAAAATTAAAAGAGCCTGAAAAGTTACTGAACTTATCCTCACAGGGCTTTCAATTTACTCTGAACCACTATGTTTATACGTATCATATTTGTATTGTATTTTCCTAGCTAAGAGTCAAAACAGTATGTTAGGAGCATAGCTTTAGAGTCAGCAAAGTTTGATTTTCAGCTCCAGTACCTCCTAGAAATGTGTGTCCTGAGGCAAGCTCCTTTACACTTCTGGAATCCTGAGTTTCTCCTAGATGAAACAGGGACGATCCCTACCTTTCAGGTGTCCTGAGTCACCTTTCGTGTTTACGGAAATGATTAAAGAAATGCACAATAAGTGACCTCTACTGTTACTACTGCTGTCCGTGCATCCAACCCACATTTAACTTGAGGCCTGCCTTTAAATCCTCGCAAGAAACAAATTCACTGATATGTATTAAAAGGCTTAATGTGATACTGAATGGAGTAAATCTAAGGCAAGAAGAAGGCAGTGTTCCCACCCATTTTCCGGTCACTGCTGGAGGTTTGAGAACCAAATGGTCGGGATATCCTGACATCTGCACAGAGACTTTTCTTCTGTGGCTGCTCCTTTAGTCAAGCTCAGAGGTTTTTAAACTTTAACACGCCTAAGACTTACTTTCCAGGGTTGTTCATCCAGAATTGTGCATACTGCACCTTTGTGAGCAACTTAAGGGACTTCAGGGATAATTTTATCTAAACCAACTTTTATCTTATCCTTAACCTCGGATTCAAACCTCTATATAAAATTCCCATATGCCCCTTAAAATTAAAAAAAAAAAATTAAGGAAAGAAAGAAAAAGGGGAACGATCTGAGCAACAAGCTAGTAGCAGTTATAACAAAGTGTCTTTTCAACCAATGGCTTCAAGTAGATAAAAAGGGCATTCCAAGTACTGGATGCCTTCAGAGAGCCTTTACTTAGAAGGGCACTGCTACACTAATCAAATACTCCATTCCCCAACTGGATGTCTCATGGGTCCAGAACAGCGACAAGACTGCAATTTGCTAAAAATCTTTTGAATTCAACAAGTGGCAGAGATGTGACTACACAGAGTCACTTACAAGAAACAGCTCTGCTATGACAAAGGAAACAGACTCCTGCACCCCTGGTCCCAGCCTCCTCCAGCCTTCCCCAGAGGTGAAGTCTGAAGCCTTCGGGGCTGAGGACATCCCCCTTGCTGTTCCCTTCAGTTGCTCCGGGGACCAAGGAATCCCATCCTGGCCCAGCAGGGGAGAAACAAATCAAGCCCTGGTTACTCCTGCTTGAGGGCTCTTACCTGCCTGCTCACCATCACTCAGATCTTAAATGAGAGCCATCACCTCACACTGTCCTATTTTATTCTCCTCACAGCACTTGCCAGTGTTGGAAATCCAGGTCCATTTCATGTCTGGCTCCGCCTCCCCCCCCCAACCCGACTCCCTCCCACCGCTGGAATGTAAGCTCCTCGAGGGCAGGTGACTGGTGGGCCTCATGCAGCACCACATCCTCCAGTGCCCATGACACTGCCTGGCACATAGTAACTGCTAGATAAACATTTCTGGACTGTTTGATTAAAGTATAAGCCCTTGTTAAGCAGTGACAAGTGAGTAAAACTGTACAATATAGAATAAAATGTGCAGTCTAGCAGTGACTGGGACCAAGCTGGCATCGCTCTACTTCCTATTCCAAGGAAGCTGTTTCTGAACACTCAAAATACACAAATGACACTTTCTCTCTGAACCCTCAGAGTTTGGTACATCTATCACTATACTGATGCAATACTCACAATGGACAGTCATTGTGTGAATGAATTTAGTCTAGAGGGTACATGAAGAACAAAGAACAAAAAGCCAACATTTAATGACATCTTATAACTTGAAAGTATACACAGTGCAGAAGAAACAAGTGAGTTCTCTCATAGGACAGGCCAGGATTCAAATCCTGCCTCCATACTTTGGGAGCAGCTACCTTACCCCTCTGAGCCCCACCGCCTCATTTGGAAAAGGAAGATAGTATCTTCCGCCGAGGGTGGCCAAGAGCAAAGATAATGCTTATAAAGCACAGAAAACATAAACAGCGTCTTATTTGACACTGGAATGTCCCTGGAGTTTTAGTGACCGAGGACCTAGGATGGGCTCACCAACCTCACCACCTTCTTCTGTAACTTCAAGCCACATACCTTCAGACCCTATTTGCCTCATTTATTAAGAACTCTTAGAATCACAAAAGATCATTTGCAAGCACTTTGCAAACAGCAAAGCACTAAAATGCCAAAATAAGGAATGCTGTTCACTGAAACCTGCCTCACTCCCAATAACAAAGGGACTGTCATGAAGGATGTTTTACTCTAGAGTCCCATGGTACAGTGCTACCACTCACTCACTTGATGACAGCACATCATGACGCACCAATCTGGCCTAGTGACAGTGAAAAACCACGAATTTCCTTTGGCCACTTCTACTGCCCTCCCCCTCTTCTCCTAATTCACCAGTTTTCCATAAGGAGTCAGGCAATAGCACGATTCCAACTTATCATCTCTGAATGCTTAGTGTTCTTGGGCACCTACTAAAGTCAAGTGATAGGGGGAATACCAAGGTGAGTGGCAAACTGCGACAAAGTGTCATTTCAACACAAAGGCAAGCTATGTGCAATTCACAGTCAGCCCAGAATGGCCAGTTAGATAGGTTCTTGGAGCAGCTGCTCAATTCCCGGGCCTGTTTCAGGGGGCACCATTCTCTGATCAAGTCATTAATTATCTACTAAGATCGTCCCTGGGCCAAGCACTGTGCTGGATAAGGAGAAGCTTCCAGGGCCTTTAAGGTGTGATCCTTACCTTGCAGGAGCCCACAGTGCAAACTGGCAAATAAAACAGGGACAAAACAGATGGCTGACAGTGTAAGGAGTGACTACAAAGCGATACATAAAAGCATCCCCTTATTTTACAGTCACACCTCCCACAAGGTGATATTTAATCCAGGGCCTCATGAGTAAGAGAAATAATTCATACTATAAAGAGATCAAAGAAGAGTCGTTTTCCCCACCTCCCCCAAGCTGATGCGGGTCTGCAAGGACACAAGAAAAAAGTGGGATTTCAGAAGAGCCTTGAAGGCTGGATATAAGTTCAATAAGCAGAGAAACCAAGAGAGCACATCATATGTAAGAGAATCACGTGAGAAAAGGCATAGTGGAGGGCAAGTACAAGCCTGCTCTGTGGACAGAGATAAAGCAATCTCCACGTCTGGGCATAGGAAGGAAACAGAAAAGAAGATGGGTCTGGCCAGACTGTGGACGGCTTCAATGAGAAAGCGGGTGGAGGGTAGGGGGTGTACAGAAGTTACAGAGGAGACAATGGAAGGTAAACCATTAACAACAAACACAGCCAAAGAGCCTCTCAAACTGGATCAACATCTGCAGTAATGTAACAGGACTTTGATGGGACAATGGAACCAGAAGATGAAATTTACAATCTTATACTTTTTATTTTTATTATTTTTTAAAATCAACTTTATTTTTCCATATTCTTAATCCTTTTTCATATAGTACATATATACTTTTAGACAAGGGCTTGGCAAACTTATTGTTGTTGTTGTTGTTGTTTTGTGGTACGTGGGCCTCTCACTGTTGTGGCCTCTCCCGTTGCGGAGCACACGCTCCAGACGCGCAGGCCCAGCGGCCACGGCTCACGGGCCCAGCTGCTCTGCAGCATGTGGGATCTTCCCAGACCGGGGCATGAACCCACATCCCCTGCGTCGGCAGGCGGACTCTCAACCACTGCGCCACCAGGGAAGCCCAATCTTATACTTTTTAATATTTCAAAAGAATCATCAAGGTGACAAAACCTAAAGGCTGAAACTTAGGTGTAAAAGGGAATACACAAAACCTGTGCCCAATGCCAAGTACTGAAACGCAAAAGGGCCGATGCTCATTGTCAACTGTGGAAATCTCTCCCTGCTTCATGCTTTATTCTAGGAATACAAATCAAAATATGTTCTTCTCACTATTATGAAAAACAGAGATACTCTACAAATACAAAAAAAATACCATTAGGGTTATCAATAATGATGTAACTAAAAGCAGCGGTATCCTGCTGTAATGTCAATATTTCCTAACGGTTAGGCCTCCTCGGACTGAGGAAATCTCTGGAAGGAAGTGGTGGAAACCTCACGGTTAGAATCATTTAGAATCAGACCACAAGGCACAATCCTGTGGCCTATTTTCTTCCATGTAAGTCGGGCCACTTGGAAAGTAAGTGCAGCTGGGGAGGCAAGGAGCCAAGTGAACCCATGTTTAAAGAAAAACAGGGAGACTGAGATTCCGATTCCTGAACTCAGGGCTGGTTACAGCAGTGTGTTCAGGCTGTGAGAGTCCATCAGGCTGTACACTTACGATACGGGCCCATTTCTGTTTGTATATTATTTGTCAATTAAAACAACTTTAAGGATGATTAGGAGATATCATCCCAGAGAACAACAAAAAGAGGAATTTTTTTATTTCTCCATTATCGATAGAAAAATTAAGGGAACTTCTGACAATCATTGGTGAAAGAAAATATAGATGTCTAATGTTAAAGAATTACTCCATTAAATGAAGACCACGACCTGGTAAATTCACAGGTGATCTGAAGATTTCTAATCCAAATAAATGCCTATCCCGAGACTCAAAACTTTTGCGGTGAAAGGACACTGAAGCAGCTGAACACTGGCAGGCTGAATGGTTCCACAAACCCAGGAGGCCACACAGTTCTAAATGGTCTCTCTAGGTTTGCATCTAGATGGCCTGATTAGTTGGCAACAGAATCATGATTTTGTGTTAGGCCTGGGGAATCACCACTTCCAAGTTTATAGCATCCTAGTCCCAAGACATCTGGACTGAATTGGCTTCCTAGGTTCATCAGGCAGAAATCCTTGGGGATAAAGAATCCTAATTAGTCAACATTGTCACTAAAGAGGAAAAGCTTCCTTAGAAGAACCATAAGGCTGACCATACTGGGGACTGAGAGGGCCAGAACTCAAAGGGACCTACAAAGCTATTCACATGATTCATCACCTTTCCATGCAGGTTCCCCAGCTTTCACAAATAAGACATTTAGTGGTACTGAACTCACAGAGCAATGTTGCCATGGTGCAGGTCCAATCATGTTCTATCCAACTTCTCCTACTATTAGTTATCCTAAGGCTTCCTTCTATACACACACACACACACACACACACACACACAAGATCATTGTTCGCTGAAGGCAGATGAGATTATTTTCAATCTTTCTGCCACTGTAAAAGTCATCTTCTTAACCTTCCCCACCAAAGTAAAACTCCATTATTCTTTAATATTCCCATCTAAATCCATGCCTTCTTTTGCCCTGTCCCAATTACTAGAAAGTTTCATCTGCTCATAAACCAACTACCTACATTTCCTGGAAAGATTTATATTTCTAGACGAAAATGAGACAATTGCTGCTATCCTCTCTGTTCAGAAAACCACATACGCTGTTCCTCTAACCCCAAACCACAAATGTTAAAGATTATGAATAAGGGGAATGTCTATTTGCTTATAACTATTAAAGGAATAACCAGAGTCTTGCACTGAGAACAAGCAGCTCATTCTTGACCTAGCAACCTATTTATCTTTCTATTCTCAAAGCTAATTGCTCATATAAGCATGCCAATTTGCCTTGATTATAGGATTCTTAATAAATGAATGTTGTTTACATTTCACAAGTGTATTTGAATTTCACTCGGGGAAGCCAAGCTCATGAGTCTTTGTAAGTGGTAAAACCAGAGATCAAAGCAAAAGGCCTGCACTGAACCAACAAACAGTTAGGCTTGAGAATAGAGGCCTAAGCAAAAATACAAGTGATTTATTGATTGTTCTGCCCCAGAAGTACACTTCAGGGTCACTGATCACTCTTTAGCTATAATATGTAGAACTTCCTCTGCAAATTTTCATTATGGTTATTTCTTAAATGCATAGTTAAATAAATCTAACATTCAACAGGCTTTGATCCATCTCTTCCGTATTTCTCATCTTGGTGCTTTTGGTTGGATCAAATGTCTTTAAGAGCTATTTTTTTTTTTAACCCTTCTCAACTTTGCTTAATTTCTCTAAATTTTTGCTGTGGTTTTAACTCTTTTTTTTTTTTTTTTTTTTTTTTTTGCGGTACGCGGGCCTCTCACTGTTGTGGCCTCTCCCGCTGAGGAGCAACAGGCTCCAGACGCGCAGGCTCAGCGGCCATGGCTCACAGGCCCAGCTGCTCCGCGGCATATGGGATCTTCCCGGACCGGGGCACGAACCCGTGTCCCCTGCATCGGCAGGCAGACTCTCAACCACTGCGCCACCAGGGAAGCCCTGTGGTTTTAACTCTTATGCTTGGTCTTTGGGGCAGGTAGGGAAAGGGGAAAAACTGCTCTAGCACGTGGCTTCTGAATCATGGCTGCTTGCTCACATCTCCTAAGGAGCCTTAAAATATCCTGATGCCCAGGTCACACTCCAGACAAACTTATCAGAATCCCTGGGAGTGGGACCCAAACATCTGTTTTTGAGGGTTCCAGGTGATGCTGATATGCAGCCCAGTTTGAGAAGCACCACTTTAGCCTGTCAATCCCTTCGTCACCTACCTGAATAAAGTGCTCAGCCAAACTTCCACGGGAAAAAGAAAAACAAAAGAGAAGGCAGGTTCCTGAGCAAATCCTCAACTCAAGGAAGGACCTGAGATAGGTGACTGACCAGCACCGGGCAAGGGGCCAAAGTGTGAACGACTTGACACCTTTCCCAAAGCCAACCAGTTTTTAGGATAAACCAGGCCAGGCGTACCATCTACCATATGGAAGTCAATCAAGGGAGATTACCCCTGCGATAGCAGGGTGTAAACACCTCAAAGTTTTCAGCTTCTGTGGTGATGGATGCAGCAGCTTATCAATGCAACAAAGCTTCTTCAGCAAAGAACAAAAGTGGACTAAGGTTACATGTGAAATAAGAGTCACTGAAGTCAGTTCCAGGCGGCGCAAGAATGCTGAAGATGTGACCAGGGGAACAGCTTTGCTGTGCCCTAGAAACTATAAAAAGTTTGTGATAAGGGGCCAGACCATGAGCTCTGATGCCACTGGTCATGTTTCCTTGGTCAGTTTTTTAAGAGTGTGAAAAGAAAGTGCACTGCTATCTGTTTACAACATATACCACCATACCTCCAAGTAGGGAGTTAGTGTTTCCCAATTTAGGGATTCTGAGCCATCCTGGTCCACATTTGTGGGCCTCGGTTGAATCACAGTTCATGAAACAGCTCTCTGACCTACCAGCTCTTCCCTAGACATCCCTTCCAAATTGTATACACCAGAAACTGCATAGTCCTTGGTGTTGTGCTGAAAGGATGGGGTCGGGGGAGGCGGTAAGGGGTGTTGGAGAAGAGGATGCAGTGACTGGGGAGGGAAGATCACCCTGCAGTCTGAGCAGACACCATCTTAAAGGGAAGACAAGAGATGAGTTACCTCTGCCTGCAGTGTTCAAGTAGGTGAGAACCAAGAAGGTGCATGAGCCTGTCTACAGAAACCAGGTCCCCGAAGTCTACAGATATACTTCCTGCAATGGAGGAAGGTAGGAAAGGTCCCCCACTGTAGAGTGGAAGAGCCACTCTGCAAGAGCGGGTCCACCAAGCAGCTGCACAGCTGGGAACCCACCCTCCCTTCTAAGCAATTCCAGTCTGTTCTTTTATAGGGATTCACTGCCTTGTTTCTAAGAGGAGTCCAGGTACCACTGCTCTCTTGCAATGGAGAGAGTGTCTTCTGGAATCAGTGCCTCTTTAATTAGCCACTTGTTTGTGTGTTACTTGCTCAGATACAAGGGCCAGGGAGCCCACTTCACCTTGTCCTTATTCCCCAAGCCCTAAGGATGAAAAGAAGAGCACAGTTCATGAAGACCAAGCCCTTCAGGCAACAGTTTTTGTAAAGTCGAATAAATTTCCAGAACAAGCATGAGCCTACACTACTTTTTCTCTTCTTTGAGCCCAGGAGGAGCCTCCAAGTAGACCCTTCCCCATTCTCAGGTGCTATAACTCTTTTTCCAAAACCTGCATGTGGCAGACTCACCTCAAGAAAGGCACCGTGCAAGCCATGAACTTGCTGGAGCCTGGGCTTAGAAAGACCTTCCAATTATCAGCATTTTTCATACAACTTCTGTCTAAGCAACTCTAATGGAAAGCTCAGTCTCCATTTTTTGACAATTCTGAATATTAGAACACTTTTCCTTATGCTTATGCGACTTTCAGTCACTGACCCTGGAAATTCTACTCTCTAGATCAGACAGAATATAGCTACATACTTTTCTACACAAAACATCTTCAAAATGAGAAGTCGGCTAATGGCTCACAATATATCACGTTCCAGAAGTTTTACACTTCCAAGTGCTATGATTTCAAAAATCTCATGACTATCCTAACAGTTCTATCAAACTGTATTCCCATTTACAGAGGAAGAAAACCGAGGATCACAGGAAAGAGTTGCCCAAGTTGATGCAGATTATGATTCTAGAAATTGGTCTCCTGCTCCTGGAGTCAATGCTGTTTGCTAAATGAAAGGCCACAAGTGAAAGTAATTCTTATCACTTAAGGGCATGCATACCTTCTCTCCCCCGCATCTCATCTGTTTACAGGGCTGCCTGTCTCTCAATGGAGCCAAGCATTTGCAATTCAGAGAATAGCCTTTGATCATCTTATATCCTAAATACCCAAATGTATCTTCACACTTTTTATTGGTATTATTAGGGGGGAAATGCACCCTGATAATGATGAAAGGCACCGCCCTAAGCACATATTCCCACTCTGGAGAATAAAACAACTCAGGGGTTACTGCCTAGATGAGACTGTAACAGCTCAAAGCGCAACACTCCATCCATCCCCCTTCTCCATCTCCCTTCCCTCTCAGCTGGAGAAAAGTGAGAAAACAAATCAGCATGCATCTGATGATGGCCTCACTACACACCTACCCATCCAACTGCTCAGCAGACTTCATGGCAAAGGCTCTCCTTGGAAATGGTTGAAAGGGAACAACCCCTTGCAGAGGGAAATAGATTTAAATGTTAAAACTTGACCTTCCTCGTCCTTTTCACAAGTAATTACATTTGGAGCTTGTGTACTATACGGACGGGTTGTCTCTCCCCTCTGATGTGGAAAACCTGGACTTCCCAACCAAGGTAGTTCAAGACTGCCTTGAAAGGAAAAACTGAAGAGTACACTTTTGGACCAAATCAATATTTAACTCCATGCCTGAAAATAGAACAGCACAGCGAAGATGCCAAAACGGATGTCATCTAAAGAGAAACAGTACAGTGCACTTGGGTCGCTTCGAAGAAATTTCTGCCAGCTTTATAGTTTGAAACTTGCACTTACCACATTTAGATTTTTTTTTTAACAGCTTTATTGCTAGTTCCAGACCTTTTTTTTTCTTTCAGTCTTTCTTTCCAGTTCTAAGCCTAAGGAAGCATAATATAATGGGGGCGGGTGGGGGGTAGGGGAGGAGATCTCCAAATCTGGCTAAAAACCCTAGACTGGTTATCTAATAACTGCATGGCCTGAGGCAACTTAGGGAATCTTTATTTCCTCATCTATAATGTTACTGATAGCTGGAGTTACTGTGAGGATTAAATGAGAACATGGAAGCATAGGGCATACTCATAGTAGATGCTCAGAAAATGTTCCCACTTTTTCCTAAGTACAGTGACTACATTCAACCTCAGGGCAAGAAAAAAAAACTGAAAAGGAAACTGACTCAAATTAATCAAACACAAAAGTAGTTCCTGGTGTTAAACATAAGATACTACTGGCCCTAAACCATCACTTCCTAATCTTTTTTAATCTGTTTGCAGAGCAGCCTGACATCTGCTATCACACAGATATGGCAGCCAGGATGGGGGGCTTACAATTATCTTCCTCTGAAACTCAGAAAGGATCCTTAGGACAGCTCCTTGACAATGGGATTGAGGGGCTTACATTTTAAATTGTAAACAGTGACTGCAAGCCAAAAATTAGTGAACAATATACAGAGCATCTAACGTCCAAAGAGGTATTCTTGGACAAAGACCATCAATTGTTCACCACACCCAAAATCACCTTCATAGCATCATCTTAAAGAATAAACGACATGGGGCTTTCCTGGTGGCACAGTGGTTGAGAGTCCGCCTGCCGATGCAGGGGACACGGGTTCGTGCTCCGGTCCGGGAGGATCCCACATGCCGCGGAGCGGCTGGGTCCGTGAGCCACGGCCGCTGAGCCTGCGCGTCCGGAGCCTGTGCTCCGCAACGGGAGAGGCCACAACAGTGAGAGGCCCGCGTACCGCAAAAAAAAAAAAAAAAAAAAAAGAATAAAGGACATGGAAGTATGTGTGTGTGTGTGTATTCCCAACAATTAGACAATATTTAACAAATACAATGGAGAGCCACTTAGATAATTATAAATGTGTGGGACCCAAAAAACACGGACAAATATTACTTGTAAAATACACAAAATATATACAACTTAAAGGAACAAAGATTGAAGCAGATGATTGAATTTATAATTTATGAAACACTTCCATGGAAGAGTGTAACAGAAACATCCTACACACACAAAGGCATATCACCTTATAGCTCTACCTGACAGGCAGGTCCAAGGATGCAAATAGTTAAGTGTATACAAGGAGTCAGTAATCTTTTCCCTTAAATATAAGTTTTATAGTTACTATTGTAATGATGCTGAAGACAAGTTCAGGGAGGGAGAAGACTCCTCAGGAGAATGAAACTCCTAAGATTTGGATCCAATTTTTACTAGTCATTAATTACAGGAAGTTCAGTAACTCAAATCTCTACTCAAAAATCTCATTTTCTTTCCTATTTAAAAAAACCTTTTTGGGGCTTCCCTGGTGGCTCAGTGGTTGAGAATCTGCCTGCCAATGCAGGGGACACGGGTTCGAGCCCTGGTCTGGGAAGATCCCACATGCCACGGAGCAACTGGGCCCGTGAGCCACAATTACTGAGCCTGCGCGTCTGGAGCCTGTGCTCCGCAACAAGAGAGGCCGCAATAGTGAGAGGCCCGTGCACCGCAATGAAGAGTGGCCCCCGCTTGCCACAACTAGAGAAAGCCCTCGCACAGAAATGAAGACCCAACACAGCCATAAATAAAAATAAATAAATTAAAAACAAAAAACTGACAACTGATTTGTATCCTAAATAAAGTACTCTTATAAAAAAAAACCTTTTTTTAAAGTCTATCCCCCTCTACTGATTTTTTTTTAATTTATTTTATTTATGTATTTTGGGCTGCATTGGGTCTTCATTGCTGCACACCG
Organism: Pseudorca crassidens; assembly: GCF_039906515.1. NCBI lineage: Eukaryota > Metazoa > Chordata > Mammalia > Artiodactyla > Delphinidae > Pseudorca > Pseudorca crassidens. The sequence goes on from NC_090301.1 coordinate 77,908,469, forward strand.
GCTTTATTCAGCAATCTTTTACTCTCTCATCCTTCCATTCATGCCCACTAATTTTTTAGATACATACGGTTTAACTCATGTGGACTGATGGGGGTGGTGGGGGACAGTCACTGAGTAAGTTTCATCTCCAGATTTTCCAGAAATAGATGGACTTCTGTCATTTAAATTTTTATTTACTCTTCCCCAATGCTTTATATAATCTAGAGCTTGGTGAGATGAGAGGAATTGTTTTTCATTCCTGAAATGGCCCAATTATTGATGTAAGCCATATTTACAATGAGGTGCTTGTATACTTTCTTGTACAGTATTACTATCCTGTTTTCCTCCCCAAACACTTATATGATCTTTATCATATAGGAAATAAAACTAGTATCAGTAATGCCCACAGGATTCCCATTGTCTCTGGGCAGAGAATTTCTCCATATATATATATATATATATATATATATATATATATACTTTAAACGTTACCACCTATATTCTGTCCTTCAAGCTTGATCTTCAGAATTAAATGGTTTGATCTATTTCTTAAGCAATTCATGAAGAAAAGCACAGATGAGAGCTTTTCATGTACAACTTTAGAAAAAAACTGACCACAAGAAAAGTCACCGTAACTCTGTACTTCTATCAGCCCATAAAGATGATTCCTTTTAACTCCTCTTACAGCTTACTCCAAAGAGCAGCTGGAGCTGACCAGGGAGTGTTACATGAAACACCAAGTCAATCGTCCAAGTGCATCCCTAACAAGAGGGCCCCCAAGCTGAGACTTTCCCAAAAGCTTTGTTTTAATCCAAAAAAGGTCAGCCTGGTATTTTTTGGTTTTGTTGTTTGTTTATTTGTTTTGAAAGGTTTAAAATATTCTAAGCAATTAAGAAAGGAACCACATCCAGTACTTGTGTGACACAGTAGAGTAAAAGTAGCCACACGACCAACCACTGCCCCAAAGAGCTTGTGATATACAATCATGAATTTCTACGTACTGAATTTGTGACTTCTAGACTTAATAGTAACACAAACCCACCATGTTAAGGATGGGACTTTTTTTTCTAAAGAGTAATTCATACCACGTGTCACTAATCAGCAGGGTAACTGAAAGCTCATGCAAAACATGCTATCCCAGTTGAGAATTTAATTGCATTACTGTTATTATCTGGTTTTCCTGTGTCACTGGCCCTCCCACTTCAAGTGTACACACACACAGACACACACACAGACACACACACACCAGCACAGCATGGATGGAAACACAGAAAACCCAGAGCTACGAGGTAAGAACTATGTTGTCCGGTAGGAAGAGGATTTTGAATTAAAAAGGTTTGTCCCTATAAAGACAGGTCAAGTATGCACCCAGGCTGCCTTGAGAAGTAATTAAGCCTATGCTGTTTCATTTCAGAGTGTCTCATTCTGCACAACAGTGGGAGCAGCTGCGGGAGATCACAGACCATGCAAAGCAAGACAGGCAGCCTCATCTATCTCTCGACTGCCACACCAGAGTTTCCAGGTGGTGTGAAAAAGCTTGTGGCCTCTTCTTCCACACAGCACAAAGCGAATCTGCCATCCAGAACATTACTCCCCATATCAAACCAGCCCCTTTTAAAGGCCTGAGGAAAGGCAATTTAAACGTCCCAGTGTTCAGACTCTGGTCGGTTCCCAAAGTTGTCAGGTTATATGCCCAAAACCCGCACACAGATGCAGAATTCGACTGACTTCAGCACAAGTTTCTCTTGCTGCCTAGAATGTAGAGATTACTAGCTAGGAAGAGGCTACAAGTGTACACTTACAAGTGTAAGTATTAGAAACGCTTCCAATCTTGCCTGTTTCCCTCCCAACACCCCTTGAAAGAGGCTAGGACACTAAAAATCGAAGTCTGGGGACCAACTGCAGTACAGACTCTGGCTGGGTCGACGGGGGAGGCCACCACACCCTCCTAAGCTCACAGCACTGACAGGCTCTGGCTGGGAAGGGCCCAGAAACTTAGTCCCAGCAGGAAAGGGAGAAAGAAGGGAGTCTTCAATGTCTCAGATTTGCGAAGCTGGAAAGCTAGGAGAAGCGGATTTCGGGAGTCAGACTTGGCTGGGTGTGCTGGGGGAAGAGAGGGGAGGGGTCGCCCCTGGAGTCAGGTCAGCTCGCAACATGTCCCCGCAAAACTGCACATTTTTGTGGTCTTAACATTTAAGACCAAAAGGAACGCGCCGAGACGAAGCTTCTCTCTCGCCTGATGTCCCCCTCCTCGCTTAGGGACGAGGGTGCCGCACCGCCACGCGCGGGTTTCCTTCTCTTTCCCTTTTGGGGGAGCTCCCCTCCGCCAAGCCGCGACGTCCGCCTCCAAGTTCGCCTTCCCGCACAGCGCAGCGCGGCACCCCTGACCGGCCACATGCGCCCATCTGCCCCGCACCCCTCAGGACCCGGGCTGGGCGCCCGCTGGACGTCCTCGAGGACTCGGGGTTTGCGCGAATTTTTTTTTCTTAAACAAAAAGCCTCAGCGGCTCGCCGCCCCCTCCTCCCCGGCCCGCGCCACCTTCCCTTCACGCCCACGCCACACCTCCCGGGCACAAGCGCTGCGAGGTGCCTCTCCCGCCAGACAATGGGTTCGGGGCCGACCCGCCAGGCAGCCAGCCCCGAGCCCCCGGCCCCATCCTGGGACGCAGAGAAGGCCGAGCGCGGGGGGCTCGGAGGAGGGCGAAGAGGAGGCGGGGGAGGCCACAATGGGAGAGGTGGGAGCCTCCCCCTTGGGACAGGAGGCTCGCTCCCGGCGCCGGGAAAAGGGGAGGGGGCTGGGGTCAGCTGCACCGCCTGGTCGGAGCCCCGGGGCCCTGCTCCCGGCCGCCGCCGCGCACTCACCAGCACGATGGCAAATCGCTCCTCCAGTTCACCTGGCTCGGGCATCGGCAGCTTCAAAGGCACGTTGTGCGCCCTGAAATCGGTTTGCTGTGAATCCATGCTCCCGGCGTTGCCCATGTTGGCTGCACACCGGGGCCAGGGGCTGCTCCGGGCCCCTTGCGTCCGCGTCGGAAATCAGAACAGCTCCCGGCGGCCGGCTTCCAGCGCTGGCGCGACCTCCCCGGCTCCCCGCCCTCCGCTGCGCCCCGGCGAGTGTGCAGCGCGCGCCGCTCTCTAGCAGCGCTCCGAGCCAAGCCGCCCCCCGGCCTCCCTCATGCTCCCCGCCGCCCCAGCGCCGCCCCGGCCTCCTTTCCTCGGGAGGGGTCGTCAGGGCGCCGGGCGCCTATCTGCATGTTGCTTCGCTGGCACGCCGCCCCCTGCCAGTAATAGCGGCCAGCGGGCGCGTGGTTGCTCCGACTCAGTCTTCCGCCTGGACCGTGGCCGCCGCTGACACTTCCAGCTCAACGCCGGCGAACACGACGCTCGCTCTGCCAGCACCTAGAGCAGACAAATGCAGCCTCGCGCTCCCGACACAATGCCCCCTCTCGCCCGGCCCCCGCCCCCGCCCCCGCCCCGGCTCCGCCCATTCGCCCCGTGGACTGCCGGGACCAGTAGTTTCTGCTCAAAGTGTCCACACTCAGAAACCACGCCGCTCTGGAGGGCCAGGCGGGGGTTAGGGCCGCTTGCAGCAAAAACAATCTGTACACTTGTGGAAAGAGTTTATGTCACTTTTGAACCCCCTCTCCCACTCCAACAGAAGAAATAACTACCTCGTCTACATCGATTCTGACACTTAGTAGGCACATTTGGCAAATGAATGAATGAGCCAATCAGTCAATGATTGAATGCACGCATTCCGATTTAAATTTCAGGAGCTGTTCGATAGGATCTAGTTCAACAGGAGACCTCAAGGGTATTGGCAATGTCCTATGTCATAAACTGGGATGTGGGTCCATAGGTGCTTGTTTTATTATTGTTCTTTCTTCAGTATGTATGTTACGTATTCTTTTGTGCGACTGAAATGTTTTATAAACAAATATATACTTTTATGGATATTTATAAATATCCACTATGGATATATGCAAATATATCCTGGTCGGAACCCAGGATTTGGATGAGAAGAATTCAAAACAAACACCTGTCAAACAGCTATTATGTGTGGGTTACTGTGTTCCTTCACTAAAGAAAGAAAGAAGAGAGCTCCTGCTCTGGAATACTTTCCAATCTAGTGAAGAGAAAATTTACACAAATAACCATACTTTGTGTGAGATAAAAATAAGAACAGAGTGTTTGCGAAGACTCTGAAGATGGTCTTTGGCTGTAGTTATCTTATTCCTCTACAGCACTCTTGTTCCAGGTGTTTTACAGAGAAGATTGGGCCCAACCCTGTTCTACAGGATGCTCTTCAGACTATAACTATCCATCCTGAAGCAGTGGAAATAGAAACACCCTTATAAACGACTTTAGCCAGCTGCTCACTGTAGATTTCAAGGGCATCCTCCTGGTTTACTTGTGGCTAAACTCCTGCAGTTAGTCCTTTCTTAGCTTAAAGCAGTGTTTCTTCATCCTGGTTTGTATATGAGATTCATGTGGGGAGCTTGTTGTTAAAACTGCAGGCATCATGGGCCCTGACTATTATCAGAATTTCCCTAAGCTAAGAGCTGGGGCCTGGGCAGATGTATATTTAACAAGCTCGGCAGGTACTTCTGATATGAAACTAGGGTTGTTACCCTCTTGTTAAAAAGCAGCTGCTTCCATTTAACATAACACACCAAGGCTCAAACGTGAAGGACCACGTTCCATTCAGCTTTGTAAACCCCAAGATGACTTGAGCATAGCAGATGTTCAATGACTGTTGAATTTTTACCAAAAGCCTATGGAGCAGATACACACAAATACATCTTGTGTATGTATGGTCTCTTAAGCAAATCACCTATAGGTTTTTTTTTTTAAATAAATTTATTATTATTGGCTACGTTGGGTCTTCGTTGCTGCACGCAGGCTTTCTCTAGTTACAGCGAGTAGGCTTCTCATTGCGGTGGCTTCTCTTGTTGCAGAGCATGGGCTCTAGGTGCGCGGGTTCCAGTAGTTGGAGCACGCGGGCTCCAGAGCACAGGCTCAGTAGTTGTGGCGCACAGGCTTAATTGCTCTGCAGCATGTGGGATCTTCCCGGACCAGGGCTCAAACACGTGTCTCCTGCATTGGCAGGCAGATTCTTTTTTTTTTTTTTCCCAACATCTTTATTGCAGTATAATTGCTTTATAATGGTGTGTTAGTTTCTGCTTTATAACAAAGGGAATCAGCTATACATACACATATATCCCCATATCCCCTCCCTCTTGCATCTCCCTCCCACCCTCCCTATCCCACCCCTCTAGGTGGTCACAAAGTACCGAGCTGATCTCCCTGTGTTATGTGGCTGCTTCCCACTAGCTATCTATTTTACATTTGGTAGTGTTTATATGTCAATGCCACTCTCTCACTTCATCCTAGCTTACCCTTCCCCCTCCCTGTGTCCTCAAGTCCATTCTCTATGTCTGCGTCTTTATTCCTGCCCTGCCCCTAGGTTCTTCAGAACCATTTCTTTTTTTCTGGATTCCATATATATGTGCTAGCATACGGTATTTGTTTTTCTCTTTCTGACTTACTTCACTCTGTATGACCAACTCTAAGTTCATCCACGTCACTACAAATAACTCAATTTCGTTTCTTTTATATGGCTGAGTAATATTCCATTGTATATATGTGCCATATCTTCTTTATCTATTCATCTGCTGATGGACACTTAAGTTGCTTCCATGTCCTGGCTATTGTAAATAGAGCTGCAATGAACATTGTGGTACATGACTCTTTTTGAATTATGGTTTTCTCAGGGTATATGCCCAGTAGTGGGATTGCTGGGTCATATGGTAGCTTTATTTTTGGTTTTTTAAGGAACCTCCATACTGTTCTCCATAGTGGCTGTACCAATTTACATTCCCACCAACAGTGCAAGAGGGTTCCCTTTTCTCCACACCCTCTCCAGCCATTTATTGTTTGCAGCGTTTTTGATGATGGCCATTCTGACTGGTGTGAGGTGATACCTCATTGTAGTTTTGATTTGCATTTCTCTAATGATTAGTGATGTTGAGCATCCTTTCATGTGTTTGTTGGCAATCTGTATATCTTCTTTGGAGAAATGTCTATTTAGGTCTTCTGCCCATTTTTGGATTGGGTTGTTTTTTTGATATTGAGCTGCATGAGCTGCTTGTATATTTTGGAGATTAATCCTTTGTCAGTTGCTTCATTTGTAAATATTTTCTCCCATTCTGAGGGTTGTCTTTTTGTCTTGTTTATGGTTTCCTTTGCTGTGCAAAAGCTTTTAAGTTTCATTAGGTCCCATTTGTTTATTTTTGGTTTTATTTCCATTTCTCTAGGAGGTGGGTCAAAAAGGACCTTGCTGTGATTCATATCATAGATTGTTTTGCCTATGTTTTCCTCTAAGAGTTTGATAGTGTCTGGCCTTACATTTAGGTCTTTAATCCATTTTGAGTTTATTTTTGTGTATGATGTTAGGGAGTGTTCTAATTTCATTCTTTTACATGTAGCTGTCCAGTTTTCCCAGAACCACTTATTGAAGAGGCTGTCTTTTCTCCATTGTATATTCTTGCCTCCTTTATCAAAGATAAGGTGACCATATGTGCGTGGGTTTATCTCTGGGCTTTCTATCCTGTTCCATTGATCTATATATTTATTTTTGTGCCAGTACCATACTGTCTTGATTACTGTAGCTTTGTAGTATAGTCTGAAGTCAGGGAGCATGATTCCTCCAGCTCCGTTTTTCTTTCTCAAGATTGCTTTGGCTATTCGGGGTCTTTTGTGTTTCCACACAAATTGTGAAATTTTTTGTTCTAGTTCTGTGAAAAATGCCATTGGTAGTTTGATAGGGATTGCACTGAATCTGTAGATTGCTTTGGGTAGTATAGTCATTTTCACAGTGTTGATTCTTCCAATCCAAGAACATGGTATATCTCTCCATCTGTTTTGTATCATCTTTTATTTTTTTCATCAGTATCTTATAGTTTCTGCATACAGGTCTTTTGTCTCCTTAGGTAGGTTTATTCCTAGGTATTTTATTGTTTTTGTTGCAGTGGTAAATGGGAGTGTTTCCTTAATTTCTCTTTCAGATTTTTCATCATTAGTGTATAGGAATGCAAGAGATTTCTGTGCATTAATTTTGTATCAGCAGGAGGATTCTTAACCACTGTGCCACCAGGGAAGCCCATCCTATAGGTTGTTTTGACTGATCAAAGAAAGAAAAACAGGGACACACACACATACACAGACACACACACACCCCAACTAGTGAAAATGAGCTAGAAAGAAAAGCAGTTAATTCAGACCAAGTGAGACATTTCTGACCCACAAATGTATTTATTTTCTTTGTAATCTCTAGACATAAACTTTGAGTCTGATTGACTCACAAAATCAGCCCACCCAGAGGGTTGCCCATATGGATGGAAAAGCTAGACTTCTTTTCTGCAGTTGAGAAATCCTTTTTTATTACATTTATGGCTCCATCCAGCCATATTTCTGCCAGTAACCAGGACCTTTTTCCTCCCCTTAAGTCTTATCACATCTAGTCTCTCTCATAATCTCACACTTTGAGAGGAGCCAGGACAAAGTATGCCAATCCATGAACCAAAGAACCTATCTGCCATTTCAAGGTTTAGAGTCTCTAATATTTGGTTATTATTTATAACTGTTGTTAAGTGCAAAAATAAATAAAACACTCATATTATACAATTTGTGTAGGAAATTCTACCAAAATCTCAGGAAAATGTTTGGAGGAGAGTGTGGAGAAAGAAGACATTTCTATTCCTTTAATTGAAGACCTCCTCATCCCTCCCCACAAAATTAAAATCAGGTGATCATTTTTAAATATGTATTTCATTTTCTGATCACTAATACATATGATTTGCTATTTTGCAATGTTGCAAAATGTTGACAAAAAAATGTCTGTTAAAACTATCCATGCATCGCCCATGGAAAATGAAATATTAGAACTTTATCTTCCCTGTGCCAGGCATTCGGAAGCTATACCAGGGGTAGCTTGATCAGGAATTCCCCCATAATGGTGTAATTGCTTTCAAAGGAGCTTTCTATCATTCACAACAAATGCTCCTACAAGATCAGCTGAGTTTCACTGGTATCTCCTCAGGTTTTAAATGTAAGGTCATGCTCTGTAGCTAAGTTCAGTTAGCTTCTTTAAAAGCCACTAGTGTTACCCTAAGAAGATTCTCCTTATGTGTATAATTATATAGAAATGAGATAAATGCCATGTGATGAACTAAACCATCAATAGCCCTGAATCAAAATTGCATAGTAGTAGTAGCTGGGATTTTAGGAGGATTGCTTCATGTCAATTTACATCCATACAAGTCCTGCAAGATTCATATACCCATCCATATTTGTTTTTTAAATATTTATTGAGCACTTACTATGAGCCAGACACTGCTGTTGATTTTAAACAAAATTTAAAATTTGGTTTATCCAATTTCTGCTTCATATAAACTTCCTCAAACAGTTAACTTACAGAGATACAACTTGACTCTTCCTTCTCCTCCTGAATCAGTTAAGACTGAATATTTTTGCCATCAAATAAAAGAGAACCCAAGTGATAATTGCTTTAAAAAGATGTCTTTCTCATAAAAGAAGAAATCCAGAGAAAGGTGGATTCTAGTGTTGTTCAGCAACTCTGTAAGGCTAGGACCAGTATCTGTGAGATAGCTTGGTCTTTCATAGTACTTACAAAATAGCTAATAGAGTGCCATAAATCAAGTCTGTATTCAGGGCAAAGAGGAGGGGGGAAGAGGCAATGTCAGTTAAGTCTGCTCCTTTTATCAGGAAGTCAAAGGTTTACCCAGAAGTACCACTAGCAGACTGTCCAGTTTTCCTCATTCTGCAGATCTGAATTACATGGCCATCCCCAGCTACAGGGAGAACTGGGGGAGTGTGATAAAACCTGGGTCTGGACACACTTCCTCACCTGGACAGAATCAAGATTCTGATAGCAGGAAGAGGAAGGGAAAAGACATGGGTAAACACTGGGCAGACAACATCTTCTAACCCTCCCCCACATATTTTGCATCTTTGAATATTACTTTACATTTGCCTATGGCTTCATATTTTACAAAATACTTTATCTTATTTTATCCTGTCAGTACAACAACGAGAGATTTAAGGCTCAACAAAGTGATTTTTTTCTAGTTTATACAACAAGTCATAGAATTAGAACTTAGGTATTTTGATTCCCAAACCAGTATCCTTCACCGTCTTTTTTAAAAAATAGATCTCTGAAATTATCATGTAGAGGTAGAAATATAATGAAACCTATGCTTCTGATCAAGATAGAGTAATAGACACCAGAGTTATCCTCACATTTGAAACTAATAAAAAACTGGCCAAAATAATATGAAACAATGGCCCTCAGACATTGACCATCAGACAATGAAGAACACTGATCTCTAGAGATGGGAAATAAATGAAGTGAATGAATAAATGAAGTGAATAAATGAGGGGAATTACCCCAGCTTACTACCTGGAGAAAGTTTCCACGCCTGATAGAGTCCCTGCCTTGAGAAGGCAGAGCTGGGAGTCCAGTGACCCCAAGGAGGCTAGTGTTCTCAGGACAGAGTTCTGGAAAAAGAGAGCTGCAAGAAGAGAGAACTGCAGAGGTCTGTGGAAGTTTCCATTCCAAAATTTAGTCGAGTACTGATTAGTAAGTGCATGTGAGGAAAAAACCCAGGCTGGTCATTTTATAATAATAAGTGAATGAATTGATCAAGAGAACATAACACCTCCAAAACAGTGCTTCAAAATACATGAACTCCAAGGACAAATACACAAATCCACAGTTATAGTTGGAGAGCTCAACACTTTGCTCTTAATATTTGTTAGAACAAGTAGACAGAAAATCAGTAAAGATGCAGAAAACTTCAAAAACACTATCAATAACTTGATATAATTGATATTTATAGATCACCTCACCCAACTACAGCAGAATACATAACTTTTCAAGTGTACAAGCAACATTTACCAAGATTAACCATATTCTCAACAAATTTTAAAAGATTCCAATATTACAATGTATATTTGCTTACCAAAATGGAATTAAATTAGGAATCAAGGACACAAAGATATTGGGAAAATACTCAAATATTTGGAAACTACATAACACACTTCTAAAAAAACATGATCAATTTTTTAAAATTAAAGAAAATTTGTGGGTGCAGGTAAAGCAGTATTTAGATAGAAATTTAGAACACTAAGTGCCTATATTAGAAAAGAATAAAGGGCTCAAATCAATGTCCTCAGTTTCCACCTTCAGAAACCAGAAAAAAGAAGCAACTGAAAACCAAAACTAAGCAGAAAAAAGGAAAAACAAAGATGAGAGCAGAAATCAATGAAATAGCAAACAGGAAAATAATAGGAAAATTGATTAAACCAAAAGCTAGTTCTTGAGAAGATCAGTAAAATTGATAAACCTCTAGTCAGAGTCATTAGGAAAAAAGACACAAAAAACCAATATCACAAGTGACAGAATGAACATCACTCTACATTTTACACATATTGAAAAGGATAATCAGGGAATGTTTTGAATTTTATGTCAATAAGTTCTATAATGTAGGTGAAATGGACACACACATCCCTTGAAAGATACAAACTACCAAAGAGGATTCAAGATGAAGTAGATAACCTGAATAGTCATATACTTATGAAGGAAATTGAATCTGTATTTAAAATCTTTCCCCAAAGAAAACTACAGACCCAGATAGCTTCACTGGGAATTTTACCAATCACTTAAGGTAGAGAGAATACCAATTCTACCCAAACTATTCCAGAAAATTGAAAATGAGTGAATATTTCCTGACTCATTCTGAAGGCAAACATTACCCTGAAACCAAAACCAGCCATTATGACATTACGAGAAAAAAAAAAAAAAAAAAAAAAAGCCAACATCTCTCATGAACATAGATGCAAAAATTCTTAACAAAATTTTAGCAAATAGAATCCAATAGCATATAACAAGGATAATACATCACGAGAAAGTGAGATTTATCCCAGAAATGCAAGGTTGTTTCAGCATTCAAAATTCAATGTAATTCACCATATCAGCAGACTAAAAAAGAAAAACACATGATCATCTCAATAGATGACAAATAATCATTTGACAAAAATCTAACATCACTTCCTGATAAAAACCCTCAGCTTCTAGATATAGAAAAAAAAAAAAAAACTTCCTTAACTTGATAAAAGACATTGACAAAAAACCTACTGCCAATATCATACTTAATGGTAAAAGATGAAATGCTTTATCCCTAAAATCAGTACTAAGCAAGAATATCTCTTTTTCACCTTTCCTTTTTTTTTTTGCGGTACGCGGGCCTCTCACTGTTGTGGCCTCTCCCGTTGCAGAGCACAGGCTCCGGACGCGCAGGCTCAGCGGCCATGGCTCACGGGCCCAGCCGCTCCGCGGCACGTGGGATCTTCCCGGACCGGGGCACGAACCCGCGTCCCCTGCATCTGCAGGCGGACTCTCAACCACTGCGCCACCAGCGAAGCCTTTTTTTCACCATTTTAATTCAACAATATGTGGGAGAGTCTAGCCAGTGTAATAAGGTAGAATACAAACAACCAAAAAGGCATCCAGTTTGAAAAAGAAGTAAATTGTCTTTATTCACAAATGACAAGATCTTCTATGTAGAAACTCTTACAGAATCTAGAAAATAGCAGAACTAATATGTGAGTTTAGCAAGGTTTTAGGATACAAGATTGATATACAAAATTAAAATATATTACTATGTAGTAGAGATAAGCTTTCAAAAATTTAAAATACCATTTAAAATACCATAAAAAACATAAAATATAAAAATATAAAATTTGTCCTTTTCCCAGGGATAAATCTGACAAAATATGTGCAAGCCCTGTACACTGAAAACTACAGTATACTGTGTACATGGGTCAGAAGACTCAATATTTGTAAGACGCAATTCTCCCCAAATGGATCTATAGATTTCATGTATTCAAAAACAAAATCCCAGCAGACTTTTTTTGTAGAAACTGACAAGCCACTTCTATGATTAGTGTGGAAATATAAAGGACCTTGGATAGCCAGGACAACTTTGAAAAGCAACGAAATGGGAGGACTAACGCTACCTGATTTCAAGACTTATTACAAAGCTACAGAAATCAAGGGAGCATGATCCTGGTATCAAGATAGGCAGACACATCAATGGAATAGAATGAAAAGGCCCACACGTATATGGACAACAGATTTTTGACCAAGTACAATGGCAATTCAGTGGAGAAATGATAGTCTTTTCAACAAATGGTTGAAATAGTGATTGTGGAGGAATTCAATATCCATACGTGAAAAATGAACTTCAGTACATACCCCACACCAGGTTCAAAACAACTCAAAATGGGTCAGAGACCTAAGTGCAAAACCTAAAACTATATAACTTCTAGAAGAACACATGGGTAAAAATCTTTGCTACCTTGGGTAAGGCAAAGATTTCTTAGACATAGCAAGAAAGAATTGATAAATTGGACTTTATCAAATGTTGCAACATCTGCTCTTTGAAAGGCACAGTTAACAGAATCAAAAGACATACTGCAGACTAAAAGAAAATATGAGTAAATTATATATCTGATAAAGGACTTGTACCCAGGATACATAAAGAATTCTCAACAATAAATGGGAAACAATTGACAAAAAAGATCTGAACACTTAACACAAAGGAATATATTCGTGACTAGTAAACACATAAAAAGATGCTCAACATCATGCCTTATCAGGGTATTGCAAATAAAACCGCAGTGAGATACCACTGTACACCTAGTAGAATGGCAAAAATTTTAAAGACCACGCCAAATGTTGGCAAGAGTTTAGAGTATCTAGAACTCTCATTCACTGCTGATGGGATTGTAAAATGATATAACCACTTTGGAAAACAGTTTGGTGTTTCTTAAAATTTTAAACATACACCTACCATATGATTCAGCCATTCTATTAATGGGTATTTACCCAAGAAATATGAAAACATATATCCAAACAAAAACTTTTACATAATATTCATAGCAGCTTTATTTGTAATGACCAAAAACTGGAATGATTGCACGTGCCCATCAACAGATGAAGGAATAAGCATACCGTGAAATACTAATTGGCAATGAAATTATGAACTATTGATACAAGCAATGTGGTTGAGTCTCAAAATAATTATACTGACTGAGAAAAGCCAGACCAAAAAAATTGTATGTACTATATGATTCCATTTATATAAAGTTCTAGAGGATGAAAACTAATCTATAGAAGGAGAAAGAAGACTGATGTTTGGGAGAGGGAGGGCAGGCAGAATTCCAAAGGTCCTGAGGACACTTTTGAGGGTGGTGAATATGTTTATTAACTTGATTACAGTGCTGGTTTTGTGGATGTATACATATGTTAAACACATCAAATTAAAAACTGTAAATATGTACAGTTTATTGTTGGTTAATTATATCTTAATAAAGTTCTTACAAAAACTAAGTCAAGTCAGTCGTTTTCTCTCTCCTCTTCCTTCAAGAAATATGAGAACACTTTAATTCAGATTTCCTCCCTCCTACCTCCCATGTTAATGTTGTCTATTATCTTAATTCCTCTTTATTTATTCACATCAGCCATTAGTAGTAGTAGTATTGCTAGCATAGACAATCATTATTTCAATTTACCAATGTGCTTACCAATTCATTTGCTTTTGGCCTGTTGCTTTTTTCTCCTGGATTAATTTTTCATTGCCCAGAAGTACATTCTTTTTTTTTTTTTTTTTTGCGGCACGCGGGGCTCTCACCGTTGTGGTCCCTCCCACCGCGGAGCACAGGCTCCGGACGTGCAGGCCCAGCAGCCATGGCCCACAGGCCCAGCTGCTCCGCGGCACGCAGGATCCTCCCGGACCAGGGCACGAGCCCGTGTCCCCTGCATCGGCAGGCGGACTCCCAACCACTGCGCCACAAGGGAAGCCCCCCAGAAGTACATTCTTTAGTGTTTCTTTCAATGAGAGTTTGTGAATGGCAGAATTATTTGAGTTTCTTTTTTGCCCTCAGTCTTGAATGTAGTTTATTTGGTTATATTATGCTAAGACAGAAGTTCTTTTCCCTCCCCATTTTGAAGATATTATTCCATTCTCTCCTAGCCTCTATTGTTGGTAATGAGAAATCTACTGTCACTATAATTGTCAACTTTTTGAAAAATTGATATTGCATCTTTTTCTCTCTGGTTTCTTTTAATATTTTTTTCTTTGTCTTTGATTTTCTGCATTTTTACTACCAAGAGACTATGTGCTAATGAATCTATTTATCCTGTTCAGGTTTTGGTTTGCTTCCTCGGTTTGAAGACTCATGGGTTTTGGGGTGGTTTGGGTCTTTTTCAGTTCTAGAAAATTCTCAGACATCATCTTTTAAAATATTGTTTCTCCCTCATTCTCTCTTTTTTTTCTTCTCCTGAAACATCCATGTGTTGGCCTATCTATAGTCTCTTAACTATTCTTTCATATACAGCCTATCTTTGTCTCTGTAGCAGTCTAGCTGATTTTCTTCAATCTTCCAGTTCAGATACTCTGTAGTTTTGTCTAATCTATTGTTTCCTTTATCATTAATATTTAAATTTCATGGTTGATATTTTGGTAGAAGTTCCAGTACTTTGTCACATGTGCCTGTTTCATTTTAATTCTGCTCCAATCCATCATTTCAAGAGATTTTCTGGAAGAAAGAAAAGATAGACATATATTCCGTTCACCATTTTGCTAGAAACCTATTACCTGCTTCTTTTTTGTTTGTTTTAATAGACATTAGGACTTTTAACTGTATCTTAATTAAATAATGCCAATTTTATAATTTAAAAAATTTTAGTAGATTCTCCAACAGTGTTCCAGAGAATTATTAACTACTTATAAGTTTTAAAATCCCAGCTCTTATCTTGCCTATATCTCTGAGATACTACCTTCTGTAGGCCCCACAAAGTATAACTTGTCACATAAACATACGTTCAAATTTGGCAAAAATCCATCTGCATCATTTTTGAATGATATAGAAATAGTAACACAGAAACTTAATTTCCTTTATATAAGTTTAACACACATTTGTAAATATATGTACATATAGAGAGAACATGCTGAAACTTCTTTCAATATAGCTCGTATATTAAACATGTATATCTCCATAGAAATCAAAACAACTTCAAAAATTATAAGTCAGTGGTAAAGAAGGAAAAACAGGAGAAATACTGAGGCTTTTTGAATGGACTCTCAAATATTGGTACCACCTTCCCCCACTGCTTTGCTTCACCAATTGGTCATTTAAAGGTAGCTGAACTAGGTGAAGACTATCTTCTAGAAGTCATTTGCGGCACTCTGGATGCAACTCTTGTGCGAAAGAAAAGAAAAGAAAGAAAGGAAGGAAGGAAGGAAGAAAGCAAGGAAGGAAGGAAGGAAGGAAGAAAGAAAGAAAGGAAGGAAGGAAGGAAGAAAGAAAGAAAGAAAGGAAGGAAGGAAGGAAGGAAGAAAGAGAAAAAAAGAAAAGAAGGAAGGAAGAAAGAAAGGAAGAAAAAAAGAAGGAAGGAAGGAAGGAAGGAAAGAAAGAAAGAAAGAAAGAAAAGGAAAAAAGGTCACAAAATTCAGATAGCCTTATATGAAAAGTCAAGTTCAGACTATTTTTCCTCATTCTCCCCATTCTGTGACCTACTTTTTCCCTTCATCCTGCATTCCTCTACTGTATTACCACCTCCAAAATCGTCCTTAGCCTACTTTCAAAATGACTGGATGGGAGGGTCTTTGCTTGTGATATCAGCCACAGAGCAACAACAAAGGAATGTGCTGCTGTCTTATAGTGTCTGCTTTTATTTCAGGGAGTCCTCATAACTTCCCCCCCTTAATATTAACTGTCATCCAGGAGGGCCAGGGTTCCTAATCTGGGCTGCGTGGGAAGCCCAGGATGCCCCATGCACACCTGCCCTCCTCTGCAGATAAATACAGCCCTCACAGTCTCCAAGGCCATCCATCTGGCACCTTCCAACAGCTTCAAAATCTAAGAAAACAAACCCTTTAAAAAAAAAAAAAAGGTTTTTTAAACAAGAAAGCCCAAAGGGGGCATTTTTGTTTCTGGCTGCAACCACTTCAACCAGAATAAACAGCATGGGGAAATAAGAAAGAGAATGAGTGGGAGGAAAATCCAGTTCCACAGTTATATATCACACATGTTACATATCCAGATTTACAATTTTATTAATTTTCTCATTTGTTCTTCAGAGAGGTAATTTTTAGGGGAGAATTGTAGATATCTTTCTGATTACAGGAAGAAAAGAGGCTTCTCATCCTAGAAGAGGCAATCAGACTCTGAAATCTGTCCTTTCCTCCCTCTTTGGCTCAGCCCAAATACCAAAAAATGCCCCCTTTTTGGCCTTCGGAGAAGAAATGTTCACAAACCCATGATTATTCTGCCTAGTGAATTTGAATTCCTTGATTTGGAATTGAAACTCTAAAACCTAGTATGTGGTAAGAACATGTGCTTGGTGGATTTGACCCCATCTCTCTGCTTACTGAGTGACCGCAGGAATATTCGTTAACCTCTTCAAGACTCAGTTTCTGCATTTATAAAATGGAAATTAATACTTACCCCATCAGTTAATCGTTAAGGTTAAGGTAAATAACTTACATAAACCAACTATCAGGATCATGCCTGGTGTATGCTGAGATGTTCAATAAGAGATATTTCCTTCCTTGTGTTCTTTTTTTCAAGGTGGTAATGAATTTAATCTTGGGCTTATTATTGAAGGAATAAAAATTTCTGCAGTACCTGAATGATTAAAGGGAAAATATATAAATCCATGGTATTTGTTTCAAGTAAAAAGATGTATTTATAAAGCAGAACATGCGTTGGTTTGTAATCTATGAGCACTTTCTAATGTTCCAGTTCTTCCAAAGATAAAGCTCTATTCTAGTTACTCTGTATAACAGTAATTCAAAAAATTTATGCCACTGTAAAAGGAATCCAACGTTTTTCCCAAACCTGTCTGATAAAAAGATCCACCTGAGATGCTTACTGAACATACAGATTCCCACATGCCTTCCCTAGAAATTCTAATTCAATTGGTCTGGGGTGGGCTCAGGAATCCGTATGTTTAGCAAAAGCCCCAAGTGGTTCCTATTTTAGGCAAGTTTAGGAAACACCGATTAATTGCTTGGGGCTGGGGAAATGACTCATCTGCCATTAAACAATAATGCCTCTACTGAAGAAACAGTGCCAAGTTATTTTAAAGCCATTGAATAATTATAACATATACACTGCTCTAAAAATTGAATTAGGTATTATTTCAATCAGAGGGATTGTTCCTTTTAAAATACATTTACACGAATTTTCTAACTTTAAAAAAAATGGAAATAAAAACAAAAATAAACAAATGGGACCTAACGAAACTTAAAAGCTTTTGCACAGCAAAGGAAACCATAAACAAGACGAAAAGACAACCCTCAGAATGGGAGAAAATATTTGCAAATGAAGCAATTCACAAAGGATTAATCTCCAAAATATACAAGCAGCTCATGCAGCTCAATATCAAAAAAACAAACAACCCAATTCAAAAATGGGCAGAAGACCTAAATAGACATTTCTCCAAAGAAGATATACAGATTGCCAACAAACACATGAAAGGATGCTCAACATCACTAATCACTAGAGAAATTCAAATCAAAACTACAATGAGATATCACCTCACACCAGTCAGAATGGCCATCATCAAAAACGCTACAAACAATAAATGCTGGAGAGGGTGTGGAGAAAAGGGAACCCTCTTGCACTGTTGATGGGAATGTAAATTGGTACAGCCACTATGGAGAACAGTACGGAGGTTCCTTAAAAAACTAAAAATAGAACTACCATACGACCCAGCAATCCCACTACTGGGCATGTACCCTGAGAAAACCATAATTCAAAAAGAGTCATGTACCACAATGTTCACTGCAACTCTATTCACAATAGCCAGGACATGGAAGCAACCTAAGTGTCCATCGACGGATGAATGGATAAAGAAGATGTGGCACATATATACAATGGAATATTACTCAGCCATAAAAAGAAACGAAATTGAGTTATTTGTAGTCAGGTGGATGGACCTAGAGTCAGTCATACAGAGTGAGCTAAGTCAGAAAGAGAAAAACAAATACGGTATGCTAACACATATATATGAAATCTAAAAAAAACAAAGGTTCTTAAGAACCTAGGGGCAGGACAGCAATAATGACGCAGATGTAGAGAATGGACTTGAGGACACGGGGAGGGAAAAGGGTAAGCTGGGATGAAGTGAGAGAGTGGCATGGACTAATATATACTACAAAATGTAAAACAGATAGCTTGTGGGAAGCAGCCACATAGCACAGGGAGATCAGCTTGGTGCTTAGTGACCACCTAGAGGGGTGGGATAGGGAGGGTGGGAGCGAGATGCAAGAGGGAGGAGATATGGGGATATATGTATATGTATAGCTGATTCACTTCGTTATACAGCAGAAACTAACACACCATTGTAAAGCAATTATACTCCAATAAATGTTTTTTAAAAATCACCAGTTCTTCACATTTGAATTATTATTTTTTTTTTAGGTTTTGGAGGGGAAGAAAGCATCCTTGCTTCTATTGTATAAGGTGTCCATGACTGATCGAGGGGCTGATGTCAGATGTCCAGTTTTGAGATGGAATTTTGGTTAGGCAGATTTCTTCCTGCCCCCAACTCACATTTATATGCAAAAGTAGACTGAATAAATGCCAAACATTACATTATGCATAGAAGAAATAAAATTGTCCAGAGTTACTGAATGCTACTCACACCATTTGACTTTACCAAATTAATTTAACTAACAAATGTTTATTGTATTATATCATTTTAGTTGCAATTATTTCCATACACAATTAAGATCAAAGGAAAGTTTGCTGACGGAAGGAAGGGGGAGAGGGCTGGGCAGCTAATTAGAACTAAAAGATCTCCGTCAAAGGATCAAGCCCTTTGCCTGCTCTGTAATCACTAGTTACAAACACCTGCAGAGCTCACCTCTCAAGAGAACTAAACTCTGCTAACCTTATCCAACTGTACTAGAAAAGTGCTTACAGCAGGGGCCAGACAGGCCTGTCTCAGGTCCAATTCTCATTGCCTGGTTGCTTTGTTTTTGTCAGTTTTATGGAGTGGGACGTGTTTGTTTAAATTCTTAAAGAAACAATCCAAAATACTGAATTGAAATCTATGAGAAAGGAGAAAGCCCCCAAAGCAAAATTTTTTTCTTAATTCTCTATTGTACTGAAAATGATTAAAAATGGGAGGTCAAAATATTAAAAATGCAATGAGGCTGTGGGCAATGCATAGCCCAGACAGATGCGGTGGACACCTATTTTTTCGTCTGTTCTACACCCCTTCATCTTGGAAGAGCACCCCCTTCTTCTAGGAACTGTTCTTCCCTCCACTCCATCCTGTTATTAACAAAAGAGCTGCCATATTTCCTTAGGTGTCTTGGCCACAGTTGACCTATTAAAGCGGGGAATTCTAGCTCAGACTTGGCAGTAATCCTTCCTGCTCCCCTTTCTTTTTTACTTTGGACTAAAAGTATCAGGTTACATTTTCTCAAAGTGGTTGAAGCTATATGCTGTAAAGTTTATATGTGGTTGATGACAGTGGTGACTGATAAGCAGAGAGAAAAGAAGTAGATGAAAAATGAGATGCAAAGATAGGAGATGCTACTTATGCAAGAACAAGGCAGTTGGTAAGTTGGACACAGTTTTAAAAATTCTGTTTCCTTGTCTGTAAAATAAGGGCAATAGTAGTTTTAATTCAAGCAGTTTTTATGAGGAATAATTGTGATAATTCATATAAATCACTGACTGCTGGACCCAACACAGGGGAAATGCTCAGTAAACATCAGCCACTAAGCACCCCTAGCCAGGGCTTAAGAAATGGTTAGCGGCAGGAGTGCAACCCACTTTCAAAGGACATGATGTGACAAGATTTCTGGCACTGTTCATTAGAAAAATATCCCCAAATTAAAGTGACAGCTGACTAAAATATTAACAAAAGTGCCAGAAAACCCCAAGCATGGCAAAAAGTGGCCTATGATTGCTCAGGTCCTCAGGGAAACCCCAGAGCAGGGTTAATAATAATAATAAATAAATAATTTACCCCGAGAGCTAACTGTGGGCTAGGCAGGAAGCTAAATGGTTTACCTCTAATATCCTTAATAATTACTGCCACTAGATGAATTAGGTTTTATTCTCATTCCTACTTTACAGATGAGGATACTGATGCATAAGGTTGAAATATGCCTTCGAGAAGACTACTCAACAAGGGCCTGGTATTCCCAGCGCCTTGAGGGTCATTGGTCAGTGTATTTAAAACTCACTTTTCACTGTCACCTCTGTCAGCTTGCTTTGGTTAATGGTCAGTTGCTAAGTCAGTGAAATGGCCATTCCTACACTAAAGGGAGTTAAACTCAGGCCAGAGAAGAATATGTATTTCACTTTCCCAGGCGACATTCCTTCTTGCTCTCCCAATGTGAGCATGCTCGCTGGTTCCCTTTCAGCCCTTCACTTTCCTCTGGGCACCACTCCCCTACTTCTGCTTGCAAGCCTAGCCCTGGAACTGCTTTCTTTCCCATTGGGAAGCCTGTAAGGAACTTTTGAATTATCACCTAAATCATCTTGTTATTTCTAGTCTTTTTCATTAATTAATTTATTTTGTCTTTTTCTTTTTTTTTTTTTGGCTGCATTGGGTCTTCATTGCTATGCGCAGCCTTTCTCTAGTTGCAGTGAGCAGGGGCTACTCTTCGTTGCAGTGCATGGGCTTCTCATTACAGTGGCTTCTCTTCTTGTAGAGCATGGGCTCTAGGTGCAGTGGGCTTCAGTAGTTGTGGCACGCAGGCTCAGTACTTGTGGCTCGTGGGCTCTAGAGCAGAGCCTCTGTAGCTGTGGTCTACAGACTTAGTTGCTCCGCGGCATGTGGGATCTTCCCAGACCAGAGCTTGAACCCTTTTCCCCTGCACTGGCAGGCGGATTCTTAACCACTGCGCCAATAGGGAAGTCCCTGTCTGTAATTCTTGACTGCCTTTGGTTCCTGTGGCCTTCTGCTTAGTCTCAATTATTGCTTTGCCCTGACTTGTGGGATTATTATATGTTCTAATTGGGACTAGCTGTAGTTACCCGTGATCACAGCTTCCCAGAAAATGTCAGGTCCATCTGTCCCCCAAACCAGCATACTCTGATTTTTTAAAAATATTTATTTATTTATTTTTGGCTGCGCTGGACCTTAGCAGCAGCATGCAGGCTTCTTAGTTGAGGAATGCATGTGGGATCTAGTTCCCCGACGAGGGATCGAACCTGGGCCCCTTGCATTGGGAGTGCAGAGTCTTAACCACTGGACCACCAAGGAAATCCCTCTGCTTTTCTGCCTCTGCCTTGGCACCCTTCATCCTGGTCTGTTATCCTGTATCTTTGACCTCTTGAAATATATATTTTTTAATTTTTCCAACTAGGTTATAGGTTCTAGCTGGAGAATAATGTGCTTCACAGTGTGATTTTCAGTCCATCTGCTCTTGAATCATCTGGAGTGGCTGATGAAAATTTTTAGCCCCATTGTCATGAGTCAGAATTTCTATGGTAAGGCCAGGAAGTATGCATTTTTAACAAGCTACCCAGGTGATCCTTATGCATACACAGCTTGGGACCCATTGTATTGGAAGAGCAACAGGTTCCAAGGATAATCATGTACTTTTTTGTTTTTAATACTCCAGGTATTTCCAGTTCTGTGCTTAGCATCTGGAAGATTCTCACTAATTGCTTGTTGGTTTAAGAATGTATAAATCTAACTTTAGAAGAAAATCCAGACATGGGAAATCTTCCCTACTCTAAGGAAATATTTGCAATTTTCACTAAATGTGCTCATAATACCAACTTCAAATAGTTTAATCCTCATTCCTTCACAACTTAAACTGCTTAAATCTCCTTTGGATTTTGCTTCTTCCTAAAATAATATAATTTTAATTACTTTGGTCATGATGAAATATCACATCAAATTGGTTCAAAACTCTCAAGGTGTTCTTTAATTCAGTTTAGACCTCCTCCTGGGTAGAAGCAAGATGTTTCCTCCAATTATAACTGGAAGAAAATACCAAAATGATTTTATAAGCCAGGTAAATATTGTTATAGGAACTACTAAAAAGATTTTAATGTTCTAACATATCATTAATTCAATAAATATTTACTGTACTTAAACAGATTATTACAAGCAGTACAAAGAAACCCATGATTTCCTATTGCCCCCTAAAAATATTAATATTTTGACTTCTTTATTCAATTTGGTTTGGAAGTCTTTTTTGCTCCCTAGCTATAGCCCATTTAAGGCTGGGTGACTCTAGGTAGGCACTTCGGATTGCTGAATTTAGGAGACCTTTAATTCACAGAACTTCTATCAGCATAACTCATTAAACCCGAGCTTCCATTCTGTCTATGTCTTTCTAATAGAGGTTGCCTTGATCTCTTTGCTAACCTTACCTTGGCTCTGAACATATGAAACAGCAAAGGTGATATAACTATGAGCTCTAAATATGCTATTGCTTTTAATCTGTACAGTGACCTTGTGAGGAAGACAATTTCCTTCCCATATTATGGAAGAGATAGTTGAGGCTAAGAGTGGTTATATAATAGCACTAAGTCATATAGCAGAAAAAGTTGCAGAGTCAGGAACTCAATTTCCCATTTCTTTTGTCCCTAAGTTCATCTGCTTTCTACTACACCATGTTGCTTCCTCACTTTATTTTGCCACTTCTTTTTTTTTTAACTTTTAATTTTACATTAGCGTATAGTTGGTTAATAATGTTGTGATAGTTTCAGGTGTACAGCAAAATGATTCAGTTATACATTTTCCCATTTAGGTTGTTACATAATATTGAGCAGAGTTCCCTGTGCTATACAGTAGGTCCTTGTTGGTTATCCATTTTAAATATTTTGCCACTTCTTGAAGAGCTTTCTACTCTCCCCCTGGGACATGGGTCTTGCCCTTGGCTGTGTGTTGATATTCCTACTCTATACTGGTATCACCCAGGAGTTCCCTAGCAATAACATGTTCTGTTGATTCCCTGTCTCTCAACCACTCTCCTTTTTGCCCTCAGTCAGTTCCCCCTTCATGCCAGTCTTTCCGAAGCTTAGGCACCAGAGCACCACTTGCAGAATCAAAGCAATAATGTAGCCTTCTTCGATGACTTCCATATGTCTTATTATGGATATGACATGAAATCAGTTGAAAACAGGTTTGGCTGCATATAACATAAAACCCAACTATAGTGGCTAAACAAAAAGTGTTTTATTTTTCTCATATAACAAGAAGTCTAGAGGTAGGTGTTTGCACAAGATGCTGTAATGATTTCAGAGGTAATGTCTCTGCAATTCTGGCCTTTTCCTCCCTTGTGATGGCAAGACAGCTGTTGTAGCTCCAGCTATCACATCTACAATTTAAAGCCAAATGAAAGAGGGAGGAGCAGTGTTGTATTCCTCCATGTTTACCAAGAAAGTGAAATCTTTCCCAGAACATATCTCACTACACACATCTAGCAGACTTCACCTAAGACCGTGTTGAACACGATGGGTCACAAGCCCCCACATCCCCCCGCAACCAGCCATTAAAAAGGCAGAGAAAGCACTTGAAAATCAATTAATGTAATCTAATGCATCAGCAGGCTAAAGAAGAAAGATCATGTGATCATATCAATAGGTACCGAAAAAGCATTTGACAAAATCCAACACTCATTCATGATAAAAATCACAACAAACTAGGAATAGAGGGAAACTTCTTCAAGTGGATAAAGACCATCAGCTACAAAAAAACCCACAGCTAACATTATACTTAATGGTTAGAAGCTTTCCTGTTAAGACCAGGAACAAAGCAAAGGTGTCCCCTCTCACCACTCCTTTTCAACTTCATACTAAAAGTCCTAGCTAATGCAATAAGACAAAAAAAAAAAAAAGGAAAGAAAAGGTATACAGATTGGAAAGGAAGAAATAAAGCTGTCTTTGTTTGCAGATGACATGATTATCTACATAGAAAATCTGAAAGAATCAACAAAAAAACTCCTGGAACTAATGTGGAATTATTGTAAGATTTCAGGATAATAGGTTAATATACAAAAGTCAACTGCTTTCCTGTATACCAACAATGAACAAGTGGAATTTGAAATTAAAAAACAAATATCATTTACATTAGCACCCCAATGAAATATTTAGCTATAAATAATGAAATATTTAGGTATAAATCTATCAATATATACAAGCTCATTATAAGGAAAACTTACAGAGTTTTCTCTTACAGAGAAAACAAAACTCTGACCAACAAAACCAAAGAACTAAATAAATGGAGAGCTATTCCGTGTTCATGAATAGGAAGACTCACTGTTGTCAAGATGTCAGTTCTTCCCAACTTGATCTATAGATACAATGTAATCTCAGTCAGAATCCCAGGAAGTTATTTTGTGGTTACCAACAAACTGATTCTAAAGTTTATACGGAGAGGCAAAAAGATCCAGAATAGCCACCACACTATTGAAAGAGAAGAGCAAAGTTGGAAAATTGACACTATCCAACTTCAAGATTTATTATAAACCTACAATGATTGAGACAGTGTGATATTGGTGAAAGAACAGACAAATAGATCAATGGAACAGAATAGAGAGCCCAGAAATAGAAGCAAAAATAGTCTTTTCAAAAAATAGTTCTGGGGGGCTTCCCTGGTGGCACAGTGGATAAGAATCTGCCTGCCAATGCAGGGGACACAGGTTTGATCCCTGGTCCAGGAAGATCCCACATGCTGCAGAGCAACTAAGCTCGTGTGCCACAACTACTCTGAGCCTGTGCTCTAGAGCCCGTGAGCCACAACTGCTGAGCCCACGTGCCACAACTACTGAAGCCTGTGCACCTAGAGCCTGTGCTCCACAACAAGAGAAGCCACTGCAATGAGAAGCCCGCGCACCGCAACGAAGAGTAGCCCCTGTTCGCCGCAACTAGAGAAAGCCCGCGCGCATCAACAAAGACCCAACGCAGCCAAAAATAAATAAATAAATTAGTTAAATAAATTAAAAAAATAGTTCTGGAACAACTAGGCATCTTCATGCAAAAAAAAAATGAATCTAGACACAGACTTTATACCCTTCACAAAAATTAACTCAAAATAAATTATAGACTTACATGCGAAATGCAAAACTATAAAGTTCCTGAAATATAACATAGGGGAAAACCTAGATGATATTAGGTATGGTGATGGCATTTTAGATACAACACCAAAGGCATAATCTATGAAAGAAATAATTGATAAACTGGACTTCACTGAATTAAAAACTGCTCTGTAAAAGACACTGTCAAGAGAATGAGAGGACAATCCACAGATTGGAAGAAAATACTTGCAAAAGACACAACTGATAAAGGACTGTATCCAAAACATACAAAGAATTCTTAAAACTCAACAATAAGGAAACAGGGACTTCCCTGGTGGCACAGTGGTTAAGAGTCCACCTGCCAGTGTGGGGGACGTGGGTTCAATCCCTGGTCTGGGAAGATCCCACATGCTGCAGAGCAGCTGGACTCATGCGCCACAACTACTGAGCCTGCGCTCTGGAGCCCGCGAGACACAACTATTGAAGTCCACGTGCCCTGGAGCCCACGCACCTCAACTACTGAGCCCACGTGCTGCAACTACTGAAGCCCGCACACCTAGAGCCTGTGCTCTGCAACAAGAGAAGCCACTGCAATGAGAAGCCAGTGCACCGCAATAAAGAGTAGCTCCCACTTGCCACAACTAGAGAAAGCCCATGCGCAGCAACGACGATCCAACGCAGCCAAAAATTAAAAAAAAAAAAAAAACCCAATAAGAAAACAAACTACCTGATTAAAAAAACGAGAGAAAGACCCTAACAGACACCTCACCAAAGAAGATATACATGGTCAGTAAGCATATGAAAACGTGTTCAATATCATATGCCATTAGAATTACAAATTAAAACAACAATGAGATATTACTATACACCTATTAAAATGGCCAAAACCTAAAACACTGACACCACCAAATGCTGGCAATAATATGGAGCAACAGGAACTCTCACTCACTGCTGGTGCGAATGCAAAATGGTCCAGCCGCTTTAGAACATGGTTTGGCAATTTCTTACAAAACTAAACACACTCTTATCATGCAATCCAGCAATCATGCTCCTTGGTATTTACTCAAATGAACTGAAAAATTATATCTACCCAGAAACTTAACAATGTTTATAACAGCTTTATTCATAATTGCTAAAACTTAAAAGCAACAAGATGTCCTTTAGTAAGTGAATGTGTAAACAAAATGTGGTACATCAGGCAATGGAATATTATTCAGCAATCAGAAGAAATGAGCTCTCAAGCCATGAAAAGACATGCAGGAAGTTTAAATGCATATTGCTAAGTGAAAGAAGCCAATCTGAAGAGGTTGCACACTGTATGATTCCAACTATGACATCTGGAAAAGGCGAAACTATGGAGACAGTAAAAAGGTCAGTGGTAGGGCTTCCCTGGTGGCGCAGTGGTTGAGAGTCCGCCTGCTGATGCACGGGACACGGGTTCGTGCCCTGGTCCGTGCCCCGGTCCGGGAAGATTCCACGTGCCTGGAGCGGCTAGGCCCGTGAGCCATGGCCGCTGAGCCTGCGCGTCTGGAGCCTGTACCCCGCAACGGGAGAGGGCACAACAGTGAGAGGCCCGCGTACCACAAAAAAAAAAAAAGGTCAGTGGTTGCCGGGGATGGGGTGGGGGCAGAGAGATGAATAGGCAGAGCACAGAGGATTTTTAGAGCGGTGAAACTACTCTGTATGCTACTATACTGCTGGATGCATGTCATACGTTTGTCAAGACTCATAGAATGTTCCACCCCAAGCATGAACCCTATTGTAAACTATGGACTTTGGGTGATAATGATGTATCAATGTAGGTTCAGCAATTGTAACAAATGGTACAGGGTGTCAGTAGCTGTGGAGGCTATGGGTGTTGGGGGCAGGGGGTATATGTCAAGCCTCTCCGTTTTCTGCTCAGTTTTACTGTGAAGCTAAAACTGTCTTTAAAAACAAAGTCTATTTTCCTAAAAGGCAGAGGAAGGAGGAAATAGGATTGTCATTATTGACTTAGAACAATCGACTATTTGCCTGGGACTGGGAACACTGATGCTCTGAACTAAATTGAAGTTTTGTTAGCAGGGAAGAAGCAGAGAAATCTCCTCCCTGATGGTATTTCCCAGTTAAGATGAATTTTCTGGATATAAATTTGCTTCCTTACAACGTGTTGTATTTACTGCATGTTACTGCATGTTTACTAACAGTGTCTACCATACAGGTGCTTCCCCATGATTTCCAGTCCTGGTACTGAAAGGACAGCCAAGGGGCTCTAGCCTGGCTTCCCTGCCACCCGCTCTGACAGCCTCTCTCTCTGCTTCACTCTCTAGTGCGTCAAGGGTTCTTGTTTACAAAGTGAGCAGCAAGCGTTCCAAGTGCAGCCTGTGGTCGAGGGACCACAGCCACGGGCGAGAGTTGCGGGTCAGGGAATTCAATAGAAGACTTTGTCCTTCATAGCTCGGGGGCATAAAAACCTGTTCTTATCTTTGGATGAAATCTTTAAAGGGAGTGTAAACAAATGAATCAGATACCATCAGAGCTGCTTGCCTGAATCTAGAATGAGGTCTGGAGAAGCTTCCCTAAAACTCTTCTAGAACAGTTAAAACCCCTGGCTAGAACCGAAGGCCTACCAGAGCTAACTTTTAAACACTGCTCCCATGGCCTGAGAGAATTAAAAAGGATGTTATCTCTGCCCTCTGATAGTTAAAGAACAGACAGCAATGTTATTGGAATAGACTTACATAGATGATTATATTAAAAAGTTCATGTGTGTGAATTATGTTCAGCTGAAGTCAGAACTTAAGTCAAAAATCCTTTAAAAGGAAGGAACTGTTATACATTAATTAATTAGAATTTATGTTTACACCCTTATTATAACAAAGTCTGGCTGCTTGTCTAAACCAAAGTCTTTTAAGTTTATTACAGCAATCAGAGTAACGTGTTGGAATTTCATGTGTGTATGTGTGCGTGAATAATGCGAGTCTTGACATTCCTCAGTGGAGTCCTCTTTTTAGGTAGTGCTTTCGCAGAATGGCAGTTTTCACAGTAGCACAGTGTTTTCTCTTCAACAAAGAATCCCAAACAGAACTCTAATCAATGGCAGTCCTAATATCCCTTCTTTATTTGACATTAGCCTAAGTTCAGGATTTAACCTATAAGGTTTTTTTTTTTTTTTTTTTTTTTTTTTTTTTTTTTTTGCGGTACGCGTCCCTCTTACTGTTGTGGCCTCTCCCATTGCGGAGCACAGGCTCCGGACGCGCAGGCTCAGCGGCCATGGCTCACGGGCCTAGCCACTCCGCGGCATGTGGGTTCCTCCCGGACCGGGGCACGAACCCGTGTCCCTTGCATCGGCAGGCGGACTTTCAACCACTGCGCCACCAGGGAAGCCCTAACCTGTAAGTTTTAATTATGTTTAAACCAATATGTAAATTGATATTGCTGTAAACTAGAGTATTATGCTCTCTCCCTATGTCCCACTTCCATTTTCCACTCTCCTAGTTTCTTCATTTCCTCATGCCTTAAAAGATCCAAATGGAATTAAAGCCATTCAAGAAATATCCTCTTTGGCGGTGCTTCCTAATTAAAATTGTGGTGGGGGGATATAAATATGCCTTCTCACAATGTTATTGTAATCATTAATGTATTTATTATTTGTAATAAGAGTACATTTCTGGGCTTCCCTGGCGGCGCAGTGGTTGAGTCCGCCTGCTGATGCAGGGGACACGGGTTCGTGCCCCGGTCTGGGAAGATCCCACATGCCGCGGAGTGGCTGGGCCCGTGAGCCATGGCCGCTGAGCCTGCGCGTCCAGAGCCTGTGCTCCGCAACGGAAGAGGCCACAACAGTGAGAGGCCCGCATACCGCCAAAAAAAAAAGAGTGCATTTCTTACACAAAGAAAAAAGAGTGAGATTATATATATGCTGCTGTCAGAGGAGTCCTTTGCAGTGCAGGTTAATTTGTTCATTTATCCTACAGGCATTGATTGAGCGCTTGTTATGTCCCAGGCACTCCAGGAGCTGAACCCTTATTCTCAGAAGTTCACAAAGCGTAGAAGAAATAAGCTTGTAAGTACTATGGCATGGTGTACTAGCCATGACAGAGGTCTGTATAACACAGTATGCAAACCTTAATGAGGGGCAAGCACGCCCCCGCAGGACATGCTATTTGAACTGAATTTTGAAGGCTGCTTAGCTCCCAACCTCCTCCTGGTTGGGATTTTGGACTAGAGATCTAGTTCCCAGGTGGCAGGAGAGCTCACCTGAACGCCAGTTCTAATGGCAAGCTGAGATGCCAAACCTATTAGAGAAACAAGAACTCAGACTGGGGCAAAGATGGTTAACTTCACATGACACATAACTCTTCAACAATCCAAAAAAAAAAAAAAAAAAGATCATGTCCTCCAAGTATTCATTCAACAAATGTTTGAGTTCCAACTATGCTTATAGCAGTGTAATATTCGCTGGAAATATAGCACTGAACAAAATTGATATAAATCCTCACCCTGGTAGAACTTATAATGAGGAAGGAAATAATATTAAAGACTTGGGAAAATGTCATGTGAAAAAGTCTGGTTATGGAATAGTATATGGTATAATCTCTATTTTGTTACATATAAAAAGACTGAAGGATTATTTTATTGGTTAGCTTTTGCTGCACAACAGACTATAAAACTTAGTGTTTTGTTGTAAACAGCAACCATTTATTTAGATGAGGATTTGATGGGTTTGCACTCTGGGTTGGGCTTAGCTGGTGGTTCTTCTGCTGATCTCAGTTGGATTCACTAACATGTCTGTGTTCAGCTACCACTCATCTGGGCAGCTCTGCTTCTAGGGATTTGCTGAGCATTGTCTGATAGGACAGGGGCCACTGGGCACACTACTCTTGTCATTCAGAAGCTAGCATAGGCTTGTTTACATGTGGCAGTATGTTCCAAGAGCAGCAAGAGAGGGCAAGCACAATCATAAGCATTTTCCAAGTCTCTGCTTGTGATCCACTTGCTATTGTCCCATTGGCCAAGCCCAGAGTTAGTGGTAAGAGAGGAATACCCAAGGGCGTGGCTATAGGAAGGTATTAACAAATTTGGGATCCCTGTTGCAACAATTTACTAC
Organism: Pseudorca crassidens; assembly: GCF_039906515.1. Lineage (NCBI taxonomy): Eukaryota > Metazoa > Chordata > Mammalia > Artiodactyla > Delphinidae > Pseudorca > Pseudorca crassidens. Next base: position 77,938,682 of record NC_090301.1, read on the forward strand.
AGATGTATGCCAAAAAGTTGAGGGTGGTTGTCTGGGTAGTGGGATTATAGTTTATGGTTTCTTCTCTACTTCCCCTTTAATTTTTCAAATTTCTTTTGGTAATCACATAGAACTTTTATAATAGGAGATTGGAACAATAAACAGGGAGAGGCTTAAAACCCACTAGTATGGCCTAGGGTAGAAAGGAGGAGTTAAGAGAAGGAACTCAGGGGCCTATTATCAGATCCTGAGGGTGCTAGGGGACTTGCAACTTGGAGCATGGTGAAAGGGCCCAGGGTTAGCACTGGGGCACCATGTCCTGGCTCCTAGAAGTTCATACTATGCTATGTCTGGCTGAACCAGGGAAGAGAGGCCTTAGCAACTTGCTTCTTGGCTCAGAAATAAACTAGCTTATGTATAGTCTACATATATAAGAAATTAGAAGATCCAGGCAGGAGGAATAATGAAGGAGGGAGCCCTCTTATGCCAATCTGAACCTCCTATTGGAGTGGGATGAACTAGGGAAAGAAAGAAAGAAATTAAAAGTCTCTTTGATAATCCTGGAATTAGATATTAGGATATTATATGCTGGTAGAAACTCAAACATCATTATGTTCAAACTCTTCATTACATCAGCCAGAGTTCCAGAGAAGTGAGTGGTAGGACTTGACAGGGCCACTGACATCTTGTGGCAGAGGCAGAACTAGAGCCCAAGTCTCCTGAGAGCAAGTCTGGTGTTTTCTGCTTGCTGCACTGCTGCTGGGAGGGCAGCTGGTCCACTTGGGAACAATGAAATGTTGACTGCCTCCCTCTCTCCCCCTCCCTCCTTCCCTACCCCTCCCGCCCTCCTTCTCTCCCTCCCTCTCTCCCTCCCTCCTTCTCTCCTCCCTCTCCCTCTCTCTCTCTCTCTCTCTCACACACACACACACACACACACACACACACACACACACACACACACAGACCTTGGATATTAAGATGATCCAAGTGTTACCACTAATGATGGCCACCATTTCTCTTGCTGTGCTCTTAAACCTATACCTGGAGCTTATGAGCTAATACACTAAGCAAGCCATTTTTTAAAGACTTACAGTTAATGAGCACTTGAAAAATATAGGCTGATTTGCCAAGTTAACACTGGTCGCGAGCGTGGGATTTTGTCAGGGGGATAATTGTCTGCTGCATTGACGGAACTTTCTTAGCTTTGCTTGTCTTGAGCCTATTAGTATGTCCAAGGCTGTTACCTTGAAAGGAGCATAAAAGAGAATAAAAGTTATTGTTGGTGCAATGGATGTTTTGTTATTTATCAAGTCCAATGTTGCTCCTTTTTTGTGATGGTCAAAACCAGATATTTTGTTATTATATTAAAGGAATACACACAATTGCTTCACAAACACAAACCTGGGTTATAGCATCTATCTAAATATATTCAGGCTAAGGGTGTGAGCTGGAAGGAACAAGACAAGGAGGGAGAGATGGAAGAGCTACCAAGTAGGTCACACCATGTGCATGATCCACCTAAGTTTTTGGTAGCTAATGAATTTTTAAGTGAGCATCTATTCCAAACATAAGGCATTTGGTTGAAATATGTTTGGCTCTCAACTCAATATTGCATGAGGTTTCAAGATCTCTAACTGACCCTCTGTTTTTTATGTAGTGCAGCTTTGAGAACAGATGAGGCTGCTGGTCCCTAGGATCTCCTTCACCTATGGGCCCCTGAGCCACATCTAAAGCTCTAGCAAATGGGTAGAAACATGACCTGCAAGCTTCTGGTTTTCTACTCAGCTCTCCTCTGATTGCAAACAGCGCCATCGAGTGAGAGGAGCACAGGTTTGGGAAACACCATCCAAATCCCAACTTCAGTACTTCCTTTGGTTTTGTGCCTGTCCAGAGCTCTTCTGACCCAAATGGACAGATGACTCAGGGCAGAAATAATCTATAGACATTCCTGAATCTATTCCATTCACAAGTAATTAAAAAATAATTTGAATGATTTATTAACAAACATTTATTGAATATCTACTCTAAGCCAGGTTTCTGGGGTTATAGAATTAAGTAAATTAAGTCTCTCTCCTCTAAGAAGACCACAGCCTAAAAAGGGAGACACATATATACAGAAATAAATTATATAACATCTTGTCCTAAGTACATTCAACAGGATTTTTTTTTTGCCGCACCATGTGGCTTATGGGATTTTAGTTCCCCAACCAGGGATTGAACCCAGGGCCCCGGCAGTGAGATTAGAGCCCTAACCACTGGACAACCAGGGACTTCCCTCAACAGGAAAACTGAGTGGAGGGTATAGTAGTAGCACAGAGGGATAGGGATGCATTTCCTCTTGGGGCAGAGATGCTCAGGGAAGGCTTCTGACGTCTCATTTCAGTAGTGCAGGCCTAGCAGACCTGTCAAGGATCCATGAGATTTATCTAAGGTACACGGAATCAGAGAAGATTTGGGCTGAAAAGTATCTTTAAAAACCACACTAGTCTATCTTTCTATGTTTAGTCAAGACTGCATTTATAAACCATTCTCTGCAAACAGGGAAGGCTACATAATCTGTGAACCCTTTGTTCAAAAGTAGGAAAAAAAAAAGTGGTGTCATACATACTAAAATATAAAGGTTTTTCCTTTCTTCTCTGACCTCTCTTTTGACTTGTGATACTTTTTATTTGCTATTTAATGTTGTTCTAACTAAAAAAGAGTTTAAAAAATTATTAGCATGAATTTTACATTTCATCTTTATATTTTTCAATGCCAGTTTTTTTTTGTTTGTTTGTTTGTTTTTGCGGTACGCGGACCTCTCACTGTTGTGGCCTCTCCCGTTGCGGAGCACAGGCTCTGGACACGCAGGCTCAGCAGCCATGGCTCACCAGCCCAGCCGCTCCGCGGCATGTGGGATCTTCCCGGACCAGGGCACGAACCCGTGTCCCCTGCATCGGCAGGCGAACTCTCAACCACTGCGCCACCAGGGAAGCCCTCAATGCCAGTTTTAAACATAAGAGCACTAACTCATATGTGGAATCACTGAAATTACACAATTCTTATTTCATAGTGCAAATATGCACCTGCATTTCATTCTTACAGGACACTAGAAGAGCTGCACAAGATGAACTCAACTGTTTTAATTGCACTTCATGATGTGGGCACATTCTACCAACATTCCACTCTGGCTTAATGGTAAGTTAGCAAGAACGGAAAGCAAAAGGGTCTATGTGTTGCCTTAGCCTTTCCTTTCCTTTGATGTCATCATTTTCAGTGTTAAGTGGCTGGGGAACTAATAGGAGTGAGAAAGAATGCGATAACGTTCCTTGGCTTTCAGGCTTTTGAAACAAATTCTAGTTTGAACAGAAAGCATGGCCTCTTGGGCTGTAAGCACCTCCACTTACTCAGTCGTGGAGGTAACACTTACCCCTGCTTATTTTGAGTCTCACTGTGGGTTCACCAGAATTCTGTGCTCGTGGGGCATTGAGAATGCCAAATGCAAACGGAGTGTGAAGGGAACAGTGGATGTGTGTTGTGCGTATCTCCTCTATTCATGTACGTGCTCCGTTGTCCTGTCAGACTTCATTTAGAAAACACAAGTTCAAAGACAAAATCATTAAGACATTGATGATACCAGCAGAATATCAAACCAAGCACACATCTCTGTACACAAAAAAGGCTAAACCGATGTTTCGGCTTCAGGAATATATATTGAGGGCTTCCCTGGTGGCGCAGTGGTTGGGAGTCCGCCTGCCGATGCAGGGGACACGGGTTCGTGCCCCGGTCCGGGAGGATCCCACATGCCACAGAGCGGCTGGGCCCGTGAGCCATGGCCGCTGGGCCTGTGCATCTGGAGCCTGTGCTCCGCAACGAGAGAGGCCACAACAGTGAGAGGCCCGCATACCGCAAAAAAACCCCAGAAATATATATTGAATTATTACATTTAATGATTTTATGATTTACCACCATTGCAACTTCTAGATAAATTCCCTGTGTCTATCCACCTTGATATATTCATGATCTTGGTTCACAATCATTCCTCAAAAATACTACAATGTTATTATTACAACCATCATTTATGCCAGATATTTTGCTCTGCACAGAAAAGGGCAACTTAATCAGTGTGGTCTTTCTTCACCTAAAGCTTCACAATCTAACATAGGCCACAATGATAGGAATAGATGTACAAAGTACACAGACAGTGGTTTAATACTGAACACAATCCCTTATTAATAAATTATTTACCTTATATAATCTCTGAGGGATAAGTTTTTCAATTGTACAGTAAAGAACGAGTCATTAAGATCACATATTTAGAGGTCAAAGCACATATCTTGTTTACACACAAGGGGTTATTCATATAACTCTGCATAGGAGAGTGTTGGTAATAACTTTTCAGTGCCTGTAACGTGAAATGCTTTACTATTCATTTTTTGGTTTTTGGTTTTGTTTGTCTTTTTGGTTTCTTTTTAAACAGACTTTATTTTTTTCTTAATTAAAGTATAGTTGACTTGCAATGTCATGTTAGTTTCAAGTGTACAGCAAAGTGATTCAGTTATATATATATATATATAACTGAATATGAATATATAGTTATACAATATATAATATATATCTATTTTATATCTATTCTTTTTCAGATTCCTTTCCATTATACGTTATTACAAGATATTGAATGTAGTTCCTTTTGCTATACAGTAGGTCCTGTTGTTTATTTTATATATAATAGTGTATATCTGTTAATCTTGAACTCCTAATTTATCCCTTCCCCCAGGCTTTCCCTTTTGGTAACCATAAATTTTTTTTCTATGTCTGTGAGTCTGTTTTGTAAATAAATTAATTTGTATCACATTTTAGATTCCTCATACAAGTGATATCATATGATGGTTGTCTTTCTCTGTTTGACTTACTTCACTTAGCATCATAAACTCTAGGTCCATCCATGTTGCTGCAAATGGCATTATTTCATTTTTTTATGGCTAATATTCCATTGTATATATATGCCACATCTTTTTATCCATTCATCTGTCGATAGATATTTAGGTTGCTTCCATGTCTTGACTATTGTAAATAGTGCTGCTATGAACACTGGGGTGCATGTATCTTTATGAATTAAGAGTTTCTGTCGTTTCCAGATATATGCCCAGGAGTGGGAATGCTGGGTCATACGGTAACTCTATTTTTAAGGAACCTCCATATAGTTTTCCATAGTAGATGCACCAATTTACATTCCCACCAACAGTGTAGGAGGGTTCCCTTTTCTCCACACCCTCCCCTGCATTTATTATTCATAGACTTTCTGATGATGGCCATTCTGATTGGTAACTCATCGTGGTTTTGATTTGCATTTCTATAATAATTAGTGACGTTGAACATCTTTTTGTATGCCTGTTGGCCATCTGTATGTAAATACACTTTATTCTTAAAAGTAATTTTAGATTTACAGAAAAATTGCGCAGAAAATACAGAGTTCCCATGTATTCCCTGCCCCAACACATGCTATTATTTTTTCAATTATTTTTCACAGCATCCTTAGAAAATAGATGAAACTCTTAATTCCTAAACTATTTTTTGAGAAATCATGGCACAGAATTTTACTGCTTTAGACCAAAAGTATCTTAAAAATCGAGTTGGTGTTTCCTAAACTTCAGCCACGCAAGTTCCACCTCACAGATTCAGTGATATTCACGTTTCATGCCTACTTTATCAAAGTAGTGTTTTTCTTTAAACCTATTCACTTTTTTACTTAAATGCATTTTTTTAAAAAACTCATTGAATTATACACTTTATTTATATATTTTTATTTATTTTTTATACAGCAGGTTCTTATTAGTTATTTTATACATATTAGTGTATACACATGTCAATACCGATCTCCCAATTCATCCCACCACCAACACCCTGCTTTCTGCCCTTGGTGTCCATACGTTTGTTCTCTACATCTGTGTCTCTCTTTCTGCCTTGCAAACCGGTTCATCTGTACCATTTTTCTAGATTCCACATATATGCATTAATATACGATATTTGTTTTTCTCTTTCTGACTTACTTCACTCTTTATGAGAATCTCTAGGTCCATCCAAGTCTCTACAAATGACCCAATTTCCTTACTTTTTACGGCCGAGTAATACTCCATTGTATATATGCACCACAACTTTTTTATCCATTCGTCTGTCGATGGGCATTTAGGTTGCTTCATGACCTGACTATTGTAATGAATATTAGGGTGCATGTGTCTTTTTGAATTATGGTTCTCTCTGGGTGTATGCCCAGTAGTGGGATTGCTGGGTCATATGGTAATTCTATTTTTAGTTTTTTAAGGAACCTCCTTACTGTTCTCCATAGTGGCTGTATCAATTTACATTCCCACCAACAGTGCGAGAGGGTTCCCTTTTCTCCACACCCTCTCCAGCATTTGCTGCTTGTAGATTTTCTGATGATGCCCATTCTAACTGGTGTGAGGTGATACCTCACTGTAGTTTTGATTTGCATTTCTCTAATACTTAGTGATGTTGAGCAGCTTTTCACGTGCTTCTTGGCCATCTGTACGTCTTCTTTGGAGAAATGTCTATTTAGGTCTTCTGCCCATTTTTTTTTTTTTTTTTTTTTTTTTTGCGGTACGCGGGCCTCTCACTGTTGTGGCCTCTCCCGTTGCGGAGCACAGGCTCCAGACACGCAGGCCCAGCGGCCATGGCCCACGGGCCCAGCCGCTCCACGGCATATGGGATTTTCCCAGACCGGGACACGAACCCATGTCCCCTGAATCGGCAGGCGACTCTCAACCACTGCACCACCAGGGAAGCCCTTGCCCATTTTTTGATTGGGTTGTTTTTAATATTGAGCTGCATGAGTTGTTTATATATTTTGGAGATTAATCCTTTGTCCATTGATTTGTTGGCATATATTTTCTCCCATTCTGAGGGTTGTCCTTTCATCTTATTTATAGTTTCCTTTGCTATGCAAAAGCTTTGAAGTTTCATTAGGTCCCATTTGTTTATTTTTGTTTTTATTTCCATTATTCTAGGAGGTGGGTCAAAGAAGATCTTGTTGTGATTTATGTCAAAGAGTGTTCTTCCTGTGTTTTCCTCTAAGAGTTTTATAGTGTCTGGCCTTACATTTAGGTCTTTAATCCATTTTGAGATTATTTTTGGGTAGGGTGTTCTAATTTCATTCTTTTACATGTAGCTGTCCAGTTTTCCCAGCATCACTTACTGAAAACACTGCCTTTTCTCCATTGTATATCCTGCCTCCTTTGTCACATTAGTTGACCATAGGTGTGTGAGTTTATCTCTGGGATTTCCATCCTGTTCCATTGATCTATATTTCTGTTTTTGTGACAGTACCATATTGTCTTGATGACTGTAGCTTTGTAGTCAGGGAATCTGATTCCTCCAGCTCCGTTTTTTTCCCTCAAGATTGCTTTGGCTATTTAGGGTGTTTTGTGTCTCCATACAAATTTTAAGGTTTTTTGTTCTAGTTCTGTAAAAAATGCCATTGGTAATTTGATAGGGGTTGCATTGAATCTGTGGATTGCTTGGGTACTATAGTCATTTTCACAATATTGATTCTTCCAATCCAAGAGCATGGTATATCTCTCCATCTGTTTGTGTCATCTTTGATTTCTTTCATTAGTGTCTTATAGTTTTCTGCATACAGGTCTTTTACCTCCTTAGGTAGGTTTATTCCTAGGTATTTTATTCTTTTTGTTGCAATGGTGAATGGGATTGTTTCCTTAATTTCTCTTTCTGATTCTTCATTGTTAGTGTATAGGGAGGCAAGAGATTTCTGTGCATTAATTTTGTATCCTGCAACTTTACCAAATTCACTGATTAGCTCTAGTAGTTTTCTGGTGGCATCTTTAGGATTCTCTATGTATAGTATCATGTCACCTGCAGACAATGACAGTTTTACTTCTTCCTTTCTGATTTGGATTCCTTTTATTTCTTTTTCTTCTCTGATTGCCTTGGCTAGGACTTCCAAAACTACGTTGAATAGTAGTGGTGAGAGTGGACATCCTTGTCTTGTTCCTGATCTTAGAGGGAATGCTCTCAGTTTTTCAGCATTGAGAATGATGTTTGCTGTGGGTTTGTCGTTTATGGCCTTTATTATGTTGAGGTAGGTTCCCTCTATGCCCACTTTCTGGAGAGTTTTTATCATAAATGGGTGTTGAATTTTGTCAAAAGTTTTTTCTGCATCTATTGAGATGATCATACGTTTTTTCTCCTTCAGTTTGTTAATATGGTGTATCACATTGATTGGTTTGTGTATATTGAAGAATCCTTGCATCCCTGGGATAAATCCCACTTGATCATGGTGTATGATCCTTTTAATGTGTTGTTGGATTCTGTTTGCTTGTATTTTGTTGAGGATTTTTGCATCTATATTCATCAGTGATATTGGTCTGTAGTTTTCTTTTTTTGTAGTATCTTTGTCTGGTTTTGGTATCAGGGTGATGGTGGCCTCATAGAATGAGTTTGGTAGTGTTCCTTCCTCTGCAATTTTTTGGAAAAGTTTGAGAAGGATGAGCGTTAGCTCTTCTCTAAATGTTTGATAGAATTCACCTGTGAAGCCATCTGATCCTGGACTTTTGTTTGTTGGAAGATTTTTAAACACAGTTTCAATTTCATTATTTGAGATTGTTCTGTTCCTATTTCTATTTCTCCCTGGTTCAGTCTTAGAAGGTAATACCTTTCTAAGAATTTGTCCATTTCTTTCAGGTTGTCCATGTTATTGGCATAGAGTTGCTTGTAGTAGTCTCTTAGGATGCTTCGTATTTCTGCTGTGTCTGTTGTAACTTCCCCTTTTTCATTTCTAATTTTATTGATTTGAGTCCTCTCCCTCTTTTTCTTGACAAGTCTGGCTAAAGGTTTTTCAATTTTGTTTATCTTCTCACAGAATCAGCTTTTAGTTTCATTTATCTTTGCTATTGTTTTCTTTGTTTCTTTTTTTTTTAATTATTTATTTTATTTATTTACTTTTGGCTGCTTTGCATCTTCGTTGCTGCATGTGGGCTTTCTCTGGTTGCAGTGACTGGGAACTACTCTTTGTTTTGGTGCATGGTGGCTTCTCTTGTTGCAGAGCATGGGCTCTAGGTGCGCGGGCTTCAGTAGTTGTGGCACATGGGCCTAGTTGCTCCACGGCATGTGGGATCTTCCTGGACCAGGGCTCGAACCCGTGTCCCCTGCATTGGCAGGTGGATTCTTAACCACTGCGCCACCAGGGAAGCCCTCTTTGTTTCTATTTCATTTATTTCTGCTCTGATTTTTATGATTTCTTTCCTTCTACTAACTTTGGCTTTTGTTTGTTCTTCTTTCTCTAGTTCCTTTAAGTGTAAGGTTAGATTGTTTGAAATTTTTCTTGTTTCTTGAGGTAGGTATGTATAGCTATAAACTTCCCTCTTAGAACTGCTTTTGCTGCATCCCATAGGTTTTGGATCGTCGTGTTTTCATTGTAATTTGTCTCTAGGTATTTTTTGATTTCCTCTTTGATTTTGATTCCTCTTTGATTTCTTCAGTGTTTTTTTATTTATTTATTTAGTAACATTTATTTTTTTATTTAGTAACATTTATTTATTTATTTATTTAGTAACATTTTTTTTAGCCTCCATGTGTTTTGTGGTTTTTACGTTTTTTTCCCTGTAATTGATTTCTGATGTCAGAGCGTTGTGGTTGGAAAAGATGGTTGATATGATTTCAATCTTCTTAAATTTACCAAGGCTTGATTTGTGACCCAGGATGTGATCTATCCTGGAGAATGTTCCGTGTGCACTTGAGAAGAAAGTGTAATCTGTTATTTTTGGATGGAATGTCCTATAAATATCAATTAAACCTATGTGGTCTATTGTGTCATTTAAAGCTTGTGTTTCCTTATTAATTTTCTGTCTGGATGATCTGTCCATTGGTGTAAGTGAGGTGTTTAAGTCCCCCACTATTATTGTGTCACTGTCAACTTCCTCTTTTATAGCTGTTAGCATTTGCCTTCTGTATTGAGGTGCTCCTATGTTGGGTGCATATATATTTATAATTGTTATATCTTCTTCTTGGATTGATCCCTTGATTGTTATGTAGTGTCTTTCCTTGTCTCTTGTAACATTCTTTATTTTAAAGTCTATTTTATCTGATATGAGTATTGCTACTCCAGCTTTCTTTTGATTTCCATTTGCATGCAATATCTTTTTCCATCCCCTCACTTTCAGTCTGTATGTGTCCCTAGGTCTGAAGTGGGTCTCTTCTAGATAGCATATATATGGGTCTTACTTTTGTATCCATTCAGCGAGCCTGTATGTTTTGGTTGGAGCATTTAAGCCATTCACATTTAAGATAATTATCAATATGTATGTTCCTATTACCATTTTCTTAATTGTTTTGGGTTTGTTTTTGTAGGTCCATTTTTTCTCTCGTGTTTCCCATTTAGAGAAGTTCCTTTAGCACTTGTTGTAGAGCTGGTTTGGTGGTGCTGAATTCTCTTAGCTTTTGCTTGTCTGTAAAGCTTTTGATTTCTCCCTCAAATCTGAATGAGATCCTTGCCATGTAGAGCAACTTTGGTTGTACGTTCTTCCCTTTCTTCACTTTAAATATATTGTGCCACTCCCTTCTGGCTTGTAGAGTTTCTGCTGAGAAATCAGCTGTTAACCTTATGGGAGAGTTACCTTGTATGTTATTTGTCATTTTTCCCTTGTTGCTTTTAATAATTTTTCTTTATTTTTAATTTTTGTCAGTTTGATTACTATGTGTCTCAGCATGTTTCTCCTTGGGTTTATCCTGCCTGGAGTCTCTGTGCTCTCTGGACTTGGGTGGATATTTCCTTTCCCATGGTAGGGAAGTTTTCGCCTATAATCTCTTCAAATATTTTCTCAGGTTCTTTCTCTCTCTCTTCTCCTTCTGGGACCCCTATATGCGAATGTTGTTGTGTATAACGTTGTCCCAGAGGTCTCTAAGGCTGTTTTCGTTTCTTTTCATTCTTTTTTCTTTATTCTGTTCCATGGCAGTGAATTCCAGCATTCTGTCTTCCAGGTCACTTATCCGTTCTTCTGCCTCAGTTTTTCTGCTATTGATTCCTTCCAGTGTATTTTTAATTTCAGTTATTGTATTGTCCATCTCTGTCTGTTCTTTAATTCTTCTAGGTGTTTGTTCTTTAATTCTTCTAGGTCTTTGTTAAACATTTCTTGCATCTTCTCGATCTTTGCCTCCATTCTTTTTCCGAGGTCCTGGTTCATCTTCACCATCATTATTCTGAATTTTTTGGGGGGAAGGTTGCCTATCTCCACTTCATTTAGTTGTTTTTCTGGGGTTTTCTCTTGTTCCTTCATCTGGTACATAGTCCTCTGCCTTTTCGTTTTGTCTATCTTTCTGTGAATGTGGTTTTTATTCCACAGGCTGCAGAATTGTAGTTCTTGCTTCTGCTGTCTGCCCTCTGGTGGATGAGGCTATCTAAGAGGCTTGTGCAAGCTTCCTGATGGAAAGGACTGGTGGTGGTAATGCTGGGTGCTGCTCTGGTGGGCAGAGCTTAGTAAAACTTTAATCTGCTTGTCTCCTGATGGGTGGAGCTGGGTTCCCTCCTTGTTGGTTGTTTGGCCTCAGTTGACCCAGCACCGTAGCCTACCGGGCTCTTTTGTGGGGCTAATGGCAGACTCTGGGAGGGCTCATGCCAAGGAGTACTTCCCATAACATCTTCTGCCAGTGTCCTTGTGCCCGCAGTGAGACACAACTGCCCTCCACCTCTGCAGGAGACCCTCCAACACTACCAGGTAGGTCCGGTTCAGTCTCCCGTGGGGTCACCGCTCCCTCCACTGGGTCCTGATGCACACATTTCTTTGTGCATGCACTCCAAGAATGGAGTCTCCGCTTCCCCCAGTCATGTTGAAGTTCCGCAATCAAATCCCACCAGCCTTCAAAGTCTGATTCTCTAGGAATTCCTCCTCCCATTGCCGGACCCCCAGGTTGGGAAGCCTGATGTGGGGCTCAGAAGCTTCACTTCAGTGGGTGGACCTCTGTGGTATAAGTGTTCTCCAGTTTGTGAGTCACCCACCCAGCAGCCATGGGATTTGATTTTCTTCTGATTGTGCCCCTCCTACGGTCTCATTGTGGCTTCTCCCTGTCCTTGGTTGTGGGGAATCTTTTTTGGTGAGTTCCAGTGTCCTCCTGTCAATGATTCTTTAGCAGTTAGTTGTGATTCCGGTGCTCTTGCAAGAGGGAGTCTATACATTTTAAATATGTGCAGTTTACTATACATAATTCATAACACAATAAATTCAGCTAAAGAGAGAAGATAAAATTCCAAATATTTTCTTTCAAAAATATATTGTTAGAGTTGAGTTATTAATTAGTGGTGACTTCTTAGTTTTTAACCCTTCAATGTATTTTTAAAAGAGTTCTATGTTCTAATTCTTATCTACTAGCAACTTTTGCTTGAAAATGTAATCTAATTCCTTTGGAGAAAAGGAGAAAACAGATATTCATGTGAATCAGGAAATCAAAAGCTATTTATTTCCTGATTCAAAAAAGCTATATAAGAATTTTAAAATTATCTTCCAAGAAGAAATGCATTCATTTAAATAGAAACTCTGTCTATTCCATAATTAGGAAGGCAATTGTAAAATTGATGCAGAACTATTACAATTAAGAATAAGTCTGGGGCTTCCCTGGTGGCACAGTGGTTGAGAGTCGGTCTGCCGATGCAGGGGACACAGGTTCATGCCCCAATCCGGGAAGATCCCACATGCCACGGAGCGGCTAGGCCCGTGAGCCATGGCCGCTGAGCCTGCACATCCGGAGGCTGTGCTCCGCAACGGGAGAGGCCACGGCAGTGAGGGACAGGCCACAACAGTGAGAGGCCTGCGTATTGCAAAAAAAAAAAAAAAGAATAAGTCTGCACATGTCTACCACCTCAAATCAATTCACAGAAGTATGCCTGTCACAGTTCGGGAATAATGATTTAGTTCAGCATTCCCAGTAGTTTTTCTGCTACAATACTACTGATTGATGGTGTCCACAACATGGCACTTTCCCATGGTTATAAGTAGCCATTTTAAAGGCTTTGACATAGACCATGCAGAACATGGGTTAGTCTTAATATCTACATCCACTACCTGTCATTTCACCTCATTTTCTCCCACTGATGGTAACACCTCATTTATAGACAAAGCAACTGAAGCTAGGAAAATCAGGGGTCTGCCCAATTTATGCAGCCTGAAGGAAAGCTAAGACCCCCCCCCCTTCTATCCTAGTGCTCTTTGTGGTTTACCACAGCACCTCTCCAACTTTCAAACTGAGATCATCAAACAATAGGTCATGGACATTAAGGGAAATAGGAGATTAAAATGTAAAGTTGGACTATTCTCTTGAAAATGAGCACCAACATACAAAAATTGAGTAGTGCCTTCTCAAATGGCCACCCTATTGACAGCAAGAATTAGGCCAGTGTTTCCCAAAGCCTAGGACATATACACAGATGATTTGGGGGAGTACACAAATACAACTTTAAAAAGCATAGACGACCATAGTGAGGAAGTCACTCCCTTTTGAATTCTATTTTAATCTTTCTGATTATGTCAGGAGAAAAATCTTTCACATTTTTTAAAACTTTTCTAACATTTGTTAATTTACTTTTTTAACCTACTTTTTTTTTTTTAAGAGAAGAGGCATCACCCTCAAGGCATTTATCAGGTATTTATCAAGCTAGTACTTAATTAATGAATCATTTTTAGTTTTGTGTGTGTGTGTTTTAGTCTGATCAGGCTGCTATATCAAAATACCATAGACTGGGTGGCTTAAACAACAAGGATTCATTTCTCACAGTTCTGGAGGCTGGGAGGTCCAAGATCAACTTGCTGGCAGATTTGGTTCTTGGTGAGAGCCTTCTTCCTTGCTTGCAGAAGGGTACCTTCTAGATGTATCCTCACATGGCAGGGAGGGAGAGAGACAGAGAAAGAGAGCAAGAGAGCACAAGCTCTGCTCTCTTCCTCTTCTTATGTGAACACTAATCCTATCTGGGGGTTCCACCTTTATGACCTCATCAAAGGCCCCACCTCCAAGTATCATCACATTGAGGGTTAGGGCTTCAACAAATGAATTGGGTGGGGGGACACACAAACATTCAATCCATGGCATTATGTCTTATGGTTACTTTCTATTTATAACTGGTGATTTAAAAGGTTCTATTTATGGTAGATACATACAATTTACCATTTAAATAAAATTATTTATCTAAAAAAGTGAAGTGATTTAAAGAAAACTCTGAAATAAATAATAGTTCTGATGACATATAAATATGTGAAAGAGGTGAAAGTTGCATGGGAGTGGCTGCAATTTGAGAAACACTGGCAAAAGTAAATGGAATTGACACTGGTGTTTGCTATGTGTTGAGTATTCTCCCAAGCATTAGGCATTTGTGATGAAGATGGGGAAATTGGACAATTAAAACCCAAACTAATTATAGGTGCTTTTTCCTTCTGGAAAATTTTTTACTGGGGGCAGTATCATAATTTATGTTAGTGAGAAAATACATGTCTGTGTTGTTCATTTCCACAAGCAGAGACTAAAGAGAGATAGAGAAGAAAGGGAAAAGAAGGGAATTTCAATCCTTTGGCAACATTTCTGTGCTTCTAGAGAGAGGGGCAGGAAGCAAATCAACCATTGTCGGGAAGAGCATGTTGGTGGCTCTGGATATGGAACAGTAGAGAAGGAGCCAACTAGAAAGGAAAGAGTAATTGCTTAGCAATTAATGGGAGGACCCTGAGGGTAGGAGCACCAGCAAATGGATGGAGAAGAGAAAAAAGATGTGGCTGCATCTTTCCATTACCCCCAACATACAAACACTTTGGTTTTTTGCTGCTGTTTACCAGGGTGGAGGGTAGTTTTGGGAGGGAGGGGAGGTTAGAGAATGATTGGAGAGTGTCTGAAATCCCCTATTTATGTATTTATTCGATCAACAAATGTATTGATCTCCTTTTATGGGCAAAATGCAAGTGCCAGGCCCTGGGGACAGCAGGGGGCAGACAGAAATAGTCCTGATACCACAGAACTTACAGCCAAGTAGAGGGATGGCTGTTAAAAAATACTGACATATATAAATGCCATGGAAAAAAACAAAAACAAACACTGGGTGCCGTGGGACAGTGAATGAAGGCTTTCTCAGGTACTGGCTGCTTGCCACTTCAAATCCATCTAGCCTCACTTCCTATCCCAGTGACTACTGTGGTAACCAGTCCCACACGAGTGCAATCCGGCTGCCCCTCACCCAGGTCCGTACTGCTGGCATCCAGGCTCCTGCCCTGAAGCTTCTCTGACTGCATGGTGTGGCCTAACCTTGGGAATCTACTCAACACTCACACGGGTGCAACCCAGAGTGTGGGAGAATTAAGGTCACGTAGGAGCCACTGCACGCCTGCCTCCACCTTTCTGAAGTCTGCTGGCATGACAGTTTAAGACACATTTCATGAAGCCTCTCAGAAGGTCCTGTGAGATTGGGCACCCAGTCCCTCATAACAGTGGCCAACTCCATAGCACATCCCTACATTGTCTCTCCCTCATTCCATGATTCACCTCCCCCCAGTGGTGTCCTGAACTGGCTCCTACAGGCTGGTGAGAGCTGATTGTTAAATTTCAGATATTTTGCCATTTGGTAGGTAAAGAGAGTCATTATTTAAAATTAAATTATATAAACTTAAAATTAAATTGTATTAAAAACAAAAAAGTAAAAACTATTCAAAATTGATCGCTTCCTATTTTACTCTATTTTATTATTATCTGTGCTCTCAAGGTTATCTACATCTATCCTATCTGTTTGGTGGGAATACCACAAGGTATGTTACATTGGATCCCTTCCCATGGGCATATCATTTCAGTGACATTATGTTAGTAGCTTGATATCAGCCATGAAGGAAGTATCTATATCACAGAAATAGGCAAGTGCTACAAATTAGGATTTGATTAATTGTTTTGTTGATTGTCCAGACTTCAGAAAATGATGGAGAAAATGTTAATAATGTAAACTTAGAAGTGTGTCATGTTTCTAGAAATTACATTGTGAATGACACAAAAATTGTGTTCTAAATTATTATTCAATTCCGCAAAAAAGTCACTCGCATCATTTATGAATGAGTAAAGTTGACACACATCTTCTTAGTTTTACTTTCATTCTCCTTGTTAGTATAAATGAATCAACTTTTATATTGCAACTGTACTTTTTTGTCAGTCTCAAACAAAGGTTGGCTATGGTTATAAGACTTCAGCAAAAATCAAAGCATTCTGTGAAAATCAGTCAGCTATATGGGATTTACTATGAAGAGCACTGTATATTTTATTATAATTTGAAAATTATGTAACATACATTATTCATGTCAGTAAAAATGTGTAATAAACTTTTGTACATGTATCTACATGCATACGTTTTTCCTGGAGAGCTGGTTGTTAAACATTCACCAGCACCTCATCTCTTCTTATTCATGTAGAAGTCTTTATTTTAAACTCCTCTTTGGGAGGAACTAGTGCAATCAGGTATGGCTCTAGAAAGCAGACCCTCAGAATGGATATTTGGAGGTAGATTACTCATGAATAGGATGGCAATTGGCACACTGTTGCTGGTAGTGTGTTGATGAACTTTGGCATGCAGTAGCATCACAATCACCAAGACTGTTACTTGTGGTGATTGGGTTGAAATAAAGATGGAAGAAGCAGCACTGGGTTACATGATAGGTGTAACACTTGAGCAGTATAGGGATATGGTAGTCATAAGGGTTGTGGAACTTGAAGTTTTCTTGGTTCTACCCATTTGCTAGAGCTTTATTTATAGCTCAGAGGCTCAAAGGTGTAGGAGATTCCAGTGATCAGCAGCCTCACCTGTTTTCAAGATTGCACTACATTAAAAATAAGAGTGTTGTTTAGAGACCTTTAAACCTCTTAGCATTGAGCTGCCAGCTGAACCTTTTGCAACCAAATGCTGTACAGGAGCCAATGGATACATGGCCAAAAGGTTCTGAGATGCAGTTCATAAGATTCTCAGAACGTCCTGGGTGACCAAGCAACTTGTTGCCTACAGCAGTGGTCAACTCAATCATGCATACTGGTTGGCTCACCCTTCTTCTCTTTCATTCCCCAGTCCTCACTCACACAAAAGCCTTTGTTTCAGGCTCTACTTTGGGGGAAACTTGAACTAAATAAGACATGGGTTTTACTTAGATTGGGAACTAGAGACATGTCAACAAAACCTGAAAGATCAGGTGAGGAAGGCTGAGGGAGTAAAGGAGGCGTCCAAGTTAAGCAAATAGTTTATGTGAAAGTCCTGAAGGGGGAAAGAGCTGATCTATTCCAGGTGTGGAAAGAAGACCAGTGAGGCTGGAGGAGAGAAAGCAACTGGGGATAATGCATGAGATGAAGCTGGAGAGTGGGCAGGACCTTGTATTTCTCTCGCACTGGATGTTTCTTTGTCACTGGAAAAACCTCAGTCCACTAAGCTGCCTCCTTTTTTCTCCCTTATTCCTATTTGCAACGTCTTCAAAATCAGAGTTGCGATGAGAGCAAAACAGTGAAGATGAAGAAATCCTAGTTCATATTTTGGCTCTTTCATTGACTTCATGCGTTACTTTGGACAAATTATTAAAGCTCTACTTTAAATGGTATGGAGACAATAAATAAATGCGCTATGTAAAATACATAATATTACTATTAACATCACAAGCTATGAAACATTGGAGGTCAAGGACACAGTCCATGTTTCACAGATGAATGAAGTAAAACCTGAAAGCATTGTCAAGGCCCAAAAAAGACACCTTTGCTCACAGCAAAATCACAGAATTAGTGATAGAGTTTGGAAACAAACATTCATGATCAAGCAGAGCTGAAGGAACCCCATCCCGAGGCCAGAGGAAGGGAAAGCCTTTGACTTCTTCATATTGATAAAGCCAGAACATGTTATAGAACAAGAATTTTCCCCCATGGAATGAAATTATCTGTTGTCAGTGATATGAGAAGTGGGATAAAGAAAAAAACCCAGCATTTATAATGCTCTCTTTAAAGCAGTCCCCACCTACACAATACATGTTAAGCACCTGGTAATTATGGCCTCCAGCTTGTATACTCATGGTGGTGTCGCTTTATTTTTGAAAGCCTGCTTTTCTAGCTCATATTTCAGTAGTAGAAGTTCATGTGGCCTAAAATATGATGCCAACTAGTACTACCGGGAAGTAGGTCTGTTTCAGAAGCTATTTCACATGCACTGGGTTAAGTAATGCAATGGGTTCAGCCCTGTTCCATAGTCTGATCACTTCTCTGGTAAGCACAGATGATTAAAGAGACTTTAAGAATTTGCTTCACTTTGGAAATTCCCTGGCGGTCCCGTGGTTAGGACTTGGCGCTTTCACCAGGGTATGATCCCTGGTCGGGGAACTAAGATCCTGCAAGCCACACAGTGCACTTCATTTAGACGGTCTTCTACTTGTAAACAAATGCTCACCTGTGATGAACAGTTTACTTGTTACGATTAACACTGATCAATGTCTATCCCATACCTAGAAACCATAGCAACAGCTTGGAAGAAAATTATGTAAAGATTCTCAAAGCATTATGCTTTTATGTTTTTCCTCCTAGGTTAGAAGAATATCAAAATTCTCTTGTAGTCCTATACCCCACCAGACACCACAAGATTTTTGTTTTTGTTTTCTCTTTAGTTTTCATCAGTTTGACTCTACTGTGCCTGAGTGTGGATGTCCTTGTAAATGCTTGTTCTGTACATATTGAGATGATATTTTTTGTTTCCTTTTTTGGTTTGTTAATACAGTGGATAACACTGTATCAATATTTCAAATGTTAAATATACATTGCATTCATAATTATAATAATTATTTATTATAATCATAATCAATTTTTCTCTCTATGGTAGAAAAGCATTTATCACTTTTCTGAGATGCCCAAAATGTACTCTTCAGAACATTAGCTCTGTGGCATGTTAATGGAAATTGTGCAAAAAGAACAGATCAAATTAGTTTGGCAAATGATAGGCTAAATAGGTGACTTCTCAGGGGTTTTAATATCCTAGAGTGAATTGTTAATCTATAAGAGAAGGGATATGTTATACATAACTTTCCACATACTTATTTGACCATGGACTTATCTTTTCTTAAATCATCTCTCAAGACCAGAGTTCCATGGAACACACTCTGGGAAATGCAACTTTCTATTAGGTAGCCAAGATGTGTCTGATTTTCTACTTGGACCATGAGTTTTCCAATAGAAACCATCATACTGAACTCATGTTTGTAACATCTATCACCTGCCCAGCATTCTTTCACTTATTCATTTTTTTCAACAAATATTATTTGAACCCCTTTGTATGCTAGATTGAATGCTTGGGGGGAAAGAGGTGAAATATATGGTTTCTGCCCTCAAGGAGCTCACATTCAAAAAGAAACCTCAGTGAATGTTGGCTGAAGCAACATGCAAATGAAAGAGCACCTAGTGGTTTAAATCTAATCATAAGTCAGAGCACTTTGAGAGGAAAATAGAGACAATTCCTAAAAGGAAACTTATTTCAAAAGTCCCAATTGCCTGTGAGTGGCCAGACCCCATTCTCCTTGCAGAGTCTATCACAGAAATATTGAAATATTCAAAATCCCAGAAGAGTTAACAGGCAGTACAATTTTTATACATCATATATCTGAGTGAAAATTACATGAATTTCTGTTTGGGGTATACCCATCTGTACTGTACAATCTTGCCATTGAGAACAGCTGTCCAATTCTCTTTCAAATGAAAGTTACAACTTCTGCCTTTTGATTCTGACCCTTTTTAAACTGTTAGGAATGTTTGAGGAAGCTTTTCCCCGACACCAATATTGAATATGTACCCTTTTATGTGCTCACAAAGTGTCTTGTTCTTATTCTATCGCAGTTATTTTGTCACAATTTCATAAAGTTGCCTGTTTGTTTCTTTATTCCTCAATGGATAGTAAAACTATGAGGACAAATCATGTATTCATCTCTATGTTCCCAGAACTTAGCTTCAAATAGAGTCTGATACATAGTAGGTCCTCAGTGAATATCTGTTGAATGAATCAGCCCCTTTGACCTGGGTACCCACTTACATTTCCAGCCTCATCTCCTGCATTCTTTGCCTTGTACTTTTCCTTCAAGCAACAAAGTGTGTAGTTCTCAGTCCTTAAATATCCTTCTTCTTCCATCTTCACCCCTTACCCCTTTTGCCTGACTTGCTCATACTAAGCCTTCACGACTCAGTTTAGGGGACTTCCCTGGGGTGCAGTGGTTAGGAATCCGCCTGCCAATGTAGGGGACACAGGTTTGAGCCCTGGTCCGGAAAGATCCCACATGCTGTGGAGCATCTAAGTCCATGCACCACAACTACTGAGCTTGTGCACTAGAGCCCAGGAGCCACAACTACTGAAGCCTGCGCGCCTAGAGCCCGTGCTCCGCAATAAGAGAAGCCACCAAATGAGAAGCCCGTACACCACAACAAAGAGTAGCCCCCGCTCGCCACAACTAGAGAAAGTCCACGCGCAGCAACAAAGACCCAACACAGCCAAAAATTAATTAATTAATTAATTAATTTTAAAAAACCAACTCAGTTCAGGATTGACCAGAAGCCCTTGGTGAAGCACTCTTCCCCTGTGTTCCCTGTACTACTTCTCCACATTGAACTGACATTACCTGCCTATTTGTTTCTCTCAAGCTAGTCTGTGGGCTTCCCTGAAACAAAGACCATTTTACTAGCCCAGAGTCTGGTACGTAGGATGTGGCCAATAAATGCTTGTGGCATCCAATCAAATTAACTACACAGAAGTTCTTATTACTCCCACCAAGTTCCTAAGAAACTTCAGCAAAATAGTTAACACAAAAGCTCAGCATCTTCTGAACAGAATATGTACTCAGCATTAAGCTGTGTTGTTGGTAGGATGGCTGGGTACTCCTGAGAGGGGTAATTACTAACACCCTGGGCTGTGTTGTCCAATATGGTAGTTGCTAGTCATATGTGGCTATTTAAATTTTAAATAAAAATAATTAAATTTAAATAAAAATTAAACTTTAGTTCCTTAGTCACTCTAGCTACATTTCAAGTGCTTAGTAGTAGCTAGTGGCTATTGGATAGGCAGCTCAGAATAAACATTTCCATCAATGCAGAATGTTTTGAGGCAGCACTGGTCTAGCCTGTAAGACCCAAAGAAAATAAAAAGCACAACTTTCAGTAATTGTTTAAGAAACAATTCAAGGTTGTTTTGCAGACCTAGTGCCCAATACTGCTTTCTAGAGGGCATGTTAGAAAGTCATTTCTGGCTTAATGAACAGCCCAGGTGCTGAAGCTAGTTTTAGAAAATAATGAAAAGCCTAAGGATTATGTTTATAAAACACTGAACCAAGATGACTGTGGGACAAATTTAGATTGTTCCTAAAGCAATAACTTGGGAACTTGGTTACTTAAGCATAGTCTGCAACCAAGTATCATTAACGGTTTGTTTCTGATGTCCAAAATTTGAAATTCCATAACATCACCTAAGAAGAATTTCACAAATCTTGTGGGCTCCTTAAAGTGCTTGTCACGTAGAAGATACTTAAATACATGTGGGTTGAATGAACAACTTTTGGGGGAAACAATCCTGATTCATACATCCAGATGTCCTTTGGAATTAAACACAAGGATGTTTGACATGTGATGACTCTTGGATTGTTTTTGGAGATTCTTTCCTGCTCAACTAGTTTGTGGGCCAGAACACTATTGAATTTGGCAACACTAAAACTGAAAGCAGAGTCAAACCCCTGGTCTACTTGGAAGCAGTGAGAGGAAGTCTTAGCCACATGCTGTCCCTGTCATGATAACAATCAAAAAAAAAATCTTTACGAATACCTTTATATTCAATGACTGTAAAAGACTGGAGGAACAACCTTAAAAATGTAGGAAGATTCTGCATGTGAGATGTTTCCAAAGTGTATTGAAGTTCCTGCTGCTCTTTAAAAAAACTAAATGTGGAAATTGTAGACCATTAATTATGGGTGTTGTTTATAAAAGGCAAACAAACAAAACAAAAAGCAAACAACTCCCCCCAGAACTTTATTCAGCAGACTTATACTAAAAGAAAAGATGTTGACTAAACATCAAAAAAGATTGGCAGATGAATATAATTTCTACGTTGTAAGTTAAAACAAAATGTTTAAAGGTATATATGCATAAGTTTTGGGTGATTCTCCACTTTTTTTTTTTTTTAAAGAAGATGTTGGGGGTAGGAGTTTATTAATTAATTTATTTATTTTTGCTGTGTTGGGTCTTCGTTTCCATGCGAGGGCTTTCTCTAGTTGCGGCAAGCGGGGGCCACTCTTCATCGCGGTGCACAGGCCTCTCACTATCACGGCCTCTCTTGTTGCAGAGCACAGGCTCCAGACGCGCAGGCTCAGTAGTTGTGGCTCACGGGCCTAGTTGCTCCGCGGCATGTGGGATCCTCCCAGACCAGGGCTTGAACCTGTGTCCCCTGCATTAGCAGGCAGATTCTCAACCACTGCGCCACCAGGGAAGCCTGATTCTCCACTTTAATGAACTCTCTGATTTGTTGATGCACAACCAGTCCCAACTCAACTGTAGTTGAAAAGCTGCCATTCACTTTGATCAATAGCAATGCAAATTAGAGTTCTTTGCTCAGCAAGTGACTGGCATACGATAAAAACTCAAAACATCAGCTAGTACTATCACTATCTGCATTTGATGTCAGCTAGGACTAGTAACTGCTGGGACTTGACTTTGACAAATAAGGGTCAAATGACAATTATTAACCACCCCAAATTAATTCAAAGCAGATGTAGATCTCAGATTCTTGACCAAATATAATGATGCTAATTAGATCATTGGCCTTTCCCTCATCCAATATTAAAGTCTAGGAAAGCTTTGATTGAGCAGAGGAAGGTTTTTGTTTTTTTGTTTTTTTGTTCTTTTTTAAGAAATCTCATAAAATCTAGTGTGCACTGGTTTACATCAGATCCTGGCAGAGTTAACAGGGAGGGAAAACAGCCTCCTGAAATAAGTGACTTCAGTCAGAAGCTACAGCCCAGGAATGTTTTTGTAAGAATGCTGTTATAAGGACAATGTGTCTCATTACTGCCTCTCCCTACAGTCCATTTTTAATTATTGATGTCACTCTTTCCTTCTCTCTCTGCCCAAACAAATATAACATTTAAACATTAAAGAGGCTACAGAGTCAGTAACTGAATGGAAGAAAGAATGAATGATTTAAAGAAAGAGATTTCTAAACCAGGTTACCCCCGAGGTGTGACTTACTCCCTCACTTTCCTCACGGGCAGGATTTTGGGGACTTTGTCATATCAGAACACAATTCATTCAAGCCAACTCTAAGGGCCACAGCAGAGAAGAGCAGCAAAAGGAAATGTATATATTGGTGGGTGTGTCCCCGGGTCATCAGCCTCACCTCACTTCTTTCTCTCGTCTTACCCAACAATTCTCTGTACATTTTCTTATAGAGTCGGAGCTAGAGTTTATCCTTAAACGTATGACAACATTATCAATATATGTTTTCCCTGGGTCACGTAATGGGATAGTCTAGCCTTTGTATGTGTGTCTTGTGTTGAGGAAAATGGTAAGAACTTTGTATATGCGTGATATTGATGGACCCTTGAGGTCCTGTGTTACTTTTTTTTAAAGCAGAAAGCTATCCTACAAGTGTTTACCAGAACATTAGATATCTAGATCAAACACTTAAATTTTACAGACATTCGCACCCAAACTTCAAACCAGATGCACAGCGATATCATGGAGGAGGCTCTGCTCGGAATCTGCCTGCCACACTTAGGCACACACACATTCGTGGGTGTTCTGGCAGGACTCAGAGAACACAGGAAAGTGAATGAACCCATCAACTAACAAGGCCAGCTTCCTGGGCTCCTGACTCTTCTGACTGCTTTCTTCTCTGAGCACTTACTATCCTACAGCCTAACACCTGACTATGCACTGTGGCCCCAGCTTGGAGTGCATGTGCTTGAGGGTCTCTTACACAGCCAGACTATAAACTTTTTGAAGGCAGGATCATGCCTTACATTTGGCTTATCTCCTCCTTTGTGCCCAGCACAAAACTCAAAAAGGGATTGCTAGGTGTTGGAGGAGCAAATGCACAGAAATGACTGTTTTATGCTTAATCCAAACAACAAAGTCCTTCTTGGCTCAGATTACCAGCTATATCACCTTCACAGGGTTTTAAATGGCCCATTGGAGGAGTCTCTCTGCTCCTCAGACATTGTATTTATGTTTATAATACAAACAGCCACAGTGTAAGTGAAGGTAATTCTATAAATTTTCACCATTGCCAGAGTAGGGCCAACTGCCTATATCCTTTTCCAGAATCTAATTCATTTCAACACATTTTATTATTACCTGGGCCAGCTGCCAGTGGTGCCAACTGAAAGACCCAGGTCTGACCATGAGGAGTTACGTCAGCTCAGATATGGCCCAGTGGCCTCTTTAACTGAAAGGCCCATGAATAGGGTGAGGGTGAGAAAGCTGGCAGTGGAGAACTTAACCAAGCGTTTACGGTCTCAGGATGAAAAACTTAATGCCGCATTATATTCCAGAGATATTGTAACCAGAATTAGAGGATTGATGTTGCCTTTTAAGCTGGAGAAGCTCAAGCAAACCTGTTTAGCCTCACTCTGATTCCTGAAAATAATAGCTAATATTGATTGGACATTTAGCTATATGTGTTAGTGCTTGAGATATTTATCTCTTGGAAACTTTCTAAACTCTATGTGTTAGGTACTACTTTTAGTCTCATTTGCCAAAGAGGAAATAGATGCAAAGATCAACTAATAACATCCCCATGCCACATGGCTGGTTAGTAGTGGAGCTGGCATTCAAACCCAGGCGGTTTGACTCTACGGCTGCTCCTCCTTGATTGGCTGCCTCCAGTGAATACAAAGGACCCTCATTTTTCTCTCTCCTTTCACCCTCACTTGTCAATATTCTCTGTAAGGGGCACTTTCAAATGGTTTTGGGCCTTCTAACTTAGCCGAACTTCCTAGCCTCTCAGAATTCCTTGCCATATCCTGAGGATGGGATGGGGAACTATTCAAAGACCTTGGCCCATTTACAGGGCACCGCTCATGTGCTTAGAATTATTAAGGATGTAAGAGGGGCCTCGGATGATGGGCTCCTGCCCACAAGTTATATACAGCCTTGCAAACACAGGTTTCCTCAAATAACTGGAGGACAAAACAATATATAATCACATGATAGTATGATCTAGCTGTCTAGGAGAATGGGAGAGTAAGTGGAATAGGGAAATATAAAAAGATTGCCAGGCAGCATTAAGAACCCATTCAAAGTTAGTGTTCATGTATTCAAAATGAGACCAGTCAGCACGGTGACAGTTTTCTAGCCATACTCAGTTATGTGAGTGCAGTTACCCCACAGGCAGAGAGTTAGAACTATACCTGGATTGGGGTTTTGCTCAGCAAGTATCATAGTAAGAGTTGAAATATATTCATGGGAGTGATAATGATTGATCATGGAGGTCACTTATACCAGGTATAGAGGGAAGACATGAAGGATGTGGGGACAGTGACAAGGTGTCAATGGGTTGTAGATTCTAGGGCTATGAGGATTGTTGGAGTCAGGGTATGGGAGGGGCACCACGGGTCCTGCAGACACAAGTGCTGTGGAAAATCAGAAAAGGTACAACTCATATGGGCCAGAATGGTTGGGGGGAGGTTTCTTTGAAGGTGGTAGGATTTAGTCTGAGAATAAAGGACAGAGAAGAACTCAAGATGGAATATTTCAAACTGGGGACGTATCTGAGCAAGGTCATGAAGCCTGCTCTAAAGATAACAGATTTAGGAAATAGCAAGGAAATCAGCTTTACCAGGATGTGAAGTTTGGATTGGAGAGTTGGTAGGGCATAAATTTTGATAATAAGTGTTGCAAGATAATGACTCAGATACAGGGAGTACTAGGACTATTTCCATCTTCCAAATATTCCAAAAAAAATCTGTACATTTTATTCCTTTTTTTGCAGTGAATGTGGGTAAAGTCTCCACAATTTAAATGGACAATATTGCCCCTGTTTGAAAACCTTGTCACACTTTGTCAGTAACTTTTCCTCCTGTTTTTGACACCTTTTATTGGCTCCATATAGTGAATTTATGTGTTTGCCTTACAGTGTTCTGTGTTGAATAATTTAGTACAGCTAGAGTTGACTGAGGCAGAGATTCAATATACATTTCAAGGCTTCTAAAAACTTAACCAAAAATGTCCAGCTAAATAGATTTACACAATGACCTAGATGGTGATTGCCATTGCCAGTTAAAAACAACCAAACACAAATGATTAAACTTTATATAACTAAAACCAATTCTTCATGTTCCACATCATTCATTCAACATTTTTGAGCACCAACTATAAACCAAGAACCATGGTAGGTAATGGGGATACAGGAATTAAGAAACAACCCTTCCCCAGCTAGCGAGCAAGACAAGTGAAGAAGATACAAAGTGTTATGAGAGCAGCAAACACAGGAGCAGATAAGAAAAGTTTCCTTACCTGGAAGCAGATGGGAAGCCAGGAAAGATGTCTGAGAAGCATTTGCATCTGAGTTAAGTTTTAAAATTCCAGCAGCAGCTATTTAACCAGCTACAAAGCAGCAGAGTGGGTTCCTGGTGGGTGGAGGAAGCTGCAAATGCAAAGGCTCAAGTGAGAGAAAAGCTTACCAGAGAGAATTAAGAGAGCTCCTGAGTAATTCATTATCTTGGGGGATCAAGTAGGGGATAGTGAGAGAGATTAGCAAGACCAGATTTAAAAGATCATATGTGTTCTGCAGTGGAGGCAACTTGGAGCCATTAATCAAATTTAAGCAAAGGAAATTATTTACAATAGCCAAGACATGGAAGCAACCTGTGTCCATCAACAGATGAGTGGATAAAGAAGATATGGTATATATACACTACGGAATATGACTTAGTCATAAAAAAGAATGAAATATTGCCACTTGCAGCAACATGGATGGACCCAGAGATTATCATACTAAGTGAAGTAAGTCAGAAAGAGAAATACAAATAACATATGATACCACTTATATGTGGAATATAAAAAAAATGATACAAAGGAATCTATTTACAAAACAGAAATAGGCTCACAGACATAGAAAACAAACTCATGGTTACCAAAGGGGAAAGGTGGGGAGGGATGAATTAGGAGTTTGGGATTAACAGATACAAACTACTGTATATAAAATAGATAAACAGCAAGGTGCTGCTGTATAGCACAGGGAACTATACTCAATATCCTGTGATAAACCATAACAGAAAAAAATGTGAAAAAGAATGTATGCATATGTATAACTGAATCAATTTGCTGAACACCAGAAACTAACACAACATTGTAAATCAACTCTACTTAAATAAAAATATGTAAAAAATAAAAATAAATTTTAAGCAAAGGAAGGACACTTTAGAACATGGAATAGAAAGATCATTCTTGTGGCAGGGTGGAAGATTGGGGCAAGGAAATTAGTTAAGACACTTTTGCAGTCATTCAGTTGAGAAATGATAGGGCCTTGAACAAATGGGGATGGAGAGGAGCAAATCAATATGACAATCCTTTAGGAAGGAAAGTCCATTAGGTCTGGTGAATGATTACAGAAGAACTATCGGAGAAAAGGTACCAAGTGATATTTTCTATCTTCCAAAGATCTCACTGGGATGCAAAGCCCACTTATTCCCTTAAACATATCACTCTAGAAGTGTGAAATTCAAAAAGTTCAGTCATGAAGCTTCTCTTTTATCCAGGTGGGGGTGTGAGTTTCCCTGGGTTTGGGCTTTGGTCTGTGGTCTCCAGAGAAAAGTTTGGACAGACTATCTTTTTAAAAAGGTCTAAATTTACAATTAAAAATACAGCTGACTTATAATTAAAAATAAATTGCCAGCAATCTTTTATAGCTTTATTTGCTTTCTGATTGTCAGATCTTTAAAATGCTGTGCAGCCACAAATAGTCCACCTATGTACCCTGACTTCGTACTTCCTTCCTTATCTGATTAGCATGAGGCAGAGTACTAAGTAGCTCAGCTGTCTTCGTCACCTTTAGCAGGATGGAAAAACAAGAACGAGCCGAGTTTTCTAACATGTGTTTGATGTGATGAAATCACATTTGTCTTCAAAAAGAGAATATTGTTGCCTTTTTTATGGTTTGATTTTTTTTTTAAACTAAAAATTCATCCAGATGTGTGCAGATTCCAAATGACAAAAGCCATTCGTTTCAACCCCTTCAAGTAAAATGGAATCATTGTGTGAAGAAAAGATTACAGGATTATGGCTGTGAAGTCTTTTCCGCCAGGAACTGAGTGGCAGTTTGGTGGTAACTGAGCGGCTCCACCGCCTGGCTGGGTCACACCACCACCACCTCAAGCTGAGGGCAGAACTGACGCAGATGGGGTTTGGGGGTGGGCAGAAATCACAGGGGAGACAAAGGAAAAGAGCAATCTGTCATCTTAAAGAAAGAAAACTTCCCCAATGCCAACTTTTAGGTTTATGGAGACAATGTGCGATGCACAGCTGTGGGAAAGGCGGCTTACTTCTGTCACAGTTGCTACTTGGGTCCTGCCGACTCAACTCCTCCTTGTCTGGCTTCTCTCTGGAAACCCCAGGCAAGATGCTGCAGTGCCTGACTAGGAGAGTGACCTCCGTCCCAATGCCGAACGGATGACTAAAATAAACACAGAAAAACAAATCATTGTTTTTGGACTGAAACACCCATTTTCTTCATTTCAGGCCTCTGACTTCCTTTTGGAACCACTCTCTTGAGATGCCCAGATGTGGTCTTCTGAGTCTCCTTGTATGAGTTTGTTTTTTAAAGTGATATGTGCCATATGTTTGAGAGTCTAATAACAGTTCTTGTTATTGGCTGGAGCTAGAGGATGAATAGAAGTCCAGTGTAGGAAAAGAAGATAAAGAACAAACTTAGCTGCATCTCTTAAGGAACTGAAGCTGCTTTAAAATGAGTGCTTATAATTCCTTGCCTGATCTGTGATTTGAAAGTCTTAGTACTGTTGTCAATTTTTCACACGTGGAAAAGAAACAGACTGGTTAAGTAAGTCTGGTATAAAATTTAAAAATATTTTAGGGCCCATAGAAAATTTTTTTCAACCATTTTTGACCCTTTAATTCTTCATGGAGTTTTCACTTAAAGTCTAAAGTTATTATCTTTGTTTCATCCCACTATATTAAGCTAAGAATTATGGTTCTTAGGCCTTCCTCAGCTATTGGGAGTATATAAAAGCTATCTAAGGTCTAGCTGTATCAATTAGAACACTTTTGGTTGCAGATGACAGAAACCCATTTAAAATTGGCTTAAGCAAAAAGTAGAATTTATCGGCTCATATAACAGATAAGCCTAGGAGTACCCAACTTCAGGCATGGCTTGATCAAGATGCTTAAACAATGATGTATGGAATCTTTCTATCTCTCCAAGTCATAGATCTGCTTTTCTTTTTTTTGTGGTACGCAGGCCTCTCACTGTTGTGGCCTCTCCCGTTGCGGAGCACAGGCTCCGGACGCGCAGGCTTAGCGGCCATGGCTCACGGGCCCAGCCATTCCGCGGCATGTGGGATCTTCCCGGACCGGGGCACGAACCCGTGTCCCCTGCATCGGCAGGGGGACTCTCAACCACTGCGCCACCAGGGAAGCCCTGCTTTTCTTTATGTTAGCTTCATTTTCAGATGTGGTAGAAAGATGACTATCAACAATCCAAGGCTTGGCAACATCAATAGAAAGAGATTCTATTTCTATATAATCCTTTCTGCAATTTTAGGCAAGGTTCTCTTTGTCCTGACTTAGGTCATGTGCCCAGTCTTGAACCAACCACATTGGTCAAAGGCTTGCAGTGTGGTTAACCTGCTCTCACTAGAGCCAAGGATGGGTCCTGCCCCACTCAAATCACAAGGATAGTTTGAGAAGGTGCATGGTTCCCCAAAGTAAAATTGGGTTACTAATACCAAGATGGGAATGGGCACTGTAGCAGGCAGTGTTGGTTGCCTATCCAAAATTCACTTTCCTGGTCCTCCCTGCTAAACTGAACCCTGGTTATGTTTAGGTATTTACTCCACTCCATGCAGATGTGGGCTCAGGAAAGGGGTAAAGACTTGGGGAGCTGGCCAGGCACACAGTGTCAGAGTCTAGGCAGGATGAGGAAGGCATCCTGTTCACAGACCAACACTGACAGCATGTCACAGCCCAAATGCAGTGAGGTTGGCATCCATGCAAGGACGGGTGGTGATAACTTATGGGAGATTGGTTACGTTCAGAGGAATTGATCAAAGAAGTAATATATTACAAGTAATTGGGACCAGGTTTCTCACTGTCAGAGAAGGGAGTTAAAGAAAAGGAGAAAAATAGTGAACCCTATGGCGTTTGGATTGGAATTGGAGGTAATGTTGTGAACTCATGGTTTTCAACTTATATAGATACATACAGAAATATAGAGGAAAACAAGTGTGTGCATGTGTGTGTGCCTGTGTGTGTGTCTACACACATATATATAGCCTAGCTCTGTTCATAGAGAGGCCTGAGAACAGTAATACCTCATGGCAAAGAACAAACGTAATGCTCAGATGTTATCTTCTAAATACCATTCTCCACTAAAAGGAACCAAGCTTCCTAATCAATGGCCGATTCCTGGGCAAGGAAAGCATAAGATGAACCTGGGATATTTTGTAATACCAAAAATTAAGGAAGTGCTCCAAAAATGGATGAGAGCATCTTGAAGGGACACAAGGACCAATGTTAAGGGGTTCCAAATGGCTGAACTGTGACGACATTGAGCAACAAAATAAATAACCTTAGCAATGAATTATAGCCCATTGAATAAAATAAGAATTTGAGTGCATACTAATACAAATAAACAAATAAGGAAGAAAAGAGGGTTCTCCTGAACCATTAGCAGAATGGCAACTAATAAATGTTGAAGGAATGTTGAAAACAGAAAATCTCCATTTGGCAAACACTGCAGTAATAATTGTTTCAGGCAAGGGTCATCAATGAATGCTAAAATTAGAGAACAAAACTGTAATAAACTTTTTGCTTACATAGTCTCAAAGTATCTCCCCATAAGTTAGTAATTTAGTAAATATAAGTAACTTTACAGTGGAGAAACCAGGCAGACACCACCTGAATCAACTAATTAAAGTTAAAATTATCAAGGCAGAAGCTGGGGATAGGTGAAATGGGTAAAAGGGGTGAAAAGGTACATATAAGTCCTGGGGATGGAATGTACAGCTTGGTGACTACAGTTAAT
Source organism: Pseudorca crassidens (assembly GCF_039906515.1). Lineage (NCBI taxonomy): Eukaryota > Metazoa > Chordata > Mammalia > Artiodactyla > Delphinidae > Pseudorca > Pseudorca crassidens. The sequence continues at coordinate 77,969,919 of NC_090301.1, forward strand.
TATACTGTATTGTATATTTGAAAATTGCTAAAAGAGTAGATGTTAAAAGTTCTCATCACAAGAAAAAACTTATAGGGAGTTCCCTGGTTGCCTAGTGGTTAGGATTCTGGGCTTTCACTGCCATGGCCCGGGTTCAACCCCTGGTGGGGGAACTGAGATCCCACAAGCTGCATGGCACAGCCAAAAAAATATATATAAATATATGTGGTGATGAATGTTAACTAGACTTGTGGTGACCGCTTCACAATATACACATATATCAAGTCATTATGTTGTATAACTGAAATATAATGTTATATGTCAAATATATCTCAATTTTTTAAAAAGTTAAAATCACCAGTAATGGGGCAAATCATCATATGCCTCTGATATGATGCACGAAGAAGGACACCACAGCACTTCTGTAGCACTTGGTCCAAAACACATAAGTCTAATCATGGGGAAATATCACACAAACCAAAATTAAGGGATATCTGCAAAACAATTGGCAGGACTCCTCAGAAATGTCAAGGTCAGGAAAGTCAAAGATTATGGAGCTGTTTCAGATTAAAGGAGACTCTAGACTGAATCTTGGACCAGAACATCTTCATTAGTAGGACAATTGGTGAGTCTGAATAAGATCTTGGGTATACTGAGTTAAGTAAAATTTATTATTAAAATTAATAATAAATTATTAATAATATTAGTACCTGTTTCTTTATACCTTTTTAATGTGATTTCTAGAAAATTTTAAATTACACATGTGGCTTCCATTATATTTCTATTGGCCAGCACTGATCTAGATCTTTAATGTCCTCCCAGTACTCAGGGTCACACACTCTGAACAGCCTCCTAGTTACCCTACTGACTGCAGTGGTCAGGAATCAGTCCTTGTGAATGCATGCTGGGGACTTGTACTGGGCCCAGTGGTTGAGTCAGTCCTCAGTAAGGCAGCAGGGTAGAATGCCTCAGCAGTGGGGAATAAGTCTCACTTAGTGGCCCTTGGAGCATCTATCCTCTTTGTTATTATTCTTGATGTGCTCATCTAGAAAAAGAATGAAGCATCAGTGGGACTTACCACAAATGCAGTCAGATGGCCAGGATTCTTGCTTATTTGTCTGCTCTGTTTGTCCCAGCCAGTACTATCATAGTGGAGTAAGGAGTCTTGGACCACTATTAAAAAGTTATTACATCAGAACTTTAGGAGCATAAGTTCCACCAAAATGGTAGGAGCAAGGGTATGGTTTAGGCTTTTTCCCCCAGAAAAGGAAAGCACTGATGGTATACCTTAAATAATGTACCAGTACTTACAGGGTTAACATTCATTTTTGTGCCTTTGGTGAATACATTCTCCATGATATGTCTGAAAGCCAAATTGTTGTGATCTTCAGGAGAAGTAAAAGCTTTCTAGATTTTATCATTTCTACAGGTGAAGCACATCTGCTACAATCAACAATTCCTTAGGACGTTAGTCTCACCACACATGTGCTTTAGAAGTATGTCTCCTTTTTCATTAATTTATTAGGGTTCTAAGGTCAGTTTGCTGAACGAAGGTTCTGGCAACGTCTATGACATGCTATGAAATTCCTACCTAAAAAGGTAGCTTTGGAGGAAAAAACACTGATCTAACTGCTTAGCTGCCAACACTTCCAGAAAATTCCTTTGTGCTGTTTTTATCCAGGAACTAAAGGAGCAGCTAAAGAAGTGTATTTCTTGTATTGTGATTATGTCACACTTTATATACATTCATACAGGTCAATTAAAAGATATCCACTACAGGGCTTCCCTGGTGGCGTAGTGGTTGGGAGTCCGCCTGCCAATGCAGGGGACGCGGGTTCGTGCCCCGGTCCGGGAAGATCCCACATGCCGCGGAGCGGCTGGGCCCGTGAGCCATGGCCGCTGAGCCTGCATGTCCGGAGACTGTGCTCCGCAACGGGAGAGGCCACAACAGTGAAAGGCCTGCGTACCACAAAAAAAAAAAAAAAAAAAAAAAAAAAAGATATCCACTCCAGTGATTCTGTACATGGTACAAAAATAAAATATATTTTAGAAGAATCCCAAAGTTGTAACATTCACACAGATCTTAGTTTGCCTGAGTCTTTCTGTGTTAACCAGCAGCAGTGACTCAGCATGTCAGGGCATGAGAAGCTGTAAACCAAGGCACAACTCTTCTTGAGTTTCTCCATGGTTGTAGGGATGGAGGAAACCTGTATGGGGAAGGGGCTGATAAACTCATCCAAGCATCAAGAAAGACCAGCCAAATCAATTACAAAGGAAAAGGAGACTCTAGATTTAGAAAATGGGAGTATAGGTTTAGAAAAAAATTTGGCAATTCTTTAGATGTTTATATCATTAATTCCATTTTCATTATCAAAAAGTGGTCATGAATGTTCATTGAGTTTATAGTGTTATTCGAGTTTGCTTTGACACCTAAAGGGCCTTTGAAACACTTTTGTCTGTTTCAAGTGTTTGATGAGCTTAATTAAAAAAACAAAAAATAAAACAGTCACAAACTGGAGAGTTTTTGATCATTGATATGAGTTGTGTCTTCAATGTGTTTTCTGTGTACTTGAACATTATGATTGAGTTGAATGACCCTGTACTCAATTTCATCACTGGGTCAGTTCATTTGATGAAAGGCTGTATTAAAGTATTGTGCCATGGCCTACATGTTATCCAACTTCTTACACCTAGCTCTCTTCTGAGCAGAGGGAAAAGCCACTTGTGGTTTTCATTTGAAATTTTTCAGAAATCAGATTATCCAGATTTTTTTTTTTTTGCGGTACGCGGGCCTCTCACTGCTGTGGCCTCTCCCGTTGCGGAGCACAGGCTCCGGACGCGCAGGCTCAGTGGCCATGGCTCACGGGCACAGCCGCTCCGCGGCACGTGGGATCCTCCCGGACCGGGGCACGAACCCGCGTCCCCTACATCGGCAGGCGGACTCCCAACCACTGCGCCACCAGGGAAGCCCAGATTATCCAGATTTTGAAGCTAGTGATCACCAGCTAAAGGCATTGTCTTGGAATCCATTAAGTATTTACTTTTCTACTTCTACCTAAATTCACTCATGCATTCCTATTAGCCAAAAACCTGAGCAGAAATCCCCACAGAAGTTTCTCCTGTCTTTGTGCTCCAATAAAAACTATCCATCTCACAATTTCACTGCCACAATGAAAGGAAACTTGCGTGTGTTTTTCCCATAGCAGCTGCCGAGAGTCTCTCCTCTGTTTAATCGAATCTGGTGAGCCCCCTGCTCCTGCCCTTCCTGTCCTTTGGCACCATGGGTACAGAATGCCCTAGAACCATGACTGCCAGACCTCCCTAGGATGCTGGAGTGAGTCACTGGCTGAGTTCAACAGTAATGGAAGCTCCAAGCAGAGGAAAGTCACAGGGCCAGGGCTCCACAGGCAACATTCACAGCACGCAAAGCCATTGTCTAAACATAATCTAATTTTGGCCAAGAGGGTATGGAACAGATTGGTTTCTTTTTTGTCTGTTTCTCTATAACTAGGATCTATATGATCTGATAAATCCAAAGAGACAATTTTGTCTCGTGGCATTTCTTTTAAATTGGGTTTGCCGGGAGGTATGCCAGATGAAGTCCTTTCTTCCACAGTGGATTCAGGGCAGGCAGCAGCAAGCTGACCTTTCCCACCCTTTTCATTCACACAGTTCTAAGAAGAGAACCTACTTTTGTTCCTGGAGCTCATTCAGCCCTCAGCCTCTCTGCTGAGCCTACCAATTAGTGTTAATAATGGTGGCCAGAGTTTAAGGTCTGGACACGGGAACACAACTGAGTAGATGGATTCATTTCAGGACCTAGACTACTAAGAAGGCATCTGATAGAACATGGAGGAAGCAATTCATAAAGCTAAATAATAGCCTGGGGAGGATAGAGCTTCAAGTTTGGAAACTTTCTATCGAAGCCTTTTCATGTTATGTCGATCAGCTCATTCAATTTGCCTCAAATCTTACTTGCTACAATTAGAATAGCATAACAAGGCCAGACATTTGTTTACAATTTTCTACAATTGATAAGCTTACCTTAAAATACTCAAAAATACTTGCAGACATTTAAAATTCTGTATTGAATCAGGGTAAAAACTTTGAGAAGCTCATAGTTTATTTCATTCATTCCCACCCTACCACTAGGATGTGTTTAATAAAGAATAGCTATAAACCAATCATCTTTTAAGGAAGGTGACTTTGAAGCCCAGCAAGATGACAAAATTTGCTTTAGGTTAGGTGAACAGTACAATGGCTAGGACCAGAACACTATCAGGCACTATGGGCTCAGGCCAGAGGGAGCAAGGTGGAGTGACTGAATGCATGGGTTTTCACACCAGCCTTGCCTGGGTTCAAGTCCAGCTGGTTTACCTTAGGAGATCTACTTAACTTCTCTCTGCCTCCATTTCCCCTTTCTAAAACATGGCTAGTAGGAGTTTCTCACTTACAGGTTGGCTATAAGTACTGGATGAGCTAATGGGTGTCAAGTGCCCAGAACAATACTTGATACGGGCTACGTAAGTATTTATTCAACATAAAACGCAATGGGATGGTAAAGACCTTCTGTTTTGCTCCTTATCTACTTACATGATCTTAAAAAAATGTTTCATAGAAACTAATGTGTACAACATTCTTGGGATGTTGGGTTACTACGGGAGACCCAGGGTAGGGTCTGGCTGCTCGTCAGGCAGCGCTGTGGTGGAGTTGTGGCTTGTAAAGCCCATTGCGTAGTTCCCCATGCCCACCACCAGAACTCACTGTTCACCATAATTACAACAGGCTTTCATCGCCTGGTGTTAATGAGTATCATTGCATCCTTTGATCGGCGTTCTCACCTCCAAAGATGGATTCGTACTTTTGAAATTTTAATTTAAAAGGAAAATAAGCTCTTTGTCTACTGAGCACATATATTATGTAAATGTGACAATTATAGAGCTATAAAGAAGCACACATACATGTTTAATGTGCAAATTAGGGGTGAGAGGGATCTCAACAGCAACAACACACAAGGGTCTAAACCTCCAGTTTCAAAACTCCTAACAGAAACCAATGAAATATTTATGTTAGGAAGACATACACATCACATTTATATTTGTATATTCTACCATGAACAGACAATTTACACACATATTCACACCCACATATTCATATATCTATATATAAAATATATGATGCTTATTCCCGCTTCATTTGTACCAAACAATAACAAACAGTCCTTCAAATGAAACATCTCAGGAAGAACCTGTGGAATTACTAGGTAATAGTTGAAGAGTATAATCAGGCTCTGGATCATAAACCTAAATTCCAAGCTGTATGTGTCCTTATCTTCCTACCTCATTTATGTAGATGCACTTTTGTTTGGTAATTACAATGGTATTTTTGAAGCAATATAAAAAGGTTCAGAGGTGGGTGGGGTACTTATATACGTGTCTAATTCAGGAAGTCTGGCAAGCCACTGCAAGCCACCAACAGCCCTCCTTGCAATGAGAAGTGTGAATGCTGGGAATTTCTGAGTGCTCTGTGCTTACTCCCCAACATCCCTGGGGGAGGGGAGGCATCCAAGTACTAAGTAAGGGAAAGCACACATTCCCCTGGTCTCATATTTTCCATAAAGAGATGAGTGAAAGAGGAGATTTTCAGCCTCTCCCCACCTCCTCACTTACTCTACCTCCTAGAGAAACGACTTGTTTCATTGGTGACTTTGGCTACACTGGGCTCACCCCTTCTGGGATTTCTTGAGGATCCAGCCTGGCCACGTGACTCTTGCATTCTGGTTTGTCTCCATGATATGATAACCTTAGCAGGCAGGTTTCTGCAGGGGGAAAGTTCAACCTCTGGGGAAGGTGGGGTGTGGGATTTTTAGCAATTGCTTTGGCTACAGATCTAAAGCAGAGCTGCAAATCAGTAATGAAACTGACATTTACTTATAAAACTGACATTTTAATCTTCATCTGTTTTGACATTTTAATCTTCATCTGTTTGTCTCTGTGCCTTCATTCTTACATAGTTTGAACTTAGCTATCTCCGTTTGGACCCCTAAAAGGCCCAACACTGCAAAATAAGGAGTTAGGATCACGAAAGTTGCACATTTGCTGCCTCCCTCACCCCTCAATAATTCTGTCACATAGCACCTCTGATCAAAGAGCTGTTGGGTTAAGCAGTGAAGGGAACATATAACCAATAGTGGAATCCCAGGAAACAGAAGGCCACTGATTCATGATGAGGAGTAGAGATAATTTTGAGTGTGTCTCTAAATGATACCACCCAAATTCCCTTTGACCTGGAGGAATTTGACCAAAATACAGTGATGGAAGGACCCATAAGATTTTGAGGGAACTAAACTACCCTTTTGGGAACCTAATCAAAAATCCATAATACATAATCATTAGAGAAATGCAAATCAAACCTACAATGAGATATCATCTCACACCAGTCAGAATGGCCATCATCAAAAAGTCTACAAACAATAAATGCTGGAGAGGGTGTGGAGAAAAGGGAACCCTCTTGCACTGTTGATGGAAATGTAAATTGATACAGCCACTATGGAGAACAGTATGGAGGTTCCTTAAAAAACTAAAAATAGAACTACCATATGACCCAGCAATCCCACTACTGGGCATATACCCTGAGAAAACCATAATTCAAAAAGAGTCATGTACCAAAATGTTCATTGCAGCTCTATTTACAATAGCCAGGACATGGAAGCAACCTAAGTGTCCATCAACAGATGAATGGATAAAGAAGATGTGGCACATATATACAATGGAATGCAATATTACTCAGCCATAAAAAGAAATGAAATTGAGTCATTTGTAGTGAGGTGGATGGACCTAGAGTCTGTCATACAGAGTGAAGTAAGTCAGAAAGAGAAAAACAAATACCGTATGGTAATACATATATATGGAATCTAAAAAAAAAAAAATGGTCATGAAAAACCTAGGGGCAAGATGGGAATAAAGACGCAGACCTACTAGAGAATGGACTTGAGGATATGGGGAGGGGGGAAGGGTAAGCTGGGACGAAGTAAGAGAGTGGCATGGACATATATACACTACCAAACGTAAAATAGATAGCTAGTGGGAAGCAGCCGCATAGCACAGGGAGATCAGCTCGGTGCTTTGTGACCACCTAGAGGGGTGGGATAGGGAGGGTGGGAGGGAGGGAGACGCAAGAGAGAAGAGATATGGGGACATATGTATATGTATAACTGACTCACTTGGTTATTAAGCAGCAACTAACGCACCATTGTAAAGCAATTATACTCCAATAAAGATGTTAAAATAAAATAAAATGATCTTTTTACACTAAAAAAAAAAAAAAATCCATAATACAAATGCCAATGGAAAGATTCTCCCAAGTAAGCCAGGGGTCTTCCAATGAACCATGCCTCCCAGTACTCATGCCTGTGTGTACTTCCTTCTCTTGAATTCTATTGGTTATCACAGAATCAGCAGGTTGCAGTGAAAGTGATGCTGCATGGCTTGCAAGGCTAGGTCAGAAGAAGCCTTGCAACTTTCACCTTGGTCTCTTAGAATGTTCACTCTAGGGAAAGACTGTTATCATAAAAGAACTCTGATTTCCCTGAGACCTTCAAACTATCATGAAGCCCAGGCTAGCCACATGGAGGGACCATGTGAATTGATATTCTCAGGGAGGCCTCAGCTTTAAGCCACCTCAGTCCAGGCACCAAACAGGATGGAAAAAACTCCCTTGGACACCCAGGTGAGGCCTCAGAAAACTCCAGCTCCAGCCAACATCTAACTTTAACTGCTTAGAGACCCCAAATTAGAATCACCCAGCTGAACCCAGTAAATCCACAGAATTAGGAGAGATAAGAACAAGTTATTTTAAAAATCATTGATTATTTGGATAGTCATCTATAGCAGCAGATAATTGGAACAGCATTCACAACATGAGGTATGAAATTGTTTGTAGTAATATTGCTGAGCTGCTACAGCCAGATGGGATTGTAATAAAGTGGGCATCCATGTTTTACCCAATGGGGGCATCCACTTTCAATCTGGATTCCAAGCATGAAGTTACTCTTCCCTCCAAAAGGAGCAAAAACAAACAAACCAAAAAACCCACCCTTTCCATCTGAAAACAAAGGGCTCTCATTATGGACCAGCAAGAAAAGTATGTGACTTGTGGAAAGTACTTTCAGGGAATCTTTAAGAGTTTACACCTTTAAAAAAAAAAAAGAATTATAAATGTTTAAATCCAATACATAAAATGAATTTGGCACAATTCCAGATGGAAACAAAAAAAAAGTAGTAAGGCTCTGACATAAGAAAAGAATACCCTACCACAGACCACACTGGAATAGAAAGTAGGCAAAAGATGCAGGGCATACCACTGAGTTCAAGAGCTTAAGGTTTGGAATCACAGGTCTGGGTTTGAATCTTGTTACTGCCACCTACCAGTGGTATGATCTTGGTCTAGTAACTTAGTTTCCCTGAGTTTATAATCTTAGAATCTAAATATAAAACCATAAATAAGTATTAAATGAGATGATAAATGCAAAGTGCTTATTATCATGCCTAGAATGTAGTAGGTTCTTAATATAAAGTAGCAATTATATTATACTCTAACGATTTGAGTTGTTTTGTATATTTTTGCTTGAATAACACAAGAGTCTATTCATCTAAGTGCTTTCACCAATTTCTTATTGAGGGAGAAACTGGAAATTTACATCATAGCCTCACTGTATAATATTTGTGGAATGTTATATGAAATTATAAGTAAAATATATTAGTTAATGCTACTGAAATAAGAAATTCCTGAAAGTTCAGTGATTTAATGTGATAGTTTATTTCTTGCTCACTCAGTGTCCCAAAATGGGTGCTTCTTGTTGGGTCCGGACAACTCTTCTCCAAGTGATGATTCAGGAATCCAGGCTTGTTCCACTTTGTCATTTTGCCATCTTCAACATAAGACCTCCAAGGGCACCATATTCACTTAGATTGAACCAGACAGGGAAAGATTATAGAATATTATTACATGTGGGAGGCTTCTAGGAACCAGGCTGGGCTCCACATCCAATCACATTCTATTAACTAGAAATCAGACACATGGCCAAACCTAAGTGCAAGGGAGTTAGTGGTCTAGCTAAGGGCCCAGAACATTTGATAATTAGATAGTAGTCTCTGCCTCAAAAAGTATAGAACCGGGCTTCCCTGGTGGCGCAGTGGTTGAGAGTTCGCCGGCCGATGCAGGGGACACGGGTTCGTGCCCCGGTCCGGGAAGATCCCACATGCTGCAGAGCGGCTCGGCCCGTGAGCCATGGCCGCTGAGCCTGCGCGTCCGGAGCCTGTGCTACGCAACGGCAGAGGCCACATCAGTGAGAGGCCCGCGTACCGCAAAAAAAAAAGTATAGAACCAAAATGACAAATAACTGATATGAACAACAAAAAAGGATAATATATTCTATGGCAAAATGTATATACATTTTTCCCCTGCTGGGTGTTCAACTACTTCTACTAACCATAATCTTTTTATTTCCAATATAAAGAACGCTCTAGATCAAAATCTAGATTTGTAGTACTGAGCTGACTATCATTATCAAGATTCTGTTGCCCAGAGCAGGAAAAAAGAGACAAGTGACACTTTTAACAGATTGTTGTTTTAACAAGATTTATTTATGTTCAGGTCATATAAGTACCCATATTAAGGGCCACCTTAATTGTTTTTAAGGAAAAAAATCCCAAGTATACTTTTCTTGTTGTTTTATTCATTAGTATGCCTCCTCAGCAACTAATTTATTAGAATTGGGATTCCAATTCCAATGAGCAGACCATTCATTCATTCATCCATTCATTCTGTACTTTCCTATGTTCAGAGATGTAGAAGGTGTAAGAGGGAGAATAGAGGACGTGTTGCTCTTAAATCAGTTGGAGAGTTGAAAGTTATACAGCCCAGAATATCCAAAGAACAATTCTAGGAAAATATAAGGTAGGATAGCCTAGTCTAAATAGGATGACCATATTTTCTGTGTCAAAAAAATCAGGACATGTGGTCTAACTAATTCGTGAATTTGCTCATATGAAGTCTCACGAAGGTGTATTAAATTTGACGTTTCACAGACTATATGACGCAGTGACTTCCAGTTTAATATTTCATGTCTTCTGTCTGAAAACACTCAAGCAAACTTGAGATTCTTTCATTCCATTTCCATCTCCTTGAGGGTGACCTAAAACCTCAAGACACATATCACATATGTAATATCCTGGCAGGGAGGAGGAAAATGTGCTTGTCTTTGTGTGCCTTCCTTGAGTTATTCATTTCACATGTCTGTTCATTGGCCTCAGTGGCTGAAGGGTTCTAGGGACCCTTTTCTGCTGGCTTCTGGGTCCAGCAAGGTCACTCTGTATCCTCCACCCATCAGTGAGCCTCTCTAAGTCAGCTGACTACCCTCAGGCTCATCCACTTACACAGTTATTCTGCCATTCTTGTGTCACAGGGGGCTTTGCTGTGAGGTTTGCAAACTCCCAGGCTATATCCCAGGAAGCCATGTAATAGTCCTTCTGCTCCAAGCTTCAACTCTTGCCCAATTTACTAGGAGTTTCTCTCTTCAGTCAACCACCCCCACTCCACACTTCAGAACTTGGCCCAGGACCTTAGGCCCTTTCTCAAAGGCAATCCATGGCAAACCTTAGTCATGTTCACTTAGCTTCTTTCCCACCACTAGCAGGAAAAAAAAAAAAAAAACTTCCTGTTCTATCTGTGAAAAGCTTATTCTTGCCATCATGATGCCTTCTTTGCCACTCTGGTCTTTTATAAAGACTATTCTCTCTCAAACCTGGCTCTTGATCTTCAAAATCAAGTTTGTAGAATTAAAAGCAATTCACAAAGACAACACTTCTTTCTGATTCTGTTTCACACAACTCAAAAGTGCTTTAATTTCAGACTATTGCCTCTGTCACGAATTTTTTTAAGTCTTCTTAAAAGCTTAAAGCCTAGAATTTCACTAATTCCTCTCTCTGTGTGTCACCCCAATCTGGAGGAGAGTGCAAATAGAATGTTCTTAGTGTTGCTTGAATGATGTGGAAAGGGCAGGGGTAAATGGGTTTTTTTTTTCCAAATACGTGATTTAATATCAAAATATTTTTCTGCTACAGAAGTATAAAAGATTAATTCATTTAGATAGGCTACATTTATTGAAAAGAATGAAATGGTATGGAACTGTCCATACTATTGGAACTGTCCTGGAAAATTGCAATTGCATGGTTGCCATAAGTTGCATTGTACACATGTGAGTATTGAGGGAATTCACTGTTTGGGAAAGAGCACCAGGGGTCAGAGAAAGCTGTGTGGTTAGCCACTCAGTTACTGCCAGCATGTAGCTGTGCCAGTGGACAGATGGGCCTTTGTGCTCTCTTTAAATTCTGTAAAGCAATATGTTTGCATATGTTAAGTATCATCTCACTAATATTGAATCAATGGTTCTCAAATTTAGGGCTCAGAAAAATCAGGGAGGTTATTTTAAAATGTATCTTGGTAAGGGGGAAGGGGGGGTAGGATGAATTGGGAGATTGGGATTGACATATATACACTACTGTGTATAAAATAGATAACTAATGAGAACCTGCTGTATAGCACAGGAAACTCTACTCGGTGCTCTGTGGTGACCTAAATGGGAATGAAATCCAAAAAAGGGGATATGTATACATATGGCTGATTCACTTTGCTGTACAGCAGAAAATGACACAGCAGTGTAAAGCAACTATACGCCAATGAAAAAAAAATTTTTTAATAAGATAAAATGTATCTTGTTAAAAAAGTTTAGACTCCTGAATTCTATCTCCAGAGATTTATTGAATAAGCCAGGGATGGGACCCACTAAGCAGTTTTAACAGATACCCAAATGATTCTCATTCAAGTGGCCCTCAGACCACACCTTGAGAAACTATCTCAACTCAGGGAAAGAAAACACCCATTCATTCAGCTACTTTGTTTCATATCTGGGACTCCCCTAAATCAGTATCATCAATCACCACCCACACATGGATGGCAGTGATCCTATGGCTTGCCAGGGCTCACTTTAAGAGCCTACCTGCTGAGGAAGGTGCCCACCCACAATCTCCCATGCAGAATCAGCATCTCAGCACCACCTGTGATTCCAGGATTTGCTTGGCACTTTGGCCATCTGGACACAAACACACACAGTGGGTAGTGCTAGGATTGCCAAATAAGTTGCCTAGATAACAGCAAGCTTTTGTTCAGCATTTGGCCAGATTTTGTGCCTTGACAATTAGTTATTTTTAGGAATCTGACTTTTTTCCCCATAGGAAGATATTGTCTCTTAATTCTTTCTTTAAAAACTAGTTGTTATATGTGAAATACTCTTTCTGCTACCAAAATACCCTGAACATTACACTGGCTTCATTTAAACAGAAGATATGATAGGACGATTATACTTGTCTTCATGAATAAAAGCAGAACAGTGAAGCCATTGCTGATTTATTATTGTTCAGATTTGTTGTTTTTGTTGCTAGCATTTTTTAAAGGATCAAAATTCACTAGAACAATCTCATGAAATACAGATTTTTCTCCTTATTTATAGCACCAATAACCACAAAGATATTCAAAGGCATTTTATCCTATTCTAAAGGTGCTACAGGGCTTCCCTTGTAGCGCAGTGGTTGAGAATCTGCCTGCCAGTGCAGGGGATATGGGTTCAAGCCCTGGTCCAGGAAGATCCCACATGCCGCGGAGCAACTAAGCCCGTGCACCACAACTACCGAGCCTGCGCTCTAGTGCCCGTGAGCCACAACTACTGCAGCCCACACGCCTAGAGCCTGTGCTCTGCAACAAGAGAAACCACCGCAATGAGAAGCCCGCACACCGCAACAAAGAGTAGCCCCCTATCGCCACAACTAGAGAAAGCCCGTGCGCAGCAACGAAGACCCAACACAGCCAATAAATAAATAAATAAAAATTTTAAAAATAAATAAAAAATAAAGGTGCTACATTTGCAAACATTCATCCGGGTAGAACAGAGAGTGCTCAAGTTTATTATGCTGACTCAAATCGGGGGTAATAATTGGAACCAGGAGAGCTTTTAGGTAAAATATTGGACTGGAATGCAATAGAAAATCTTACAGAGCTTTGAGAAAACACAGTGGTGCTTATTTCAAAGTGCCATACTGAGAGAGGAATTATTTACTGTCACGAGTTATAAATAATGAGGTAAAATAAAATGGGAAAATGTAGGAAGCCTATCTGAATTCCTAGCAGTGAGACTTATTTAATAGTGAGGTATGTTCTGCTAAGAAAAAAAAGTCCATATCAAATGAAGCATTGAAAACCAGCCTGGACACTGCACTAGAAAATGTAGGGTGAAATCCTCTCCAAAGGGGAAATACATGGACTAACCCTCAGTGGTGCTCCTCATTTCAGCATTTTAGGACACAATATTCCTAAAGAAATCGTTTCTTTCCATTCATATGTCAACACAGGAAACTACTTAATCCAAATATCTTCAGAAATTAATTGTAAAGTTGCTATGGTACATAATGGTGGAGATGGTAGAAGACATCTAAGTAATTTAGGCTCAATAGGCAGTCCATAATGAGTCACTGGGCTTTTCCACTGTTAAACTCCACCTCACTGTCCATAATTTCTTTCAGTCTTGTCTCAGTCCCTAGGCTAATTCAAACATCCTGCCCTCTCACTCCTTCCCCTGCCCCCAATCTGATGGAACTTAACATTAAGTCCATTATTAGGCTGGGGCTCTCGAGACTCGGTGACTACCGCTGCACCCAGGGGTTTGTTGTCCAGATTCTTGGATTCCTGCTCACTGTTCCTTATTGCCATAAGTGGACAGCCACAATCACGTGTGCCTTATGCCCAAGTCCCAAGTAATGACAGCTACTTTTGCTGGCTCTTCCTGCTGTCATCACCCTTGGTCCCAGGGCTTCGTACTTATGGGCTAAGGTGCAAATCTCTTCCCCAGTGTCTCCCAGGTCCCTTCTTAAAAGACAATGTACTGTTTCTTTGCAAGAACACCACTTTTCTACAAGAGTGAGGGCCTATTAGGGTACAGTAACAAACATCTAGGTCCAACTCTATAAAGTAGTCTCTGTGGTCCTTGGTTTTAGATATATTTGCCCAAGTCTTTTCAGATTTAGGCCCTGTTCTGCTTTACTATTCAACAAATCCGGCTTCTCCCTATTTTATTTTATGTCTCTGCTCTAAACTCACCTGGCCACTAAAGAAATAGTGGCTTTACCATGTACTTAAGGTCCCATCAAGACCTCAAGTACACTTTACCCAAGATCTTTTACACCATCAGATCCTACCTTGTCTCCAGTGTTTTTACAAGACTCTGCTCTGTTCTAACTCTGACTCATCCCTTTCTCTGATTCTCCTCTTAATTTGTTATCTCTTTCTCATTTGGAGGCCCAGAACCGACCTGTCTTTCACTGGTGCCCAATCTCTCCCGACTGTGTAGAGTATGACTGCCAAAATAGCAGATGTAAGCGCAGAAATTTCCAAACAAGAGTATGAGATATAAGTGTGAGACACGCAAACTGGAGAGTTAGATGGGAGAAGGGCTTCCCTGTTCCCCCCACCTCAAATTAATTTAGGCCTAAAAAGTCTAGTAGCGACCTGAATTTAATATAATTGGATTTGTCTCAAATGTAGATGCTCAAGAAGAAAAATGCAAATGGCCATTTATTAGAGTAATGAAATTAAGCAGAATGCTAACATGCAGGGCTGACAGGGATGAGGGGAAATGAGTGCTTTCATGTGAGATTAATGGAAATGTCAAGGAGTATGCATTTTGGGGAAAGTAACTTGGCAATATCTATTGAAATTTAAAAGGTGCATACCTTTAGCCCAACAATCTCATTTTAACAAATATTTATTTAGTGGCGCATCTCTGTTAGAAGCAACAAAAACCATATTGAGCAAAACAGACAAGTCCTGACCCTTATGGAGCAAGTATTCATGAAGGAGAAAGATAAATTAATCAAATCACCAAGGAGATGAATGTTACTAAACCACAGCTATGATGCATGTTAGGAAGGAAGTGTACATGATGCATATACATGGGGAACCTAACCACGTCTGCAGGGCAAGAAAGGCCTCCCTGAGGAAGGGAGATCAAAGAATGAACAGGAGTACACTCGATAAAAGAGAGGACAGTAGGAGTTAACTGCGTAAAAAGAAGGGAAAATATTCTAGGCAGAGAGAACAGCATGTAGAATAATTTCTTCAATTTGTTCATTTTTCACCATGCCCAACCCTACCACCTTGGTCCAACAAGCCAAGCTCATTCCATACTAGGGTCTTTGCAGTTTCTGTTCCCTTTGCCTGGAAGGCTATTCCTCATGATCTCTGCATGGTTGGCTACCTTTTAATTGACATCCTTTAGAGAGGCCTTCCCTGCCCACCCAATAGAGGCCTTCCCTGCCCACCCAATAAGGAGCATCCAGTTAGTCATTCTCTTTTATATCACCTTAAATTTATTCTCAGCATAGAAATTAACAATTATCACTATCTAATAAACTGTCTTGTTTATGTTTGTGTTTTTGGTGTGCCTTCTCACACTTTACTCCTCTAGAATGAAAGCACCATTAGAAGCAGAAACCTTGCCTGTCCATCCCAGAGCCTTCACATAAACAAATAAAGATGTTCTGTAGATGGAGGGAACATGGGAGAACACTGGAGGAATTGAAAGAAGGCTGGTGTGGCTGAAAGGCAGAAAGTGAGGAGGGAAGGTCAATCTGGCTATAAATGGAAACTTGATTAGAGAGGGGCAAGAGTAGGTAGATAAAGATAGAACTTAATTAGGAAGACATGACAGTGGCAAGAGATGGTTGTAGCATGAATTAGTTGGGTAGCAGTGGAGGTAGGGAGAAATTGATGAATTGAAGAAACATTTAGGGGTAAAACCATGCTTGGTGATGAATTATATATGGGTAGTTATTTCTATTGTGCAACTTTTTGGATGCCAGTACCATTCAATAAAATAGAAATTGCTGGGGAGGACTATGTTTGATGGAATTATGAGTTTGATTTCAGATAAAATGAGTTTGTGGCAGTAGGAGTCACGGGTCTAGAATAATGAAGAGAGGTATGGAGTAGAAAAATAAATCAAAAGTAATCTAAAAAGTAATAAACATGTTGCAATATACATGGTTCTGGAATCCAGAGTCAAGGGTGAAGATATAAATATGGGTGCCATTCCTGTATACATGGTAATTAAAGCCTTGGTCATTGATGAGGTTATCTAGAGGTAAAATATAATATGCAAATAAAAGAGTGCCTAGACTGAGCTTGAGGAGTTTGCATTGAAGAAGAGGTGGTGGTGAAGTAGACTTAGAAGGAACAACAAAAGAGGTAGGAGGAAAAGCAGAGAAACTTCCAAGGAACAGAGAGGATGGTCGAAAGTGTGCTAAAGAAAACCAACGTCCCACTGGCTCCAGCGTCATGCTGGTTATGGTGACCTTAGCAAGAACTAGTCTGTGGAGAGATACATCTTACATACATGCTACACAACCACATAAAGCTACATATTATTCCCTGAAATAGTGTTTTCAGTAGCGTAAAAGAAAAACATCTATATTTAACAATTTAAATATCAATGGAAAATACCTACACAGATTATGATACATCCATACAATGGAATGCAATAGTTATTGAAAGTGAGGAAATCTATGTATGATGATATGGAAATATGTCCAGATATATAAGTAAGGGGAAAACCTATGTTATAGGTCAATATGGCTAGTCTGATCCATTTCTGTAAAACTTGTGTAGATAGATTGATTAATACAGCTGTATGAAAGGGAAAATTGAAAAGAATTTGTAGCACCAAATTATAAACAGAGGGCTCTTCTTGGACTGCTAATAAATGGTGGGAGCAGGAGGATAGGGATGGGGTAAAATTTAAATGGACACTTTAAAATTTAAATGGACACTTCTTTTGTGTATCTCAATTAAAAAAACATGGTGATGTGCTAAACCTCCTTTTCACTTTGTGATGTAAAAAGATATTTTTTAAAAATCTAAACCAATATAAAAGCTGAATCTATAAAATAACTGCTTCCACAAGTATGTCAGAGAAATGGATAACGTCACATAGGCCAAGAAAGTTCAACTGACACATTCACTAATTGGAGCCTCTTTTTAAGTACAAAACAATTATTTTATGATTTTAAGTCAAATGCTGGACATACCCAAAGTGGTAGCCGTCCTTAATAAATGCTTCTTTATCTAATATGAATTCCCATATTTTGCACAAACTTATCACAGATCTATGCTCGGTAAGCACTTCCTTGGATTAAATAGTTTTGTTCAGTTTATTTTTAAAATTAATGAATAGATTCTATTTTAAAGGAAGCAATGATGAAGAATAGTCCAAGATTCATGGTCTTATTAATTTTCCTTTTCTTTGGCATATGTATGGTGTGTGTATATCTGTGGGTTTTTAGGGGATGGATACACATACAAATGTACATTATAAATCTACTTATATTGTGTATATACAGTTGACCCTTGAACAACATGGGTTTGAACTACATGGGTCCACTTATACATGAATTTTTTTCAATAGATGCATACTATAGTATTATAAAAATAATGTTTTTTCTTCCCTGTTGGGGGCTGAAACATCATGTGCAAACGGAGACTGTTTTTTAAAAATCTTTATATACATATATCTATATAGTTGTATATGAAACTATAAATTGATTAGTTTATACATTAGTCCCAAACAGAATTCTCAATATTTACTTATTCATATAAGTAAGTCATATATAGAAATATATATTACAAAGCTTAGGCAGATGTGACATATAAGATACTTTAAGAAGTTTCTTTTAACATGTAAGCACTTTAATTTTAATAAAAAGGAATATGTCACTAATGGTATATTGTTATTTACTGTTTTAATTAATATAATTCAAAAATCAGGATGAATGAATTATAGAACCTTCTTAAAATGCTATAAATGCATTCTAAATATATTAGGAAGTATTTTCCTTAAGTTGCATTTAGTATCATAAATGGATCATTTACAAAATGTGTAAAACAGCCTTGACCAAAGTCTGCTAAATTTGCATACTTTCCAACTTAAGAGTAACTTAACTTGAATAACTCTCCATAGTTAAATTATCTAAAACATGCAAGAAAAGGAAGCAAGATGGGGCTTCCCTGGTGGCGCAGTGGTTGAGGGTCTGCCTGCTAATGCAGGGGACACGGCTTCGAGCCCTGGTCTGGGAGGATCCCGCATGTCGCGGAGCAACTGGGCCCGTGAGCCACAACTACTGAGCCTGCGCGTCTGGAGCCTGTGCTCCGCAACAAGAGAGGCCACCATGGTGAGAGGCCTGCGCACCGCGATGAGGAGTGGCCCCTGCTTGCCACAACTAGAGAAAGCCCTTGCACAGAGACGAAGACCCAACACAGCAAAAATAAATTAATTAATTAAAAAAAAAAAAAAGGAAGCAAGAAAGGACTTTAATGATAGAGAAGTTAAAATTTTTTTCTCATTTCTGTATAATTCACTAAGACTCCATCCATCTTTACCATATGATGTTTATACTTTGGATATAAATATAATTTATAATCATAGTGTATGAAGCACCATAGAAGCACACACACAGAGTAACTGAATTTTTTAAAAGACACAAAAGTAAATATTGATTTCTGATAATACATAATACCTAAGACTCATCTTGAGTATATGAATATAATTGTTTCGTTAGGCATCTTTACACTGTAGCTCTTGCAAGCCAAACTACTATTTCAAGCACAAAATCTCAAACATACTTTTGTAAAATTCTGAAATGTTTAGAAACTCAACACTAAAGCCTAATTTTATTTTATTTTATTTTTTATTATTTATTTATTTATTTATTTTTGCGGTACGCGGGCCTTTCACTGTTGTGGCCTCTCCCGTCGCGGAGCACAGGCTCCGGATGCGCAGGCGCAGCGGCCATGGCTCACGGGCCCAGCCGCTCCGCGGCATGTGGGATCTTCCCGGACTGGGACACGAACCCGTGTCCCCTGCATCGGCAGGCGGACTCGCAACCACTGTGCCACCAGAGAAGCCCTAAAGCCTAATTTTAAACACAAGTCTTGCATATGCCTATGAGTTGCTGAACTGAAATACTAAAGAAATTTCTCTTCCATCATCCTGCCTTTAGACAATGTCTAGCTAATCATCCCAAAGCCATTAGATGCGATTTTATTTTTAAATGTCTCAGTCATGATGATTTCACAACCTCCCTTGTAATCCATTCCTGTACTTAAAGTTCTTTTTTCTCAGGAAGCCCTTCTCTAGGGTAAACTAGGAAGAAACAGTAAAAGAGACCTAAAAGGACTTTAAAATATTCATTCTTCTTTAAAAAAACAAACAAAAAAAGATATTCTCTTAGGGAATTTCACTGTCCTAAGCCAGTTAAGAGAGAGCCATCTTGAGCAGGTAGATCAAAGTCTTACGGGACTGCACCTCAGGGACGGCCCTTTCCTATCACGGTTGCTCCAGAGCCAGGAAGTCATCCCAAAGAGTTTTCCTAGACAGAATCCCAAGGTTGTTCCAAGTTTGCGGCATCTCCCTTGGCTGGGCTCAAGCATCTGCCCTCTCAGGCTTTTCCTGCCTCTTTTGGTCTCCCCTACCTTCACTGTGAACCCAGAGATCTCATTACCATGAAAAACAAACAAGAGAAAACACCCTGCAAGTGTAAAGCATTATAGGATTTTAATGTCTTGTTTATACGGTCCCCAGGTATGCCCCTAACATTTCACCTTTCTGCTGTGTGACTCCTTCCACTACTGACTACCTGATGTACATTTATAAACCCCTGGAATTGGGAATTATTTCTAGAGGGCCCTGTTCTATCCCAATCAGATGGACAAACCCCAGCAAACCCAATTACCATTTATTATCATATTAATATATCACCACTCATATTTGCAATTTAAAAAAAGATACTTTCCTGAGATAAGATCTTATCATAAAAACACTTGGTAAGTCAGAGGGGAAGATTATTTTTGTTCAAAATGGTGGGTCTCATTAATATTTTACTCATGGCAATGAGAAACTAAGGAAAGAAAGCATTATCTTTGTAAAAGGCATTAATGTGTCCATGGAAAATGCTACAACGTAGTATACTGAGAGCTGTTTGTTAAACTTAGCGTGCATTTTATTCCTTTTTAACTTCTGGTTTAGTGTTAATTCCTATTCTATTTGTATGTTAAAGAAAGCAAAGTTAGTTATATCATTCTCAGTGCTAATAAAATTGATGGTGAAAAATCTGACAAAGAAAACAGACGGTCCTCCTAAGACCCATCAAATCTCTCTATCTGCAGCCAGGCCTTGTTTCCTGGATCCTACATGTTTTATTGTTTAATGTAACTGATGACTTATATATCATGGACACAATAGAAATGCCAGACTAATTTTCACTGGAAGGGCATTCTCTCACACTCATGTTACTTGTTCATTATAATTTAGAACAGTCAGATGACAGAATTCTGAGCTGCAGATCAGTAGAATATCTGAGTTCCAGCCCCAGATTTACTATCAAAAAACCCAGGGCAAACCACTCAATATCTCTTAATCATATTCTAATTCAGTAGGTCTAGGGTGGTGACTCTGCATTTCTAACAGACTCATTTGATGATGATGCCGGTTCTCAGATCACACTTAGAGCAGCAAGACCTTAGGATATCTGACTTGTGTGTAGATAAAAGCAGTTGTACTTATTATTACACAGTACAACTGCATGAGTAAAATAATAGGTGAGAAAATGTTTGGAAAGTAAAGAACTATGTAAATGGGAAGTTTTATGAAGATATTAGCACCTTGCTTTTGAAACAAACTCAATGTGAAAATCTAACTTTGCAAAATAGATCAATAATTAAGAAATAATATACTTTTCTTGATGATTCTTTGCTTTATAAGAGATGTCAAGATGATATTTCTTCAGTTATTGTATCCACTAATACATTTAAGGTGATTCAACACTTAAAAATTACATTTAGGGCTTCCCTGGTGGTACAGTGGTTGAGAGTCCGCCTGCAGGGATCACGGGTTCATGCCCCGGTCCGGGAAGATCCCACATGCCGCGGAGCGGCTGGGCCCGTGAGCCATGGCCGCTGAGCCTGCGCGTCCGGAGCCTGTGCTCCGCAACGGGAGAGGCCACAGCAGTGAGAGGCCCAAGTACCGCAAAAAAAAAAAAAAAAAAATTACATTTAATGCATGGCTTCTCATGAGCACAAATACCTCATAAAACTCTATGCCAATAATTTACCATAAATGTAAGTCATATGTCCAGTCAAATTCTATTTAATACCTAGATTCAGTTTCTGTCTATCTGATCTAAAGTGTTAACAGAACTCAATTCAAAGAACTAATTTGACTGTTTTTTCTCTACTGAGTGGATAAATGGCAGCTGCAGCATTTTGTGTATGTAAAGAGAGTGTGCGTTTATTATTGGACTGAAAGAATTAACACTGGCCAGAGCAGTTAATGTACCACACTAGGAATAATTAATAATTTCTATTTTGGAAAAATAAAAGATTTTAGTGACTCACCAAGGCAATATCTCTTTGTTAGTATGCAAAATTTCTTTATATCAATTTTAAGCCTATAGGTAGTCCAAGCCAGAACTTATAGTAAGATATTAAAAACAAATAGCTCAAAATTTGTGAACCATATGAAGCTAAAATCTAGGCTGATGAAGAAAATAAGGGAGCACTGAGTGCGAGTGTGAGTATCTGTGTGTGTGTTAATGTGAGGACTGGTTTTTGCCAAGCACTGTAGGTCCTACAAAGTTACACTGAGCCAATAAATCAATAGAAACAGTACACGGATCACTAAGACTGGTAAGCAGAGAAAATGGAATAAAACCACAGATGTCTTGGATATCAAGGACCAGGAATTGGCATGAAGTATTTATTAAGCTATATCTAAAAATTACACCATCAGTTTGAGTGATTTGGCCTCTGGACAGAAAAACAAAAATAGAAGTAAGAATAAACCCAGTTCTTATTAAATTATTGTATAGTGAAGAAAAGAAAAGTTTCCCACAAGTTGTAATTTAAAGAATAAAAATATATACAGTACATCTTTGCTGCCCTAACTGATCTGAATAGCAATAACCTGGCACTTTCATATTACTCCCTTTTCCAGTAAGTAATTGGTCAGTTGGAAACATTTTGTAAAACATGGTCTTTTCTTTTTCTGATGTTAATGGCTCCTTGTTTATATGACTGTATGTGGCATTGATTATAAGGACATTTGTTGGATTCTAGTTTTATACTTATACATTTATAGGAACACATCAAGTATTAGGAGATACTCTATATATTTTCTCAATTTATTGAGTAGTAAAACCAGGAACAAAGAAATGAGAGAAGTCAGAGATTCGATGACAAAGCAGTGGCTTTGATTGAATCCAGTTCAGGAAGACAGTTAACTGCTTCCAAAAGTATTTATAAGAGTCCTGACCATAAACTGTGTATTTGAGCCATATTTACTAGGTATTAAAAACTGCTTGATATACATGTATGTTCAGTGAACAGCAGCACTATTCACAACAGCCAAAAGGAGAAAACAGCCCAAATGTCCATCAATAGGTAAATGAGTAAACAAATTGTGGTAGGTATATACAGTGGAATATTATTTAGCCAGAAAAAGGAGTGAAATACTGGTACATGCTACCATGTGGATAAACCTGAAAAGTATTATGATAAGCGAAAGAAGCTAGATGAAAAAGGTCACATTTTATATGAAATGTCCAAAACAGATAAATCCATAGACACAGAAATCAGATTAGTGGTTAATAGGGGTAGGGAGAGAAGACAATTCAGACTGATGACTTAACAGGCATGGGGTTTCTTTCTGGAGGGGTGAACATATTTTAGAACTAAGAGGTAGTGGTTGTACAACATTATGAATATACTAAATGCACTATTGTTTACTCTAAAATGCTTAATTTTATGTTATGTGAATTGCACCTCTATAAAAACCATTTGAGAATGAACAAAAGTAAGAATAATTATCACTCAGTGCCTAGTCAGCAGAGAGCCTGAGTGACAGTAAGTGTTCAATAAACATTCACTGAGCAATGAATGAATAATAAGATTATAATTCTCTTGCTAGATGGCCTGTTTTCAGAAAGCCATTGTTCAGATTCTTAGATTTCTCCCCCCTTCTAGAAACAGTGGAACCAGAAAATAGCATGAAAATCATAGAATTTAGAAGGGGAAATGTTAAATGACAGTCTAACCTGGTTACTGTATGAGGCCCACAGGTGTGACTCACTTTAATTAGGTAACAGCCACTTAGTCTCAGTAGGCCAGAATCTGAGGCTCCAGACTTCTAGTTCTCTCTTTGCTACTCCTCACTGCTTCAGCCATGACCCAAGATCCCTGAGAAGGTTGGAGCCTGGTGGAAGAGGAAAGATTTGACCAGACAACGGCTGTAATGAAGTTAGTTTACTCTGTGGATCAGGACTCAGGCCATATTTGGGTGCAGAGGGAACACAGCTGTACTAAAAAGAGGAAAAACAAAGTGGGTGGTAAATAAATTATCAAAAGTATAAAATGCAAATATCCCAATGGTTGATGCAATTCTATTCCCAGTGAGCAAATATCTAGAATTGTAACTCTTTTTCATAAGGGAGTTTAATATTGCTTAAAAGGAGAAAGAGGGAGGTAGGTCCCATTCAAACAAAGCCAAGGAAAATAAATACATGTACACCTCATAAATTTATTAGAATTATTTGAAATTTGATAGAATTTTAGGATAAAGGTCTATCCTAAGAAATTTGGCTAAGAATAGACCTTATACGCTCATATTTTGTAATACTGTGATTTGTTTGAAAGTGAGTTCTTTTTTTGATTCCTATCCTTAAAGAATTTCCATTTTCAAAAAGCCAACATGAGGCTTTTCTTATAAGATAGTTCAGTGACAAGAGATAGAAATTGTCATTAAAAGGTATACTAGAAATTTTCTTTTTCAATGCTAAAAAAAAGTGAATCGAGCTTGCAAATTGTGTTGAGATGTGAGTGTGTGTGTGTTAAAGTTCAGTGCTGATGGAAATGTGCCAAGGACTGTAATACTAAGAACTGGCTTACGGCCAAGTGCCTTTGGTTTTAGAGAAGGCGAGCACGAGCCAGAGAATGCTCTCAGTACTGGTGGGAGGTTATTTGAAGTTGAGGGGGTCAGTGTATTTGATGCCCAGGAGCAGAGAGAAACAATGATTCTCTGATAATTAGGATAGTAATCCCAGCAGGGAAGCCCTATCACCTTTGTTTCTCTCAGACAGAAGCATCTCCAGGCTATGGCTTAATCTTGTGAGTACTCTAACTTGGAGAAATCATGATATCTTTGGTAGTATGCTGCGAGCTGACCCATGCTTACTTTGCAAACTCCTTCTTCCATAAACAGACATTATAGAAGGTGAAATTCTATGACTTGATCCTTGTTCAAAGCATCTTATAAACCATATCAGCAATAACACTGCAAAATCACTAAGATGAATGCACATTTCTTGTCAGTATACTTATATATGTTTAATTCTCTAAAATTTCTGTCCTTTATTCTTTTTTCTTTTGATATCTTTCTTTTTTTTAATGTAAAGTCAATTGATTCCATTTTCTGTTTCCTCAAGCCCTCCTTTCCTCTCTACTCTATTAGAATACTTTTCCAGGCCTGATGGTGTAATTGTACATACAATATTTCTTATCCTGGCACTTTCTAACAATAAATATCAAGATCAAAGTTAAAGTCCCATTTGCAGGATTTTTTTTTTTCATGTCAAAGACACACAGCACAAATCTGACCTTTTCCTAGGCCTAAAGCCTATGTTGGTTTTTTCTTTATTTCTATCATTTATAGTCCTGTTTCTGTGACTTTCTTTATTGATCTGACCCTCCTCTTTTCTTACTGAGAAAAATTCAGTTTTTACTATTAAAGATTCTTTTGACAGTGCTGTAAAACTCACACTTTAGTGATTTACATATGCTCCTAATTTAGTGATATTATTTGAATTCAACAATTTTTAACAATTAATTCACCTCCAGTTTCTGCAAATTCAGCTCTTGTACAGAGCCAGATCTCTTCATTGCTCAGGGAGCAGTCACCTAAGCCTTTGGGCATAACAGAACAAACATACTGATGTCTCTTAGCAGTTACTCATGTCTAGACTTTGCTCCAGAATCTCCTTAGTACTTCAGCTGAGCCTGAAGTCTCTAGTGGGATAAGCTAAGTTCTCTATTACAGATAATTTTCTGACTCACAGTAAACAAGAAAATGTTGGGTGGAAAGATGCCATGACGGCAGAAACAAATGTTGTGGGGAATACTGCAAAAGCAGACTCTTATAGGCAACAAGTTCAGGAAACAATGAACAGTAAGACGGCAAACACCACAGATTCACTGTACTTAGAGAGGCTGCTGGGTTTTACACATGCTTTGTGTTTAGCCTAGATTTGTGATGAGGCCCTTAATATGCTCAGGGAAACTGCTGAATATTTTTTTAATTGAAAACTTTATATGTGAATATTCCAACGAAGGATAACAAAAACACTGGATTTGCAGAAATTCTTTTCTACCAAGAGATCAAATACTCTAATACACAATACAGACAAGGACAGGTTACTAAAAGGAAAACTGAGAAGCCTAGAGAAGTACATTGAGTTGACAAAGCAAATCAGTGGCCAAGATGGAACTAAAATTTAAGTTTTTACTTATTTCAGAGAGTTGAAAATTATTTGATGAATGTGGAAATATAAAAGTGGAATATAAAAGTAATTGGCTAGACAGAGATTCAGAACAAATGCATTCAACCAGGCTACTGTTTAGTGTCTACAATATAGGAAAACTAGTATCTGACATATTTCATAAATATTTGGTATTAAGATTTTATAAAGGCATAATACATTAAAGAGATATAAAAGTTTATAATGCACAAGAGCCTTTTTATATTTAAAAAATAAGTTTATCGGGCTTCCCTGGTGGCGCAGTGGTTGAGAGTCTGTCCGCCAATGCAGGGGACACGGGTTCGTGCTCCGGTCTGGGAAGATCCCACATGCCGCGGAGCGGCTGGGCCCGTGAGCCATGGCCGCTGAGCCTGAGCGTCCGGAGCCTGTGCTCCGCAACGGGAGAGGCCACAACAGTGAGAGGCCTGCGTACAGCAAAAAAAATAAATAAGTTTATCACAGTGCTTGTCATATTTTATGCAGAGTATTACACAGCTTGTTGAAGCCAAGAGAATCCTACGTGTTTTTTTTAATAAACTGCACATAAGAGTTTATTAAGTCAACATTACAAACCAATGCTCAAAGCCAAAACATAAAGTTCCTGTTTCAATTAGATATACTAACTCAATCTCTGAAGACCTTCACATTTTCTCATGTTCTAAAACAGGGGTTGGCAAACTTCTTCTGAAAAGGACCAGAAAATAAATATTTTAGGCTTTGCAGGGCTTACAATCTCTGTTGCAAACACTCAAAGCAGCCATAGATAATATGTAAACAGATGAGTACAGCTATGTTCTCATAAAGTTTTATTCATGGACACTGATATTTGAATTTCACATAATTTTCACATGCTATGAAATACTGGTCTTTGATTTGTTTCTCTCCAATCATTTAAAAATGCAGAAACCATTCGTAGCTGCAGGACACATAAAAAACAGAAGCAGGCCAGTTTTGACCCATGCACCATAGTTTTCCAACCCCTGCTCCAAAATATGTATTTTTTAATACTTATTTAATTTTTAGGTTGAATATTCTCTCAATGACAGTGCCAGCAAAAGTATAATGAAAACTACAGCCTTATATGGAATTACTCTAAGAGGCTAACAGTGGAAAAGAACTGAAATTTAAGATAATAATAACATTTACAGAGAAGAGAATGAGACATTTATGTCATTATGTGAATGTATAACATAAGATAATCTTTACTTAACATAAATTGCAGACTGTTTGAGCAAATTACTAATTCAGTGTAAATGAGCTGGCTGTATAACTGGTTACTTGACATTCAGCTATTTTGCATCTGTTTAATAACATTTTATTTTTGGTTAAGAATTAAACACATAAAATTTAACATTTTTAAACAAATCCTTTGGGAAACCATTGGCTTCTTAAAAATTATAGTAAAAAAGGTAAAATAGCCATAAGTGATAGAACCCTAAATAAGTTCCAATTATTCAAATTTTAATTACCTAAAATGGGGCTATGTCTTGTGAAGTATATATTTCATTAAAATTTATCTAGCTTAGTCAAATTTCCAATTATTAGATGAATTCAGTAATTCAATCACTCTATCCTTGACCCATGATTACCTCGGGAATTACTTACTATTTTAACAGACTCTTAGAGGTTAACATTTATTACATTTGTGATTTATCAAAATCTGACATTTATGGCTACTTTTACTCTATTCCCAGAAAATGCTAGAATCTTAGAACAATTTACCAATATTTTATCTCTCCTAATATACTATTGTTGTGTATTTTTCTGCATACTATAAAGACCAGAAGTCTTTATTATTACTGTTTATGCAGTAAATACTCATTTATATTTACCCAAATGTTTAAATCTCTTTGCTTTCACTGCTATCTACATTTCCAATTAGGATCATTTTTTTCTACCCAAAGAATACCCTATAGTATTCCCTTTAGTGTAGATGTGCTTGTGACTAATTCTCTCAGTTTTTTTTTTTTTGTTTTTTTTTTTTGGTACGCGGTCCTCTCACTGTTGTGGCCTCTCCCGTTGCGGAGCACAGGCTCCGGACGCGCAGGCTCAGCGGCCATGGCTCACGGGCCCAGCTGCTCCGCGGCATGTGGGATCCTCCCCGAGCGGGGCACAAACACCTGTCCCCTGCATCGGCAGGCGGACTCTCAACCACTGCGCAACCAGGGAAGCCCTCTCAGTTTTTGTCTTTATTTGTCTTTATTTCCCCTTAATTATGGAAGAATGCTTTCACTGCATATCTAGTTTGGTTGTTATTTTCTTTCAGTGCCTTGAACTTATTATAACATTGTCTTCTGCCTTCCATTGTTTTTCTTTTCTTTTTTTTTTTGGCTGCCTTGTCTTTGTTGCTGTGCACAGGCTTCCTCTAGTTGTGGTGACGGGGGCTATTCTTCACTGTGGTGCGCGGGCTTCTCACTGCTGTGGCTTCTGCACGGGCTCTAGGCGCACAGGCTTCTGTAGTTGTGGCACATGGGCTCTAGAGCTCAGGCTCAGTGGTTGTGGCACACAGGCTTAGTTGCTCCACGGCATGTGGGATCTTCCCGGACCAGGGCTTGAACCCGTGTCCCCTGCATTGGCAGGAGGGTTCTTAACCACTGGGCCACCAGGGAAGCCTGCCTTCCATTGTTTCTGTTTAGAAGTTAGCTGTTGGCTCTTAGGCTAGTCATTGGTCCTTTGAAAGCAATCTGTCCTCCTCTGGCTGTTTCCTCCACACCCCTGGCTAATTTAAAAATTCTTTTCTCTTTATCTTTCCTTTTCAGAAAATTTTCTGTGATGGACCTGGCTGTGCATTTCTTTTGGTTTATCCTGTTTAGAGTTTGTAGGAAGTTATGAATTTTAAACTTATCTTTCATCAGTTTTTGGACAATTCTCAGCTATCACCTCTTCCAATATGTCTCTTAATTTCTCTCCTCTCCTTCTGGGATTCAACTGTACATATATATGGTTTTTTTTCACAAATCAACCTTTATGATTCTTACCTTTTCACCTATAATTTCAATCCTTTTGACTCTTCGTGCTTTATTCTCAATAGTTTCTTTTGTTCTAATGTGTCTAATCTGAGTTTTAATTCCAGCTATTCATTTTTCATTTCTAGGTTATATTTGGTAACATTTTCAAGTATTTTTTGTTCTGTATCTCCAAAAACTTTCAATATTGTCTTTTACCTTCTTGAATATGGTAAACATATTTATTTTAAAGTCTATTCTGATAAACCTAATGGACCCTAGGGCCTGTTTCTCTTCTCTATTGTTCCTGCTGGTTCTCAGTTATGTTGTCATGTTTCCTTGGGTACCTGGTTATTTTTTATTGTGTGCTAGACATTGTACTTGAAAACACTTATAGAGGGGAGTTGATCAAGATGGTGGAGTAGGAGAATGCTAAGCTGACCCCTCTCCCCATGAACACATCAAAAATACATCTAGGGACTTCCCTGGTGGTCCAGTGGTAAAGAATATGCCTTCCAATGCAGGGGCCCTGGGTTCGATCCCTGGTCAGGGAACTAAGATCCCACATGCAATGGGGCAACTAAGCCCACGCACCACAACTACTGAGCTCACACACCTCAACTAGAGTGCCCATGTACCCTGGAGCCTGCACATCACAACTAGAGAGAGAAAACCCACATGCCACAACTAGAGAGAGAAAACCCACATGCCACAACTAGAGAGAAGCCCATGCATCGCAACAAGGACCTGACACAGCCAAAAATAAAAATAAAGAAATAAATATTTTTTAAAAAGAAAAATGTTAAAAAAAAAAGGAAAAAATCTATATGGAACAATTCTCACTGAAAACAAACTGGAGACTGGCAGAAAGACTCTTATACAACCAAGGCTGTAGGAAAGATGGGGTAGGAATGGAAGAAAAGTGATCAGGTTAGGACCTGTATCCCTGGAAGGAGACACAAAGAGAAGGAGGATTACACAGGTTCAGAGATCCTCCCTGGGGAGTGAGCAGTTCGAAACACATATTGGGCTTGTGACTAATTCTCTCAGTTTTTTTTTTTGTTTTTATTTTTTGGTACGCGATCCTCTCACTGCTGTGGCCTCTACCGTTGTGGAGCACAGGCTCCGGACGCGCAGGCTCAGCAGCCATGGCTCATGGGCCCAGCTGCTCCGCGGCATGTGGGATCTTCCCGGACCGGGGCACAAACCCGTGTCCCCTGCATCGGCAGGCGGACTCTCAACCACTGCGCTACCAGGGAAGCCCAAGATTAACACATTTTTGACTGGAGACAGATTACAGCCACTGGTGTTAGTTTCTGCAAAAATCCCCCTGTCAATAATGTGTTAAAAGACAAAAATTATAAAATCACCTATAACTACAACAAACATTTAAGGGATAAACATGATGTTATAAAATAGGACATGAAAAACACAAAAATAGGGAGGGGAGTAAAAAATGTAGATCATTTAGAACATGTTTGAACTTAAATGAGTATCAATTTACAACAAGTAGAATAGTTATAGGTCAACATATATGAACTCTATGGTTACCACAAATCAAAAACCTACCACAGATACACAAAAACTAGAGAGAGAGGAACAGAAGCATAGCACCAAAGAAAATCATCAAATCACAAGGGAGGAAAGTAAAAGAAGAAGAAAAGAAGAGAGAAGAACTACAAAAATAACCAGAAAACAAGTAACAAGATGGCCATAAGTACATACCTATCGATAATCACTTTAAATGTCAATGGACTAAATGCTCCAACAAAAGACATAGGGTGGCTGATTAGATAAAAAAACAACACCCATCTATATGCAGCTTATAGGAGACTCACTTCAGAACTAAAGACACACAGACTGAAAGTGAGGGGATGGAAAAATATATTCCATACAAATGGAAATGACAAGAAAGCTACAGTAGCAATACTCCTATCAGACAAAGTAGATTTTTAAAACAAAGTCTATAACAAAAGATAAAGGAGGGCATTATATAATGAGAAAGGGAATAATACCAGAAGAGATTATATTTAACATATATGTGCATTAACATATATGCACCTAATATAGGAGCACTAAATATATAAAGCACATATTAACAAACATAAAGAAAGAAATTGACAATAATACAATAATAATCGAGAAATTTAACACCTCATTTACATAACACCTCATTTACATGACAGATCATCCAGACAGAAAATCAATAAGGAAACAGTGGTCTTAAATGACACAATAGTCAAGTTGGACTTAGTATATATCTACAGGACATTACATTCAAAAACAGTAGAATATACATCCTTTTCAAGTGTACATGGAACATTCTCCAGGATAGATCACATGCTAGGCCACAAAACAAGCCTCAACAAATTTAAGAGGATAGAAATTATATTGAGCAATTGTTCCAACCACAATGGTATGAAACTAGAAATAAATTACAGGAAGAAAAATGGGAAAAACACAAACACATGGAGACTAAACAACATGCTACTAAAAACCAATGGGTCAATGAAGAAATCAAAGAGGAAGTCAAAAAATACCTCCAGACAAATGGAAATAAAAACACAACTTTCCAAAATATATGGGTCTATGCAAAAGCAGTCCTAAGAGGGAAGTTTATAGTGATACAGGCCCACACCAAGAAACAAGAAAAATCTCAAACAACCTAACATACCATCTAAAGGAATTAGAAAAAGAAGAACAAAGTCCAAAGTCAGCAGAAGGAAGGAAATAATGAAGATCAGAAAAGAAATAAGAAATAGAGACACCCCCCCCCAAAAAAACAAAACATCAATGAAAATAAGAGCTGTTTTTCTGAAAAGCTAAACAAAATTAATAAGCCTTTAGCCAGGCTCATTAAGAAAAAAAGAGAGGACCAAATAAACAAAACAAGAAATGAAAGAGAAGAAATTACAACTGATATCACAGACATTAAAAAAATCATAAGGGGGGACTTCACTGGTGGTCCAGTGGTTAAGACTTTGTGCTCCCAGTGCAGGGGGCACGGGTTTTATCACTGGTTGGGGAACTAAGATCCTGCATGCTGCATGGCACAGCCAAAAATAATAAATAAATAAGGGAATACTATGAACAGTTATATGTCAACAAACTGGATAACCTAGAAGAAATGGATACATTTCTGAAAACATACAATCTCCAAGACTGAATCAGGAAGAAATAGACAATAGGAACAGATTGTTTACCAGTAACCAAATTGAATCAGTAATCAAAAAACTCCCAACAAACAATAGTGCAGGACTAGACAGCTTCACAGAGGAATTCCACCAAACATATAAAGAAGAGCTAATACCTATTCTTCTCAAACTATTCCAAAAAAATTGAAGGGAACACTCCCAAATTCATTCTACAAAGGCTCCATTACCCTGATACCAAAATCAGACCATGACACTACAAAAAAAAGAAAATTACAGGCCAATGTCTCTGATGAATACAGATGCAAAATGCCTCAACAAAATATTAGCAAACCAAATTCAACAGTATATAAAAGGATCATACACCATGATCAAGTGGGATTCATTACAGGGATATAAGGATGATTCAATATCTTCAAATCAACCAATGGGATACACCACATTAACAAAAAGACAGATAAAAATCACACTATCATCTCAATAGAAGCTAGAAAAGCTTTTGACAAAATTCAACATCTATTCATGATACAAACTCTCATCAGAGTTGTTAAACCAGGGACTATATCTTAACATAATAAAGGTCATATATGACAAACCCACCGCTAACATAATACTCAATGGTGAAAAGCTGAAAGATTTTCCTCTAAAATCAGGAACAAGATAGGGATGCTCATTCTCACCACTTCTACCTAACATAGTATTGGAAGTCCTAGCCACAGCAATCAGACAAAAAAAGAAGTAAAAGGCATCCAAATTGGAAGGGGGTAAATAAAACTGTCACTGTTTGCAGACAACATGATCCTATATATAGAAAACGCTAAAGTCTCCACCCAAAGGCTATTATTAGAACTAATACATGAATTTAGTAAAGTTGCAGGATACAAGATTAATCTACAGAAATCTGTTGCTTTTCTGTACACTAATAATGAACTATCAGAAAGAGAAAGCAAGAAAACAAACCAGTTTAAAATCACACTAAAAAGAATAAAATAGGGCTTCCCTGGTGGCGCAGTGGTTGAGAGTCCACCTGCTGATGCAGGGGACATGGGTTCATGCCCTGGTCTGGGAAGATCCCACATGCCGCGGAGCGGCTAGGCCCGTGAGCCATGGCTGCTGAGTCTGCGCGTCTGGAGCCTGTGCTCCGCAACAGGAGAGGCCACAACAGTGAGAGGCCCGCGTACCGCAAAAAAAAAAAAAAAAAAAGAATAAAATAACTAGGAATAAACTTAACCAAGGAGGTAAAATACCTATACTCTGAAAACTATAAGACATTGATGAAGAAAACTGAAGGTGATACAAAGAAATGGAAAGCTATCCCATTTTCATGGATTGGAGGAATTAATATTGTTAAAATGCCCCTACAACCCAAAGAAATCTACAGATTTAATGCAATCCATATCAAAATACCCATAATATTTTTCACAGAATTAGAACAAATAATTCTAAATTTTACATGGAACCACAATAGATCCCGAATAGCCAAACGAAACTTGAGAAGAAGGAACAAAGGTAGAGGTATTATGTTCCCAAACTTCAGACCATATTACAAAGCTACAGTAATCAACACAGTATGGTACTGGCACAAAACCAGACACATTGATCAGTTGATCAATGGAACAGAATACAGAGCCCAGAAATAAACCCATGCACCCATGATTAATTAATCTATGACAAAGGAGGCAAGAATATAAAATGGGGAATAGATAGTCTCTTCAAAATGATGCTGGGAAAACTGAACAGCTACATGTAAAAGAATGAAATTAGAACATTCTCTAACACCAAATACCAAAAAAACCCAAAATGGATTAAAGATCTAAATGTAAGAATGGAAATCATAAAACTCCTAGAAAAAAACATAGGCAAAAAACTCTTTGACATAAATCATAGCAATTTTTAAAATCCATCTCCTAAGGCAAGGGAAACAAAAGCAAAAATAAACAAAAGGGACCTAATTAAACTTAAAAGCTTTTGCACAGCAAAGGAAACCATGACAACATATAAATACAACCTACTAAATGGGAAAAAATATTTACAAATTATATGACCGATAAGGGCTTAATATTCAAAATATATAAACAGTTCATACAACTCAATACCAAAAAAACAAACAACATGATTTTAAAATGGGCAAAAGACCTGAAAAAACATATTTTCCAAAGAAGACACACAAACGGCCAACAGGAGGACGAAAAGATGCTCTCTAATCATCAGAGAAATGCAAATCAAAACCACAATATCACCTCACACCTGTCACAATGGATATCTTCAATAACAAATGTTGAAAAAAAAACAAATGTTGACAAAGATCTGGAGAAAAGGGAAACCTGGTACAGTGTTGATGGAAATGTGAATTGTTGAAGCCAGTATGGAAAACAGTATGATGGTTCCTCAAAAAACTAAAAATAGAACTACCATATGATCAGCAATTCTACTCATGGGTATATATCCAAAGAAAATGAAAACACTAATTAAAAAAGATACATGCAGGGCTTCCCTGGTGGTGCAATGGTTGAGAGTCTGCCTGCCAATGCAGGGGACACGGGTTCATGCCCCAGTCCAGGAAGATCCCACATGCCGCGGAGCGGCTGGGCCCGTGAGCCATGGCCGCTGAGCCTGCGCGTCCGGAGCCTGTGCTCTGCAACAGGAGAGGCCACAACAGTGAGAGGCCTGCTTACTGAAAAAAAAAAAAAAAAGATACATGCACCCCAATCCTCATAACAGCACTATTTACCATAGCCAAGATATGGAAACAACCTAAGGGTTCATCAACAAATGAATGGATAAAGAAGAATGGTATATATACATATATATATATATATATATATATAATATATAGCATAATATCCTCAAGTCCATCCATGTTGTTGCAAATGGCAAAATTTCTTTTTGGGGGAGGGGCTGAGTAATATATATATATAATATATATTTTATATATATATATTCCCCCAAATATATATATATTTCCTCCCTTGGTGGGAGGGGCTGAGTAATACATATTTCCTCCAAAACAGAAATTTTGCCATTTGCAACAACATAGATGGACCTGAGGGTACTATGCTATATATATACATATATATACATATATACATATATTTTTATATACATACACACACACATATGTGTATATACATATATAGTACAATATATATGTATATATACCACTCTATGTATATACACCAATATATATGTATATCTACCATATATATATGTATATATACCATACTGTTTTCCACAGTGGTTTCACAAATTTCCATTTCCATTAGCAGTGTACCAGGTTTCCCTTTTCTCCAAAAAGAAATTTTGCCATTTGCAACAACATGGATAGACTTGAGTGTATCCTGTTTAGTGAAATACGTCAGTCATAGAAAGACAAATACTGTATATGTCATCACTTATATGTGGAATCTAAAAAATAATCAAACGAGTGAATATAACAAAACAGAAACAGACTCACATGTATGGAGAACAAACTAGTAGTTACCAGTGGGGAGAGGGAAGCAGGGAAGGGCAAGGTTGGGGAAGGGGATTAAGCGGTAAAAACTCCTATATAATATAAATAAGCTACGAGGATATATTGTACAGCACAGGGAATGTAGCCAATATTTTACAATAACTTTTAATTTTTATAGATTTTATAACCTATAAAAATATTGAATCACTATGTTGTACACCTGAAACTAATTTTATAAATCAACTATACTTCAGTTTAAAAAATGCTTATAGAAATAATTTGATGCTTACAATAATATTATCATACTGCATGGTGAATTTATTTTTATCTTGGCAAATTGTATTTTTAAAAATCCAAGTATATGCTGTATATTGAGGTACACCTAAAATATAAAGACACAAAAAGTTTGAAAGTAAAAAGACAGAAAAAAATGTACCCAGGAAATACAACGCCCCAAAAACTGGTGCCACAATATTAGTATCAGACAAAGTACACTTTAAGATAAACACTATTAGGCACAATATGGTCATTACATCATGATGATATGAACGATCCATTAAGAAAGTATAAAAATTCTTAACCTGTATGTATCTAATTATATTATCATTAAAAAGGCAAAAATGGGGCTTCCCTGGTGGTGCAGTGGTTGAGGGTCCGCCTGCTGATGCAGGGGACATGGGTTCGTGCCCTAGTCCGGGAAGATCCCACATGCCGCGGAGCAGCTGGGCCCGTGAGCCATGGCCTCTGAGCCTGCGTGTCCGGAGCCTGTGCTCCGCTACAGGAGAGGCCACAGCAGTGAGAGGCCCGTGTACCACAAAAGAAAAAAAAAAAAAAGGCAAAAATGGAGAAAATTACAAGAAGAGAAGGATAAATACATTCAAATAGGAGAGATGTAAACATACTTCTCTTCATATTTAAGATACTATGCAGACAAGAAATTAGTAAAGCATAAAAAATGTGAAAGCACAATTAATATTCTTTCTGTACTGGACATACACATATATGTATGTGTGTATGTATATAACATACTGTTATATCCATCAAATACATAATATATAGTCTTTTCAAGTACATAAATAACAGTTTAAAAATTGATCATTAACTTGCAAACTAAACTAAATAACAAATACCAAAGAATATTTGTCATGGAGATAATTTTCTCTGATACCAATGAAATTACATTAGATAATAACAAATGAGAGAATAAATTTTTAAAGTGAAAATTCCTTTTATTCCACACATCCTCTCCCCTACCCTCCATCCTAAATAACCAAGATGAAGAGATAACTATTGTAACAGCTGGGCCATATCCTCTCAGATCTTTTTTATTTTTTTCTAATAAGATAGTAATATTCATCACATTATTTAGAAAATTTTCAGATTTTTAGTAAAATCATTTCCTCTATATTCTTTTTTAATTGAAATATAGTTGAGGTACAGTATTTTATTAGTTTCAGGTGTACTATGTAATGATATGACATTTGTGTTTATTTTGAAATGATCCCCACAATAAGTCTAGTAACCATCTGTTCCCACACAAAGTTATCACAAATATTATTGACCACATTTCTTATAATGTATGTTACATTCTCATGACTTATTTATTATACACCTGGAGGTTTGTACCTTTATATTCCTACACTTACTTCTCTTACCCCCCACCTTCCTTCCTTCTGGCAACAACCCATTTGTTCTCTGTACCTATGAGTCTGTTTTCATTTAATTTTTAATTTAACATCTTCTTTATCCATTCATCTGTCAGTGGACATTTACATTGCTTCCATATCTTGGCTATTGTAAATAATGCTGCAATGAACATTAGAGTGTATATCTCTTTTCCAACTAGTGTTTTTTGTTTTCTTCGAGTAAATACCCAGAAGTGAATGGCTGGATCACATGGCAGTTCTATTTTTAATTTTTTAAGGAAACTCCATACTGTTTTCCACAGTGGTTGCACCAGTTTACAATCTACTGATAGTGCACGAGGTTTTCATTTTCTCCACATCCTCACCAACACTTGTTATTTGTTGTCTCTTTGATGTTAGTCATTCTGACAGATATGAGGTCATTATAGTTTTGATTTGCATTTCCCTGATGATTAGTGATGTTGAGTATCTTTTCATGTATCTCTTGGTCATCTGTATGTCGTTTTCGGAAAAATGTCTGTTCAGGTCCTCTGTCCATTGTTTAATTGGGTTGTGTGGGTTTGTTTGTTTGTTTTGTTTTGGGGGGGTTTGTTGTTGTTGTTTTTTAGTTGTATGTGTTTTTTGTATATTTTGGATATTAACCCCTTGTCAGATATATAATTTGGGAATATCTTCTCCCTCAAGTAGGCTACTTTTTCATTTTATTGATAATTTCCTTCACTGTGCAAAAGCTTTTTAGTTTGATAAAGTCTAATTTGTGTATTTTTGCTTTTGTTTTCCTTGCCTGAGACAACATATCCAAAAAAATATTGCTAAGACTGAGGTCAAAAAGTATACTGCCTATATTTATATTCTACTAGGAGTTTCATGGTTTCTGGTCTTACATTTAGCTCTTTAACCTATTTTGAGTTTATTTTTGTATATAGTATGAGTAGCTATTCAGTTTTCCCAACACCTTTCGTTGAAGAGGCTGTCTTTTCCCCATTGTATATTCTTACCTCCTTTGTCATAGATTAATTGACCATTTAAGTGACAGGTTATTTCTGGGCTCTCAATTCTGTTCTACTGAACTATGTGTCTGTATTTGTAACAGTACCATACTGTTTTGATTACTCTAGCTTTAAGTATAGTTTGAAATCAGGGAATGTAATGGCTTCAGCTTTGTTCTTTTATCTCAAGATTGTTTTGGCTATTTGGGTTCTTTTGTGTTTCCATACAAATTTTTGACTTATTTGTTCTATTTCTGTGAAAAATGCTATTGATATTTTGATAGAGACTGCACTGAATCCTGAGGGGAAATAAGAAAGAGAACATGACACAAATACAAACAATATGGTAGAGAAACAGGGCTTTTTACATGTATTACTTTATTACATGATGAAAGTAGGGAAAGGAAGAATTATACAATGAATTATTGGGGATATTTGCTGAATAATTTGAAAAAACAATGTCATTGCTTCTGACCAAATACTGAAATGAATTCTCAGGATCAGAGTTAATGGTGGAAATAAACCATAATAATCTAAAAGAAAATTGGTCTAAATATCTTTCTGAACTGTCAGTAGGAAATTCAAAGAAAATACCACAAAATATTAAATGTGTTCTTTGCTTCTTCTTTCTTCTTTTAAAATACACCACACACAAATATATATATAGTGTATATTTTATATATATAGTGTGTATATATAGTTGTCATACAACTCAGTACATTATTGCCATACAACTCAATAGTGAAAAAACAAACAACCCAATGAAAAAATGGGCAGAAGACCTAAACAGACATTTTTCCAAAGAAGACATACAGATGGCCAATAGGCACATGAAAAGATGCTTAACATCACTAATTATTAGAGATAAGCAGATCAAAACCACAGTGAGAGATCACCTCACACTGGTCAGAATGGCTATCATCAAAAAGTTTACAAATAATAAATGCTGGAGAGGATGTGGAGAAAAGGGAACCCTCCTACATTGTTGGTGGGAATATAAATTGGTTCAGCCACTATGGAAAACAGTATGGAGTTTCCTTAAAAAAAACTACCAATAGAGCTACCATATGATCTAGCAATTCCATTCCTGGGTATATATCTGGAAAAAACAAAAACTCTAATTAAAAAGATACATGCACCTCAATGTTCATAGCAGCACTATTTACAATAGCCAAGACATGGAAACAACCCACAAGCCCATCAACAGAGGACTGGCTTAAGAAGATGTGATATATATTCACAATGGAATATTACTCAGCCATAAAAAAGAATGAAATATGCCATTTGCAGCAACATGGATGGATCCAGAGAATATGCCTAATGAAATAATTGAGACAAAGACAAATACTATATGATAGCACTCATATGTGGAATCTATACACAAAACAGAAACAGACTCACAGACATAGAAAACAAAGTTATGGTGACCAAAGAGGAGGGGGAACAAATTAGAAATATGGGGTTAATAAATATAAACTACTATGCATAAAATAGATAAGCAACAAGGATTTACTATATAACACAGGGAATTATATACAATATCTTGTAATAACCTCTAGTGGAATATGATCTGCAAAAAATAAAAAAACTGAGTCACTATGCTGTACACATGAAACGAATGCAATATTGTAAATCAACTATACTTCAATAAAAATAAAATAAAATACATAATTGTTTTAAAATATTATATATTGGGACTTCCCTGGTGGTCCAGTGGTAAATAATCTGCCTTCCAATGCAGGGGATGCAGGTTCGATCCCTGGTCGAGGAACTAAGATCCCACATGCTGCAGGGCAACTAAGTCTGCGTGCCACAACTACTGAGCTCACGTGCCTCAATGAGAGAGCCCATGTACTGCAAACTACAGAGCTCACACGTCCTGGAGCCTGCACACCACAACTAGAGAAGAGAAAACTCACACTGCCACAAGTAGAGAGAAGCCCACACACCACAACGAAAAGATCCTGCATGCCTCAACGAAGATCCCATGTGCTGCAATGCACCTAAGACCCGACCCGGCCAAAATAAATAAATAAATAATAAATAGATAAATAAATCTTTTTTAAAAAAAATAAAATATTATATATTACATATAATAATGATGTATAAATATTATATATAATTGTATGTGTATATACATATGCCTATAAGGTATTGAAATGTAATATATTTGCCAGTATACCGTATGAATATTGACGAAAGATTCTCCTCAATAAAATACTAGAAAACTGAAACCAGCAGCATATAAAAAGGGTATTATACCATGAGCAAGTGGGATTTATCCCAGGAACGCAGGTTGGTTCAACATATGAAAATTAATCAGTATAATACACCATATGAATGGAATAAAGGAAAAAGTATGATCATTTCAATAAACATAGTAAAAGTATCTGAGAAAATCCAAAACAGTTTTACAATTAAAACACCCAACAAACTAGGATTAGTTTAAGGAACTTCCTTAACCTCACAAAGAGCATCTACAAAAAACCCCACAGCTAACGATAAATTTAATGGTGAAAGACTAGATGCTTTCCCCATATGATAAGGAAGAAGAAAAGGATGTTTACTCTTGCCACTTGTATTTAACACTGTATTGAAGGTTCCAGCCAGGGAAGACTAGAAAAGAACTAACTCTCTTTGCAGATGACAAGATATTGTAACAAAGTCCTAAAGAATCCACTAAAAAATCTATGTCTGATGTATGAGTTCAGCAAGGTTGTGGAATACAAGATCAGTTGGAAAAGGTCAATTGCGCTTCTATACACTTGCAATAAACAATCTGAAAATGAAATTTAAAAAAATTCATTTACAATTGCATCAAAAATAAAATACTTAGGAATGAATTTAACAAAAGAAGTGAAAAATATATTCTGAAATATATTCAAATACATTTGAAAGAAATTAAGGATTTAGATAAATGAAAAGACAGCTCATGTTCATGGATAGGAAACTTAATATTGTTATGATAGCATTAATCTCCAAATTGATCCATAGATTTAATACAGTTACTCTCAGAATCCAAAAGTGACTGCTTTGTAGAAATTAACAAGCTGATCCTAAAATTCATATGGAAACTCAAGAGACCCAGAATAGCTAAAACAATCTTTTTTTTTTTTTTTTTTTTGGCGGTACGCGGGCCTCTCACTGTTGTGGCCTCTCCCGTTGCGGAGCACAGGCTCTGGACGCGCAGGCTCAGTGGCCATGGCTCAGGGGCCCAGCTGCTCCGCGGCATGTGGGATCTTCCCAGACCGGGGCACGAACCCGTGTCCCCTGCATCGGCAGGTGGACTCTCAACCAGTGCGCCACCAGGGAAGCCCTCATTTCAAAACTTACTACAAGAAACAGTAATCAACAGTATGGTGCTGACATAAGGATGGACATATAGATCAATGGAATAGAATTGAGAATCCAAAAACAACCCCCCACATTTATACTTAATTTATTTCCTGCAAGTATGTCAAAATAATTCAGTCGGGAGAGAATAGTCTTTTCAACAAATGGTGCTAGGACAACTGGATAGCCACATGCAAAATAATTATTTTGGACCCCTAACTCACACTATATAAATAAATTAACTCAAAATGGATCAAACATCCATTTTGTACAAGCTAAAATAATAAAATATTAGAAAAGACAAGATTAAATCTTCATGACCTTGGATTTAGCACTGTTGTTTTAGATATGACACCAAAAGCACAAGCAACAACAACAACAACAACAAAATAGATAAACTGGACTTCACCAAAATTAAAAACATTTGTGTGTCAAATGATACTATCAAGAAAGTTAAAAAACAACTCATGGAATGAGAGGAAAATATTAGCAAGTCATATATTGGACAAGAACTTGTATCTAGAATATATAAAGTACACATAACTCTCAATAATAAAAAGATAAATAACCCAATTTAAAAATGGGCAAAAGATCTGAATAGACATGTCTCCAAAGAAGATATACAAATGGCCAAAAAGCACATGAAAGGATGCTCAACATCATTAATCATCAAGGAAACGCAAATCAAAACAACGAGATACCAACTCACACCTACTTGAAAGGCTGTAATCAAAGAGACAGATAATGAAAAATGTTGGTAAGGATGTGGAGAAATCAGAACCCTTATAAACCACTGATGAGAATGGAAAATGGTGTGGTTACTTTGGAAAACAGTCTGATAATTCCTCAAAAGTTAAACATGGACCAATTCCACTTCTAAATATATAGCCAAGAAAAATGAAAACATATCCACACAAACACTTGAATTTTTATAGCAGTATTATTCACAATAGCCAAAAGGTGGAAATGACCCAAATGTCCATTAAATAATGAATGGATAAACAAAATGTGGTATTGTGGTCTATCTATACAATGGAACACAATGAGTATTACTTGGCCATAAAAAAGAATACTAATTAATACATGTTACAACTTTGATGAACCTTGAAAACATTATGCTAAGTGAAAGAAGCCAGTTGTAAAGGACCATATATGTTTCATTTATATGAAATGTCCAATATAGTCAAATCTATAGAGGCAAAAAGTAGATTAGTGGCTGCCTACAGTAAGGGTATGGGGTAGGAGGATTGAGGGGTGATAGCTAAAGGAGAGAGCATTTCTTTTTAGGGCAGTGAAAATATTCTAAAATTGATTCTGATAATGATTGCATATATCCATGATATACTAAAAACCACTGAATTATATTCACTTTAAATTGGTGAACTGTATGTGACTATATCTTAATAAAGCTGTCACCAAAAAAATTTAGATGTTAAATGTGGCAAGGTCAGGTCAACAACTTTTGAGCAGGAAGTGATAATGGTAAATGTAATATGTCTTGAAAGTTAGTCTAAATAAGGAAAAATCTAGAAAACCAAGGTGAGGAGAATCTGTACTTTCTTGAGATTGTACTTAAGGAAGGGGAATACATGAATTTCAGTAAAAAGAGCTTTAATTTAAATTACTTTATTGCCTATGTACTTAGCAATAGAAAACAGGTTAGTGATTTTTGCTGCTTATATACACTTAGTTTAGCTGAATGTATATCATGCAAATCTTAACCTAGAAAACAAGATATTCTCAGAGGTTTGGAAATATGTCTCTCTAAT
The DNA here is from genome assembly GCF_039906515.1 of Pseudorca crassidens. Lineage (NCBI taxonomy): Eukaryota > Metazoa > Chordata > Mammalia > Artiodactyla > Delphinidae > Pseudorca > Pseudorca crassidens. The sequence continues at coordinate 78,012,907 of NC_090301.1, forward strand.
AACCAGGGTCAAAACCAGATTGTCATAGGTATGAACACTAAGAGACATCTTCTTGGTAATGCATTCAGACTTTCTTCCAACATAGCTACAAAACTAGCATAAAACACTGAAACTTAGTTTTCAATATTATGACTTGCTGTGGATAGGTCAAATCATAAACCTTGTATTTTTTTGTTTTGAAAGCAATATAGAAATAGACTTGAATCCTTCTTTGAAAATGATAGCATTTTAACTTTGATTCATTGGCATGTGATATGAAGTAAATATGGAGCTTTAGTGATACTTTTTATAATATAAGATCCTGGTCTGATTTTTCACATCCAGTTGTGTGATGTAGGTTTGATATTTAAAAATAAATTTGTAAAAGGGAAATCAATTCATCTATCATTTGGAGAACCTAAGTAGATATGAAGAAAGTAACTTTTTTTAAGAGCCAGAACAACAGGCTTTATAGGAACTTGGAATCTATAATCAGGATTCCTTGATCTATCAGGAATAATCTCTTTCAAGGGACCTGAATCAAGGTTCTTTTTTAGGATCTTAGTGTATCATTATGTGTACATGCTACTAAAATCATTATCTAGTGCCAAAATTGTTTACTGCTTCAAATTGAGTGCTTTACATCAGGAAGAGGTTTCTCCATAGAATAGAATTTGGATAATCTTTGGCTAATGAAGACCAGGAATTATTTTCATTGAGAACACTGGTGTGCTACATGATTAAACATAAAATAATATCAAAAATTTTGTGGAAGAATAATGCCTGGAAATTCCTATAACCTGGCAACCCACTTCTATTTTCCCAAATTACCACTTAAATGTCTTTTAACTGATTTCATATGGAATATTTTCATGGTGATTATTAGGCAAGACAAAGTGGCACCTGAAATTAGGATATGACAGTAGGGCTAAGCAAACTGTAAAGTTTGTGGTCTGCTGTAGTTTCCACACATACTTCCTGATTCCCTTTCCCTCCTTTTATTGCCTGCACCTCCTTGACCTCACATCCATTTTAAACTTCATGCTCTCTGTTTTGGAGGAGAACCTCTGACAAATGAATTCACATTAAGATGCCAATGACCTGAAGTTTCCCATCTAGAGATCTTTGTATTTTTAAAAAAGCAGTCCCGGGACTTCCCTGATGGCGCAACGGTTGAGAGTCCGCCTGCCAATGCAGGCGACACGGGTTCGTGCGCCGGTTCGGGAAGACCCCACATGCCGCAGAGTGGCTGGGCCCGTGAGCCATGGCCGGTGAGCCAGCGCGTCTGGAGCTTGTGCTCCGCAACGGGAGAGGCCACAACAGAGAGAGACCTGCGTACCGCCAAAAAAAAAAAAAAAAAAAAAAGCAGTTCCCTTCCACGTAAAAAATACAACTTCAGACTTACATGAGGAACATATTTCAGGTAAAATCTTGGCACATAAATTCTGCTTAAGAAGTTAATTAGTTCATCACCCCACATAATAAAAGAATCACAAGCAATAAACCTATTACATGTTTGTTTTGATATAGCTGTTGAGTGATTAAACAAGCCTAGAAATAAAGATAGCACAGAGATACGGTTAAAAGTAGAAAGAAAAAAGTTATCATGGTACATTGCCAACACTTTTTCCACTTAGCAACCAAGAACAGGGCACTAAGTGAAGTGAGTTTCTTCCCACTTACTCATTAGGAAGGGAGGAGAAGACAATGTTGAATTTCTCATGAAAATCAAATCAGTTGAATCACAAGGAGTGGATATGGGGAGAAAATAAATTAGGTTAGTGATCTGTGTTTTCCAATCTGGTGTGTGAAATGGTTTCACACTCTGGTTTTATTTTGAATGTCCACATTACCAACAAAGATTTAACATCTTTTCATATATTTGTGAGCCAGTTTTGATTCATCTTGGTGAAATTTCTGGTTCTTTCTATAGGCCATCTTTCTACTGGAGCATTTGTATTTTTCTTATTTAGTCATACCAATTCTTGAAACATTTTGGACAACTCCTTTGTCGGTTATATGTGTTGAAATTGTCTTCTCTCAGTTTATGGTCCATTTTTTCACTCTCCTAATATGTCTTTTTTTTTTTTTTTTTGCGGTACGTGGGCCTCTCACTCTTGTGGCCTCTCCCGTTGCGGAGCACAGGCTCCGGACGTGCAGGCTCAGTGGCCATGGCTCACGGGCCCAGCCGCTCCACGGCATGTGGGATCTTCCCGGACCAGGACATGAACCCATGTCCCCTGCATTGGCAGGAGGACTCTCAACCACTGCACCACCAGGGAAGCCCCCTAATATGTCTTTGATGAAGAAAAGTTCTAAATTTGAATGTAGTTCGTTGATTATTTTTTATATTTCTCTGTTTTAAGAAATCTTTTCCCACTCTAGTGGTATAAAGATATTATCCAATACTGTCTTCTAAAAGTTTTATTGTATTGCTTATCTGTGAGGTTTGTAATCCTTCTTTTCTGTGTGTGGTGAGAGGTGGGGGGTAATTTCATCCCCCTCTTCTATGGTTATCCAATTGTCCCAGCACCATTTATTGCAAAGCCAATATATTTCCTTGCTCAACTGCAAGATTTAATAATCTCAGTCAAGTATCAAACATCCACATCTGGGCTCTCAATTCTGCTCACTGTTCTTTTCTCCTGTCACTGTGCAAATAACACACCATTTTAAATACTATAACTTTATAAATTAATTTTATAACTGGTAGGTCAAATTGCTCCATTTCATTCATCTTCTTCAAGAGGGTTTTGGTTATTCCCAATCTTTGCTCTTTCAATTTAAATTTTAGGATTAGTTTGCTCGAATTCAACAAAAAAGTACCCTGAAATACTGATTGGAATTTTATTAAACCTACACAGCAGTTTAGAAGAAAAGACATCATTATAAAATTGAGTCTTTTATTAATTAACATGGCTTCTCTCTAATGTTTAGGGGTTTTTTAATGTATTTAAATAAAATTTTATAAATTTATCTTATAGTTTATACCTGTAATATTTATTGCTAGGTACTTAATATTTTTGATGCCGTTATAATAATTAAAAAAAATTTCCCCAATATGTGATTTATTTATTTATATTTTTATTCAGGAACAAAGGACACATTAATGATCACAACATAAGTAACTCTTTTTTTTTTTTTTTTGCGGTACCCGGGCCTCTCACTGTTGTGGCCTCTCCCGTTGCGGAGCACAGGCTCCGGACGCGCAGGCTCAGCAGCCATGGCTCATGGGCCTAGCCGCACCGCGGCATGTGGGATCTTCCCGGACCGGGGCACAAACCCGTGTCCCCTGCATCAGCAGGCGGACTCCCAACCACTGCGCCAGCAGGGAAGCCCAGTAACTCTTTTAATATTTAACTAATTTCATCCTGTAGCTATACATATAGTAAAATTTAAAACCATGTCTATTATTTTAAAAAGAAACAAAACTGAAGTGTTTAAATAATCCCACCAGTGATTTTTATCGCTGAGCAACAAATGTCTTCGGTTTGGTATTTTATATATATAATAAATTTTAAAATTCATTTTTGAACCATCTGTTGATAGTTTATACAAATGCAATGCACTGATATTGATGTATTTAGGAACATGCTATATTTTGAAATTAATTCTAATAATCTGTAGATTACTATGAGTTCTATTACTTTGGAACAATCATACTACCTGCAAAATAATGGACTTTTTGTTTCTTTCTTTTCATCTCTATTCCTTTTCTTTATGCCTTTCTGTGTTGTCTAGGATACCCAGTACACTGTTGAATGAAATAGTTATTGTGGCTATCGTTGCCATTTGCCTGATGTCAAGAGTAAGCTTTCACTGTTTCACAAATAAAAATTTGATGTTTTATTTTATGCACAGCCTTTGTCAAATTTAGAAAGTTCTGTTTCTAGTTTTCTAAGAGTTTTATCACAAATAAATGTTTTATCAAACACATTTTTTGCATTTATGAAGATAATCATATGATTTTTCTCCATTAAATTGTTAAAGTGGTAAATTTAACCTTGTATTCCTGAAGTTAAACCCAATTTTGTGAGGATGTATTATCTTTTTTAGCTGGATTTGATTTTTTAATAGTCTTAGGGTTTTTCTATTTCAATTCATGAATAGTATTGACTTGTAAATTTTCTTTCTCACACTGTTTTTTAAGTTTTTCTTTCTTTCTACTTAATTTTTTTTTTCCAGCTTCTTTGGTGATTTCAGACTTTTCTTCTTTTCAAATATAAACATTCAACACTACCAATTAGGTCACAGTGGTTAACAATGCTCAAAATCAGTATGTCTTTGATGTTTTTTTTCCAGTTTTATCAATTTCTGAAAGATCTCTCAAATGGTAATTGTGTTAAAATCTTCAGCAATAATTGTGGAATTGTCTATTTCTCCCTTTAATTTTTTCAACTTTTATTTATGAATTACACATGTTAGACTGCTTGATATTATTCCTGGTCTTTTTATTTTTAACTCTTTTTTCTCTCTGTTCTTCAGACTGAATAATTTCCATTGATCTGTCTCCAAGTTCTCTCACTCCTTCCCCTGTCATTTCCATTCTGCTTTAAGTTGACCCAGTGACATTTTTATTTCATATATTGAATTCTTGAGTTCTAGAATTTCTATTTTATCTATTTTTATAGTTTCTATTTCTCTGCTGAGATTTGTTATCGTTTCATTCCAATAATATCTTCCTTTACCTCACTGAGCATAGTTACAATAGCTGCTTCAAAGTCTCTGGTATTTCCAACATCTGGGTCATCTGGGATCATCCTTCTTTGATTATCTTTTCTCTTACATTTCTTTAATTCTTCAAATGTCAAGAAAATTTGGATTGTATCCTGGATATTGTCAATGTTGTGCTGTGGGATTCAGGACTGTGGATTCTTTCATATTTCTCCAGAGAGTATTGACGTTTTGTTATAGCAGGATACTAATTGGTTATACTTAAACTGCAAGCTCTTCCTTGCCTAGAGTGGCTGGAAGCTCAAATCTCAGTTCAGATCTTCTATTTTAGGGGAACTGCTTGCAGTCTGCCATATGTAGGTGTTGTTCAGAGGCCGGTCTTGGGCAGAGTTTATACACAGGAATTTGGGGTCCCCTTCTTAGGCTCTCTCTTTTCTGGGATTTTTGTCTCACTTTCTGGAAGCCCTTCTTACTTGGGGTTCTATCCCCCGGCTGCTCAGGACAGAACGATGGTTGACTTTCTGTGAGAGTCTAGCTGCCCATAGCATGCTTCATCTGTAGTTACCCCTGGAGGCAAGCTATAAAAAAGCAGGAAATTTACTCCAGGCTGGTCATCTTTTCCAAATTTTAATTTCTCTCCCAAACTTGCTGCTTTTTGTTCACTCTGCAGAGCTCTCAGGTAGTTAGTTTCTATATTTTGTTATTTGGTGGGAGTTTCAGTCTGTTAGGAGTTTATTCCTCAGTACCAGGAGAGAAACTTCCATATCTTAAGTTACCAAGTCATGTTTTAAGAAGAAATGCTAAATATGCCCTGGCACAGCACTATACATTTATTGGTGAGGGGGTAAAAGTGCTTTTGCCCACTGTTGTAGCAATGCCACAGCTGGCCAACCTAGTCACTGTCTTTTTAGGGTTGTTCCTAAAGGCAAGAATGACTGTGAATAAACTGGGGATGATTCTATCATAATCCTTTCAGATATCCCTCACAGCATGGTTTATTGTAAATCACTGACTTTCAGTATAGAGAACTGAATTCCTCTGAGACCAGCCCAGAAACTCTGGCTTTTTTCATGGTCTTCCTGGTCACTGATGGATTTATAATGTTTCAGCAACAATTTCCCAAAGTGGACATCACTTTAATAGCGCTTTCTAGGTGGCAAAGGTCATTTACCTCAGAGACCCTTCAAAAGCATTCACTGGTGTATTTTTTTTTGAAGGATGGAAGGGCAAATTGCCTGAAAGCTGTACAAATCACTGTGGTTAATGTATGGTAGGATAACCAAGGCCCCTAGGAGTACTAATAGCATGTTAGAAGGCATCTAATGATAGACTGTATAGGATGTTGGACATATATTTAAATACCAAACTTGTTAGAAACATTTTTTTTTCATTGTTCCCATGTTTATGAACGAAGTCATCTCAGTAAAACTTGGCAAGTCTGAAAATGTTCCAAGGTCCTCAAATTGGCCTGTACATCTTGTAATGATAGTTATGGGTAAGAGATAATGTTCATGATTGTAAAGAACGTTGTGCGGGCTTCCCTGGTGGCACAGTGGTTGAGAGTCCGCCTGCCGATGCAGGGGACACAGGTTTGTTCCCCAGTTCGGGAAGATCCCACATGCCGCGGAGTGGCTGGGCCCGTGAGCCATGGCCTCTAAGCCTGCGCGTCCAGAGCCTGTGCTCTGCAACGGGAGGGGCCACAACAGTGAGAGGCCCGCATATCGCAAAAAAAAAAAGAAGGTCGTGCCCTTTAGATCTGAAATCTTGTTGGTGGTGGTTTTTTTTTTTAACAGGTAGCTTCATGTCATATCTAAGTATTTTAAAGCAGTGTTTCTCAAAATATGGCCCAATAACCTCCTGCATTAAAATCTCCTGTGGTGTTGCTAGAAATGCAAATTCGTAACCTTATTTTAGCCCTAGAGAATGAAAATCACAAGTAGGGAGGATAGGAGCGATGGGACCCTTCGATTTGCATTTGTGTCAAGCTCCCCCAGATAAGTCTCACGCACATGAGAGAAAACAACTACATTAGATACTCAGGAGGATATTTTTCAACATAAGGGTGCCAGTAAAATGATGTAACAAATTCTGAGAATTTTTTTCTTTTTATCTAATACATTCACTGTGTATCTCCTAAGTAAAGAACACCATGCTAGCTGCTGGTGGGATATAAAGATGAATAAACATAGAGGCTCCTGTTCTGCTAAGGGAAGAGCAGAGTGCCCAGAGTAGCTTGATTAGAAAAAAAGCAAAAGGTTCTAGTTGGAGTGTGATATGCAATGAATGTGTCTCAAGTCTTAATGAATGTCATGAAGAACCTAGGGGTAAGGCAGGAATAAAGACGCAGACCTCCTAGAGAATGGACTTGAGGTTATGGGGAGGGGGAAGGGTGAGCTGTGACAGGGCGAGAGAGAGTCATGGACATATACACACTAACAAACGTAGTAAGGTAGATAGCTAGTTGGAAGCAGCCGCATGGCACAGGGATATTGGCTTGGTGCTTTGTGACAGCCTGGAGGGGTGGGATAGGGAGGGTGGGAGGGAGGGAGACGCAAGAGGGAAGAGATATGGGAACATATGTATATGTATAACTGATTCACTTTGTTATAAAGCAGAAACTAACACACCATTGTAAAGCAATTATACCCCAATAAAGATGTTAAAAAAAAAAAAGTCTTAATGAGTTTCTCAAGTTGTCTGGATATATATTAAAAAAGTAGTCAAGTTAATGAGGGACCACATTATAGATCCATCTCAGAGACTGCTCTAAAGTCTGAGGCCCACAAAAAGAATGGAATTCCAAAATGTATTTCTTTTAATTCAGACTAGTTTATTTTTAAAGTTTTATATATATATATATATTTTTTTTAAAGATTATTTTCCATTATAGGTTCCAAAAGTTATTTTAAAACAAATTTCCTCAGTGTTTCAGACAGGTTCTGAGAAGCAGAGCCTGAGACTGGGATTCATTCAATTGGTTGATTGGGAGAATGCTTTCCTGAGACACTATAAGGGAGGGAGGGTAGCAGGAGAGGGCAGGGGAAGAAGTCAGACAAACGTGTAGTTCAGAAGAGGTCTAGCCTCCGCCTTTCCTGCCCCTACATGAAGCATTCTCACAGGAGTAGGTATGTGCCACAGAGGCCTTCCGCACACCTGCACAGCCTCTGAGGGCCTGGAGCCACCACCGCCAGCCTCCCAGGCCTCCTAGTCATCTCCTGTCAGCCAAGGGTAACCCTCCCCCAAAGGGTGCAGCTGTGAGCCAGAAGCAGCCAATATTCACGTTAGCTGGGGACGCGTATGCTGCCCAGTAAAGAGATCAGGGAGGAACCAAAGCATCCGCCACCCTCACCCAATGCCTGAAAGGCTTCTTCCTCTATGCTGCGCTGACTCTGCTATTCAACTCTGCAGTCAGACTGCCTGTGTTCAAACCTCAGCTTCATCTCTCATTTGCCATCTTACAGCAGCCTCTTTGTGCCTCAGTATTCTCATCTTTAAAATGTAATTTATAAAGTTAACCATTAGAAGACTGTGAGGAGAGAATGAGATAACCTACACCAAGTATTTTCCGCAGTGCCTGGCATATAGTAAGCACTCAATACATTTTAGCAACACTAGTTATTATTTGCATTCCCTCACGATACTCCTCATTAAGACCTTGGCTACCTTGTGTCTAGGATTTTCCATCAGCTTCCTGCCTGGTTTCTCTGCCTCAGACACTGCCTCCCACTCCGCCAAAACACACTAAACAGATACACACCTTTTTCAAACTGTCCTACACACATAAGCATATATATGAGTTCTCTTCGTAAAAAGTTCCTTTCATCATATTATCTCTCTGCTCAAAACTCCATTATCTCCATGATAAAAATACCCACTTTAGCCTGCAATTCAAGTTGCTTCACAGCTTGGTTCTTCACTGTCTCTCCAGTTTCATCTGTCTCTTTCCTTTTACACCAGTGGTTCTCAAAATTTGATCTCATAACCCCCTTTCCTTCTTAACAGTACGTTATCTATTGATATTTACCATATTTGAAATTAAAACTGAGGAACATTGAAAAGTTTTACTTACTGATTCATTAAAAATAACAATAATAAGCACATTACGTGTTATTAATAACAGTTTTATGAAAATAAATGTATTTTCCAAATTAAACAAATTTTTTGAAAAGAATATCACTTTTTCATTGTTGCAAATCTCTTTAGTATCTGGCTTAATAGAGGACAGCTGCATTCTGATATCTGTTTCTGCATTCAATATGTTGCTTTGGTTCAAGTATATGAAGAAAATCTGGCTTCATGCAGACACGTAGTTGGAAAAGGGAGAAGTATTTTAAAAGCTTTACAGATAATTGTAGATATTCCTCTATGATACAATAATAATATTCAACCAGTGGTAGTTTCTCAAAGATTAGCTACAGTGAGGAATCTGAAACCATATCCACAGTCTTTTCATACTTGGTTACATTAGAATCCATTGGGCTTTTGCACTCTGAGAAGATCTTTTACTTGTTCATGATTTTGATCTCTCAGACTCCCTGAAAGGTCTCAGGCAACCCAGAGTTCCTCAAACTGCACTCTGAGACCAAGTTCTACATAAGCCCTTTTCATTCTGCATCTCTTGTTTTTAAAACATACCCAGGATTTTGGTTTTTATTCTGGTAGAGTGGGTCCAACAGATCAGGAGACAACTGCCATTGAAAAGATAGTTTGTTACTTACAGTTCCCAAGAGGAGGGGGCACGCCATGCCATGGAGGGCCACAGGAAGCACCACGTTCAGTCAGGAGGCAAGACAAGCGCGGGGAAAGCATGGGCAAAAGGTTTGTTTGTTTTTGCGATACGCGGGCCTCTCACTGTTGTGGCCTCTCTGGTTGCCGAGCACAGGCTCCGGACGTGCAGGCTCAGCGGCCATGGCTCACGGGCCCAGCCGCTCCACGGCATGTGGGATCCTCCTGGACCGGGGCACGAACCCGTGATGAAAGGAGGCTGAAGTGGGTACGGACGAGGGATTGATTGGTTTGAATATCAAAGGAGTGCTGTGTTCGCAGCACAAGCACTATGGTGGAGTACCTAGGAACTATATTTTCCTTTCTTTAGCTCTAACTCAATATCACAACCTGATTTATACTTACAGACAGACTATAAGCCTGTCTTATAGGTATAGTCAATAAGCCAAAAAAAAAAAAAAATTAAAGGTATTTAGAGACTACCTAAAGAAAAAGATGTATTTTTCATTTGTCTTTGTTTAAACCTCTAGATCCTTTTATGAATAAAAAGATCATGAACATTTTATTTTCTAATGGGGGCAAAAATAGGGAACACGTGTTGAGTGTTAAAGTGGTAGTCATTCATTTGTTACACTTAGGGTTTCCTTTTGACATTTCTTTAATAAGTGATATGCCTAGATTCTGCTAATGTGCTAATGAATTTGGGAAGCAAAGGTTATTTCATATTAACTGGAATATAGAAGATGTTAATCTTATGACTAAAGGTTAGTCCTAAAATAGTAATTTGGTAGTAGGTTAAGACTCCCATACAGTGTATTAAGAAGAATAGAGCAATTTACTTGATTTTTGTGTGATATTAGTTTTCAGCACCTAAGATTTGAATCTTAGACCATGGGGATGTTTTTGGAAGAACATTGTCCTCTATTTTCTCCTAACAACTCATTATGGATATATAATCTACAAATTGATCTTAATCTTCTTTGGAACCACTTAACTTTGAGGACTTTACCAGCCTAAATTTTTTTTTAAAGTGTCTCAAGTTTATTGTCCACTGTATTACGTGTATTTTGTCAAATTATGCTCATTAAATGTACCTCTTATAAACTACAAAGAAATCTTACCCACTTACAATATATTAATATTTAGTTAAGAGGTATATTGTCACTTTATCAACTCCTTCATGGTTTTACATGCTGTTTATTTTTTTTTAATTTTAAGTATTTATTTATTTATGGCTATGTTGGGTCTTTGTTGCTGCACGCGGGCTTTCTCTAGTGGTAGCGAGCGGGGGCTACTCTTCCTGGCAGTGCGCGGGCTTCTCATTACAGTGGCTTCTCTTCTTGTTGAGCATGGGCTCTAGGTGCATGGGCTTCAGTAGTTGTGGCACATGGGCTCAGTATTTGTGGCTCACGGGCTCTAGAGCACAGGCTCAGTAGTTGTGGTGCACGGGCTTAGTTGCTCCGCGGCACATGGGATCTTCCCGGACCAGGGCTCGAACCCGTGTCCCCTGCATTGGCAGGCGGATCTTTAACCACTGAGCCACTACAGAAGTCCCCATGCTGTTTATTTTTTAAATGAAGATTATAATGCTTAATTTTTACTAAATTTTTATAAGCAAATGAAGTATTGCATTACAGCATTTTTGAAAAATAATGCCATGTACATATGAACTACAGTTTATGAACTCTGACCATATTCCTTCTTAACGTCTATCTTTCTTAAATTGTAGCCTTACTCATTTGGCTGGTTTTCCGATAGTAGACCTCATATAGTTTATCACTCTGGTGATTCCTTTCTGGATATTTTCAAGAGTCATTATATTTGTGAAGTGCCACATAACTAGAACCATAAAACATATTTCCACAGCTATTAGAGTATGGTTTTATAAAAAAGTAAGTAGATGTTTTCTGCATTATTTCTGAATGTCTTCTCCATTTAAAAATCTTAAATACCTTACACAGTGGAGGGTCATCCACCACTACATTTGCCTGTCATGTAAGCTCAACAGTGTCACTTGCTATTTATGGCACTTCTACTTTAGCATCCAATGATGTTTAAATGTATTATTCAATTTGTTGAATAAAGCAATTTAGCCTAGTAGAGTGATAAATAGAAATAGTAAAATGTCCCCCTCCCTCCTCAAAAAACTCTTTTCAATTCTTGCCCCTGATCTTTTCCCACAGGATTGCACTGGTATCTCTAGGAGGGAGACCTACAGTAAGCTTGGATGTGCCCTCCTTTGTTATATTGACCCTATGATAATTACAACTTCTTCCCTTATTTTTTCTTAAATTGGGCCCATCATCTTTATAGAATTCCTTTTTATTTCTAGTCCAATGACTTCAGCTACTGAAATAATCTACATTGTTTAAAATGTGTTAGTTCACACCTGCGTTTATACATTTGCCCTAAATTTCCCTCCCAGATTAAGTTGGGGGGCTTGATGAGCCAGGGCTGGTTTAATGTGTGAGGGTAACAGAATTTGATGTCCAGGAAGATCTGAAACACAGAACTGACAGCAAAGCTAGAGCAAGCCTGGGAGAGAGTTGAACTGATATGAGTGTTGAATTTACTTGTTGCTAACTGAAGGGACAGTTAGAAGGGACACAGCAGAGAGGAGGATGCTGGGAATGAGGCACACGTTGGAATCAGAGACACTGAGTGCAACAAGCGGGTTCATAAGAGAAAGCAGGAGGGAGACGCCAAGAAAGATTCCTCAAGAGGCTTAACGATAGCCACGGGGATTGCAGTAGGACGTCTGAGGCCCTGCCTGTGGGTGGAATCGAACTATTCAGGACACTGAGACTGTTCAGGTGCATTTGTTCAGCCAACAGTTGTTTGCACATCCGCTGAGCCAGGTGCAGGTGATACAATGAATACTAAGTTGTAGCTCTTAGCACATTAAAGAGCTATTATTTTATATTACATACGAGTTTTTTTTGGTGCAAACAAAAGAAGGTTTTTTTAGGACATCTATCTCTATGCTTAATCTGAGATCTATAAAATATCTTATTAAAAATGTGAATATACTTGTGGACAATATGGTGACCCCCTGCAACAAACGTGATTTCTTGTTCTTTACATAAATCTCTGAAATGTCCTTGAATTGAAAATTTCCCTTGACTAGAAAGAATAGATAACTTTGACTAAAGTAAGAATAAAATAAGACATTTGGGAAAAAGCAACCTAAGCTGCTGCATGCTAGGTTAAAAGGCATGTATTAATTATGACCAAGAAAGAGATCTTAGAATTTTGAAGTTGGCTTCCTAAAGCTGTTGGTTCACGCTCAAGATCCTCAAGAAATTATTGGAAACCAAAAATGAAAATATAATCCTACCTGGTATATCTCTACTTGGAATGTTTCACTTTAAGTAACACTACAGTGATTATGGAAAGGATCAAAAAGGGAACCCAAATGGGACAAGAGACAAAGACAGTTATTTTTTAAAAAATATCTCTTATTTTAGAAAAAGAAAGATTTAAAAATATAGGATCTTAGGAGGATATAAAAATAATAAATTCAGAATAAATTCTGAATACTAAAATTAGACTGCACCCTTTAAAGCTAAAAGAGGTAAATTTTAGAATAACTAAAAACGGCTACTCCACATACTGAGTGAAGTATGTCAGACAGAGAAAGGCAAATATATGATAGCGCTTAGATGTGAAATCTAAAAAAAGGGTACAGATGAACTTATTTACAAAACAGAAGTAGAGTCATAGACATAGAAAGCAAACTTATGGTTACCAGTGGGTAAGAGGGGGAGGGATAAATTGGGAGAATGGGATTGACATATACACACTACTATATATAAAATAGATAACTAATAAGAATCTACTGTATAGCACAGGGAACTCTACTCAATACTCTGTAAATGGCTTATATGGGAAAAGAATCTTTTTAAAAAAAGAGTGGATACATGTATATGTATAACTGATTCACTTTGCTGTACACCTGAAACTAACACAACCTTGTAAATCAATTATACTCCAATAAAAATTTAAAAAAAAACCCAACTACTCCATAGCATGCATAAATTATGGCTGTATATTGCCTGAAAGTGACGTTTTAAACCTCAAATGCACGTTGAGATTTTACCTGTCTTTAGTGCCCAACCCAGATAACTGCTCTTCTGACTACCTCTGCAGAGCTTCATGGAGTGCTGGTCATTGTAGGCATAATAAACATTGCTGAATGACTAGCACAAATGAAATTAAGTACAAAATAAATACTATCTTTACATTAAAACTAAAAAGGAATTAATTTGTTACAGTCTCGTGATGAAGAATAAGTAAATATTGATATTTAAAACAGCACATCCTGGTTTATTGACATTCATTGGCAAAATGAATTTATCAGCAAATACTTTTTATTAAACTCAATGTAGGAAATATACAAATTTGGTATACTATAATGAGGTATTATTCATATAATTTGTTTTGTTGTTGTTTTTTTTTTTTTTGCGTTACGCGAGCCTCTCACTGTTGTGGCCTTTCCCGTTGCGGAGCACAGGCTCCGGACGCGCAGGCTCAGCGGCCATGGCTCACGGGCCCAGCCGCTCCGCGGCACGTGGGATCTTCCTGGACCGGGGTACGAACCCATGTCCCCTGCATCGGCAGGCGGCATATAACTTTTTAAGGTAGATAGAAAGGGCAATGTTTTAAATTGGCCAAATTGGGTTCCTGCAATTTGTTTCAATATTTGCTTCTGTATTTTGTAGTTATGGCCATTCTGTTGATAGGAAGTTAAACAATGCCGCCACCTACTGTGCAGGGCATGGTAATAAAGATGATAAAAGGAGAAATAAATAATTCTCCAGTTGTAAGTTAGTTATGAAGTAAAAAGCTAATTTTTGGTGTAATTACATTATACCACTCTTCAACTGTATTTTCAATAAACAATATTACTGAATAGAATCAACCAATCCTGCTGAGAGTCCTGTGAGCTAGGCCTTTATGGCCATGGGCCTTTTTTTTTTTTGCTTTTAAATTTTATTTACTTATTTTTTAACATCATTATTGGAGTATAATTGCTTTACATTGTTGTGTTAGTTTCTGCTGTATAACAGAGTGAATCAACTATACGTATACATATATCCCCTCCCTGTTGCATCTCCCTCCCACCCTCCCTATCCCACCCCACTAGGTGGTCACAAAGCACTGAGCTGATCTCCCTGTGCTATGCAGTTGCTTCCCACTAGCTATCTATTTTACATTTGGTAGTGTATATATGTCAATGTCACTCTCTCACTTCGTCCCAACTTACCCTTCTCCCTCTCCGTGTCCTCAAGTCCATTCTCTACATCTGCGTCTTTATTCCTGTCCTGCCCCTAGGTTCCTCAGAACCTTTTTTTTTTTTTTAAGATTCCATATATATGTGTTAGCATACAGTACTATTTTTTCTCTTTTTGATTTCATTCTGTATGACGGACTCTAGGTCCATCCACCTCACTACAAATGACTCAATTTCGTTTCTTTTTATGGCTGAGTAATATTCCATTGTATACATGTGCCACATCTTCTTTATCCATTCATCTGTTGATGGACACTTAGGTTGCTTCCATGTCCTGGCTATTGTAAATAGTGCTGCAATGAACATTGTGGTACATGACTCGTTTTGAATTATGGTTTTCTCAGGGTATATGCCCAGTAGTGGGATTGCTGGGTCATATGGTAGTTCTATTTTTAGTTTTTTAAGGAACCTCCATACTGTTCTCCATAGTGGCTGTATCAATTTACATTCCCATCAACAGTGCAAGAGGGTTCCCTTTTCTCCACACCCTCTCCAGCATTTACTGTTTGTAGATTTTTTGATGATGGCCATTCTGACTGGTGTGAGGTGATACCTCATTGCAGTTTTTTTTTTTTTTTAATATTTATTTATTTAATTTATTTGGTTGAGCCAGGTCTTAGTTGCAGCTCCAGGGCTCCTTAAGTTATGGCTCCAGGGCTCCTTAGTTGTGGCATGGAAACTCTTAGTTGTGGCATGCATGTGGGATTTAGTTCCCTGACCAGGGATGGAACCTGGGCCCCCTGCATTGGGAGCGCAGTTTTATCCACTGCGCCACCAGGGAAATCCCGTCATTGTAGTTTTGATTTACATTTCTCTAATGATTAGTGATGTTGGGCATCCTTTCATGTGTTTGTTGGCAACCTGTTTATCTTCTTTGGAGAAATGTCTATTTAGGTTTAGTGCCTATTTTTGGATTCGGTTTTTTGTTCTTTTGATATTGAGCTGCATGAGCTGCTTGTATATTTTGGAGATTAATCCTTTGTCACTTGCTTCGTTTGCAAATATTTTCTCCCATTCTGAGGGTTGTCTTTTCATCTTGCTTATGGTTTCCTTTGCTGTGCAAAACCTTTGAAGTTTCATTAGGTCCCATTTGTTTATTTTTGTTTTTATTTCCATTTCTCTAGGAGGTGGGTCAAAAAGGATCTTGCTGTGATTTATGTCACAGAGTGTTCTGCCTATGTTTTCCTCTAAGAGTTTTAAAGTGTCTGGCCTTACATTTAGGTCTTTAATCCATTTTGAGTTTATTTTTGTGTATGGTGTTAGGGAGTATTCTAATTTCATTCTTTTACATGTAGCTGTCCAGTTTTCCCAGCACCACTTATTGAAGAGGCTGTCTTTTCTCCATTGTATATTCTTGCCTCCTTTATCAGAGATAAGATGACCATATGTGCGTGAGTTTGTCTCTGGGCTTGCTATCCTGTTCCATTGATCTATATTTGTTTTTGTGCCAGTACCATACTGTCTTGATTACTGTAGCTTTGTAGTATAGTCTGAAGTCAGGGAGCCTGATTCCTCCAGCTCCATTTTTCTTTCTCAAGATTGCTTTGGCTATTCGGGGTCTTTTGTGTTTCCATACAAATTGTGAATTTTTTTGTTCTAGCTCTGTGAAAAATGCCATTGGTAGTTTGATAGGGATTGCACTGAATCTGTAGATTGCTTTGGGTAGTATAGTCATTTTCACAGTGTTGATTCTTCCAATCCAAGAACATGGTATATCTCTCCATCTGTTTGTATCATCTTTAATTTCTTTCATTAGTGTTTTATAGTTTTCTGCATACAGGTCTTTTGTCTCCTTTGGTAGATTTATTCCTAGGTATTTTATTCTTTTTGTTGCAATGGTAAATGGGAGTGTTTCCTTATTTTCCCTTTCAGATTTTTCATCATTAGTGTATAGGAATGCAAGAGATTTCTGTGCATTAATTTTGCATCCTGCTACTGTACCAAATTCATTGATTAGCTCTAGTAGTTTTCTGGTAGCATCTTTAGGGTTCTCTATGTATAGTATCATGTCATCTGCAAACAGTGACAGTTTTACTTCTTTTCCGATTTGGATTCCTTTTACTTCTTTTTCTTCTCTGATTGCTCTGGCTAAAGCTTCCAAAACTATGTTGAACAATAGTGGTGAGAGTAGGCAACCTTGTCTTCTTCCTGACCTTAGTGGAAATGTTTTCAGTTGTTGACCATTGAGAAAGATGTTGGCTGTGGATTTGTCATATATGGCCTTTATTATGTTGAGGTATGTTCCCTCTGTGCCTACTTTCTGGAGAGTTTTTAATATAAATGAGTGTTGAATTTTGTCAAAAGCTTTTTCTGTATCTATTGAGATGATCATATGGTTTTTCTTCTTCAATTTGTTAATATGGTGTATCACATTGATTGATTTGCATATATTGAATCCTTGCATTCCTGGGATAAACCCCACTTGATCATGGTGTATGATCCTTTTAATGTGCTGCTGGATTCTGTCTGCTAGTATTTTGTTGAGGATTTTTGCATCTATGTTCATCAGTGATATTGGCCTGTAGTTTTCCTTTTTTGTGTCATCTTTATCTGGTTTTGGTATCAGGTTGATGGTGGCCTCATAGAATGAGTTTGGGAGTGTTTCTCCCTCTGCTATATTTTGGAAGAGTTTGAGAAGGATAGGTGTTAGCTCTTCTCTAAATGTTTGCCATGGGCTTTTAAGATAAACCTTAGTATTTTTCTTAAAAAAACATACACACATGTGCACACACAGAATTTCCTGAATTTGTACCTCTGTTTTTCTTCTCCAACCCTTTTAACATGATTTTTAATGTTATTATCATTTGTTTATCCCTTACTTTTCCAGGTTATCTTTTTCTTTTTTTAAGCTTAATACATATTTTTCTAGTGACAAATTTTTATTTTTTAAATTTTTTTATGTTTATTTATTTATTTATATACAGTATAGTAGACCATGTTATCTTTTTCATAAGCTGATTTTCAAAATGATTTTTTTCTATACTGTCCATACATAGTTTCTCTTTATTTTGCTAAGGATTCAACCTATCCAATTTGTGAGAGTTTAGTTCAAGATAAAATTTCTTAATTACAATCGGAAGCATCCCAGACACCAAAATTTGTTAGGCTAACTACCCTCAACTAGGCAACTAAAATATTTTAAATAGCTACATACCAAAATACCATTGGTCTATATTCCACCAACAGTTGGTAATTCCCTTTTTCCTGTGTATTCTCTTCCATTAATCAATCATTTTCATAAATCACTCTCCTCTTCTAAATATAACTCATTCGAGAGCAGTTATATCATTTTCATGCCCCCATCATCAACTCTTTTTTTAAAAAATTTATTTGTTTGTTTGTTTTTTTGGCTGCATTGGATCTTTCTTGCTGTGCACGGGCTTCTCATTGTGGTGGCTTCTCTTGTTGCAGAGCACAGGCTGTAGGCATGTGGGCTTCAGAAGTTGTGGCTCATGGGCTCTAGAGCGCAGGCTTCGTAGTGGTGCATGGGCTTAGTTGCTCCATGGCATGTGGGATCTTCTTGGACCAGGGTCGAACCCGTGTCATTTTTTTTTTAATTTAATTTATTTTTGGCTGCGTTGGGTCTTTGTTGCTGCATGCAGGCTTTGTTGCTGTTAGGTGTGGCAGCGGGGGCTACTCTTTGTTGTGGTGCGCGGGCTTCTCGGTGCGGTGGCTTTGCGGGCTTTAGAGCGCAGGCTCAGTAGTTGTGGCGCATGGGCTTAGTTGCTCCGCAGCACGTGGGATCTTCCTGGACCAGGGCTCGAACTCGTGACCCCTGCATTGGCAGGCAGACTCTTTTTTCTTTGCCGTATGCGGGCCTCTCATTGTTGTGGCCTTTCCCGTTGCAGAGCACAGGCTCCAGACGCGCAGGCTCAGCGGCCATGGCTCACGGGCCCAGCCACTCCGCGGCATGTGGGATCTTCCTGGACCGGTGCATCAACCCGTGTCCCCTGCATCGGCAGGTGGACTCTCAACCACTGCGCCACCAGGGAAGCCCAAGCAGGTGGGTTCTTAACCACTGCACCACCAAGGAAGCCCCAGCAGGCAGATTCTTAACCACTGTGCCATCAGGGAAGTCTCCATCATCAATTCTTGCCCCTACCACTAATATTTTGTAAATAGTAGGCACCCAATGTTTAACTAAATTAAATGGGAAAAATGTAACGTACCTGAAAATATGCTTTTATTCATTTTGCAGGAGTGGGGAGAATAAAGTAACACAAAGGTAGAATAGAAAAAGATAAGTAAGTATTTTATTGGATATTTGGGCACTTCTTTCAGCCAAATTGGTAGTGGGAATTGGAAGGTGAGAAGAATGAATCAGAGAGGTAAAGGACAAGTAATAAATCAAACAGGGTTACTCAGTGTGTCTTAGTTCATGCTGCTAAAACAAAGTATCAGAGAGTGGGTAGCTTATAAACAACAGAAACTTATTTCTCACAGTTCAGGAGGGTGGAAGTCTGAGATCTGGGTGCCAGCATGGTCAGGTTCTGGGGAGGATCTTCTTCTGGGTTGCAGACTGCTGACTTATTGTACATTCACATGGCAGAAAGAGAGTGTGCTAGACTCTCTGGCCTCTTCTTATAAGCGTACTAATCTCATTAGTGAGGGCCACACTCTCATGACTTAATTACCTGCCAGTGGTCCCACTTCAAAATATCATCACATTGGTGACTAGATTTCAACATATGAATTTGGGGGAGACACAAACATTCAGTCCATAATGCAGTGTTTACATATTTTAAGTAATGGGCTATTTGCCTTGGAGGGGCACAGAATCAAAAACCACACAGATCCTTATATTATGCTCTTGGGGAGTTACAACTATTGCACAAGATAGGTCAGAAGAATATTAAGTGCTAACTAGTGCAGTGTTGACCATCTGTTCAACAAAAGTTTCAGAGAAGTGAAAGACGTGAATTGTGACCAACTGAGGAATGCTTCTTGAGAAGATGGGTGTTGAATTGGGTCTTAAATTTACAGATGTGAAAAATGAAAAGAGGTAAAAGATGAAGATAGGTGAATGAAGAAAGCACGCATTTCTAGAAAGGGAAGTATCATGAGATACAAGTAATACAGACAAAAGACACTTCTATTTCCTTCACCTGATTTTCACAATGTTTACTAGTGCTAGCTCCGTCTTAAATGCTAGCCACTAAGCTATGTGTGGCTATTTAAGTTTAAATTAATTAAATGAAATAAAATTTAAAATTCAGACACATTTCAAGTGAGCAATAGCCACAGATGCCTAGTGGCTACTAAATTGAACAGTGCAAATAGAAAACACATCTATCATTGCAAAACTTCCTTTTGTAAATGCTACCGAGCACATACTATATGAAAAGCTCTCATGATCCCATTGAATCTTCATAGCAAACTTATGAAGTTATACTTATAAATAAGAAAACTGAGATTCCTAGAACTTAAGTATTTTCCCAAAGTCACATAGTCAGTGGCAAGGCTGTGAAAATTCACCTGACTTCAAAAACTGATGCTTTAAGCCATGGAAAATAAGGTTATTGGGTAGGGAAAAATGAGTTATTTACCACAGACAGTGACAGCCCAGATTGAACTTTCTGTGGCAGGCAAATCCAGTAGGTTCTTGAGGGAACAAAACCATAAAGGTGGTGTTTCAGGATAATTAAGTTGTTTTGTGGGCAGGGATAGGCTAGCCCATATGATGTCTTTAAAAGAAAAAGGCTCCCTCTCTGGGAGAGACGTAGCCTTATGGGTTCATGACTCAGTTAACAGAGCATGAAGTAGATCCCAGCCCCTTCTATTGGGTGCCCTTTCTCAAAGGGAAGAATTGGAAGGCGTGGAGGAAAAGAGAGCGTGGGATACAATAGAGGTGATGCCAAAGGGAGGGGGTGGGTGGACAGCAAAAAGAAAGTTTAAAGACAGAAGTGAAACAATTAGGTTTTTAAAAACTGGAAAAATAGAAGCAGAGTTAGAGCTTATTCTAAGGTTTCTAGTATGTAGGTCCAAAACACTGTAATGCCTATGATAGAAAAGAGAGAAAAAGAGAGCCAACTTCTGGTTTCTGGTCTAGAATCCAAGAAGCTTAGGAGTTGTCACTCTGGTCCACACAATAAGAAAAAAAAGCTGACCTGAAAATCAACAACTCTTTTTAGCTCCCTCAGAGATCTGAGGTCACAGGGCAAACTGCTGCCCCCAAAGTTGGAGAGACAGACAGGCAGCAGAAGCCTCTGCTGGAACAAGTACTGGGGTAGGGAAACCTGAACTGTGATTGATGAACTGCTGGAGGCTCACTGTGGATAAGTCTGAGAGTTAAACACTTCATGAGGACCCAGTAACAGGGAGGCCCCCCCATTATTGTAAGTTTTACCTCTAGGAGCCCTATCAAGTTCCCACAAGGAAGATCAGAGAAAATCCCCTTGTGCTTCTGGCAGGGGGAGGAGGAAAGTAGCCATTCTGAAATAAGCCCAGAGCATTCTATTCTTTTTAAGGAGGCCTGACCTCAAGAGAAATTATTATTTTAGAATCTGGTAAAACCCTAGATTCTAACCTAAACTAGGGTTTTACCAGAGCCTAACTAACTAGGGTTTCACCAGAGCCTAACCAACCTGGCAGAAATTAAGCCAGGTTGAAGAAATGTCTAACATCCCTGCCATGTCTGAATCTAGTTCTGATGCTTGCTCTGCAAACTGTTTTGTTTTGGTTTTTGTCTTTTAGTATGCTTTGTGAGTTTTGGTTAAAAGCCAGACATGATATACTGGGTAAAAGGAACTGAGGAGAATAGGCCTTTTGTGTGAAGTTTTATGTTTACCTGGGTAGGGTTTAGGTTGTGCTCCACACAAGATTTACTAAATCAGAAACTCTGCAGTGGGGTCCAGCAATCTGTGTTTTTAGCAAGTCCTCCAGGTGGTTCTGATGCCAAATGTTAAGAACTACTTCCGTAGCATCACAATTACTAAGATCATGGTAAATTGGAGTTGGGTACAGGTAGAAGGGCATGCACTGGCTTCTATAATAGCTCTAGCATTTGAGAGAGGTGAAGACAGTTATAAAAACTGTGGAATTGGATGGCTGTTGTTAATTACTGTTAATGTGCTTCAGGAAGGAAATAACAAGCTCAGGTTAGCCAGCCCTCTACTTAAGGCATCATGAAGTCTAGGAATCTTCTATGGCAGCCTTTAAAGAGAACGTCAGAACCAGGTTGCCTTCGAGAAACGGTTGATTCTAAGAATGCAGCAGAGAATACACAAGATGAGCCTAGAGCATCTTATAGTACCAGGAAAGTAAAGAAATGCTAAAAAAAAATAGTAACACATCAAAGGGACATAGAAGTCAACTGAAAGAACTCCCAGTGACCAAAGATGGAACACTTTGAGCAAACGCAAACAAGAAAAGAGCAAAAAAAAAAAAGAAAAAAAAAAAGTATTATTGGGTTACAACTCAAAGTATAAGATAAATATACATGAGTTCATACTGCTATAAACAATTTAATAAATGGGTAAATAGGATAAAAGAGACAAATTTTCCTTATAGAAAAATTCCAATAATATACTTAGATATTCCCCTCTACAGAAGGTAAAGCTTAATGCCCTTCCTTCCCCTTGAGGGTGGGCTAGACTCAGTGACCTGCTTCCTAAGAACAGAGTAGGGAAAGGGAAAAATATTAACTTTTAAGTGGAGGAACTTGGCAAATGCTACATTTACTAAGTGCTAAAAGTTACCATCACCAGATATCATGTACTCCTTACAATAATGTGATAAGGACACTCTACCTCTGTGAAATACTTTCCAAAATCCTACAACACCCATCTAATCATGAGAAAGACATCAGACAAACTTAGATTCAGAGACAATCTACAGCATATCTGGTCAGCACTCCTCAAGACTGTAAAGGTCATGAAAAACAAGGAAAGACTGAGAAACTGTCACAAACCAGAGGAGACTAGGGAGACATGACAACCAAATGAATTGTGATACTCTGGTATGCAGAAAAGGGTTAACATAGCAGGCCTGAGACCACTATCCTTAGAAAGGCCTGCTTGCCACACCACTATATATAAAGTAAATCAACAAGGATTTACTGTATAGCACAGGTAGCCATATTCAATATCTTGTCATAATCTATAATGGAAAAGAACCTGAAGCTGTACACCTGAAACTAACACAGTATTGTAAATCAATTATAGTTAAATTTAAAAAAGCAATCAGAAATGATCATGCTAAGTGAAGTAAGTCAGAAAGAGAAAGACAAATACCATATGATATCACTTACATGTGGAATCTAAAATACAACACAAATGAACCTATCAATGAAACAGAAACAGAATCAGGGACATAGAGAATAGACTGGTGGTTGCCATGTGGGGGGGCGGTGGGAGAGGGTTGGATTGGGACTTTGGGATTAGCAGATGCAAACTGGTATATATAGAATGAATAAACAGCTAGGTCCTACTGTATAGCACAGGGAACTATATTCAATATCATGTGATAAACCATAGTGGAAAAGAATATGAAAAAGAATGTATATATGTATAACTGAGTCACTTTGCTGTATAGCAGTAATTAACATGACATTGTAATTCAACTATACTTCAATAAAAAATAAATTAAAAAAAAAAGGAAAGTCCTGCTTGCAAAGTTGGCCCTTGACTGGCATCTGGGAATTTAGATTTTGGGAGAGTTCCCACAATTTCCCTGATAAGAATGGCTCATGGTGTCTAAACTGTACAAACAATGTGGTTTATGCTGACCACCTGCTTTCCTTCTGAGAGTCTGGAAACATGGGTGCATGTTAGGTAGAGGGTGCCTGTGTGACTAGACCCCGGTAAAAACCCTGGGCATTGAATTTGCAATGAGCTTACCTGGTAGATGACATTGTTGTACGACTCATTGTTGGAGGATTTAAGCATGTCCTGTGTGCCTTCCTTGAGAGAGAACTCTTAGAAGCTCGCACCTCCAGACTTTACCCTATGTGCCTTTTCCCTTTGCTGATTTTGTTTTGTATCCTTTAGTTGTAATAAAGTATAGTCATGAGGATGACTATATGCTGAGTCCTATGAGTCCCAATGAATCATTGAAACTGGGGATGACCTTGGGGACACCTGGCACACCTGGATTGGATCCTGGAAAAAAAAAAGGAGGCCATTAATGTAAACATTGGTAAAATCCAAATAAATCTGTGGTTTAGTTAATAGCAATGAACTAATGTTAGTTTCTTAGTTTTGACAAATATACCATGGAAACGTAAGATGTTAACAGTGGGAAAAAGGGCTGAGGGGTAAATGAGACCTCTCTATACTATCTTTGTAACTTCCTTGTAACTCTAAAATTATTCCAAAATAAAAAGTTTATTTAAAAAACACTCAAACTGAATGCTTTGGAAATTAATGAAA
Source organism: Pseudorca crassidens (assembly GCF_039906515.1). NCBI lineage: Eukaryota > Metazoa > Chordata > Mammalia > Artiodactyla > Delphinidae > Pseudorca > Pseudorca crassidens. The sequence continues at coordinate 78,036,946 of NC_090301.1, forward strand.
AATAACATACCACTCATCCTAAAGACACATAGAGAAATTATCCAAACTGAAATACAAAGAGAAAAATGAGAGAAGGAGAGAGAGAAAGAGAGAGAGAAAGCTAGCTAGCTTTATTTGCTATGGCCAGAGGGGGGGCCAGAGGGACGGATTACAATTAAAAAAAAAAAAATCAGACTCAGGACCTGATTGTGAAAGTAGCAGAATTTAAAAGAAGGTTGAATTCATAACCCATAGCATAATGTAAAGTCAGGACTCTGCAGGGGAAAGAATGAGACTCTGAGACCTAGGATGATGGGGATATCTGGGTGGATACTCTTGAGAACTTTGAGCTGATAGATTCACCTCAGTCCTCTGGACTGACAGAAGTGGTGTGCTTGCCCCTGCTAGAGGATAGTGACCTCCCTTTGCCCGAAGACCATGGAGAAGCCTCATCTGAGGAAGATGCCTTCCAAAATGCTACTTTCCCTTTCAAGATTTCCCTTTTGATCCAGAAAGAACCAAACCACTGCTTTCCCTGCTGACCTCAATCCTTATTCACTGAAGTATTGGGAGGAGGTCATGTTCATTAATCTTTTGCGAGGGAGAAAAAGAAAAAAAGATTTCCCACAACCCCCTTCAGTTTTTCTAGACCAATAACTAGAGTCAAGTTTCATCATGTCTTGACTGGGGAAGCACTGTCCCTGTTTTGGAATAAAAAGGGTTATTCACCAAATACGGACTGGCAGAGTTGGAAGAACATACCTGAGGATGGATCTTGGTGTATGTTCAGAGAAAGTGGTGTGAGGTAAGGATGTAGATTTGTTGAGTGTAAACCCAAAATAATAATAACAACAACAAAAGCCCCTAAAGAGACAGAATTTAACTGAAATTGATGAGATTATTTTGTTATCAGGGAGACTGGGGCTCAAAAGAGGTTGTACAACAGAAATTTTGCACACCAGAACTTGTGGGCTGCCATTGACATATCTTTTACTTCTTCAATAACTTCATTAGGTGAAGTAACAATGAACAATCTTTGTATCTTCTTGTTTCTAACACAGGGCCTGGCTCTTAGTGACTATTAAAAATTTTGTTAACTGGATTCACCAAGAGACTGAGTATATGCACAGATGAGTAAATACCCATAGATTCTTTTTTTTTGCAGTACGCGGGCCTCTCACTGCTGTGGCCTCTCCCGCTGTGGAGCACAGGCTCCGGACGTGCAGGCCCGGCGGCCATGGCTCATGGGCCCAGCTGCTCCGCGGCATGTGGAATCCTCCCGGACCAGGGCACGAACCCGGGTCCCCTACATCGGCAGGCGGACTCTCAACCAGTGCGCCACCAGGGAAGCCCAACCCATAGATTCTTGAACATGCTTGCTATTAAAGATGTGGAGGAGCTAAAGGAATCTCTTTAAAATGTGAATAGTTTCCAAAGACAAATCCTCAGACCTTTGTTCTTATCTCAGTACAATCTCCTCTACAATATCTCTTCTTCAAATACTACGTAACTCCTAAACTGTTCCACTGCCTGGTCTGCTTCTTAATATATGTCATGCACACTGCTGTCAGATTACTATCTGGAAACTCTTTTTTGTGTACTCCTCTGCTGCTCAAAATCTTTAAATGATTATCTAGTGCCTTATGTGATAAAATTAAAAATTCTTAGCTTGCTCCTTAAGGCTCTTCCCAATCTGTTTCCTCCTATCTCTATCTACCCTTGTTTTCCATTCCAACACTAAGCCTTAATCCTAGACAAATTCACCTAGAAAGTCTCCAAACATATCTTGAACATCCTAGGTTCAATGGTTTTTGAAAATCAGCTCCTTTCACCTGCTGATGTTTCCTCCTTATTTGTGAACCTATCTTTATGATATAAAATGCAACAACCTTTCTGAACTATTCCATGTATAATGGTTCTCTCTTTTGTATCAAGTCTTTACACAGAGGTTGTAAAATGGTCTTGTTTAGCCCATTATTAAAAATGTTGAAGTAATTCTTAACATTAAAAAAAATCATTGAGGGATTCCCTGGTGGCGCAGTGGTTGAGAGTCCGCCTGCCGATGCAGGGGACACAGGTTCGTGCCCCGGTCCGGGAAGATCCCACATGCCGTGGAGCGCCTGGGCCCGTGAACCACGGCCGCTGGGCCTGCGCGTCCGGAGCCTGTGCTCCGCGACGGGAGAGGCCACAGCGGTGAGAGGCCCGCGTACCGCAAAAAAAAAAAAAAATCATTGAAAAACTGGAAGCTCTAGTAGAGCCCACACTTAAACAAATAGCTTAAGTTTACTGGTAGCTGCCATGCACTGTTTGGTTGGATTTGAAAAGTATTTACTGAGCACCTATTACTTGCTGGACACTGTTTTAGATGCTGGGGGTACAGCAGTGAACAAAAATAATCATGGAGTTTATAGTCTAAAGAGGAGAGACAGAAAACATAATTCTATATTAGGAAGTGATAAATGCTATAGAAAAATAAAACAGGGTTAAGAGGGTTTGGGAGCGTGTGGGTGGGAAGGGTGCTTGCACTTACACACTCATTTAAATACCTGGCTGTCTCCGATGGGAATTTGAGTTTGTGACCGCGATTGCATATCAGAACCGTCATGTATTGTCACGTATATGCTATACACTGTCCCCATAAAACTGTCAGCAACTTGAAGGCAGGGACGGTGCCTCATTCGTCTCTGGATTCCCAGAGTCGAGCAGTGTTTTCAGTGTAAGAGCGCGATGGAAAGCGAAAAGTGAGGAGTCCCGATTTCCACGGTGGTTATTCTGGCGGGGTTTAGGCGCCGAGGAGAGTGTAACCCCAGAACCGCCAGGAGCGGAGCCAAACCCTTCGCCGACTCTCGAAACCAGTGAGGCTCCATCCGTTTCCAGGGCAACGGGACTGTGACGCGAACGTAGCCGCGGGCCCTCAGCCGCGTGGGACTAGCCCATATTTTAGGAAGGAACTAAACTGGAGAGAACTTGGCCGTCGGAACCAGCAGCCCTACGCAGGGAATCCCAGAACACCTCGCCCCCTGCAGAACTGCCGCCGGCATTGCAACTCCCGGTCCTCTGGCGTCGCCAAGTTATAGGCTCGACAACTTCCGGCCCTGAAGGTCCCCCCTCCATGGCTTGCCGGGGTCCTAGCGATGGAAAGGTGGCCTCGGCGGCCGCCTGACCCCTACGGGGGCTTCGGATCAGGGCTGCCGCCTCCTCCCGGAGGGCGGCGGCTACAGGGCCGCTGAGAAGATGCCCGCAGCTGGTGGGACCTCATACCGGGAGGAGAGGTCGGGGCGGAGCGCAAGGGCGGAACGCGGACCTAGAGCTGGTCCGTCAGGCAGGAGTGGGGCAGATGCGGTGGCGGAAGTGCCGGACGCGACTGGAGCCGAGCCGTCTAGGAAGCCGGGGCCGTGGGTACCCCAGGCCGGAGCAGCTGCAGAGCCTCCGCCTGACCGCAGCAACTTGGGCTCGGGCGCCGGCGAGATGCCTCTGTTTACCGCCAACCACTTCGAGCAAGATGTGGGTAAGTGCTGGGCCGGGGCCCCAAGCCGTTGTTTGTTGTGCTAGAAAGTGGGCGGTGGCGACTCCGGGGACTGGAAAGCCTAGCAAAGGGGGAGGAGGGTGCGGCGTCGCCGCTGCCTGGCAGCCGGGATTTTTCTGGGGGCAACCTCGGCGCGTCCCTAGCTGCCAGGGGAGTGTCCCCAGCCCACCTGAGGTTGGGGACCCCGAAAGAGGACCGTTCCCCTCGCCAGGCACAGGAATAGGGAGGAGCCTGGGGTTCTCTGGAGACCGGACTAATTGAGCAGTTGCGGAGTTGATGACACAGAACTTCCAGCTCCCTCTAGAACTGGTTGAGTCTTGTGTCCCCCCCTCCCCACTCCCCCGCCCCGCGGTTAAAAGTGGTGCAGCAGACCCTGTTGTCTAGGGCAGCTCAGCACTTAGAGACTTCAACTTGCCCCGGTTCAATAAGAAGAACCTATTTTATCTCGCTTATATATAGATGCGTCCAACCCTTGATCGCACGGCTTCAGGATTTATTTATGATAGTTGGAAGTGTTACACTATCCATGGATAGTGCAAGTGCTATAAGGTGTTCTGCCTTAGGGTATGGAAAGGAAAACCCCAGGATTTCAAAACAGTCCAGAACACCTGTTTTACTTCTTCGGGGGTCGTCAGTGACTATGGAGTGAGAAAAAGATGGATTGGGCATGAGAACTCTTAACTTGTGGCTTTAGAAAAACAGTAAACCAAGCTGGCTAAAATAAATATTTTTGTAGCAGTAGTTAATTCTAGGTAGAGTTTTAGGATTTAGTGGAATGAAAAAAACACATGGCTGCAAATTGCCAGTTATACAGAATATTGCACCTGTTTCATAGTTACAATTTTCTAATTATGGGGAAAGTCTAGAAAGTGCCCTATTTTGGTATATTATGTGATTCCAAAAATGTGTTCAGAAGTCAAATATGATGTATAAGTACCTTCCTTTCGCAGAGAGCTAAAAAACTATAGATTTTGATCCTTAGATAGTCTTCAAATATGTATTTCCATAATTTCATTCAACTTTTTTCTTGGTAGTTTAACATTGCCGACTGCTATAAATCTAGGAAGCATAATGTTGAGGTTCACAGCGTCTGCTTTTGGAACACCTAATGATGTCTTCCTTTGCTGCAGTGAGACCTTCACTTTTTATTGTTGTGAAGACTTTCATTTTGTCATAGTGGAAAAAAAAGGCAAAATAGAATAAGACAAATGATTTTCAAACTTAACAACTGTGGAACTCTTCAAGGGAGATCTTTCCTGGCAGCCCATTGTTTTCTGATTGACAACTTCTCTGGTGAAAGTAAGCCAAGTTGCTTTTCTAAACCTCCCCCTCAGTGTCTCCTGAGGTTCCTACATGGTTTAGTGGATCACAGTTTAGTTCCACTGTAGTAAAAGAAGCACTGCTGTTCAGACAAAAAAAAAAAAAAAAATACTGTGTATAGATGATTTCATGGGCAGTGCCATCAGCCAAAACTTCAAGTACTTACTTGTTAACTCAAGTATGACTGACTGAAGTCAGTTTCCAAAAGGCAGTTTAAGATAAAATAGAAAGTTTGATTGTAACCTCTTTTAGGCAAGTGGTTGGAATTAATAGAAAAAGTGGCATGAAATACTAAGGATTTCAAATTGGCTTTATACATCTATCATAGAAGAAAAATTATATATTGCACTTTTCAAAACTTAAAGCCCCTGTTAATTTGAAATACAGTAGTTAAGTAATATGACGATCAAGTCATTGTTTAACTTGAGATGCCCACAGGAATGTTCCTTTGCAGTGTCATTGTCCTTTTCATCTTTCTTTGATTCAGTCAGATTTTTATTACCATTGTTTCTTTTTTGTCATAGCTTTGTTTACCTTTCATTCAACAAACAGGCTTTGAGTGATTACTGTGTGTCAGACAGTGTGTATCAGACTTTGGGAGCACAAATTTAATAAATAAACTGGGTTCCCTCAAGGAACTCTCAATCTAATGGAGGACTCGTACACACATAAAAAGATAATTGTATTTTTCACACCATATTACGATACTAGAAATACAGGAGATGCTTTACATTCTCCCTGCATTTAAAACAATCATCTTCCCTGAAGAGAAGACAAGGACCTTCAGGCAGACACTTTATTTGTAAAAGTGTTGACACTATCCTCTCTCTTCCCCTGCTATCCTGATAGCACTTACACCTGCAGGAAGTGACCATCTCTTACTATATGTATGGTTTGGTCATTTTTATAATTAACTGTAAAGTTGAAACTACATTCCTTTGGTCGATGCAGTCTCATCAGAGGGTGAACAGTGTTTCTGACATCATTCATGTGGGGAAGAAATCCTTTTCTCAGACCCTGAGACTCTGAGAAAAGGCTGTAGTGACTCAAGATGTCTAGGAAGGCACTCATAAGTTGATGATGGTATATGACTTGTCGAATGGTAGCCGGCCAAAGGCTAAGAGGTAAGGAACTCTGGCAAGTTCCTGGTTTTTTTTCTTTTTTTTCTTGGAGTCAGAACCTACAAATCCTGAAAGGTATGCTAGGTATGGTAGCATTAGAGCTCTTTAAATATTTATTGGATCGCTTCTCAGCCTTTTGATCGGCTAAGATCAAGTGTAAATACTTATTGGATTTCTTCTAATATGGGTTTATTGTTTGTTTTGTTGAATAAAATTCCTTTGAAGCTGTGCTGAGAAAAAAAGAGAAAATATCCACACACATCCCCCCTCACCCCGGCCCTGATTCTTATCTTGAAGGGGAGTGTAGGTTTCCTAAGGTAGAGAGCTGGTTTGGGGCAGCCTTTTTAGGAGATCCCAAGGAGAAAGTAAAACGTGAGGGACAGAGCCACAATAGGAAGATTTAGTGGCAGTGTTAAAAGGGCAGACAGATGTCATTTCCTTACATCCTGTACCGATTTTTCCAGTCTCATTACATTGATTCCTGAGTCATGGATGTCTGTTCTGCTCCGTAACCCCAGTTCTTATTTCCGTGTCTTTTTTCTCCTTACTCAAGCCAGGCAATCTTTCTTGCCAGTTTCTGTCTCTGTGCCGTTTACTACTATTCACTGATAGATTTTTGCTTTTTTCAGCAATACTTGGTATCTCCTTTCTTAAAGATAAACTTACTTGTGTCCCACAGAGCTGAGCTCAAATTCTACTTCTACAAAAACTCTTTTCACACAGTGGATTGAAGTATGAACTTTATCTTAAAAGGAGACTTTTCCAAGTAAAATTTGAATGCATGTATTGCTATGTCTTTGGCTTGTGTTTGGTCAAATAACTTGACAGTGAGTAGCTTGGAGTTTTTGATAATGGAATCGTTTTCTCCAATGAAATTTTACAAGAAACCCTAATATAAAAATAGATATTGGGCTTCCCTGGTGGCGCAGTGGTTGAGAGTCCGCCTGCCGATGCAGGCGACACGGGTTTGTGCCCCAGTCCGGGAAGATCCCACATGCCACGGAACGGCTGGACCCGTGAGCCATGGCCGCTGAGCCTGCGCGTCCGGAGCCTGTGCTCCGCAACGGGGGAGGCCACAACAGTGAGAGGCCCGCGTACTGCAAAAAAAAAAAAAAAAAAAGATATTGATGGCACTCTGGTAATACAAATTTACTTTATACATTTAAATATATTACATTTACATAGTCATTAAGGCAATTCTTGAACACATGAGGTTGTTGCAAAATATTAAAATTAAAAAAATTTTGGTTTTAGGTGAGAATGACAGCTGTAACAGCCAGTTTTTTTCCTATACTTTCTTTTGCTTACATGGTACCAAAAATTTCTAATACCTACTCCTAATTAAAATAGTTACAAATTTTAATTAATATATTTTGTAATTTTTTAAACGATGAAAAATTTTTAGCATAAAGTACAGAATATAACATAAACTCTATTCCTGTCAGTCACCTCTGTCAAGTCCTAACATTTTGCCACACTTCATTCTTTTTTTTTTAAAGAAAACATTCAAAATACAGTAGAAATTATTACTTTTATTTATTAGCTACCTGATAATATTCTTTTTCCTCTCTTCTCAGAGTTAAACACTCTAAAAAGATTTAAAAGTCTATTTTGTAATATATACTATACATACAAATATACTATATATATTGTTTTGCATGTTTTTAAACTTCATAAAAAATAATATTCTCTGTAGTCATTTGTAGCTTGTCATTTAGCATTTTTTGTGAGAGTTATTCATGTTGATGTTTGTAGCTTTAGTTCATTAATTTTAAGAGCTATGTGATATTCCACATTTTTTAACCCATTCTCCTATTAATGAACATGAAGTTTTTTGCAGTTTTTTGCTATCACAGACAACACTGCAGTGAAAGTTATTATCCACGTTTTCTTCTTCACAAGTGAGAGATTCTCAAGGGATTGTATCTTGAAGAGGAATTCTTTTTTAAAAATGCATATAGTGCAAAGTTGCAAAATGTTAAATAATACAGAATTGTTCTTCTAAGTGTTTGTGGGAGATTTTACTCCCACCAACAGTGGAAGTGAAGTCCCTGTTGTTCCACAGTCTCACTAACGCTGGGTATTGTCAGACTTTAAAATTTATGCCAATTTGATGGGTGTGAAATAGGGCATTGTTTTCCATTTATTTCAGCTTCATTGCAGTTGAGCATCTTTTCATGTCTCTTGGTCAGTCTGTTTTCTTTTTGTATAAATTGCCTGCTCCTTACTTTCATGTACTTATTATTCTGTTGGATTATTTTTTCTTATTGATTTTTAAAGTTTCACATGCGTTCTCTACTAATCTTTTGTTGTTTATGTGAATTGCAAATATATATCCTTGTCTGTTGCTTCTTTTTGTTTTTCTTTTTGTGCTGCCTTTTACTATTAAGAAGATTGAAGTTTCAGTTTAGTAATATTGTCTTTCTCCCTTGATTTTATTTTTCTTGTTCAAGAAAAGCTTTCTCTCCTCCTTGAGTCTATAAGGATCTTGCTATGTTTTCTTCTGAAAGTTTTATTGAAGTTTTGATTTTCACAGTTAGGTCTTTAGTCCACCTGGACTTGGTCTTTATGTAAGGTCTAAGGAGAGATTTGATTGGATAGTCGATTCACAGTAGACAATTATCAGTTGCCTAATCACCATTTATTGAATTATCTATCCTTCCCCCACTAGTTTGGAGCACTTTCTCCTTCATATAGTAAATCCCTTTCCTTGTATGAGGTCTGTGTCTGTACTTTCTGTTCTACACTGTTCTCTTTATCTATCCTGTACCAATACCACATTCTAATGCCATTGGCCTCTATAGGTGGTAGGGCAAGCCCCCTGTCTTGTTTTTCTTCATTTTTATACTCTTAGCTGTTTTTTGCCTTTTTTCTTTCATATGGGTTTATTATCAGATTAGTAAAATCATAAAAGGGAATTTCTTTTATGTTCTTTTAGAATTTGAGAAGACATTGTAGTTTATATTTTTGATTCATATGCACTGATGATGTTGATAGTTAATAATACACTTTTTATTTCCTGATAATAATGTTTAGTTCTAATCTTACTTAGATTATATAGTTGACCCTTGAACAACTCGGGGGGTTAGGGATGCTGACCCCCTGTACAGCTGAAAATCCATGTGTTAACTTTTGACTCCCCCAAAACTTAACTACTAATAGCCTACTGTTGACTGGAAGCCTTACCGATAACAGTCAGTTAACATGTTTTGAAGGTTATGTGTATATCTACATATATTTTATACAATTCATGACATACTTTTTTCTTATTTTTTTTGATATTTCTAGGCTACCCGGTTTGTCTGCAAGTTTTTTCTAATTGTTACAAATCTCCAAAAATTTTTCCAATATAGTTATTTTTAAAAATCTGTATATTAAGTGGATCTCTGCAGTTAAAACCCATGTTATTCAAGGGTCAAGTGTAATTGTAAAGTTAGGTAAGAGAGCAAGAGGATGATTTTTCTACAAGTAAGTATACACATACTACTACTGTCCCTTGAGGTGGAAGGGAAAGGGAAAGAACTTTTTTTTAAAAAAATATTATTGCCTTATTAGGCTCTGTAACTTTACTTGATAGTGAATAAATGTTTGTACTGAGTATAGGGATTGAACCTAAGAAGGTCTATATGACAGATATCAGACATTGCCCCCTGAAAATTATTGACATTTTGAAGCCACCTACTTATTTTTAGCTCATATTACTTCAACTTCATATAAAAAATTTGTTGGTACATGGTGGTGTAATTTTAAGAATTTTAGCCATTCTAGTGGCATCTCTTTGTGGCTTTAATAAGTATTTATTTATCTAATCTTTAATATAGTTGTTCACTAAATTAATATCCTCTTTTTTGAAATATCTGTTTAAGTTTTTCACCCATTTTTCTTTTCACTTAATTTTCACAACTCCTCTTTTAAGCATGGCAGCCATTTTAATTTCCATTTTACAGATGAGAACATGGATTCAGATTTGAGTCAGAGCTGAGGTGAACTACCTAGCAACCTTAAGCTAATATGTAAGTTTCAGAGCTGGGAATAGAGAAGGTGGGTCTTCAGTGTTAGTGGGTGATGTGTGTACTCCACATGTGCATAATGATTTCCTCAGTCTGCAGAGGTTATGTGGTCATCTGCCCAACCTAACTGCTTTTGATTCTCCATCTGTGATGTTTTGGCGTGTTAGTGGCTACTTTGAGACTCATTTTTCCTTTTCCCCAGCTCTTACTGTGTCTTGCACGTGAAGCTTCCAGATAGGTCTGTTAAAATAGAAATTATACTTACTACATTTATTCTTCTGCCCTGTTCCGTAATGTAAGGATGTTTGTAGAAAAGAGCATGCCTGTTCTGTGGAGTTGTGAGGGGGTATGGCTCTCAATGAACAGGATTACAGAGGGCATCTTGGGAGTATTAGACAAGAAGAAAGTGAACTTGTAGGAATGTAAAGGCTGGCTCTAGACCTTTTACCTTTTAAATAGATGATTTACAATATTAGAAGGAAGTAAAAGATGATTTTAATTTTGTTTCTTCCTTTTTCCTATCTGCCCAACTCTCTAAACTCTTCCTAGTCCCCCCACAAATGTTGGTGGTAACATGTGAAATGAAAAAAGAGTAGCAATCACTCTTCTGTATTCCACCAGAGCAAGAAGTTCTTAAATATGTACATTGTGTTATTAAATGATGCGGTAAATGGAGTTAAGTGTGGCATTGTGTCTGATTCTTTTCTTATAAACAAGAGTTGGTCTTGCATTTGTCCTATTCAGTATGTTTAAAATGTTCATGCATAGAGAAACTGAAAACTAACTTGTTGAAAGAGTTAATTTAGCAGTTTTGAACAAAAATTGCACCCAAGAGGCAGATTAATAGAAAATATGCCCTGAGCCAGACTGCCTAGACTGAAATCCCGCTTTTACTATTTAGTATCTGTATGATCTTGTGCTAGTTACTTTTCTGTCTCAGTTTGCTCATGTATAAAATGGGGCATCTTCATTGGATTCAATGTAAGTAGTTTAGCGTATGTAAAATACTTTGAAACTATTGTTATTTTTTTCTTTTTTAGTTAATTAATTTATTTTTGGCTGTGTTGGGTCTTCGTTGCTGCGCACGGGCTTTCTCTAGTTGCGGCGAGTGGGGGCTACTCTTCATTGCAGTGTGCAGGCTTCTCATTGCGGTGTCTCCTCTTTGTTGCAGAGCACGGGCTCTAGGCGTGCAGGCTTCAGTAGTTGTGGCACACTGGCTCAGTAGTTGTGGCTCGCAGGTTCTCGAATGCAGGCTCAGTAGTTGTGGCGCACGAGGCTTAGTTGCTCCGTGGCATGTGGGATCTTCCCGAACCAGGGCTCGAACCCGTGTCCTCTGCATTGGCAGGCAGGCTCTTAACCACTGTGCCACCAGGGAAATCATTGTTATTGTTTTTTAATTAATTATTACCTATCATTCATTACTCAGAGCTGTAAGTAGGCTTTCATTTTAGGAAAAGTAGAATTTATATTACTGTTTTCTCCAGAGTAAACTGAAGATTTGTATCAATAAAAATTTTACCCAAACAAATCAAAGCATTAAATGGGGAGGAGGATTAAATGAGAAAATGTATGTTGAACCCAAGTACTCTAAAATGCTAAGTGTGGTTGTTGTCATTGGAGTCAGAGAAGCAGTGAAATATTTATAATCTGTCAGTTTGAAGTATTGGGCGTTTAAATATTTTAATTTAACTACAGAAGAATTGTGTGGTCTAGAAATTTAATAACAAATATGTATTTAATAGTGTAAACATGTAAGATTTCTAAACTAGAAAAAATTGGCTGTTCTGTATTTTCAAGTAATTGTTTAGTTTATAATGAATTGGTACAAAGAAAAAGCATTTTTATATCTTTAGTAAAAGCTGTCAGCTATGGTTTCCTGTTAGATACCAAAATGAATTTTACTTATTTACTTGCTTTCCATTTTCTAGTTTATTTCTTCTTCTGGGAAAAAAAAAATTTTTTTTTTTGCCAGTTTTCCCCTGTTCTTCTACTATAGTTTTAAGGTATAAAAATAATTGTTTAAAATTAATACATAAGAAGTAATTTTTCCTCTAAGATCTAAGCATTGCTTTAGTCATAGCCCAAGATATTGATATATAGTATCCTAATTATAATAAAATTTTATGTTACCTTCTGTTATAGTCTTAATTATATGTTGTGATTGTTAATGTCCATGTGATTGGCTATTATGTTTGATCTAATACAAATACAGTGTATTCAGAGAACACACTGAGTCTGTTGTCCTAGATTATTTCTAGGTGTTGGTAGTTTTGTGCACATTTGAAGAAATATTTAAACTCTGCTTTAATGTACAGGCAGTCTTCACTTTACGTAATTCCAACATGCATGAATTTAGTTACCATGTGTAATTAATTAACAACAATTCCCCAACAACAAGTCTGTAATAACCTGAGCATAGAGCCCAACTGAGCCTGCTTAGATTTTGAACTACAGAACTATGAGCTAATAATGGGTGGTGTTTTAAACCACTAATTTGCATTTGTTACATAGAAAGTTTAAAAACTTAATATACTGAGACTCTTCAGTTTTCTTAAATCTTTTTTCGCTGTTCTTCAAATTTGATAACTTTTGTTGACTTTTCTTCATGTTCACTAACTTTTTTTTTTTTACATGTTCAGGTTTGTATCTGAGGTTATATTAACTGTATAATACTGAAACTTTCTTTTTTTACCAAATGACAACCATTTCCTCCATTACTCAAAACTGTATATGAACACATCCCATAGTAGTTGACAGTTAGGACTTTTGACTTAATTGCATTCATTCACTTGCTCATTCATTCATTCTTCAAACATTGAGTAGTCATTTTAATTTGCCATAGATTGTGCTTATGTGTTTCCTTTCCCATGATAAATTAACTTTTGAGTAAGGATCACTTTTTAAAATTTTCATTTATTTTTTGGTACAGCAAGTTCTTGTCATCCACTTTATACACATCAGTGTATACATGTCAATCCCAATCACCGAATTCATCACTCCACCACCACCCCCCCCACGGCATCCCCCCTTGGTGTCCATACGTTTGTTCTCTTCATCTCTGTCTCAATTTCTGCCCCGCAAACTGGTTCATCTGTACCATTTTTCTAGGTTCCACATATATGCGTTAATATGCGATATTTATTATTCTCTTTGTGGCTTACTTCACTCTGTAAGACAGTCTCTAGATTCATCCACGTCTCTACAAATCACCCAATTTTGTTCCCTTTTATGGCTGAGTAATATTCCATTGTATATACGTACCACATCTTCTTTATCCATTCGTCTGTCGATGGGCATTTAGGTTGCTTCCATGACCTGGCTATGGTAAACAGTGCTGCAATGAACATTGGGGTGCATGTGGTTTTTTTTGTTTCTTTGTTTTTGTCTAATACAGCAGCTTCTTATTAGTTATCAATTTTATACACATCAGTGTATATATGTCAATCTCAATCACCCAATTCAGCACACCACCATCCTCACTCCCCCGTGGCTTTCCCCCCTTGATGTCCATACGTTTGTTCTCTACATCTATGTCTCAACTTCTGCCCTGCAAACCGGTTCATCTGTACCATTTTTCTAGGTTCCACATACATGTGTTAATATACGATATTTGTTTTTCTCGTTCTGACTTCCTTCACTCTGTATGACAGTCTATAGATACATCCATGTCTCAACAAATGACTCAATTTCGTTCCTTTTTATGGCTGAGTAATATTCCATTGTATATATGTACCACATCTTCTTTATCTGTTCGTCTGTCGATGGGCATTTAGGTTGCTTCCATAACCTGGCTATTGTAAATAGTGCTGCAGTGAACATTGGGGTACATGTGTCTTTTTGAATTATGGTTTTCTGTGGGTATATGCCCAGTAGTGGGATTGCTGGATCATATGGTAAATCTATTTTTAGTTTTTTAAGGAACCTCCATACTATACTCCATAGTGGCTGTATCAATTTCCATTCCCACCAACAGTGCAAGAGGGTTCCCTTTTCTCCACACCCTCTCCAGCATTTGTTGTTTGTAGATTTTCTGATGATGCCCATTCTAACTGGTGTGAGGTGATACCTAATTGTAGTTTTGATTTGCATTTCTCTAATAATTAATGATGTTGAGCAACTTTTCATATGCTTCTTGGCCATCTGTATGCCCTCTTTGGAGAAATAACTATTTAGGTCTTCTGCCCATTTTTTGATTGGGTTGTTTGCTTTTTTAATATTGAGCTGAATGAGCTGTTTATATATTTTGGAGATTAATCCTTTGTCCATTGATTCGTTTGCAAATATATTTTCCCATTCTGAGGGTTGTCTTTTCATCTTGTTTGTAGTTTCCTTTGCTTTGCAAAAGCTTTGAAGTTTCATTAGGTCCCACTTGTTTATTTTTCTTTTTATGTCCATTACTCTAGGAGGTGGATCAAAAAAGATCTTGCTGTGATTTATGTCAAAGAGTGTTCTTCTTATGTTTTCCTTTAAGAGTTTTATAGTGTCCTGTCTTGCATTTAGGTCTCTAATCCATTTTGATCTCTAATCCATTTTGAGTTTATTTTTGTGTGTGGTGTTAGGGAGTGTTCTAATTTCATTCTTTTACATGTAGCTGTCCAGTTTTCCCAGCACCACTTATTGAAGAGGCTGTCTTTCTCCATTGTATATCCTTGCCTCCATTGTCATAGATTAGTTGACCATAATAGGTGCGTGGGTTTGTCTCTGGGCTTTCTATCCTGTTCCATTGATCTATAGTTCTGGTTTTGTGCCAGTACCACATTGTCTTGATTATTGTAGCTTTGTAGTATAGTCTGAAGTCAAGGACTCTGATTCCTCCAGCTCTGTTTTTTTCCCGCAAGACTGCTTTGGCTATTCAGGGTCTTTTGTGTCTCCATACGAATTTTAAGATTTTTTGTTCTTGTTCTGTAAAAAATGGCATTGGTAGTTTGATAGGGATTGCACTGAATCTGTAGATTGCTTTGGGTAGTATAGTCATTTTGACAATATTGATTCTTCCAATCCAAGAACATGGTATATCTCTCCAATTGTTGATATCATCTTTAATTTATTTCAACAGTGTCTTATAGTTTTCTGCTTACAGGTTCTTTGTCTCCTTAGGTAGGTTTATTCCTAGGTATTTTATTCTTTTTGGTGCAATGGTAAATGGGAGTGTTTCCTTAATTTCTCTTTCAGATTTTTCATCATTAGTGTATAGGAATGCAAGAGATTTCTGTGCATTAATTTTGTATCCTGCAGCTTTACCAAATTCATTGATTAGCTCTAGTAGTTTTCTGGTGGTGTCTTTAGGATTCTCTATGTATAATATCATGTCATCTGCAAACAGTGACAGTTTTACTTCCTCTTTTCCAATTTGTATTCCTTTTATTTCTTTTTCTTCTCTGATTGCCGTGGCTAGGACTTCCAAAACTATGTTGAATAAGAGTGGTGAGATTGGACATCCTTGTCTTGTTCCTGATCTTAGAGGAAATGCTTTCAGTTTTTCACCATTGAGAATGATATTGCTGTGGGTTTGTCATATATGGTCTTTATTATGTTGAGGTAGTTTCCCTCTGTGCCCACTTTCTGGAGAGTTTTTATCATAAATGGGTGTTGAATTTTGTCAAAAGCTTTATCTACATCTA
Organism: Pseudorca crassidens; assembly: GCF_039906515.1. Taxonomy (NCBI): domain Eukaryota; kingdom Metazoa; phylum Chordata; class Mammalia; order Artiodactyla; family Delphinidae; genus Pseudorca; species Pseudorca crassidens. Next base: position 78,052,523 of record NC_090301.1, read on the forward strand.
TTGAGATGATCATATGGTTTTTCTCCTTCAGTTTGTTAATATGGTGTATCACATTGATTGGTTTGCGTATATTGAAGAATCCTTGCATCCCTGGGATAAGTCCCACTTGATCATGGTGAATGATCCTTTTAATGTGTTGTTGGATTCTGTGTGCTAGTATTTTGTTGAGGATTTTTGCATCTATATTCATCAGTGATATTGGTCTATAATTTTCTTTTTTTGTAGTATCTTTGTCTGGTTTTGGTATCAGGGTGATGGTGGCCTCGTAGAATGAGTTTGGGAGTGTTCCTTTCTCTGCAATTTTTTGGAAGAGTTCGAGAAGAATGGGTGTTAGCTCTTCTCTAAATGTTTGATAGAATTCACCTGTGAAGCCATGTGGTCCTGGACTTTTGTTTGCTGGAAGATTTTTAATCACAGTTTCAATTTCATTACTTGTGATTTCGTCTGTTCATATTTTCTATTTCTTCCTGGTTCAGTCTGGGAAGGTTATACCTTTCTAAGATTTTGTCCATTTCTTCCACGTTGTCCATTTTATTGCCATAGAGGTGCTTGTAGCAGTCTCTTAGGATGCTTTGTACTTCTGCAGTGTCTGTTGTAACTTTTCTTTTTTCATTTCTAATTTTATTGATTTGAGTCTTCTCCCTCTTTTTCTTGATGAGTCTGGCTAATGGTTTATCAGTTTTGTTTATCTTCTCAAAGAGCCACCTTTTAGTTTTATTGATCTTTGCTATTGTTTTCTTTGTTTCTGTTTCATTTATTTCAGCTCTGATCTTTATGATTTCTTACCTTCTACTAATTCTGGGTTTTGTTTGTTCTTCTTTCTCTAGTTCCTTTAGGTGTAAGGTTAGATTGTTTATTTGAGATTTTTCTTGTTTCTTGAGGTAGGCTTGTATAGCTATAAACTTCCCTCTTAGAACTACTTTTGCTGCATCCCGTAGGTTTTGGATCGTTATGTTTTCATTATCATGTGTCTCTCGGTATTTCTTGGTTTCCTGTTTGATTTCTTCAGTGATCTCTTGGTTATTTAGTAAAGTATTGTTTAGCTTCCATGTGTTTGTGTTTTTTACGTTTTTATCCCTGTAATTCATTTCTAATCTCATAGCATTGTGGTCAGAAAAGATGCTTGATATGATTTCAGTTTTCTTAAATTTACTGAGGCTTGATTTGTGACCAAGATGTCATCTGTCCTGGAGAATGTTCCATGTGCACTTGAGAAGAAAGTGTAATCTGCTGTTTTGGGATGGAATGTCCTATAAATATCAATTAAATCTATCTGGTCTGTTGTGTCATTTAAAGCTTGTTTTTCCTTATTAATTTTCTGTTTGGATGATTTGTACATTGGTGTAAGTGAGGTGTTAAAATCCCCCACTATTATTGTGTTACTGTCGATTTCCTGTTTTATAGCTGTTAGCAGTTGCCTTATGTATTGAGGTGCTCCTATGTTGGATGCATATATATTTATAATTGTTATATCTTCTTCTTGAATTGATCCCTTGATTATTATGTAATGTCCTTCTTTGTTTCGTAACATTATTTTAAAGTCTATTTTATCTGATATGAGTATTGCTACTGCAGCTTTCTTTTGATTTCCACTTGCATGGAATATCTTTTTCCATCCCCTCACTTTCAGTATGAATGTGTCCCTAGGTCTGGAGTGAGTCTCTTGTAGACAACATATATATGGGTCTTGCTTTTGTATCCATTCAGCAAGCCTGTGTCTTGGTTGGAGCATTTAATCCATTCACGTTTAAGGTAATTATTGATATGTATGTTCCTATTACCATTTTCTTAATTGTTTTGGGTTTGTTCTTCTAGGTCCTTTTTTTCTCTTGTGTTTCCCACTTAGAGAAGTTTCTTTAGCATTTGTTGTAGAGCTGGTTTGATTGTGCTGAATTCTCTTAGCTCTTGCTTGTCTGTAAAGCTTTTGATTTCTCCATCGAATCTGAATGAGGTCCTTGCCGGGTAGAGTAATCTTTGGTGTAGATTTTTCCCTTTCATCACTTTAAGTATATCATGGCACTCGCTTCTGGCTTGTAGAGTTTCTCCTGAGAAATCAGCTCTTAACCTTATGGGAGTTCCCTTGTTTGTTATTTGTCATTTTTCCCTTGCTGCTTTCAATAATTTTTCTTTGTCTTTAATTTTTGCCAATTTGATTATTATGTGTCTCGGCGTGTTTCTCCCTGGATTTATCCTGTATGTGACTCACTGTGCTTCCTGGACTTGGTTGGCTATTTCCTTTCCCGTGTTAGGGAAGCTTTCGAGTATAATCTGTTCAAATATTTTCTCAGGTCCTTTCTCTCTCTCTTTTCCTTCTGGGACCCCTATAATGCGAATGTTATTGCGTTTATTGTTGTCCCAGAGGTCTCTTTATTTTATAAATAAAGACAGTCCCAGGCTGTCTTTATTTCTTTTCATTCTTTTTTCTTTATTCTGTTCCGCAGTAGTGAATTCCACCATTCTGTCTTCCAGGTCACTTATCCATTCTTCTACCTCAGTTATTCTGCTATTGAGTCATTCTAGTGTATTTTTCATTTCAGTTATTGTGTTGTTCATTTCTGTTTGTTTGTTCTTTAATTCTTCTAGATCTTTGTTAAACATTTCTTGCATCTTCTTGATCTTTGTCTCCATTCTTTTTCCAAAGTCCTGGATCACCTTCACTATCATTATTCTGAATTCTTTTTCTGGAAGGTTTCCTATCTCCACTCCATTTAGTTGTTTTTCTGGGGTTTTATCGTGTTCCTTCATCTGGTACATAGCCCTCTGCCTTTCATCTTGTCTATCTTTCTGTGAATGTGGTGTTTGTTCCACAGGCTGCAGGATTGTAGTTCTTCTTCCTTCTGCTGTCTGCCCTCTGGTGGATGAGGCTATCTAAGAGGCTTGTCAGGTTTTCTCCACTGATTCTTTCTGCAGTCTTCAATCTGTTTTAAGCCCATTTAGTGAAATATTTTAGTTGAGATGTTGTATCTTCAGTTCTAGGTATACCACTTTTTAAAATAGATCTTTATTGGACTATAATTGCTTCACAATACTGTGTTAGTTTCTGTTGTACACCAAAGTGAATCAGCCATATGCATGCATATGTCCCCACATCCCCTCCTTCTTGAGCCTCCCTCCCATCCTCCCTATCCCACCCCTCTAGGTCATCACAAAGCACCGAGCTCATCTCCCTGTGCTATGCTGCTGCTTCCCACTAGCTAACTATTTTACATTCGGTAGCGTATGTATGTATGTATGTCGATGCTACTCTCACTTTGCCCCAGCTTCCTCTCCCCCCATGCCCCCGCCGTGTCCTCAAGTCCATTCTCTATGTCTACGTCTTTATTACTGCCTGCAGGTTCATCAGTACCTTTTTTTTTTTTAGATTCCATATATATGCGTTAGTGTATGGTATTTGTTTTCCTCTTTCTGACTTCACTCTGTATGATAGACTCTAGATCTATCCACGTCACTACAAATAAATCAGTTTCGTTTCTTTTTATGGCTGAGTAATTTTCCACTGTATATGTGTGCCACATCTTATTTATCCATTCATCTGTCGATGGACATTTAGGTTGGTTCCATGTCTTGTCTGTTGTAAATAGTGCTGCAGTGAACACTGTGGTACATGTCTCCTTTTGAATTATGGTTTTCTCAGGGTATATCATTCTATTTTTATAGTTTCTATTTTTCTGCTGGGCACTCATCATCTACTCACTTATGACCATCGTTTGCTTTAAGTTCTTGAAAAAAATATATAATATCTGCTTTAAAGTACTTTTTTGCTAATTCTAACATTTGGATTATGCTTTTTTTTTTTTTTTTTTTTTTTGCTGTACGCGGGCCTCTCACCGCTGTGGCCTCTCCTGTTGAGGAGCACAGGCTCCAGACGTGCAGGCTCAGCGGCCATGGCTCACGGGCCCTGCTGCTCCGCGGCATGTGGGATCCTCCTGGACCGGGGCACGAACCCGTGTCCCCTGCATCGGCAGGCGGACTCCCAACCACTGTGCCACCAGGGAAGCCCTATGCTATCTTTTTTATTGATTATTTTTATCTTGATTGTGGGACACTTTTTTGCACATCTAGTGATTTTTTTATATTACGCTGGTCACTCCTTATTCTTTGTAAGGAGGCTAGATTATGTTGTCTTCCTTTAAAAGAGTGTTGAATTTTGTTCTGTCAGGTAGTTATATTATTGGAGAATCTTTTAGGTTTTTGTCTGGCCTGGTTTTCTTTGTGAGGTAGGCCTATTTCAATATTGTACTAAATTTTCCGGTAGCTGTACTCCTAAGGTGTTTTAGCCTTTCGGGGGTTTCAACTGATAGCCTGAAATGTTCTCTCTACTCTAATTGGGTGGAGTATTAATCTTCTTGGGCTGCCATAGCAAAATACCATAGACTAGGTAGTCAAGCAACAGAAATTTGCTTTCTCACAATTCTGGCAACTGGAAGTCCAAGGTCAAGGTCCCAGCAGGGTTGGTTTCTGGTGAGGGCTCTCCCCTTGGGTTGCAGATGGCTGCATTCTCACTGTGTCCTCACATGACCTCGTCTTTGTACGTGTGAGGAGAGACAAGTGAACTCTCTGGTGTCTCTTCTTATGAGGACACATTCTCTTGGATCAGGACTTCGACCTTATGACCTCATTTAACCTTAATTACTTATTTTGTGTCTAGTCTCCAACTACAGCAATGCTGGGGGTTAGAGCTTCAAGGTGTGAATTTTGTGGGGACACAGACATTCAGTCCGTAACAGGAACTTTAAAAGACTCCTTGCATTGCACAACCTTTCAGCCTCATAGTAGGTTATCTGTGCTAGACCTCATAGAGCCTCACCCTGTGTGGATGTGGGTGTGGGTGTGTATAGCACAGCCCTTGAGCAACGAGGACCCATGATTAAATCCCTGTGCTCAGAAATCTGCTGTCTCCTAGCTGCTTTATTTGAGCTAGTCCTCCTTGTGTTGGGACAGGAAAGTGTTCCCAGGCAGAACACTGGGGCCATCGAGAGGTTCACTTCATATTTCCCTTCCCTCAAAGACCTCAGATGTGCACTGCTTGTTATTCATTTCCTGAACACAGTTGCTTTGTATATTTTGGCCAGTTTTATCCTTGTTTTTGGTAGAATAGCAAATCTGGTACCAGATATTCTGCCATGGTTGAAAGCAGACAAGTCATGAGTTTTTATTTTCAAACATAGTAGGAGAAGCTTTAAAGATCTCTTTTGGGCATTCTTGTTTTTCATAGTTAATTTTTTTTTTAATATTACTGAAGAAGCCTATTTTATTAAAAGTTTTATGGGTAGACTTGGACTTCCCTGGTTATGCAGTGGTTAAGAATCTGCCTGCCAGTGCAGGGGACACGGGTTCAAACCCTGGTCGAGGAAGATCCCATATGCCACAGAGCAACTAAGCCCGTGCGCCACAACTACTGAGCCTGCACTCAAGAGCCCACGAGCCACAACTACTGAAACCCACACGCCTAGAGCCCATGCTCCGCAGCAAGAGAAGCCACTGCAATGAAGAGTAGCTCCTGCTCGCCGCAACTAGAGAAAGCCCGTGCAGCAAGGAATACCCAATGCAGCCAAAAATATATATATAAATAAATAAGTTTATTTTAAAAAAATGTTTTATGGGTAGACTTGAATTCTTTTTAATGCTGTGTGTTGAACATAATGGACTTTGTAGAGGGTGACTCTTTTGTTCGTTATAGGTATTGATGGACTGATTCTTTATGATATTGTTAGAACCTTTCTGAAGTATTTCACTGTGTATTTGAAGCTCTCTATATACAGTAATCAAAACCTGGTGATGAAATGTTATAACTTACACCCACCAAACCCTAGAAATTTAGCATTTATTTAGGCCCCAGGAGGGCTCTTTTAACTCTCTCCCCCTATATGAATTTGACATAGGATAATGTGAGATATGGCCCCAACGCTGGGCAAAGTGACATGCTATAAAAGAATGGTTCCTTAATTATAATAGTTAAAATTTTTCCAGGAGTTTAAAATACTCATAAGTACATAATTTAACTGTTACTTCGTTCACTTGAAAAATGAAATCCTTTTTGGAAGGCCATTATAAAGTCTTTAGATTTTATACTTTTTGAAAAGAGTAATTATGAGTCCTGTATTTGTTGAAAGTAAACTATGCTGGATAGAGTAAGTCAGGATTTTTCCATTTTCTATAAGGATTACATCAAGTAAAAACAATTCTGTTTAGATATTTTTGCAATTGTTAGAAGGATTTTGAGGGGTATTGAAAAGGCTTCACATTTAATTATGTATCACATCGCCAAAATTGAAAAAGCAATCATTAAAAGTTGAGTTCTAGCAGAAATAGGTAGGTTATTGGATGGTCCAAAATCGGACTCATTTGCATGTGGGGGGTGGGTATGAGTGGGTGTGAGTGTGTGTATTTGTACTCATACACATATGTACTGGCAAAATTTGGTAATTGATTATGCTGGCTTCTCAGATCAGAGAGGAAAGGATAGATTCTTAGATGTTGGAACTACTGAAATAATATATATATAATTTATATAATTTATATAAATACTTTTCTGTCCATGCCTCACTCCATGTGCCAAATGAAATTTCAGAAAGACTAAGGATTTGCCTGTAAATAATATATATACAGAAAAATATACGGGTGAATATTTAATCTCAGGTAGTTATAACATTGCCAAATGACATTTAAAAAAAAAAAAAGATCAATCTGTACAGCAAAAACAAAACCCCATCGATTATAAGCAAAGAGAAGAGTTGAGCATGAAGCTGGCAAGTCATATGTAATATATGTGATTTGTTCTTCAGACTCAAGGTAAAAATTTAGTCACCTATATATCACTGTACAAGAAGTCCTTTGCCTCCCTCTCAGGCATTCCCTTCCGCACTTACCTTGTCTGCCTGTTGAAATTCCCAGAGGTATTGTCATTCCTCTTTAGTAAACAAGCAGAGAACTGGAACCTCCCTCTTAAGCCCCCGAGTGCTGTTGCCTGTTGTTGCCACAGGGTGTTGCTATTGAAGCTTGATCCTGTGCAGCCCCTTGATGTCTGCTCAGCGGTGAAGCTCGTAACTGGTCCAGAAGTTTGCACAGACTTCACTGGGGGCACATGGGGCCTCTTAAAGGCTTTTAGAGTTCATATAATCAGAAGTTCTGCTATTGTTTCCCACTTTACAGCCATTGTACCAGGGTTATAGGATATGAAGGAGCAATGAGCATCATTCATTCATTCGACAAATATTTACTCAGCACCTGCTATGTGCACCAAATACTGTTTTATGAATTGGAAATAATAATAGTGAACAAAACAAAACAAAAAATTCCTGCCATAATGCAGTCTACATTCCTTCTGAGGATTGGGTGGAGGAAGAGTAACAGTGGCAGAGACAGACAGTAGATAAGATTAAGTGTGTATGCTATGACACATCTACAGAAAGGCCTATGCATGAAGTCCTGACCTCTTTTAATTATTTTGTATTTATTCTATGTGGGACATCAATATGAATGGTAACAGTAAGTGTATCAAAGAAGAGAGGCTGAGTACTTGATGTATTTAAAATTATAGTTTGCTGATGACTTCTCAGTAGCTTGTATAGGCACTTTGTGGCCACACTGTATACAGTGGTGCATCATGCAGCTATTAAAAATGTTAGTATAGACATATATTTATGAACATGGAGAGATGTTTATTATAAGTGGAAATGCAGGTTAGGAAATGATATATTTAGTATGATCACGGTATCTTATCTGATTGGTAAATTAGGGAGTAACTGGCCCTACTGATGCCCTTTGTCAGCATAGCAGCTAGCTAGTCTTTCCACAGCCATTGAGTGATTTCTTCATGGAATAAGTTGTACAGGGGCTCACCCCTGAGGGAGAGCTCTTTTTCTTTCTAGTGCTAACATGTCCACCTCTGGGGCTATTAGCAAGCCCATTTGTCCAGCACACCTAAAGCTTCTATTAGTAATGACAGTAATATTTTATTCTTTGTTTTGTTTCTCAACTTGTTCATTTGGCAGGGAAGTGGTTATCAGTTTTTGGGTGCTCTCTTTGGACACCTTATACTTATAAGCCTATTTTGTTTAGTTTTACACATATTTTTATTATTTTTCCATATACATATATAGGAAGAAGTCTGGGAAAATATGCATCATAGTTTTCCAAGAGGTTCGTAGAATTAGAAGATTTTTGCTTTCTTTTTTTTCTTGTCTGTACTTTTGAATTCACTGGAATTATTAGATATGTAATTAAGAAATAGTTAAGCATTTTAAACCTCTGAAAAATATAGCCTGGTCTGACTTTCCCTGTAGAAGAGTTAGTCATCTTTGTACAAGGGAAGAAGCTGGACCTGAGTAGATGTTTCCACCTACAGAGCTTGGTGCTTGAGTCTAGAACTTATGGCAGGCAAAAATATATTACTTTTCTGAAGTCTCTGACTTGTCATTTCATCACATATGTCAGAATAATTGCCTTTTATCCTTAAATTGTGTTAGGCAATTTGCATGATTTTTTTTTTTTTTTTTTTTTTTGCGGTACACGGGCCTCTCACTGCTGTGGCCTCTCCCGCTGCGGAGACCGGGGCATGAACCCGCGGGACCTGCATCGGCAGGCGGACTCTCAACCACTGCACCACCAGGGAAGCCCCCAATTTGCATGATTTTTAAAAGTTTGTTACAGTATTTAATTGAGGTCAACTGGATTCTGTATTTTTCTTTCCTACTTGCAAAATATAGCTGTTTGCTAATAAGCCTGTTTATTTTTTTGGTTTCTTTTACTATCCCTTGCCTTTAGAAAAGGAGCTACTCTAGATTCCTACCATCCTTTCTGTTTATCATAGTGATAATAGTACCCTTATATGTATATAGTACCCAGGTTTGTCTGTATTTGAAATCATAGGATATATTTATTAAAAGGGGAAAAGACATAAGGAAAATGTTTCTAAAGTGCTAGTTTTTATATCCCCACTTCTCTATACTAGTAGAAAAAAATTGTATTGTCCCTCTTGATACTGAAGTTGTAAAAGAGTAAACATGCTACATAATTAAATTATTATAGTTTGACCATGCTTTTTAAAAATTTACATTTTTAATTTTTATTTTGATCATGAAATATTTCAGACCACAAAAAAAGATACTGAGAATAAAATAAAGAATTTCTGCATACTCACTTTGCAACTTAATAAACAAAAGTTTACAAATACAATTAAGTCCCTGTGTACATTGTTTTAATTCCCCATCCACCTCCAGTTTGGTGTTTATCATTCTTGTGCATATGTTAATATATTTACTGTCTGTATATGTATATCTAAAGAATAGAGCATACTTTTAAATGTTTTTTTAAAACAGAAAGTTTTAATTTTATATGAAACATTCATATATTGCTAGTAAGAATGTAAAATGATACAGCTGCTTTGGAAAACTGTTTGCCATTTCCTAAAAAAATTGAACAGTTACCATACAACTCAGCAGTTCTCCTAGGTATATGCCAAAGAGATATGAAAACATATATCCACACAAAAACTTGTACACGGATGTTCATAGCAGCATTGCATTATTCAAACTTAGCCAGAAAAGCCACAAAGAAAACCCCACCCAAATGTTCATCAGCTGGTGAACGGATAAATAAAATGAGGTATATCTGTAGAATGAAATATTATTCAACATTGTAAAAAGGAATGAAGTACTGATACCTGCTTCAACATGGATGAGCCTTGAAAACATTATACTAAGTAAAAGAAGCCAGTTACAAAAGACTGTATATTTTATGATTTCATTTATATGTGAAGTCCAGAAAACGTATAGAAACAAAGTAGATTAGTGGTTGTCTAGGGGGAGAATGGGCTGTGATTTCCCATGGTTAGGGATTTATTTTTAGGATGATGAAAATGTTCTAAAGTGAGATAGTGGTGATAGTTGCACAACTCTGTGAATATACTAAAAACATTGAATTGTACACTTTAAATGGTGAATTGTATTGGGATGTGCATTATATCTCAATTTAGCTGTTTTAAAAGTTCATGTGAATGTTATATATAAGCTTTTTAAACTCAGCATAAGCCAAACAAATCATTTTGAGATTTACAGATTTTTGGACAGTTCAGTTCTTTATAACTCATTTTCACATTCTGTTATATGAATTTACTGTATTTTCTTAATCCATTTTCCTTTTTGCTCTTAAAAAAATGCTTCAGTGAGCAGTTCACTCCATGTTTCCTTATATTGTAACACATTTTTAAGGCTTTCTTTGAAGTAAGAATTTGGTAGAATTATTGATCATTTGAAATTTATTTAGTATTTAATTATTTAGAAGACATTTTATTGGTGTACCTCAGCACATTTAATTATACAACTTAAAATTGAAATTAATAAAAGTACTCATTGTCTGAAATCTTTCTGTGCAACTTTTATATTTGGCAAAAGAAAAGGTAAGACTTCTCAATCTTAACTACTGTGCCTTTCTTGGTATTTTTATTTTATTTTACTGTAGTTTAACTGAAGTATAGTTAATGTAAAATATTGTTAGTTTCAGGAGTACTACATAGTGATTTGACATTTGGGTGCATTATGAAATGATCACCATAATAATAAGTCTAGTAACCATCTGTGCCCATATCAAGTTATTACAGCATTATTAACCGTATTCCTAATCCTGTATTTTTATCTCTGTGGCTTATTTATTTTAAAACTGAAGTTTTAAAATATTCCCCTCATCTATTGCCCCCCCCAACCCTGCCAAATCCCTCCCTTCTGACAACCACCCACATTTGTTGAGTCTGTTTCGATTTGTTTCATTTTGTTTTGTGTTTTAGATTCTACGTATGAGTGAGTTCATGCAGTATTTGTCTCTTTGAGTTATTTCACTTAGCATAATATTGTTTATATCCATCCATGTTGTCACAATGGCAATTTTATTTTTTTCATTTTTTTAGAATATTACTGAGTAATATTCCATTACATAACATGTATATACACACACCACATCTTCTTAATCCATTCATCTTTTGCTGGGCGCTTTGATTGCTTCCATATCTTGGCTTTTATAAATAATGCTGCAGTGAACATTGAAGTGCATATATCTTTTAGAATTATTGTTTTTATTTTCTTTGGGTAAATACCCAGAGTGAAATTGCTGGACCACATGGCAGTACTATTTTTAATTTTTTGAGGAACCTCCATACCATTTTCCATAGTGGCTCACCAATTTACAGTTTCACCAGCAGTTCACGAGATTTCACGTTTCTCCACATCCTTGCCAACACATGTTATTTGTTGTCTTTTTCATGATAGTCATTCTGATAAGTGCGAGGTGGTATCTCATTGTGGTTTCGATATGCACTTCCCTGGTGATTAGTGATGTTGAGCATCTTTTCATGTGTCTGTTGGCCATCTGTAAGTCTTCTTTGGAAAAATGTCTATTCATTTCCTCTGCTCATTTCTTAAATTAGGTTGATGGCTTTTTTTGATGTTGAGTTATATGAGTTCTTGGTGTATTTTGGATATCCCTTATCAGATATATCATTTGCAAATATCTTCTCCCATTCAGTAGGTGGCCTTTTTGTTTTGTTGATAGTTTCTGTCACTGTGCCAAATCTTTAAATTTGATGTAGTACCATTTGTTTATTTTTGCTTTTGTTTCCCTTGCCTGAAGAGACATATCCAAAGAAAACTACTAAGACTGATGTCAGAGAGCATTCTGCCTATGTTTTCTTCTAGGAGTTTTATGGTTTCAGGTCTTAACATTTAGGTCTTTAATCCATTTTGACTTTATTTTTGTATATGGTGTGAGAAAGTAGTCCAGTTTGATTCTTTTGCATGTAGCGCTCCAGTTTTCCCAACACCATTTATTGAAGAATTTATTTCCCCATTATATATTCTTGCCTCCTTTGTCATGGATTCATTGATCATATAAGTGTGTTGTTCATTTCTTGGCTCTTTATTATGTTCCATTGATCCAAGTGTCTATTTTATGTCAGGACCATACTGTTTCGATTACTGTAGCTTTTTAGCAGTTTGAAATTAGCTAGTGTGATATTTCCAGCTTTGCTCTTCTTTCTCAAGGTTATTTTGGCTATTTGGGGTCTTTGTGATTATGTACAAATTTTAGAATTATTTGCTTTAGTTCTGTGAAAAATGCCATTGGTATTTTGATAAGGATTGCATTGAATCTGTAAATTGCCTTGGGTAGTATGGTCATTTTAACAATATTCTTCCAATCCAAGAACACAGGACATCGTTGTTTTCAACTTCTTTCTTCAGTTCTTGTAGTTTTCTAACTATGGGTCTTTTACCTCATTGGTCAGATTATTCCTAGGAATTATATTCTTCTTAATGCAATTGTAAGTGGGATTATTTTCTTAATTTTCCCTTCTGATAGTTTGTTGTTAACATATAGAAAAGCAACATATAGTATATCATTTGCAAACAGTGACAGTTTTATTTCTTCCTTTCTAATTTGGATTCCCCTTATTTCTTTATCTTGTCTGGTTGCTGTGGGTAGGACTTCCAATACTCTGCTGAATAAAAGTGGCAAGAGTGGGCATCCTTGTCTTTTTTCTGATGTTAGGAGAAATACTTACAGCTTTTCACCATTGAGTATGAGGTTGGCTCTGGGTTTTTCATATATGGTCTTTATTACTTTGAGGTATGTTTCCTCTATACCCACTTTATTGAGTGTTTTTATCACAAATGGATTTTGAATTTTGTGAAAAGCTGTTTCTATTAAGATGCTCATATGATTTTTATTCTTCACTTTGTTAATGTGGTGTATCGCATTGATTGATTTGTGGTTGTTGAACCATCCTTGCATCACTGGGATAAATCCCACTTGATTGTGGTGTATGATCCTTTTACTGTATTGTGGAATTTGGTTTGCTAATATGTTTTTGAGGATTTTTGCATCTATACTTATCAGTGATATTGGCCTATAATTTTCTTTTTTTGTGTGATTTCTTTGTCTGGTGTTGATATCAGGATGATGCTGGCCTGGTAGACTGAGTTTGGAAGCATTCGTTCCTCTTCAGTTTTTTGAAATAGTTTGAGAAGAGTAGATGTTAACTCTTCATTAAATATTTGATAGATTCACCTGTGAAGCCCTCTGGTCCTGGACTTTGGTACTTTGGTTTCTTGGAGGGTGTTTTTGTTTGTTTGTTTGAATTACTGATTCAATTTTATTACTGGTAATTGGTCTGTTCATGTTTTTTTTTCTTCCTGATTCAGTCCTGGGAGATTGTACATTCTAGGAATTTATCCATTTTTCCTAGGTTGCCCCTTTTACAGGCATACAATTGTTCATAGTAATTTCTTATGATCCTTTGTATTTCTGCATTGTCAGTCATAACTTCTCTTTTATGTCTGATTTTATTTATTTGGGCCCTCTCTTTTTTTCTTGTTGAGTCTGTCTAAAGTTTTATCAATTTTATTCATCTTTTCAAAGAACTAGCACTGAGTTTCGTTGATCTTTTCTATTGTTTTTTTAGTCTCTCTTTCATTTATTTCTGCTCTGGTCTTTATTTTCTTTCTTCTATTAACCTTTGCATTTTGTTGGTTCTTCTTTTTCTAGTTCCTTTAGGTGTAGGTTGTTTATTTGAGAGTTTTCTTGTTTCCTGAGCCTGGCTTCTGTTGCTATAAACTTCCCTCTTAGAACGGCTTTTGCTGTGTCCCAAAGATTTTGGATCATTATGTTTCCAGTTTCATTTGTCTCCAGGTACTTTTTTTATTTTTTCTTTGATTTTTTTTCAGCGGCTCATGGTTATTTAGTAACATATTGTTTAGCCTCCATGTGTTTGTGTTTGCAGTTTTTTTCTTGTAGTTGATTTCTAGTCTCATACCACTGTAGTCAGAGAAAGATGCTTGGTATGATTTCATTCTTAAATTTATTGAGAGTTGTTCTTTGACCTAGCATATAATCTCTCCTGGAGAATGTTCCATGTGCACTTGAAAAGAATGTGTATCCTGCTGTTTTTGGATGAAATGTTCTATATATGTTTGTTCCATCTGCTCTATTGTGTCATTTAGGCCAGTGTTGCCTTATTGATTTTCTGTCTGGATGATCTGTCCATTGATGTAAATGGGGTGATAAAGTCCCTTACTATTATTATATTACTGTCAATATTTCCATTTCTGTTTGTCAATATTTGCTTTATGTATTTAGCTGCTTGAACGTTGTGTGCATAATTTACAATTGTTGTATCTTCTGTTGGATTGATCCCTCTATCATTATGTAATGTCCATCTTTATCTCTTGTTACAGTCTGTTTTAAAGTCTGTTTTATCTGATATACATATTGCTACCCCAGCTTTCTTTTTGTTTCCATTTGTATGGAACACATACCTTTTTCCATCCACTCACTTTCAGTTGGTATGTATCTTTCGATCTAAAGTGAGTTGCTTGTATGCAGCATGTATATACAAGTCTTGTTTTTTAATTTATTCTGCCACCCTGTGTCTTTTGATTGGAGCATTTAGTCCATTTACATTTAAAGTAATTATTGATAGGTTTGTACTTACTGCCAGTTTGTGAATTGTTTCTGGTTGTTATCGTAGTTCTTTTTTGTTCCTTTTTCCTTTGATCTCTTGTGATTTGATGACCATCTTTAGTGTTACATTTGGATTCTTTTCTCTTTTTTGTATGCGTATCTATTGTAGGTTTTGGGGTGGGTTTTTTTAGTAAATCTATTTATTTATTTTTGGCTGCGTTGTGTCTGCATTGCTGCGCACAGGCTTTCTCTAGTTGTGGTGAGTGGGGGCTATGCTTCATTGTGGTGCGCAGGCTTCTCATTGCAGTGGCTACTCTTGTTGTGGAGTACAGACTCTAGGTGCATGGGCTTCAGTAGTTGTGGCACACAGGCTCAGTAGTTGTGGCTCGCAGGCTCTAGAGCACAGGCTCAGTAGTTGTGGTGCACGGGCTTAGTTGCTCTGCGGCATGTGGGATCTTCCTGGACCAGGGCTCAAACCCATGTCCCCTGCATTGGCAGGCAAATTCTTAATCACTGCGCCACCAGGGAAGTCCTTATTGTAGGTTTTTGATTTGTGGTTAGCATGAAGTTTATACA
Source organism: Pseudorca crassidens (assembly GCF_039906515.1). NCBI lineage: Eukaryota > Metazoa > Chordata > Mammalia > Artiodactyla > Delphinidae > Pseudorca > Pseudorca crassidens. Next base: position 78,067,547 of record NC_090301.1, read on the forward strand.
TATCAACATATAGATATATATCGAGACATATACATACATATATAATCATATGTATATTTTTTGACTTGATGACTTCTTTTTTTATTAACTTATTTTATTTACATACTTGGCTGCATTGGGTCTTCGTTGCTGTGCACAGGCTTTCTCTAGTTGAGGCAAGCGGGGGCTACTCTTTGTTGCGGTGCACGGGCTTCTCATCGCTTTGGCTTCTCTTGTTGCAGAGCACGGGATTTAGGCATGTGGGCTTCAGTAGTTGTGGCACATGGGCTTAGTTGCTCCACGGCATGTGGGATCTTCTAGGATCAGGGCTCGAACCCATGTCCCTTTCATTGGCAGGTGGATTCTTAACCACTGTGCCACCAGGGAAGTCCCGACTTGATGACCTTAAGTTCAAAAACATTCTAACCACCTTACATTTCCCTACATTTTTAGTTTTTTTATGTCATATTTTACAATTTTTCATTTTTTGTATCCCTTAATTACTCTTGTGGTTGTAGATGAATTTACTATTTTTGTCTTTTAACCTTCCTACCGGCTTTGTAAGTAGTTAATCTACTACCTTTACTGTATATTTGCTTTTACCAGTGAGATTTTTCCTTTCATAATTTTTGTATTTCTAGTTGTGGTCTTTCCGGCTTAGAGAAGTCTCTTTAACATTTCTTGTAAAGCCAGCTTAGTGGTGCTGAACTCTTAGCTTTTGTTCGTTTGTGAAACTCATCTCTCCTTCAAATCTGAGTGATATCTTTGCTGGCTAGAGTATTCTTGTTTGTAGGTTTTTTCCTTTAATCACTTTAAACATATTGTGCCATGTTCTTCTGGCCTGTAGAGTTTCTGTCAAAAAGTCAGCTAATGGTCTTACAGGAGTTCCCTTGTGTGTAACTGGTTGCTTTTCTCTTGCTGCTTTTATGTCTTTCTTGGTATTTATTGTTATGCAAGACATCCTTATTTTTGTGTGTGCTTATCTCTTATAGAAAAGGCCACAAATGAGTACAACACTACCGAAGATTGGAGTCTTATTATGGACATATGTGACAAAGTTGGAAGCACTCCTAATGGGTAAGATGCCCAGTCATGCCCGCTGAATGTCTAGGAACTTAATAATCTGTGTCTCTTATCCTGATGTAACTTTGGAAGGAAAATGGGATTTTTACTATTTCCTTTTGGGGGATAAAAGTAAAGACATGCTGGGTGGCTGGATTTATGTGGTTAACCTCATCCTGAAAGAACAAATGAAAAGAATTGACCAAAAACTTGAAATATTAAAACACATAATTAAAGCCTTTTTACAGCAGGGACACACGTTAACAATGAATAGACTTAATTATTTAGGGAATTCCCCTGTGACTTAGACATGTTTAATAATGAAGTAGGTAAATACAATAACATAAAACATATATACTAAAAAGACCTTTCAATAATGAATAGGTAAATGCAATAAATCATAATGAAAAAATGAATATAAATAATGGTGCTTTGGGGATGGAATGGAGCAGTCAAGCTGAACTGATTATACGTTAGAAGTTTAGAAGACTGATGAAAGCATTTGTTTTAACATTACAGCTTTTCAAAGTGCATTCATGCATGTTTATACTTAAATCTTTTGAGACTGTGTATCTTGCTAGTTTTTTTTCCCACAAGATAAGAATTTGCTCTGTGAAAGCTCAGTCTGTCTTGAAGAAATGAAAAGGTAATTTATATGATATTATTCTCTTGTGTTGACTGACCTTTTTTGAAATGATTTGGCTCTTCATTTTTGATTTTGGAATGTACAACCTTTGCAACAAGTTTTCTTTTTCTTTTTTTTCTTTTAAGTTCTACAAGTCTATGAGCAAAACATTGTGTAAGATCATTTGATAGATTGAGTTCTTTAATGAAGTGACATTTGCAGGTGTATATATAAGGTATTCTGCTACCAAATAAGTTTAAATTTAAAAGTAAATGTTTGAATTGAAATTCTGAATACTTAACCTTCTTCATTTTTTTAGAGCAAAAGATTGCCTAAAAGCCATAATGAAAAGGGTAAATCATAAGGTTCCTCATGTTGCTCTGCAGGCGTTAACTGTAAGTGAAAGTCTTGTTATTATTTGACCCAAATTTTAAATGTGTATTTATTTCAGTTAAGTAAGATAATATCTCAACATTTATATATTGATTTTTATTTTAATTAATAGCTTCTTGGGGCTTGTGTGGCAAACTGTGGAAAGATATTTCATTTAGAAGTATGTTCCCGTGATTTTGCAACAGAAGTACGTGCTGTGATAAAAAATAAGGTAAATTTTAAAAAGAGAAGAAATTTGTCATTAAAAAATATATATGCTGTGTTATTTTTAACTATATAAAGCATTAATAGAGTTGTATAGTAAGGGAAATCATTTTAAATAGATTTGAAATGAAAAAAACTTTCTGTTCTAAAATTTGTTGTTTGCATTTGTAACACCAAAAACTGTTTTCCTCCCCAAATCATATATATTAGTGATAATAGCTGATCTTTATTGAGGGTTAGCAGTCACTGCTTTAAGCATTTTATGTATGCTACCTTTTTTAAAGCTCTTAACAACCCTTAGAAGTTAGATTCCCTTATCATTCCTATTTTATAGATGCAGAAACAGACTTAAGAGAAGTTAAGTAACTTGTCTAAGGTTATGCAGCTACTAAGTGGCATAGTTGATGTTCATATTCTGGTTTCTGTGACTTCAGAGTCCAAACTAACCACCATTCTGTCCTGATTCCCATTAGAGATGGTGAGCAAAGGGGGCCTTTATTTTAGAGCAGGGTGGAGAGGGTCTTCTTGATGGGGTTGTTATTAATTTATTTCTGTTAGAAGCTCTGAAGCACTATTCTCTTGCTATTAGTGGCAAAAATATCAGAATTTTAGTTTAGTTGATATGAAAAGCTTAATCTAATATTGAGAATATTAAGAAAACATAAAAGAAATAACCTCTGAATATAATAGATTCATTGTCATTGTATAAGGCATAAATGTTGATGTTCAAAAAGGGTAATTTTCTGGGCTTCCCTGGTGGCGCAGTGGTTGAGAGTCCGCCTGCCGATGCAGGGGACACGGTTTCGTGCCCCGGTCCGGGAAGATGCCAGGGAGTGGCTAGGCCCGTGAGCCATGGCCACTGAGCCTGCGCGTCCGGAGCCTGTGCTCCGCAACGGGAGAGGCCACAACAGTGAGAAGCCCGCATACCGCCAAAAAAAAAAAAAAAAAAGTAATTTTCCAAGAAACAACTATATATTAAAATGTAAATAAGCATTTATCAAGTGCTCATTTAGGCTAAGGATTGCTAGACTTTTGTTGATGTTCATAAAATGAGAGAATTTTGGTGGTAATTCTCTTTGTTAAATAATTCAAGTACTTATTTTAACAATTTTTTTCTTTGCCTTTTCTTTAAAAGGCTCATCCTAAAGTATGTGAAAAACTGAAATCTTTAATGGTGGAGTGGTCAGAAGAATTTCAGAAGGACCCACAGTTTAGTCTGATATCTGCAACTATTAAATCTATGAAAGAAGAAGGAATTACTTTTCCTTCAGCAGGTTCTCAGGTAAGAGATCATTCAGACTCATGGTTGACCCTATACTATTTTGAAGATATATACCTTGGGTAAAAGCTGGCAAGGTTTATCTTAGTCATCATTGCTTACCTGCACTCTACAGGAGTCTGTCTAGCGTAGTGCCTTATATTGAGTAGACATTGTAATTGTCAAGTGAATTACTTCTACAAATGAGAACTTTGAGAAGTGAATCATCCATAAATAATCTGTTTAATGCTACTCTGAATGTAGAGTCATGCAAAAGGCATAGATGTGTGAGAGAGCCCTTATGTTCAAGAAATTTATAGTCAATTTGGAGGGTAACTATATACATGTGAAAAATAACTAGTTATAATTGACAAATATGGATGAGGGATACACAAGCTAGATGCCAGGTTAACTACAGATTGGGATGGTGAAGAAGGTGAAGAGTAGAATTTTTAGGCTGGAATGTATTTCAGTATGTAGAGAGGAGTAAAGAGGTCATCAAGGAAGGAATGACATGAACCAGTTCATGGACTTGAGAAAGCTCAAGACCTGTTTGTTGAAGAATGAATATGCCTGGAGTGAATAGTGTAGTTTACATATAAGATGGGGTGAACTATAAGATGAGAAATTTATTTGGAGATGTAGGGGGTAGCTTTAGTAGGACAGGGGTGGGAGCAGGGATGATGAGTCACAGAGTAGGTTGTTTTTTTTAGTCTGTGGGAGAAAAACACTGTGTCTTGGCTTTTGCTCTCAGTGCCTCTTCTTTTCCAGGATGTGGGCTAGGCAAAGAGACTAAGAGAAGTACTGTATATTTTTTTTAAATTTTGGACTGTAGACTGAAGACACAAAAAGAACCTTTATAGCTGACCAGGCCTAAGGGTTCAAGATAGAATTTTGAGATAAAAACCTTATAAGTAACAAAAGTCTAGCATTTTCCTGCTCTGTCCTTTCTGCAGGTCATTCTCAAAAATCTGTGTTAAAGAACTGGTTGATGGTTCAGAATCCTGGACATCTCTGTCTTCCATGCCTTTAAGTTTAACCATGACCTTCCTTAGTCCTCTGCTATGCCTGAAGAGCCACCACCATTCAAACACAATGAGTAGTAAAAGGGGGCTTAACGTGTATGCCTAGAGCTGCACCTTTTGTCTGCGTCCTCCCTCCTCTTTTCTTCAGTCATTATCATGGCTTCTTGCTTCTACTGCTCGCATAGCCCTGTGCCTCTAGCAGTATAGCACCTCTCACTGAATGAGAGACCTTGGACCACTGAGATCAGGAAGTGCAATCAGGAAAGATTCATATTTAAGTACTTTCTGTATGCCAGGTTCTGTGTCAGATACTAAGATTTATGCAAAATGTAAGCCGGTTCTTTTTTTAATGTTTTCTTGAAAATTCTGATGTTCTGTTTTAGTGCTTGAAAACAACTACTTAATATTATCACAAAGACCTTCACTTTTAAGTGGAACTTAATTAACTTTTTAATTAGCATGAGCGAATAATCATAGAGCTTGTGTTTTCCTTGAAAAGGTAGTTGTGTTCATTTTACTCATACATTACAGACTGTCTCAGTTGCTGCCAAGAATGGTACGTCATTGAACAAAAACAAAGAAGATGAGGATATAGCTAAAGGTAAATAAAGGATCATGCACGTGTAATTTAGTGTTGCTAATCTAAAAACTAGTGGAGTCTGAAAAGTAAGAGAAACAATTGACGAGATATAAGATTGATTGAACTCATAAGCGTTGTCAGTAACATGTATTTAATGTCCTACCTTTGACGAGATTACATTTCACCTTTTCTTTAATGCCAAAGTTATGAGTCAAGCACAGAAATATGTTCATGACTTGTCCTATATGGAAAGCTACCCATATTATAATGTCACAATCTGTTTGCTGTAAAAATAATAGCTGCTATATATGACAGACTGTGATAATAAGGAATGAGCAAAAACTTATTTTAAAAAATGTCATGGTTCTCTGCCCTGTCCCCTCTCCCCTTCCTGCCCCCACAAAAGCTAATTGTTTAGCGTTCAACTGGACAAATAAGATATTCACTTGATTTATTCTTATTAAATAGTACATTATGTAATATTTCTTATTAAAGTTTTAAAAAATAAGAATTAATTCTGGCTGTCTTGTTTTTTGTATTTTAATTTTTCAAACTAGCTATTGAATTATCATTGCAAGAGCAGAAGCAGCAGCACACAGAGACAAAATCTTTATATCCATCTGCAGAAATTCCATCAAATAATAAAGTTGCAAGGAAAGTGAGAGCTTTATATGATTTTGAAGCTGTGGAGGACAATGAACTCACCTTTAAACATGGTGAAATTATTATTGTTTTGGATGACAGGTATGTTTTAAATATTTCTTGAATATTTTGAAGTTATTAAGTGTAATACCCTTAATTTAGAATGCTGGATATTCAGCTTTTGACTTTGGTGTATTTAAATCGTACTAGAACCTTTTCTACCTTAGTTATTTTTTTCTCAAATTAGACTGGGTAGTGTGAGTTTCTTATTCTTTTGTTAAATTTGGTAATAAAGTATTCTTTAGATCTTGGATTAAAAATGTATTAAATAATATTGTTTATTATCACAATTGGGAAACAGAAATATTCAGTCATCTGAATGGCATTTATATTAGGAGTTGTATATTCTAAAATTACTGGCAAAAAAAAACTTTAGGAAGAGATATAGTTATATTACCTTTGATCAGTGCAACCAAAAACTACTCAGCTCCTCCGCAATTCTTAATCTGCTACTGCCTCTCCCTCGCAATTTCTCTATCACTTAAAGTTGTAATAAAGAATAGATCTGTCTGTATTGGGCCTAAGTCTATTTTACTTTGCTTTTAAAAGAAATTGATGAAATTTAGCAAGAGTGAGACCTCATAGCTTGTTGCTGTGAAGAGAGATTGCAAATGTATTTGGTATCCATTATAAATAACTTAGTAAGGATACATTAGTATATTTTTAAATGTGTAGATACATAAAATCATTTTACTTTGCTACAGTAAATATTTATTGAGAAAATGTTATGTAAATAAGCTGTGTTTATAATAAAAAAGTGACCGAGGGCACAGTTCTTTCTTCATGAAACCTAGAATAAAGTAAGGAAGTTAAAGTTAGAGGTAATTAGGTGGGATGCAGATTGTGAATGCCGTAAGAGGTAACGTTGGGGTCCAGAAGAAAGCAGAATCACACCTGGTACAAGCATCTAGGAAAGAAGGCTTATCCAGGGGGTCTATTTCAGGTGTTTGGAAAGGAATAGACAAAATTATCATTTCCAGATTCTGTGGCTGTCCATTTACAAGGTCCAAGAGAATCAATGATCAAACTGTTAAAACTGATAAGAGTTCATCAGGTTGTTGGATATAAGCTCAGTATACAAAAATCAGTGGTATGCTTTAATCACAACTATTTAGAAAATGTAGTAGAAAAAAATGTCATTCTCTATAGTCACAAAAATTATAAATGATTGAGGAATAAATAAACCTAACAAAGGTACATAAGGACTTTATGGAAAAAATTATAAAATTCTTTGAAAGATACAAAGGAATATAAATATATGTAATATATTTATGTAAATATAAATGGAGAGAGATACCATGTTTATGGTGAAGAAACCTTAATATTGTAAAGATTTAATTTTTCCAATGTTAATGTATAAACAGTGCATTTCCAATTAAAAGCCCAATAAGACTTTTTTTTAGAGAACTTGAAAACATTTTAATTTTAACATTAATATGGAAATGTGAAGGTATACAGTAACATAGGGAAGGTACTTACCCTGCCAAGTATCAAGGCATATTAACAAGCTGTAGTAAATAAATACATAGACTGTTGCAACAGGATGGAATCCAAAAATAGGCTCATGAAAGATAGCAGCTTGCTGTTTGAAAGATAGGCTATCATAAATCAGTAGAAAAATTGGTGTACTATTAAGTAAATTTTGCTGGGATGGTTTTTTGTGCAGTATAAATAAAATTTGATTCAGCTTCACACAGTACATAAAATTTCATTCCAAATAAATTAAAGAACTAAACGTGGGAGAGGGATATAAAGGAAAACCTGAAACTATTAAACAAATATATAGGAGAATAGGAGTTCAAGGATAGAGAAAGATTTCTTTTTTAAAAAAGTGTAGGGACTTCCCTGGTGGTGCAGTGGATAAGACTTCATGGTCCCAATGCAGGGATTCAATCCCTGGTCAGGGAACTAGATACCACATGCATGCTGCAAATAAGAGTTCACATGCCACAACTAAGGAGCCCACCTACCGCAACTGAGGAGCCCATGTGTCGCAACTAAAGGAGCCCACGTGCTGCAACTAAGGAGCCCACCTGCTGCAACTAAGACCCAGCACAACCAGATAAATAAATATTTTAAAAAATAAAAAAAAATTAAAAAGTGTAAACCATAAAAGGTTGCTAAATTTGATTATAGAAACAGAAAACAACATGCAATAAAACTGTAAGCATATGTTAAAAGACAGTGACAGTTTGAGAGAAGGTATTTGCATAATGCAGACAAACAAATGCTAATCAGAATATGTACAGAACTCCTACATATCCATGAAAAGAGACAAATGACCCAGTGGAAAACGAAAAGTGGACAGAAGGTATGAACGAGCAGTTTACAGAAGAGGCATTTTGGATGCTCAGAAGTGCAGATGAGCACAGCAGTGAGATGATTTCTCCTGTGTGACATCATGTGTTGATTGGACAGTTAACACGTGTGAGCAGAAATGACATTCTCACACACTGCTGAGGGAAAGGAGGATGGTGAATTGCCACAACCACTTTAGGGAACATTTGGCAATACTAGTAACGTGTTCTGTGGCCCTGCAAGTCCATGTCTGTGAATAAGCTAGAGAATTGTTGCATGTACGCCCTAAAATCTAGAATGATTATTGCCCCAATCTTCATAAGGGTGAAAGACTGGAAATAACCTAAATGTCTGCCTGTATGGGGATGAATAAATCAAATATGCCATGTTTGTGTGATGCATCTTTAAAAGGAATAAGCAAGAGCTGAAAGTATTGACATAAAATTTAAAAGATGTATAATGACTAGTATTTATATCTATAGAGCTGACTATAGATATCTATAGGTATATAGATATCTATAGATATATAGATATTTATATCTATAGAGTTTACTATATAGATATTTATATCTATAGAGTTTACTATATAGATATAGTAAAAGAATAAAAAATACACTTGAAGGAAGGTGACATACCAACTTGATAGTGGTGGTATGAAAGATGGATGTGAGTTTGGGACTTGGGGATGTTGATAAAGGAAACTTCAGTGTTATTTATAATGTTTTGATTTTTTTTAAGGCCCAGAATCAAATATGACCAGTTGCTGATTGGTTCTAAATTTAAGTATGGGAGTATGGATGTTTTGTTTTATTTGTGCTTTTTTATAGTTCCTATTAAGTTTAAGAAGAACTACATTTAAATATAGTGGGATTTGAGCTGGTATTTTCAAAGTAGGCTAAATTTAATTTTTATCTTAATTACTCTTGACATTAGTGTACTGAAATGTAGAGTAACAAGTGACATTTTTGTACTGTATTTTCAGTGATGCCAATTGGTGGAAAGGAGAAAATCACAGAGGAATAGGACTCTTCCCATCTAATTTTGTAACAACTAATTTAAACATAGAACCTGAGGCAGGTAAGTTAAGTCTGAGGGAAGGTTGAATCTATTGAAGTTTTTTTTAACTTGAATTTTGTGGTTCAGTTTGAAATATAAAGTAGATTGGCATTTAACTCTTGTTTTAAATCATTTATTTATAAGGAATACAGTGTAACATACTGCTTACCAAATTAAGGCATTAACTTATCCCAGGTCAATTCCAAGAGTTATTTCCTTATCATTATATTTTAAATCCTTTGAGAGCTAATGTACAGAGGTACAATTAAGGCATAAAATAAGCTGTGCTTGACCATGTAAATATTTAAATCAATGTAATTATAGTTTAAGAGGCAGTATGTGTTTGTTCAGTACAAACAAATATTTGTTTTATTCATCACTGAAGCACAGTATCAAAGCGGGCTGGGGGTGGGGTGGTGGTTGGGAGAACTGGTTGACAAGTGCTGAGTTTGATTACAGGGGTTAGGAGTACGCCTAAGTTTTAGACTTTTCCTCACCTTGATTTGATCCTAGCGAACTCAGAACAATAACAAAGTCATGTAATCAAGGCAGTAGGTCCCTAGTTCAGATCTTCTGAACTTCACTCAGTTTTGCAGCCATAGACCGTTCCCCTCAGCTGCTGCCAACCATACAGAGAAAGCTTCCATTTGTTAGGCAGGCAGGGAGTTGGGGGGAGCTGAGTGTAAAGAATAGCTGATGATAACACTAATGATGGTGAGGATCAAAAATAGAATTGCTCAGTGGTGTTTAAGCACTCATTTGTCAGGTGTTAAGCCAAATCTTTTGCTTGCACTATTTCGTTTAATGTTCATAAGTCTGTGAGATAGGTACTTTTGTTACCTCATTTTACAGATAAGGAAACTGATGCTGAGGTTATGTGGCTAGTAGGTGACAGCCAGGATACTAAAGTCAGCTAGTCTGCCGTTAGAATATACTTGTACTAACTGACTCACTGCTGGACATACTGCTTCTAATCCTTATAGTTCTAGAGAAAGAACTTAAATTGAAAACTCTCTGCGCTGTGTGTAACATCATCTTTGTATGGGTAGGGTGATGCATTCAATTAAAATGAAGTGTAGAGAGATGAATACTGAGTACTCTGCCACTATTTATACTTTTTATTCCTCTAGTCTGACTCTCTAAGTAGGTATGAAAATTGGAGACACTAGTTTTAATAACTTGATAGACCACGCTCAGGGAATCCTATACTATGGTGATTTCCCCTTGGCATAGGCTAGAGAGATTGAGCTGCAGTTTTAAAAGGAAAAAATATTTGGGGTTTTCAGTAAGTCCTCATGTTATGCTGAGGTCTGCTCCTTAGGGCATATTTGAAAGTTAGCCAAATATTTGAAATAACTGTTGGGACTTATAAGTTCTTTGGTTATATAAATTTTGATTTTAATTTTTTTACTAAAATTTACTTTATTAAAATATAGTACATTATAGCAGTACTCCAGTGAGCATTTAAATAGTTTTTTGTATATGTATGTTTGTAAGTTATTTTTCAGCCTTCTTTTTCCTAGGAAAAGTTTCTGTTTTGTGTTGCTTTAACCGTTATCAAAGTTAGGTTGAAATCAAGTCTATTTTTTTGTACATATAGAAAATAATTTTTTATAGCAAGGAAAGAGTGTAGAAGTTGTTCATAGATTTAACTCTGAAATTAGCTAATTAGATAATACTCTGTCTACTCTCTCATATATATATATTCACCCTAGTGATAACACTCAGTTCTCAGGAAAGTATCTGTAATGACAGTTCCCATGAATTGCTTACTTGTTCCTCTAGAATGTAAGTTCCATCAGGGCAGGGATTCTTATCTGCTTTATTCATTGGTGTATTTCCAATGCCTAGAACAATGCCTGGCACGTAGTAAGGGCTAAATAAATGGTTGTGGCATGAATGAGTGAACATACGTAATAATTTATATTGATTATGAAATGTGATGATTATTTAAAGGGTTTCCATTTTCTTATGGATAATCACAGGCTACTTATAAATTAATGACTAAAATACCAAAGTAAATACTAAGGAACTTAAAGTTTACTTTGTTTCCATAGCAGCTGTGGACAAATTGAATGTAATTGATGATGAAGAGGAGGAAATTAAGAAATCAGAGCCTGAGCCTGTTTATATAGATGAGGTAGGATCCTTCTTTTGTTTAATGGTTAAACTGTTGAGACTTAAAATGTATTATCCTTGAGAATGCTTGGAAAGAGTAATTTTTATTATCATTGAAATTAAAACTCTTTGTAAAGTGTCCTATTACTTTTTTAGGATAAGATGGATAGAGCCCTGCAAGTACTGCAGAGTATAGATCCAACAGATTCAAAACCAGACTCCCAAGACCTCTTGGACTTAGAAGGTGAATATTAGGGATTAATGTCATTTAATGTTTTAGCTATTTATAATGTCTTAAATTTCTTCTGCCTTGGGTTGCTTCCAGAGTTTAGAAATCTCTGGTGGGAAATAGACTGGTGTAGTAAATGAGTAAACGTATTACTTAGAAGATGTTGCTGTAAAACTGCCTATCCTGTCCAGTGAAGAACTCTGCTTTTCTGTAATATCACTAGTGAAATTTGCAGTCCAAAAAAGGACAGAATTAGAAATAACAGCATATTAATTGAGTCAAAATGTTTGAAATTCTTATTCCTCTTTTAATTTTCTTGTGTCGTAACTTTAAATGTCAAAATTATACATGATCTGTGTTAACTTTGTAATGCAGTTATTTGATGCATGCTGATGTGTCTTTTTAGTCTCTAAGAAATCTGAAACAAAACAAATGTCTTTATGTCTTTTTTAATCCATTGGGAGAAAAATCTCTGTGATAAATGGATAAATGTTATTAAATTTTTTTATGGAAGAAAGCCTGGTTATGAATATATAATATTATGCTATTGTATCAATGTTTACATTTGGAGATATATAAAATGTTTTATTTTGAAATGGCTTAAATAAATGAAAAATGTTCATATCTAATCTGTACTTAATTACATATTTTATACACTGTGACTCAAATTCCTTTTACTTTAGCTAATAATAGTTTTCTAGGTATTTTTAAGATTTTTGAGGTAACTCCAAATTTCAGTCTGCAAACTTAGTACTTCCAGAGAACATGGTGGGATTTCTGTTCTGATTTTGACTTTGCCTTGGTCACATGATATTAATGTTGATGCTGAATAGTATTAAATTTGGTCTTTTATAGTACCTTCTCTAGCATAAACTTAATTCTCTTTGTATTTTGCATGGTGTTGCATATGGTGCTCTGTTGTTCAAAATTTTTGAAATTGACTTAAACTGGTTTTTAGTTTCAAGATTTTAAAATATTTTTGTATTTACAGATATCTGCCAACGGATGGGTCCAATGATAGATGAAAAACTTGAAGAGATTGATAGGTGAGATTCTTCATGCAGGAAATAACAAATATAGTTTTCCTAAGTTTACTTGTTTTTGGCAGAACTTTAAGCTAGGGAGTTTTTGTGGAACTGTTCCAATCTTTTGAAATTGTTTCTCAGTTTCCAAAACTCTTACAAACTAATAGCAGAATGGTACTTTTGATTTTGGTGCAGTTTTTTTCATGGCAATATATTACATGCAGAATGATAGACTCCAGCTCTTACAGTGCCAGTCTTCCTTTTCCTACTTGGGCTGGAGTTGAGAGATAATGAGTTGTGAAGAATAAAGCACAAAAATGGGAATAGGGATCTTAGGCAAGCATTGTTTTGTTATATAATGAGAAGTAGTATTTGTAAAACTTTCAAATGAAATTTCCTATGTGTTTGTGACTCTAAATCCAGTGTATATACCTTCTGTTCTCATTTTTGTTCCCTGTATTTCTGTATCTCTGTTGTCCTTTTAATTTCATTATCCTATCTAGTCTTACACTTCCTTAAAAATAGTAGCACTGAAAGACAGACTGTCAGGGTTTTGAGCTTTTAACTTAATTTTGCTCCTTCTCTTATTCCTCAGAGCTTTCTGTCTGAAGTCAGAGGGGGCAGCCGTAGTGAATGGCAGACAAGGAAGAAGGCTTTAGTGCTCCACCATCCTCCCTTTCTGTTTACTGAACTTGTGTACAAAACAGCACAAGAACAGGAACTACTTTACTTCTTATCTACCTTTACCAGAGAAGAGTAGTAGCAGCAAGATTTTTTTCTAGTCACTGAAGATTATAATCTTTGTTCCCTGAGACTTTTTTTTTGTAAATTTGTTGTATTTTCTACAGAAATGAAAAATAAATCCCTGTCGCAGTAAATGAAATGATGGTAGCAGTTTCATCACATTTTATTGGTCTTATTTTGGAGAAAGCATTGAATATCTACCTATACATCTGTTACTTTGGTTTCATTGAAGGCATGTTAATGGTCAGTGAATAATCAAATGGGAAAGATTAAAAAGAAAGATAGTATTATCTTAGGTGTGGTTAGGGGTGCAATTATTATAAACCTTTCTGGAGCCTAAACATAGTCTATATCTTTTAACCCAGCAATACTAAATACATAGGGATATATGCAAAGATTTACCTCTTAGAGTGTTCTTCACAGTGTTATTTATAACAAACTTGAAAGTAACTAAAATAACTCTTTTTTTCCCCTTAATTTTTATTTATTTATTTTTGGCTGCATTGGGTCTTTGTTGCTGTGCGCGGACTTTCTCTAGTAGCAGTGAGCGGGGGCTACTCTTTGTTGCAGTGCTCAGGCTTCTCATTGCGGTGGCTTCTCTTGTTGCAGAGCACGGGCTCTAGGCGCGCGGGCTTCAGTAGTTGTGGCTCATGGACTCTAGAGCGCAGGCTCAGTAGTTGTGGCACAGGGGCTTAGTTGCTCCGCGGCATGTGGGATCTTCCGGGACCAGGGCTCGAACCTGTATCCCCTGCATTGGAGGTGGATTCTTAACCACTGCGCCACCGGGGAAGCCCTAAAATGTCTTTCAATGTGAAATTGGTTTAAAAAGTATTCTACATCCATACATTCTACAATAAAAAGCATTACCACTGATAAATATCTATTGACATGGAAAGATGTCATGCTATATAATGAAAAAAAAAACCGAAGATATGACAGTATAATTTTATTTTTGTTGATAAAAAAGAATATCTTCAGAGAAAAAGGTCTAGAACAATTAAAAATTAGAGTGATATTTTCTGATATGAGTTAATTTTTTGAGTGAAAGCTCACCTGTTAACCAGTTCTCTCTTCAATTTCAGTTCCTGAATGGGCCAGCTGGCATTTTCCATTCCATGCCCACTAACTGCAGATGCATCTCCTGTTCTGGAAAATGCTTGCTGTTCTGCAACAAATTTTTATTGACTATTTACCTTTGTCAAACATTCAGAGATGAATAAAATATTGCTTCTTCACTTGAATGGATCATTGTCAGTTTGTTTTTCCTTAAAAGAAAAACAACTTTACTGTCAGAATTTAAAATTTTACATTTCATTTCTGTCTGTCATTGTACAGAATGAAATTTTGTAACATTTATCACACTAGGAAATTATATTGTGTAAACAATATAAATTAACCCCAAAAAAGTGTACATAGAGTTATTGAAGAGAGATCCATAGCTTGAACTTAACTATGTTCCAGGCTGTTCTAACGTTCTTTCCTTCTACCTTCCGAAAACCGTTTTCTACCACCTTAATCAAATTACCCTCTTCATTCTTCTCTCGTGTACCCTTCTCGTTCCTTTCACTTGCCTTAATTCACACTGTCCCACTGACCTGACTTAGCCTTCCTTTTTTTGCTTGGCCTCTCCATCCTTCCTCAGGTGCCAGCTTAAGTCCCAGCTTCTCCCTAAAGCCTTTTCAGTCAAATTAATCCCCTCCTCTAAACTCTTCTGTTCCCTACCTATTTCATTTAATTTTGCATTCAAATATATGCTGTCTTACATCATTTGCTATTTTTCAGGTGCTTAGCCTTGTCTTCCTAGTAAGTTGCAGTCTTTCTGAAGGAGAGGACCACACCTTCTGCCTAATTTCTCTGTCCCAGGATAGTGTTGGGCACAGTTTAGTAAAAAATTTTTTTCTTTGGTATTATGTCTCAAATCCTGGAAGGTGATCTCAAATGTGCTCAGTCATCCTGCCCTTCTATGTTCTTCTGGTATTCATCAGTATACTGGGTTATGTGGACCAATTGCCTATGGTTATTTCTTAGTCACAAATTTGTCAGCATGGACACTAATTTCTGAAGCTTCCTGTATGATTTATAACTGGTATTTCTGAAAATAGAGTTTGACCTCCTTTATACTGTCACACATGCAAGAGAGGAAACAGCACTTTTTGTTTGTTTGAGACATAACAGTCTCTGATAGAGGAAAGGTGACAAGTCCTGACAGGACTCAGTCCAGGTCATGTATTTGGGAGCCCTGTGTCTGGCTGCCTGTGTTTGCCTCTTGTCTCTCGAGTCTCTCTGTGTACATATTTAAAAAGCTACATTTAATAAACAGACTTGTGGGTGCTTTAGGCCAGATAAAGTGGCCGTTCAGGGTACTTCCCAGGGTAACAGGCAAAACTGTACCAAGTCAAAAGGATTTGCATTGGAGTTCCTTGGGCAGATTTGAAGATGCAAATTTGAAAATGTTCTTATTTGGACCTGGTTTCATTCACTTTTTCGGAAGAAACCAGCAAACAAGCAGTAGAGACTAGTTCATTATATTGTTTTCATTTTCATTTTCAAGGATAATTATTCTTTTTTTTTTTTTTTTTAATCCTTTCATGAGTATGAGCAGATGAAAATGTGTGTGATTTTGTTTGTGAATGTACTTTTATCTCAGTCATATTGTATTTCATAGCAGGCTCTGGGCCTTGCCTGAGGACTTTCTTCTACTAAGATTTTTTTAATTAAGGCTTGGACTCTTCCTAAATTTAGTAATTATTCTTCTTTGTAATTGAATTTCCAACAGAGACCTGTAACATAAGAAACAACATTCTCCTAGCACCAGAATTATGAATTGATTGCATTTTATGAGGTGTGGAAAGGAGTTCCCCTAATATTATGAAGTCATATCAGCCTAGACATTACATGAATTAAATAATTCCTCCTCCCATTTTCCCTTTTTGAATATACTTTCATATATATAAAGAACCTTTTAAAATATGAGTAGAAAATGTGGTAAATTTTTAAAAATAATTTATGTTGCTAAAAATTAAAAATATGCTTAAAATGCTTAAAAACTTTGAAGAGTATTAAAGTGCTTCCCTTCTATGTTAGGAAGCATTCAGAATTGTCTGAATTGAATGTAAAAGTCTTGGAAGCTCTGGAACTATATAACAAGTTGATGAATGAAGCACCAGTATATTCAGTCTATTCAAAGATCCATCATCCAGCACATTACCCACCTTCATCAGCTGGAGTTCCAATGCAGGTGAGCATTTTTGAGAACATTTTTCAAAATTTAAGAAAAGTTTTAAATTTAAAAAAAGAAAGCTTTAAAGCATAGTATTAAAATTTCTATGGTCTATGAATAACATTATAAAATTCACCTTTGTCAAAAAATGTTGGCTAAACAATTAGTGTTCACCAGGACAATTACAAAGACACTGATATTTCACAAATACATTTTAGTTCATTTATAACATAATGAAGAGACCATTAAATATATGAGGGGAGTTCTGTTCTTCATAAGCTTTTGTAAATATAAAGCATAAATCCTTTATGTAAGTGTAAATCCTTTTTGTAAGTATAAATCCTTTGATTTAGGACAGTGCCTGGCATGTCACAATTTCTACAGATGAGGTACTGATGCTGTTCCTGTTGCTCAGCAAGCAAAATTTAACATTTCTTTTAAATTTCTGTTAAGATTTCTTTGACTTACATGATTATTAAAAGGCTTCATTAAAGAACTCATTTTGTTCTCAGATCATGCTTTTTATATTTTCTTAGATGCACAACTTAAATTGTGCATGCATAACATATATGATGCAGGCATATAGATGCAGGTTCCATGAGCCATTCATGAACACCATCTTTTCCAGAACTTTACACCTTTTCTGTGTTTCCCAGCTGAACTGAATATTTATTTTTATCAATATCCATTATTCTGAAGCCTTTTTGAAATTTCAGCCAGTTAGTGGTTGAATTCAGAATGAGTTTGGATGAACAAATTTCATATTAATTTACAAAAACTGGTATGTAAAGGAGTGTGTGAAGGAGACACCAAGGAGAAAAGATAGAATATGGATGCATAATCTAGATGACTTGACACAACATAATTGTTAAGTAAAAAAAAGAATAGTCACCATGGTAACTCACATCGGACAAGATGCATTTATCAAATATGCCATGCCCTGAACTTTTGAAAATGATGAAAGAGTCATTACATATGAGGATAGAAAGAATTTCTGGGTGCAAAAGACAGCTGGAGTTTATTCAATATTGCTTCTGTTTTCAAAGAGTTATCTGCTGCTGCTATGAACATGGAACAAAAAGAAATGTTTGCGCCATTGTGTTATGGGACTGTGTATTGTATTTACTTCTTTGTGTGTCTGTAAAGGGTTATTTATTATTCCTATGTCAGGTTTTTCTGTTTAGTTGCATACTATTTACAGTCTGTGTTTTGCTAAGCATAACTCATTTCTTTAAAAAGCTAGCATTCAAAAAAAAAAAAAAGCTAGCTTTCTGTCTAGTTTGAGTCTTCACATGATGCTATCTGTACTGTTCGTGCATAACAGCATTTGAAATATTCAAAGTTCCTATTCTAATTTGAAAAAAAAAGTTCGTACTAAAAAAAGTTAGCGTAACACACCATTAATTGCATCTGTGAAGGCCACTCAGGAATCCTAACCTGCAGAAGAGGTCTGCTTCCACCATCTCAGCCTGTGGTCAGTGGGCTGTTATGTGTCTGCTAAGGAGGTAATATGATTGTACTTATTAATGTCATAGTTGATTTGGCATTTCTAGCATTCTAAATTTTCATGTCATTGGTCTTTGCTTTAAAAATAGCTTAGTTTAAAACTTATGGTTACCAAGGGGGAAGGGGTGGGGGGGAGGGATAAACTGGAACATAGGGATTGACATATACACACTACTATATATAAAATAGATAACTAATAAAAACCTACTGTATAGCACAGGGAACTCTACCTAAAACTCTGTAATGACGTATATGGGAATAGAATCTAAAAACAGGTGGATATATGTATATGTATAACTGATTCACTTTGCTGTACAGCAGAAACTAACACAACATTGTAAAGCAACTATACTCCAATAAAAATTAATTTTTAAAATGAGCTCAGTTTAAAACTGGAGCGATTGATATTTATTAAACGTGCATCGTTTTGATGCTGTATTTGGTAAGCAGATGGTAGATCCTGTATGTTACCCTGGAAATTAAGT
The DNA here is from genome assembly GCF_039906515.1 of Pseudorca crassidens. Lineage (NCBI taxonomy): Eukaryota > Metazoa > Chordata > Mammalia > Artiodactyla > Delphinidae > Pseudorca > Pseudorca crassidens. The sequence goes on from NC_090301.1 coordinate 78,086,056, forward strand.
AGGGCACATATAAATATTCACAGAGACTTAGACCTTTGCTATTTCTTAAGAGTACATCTCCTTTACCCATAGTTCTTCTTTCCTTTTGTCCTATCTGTCCTGCAGGCAGGATGAAGGAGGCATTGGCAGAGAGGGCCTGCACTCTGCCTTGATACCATTTATTCTTCAACTTGCTCTTTTAAGTTTCATTCTTAAGAAGTTGAGTAAGTCACCTGAGATGGGGGTGAAGAAGGTCATCTCTCTGATGGTAACTTGAAGTGATACTGTGCTGCCCTTCAAGGGAGTACATAGTTTTCTGTGGCTCTTCAGCAAGACATGTTACTTAGTAATAGGCAACCTGGGTGGATTCCAACGTGCTCCTTAAAAGTACACCACCTCCCTTCCTTTCAACCCCCTGCAAAATAAAAGAACAAGTAAATCATAAATTTCCATAGATTTGGCACTGTGATTTGGAAGCGCTTCGCTTTTTATACTAGGGTGGATAGATTGGTAGAATCAGATTGCTCCCCAAAGAAGTATAACATTTTATTTCATTTAAGTCTTTTAAAGTTTTAAATGAATTGCTAGGTAGTTGTTTGGGAGATCAGTAAGTCAACTTTTTCTCTTTGGTTAATAGACATATCCAGTTCAACCACATGGTGCAAACTATATGGGTCAAAGTATTCACCAAGTCACTGTTGCCCAAAGCTACAGCCTAGGACCAGATCAAATCGGTCCACTGAGATCGCTGCCTCCAAATGTGAATTCCTCAGTGACAACACAGCCTGCTCCAACTCCGTATTTAAGGTGAGTGTTTGGGAGCTGTGTTAATTTTGTAATTATATGCATTAAATTTTCACAGATTTTCAGAATGAGAATAATTAGACCCTTCTCTTTATAATAATAGTGCCCTCTTTTGCTATTGAGATGAAGTTGTAGAACTTCCCATTCAAGATCCCATGAAATTGGAATGGTGCTGTCTTAGCTTTGTTAACCATACTGAGATGGTGCCTAGACCTGGCTTATGGTCTGGGTCCCCGGGACAAAATAAAGCTAACTGTCCCTTACAGGACCCAAGCCTGTACTTGGGTCCTGTAAGGGTATACTTAGCACAGTGCTCTAATCAGCCTAGTAAAGTAGTCCCAGACATATTTTAGGAGCATGTACTCCTAAAAATCAGAAAACTTTTGTTACTTCGACTCTTAAAAAGAAGTGTTTTGACTGTGGAATTTGTAGTCTAAGTTTTCATACTAACTTCTATTCTGAAAAACATGTTTAAATCTTGCCTTCTGTTAACTTTGCTTAACCACACAAAATGTTTATTCAGTACAGTCACATGTAATGATTTGTAAGGTCTCTTCCCACTCTTAAATTCCATGTGTATAAATTTTAGACATTATCTGGAAATTAAATAAATCTGTTGGTATTGGTGTTTGATTAAGTTAAAATGTAAAAATTTTGTTATCCTGGGTGACACTAGGAATTACAGAGAGAAAAACGAGTATAGACATTACTCATTTTTGGACGAGTATAGACATTAATCCTCCTATATTGAAGCAGTGTATTTGGTGCATTTAAAAATTATATATCTTTTAAAAGATATGCTGTAGTAATTACAGGAACACATGAAAGTCCTGCGATTTGGTGTGACTTTTCAACTTAGTGGGGTTTGGGGGGTTTTGTTTTGTTTTTGTATAGTGTCAATAAGTAAACTATAGGTCAGGACTATTTTGAGGGTAGATTCAGGACCCTATGTGGATTACATGTTCTCCCTGCCTTTATTATTTTTATGTAGGGATTCAGGTTAAGCTATCCCGGGCAGCTTTGAAAGTGCCCTACCAAAGGAAAGTATAAAGAGTGGGTGAGGAATAGTGGTCTCCTCTGTGCTGATCGAGAGAAGAGGGAAGGGAGAAAATGGGCCGAGGGTGTACTTGAGCCGGGGTTTTGTTCTCATTGCAGCTGGCCAAGGACGCCAGCATCAGAAACAATCTGCATCTCCTCAAAAGCTTTCTAAATGTTTTCCGTGAGAGATTTTGGAGAGAACAGAATTAGATAGGCCGTATAATCCTATATTTTATTTCTTTTTGAGTACTTTCTTCTTCCCAAATATAAAAATTACATTAACAGTATTGGATAGCTGGAGTAGTTAAATCATAATCGGAATAGTAGAGGTATATAAACTTTAAGAGACGGAAAAGGCATTTTTATTTTCTCATGATGATTGATCTCTGACCGTAACTTAGATAATGTAAAGTAATTATGGCTTTCTTTTTAAAATTTTGTTTGTAGTGCTGGACAAGACACTGTTTCCAATCCTACTTACATGAATCAGAACTCTCACCTTCAATCAGCTACTGGTGCAGCTGCTTACACACAGCAAATGGGGATGTCTGTGGATCTGTCATCTCACCAGAGCACTACTTCCAGTTTGCCGCGGTCGGCAGGCTTTGCAGTGGCAGCTCCAGCTCATTCAGTTGCACAGCAGCAAACAGATTACCCTCAGCAGCAGCCTCTCCTTTAAAAACAAACCAAGCATTTTCTTGAAAGCCTTCCTAAGTGTACTACTTGACCCTTGTGATTGTAATCTGAAAATATTAAAAGAAGAAAAAAAATTTTTCTCAGCTCAAAAGGCCCATGAATAAAGCTCAGAAACGTATTTTACTCTAACAGGCCATAAAAGGTTTTTTCAGTCCCAACTTGTTTGAGGTCAAATTTTTGATGAGAGGCAGCTTCAGGTTCCTTCCAGTTAGTTTTTTCTTACTTTCAAATCTCTCTACACAAATCTGGACAGCCAGTAAGTAGCCTTATGACACTAAACAACATGACATAGGAGCGTATAAAGAAACCACCATTTACCCCTAAAATATGGTAATTGGGAGAGCACTGAAACGTTTAAGTATTTTTTGTCTGCATATTTTTTTTTCAGAGTTTCCCACCCATCATTATTTTAAAAGGCAAACATGTTTTTGTGTACGCTAGCTTCCCTACATATTTCCTTTGGCTTCTTAAATTGTAGTTGTGTTTGCAGTACTGTCAGTTTTGCTCTCAGTGGTGTGTTGAGTAGTAATTAGCATATAATTGTCTACAGAAGCAAGAGCACTTTGGGAGGAACAAAAATGTTTTCTGTTATTATCAGTGAAGACCATGTAAATGCAGTTGTGTGATAAAGCATTTAGCCAGTCCCCCAGTCATGCCAACAAGTGGGCTGAGGAATGCCCCACAAAACATTTCCATTCCCTGGAAAAAAACGATTTCTTTTCCTACAAGGTTCCTTGGCATTTAGAATTGCCACTAATGACCTTTTCAAGTGATTTTGGCCATTCTCTAATGAAGGTATGGTCAGTTTTTTTGTTTGTTTTGTTTTCCTGTAGTGTGGTGTGCAGAGATGCTGCATTCCCTTTTTACAGAGTATATGTGAATTTAAGCTATGAGACATTCCTAATAATTTGATGTGATATATATACCAAGTGTGGATGATGTGTGTTTTTATTGATGTTGTTCTTTTAAAGAGATGATTTGAGTACCACTGGTATGCCAGACTGTTGAAAATTTTGGCCATTCCTTTCAAAAGTAATCCTGAGCCTGTGGAATAATAACAGGTAATGGCTTTATAGGGAAGCCATCAAGACAGTTTTCCTGAAGCCTATGTTTTAAAGTGAGTTTATAGTGCTAACAGATTCCATGTATTTTAGGAGTTCGGTAGTAAACCAATAAGGATTGTTTTCTTTCCTAAAAATTTGCACACTACTGCATCATCTGCCAACTTTTTAGATAACACAACATGCAAATACATATGCTTACAGATATATGGTATTTAGACTGGGGAAAAACAATGGACATAAGTTTTGTTTTTAAAAAGTTAACTTGTGGGAATTCTCTGGTGGTCCAGTGGTTAGGACTCGGCGCTTTCACTGCTGGGGCCTGGGTTCGATCCCTGGTTCGGGGAACTAAGATCCCACAAGCCGCCAAAAAAAAAAAGTTAACTTGCATGGAAGCAAGATTTCTATATTGTTTTTTAAAGAAAGCCCTTAATCTTTCTACCAAGAATCCGTTTGAAGACAGTACTCTGGAAATTTTTGTCATTTATGTAGTTACAGAAATTTGATTATAAGTATGTTCCTTTTTCAAAGAAACTGTATATTAGAACAAAATAGTCTTATGTATACTACTTGGTCTACATGTAAAGGGAAAAACAAGCAGTATTTGAAAGCCCAATTTCTGTCATTGTCTTATTTCAGGTACAAGTAACTGGAAAGAAACTTAACCTTTCATGTCTCTGTTCTGTTTTTTATCCAGTATTTTCCTTCTATGTGAATTCAATTATATACTTATAAAAAATTCTAAAATGGCACCTTACTTTTTTGGAAATGAATCTTCTATTCTTTAAAGAAAACAAAACATAAAAAACATTTACAAAGCTGCTCTTAATAATAATTAGTGTTTGCATATATATGGAAAATCTTATTTTTCCCCCCAAACAATATTTAATAAAGTTATTTTAATGTTTGTGTAAATAATTCATGTATAGTTGTGATCTGAGTTGTAAAAGCTTAATTCTGTATAAGTCTTTGAAGTAGAATAAATACTGCACACCCACTAAATTGGGATCTGCCATTTAAGTTCACCTAATGTAGTTTTGTAATGATATAACATGCAACATGTATATAGTGTATATTGGCATTTAGCAGTGAAATTTTATACATCCAGAAGTTTCTTCTCCCTTTTAAATTAAAAATTATTTTTGCCATACTGTAATGAATTTTGTGTTGCAGGTTGTTGATAGTATAAAAACGTTATTGAATCTGTGCACTGAGATGATATTTTTGGTGTTAATAAGAAACACAGGGTTGTTATTTTTCTTTCTTTTTCATGATCTTATGGATTGTATTTAAGACCTGTTTATAATTAAATGTTTTCTGCCAAAGGAATTGTCTAACATCAGATTTCTACATTAGGTTCATAGGTTTATATAAAAAATAAAAATAACTTCTGCTTTTTCATATTGTATCTTGGTACATTAGAAAGAATTCCTGAAAATTTATAATAAAATTAATTTTCGCTAATGTAGGAAAAATTTCCCCTGGATGTTAAACTGTATAAAGTAGGATATGTTCTTATAGTTTGGAAAATGTACGGTCTTTCAGTATTGTCTTGTAATTTGGTAACTTGTTTATAAAATTACCTGAACATTAAATAATTATAATATTTATATCAACTAGGAGTTGATACTTGACTACGTAACAAATTTCACTGTAAATTTTTGAAGATAGTTATAGTTTCATTGTCCAAATTTTTTAAAAAATTGATTATTAGATGTTAAAAAAAATTATGGCTTAAAGATTTAAAAAGCAAGTTTTTCTTAGTAAAAATTGTAAGTGTCAAGGCCCCTGACTTCTAAGAGAGGATTTATTGAATTGTCATTATGATGAGAAAGCTGAAGTTATTTTTGTAAATAATAAATTGTAAATAATATAGCACCAGTCTGTCATGCTTTGTTTCTGTCAAAAGGCATTTTTCTTATTTACTTACATCAGTTTTAGTAAGTAAAGGGAGCATTCAATTCTAGGGATTTGATTTTTTTGTTGTTAATTTGATTTATTTTTGTTTGAAGGTTAAAGATTTTTTTTTTTTACGTTTATTTATTTATTTTTGGCTGCATTGGGTCTTCATCGCTGTGCTCGGACTTTCTCTAGTTGTGGCGAGTGGGGGCTGCTCTTTGTTGCAGTGCGTGGGCTTCTCATTGCGGTGGCTTCTCTTGTTGCGGAGCACAGTTTCTAGGTGCGCGGGCTTCAGTAGATGTGGCGAACGGGCTTAGTTGCTCCGCGGCATGTGGGATCTTCCCAGACCAGGGCTGGAACCCGTGTCCCCTGCATTGGCAGGCGGATTCTTAACCACTGCACCACCAGGGAAGCCCCAAGATTTATTTTTTAATAAAGCTTTCTGCAGAAGAATTATTCTAATTTTACCAAGCCAAATTTGAGTTTGCATCTTTAAAAAACATTACTGTGTCAAAAAAAATTAGGTTGCTTACGTAGAGTAGTGGGATGAATAGTGTCCTCCCAAAATTCACGTTCACCCAGAATGTCAGAATGTGACCTTATTTGGAAAAAGTCTGCAGATGGAATTAGGTAAGGATCTTGAGATGAGATCATCCTGGATTTAGGGTGAGCTCTAAATCCAATGACAGGTGTCCTTATAAGAAGAGAAGACACAGAGACAGCGAGCAAGTCATGTGAAGATGGAGGCGTAGATCGGAATTATTCTGCCACAAGTCAAGAACTGCCTGGGGCCACCAGAGCTGAAGGAGGCAAGGAAGGATTCTTCCCTAGAGACTTCAGAGGGAACATGGCCCTACTGACACCTTGATTTCAAAGTCTAGCCTCTAAAACTCAGAAGAAATTAATGTTTTAAGGCACTATGTTTGAGGTACTTTGTTATGGCCGCACTAGGAAACTAATGAACTTGGATAAAAGTGTACAGAAAAATCTGAATACCAAGCATTCCAAACTTTTACAAGATTGGTTAAAATTGTCACAAGAGTTTTGAGACAAATGTTTGTAGCCCAATAGCAATCTTTTATTATCTTTTCCAAACTATAATGAAATTGCATGGATAAATGAAACTAAGACCCCTGATAATCCCATAATCCCATTTTTAGTGATTTTTTTAAAAAACATCTACATTTCAATTATTGCTTTCTTTATGCCAGAGGTGTTAACAAGATTGTAGCTTATGCATTTACTATTCACTCTTCTCCTCTATCTTGAGTAGTGGGTATTGAACGAAAGGAGAAATGTTCAAAGGCAAGCAGAGGAACAGAAGAAGAAACCAGAAAACTGGATTGGATATTCCCCAGAAAGGCTACTGAAGAATGGAGTTGTGTTCTTATTTTATACCATTTAATATACTAATGAGGAAAAGAAAGACTTTCCAATATCTTTACAGCAAGTCAGTGACCTCTACTAATTACATGTGGTCTAGGGAGCCTGCTACCTTTAAAAAAAAATTGAGGTGAAATCATATAACATAAAATTAGCCGTTCTGAAATGAACAATGGCATTTAGTACATTTATAGTGTGCAGCCACCACCTCCCAAAATTAGACTTTTTGTGTCTCGCTGTTTTCACTTAATATAAAGTTTTTGAGGTGCATCTCTATATATACCGTAATATATGAGGTTCATATACCACAGTTTATTCATTCATCTGTTGATGGATACTTGGGATGTTTCCACCTTTTTGCTGTTGTGAATAGTACTGCCATGGACATGCATGTACCTGTTATTTGAGTACTGATTTTCAATTCTTCTGGATCTATACATAAGAGTGGAACTATTGGGTTATGTGGTAATTCTATATTTAATTTTTTGAGGATCTGCCAAACTTCCACCAACAGTGCATGAGGGTTCCAATTTCTCTACATCCTCACTGACGTTTATTTCCTAGTTTTAAAAGTTATAGCTCTCCTGGTAAATGAGAAGTGGTACCTCATTGTGGTTTTTGTGTTTCCCTAATGATTAATGATGTTGAGCATCTTTTCTTGTGCTTGGCCATTTGTATATCTTCTTTGGAAAAATATCTGTGTGAGCCCTATGCCCACTTTTTAATTGGATTGTTTGTCTTTTGTTATTGAGTTGTAAGAGTTCTTTATATATTATGGACACTAGACTCTTACTATATACATGACTTAGATCTAGTTTCTTCCCTTCTATGGGTTGTCTTTTCACTTTCTTTTTTTTTTTTTTTTTTTTTGCGGTACGCGGGCCTCTCACTGTTGTGGCCTCTCCCGTTGCAGAGCACAGGCTCCGGATGCGCAGGCTCAGCGGCCATAGCTCACGGGCCCAGCTGCTCCACGGCATGTGGGATCTTCCCAGACCGGGGCACGAACCCATGTTCCCTGCATCGGCAGGCAGGCTCTCAACCACTGCGCCACCAGGGAAGCCCTTTTCACTTTCTTGATGATATTCTTTGATGCACAAAAGTTTTTAATATTGATGGAGTCCATTTTATCTATTATTTTTTTGTTGCTTGTGCTTTTGGTGTCATATCTAAGTTCATTACTAAATCCAAGCTCATGAAGATTTTCTCCTGTTTTCTTCTAAGAGTTTTATGGTTTTAGCTCTTATAATTAGGTCATTGATCCATTTTGATTTAGTTTTTGTACATGATGTGAGGTAGGACTCCCAACTTCATTCTTATATGGGTATCCAGTTGTCCCCATTTGTTGAACAGACTGTTCTTTCACCAGCTGCTTTTTGACACTGCTATAACGTACTCTAATGGTGGTCAGTTCTAGAACCTAAGTCCTCCAACTGCAATGCATCAACCACATAGCTGTATAGTTTGCAGTTCTAAGAGGTGACAGCCTTGTCCTCATCTGATTACTTCTGTCACATACCAAAAGGGGAATCAGTGCTATCTTGTCAGCATATAGCTCCCCACTCAGTGCTATCTTGTCAGCATATAGCTCCCCACGGTGAACAGGTAGCCCATGAACAGATATGTTGGGTGTCAATGTAGAGGTGGTTTTTAGCTGTCACATAAATTTTTTTTTTCTCCAAGTAACTTCAAACAAGTGTTGTGAAAAGTACATTGTCTAAACTTTATAAATGGGACATAGAACCCCAGACAAATATAATCTTTATCATATTTCTTTCCTGGGAAACCCTCCCGCAGGGATTTTTGCCTACATGTCTTTGGTCAGGACTGTGTCAAAAGGCTACCCTTAACGGCAAGTGAGTCTGGGAAAGTGACTATTTTGTTTTCCAGCCTCTATATAATATAGAGAAGGCAGGAAAGAAGATGATTAGGAATGAATGTAGAGTGAGCCATTCTATAGTATCTGCCACAGAGACAGACCTGTCCAGGTGTGTTTACAAGTTGGTGTTACTATTTGTGTGCCTGGTAAATAAATTCAGACTCAAATTGCTCTGTTACTGTCCCATGGTCAAATAAGCTCTTGTTCAGATTCTCTAGTACAAGCACACCATAGTTTTTTAGTCAATAAAGGCTAGAATTAATATATTTACATCTGACTTGATTATTAAAACTGGGACTTTTTTTTTTAACCTCAGGAGAGACAGAGAAGTCCCTGGAAGTGGAGATGGGGATTAAAGATTTAAGCTGCTCCTGTCACTTCTATTTTAAAACAGATTTAAAAAATTACAGGTTTATTAGCATTCATTAATTAATTCATATAATAACATAGCTACTATATGCTGGGGATGCTAAGAACTAAATTTCCAAGGCTGAGTTGTTTCTCGCTTCACCATGCACTAACTGGTCATATAACATCAGATGTTGCACTTTCACTTGATTGTAAACCATTTTCATATACAGTGTCATTGAATTCTCAACACTTGTTAGAGAGGTAGGCAAAGAGGTTAAATAATCTTCACAAGGTCACACAGCTAGTTAAGTGGCAAAGTTAGGATTATGAACCGGTCTATCCGATGCTCACACATGTGCCTTTTCCCTTTTCCCTTTTCCTTTACGCTAGTGTGACTATCGCCTAGAAATGATTTGTATATTAAGGTTATCAGGTAACAGCTTCCTTTCTCACAAATCACTGAGATTGATGGGGTCCCAAAGGGCTCACATGGATTTAAAATGCCTTCAGATGTGAGAACGCTCATCTAAAGAAGAGCATACAAGTGGCTGGATCTATTTACTGTGTAACTTGTAGTACACTTAGCTCTGTCACACAGGTGGGCTGATGAGACCAGAGTTTGATGCAAACAGACTGGCTCTTTCTGAGACTCTGACAGGGTTCTGTGTTTGCTGAAAGAGTGAAATTCAAGGGATTGCTCTGAGGAAGACAGCAAGTGACAACTAGTTGAGTGATCTGAACTAGGAGAGTAGTTCCGAGTTGAAGCCTGGGGACCCGCCGTCAACATACATAGGCTGGTTTCTCCAAGAACCAAAGTTGCTGAGAAAAATCATTCAACCTGAGCTTGGGGTTCCGTTACATTCTCGGTAAGGGCTAAACTCTTAAGGATCACATATTAGGTAGGGTCTTCATGATCTCACCCATGTCAGTCCTTCTAAGCTCCTCCACTTTCTCACATATATGCTAGATTCCAACCCCCAAGCCCCAAATTCCTCAGGTGCTAATTTTGCTTTTTTGTGCCTGCGTTTGGCCCTGTCGTTTTCTCTGCCTAAAATGCTTTTGATCACCTAATAAATTGTGTTTTTAAGTGTCAGCCCAAATTTCACTGATTCTGGCTTCCAGACCTTGCTGCCCTTCTGTGAGTAGCATCTTGTAACTCTCTTAGCCTAGTTGCCATGTTGCATTGGAATGATCTGTCTGTGTGTCACATGGATGTCTCTGTGTGCGATACTATAGTTTTACTCACCATGCATTTCCAACCATCTTATTAATATTCCTCCATATGGAAATCAGTAAATAAGATAATAGGGCTTGCGTTCCTGGACTCCTTTGCAGCCATGGGTGACCCAATGACACGGTTTCAGTCAATGAGATATAGGTCAGAGGTCCTGGGGAGGGCTTCCTAGGATGAGAGAAACACCTTTGAAAGAAAAGGCTTTTGGCTCTTTCCCCTTATGGCTTACAAGGCAGATGCAATGTCAGGAGATAAAGCAAGCATATTGTGACTATGAGGAAGAAAGTTATGATGGCTCAGGAAGATTACAGATACCTGGCTCTGATGGCACCTTTGAGAGCACTACCAGTTCTAGACTCTCTTCCTCTGGACTTCCTCATATGTGAAAAAAAAAAGTCTTTATCTCTTGTCAACCCTATTTGTATAGGTTACTGTTGGTAGGGTTTTGCTATTTGTATCTGAAAGCATTCCTACCCCCACTAGGTCTACAAAATCCTTCAGAACTTGGCGTTGTGTTTTACTCATTGGTGTATTCCCAGGGCCTAGCATAGGCATATAAAACATTTGTGGAATGAAGAATAAAAATTGATTTAGCAGAGAGCTGCATAGCACCTCACAGTGCCTGGCATTCAATAAATTTGTGTTTTCTTCTAACTTTTCTTATCCTTGTCCTTGTTGTTTATCATAATCATTCCATTTTAACGTGTGAAATCAGGATGTATTTTACAGTGGATAGGCATGCATTGTAGGACTTCATTTTATTCCCTCAAAGCTGTTCAACCAATGATGCATCTTAAACTCCAAGTTGTCTTAGAATCCAGGGAAAAGGGCATTATTTTAACTGTCAAGAGACAAAGGGGGCTAGGGTCCTAATTGTCAAGAAGGCTAATAGCTCTTAAAAAAACCTCAGTGTCTCCACTGCTCATTGAATAATACTCCAGAACAGCATGCTCATTTCTCCACTCTGAGCTCAGGGACTGAAGCAGCACAGAAGCACAGTGAACATTTCTTTCTGGCTTACGGCAGGAAACAGTACATCACAGACCCTTGTTATGGGCTGGAGGAGGAGCGAGTGGTTATGAAGAACACTCAATAAATAAAGGAGTCACCTAGAAGGTTGAAAGGTCATAGGTAATTTAGGCAGGTGACATTAATAAGAGACACAACGAGAGGATATGGGGATTAAGGAAAAAGCAAATTCTACGTAATCGTCCTGACAATACTGGATATCTCCATTTCCATGTTTACATGTTTATGCTTGCTGTGAACCACTGGTATAGATTCATTCATGTTCTCTGCCAACTTTGAATCTCTGTAAGCCTTTGTCCTTCACTGGGGACAGAAAAGTAGGAAAACTAGTACAGTATTTGAATATTAGTTGGAATTTAATTAACATTCAGCACCAATGAACTTTTATTTATTTATTTTTGGCCACACCACGCAGCCTGCGGAATCTTAGTTCCCCAACCAGGGGTTGAACCCATGCCCCCGGCATTGGAAGCGCAGAGTCCTAACCACTGGACTGCCAGGGAATTCCCTAATTTGAACTTTTAGAAGAATGTTTCCTTTCAACATTATAGAAAGAATTAGCATTATTTATGACACCCAAAAATGGCAGAATGAAGATGATGAAGGATAGAGGTGATCAGATTTTATACCTACCTAGTTCAGTAAGTTATCCTTCAAGTGAAGGGTTATATTGTTCTTTGTAGTTTTTTACTCTCCCCTTTCCTGGAAGAGGCTTATACATATCTGCCCATGCTCTTGACTTCTGGAGTAGTATGTCTCCATTCAATGATTTTGGTATTGGTTGCATGTCATGCATTAGCCAATGGGATATGAGCTGATGCAACAAATGCCCACATATAAGCAGAAGCTTAAAGAGGCATCACGAAATTCCTGTAACTCTGTTTTCTACCCTCTTCAGAGCTACTATGTCTCAGATCGGGGCTGCTCCTTTAGCCTGAGCCTGGGAATAGGAAGACAAGAGGAACAGAGCCATTGCCTGGACCAGAATCACGGGCTCCACGGCGTTGTAATCCACTAAGATTTTAGGGTTGTTTGTTACCAAAGCAAAGATGACAAATATGACTGGTAAAAGAATAGTAAACAATTTAAATTAGCTAATAGTTAGCATCTCAGTATAATTCCCCACTTATGAGTCATCTTCACAGTAATTATATTTCAAACTTAAATTTTAAAAATTTACTTCCATTACCATCTGAATCATTTGTACCCTTTAAAATTGTACCCAGAGAATAGCATTTTCACTGGGTTTTATAGCATATAAGCTTTTTTAGGGTTAAGAAAGTGGAATTTTTTTCCAATTTCTGAAACTATAATAATCTTTAATATCCAGAAGGTCCATGGCTTTACGTGACTTTTGAACAGATTTGCAAAGTTTGAACCAGAGCATTAGGGGAGGGGTGGGGGGAGAAGAGGTAATTGGAGAAATTCTTTAGAACAAGACAAAGTAGATCCTCCCAAGACAAAAACTCAGAAAATTTACATTGGGATTGTTATGCAGTTGAGCACATGTGCTACTGTTGTGATTTTGTATGCTCCTAGCTTAAAAATACAAACAATATTCTCCAGGTGCGTGGACCCTAGACAAAGTGTGTTGTAATTTGATTTTTAAACATGAAACCACTTCCATCTTACGATTCTGAGCTGTGAGTTCTGCAGATCATGGTTTTTTTTTTATAACAGTGCCTCAGACAGGATAGTAACTGTAGGAAGCACTTTTCAAAATGTATTAAGTGACAGAATGAAGTTTATTAAGAGTATTTGCAGCTGAAAAAGTGATTTGGCAGCATGCAGTGTTTGAGGAAGGAAAGCAGAGTGTAAGGTCATTTGCTCTTGAGCAAGTCATTCTCCTGAGCTCAGATTCCTAATTTGCTAAAAGCGGGGCTTGTTCTAGATGGTTACTAAGTTCCCTTCCAGCTATGAAATTTTAGACTCTTTAAAAATAAAATGTTATCTTGGGATCGTTTTAGATTTACAGAAAAATTGTGAAGATAGTACAGAGAGTTCTACACCTAGTTTCCCCTATAAACATCTTATGTTACTATGGTACATCTGTTACCATTAAAATCAATACACATTATTATTAACCAAAGTCCATACTTGATTCAGATTTCCTTAGCTTTTGCCTCATGTCCTTTTTCTGTCCCAGGATCCCATCCAGGATACCACATGTCATTTAGTCATCATGTCCCCCCAGGCTCCCTTTGGCTGTGACAGTTTCTTGGACTTTCCTTGTGTTTGATGACCTTGACAGTTTTGAGGAGAACCAGTCATATATTTTGTAGACTGTCCCTCAATAGAGATTTGCATGACATTTTCCTCATGAATAGACTGGTGTTATATGTTTGTGGGAAGAAGACCCCAAAGGTAAAGTGCCTTTCTCCTCACTTGATACCACGGGTATGTACTGTCATCCTGATCACCGTTGATGTTGATCGATCTCGAACACCTGGCTGAGGTAGTGTTTGTCAAGTTTCTCCACTTCTCCTTCCCAAGTTGCACTCTTTGGAAGGAAGTCACTATGTGCAGCCCATACTGAAGGAGGGGCAGCTGTGCTTTCCTCCTTGAAGGGTGGAGTATCTAATAAGAGTATTTGGAATTCTTCTGCATGGAAGGTTTGTCTCTTCTCTTCTGTTTATTTATTTAATCATTTATTTTTATCACTATGAGCTCATGGATATTTATTTTATACGTTAGGATATATTCCAATACTACTTTATTTTATTGCTCAAAGTGTTCCAGCTTTGGCCTTTGGGAGCTCTTTCATTTTGCTCCTGTGCCCCTTTGATATACTCCCAATCATTTTTTTTTTGTTTTTAGCACTTCTTTACTTTCTGGCACTTTAAGATGCTCCAGGCTTATGTTATATATTTCCTGCCCCACTCCTAAAATCAGCCATTTCTTCAAGGTGCCCCTTTATTAGAGAATAGTATTAGAAACCAAGACCTGGATCCTAGATGCATTTGTTGCTGCTGAGATATAGTTATTTCTAGGCCCTCAACTGAAGGCAAGAAAATATGTGTGTATACTAACCTGTGTATATACACATATCTATAAACGTTTCTATATGGAACCATCTGAATCTATATCAAGGTACGCTTGAGCTCATACCAGTGTCTCTGACTCTAATCCATTACCACATGGATCACCCCAGCCTTCTTCTGTTGCTCATCTGTAACCTTCCACTCCAACAGTAGAAAAGCTGGCTCCCAGTACTGGCCATCTGTTTACCTAATTGTCCAATTCCAGTATGTATGTATAGTGACTTCTGAATTGTTAACCTTTCCCCATCAGGAAACAACTTCGTCAACTGCAGTACAGTGCTTATGCACAGTTCCTTTTGCCTTTAGTCTTACAGACTCTACTCATTTCCAGAGTTACTTAGGCCAGTACTCTTTCCCCCACGCCCTTCAGTGAAGTTGTTTCGTATATTTATAATAATAAAAATTTAAAAAAATAATATTCTTTTGTCACATTCTGCATCCCATCTTGGAATCGCCAAACTTCCTAAATGATTATTTTTTAAAATTTGCACACATTAAAGTTCACTCTTGGTGCTGTAAAGTTCTATAGATTTTGACAGATGCATAGTGTCAAATACCCACCATTACAGTATCATACAGAATAGTTTCACCACCCGAAAAAATCCCATGCTTCACCTATTCAACCCTCCCTGTCTCTAACCACTGACCTGTTTACTGTCTTTATAGCTTGACTTTTTCTAGAATCGCATATAAATGTAATCATTTATGTAGCTACAAAAGTAGCCTCAGACAGGCTTCTTTCACTTAGCAATATGCATTTAGGGTTTTTCCATGTCCTTTTATGGCTTGTTCATTCTTTTTTATCACTGAATGGTATTCCATTGTATGATTTACCACATTTAAAAAAATCCATTCACCTATTGAAGGACATCCTGGTTGCTTCCAGTTTGGGGAGATTATAAATAAAACTGCCATAAACATTTGCATGTTGGTTTTTGTGTGGACGTAAGCTGGACTGTTGGTGTGTTTAGCTTATTAAGAAACTGACAAACTGTCTTCCAAAGTGGCTGTACCTTTTAGCATTCCCATCATCAATGAATAAGAATTCCTGTTGCGGGCTTCCCTGGTGGCACAGTGATTAAGAATCCGCCTACCAATGCAGGGGACACAGGTTCGAGCCCTGGTCTGGGAAGACTCCCACATGCCGCAGAGTAACTAAGCCCATGCGTCACAACTACTGAGCCTGCGCTCTAGAGTCCGTGAGCCACAACTACTGAGCCTGCGTGCTGCAACTACTGAGCCCGTGTGCCGCAACTACTGAAGCCCACACACCTAGAGCCCGTGCTCCACAAGAGAAGCCACCACAATGAGAAGCCTGAGCACCACAACAAAGACCCAATGCAGCCAAAAATTAAAATAAATATAAATTAAAAAAAAAAGAATTCCTGTTGCTTCTAATCCTCACTAACAATTGGTATTGTCAATTAAAAATTTTTTTTAACCATTCTGATAAGTGTGTAGTGGTATTGCATTGTCATTTTAATTTGCATTTTCCTATTGACAAATGATGTTGGGTATCTTTTCATATGCTTATTTGCTATCCATATGCTTATTTTCTATCATCTTTGGTAAGGTGTCTGTTCAAATTTTTTGTCCATTTATTAATTGGGTTTTCTTATTGTTGACTTTTGAGAGTTGCTTGTATATTTTGTTTACAAGTTCTTATCAGATTTGTGTCTTGCAAATGTATTCTCCCAGTCTGTGACTTATTTCATTCTCTTAACAGAGTCTTTCACAGAGCAGAAATTTTTAATTTTAATAAAGCCAAACATACCAACTTTTACTTTGTTGGATCACATTTTTGGTAGTGGTGTTTCTAAAACCTCATCACCAAACCCAAAGTCATGCAGATTTTCTCCTATTTTTTCTCCTAGACATTTTAAAGTTTTGCATTTTACACTTAGATCTATGATCTATTTTGAGTTAACTTTTTAAAGTCTGAAGATTTTTCAAAATAGAGGCTTTGAGATAATCCATATACCATACCATTCATCCATTTAAAGTGTACAATTCAGTGCTTTTTAGTGTATTCAAAGGTATGTGCAACCATCACTCTAATCAGTTTTATTAACATTTTCTTTGCCTCAAAAAAGAAGCCCTGTACACTTAGCTATCACCTCAATATCCCCCCAGCCCTAAGCAATCACTAGTCTATTTTTAGTCTCTATAGATTTCCTTATTCTGGACATTTCATGTAAATGGAATCATACACTATATGACTTTTGTGATTGATTTCTTTCACTTAGCTTAATATTTTCATTTTTTTTGGCTTAATATTTTCAAGGCTCATCCATATTGTAGTTTGTATCAATACTTAATTCCTTTTTATTGCCAAATAATATTCCATTGTATAGAGATACCACAGTTTGTTTATCCATTCATCAGTTGGTGGACATTTGGGTTGTTTCCACTTTTTGGCTATTATGAATAATGCTGCTATGAGCATTCTTGTACAAGTTTTTGCATGGACATATACTTTTGTTTATCTTGGGTATATACTCAGGAGTAGAATTCCTGGGTCATTTGGTAACCTTATGTTTAACCACTTGAGTAGTTGCCAGACTGTTTTTCAAAGTAGATGCACCATTTTACATTCCCACCATTAGTGTATTATATTTCGAATTTCTCTGTGTCCTTGCCAACACTTATTATCTTATGTTTTCATTATAGTTATCTAGTGCATGTAAAGTGGTATCTCATGGTATGTTGTTTTTTTCTTTGGCCGCACCATGGAGCATGCGGGATCTTAGTTCCCTGACCAGGAATCAAACCCGTGTCCCCTTCCGTGGAACATTGGAGTCTTTTAAAAAAAATTAATTAATTTTTGGCTGTGTTGGGTCTTCTTTGCTGCATGCAGGCTTTCTCTAGTTGCGGCAAGCAGGGGCTGCTCTTCATTGTGCTACGTGGGCTTCTCACTGCAGTGGCTTCTGTTGTTGCAGAGCACGGGCTCTGGGTGCACAGGCTTCAGTAGTTGTGGCACACGGGCTTCAGTAGTTGTGGTTCACGGGCTCTAGAGCTCAGGCTCAGTAGTGTGGCACACAGGCTTAGTTGCTCCATGGCATGTGGGATCTTCCCGGACCAGGGCTCGAACCCACGTCCCCTGCCTTGGTGGGTGGATTCTTAACCACTGCGCCACCACGAAGTCCCAGAGCATCGGAGTCTTAACCACTGGACTGCCAGGGAGATGTCCTCATGGTTTTGATTTGCATTCCCCTGAAGACTAAAAATGTCAAGCATCTTTTCATGTGCTTATTGGCCATTTGTATATCTTCTTTGGAGAAATGTCTATTTAGATTCTTCACCTATTTCAAAATTGGGTTATTTGTCTTTTTATTACCGAGTTGTAATATATATATGTGTGTGTGTGTGTGTGTGTGTGTGTGTATATATATATATAATATACAAGTCCCTTATTACATATATTGAATATGATTTGCAAATATTTTCTCCCATCCTGTTGTCTTTTCACTTTCTTGATATTGCCCTTTGAAGTTCAAACATTTTAAATTTTGAAGCCCAGTTTACTTTTTTTTTCTTTTGTTGCTTGTGCTCTTGGTGTCATATCTAAGAATCCGTTGCAAAGCCCAAG
The DNA here is from genome assembly GCF_039906515.1 of Pseudorca crassidens. Lineage (NCBI taxonomy): Eukaryota > Metazoa > Chordata > Mammalia > Artiodactyla > Delphinidae > Pseudorca > Pseudorca crassidens. Next base: position 78,104,036 of record NC_090301.1, read on the forward strand.
GTCATGAAGATTTACCCTTATGCTTTCTTCTAATAGTTTTCCATTTTTATGTAAAACTTTCTCATTTAGGTCTTTGGTCCATTTTGAGTTAATTTTTGTACGTGGTGTGAGGTAGGGGTCCAACTTCATTCTTTCAGCTCTGGTTCTGGGGGCAGGGACAATGGTGTATCTCTCTGAGTGACACCCTCACTTTAGGAGCTGAGTGCTTGGTAGGGAGGGGCAGTAGGCCGGTCTTCTGGCTTGTCTCTCCATGAGTGATCAGGGCCCCAATATTCTCAGTGGCACTGTGTCCAAGGTAGAGCCCCCATCCCACAAGTGAGGGCTGGGCTAAAGAACGGAGCCCCCACCTCTCTGCTATATTTGATGGGAACTTAGCCTCAGCAACAGGTGGCTGCTGCAGGATGATAAATGCCCCATGACCTGTCCCTCTCAGGAAAATAACCCTCCATCTGGGAGCTGAGGGGAGAGGGAGCCCTGTGTTCTCAGCTGTACCAGTGTACAGTAAGTTTCCCTCTTTCTGAACTGGTTGGAGGTGGTGGTGGAGGGGAAAGCAGGTCTTAGTTCAAATACCACAGGCTCACTTTTCTTACTGAGTTTTAGTAAATTTTCTTGAATAAAGGTTTCTTCATTGGCTGCATACCCTCAGGACCATTTCCAGAGATTAAAGAATTTTTTAGAAACTATTTTCACCATTTCTGCTGTAAGGTAGGTACAGAGAACCCCTCACTGTCATGCTGCTGTAGATTCTTTTTTGATAACTCAAAGTAGTAAGACTGTGGGCAGTGGAACACCAGAAAACTCAAATCCCAGTGCCCACATAGTAATTCATTCTGTAAGTATTGAGTAAGTATCAACTAGGAAAATGGCTGAGAACTAAAAATGGATTGAGTTGACAGTAACTAAAGCAGGAGTTATGCATTGGCAGACATAACATTACCCATATACTTTATGAAATATCTACTATATGTGAGGTATAAGAGTGGAAGATAAAAAGCTAAAAATCTATTTTAGAAATTAGACTTTCACAAAAAGAGAACAAGTAAACCAAGGCAGTCTGCACTAAGTGCCCAGAGAATAAATGCTCCAGTTTTTCAGGGGCACAAGAAACTACCCAGACCTGGAATGGTCAGGGGAGATTTCTGTGGAGGGAGAGTGTGCTGAGCTAGGCTGGGAAGAAGGGTAGCATTCAGCCCAATGTGGGTTGGGGGAAGGATACATTCCAAGGCAGAGGTGCTGAAGTGGGATTGTATTTGGTATGTCTGAGTAATAATGAGTAGACCTGTCTGCTTGCCGGAAGGTCTGTTTAGAGATCAAGTTGGAGAAATGAGGTGGCGACCAGAAAAGTAGGGGCTTGATTGTTGGACCATGGAATTTGGACCCTGTCTTGTGGGCTGCTGAAAGCAATGAGTGCTTTTTAGAGAAGAGTGGCTTGGGCAAAGAGATTTTAGGAAAGTGGCTTTGCTTGTAGTGTGTAGATAGAATGGAGTGTGTGTGTGTATGTGTGTCCAGCAGGGAGCCATGAGGCAAGGAGACTAGTTATTAGGCTGTTAAAAAAATTGAAGGTCTGGATTAAGTGAAGGGGGTGGGAATGTAAAGAAAGTGTCTGGTGGATGGTAAAACATAATCAGGACCTCAATAAGGCCAACCAATTGTTAAAACAAACATGGCAGTTTCCCTAAAAAAATACTAGAACCCAAAGTGACATGGGCTGATTTAGCAGTTTGAGATACTATGCAAATTTTACTGATGGATTTCTCTTGCAGTTACTGTAATTAAACGGGGTCTCTTTATTTTTGAATTCGCATGTTTTTCTTCCCTCTTCTTATTACTTCAAATCCCTCTTCTCCACAATTCGCTTTTAATTTGATCTCAAATTAATCTCTAGTATGTTTTTGCAGGAGGAAACCAAGGGTTGCAACAACGGCAAAGATTGTGTATGATTTCAAAGATGAGTTTCCTCCCTTGAAAACAGATGTCCGCGTAGAAGTGGGAGGCACGTGGCCAACTCTTGCTTTTTAGCAGGTCTAACATGACCTTCAAAACTCCTTGGGGTATGCTGGTCTCCTGCGGGGCTGCATCCCCGTCAGACTCAGGTTGTCATAGTCTCCCGCGGCTGCCTGGATGTGTATGGCTTGGGGTTCTGAAGCTAGAGTTCACAAAACAATACAAAAACACCGACAAAAACCAAACCACAAAACCCCATGCCTTACCACCGTGGATAGATGAGTGAAGTCGCGGAAGAAAGGTTCGACTCTTGCTTGCCCTTTTAAAATTCCAGTGCAGCAAACACACACACGCGCGCGCGCGCACACACACACTCACACACACACACACACCCGGGTCGGCTCTTCCCACTCACTGCCACACTGCACCAGCGTCCCTCCCAAAGTCCTGATTCATGAACCGTGCCACCTTTGTCTCATTCTAAACTGTGCAGACTATTTTAATCCTCCCACCCCCATCCCCGATTCCCCCCCCTCCCTTTCTCCTCTGGAAAGCTCTGATGTAAGGCGCTCGCTAGGTGGGAGAGCGCTTCTCCCGATCGGCTCCGGTAGGCGAGATTCCGAGAAGCCCCTTCCGCAGGACCTGCGCCTGCGGGGTCCGCTGCCCGGGACCCCGCTGTGGGCGCGGGGGAAGCGTCTCGGTCGCTTTAAGGTGTTGCGCTCTCGGAAGGAGGGGCAGGGAGCACGGGAGCCGGCGCGGTCCCGGGAGCGGGTGGGGAAGTCCTGCCGCCCTCCCCTACCTCCCGCTTCCGAACGTCCGGGGGCCTCACCGCCCTCCGCCCACAGCGCCCGGGCCCGCCATGCGGCTGTGAACCATGTCCTCCTCCTACGCCAAGAACGGGACCGCGGACGGGCCGCACTCGCCCACCTCACAGGTACCGCCCCCTCCTCCCCCCTCCTCCCCCCTCTTCGGCTGCCCTAGAGCGCCCCGCCTTCGCGCCCGGCGCGCGTGGCCCCCAGTCCTGGGAGTCTGAGGCCCCGCTCCCTCGCCCCTCCCCCCGCGTCCCTTCCTCCTCCGCCCCTCCTCTTTCTCCTCCTTCTCTTCCTCCTCCTTCTCACCTCGTTCGGGTCTCTGCGCTCCCGCTCCGGAGCCCGCAGCCTTCCCCAGCCCATGCCGGGGACTCGGCCCCGCACCCTGAGAGTCTTTGTTAATGGATGTGGTGGGTGCTCGCGGGCTGCTCTTCTCGGGCGCCTTTTCAGCCGTCGAGGCTTGAGTGGGTGGGTGGGGTGGAGGCTGTATCTGGGGACCGCGGAGGAGACTTGGGTGCGGGCTCTGGGGGACCCCGGGGATCTGGTGTCCGGAGGCGGACTCTAGCCAGGGGTGGTCGCCCGGTTCCACACTGCCGTCCTTACCGGGTTCTTTCTGGCTCCGTGTGTCGAGTCCAGGTGGCCCGAGGCACCACGACCCGGAGGAGCAGGTTGAAAAGATCCGATGGCAGCACCACTTCGACCAGCTTCATCCTCAGACAGGTAGGAGGCGGGCGCAGGGGAGCAGGTTGGGCAGAAAGCCGAGCGCGCGGCCCCCACGTGCCGGAGCGGCTGGTAATGCCTCAGCGCGTCGCTTTTCGGCCGCGGGCGGGAGCTCCGGCTGGTCCTTCACCCTCTGCCCCGGGTTCCCAAGTCTTCGGGTCCTGGGAAGTTAGTTTGTGGGTGTGGACACAAGCCGGCGGGGACCTAGTTTAGGTCAGGGACGTTGAATTTAAGACTGGAAGTTATTTCTTTTTGCACGTTGGATGCGTGAGGAAGCGTTTTAGTCGTGTGACTGGACTTTGAGCGATCAGAGCCCCTGGGGCCGGACAACTGCTGTGATTCGGCTGAGAGAGGGCTCTTCTATTTTGCCCTATTTTGAATACTCTCCTTTGTCATCTCCGAGCTCTGGTCAAATGAAAGACATTTGGAACAGAAAGTTTGGTCTCGCTTTGGGACCTATTTGGTTCGCTCAGTTAGGGAAAGACAGCGGATCTGGTTTAAATCGAAATAAGCGAAGGCCGGCCCTCAGTTTCGGGGGTCTCGGTGGTGCTACACTTAGTGTTTGTTTTCTTAGGGGTTTTCTTCTGCGTGGTTCTAGTGCGTGTTGACAGTGCTAAAAATCGCCGGTTCAGCTGAATGCTGAGGTGCCTTTTACCTTGACACAGGAAATTGCTCCTTAATTTGCTGCAAAGAAACTACCCCTACATAGCTGCTGGGTGCTAGAGAGATCATGCAAAAGGGAATCACCTTGATCTCTCTTTGGAACAGAAACTGTCGAGGTGTGTGAGTTCGGGGTACCCTGGGAGGACTTTGGTCATCGCACCACGACGTTTTTATCCCAAGGCTCCGCTGTGGGCTGCTGGAGTGACACTGGGAAGTTTTTTTCCCTGTGGGTCACTCAGATCATTGTGTTTTTAACCTATGATGGCAGCTGCACTGTGTTTCTGTAGTGATTGTTATCAATTTAAACAGATTGTCCATGACGAATTGGGTATTAGACTCAGAATTGGACTCAGACCTCTCCTAAAAAGTCCATAGAGCATATTTACATAATATTGATTACATAGGCATTCATTTTCTGCAGAAACAGAAGTTATTCCTACGACTCTTTAATCCAGTGAGTACTAAGCATGTACATTTAAAAAATAAATATATTTTGGATTCTGAATTCATTTGAAAGTGTATTCTATCCTTTTTGCAGTGTTTAGATTATTTATGTATTTAGTAAAGCAAAGACATTCTTCATCTTTTACAAAAATTGAGTTAGGTGACTGAGATCTTGTTTATGTTATTTTGTAGGTGCCTATTTTTGGTAGTGTTTTATTATTGCAACTTCTTAGAAATGTTAATTATACAGCAGTGTATTCCATGAGCTGTTTGACTAAAACTTTTGAGTTCAGCTACACCATCACTTCACTAATGTTTTATTCTTCCAAGCACAGAGCCATCAATATCCTTTGTAATATTCTTATTCTTTCCTCAATTTAAATGAAAAAGTGAGATAATGCATGTATAAGTTCTTGTTAAGTGTGCTGGTATGTGTTGGCTTAAAAATGTAAAAAGTATTCATGCTAAATAATTTCGAGAGTAATTTAAACCATTGCAGATTTTTGGAACAAATATATTTCATAAGTCTTTCTGAAAATAGGCTAGGATTTGTTGGTGTAATAAGATGGCCTAATTTAAATTCAGAAGCTAGCTGTAATTGTATTATATACACAATCTTAACTAACTTTTCTGCACAAAAATAATACATAATTTTTGTGAGCACTTACAGTTCGGTACGCATCCTATATATGATCTTGTTTAAATGGCATAATATAGACTTCTATAATGGCTACAATAAAATAACTGAGGGATTTTTATTTATTTGACAAGAGATGAAAAATGATTCCAAATGTAACTTTAACAGTGTATTTTGAAATTAAATTAAACAGTTTTCACCCAAATGCCAAAAAAGTATTTTTTTAAAAAGCACAACAGCTGTTTATGTTACTAGAGACTCATTATTTGTAGAGTGACCAGTGGCTTATTGTTTTCAAATTCTTGATGTATTTCACAATCTCTGTGATGCCTTTGCACATGATGAAGATAGTGAGGATACCAATAAAAACAGTGCTGCTCATTTCTCTGCTATATCATTTACAGAGATGGGAGGGGGAAGATTTCACTTACTAAAAAAAAAAAAAAAGATTGTGTTGAATCAGATGGGTAAATCTGGGCTGGTGGTAAAGAACAGAGGACAGCTGGCAAACTCATCAAATAGAACAGTGTTTATTCTTTGAGCTGGTAAAAAAATTTCAGTGTTCATGTGTGTATATGCACAGATGAATATGTGTGCACACACATACACAGGTACACATGTGAGTTGGCCTGAAAATGAACAGACTGAGACAGAGAGCCTGCCTCTCCCCTGAGGACTGCTCACAAAGTCCCTCTGGCATCTTTGACCTTGTTTCCTGGTCTCCTAGATTGCTGCCCTCCACAATTTAGGAGGGATGGAGGTTTTGGAATGAATCCAGGGAGCAGCTAAATTATTTCTTTGAGGAAAAGTGAGAAGATTAAGTATTTTGCCACTGAAAGGAGAGAGAGCTAGGGGTGACCCAGTAATGATCTTCAAAATGTACACAAAGATGGGACTTCCCTGGCGGTCCAGTAGTTAAGACTCTGAGCCTCCCCTTCAGGGGCTCGGGTTGATCCTTGGTTGGGGAACTATGATCCCATATGCTGTGCGGTGCAGCCAAAAAAAAAAAAAAAAGTACATAAAGACGTTCTTTGGAAATATGATGGGCTGTTGTCAGTCTTCACTGAGGACGAAACTCAAGAATTGGCTACAATTAGAAAGGAATGATGCTTTTACAGCAGGACTTTCCGAAGAGCGTTGATATCATCGGAATGGCTTTCCAAGAAAGGCTGTAGAATTTTGTCTCGGGAGATTACTTTTGACAGGCTGTTTATGAATAGATTGTTATTCATGTTTTAAATTTTTAGGAAACACATTAAATATTTGCTATGTGCCTAGCACTGCACTAGGTACTGTGGAATAGGAATGAAAAGAAGAATGAGACACAGCTTCTGTACCCAAAGGATTTTATGATCTAGTTATGGAGACATAGATGTATACAAATAATACGGTGAAATGGAGCAAGGAATTAGGGTGTCTGCAGAATGCCCATGTGTGCTGAGTATATGAAATACCCATGGGTGGCACTGCATACAGGTTGTGTGGTAGAATGCTACAGGTTACTCTCACTGGAGTTACTCCCACCTTTCTCCCCACTGGCTTTCGAAGGAAAATCTGATCAGAGTGAGATCAGTTTGTTGACCTCTCCTTGTTAAGTCTGCCTTTATGAGAACTGCAGAGTCTCACAAGGCCTGGCTCCTACCAGCTTCCAGCCTCATCTTAAGCCATGATCTCTAAGCTCTGGATACAGATCTTGAACACACCACCCTCCCTCCTGCCATAGGCCCTTTGCACATGCTGAGTTGTCTGTGTGGAGGGCTCTTGTTCTCCCCTCTGCCTAGCTGATTTTTTAATCTTCCTTGAGACCTAAGTTTAGTCTTCACTTCTTCTTCTACCCTCCCTGTTAAGGTTAGTTCCTTAGCCACTTACCTCACCCCAGAGTGCATTGTGCCAGTTCTCAATAGTACCATCACGATTTATTTAACATTTCATTATTTAACATGTAATTAGATTTTTTTGTTAATGTCTGTCTCCCTATCCAGATAACAAGTTCCACTAGGGCAGGGACATGTCTGTATTTGGTCTCCTTTTTGCCCTCAGCACTTAGCATAGTAGATGTTCAGTAAATACTTATTTGATTGAATGAAGGAGTGGATGAATGGAGGACTAGCTTGATGTATTTTAGACATGAGGTTCTGCTCCAATATTAAACTCTGTTTAATCTGGAGAAATTGCCTCCTAACAAACCTCCCTCAAATTTAGTGACTTAAAGCAACAACATTTTAAAAAATGTCTGTGTACTGAGCAGACACAGTTCTTCTTTGTGTGATGTTACCTGGGTACTGGGAAGGCTGAAATGTCTAAGACAGCCTCACACGTGTGGTTGGTGGTTGGTGCTGGCTGCTGGCTGAGAACTCAAGTAGAGATTTTGGCAGAGGGCTCACTTTTCCTCTACCTGGGCCTCTCAGCATGGTTGCTTGAGCTTCTTCCCAACATGGTGGCTAGGTACCAAGCAGGACCATCCCAAGAAGCAAAGGCTGAAGCTGTAGACTTTATAAGACCTGGTATCAAAAGCTATATGACATCACTTCTGTTGCAATCTCTAAGTCAAAACAAATCAAAGGGATAGCCCAGTTTCAAAGGGAGGGGAAATAGACTCTATCTTTTGATGGAAATAGACTCTATCTTTTGATGGGGTGTGTCAAGGTCACCTTACAAAGGAGCACATAGAATGGAAGATATTGTTGCAGCCATCTTTGGAACCATCTACCTTAAAGCAAGGTTCCTGCTGTTTTTTTCAGATTATGGTAATCAGATAATCATTACAATAATTCAATGAACCCACACTGTAGGTAGAGATCTAAAACACATTCAGGTACTAAGTTGATACTATAATAAAACAAGTTGGCAAAAATATTCTTTGGGTTCTAATTTGAGCACTGGTTATAGACACATTTCTCTGATGAAATGCAGATTCATCAACAGAAGGTATAGGCTTTGTGCACAGCTCTAGGAATAATCATACACTTGGAGTCATGCATATATGCAAAATTTATCCATAAGCTTAGAATCACAGAATTATAGAACCGGAAGAGATTGTGAAGGGAAAGTACTTTGATTCCCCATTTTTAGATGAATGGAACACAGACCCAAGGACATAAAGCCCTTACCAAGGTCACACCAGTAGATAGTGGCAGAACAGAGACAGGAGACCCCCACTCAGATTCTACAGTTTTTCCACCACAACACACTTCATCCCTGAATAATCACGACAGGCACACAAACACACAAGGACTTACTCCTCTTAGAGCCTAGAAATATTCCTAGTTATATGGTTACTGTGAAGAGCAAAGCAACCACTGAAGAATCTGCAGACTGTAGTTTTTTCCCAGTTTTATCATGGGATGGAATTTTTGTTTGCATGGTTCACGGTTCATGGAGGTTTGTTTGTTTACTTACTAACGTACTAGTCATTGTATTAGCCAGTCTAACCAGAAGATGAAATTACTTGAGTTTTTACAGCTGAGGGACTTGAATTATAGAGACATGATTAAACAGGTGAGGGGAGGGCTTAAAAGCTAAACCTAGAGGTTAGCAACAGCGGGAAGCTGCTATCACCTCTAGGTACAAGGACAAGGGGAGGAGACTGTAACTAGAACCCAGGGGCCAAAATCACCTGGTAGATGCTGGAACCAGTGGGGTACTGTTTGTAGGAGCAAGAGACACAGAGGAGATGCAGCCTCTGTCAGAGAAGCCACTTGAGGTGGAGAAAATGGGGAGAAATACTCTGGCTTCTCCTTTCTTGTGCTCCCCACCCCTGCCTTGCCTCCCACTGGCTGACCTGGACACCAGCTGACATGGGAGTCTGGGAAACAACCTGCAGGCCATGGGCCCCCTGAGACAGAAAGCAGAGCAGAAAAAGGAGAGGATGAATCTGAGGAAAACAGGCCAGGACTGGCACAACTATTATTATATTTTAGCTGCGTGGAAGATAATAATGAATCGTTTTCATCAGCAAAATTGGAAGCTTTTACTTGCTCTGTAAGTCGACTGTCCTTGCTAAATGATATAATCCAGTGACAGTGAACCTTAAGGAAAAGTTTATACCTATTTCCTTTGTGAATTCTATCCGGAATGCATCTTCCCAAATTGAGATCTGATAGAACAAAACAGAACTCTGCCTCTGTGGCAAACTGTGCTTCGTTCTGGCTCTTGGGCTTGAATAAATGGAACTGAATTTATGAAGGTTCTTTCGGATTGAGAAATCTAATTACTAGGCAGCTAACCCGTTAAGCAGTCGTTTTTGCTTTTCTCCGAGTTTCTGTTCGTGGCGTGCAGAGTTCCCGAAATCTCATTTTTTACAGAATAAAGAACTATGTATCCTTCAGTTTAGGTTGATCAGATTTTATTGAAGCTTACATAAATTCTGATTCAAATTTTAATCCTTTTAGAAAATTATAGGACGCCGCGTGAAAATGAAGCTGAAAATGACCTTGGCTTTGCTGTGGCCCTCTCCCTGTAATTATTCCACGTGCTGCCCCAGACAATGTTGTTACCAAGGATCAGGGACTGTTTCTTCATCAAGGGAAAAAGCAAGGGCAGAGCGGAAGAGAATGTAGTTTTGTCTACAAACTACAGTGAGTAGCTAGTTGTAGAAACGAGTCTCTTCACTCCTGATGAGCCTCCTAACTCAGTGGGGTTAGCTGGGCTTAGCAGATCGAGTTCTAACCCATCTTTTCTGGCTGAGGTTGTGGCGTTGTCCAAGCTCATCATTGTCCCCTGAGTCTGGCCCTTTCTTGGTCTCATTTCTGCAGCTCAGATTCAGAAGAAAGCATAAGCCCTAACCAGGGTGAGTGGGCTTGCACCTCACTCAGGTTCACTGAAGACCCCAGGAAATGTCCACAGACTTGTGGGGAGTGGAGCGTGCAGGCCGCATTCCATGTTTGGCCTCTGCAATGTTTTGGAGAGGAGTGCTTCCTAGAACAGCGCCACCCTCTCTGCTTGCTTGCCCTTTTCAGCCGGAGTGTGTGTGTGTGAGAGAAGGACCATCTGAGCCCCTGCCTGGTATAGGCAGAGCCCCTGGATGGTGTTCACTTCCTTTGAGTCCAGGCTGTTGCACCAGTATTTCCCCTGTGGGCTGTGCAGAGCACTTCCTTACCGTCCCCAATGACACATTCTCTTGATAATACCTCTCCAGATTAGAATCCACCAAATTGATAAGTCTCAAGAAGAGCTAGGCTGTTATCTGTAAAGAACCTCCATAAAACCCCATTCCGATTTAAGCAGCCAGTATGGTCCTGCCTTCACACAGTTACATGTCCTCATTCTAACTGAGCCAGGAGAACGTAGAGGTAGCACACGCACTCTTTGTTCTAGAAGAGTGTAAGTTATGAACTTGACTACAGAGTGACACATCAGACGTTTTACATGGATTCAACCATGTGAATGGGGTCAGGGAGGGGGGTAGGGTGAGAACTAGAAGCCTGAACTAATGAAGAGGCTAAATTATAGATTCAATTTTAAGGGAATAGTTTTATTGCTTTCAAGTAACAATAATGACAAGCTGTGTGCTTCCTTAGCTGGCGTTGAGAAAGCAAGAAGGCTGATGAATTACCAACACCTGGCTTGAATATAGATGGTGCTTTGAAATTCCTTGAAGATGGTTTTCATTTTAACTAGAAAAACATGCCGCTCTGCAAACTTCCTACTTTCTTTACTATATCCTTTCTTATTACACCCATAAACAGAGCAGAGGTAATTACTTGAATCCGAAGGGATGACATTCAGCATTGTGCTTTATTTACTGAAAGTATAAGTTAGATGGGGCCATAAAACTTGAGGGACATCTGCTGAATCTTTCTCATCATTTTCACTGTAATCATTGGATGACAAAGTGTGCCTATTTTATTTCTCATTTTATGTTCTTTTCTGTTGGTGGAGGTATCTTTCTCCAGGGCTGCAATTTAAATTGCTGGAGCAGAAGTCTTTGTTTTGAGAGGAAATATTTTGTAAACAAACTTGAAAAGAATCTGCATTTTTTTCAGGTTGCGAGAATCACTAGAAATGGTAAACTTTTGTAGTGCTCACTGTGTCTGAATGTTATGATATTATTTTTTAACTCCTTACGAAAAATTTTTTTTTCAATTTCTTTTTTAATACAGGAAAGACCACCAGTAAGTGAAATGCATAATAACTCACGTAGATGAATTTATCATCCTGGCCCACTTCCTTCTCCAGTGGCCTAGTGCTAGGGTAACAGCTCAAAGGCTGATTATGTTTCCAAATCAAACAAGTGGATAAAATCCTCACTGTTGAGGTTGGAGTGCTTTATGGTCACACCTTTCTTATTTGGCCTCTTTGTGTGTGTGAGTGGAACAGAAATGAGGAAGTCATTCTTTCAGGAATTCAGAGGCTGTATTCTGTTATCACCATAATCTAATTTTCGAACATTTTCATCACCCCCCAAAAAAACCTTGTAACCATTAGCTGTCATTCCCCAACCTCCTTCCCACCTCCAGCCCTATGCAACCACTGATCTACTTTCTGTGTCTATAGATTTGCCTGTTCTGGACATTTCATTCCAAATTACATTCATGTAACTGGAACCATACAATAATATGTGATCTTTTGTGACTGGTTTTGGATTATTTCATTAGCATATTCTCTACACCAGTCTGAAGGTTTCCAGTTGTAGCCCCTGGTCTAAATGCAAATGTTGGCCTGCCTGTGCAAAGAGACTTGCCTTTCCTTAAGCCTAGATCCAGACAGCACTTCAAGTCATGGTGTTGAATTGGGTGGATCATATTTGTATTTATTTTGGAATTGCAGTGTCAGGTCATAAAGCTGAATTTGGGGGGGAGGGGTAAAACTATTTGACCTGCATGGAGATCAAATCCCTGACCTTGGCCTCCTTGTCATCAAGACTGAACAAAACTGAGTGACTCTCATCTGTAGAAGGGATTTATGTAATAGGATGAGATCGACAGGATTAAAGAAAAATGTCAGGATTAAAGAAAAGTGATCAATGCCATCATTTTCAATAATTTTTAGTGATAGAAATGTCTTGGGTACTTACAATTCAAAATACTTCTTTTATCTAGATGTTTGTAATAACTCAGCTTTGGTAATTATATTTCTTCCTTGAGAGATACGATTAAGGAGAAAGCAGAGTGCTTGAGTCCCAAGCTAAGTACAATATTTATGAGAATTATTGGGTGTATAAAACTGTACTTTCTATGTGGCAGGTGCTGCTCAATTATATTTGAGCACTTCCCTGGGGGACAAAAGTCAATTATCAACATAGTCTTGTGGGCGAGAAATAGGTCAGCTGCAAACATTCTCTGCTAATTTCAGAAAGCTTGAGGGGTGATTTCTTTTGGGGGATTTTTTTTTTTTTTTTTATTCCTTTGGTTGTTGTAGGAAGACCTTCTGATTAGGGAAGGCTGTTTTTCATTTGGGTGTCTTATTCAGTTACTTTACTGTGAATATTTCTTTTGATCATGTAAAATGAAAATTAAACAAAATAGTATCTTTTAAAAAACTGTCAAATCTACATTGTAAGAATAATGTGTACCATGGGTATTATTATTACTGTTTCTTATACATTAGTAGAGATGCTCAGGCTTTAAATTCACCTGGTAAAGTGCAAATTTCATATTTGCAAGTATTTTGTTTAATAGTTCTGTTACATAGGAAGCGTAAAAAGTGTTAATTGTTAAAAAATGGAAGGATACTGGTGTTTTTTTAAAAAAAATTATGTTTATATTTTTATTGTGGAAAAATACATGTAACAAACTTTACCATTGTAACCATTTTTAAATGCATAATTCAGTGACATTAAGTCCATTCGCTGGTGTCATTTTTATTTTATTTTACTTTTTTTTTTTATAAATTTATTTTATTTATTTATTTATTGGCTGTGTTGGGTCTTCATTGCTGCACGCAGGTTTTCTGTAGTTGCGGCGAGCAGGGGCTGCTCCTCATTGCGGTGCATGGGCTTCTCATCGCGGAGGCTTCTCTTTGTTGCGGAGCATGGGCTCTAGGTGTGCGGGCTTCAGTAGTTGTGGTGCACAGGCTTAGTTGCTCCGTGGCATGTGGGATCTTCCCGGACGAGGGCTTGAACCCATGTCCCCTGCATTGGCAGGCGGATTCTTAACCACTGCGCCACCAGGGAAGCCCTGCTGTCATTTTAAAAATGAGTGTGGCAGGTTATTTAAAAAGTGCAGACCAGGCAAAACTTAAATATATCCTACTTCAAAATACACTAAAAATGTCCACCATTGTCCAGGCCCCCAAACACAGCTGTGACCTTGTTTGAAGCCACAACAACAATAGCAGGAAACCGGCCCTGGAGCACGTCACGGTGCCATGGGGACTGCAGCTGAGCAGAACCAGGAGGCACTGTGGATGCCCAGCCGACCCCCAGGCTGGGTGTGGAGAGGTGGATGGGAATAGGTTGGGGCCCTGCCCCAGAACACCTGTCTTCTTCTTCCTCCACTGTCTGAAATCCGAACAGTTTCTAGATGATTTGGGTTAAGGAGCAGCCTATTTTAAAACTGTAAACGTTCCTGGGAGTCTTAAGGGGCTCTTGTCATTCATCTGTGATCGTGCTTTGACTTACTGCCGCAGGTAAGCTCATTTCACTCTTGTCCCCAAGCCCACCTCAACAAGGCGGACGGTTCCCAACAGAGACCCCAGTCTCCCTGGGTCTTGTTTGTCCTTTCACATCTGTGTTCTCCCCTTACTTTCCCCCCCGACCCGCCCCTGCTACAAGCACACCTGCCCAGACGCAGACTCAACTCCTGCTCTCTTCCCTCACCCCCTCAGTCATGCCATTCCTTCTCCTTGAAGAAGGTCTCACCATTTTCACTTGATGCTGATCTTTCCATCTGTTAAACCCTTCTAGAACCTTCTCCTCCATGAAGTTCTGTGATACGGCTGCAGGTCTCCTTCTCTGGCACTCCCTGACATTCTGTTTTGACCGTTCCCTATTAAATTCTCCTTTGTGTAACCTGAAGGACCCCGTGCCCCACCAGCCTGTGGGTCTGTGTGGCCATTGTCACTAACTAATCACATGGTGCAAGAGAAAGGAGAAGCAGCTTGGAAAGGAAGTCTTGATGTAGAGACATTGATAATGTCACATTTTGCTTGTTCACTTCTTCTAGCTGTAGACAGAGGAGTGCAACGCCTTGCCTCCTAATAGCCTGCCCATTATCTCTGAGTCGAGGGGGTGATCACAACTCTGTCCCTTATTGAGCTCGGCTGCCACAAGCCTTTGAAGGAGGTTATTCCCGCTGCAGTTGCTCTGCTTCATCTGTGAGGACACTGCTTCCTTCTTACTAAGATGCTGCTTCTCAGGCAAAATCTCAAAGGTGACTAACAGCACTATACTCTTCAGCCTCTCTGGACAAGTTGTGTTCCAGACTTCCTCAACTCTGGGTCACACTCTGAACCCTGGGCCCTCGAGGGGCACTTGCTGTGCCCTGCATCTCACATGTCCCCTTGTAAAGCCAGCTTCTGTGCTTTCAGCCTGCATCTCACTGTAGGGTTACACTGGGAAACAGACGTCATTCTGCCTCTGCCCCAGGACTGTACACAAAACTTGCTTTGAATAGCGACCCTCCCACCCATGCATACGTGTTGACCTGTACGGTTTGAGGTAGCCAAGGCCAAACTTTGAATCCCCCATTAGTCTCATTGATAAAATACTAATAGTAATTTATGTATTTTTTCTTTATTTTTGTTTTATGAATTTGAATGGGGGTGCGAATAGAAAAAATAAGAGGAAAGAGGAAGGTAATATTGGGGCCTGAAGCACTTTGGGAGTTAGTGCAGGCCTGGGTTGGATATCAGAATGGAGACCTTGGGACAGAAGGAGGGCACTGGGTGCCTGGAGAGAAAAACAGTGGCTGGTGGGAGATGGTTTCAGAAAGAGAAGTGAATGAGGAACACACTTTGTTTATTTCAAACTTTGTTCTGGAACTGTATCTGTTGGGAATCTTTCAGTTGCAAATAAACAAACTCAATGCAATTGGCTAAGGCAAAGTAGAGAATTACTGGCTTATGCTAGTGAAGAGTTCAGGAGTACGTCTGGCTAGCTTCAGGTATGGCTTTTTCCAGTTTATGACTTCATCAGGGCTTCTGTTCCCTTTCTCTGAAGTTCTTCCAGTACTGCATGATCTTCTGTGCTCAGTTCTGTGTGCTCGCTCAGGCCTCGGTTTGGCATTTTTCATGGTGGCAGCAGTGGCCACAGTGGCTCAGGGTCTCCCATTCATCCACTCCCCTGTTCAGAGGAAGAGCTAGCTCTCTTATGGTAGCTCCAGCAAAAAGGAAAAGAAGGTTTTGTTTGTTTGTTTTCAGAGGTACCACCCTCCCTCTGAAACAACACAATACACACACACACATACACACACATATACTTCTTGAATCTTATTGGCCTGAAATGGCTCATGAACCAGTACTGTGGCCAGGGGACTGCCTGAAGCCAGTGGTTGGCCACTCCTGGAGACGAGATTGGGGTCAGCCCCACTAGACTGAGAATGGGGAGGACCAGTTCCCTAAGGGAATTTGGGAGCTTAGTGGTAGACGGAGGGGAAAGTGGATGTTGCAGAAGCAATTAATCAGACGTTTATTCAAGGAAGGACCCTCAGGTGGACCCAGCCAAGATGGTGGGATTCATTCCTTCTCTTCCTTCTTGTATTACGTTTCATCCACTTCATGGGTTAAATAAGAATTTTTAAAAAATTGTGTTAAATACATGTAACATAAAATTGACCATCGTAACCATTTTTCAGTGTACAGTTCAGTGATGTTAAGTACATTCTCACTGTTGTATTATCATCACCACCACCCATCCTAATTATAATTTTGTAGGGAGTCTAACGTTCTGTTGTAACATTGTTTCTTAATGAGAAAATATGTACCAAATTTCAAATAACTGACTAAACAATGAATTTATGGGACACCACGCAAGTATTAATACAGGAGTGGCTACCTGAATTAATATTTCTCAAGGGCCTCTGTTTTCCTGTCTGCAGAACGGGGGTTTGAGTGGGGTGGACTAGATGACCTCTGAGGTTCCTTCAGTCTCTAGTATTATAGAGCTTCACGTCTGTGTCTGCAGGTGTGTGTGGTCAGTTCATGCATCTTGGTAGAAAACACTATATTCTGTAGTTTTTGCAGAAGTCCAGTGACACTTAGCTGCTGAGATGAACTCATAAAACATAGGGTCATTCAATATCAAATATTATTGAAAGTATTAGATGAAGGCATTCTTTATAGAATGTAGCAAAGAGATGATGTGGAAAGGTTTACAAGAGGAAAGATAATTTTGGATAGAGCTGGAATTTATAACTCTTTCAGGCACGTGCATACAGCCTGAAAGGATCTGCAAAGAATAGAGTGGGTTGTCAAGAATGAGATATTTGTGAAATGTGCTGAGATGGTTCTCAGATGTGCATCCTGGAAGCTATTAAGAGGAAGTCAGCTGAGAAGTAGTGTAGCTCCTGCTATTATGATGATTACAGCCACCAGGAAGAGCAGTAGCTAATGGGGCTTAAATCTATAATAAAGAATAACAAAAGTTGCCATATGGAAACTTTGCTGGAGGTGATTGGAACCACAAGATTGATTCTTATCATTTAAAAACACTGCATTAGGAGCTTTCAGTACTGACTTTCCTGCGTACCCCTAGTTTCATAGGGGAAGGATATTTAGCATTTGTAGTTCAGCACGGCTCCCCATATTCCAAAAAATGAGGCAGGAATTTCTGTTTTTAAGTGACATTAACTATTTAATAAGTAGACTTTGGTGGATATGTTTATAGAACTTCGCGTGTTCAAGTTGCCTGGGTAAGCTGGTGCACTTGATTGTTTTCCTTCTCATCCCTCTTCCAGTCAGTGGCACATGCTCCTTATTTATTATTTAAAAAATATGTTTACATCATGGCTTGGTCTGGAAATGACTTAAGTTAGCTTGTATGATGTCACAAGTGAAGAAAATGAACTAAGGAGAAAATAAGGCTAAGATGGTGTGCCAGTAAAATCCGAGTCACTTGTTAGTTGGGGGCCTCCAGTTTGACTCTGAACTTTCTAGGACGTACCCAGAGAGGAAAGCAAGGTCATTTACAGGATTTAGGATGTCCAAGGGTAAAAGTACACTTGTGGTTTAGGAGAAGCACAAATACTTCCCACTCTGAGACTAGAGAGAAGTTTCTCATGGAGTTGAGAGTGTGTAAGATAGTAAATTAAACCCTGATGTGACACCTTATCATTATTCTGGAGTTGTTTTTTTACTAATATCATTTACTATACAGATAATGTCCCTCATCGTGCTGGAGTATAGTTCAATAAAAGCAATTATGTGGGAGCCGTTGCTATATCATCCACAGATGTCTGTAATTCTCAACCTTGGCTGCATATTAGAATCACCAGGGAAGTATATAAAAATCCCCATGCCAGGCTGCACTCCAGCCTCATTAAATCAGGATTTCTGGATATAGGACTCAGGCATCAGTATTTTTCAAATCACTTCAACTGATGGATGGGCTTATCTGGACTCAGTAATCCAGGTAAGGTTTTTTTTTTATAACATCTTTATTGGAGTGTAATTGCTTTACAATGTCGTGTTAGTTTCTGCTGTATAACAAAGTTAATCAGCTACAGGTATACATATATCCCCATATCCCCTCCCTTTTGCGCCTCCCTCCCACCGCTCTAGGTGGTCACAAAGCACCGAGCTGATCTCCCCGAGTGATGCAGCTGCTTCACACTAGCTGCAGTAGTGGGATTGCTGGGTCATATGGTAGTTCTATTTGTAGTTTTCTAAGGAACCTCCATACTATTCTCCATAGTGGTTGTATCAATTGACATTCCCACCAACAGTGTAAGAGTGTTCCTTTTTCTCCACACGCTCTCCAGCATTTGTTGTTTGTAGATTTTTTTGATGATGGCCATTCTGACTGGTGTGAGGTGATACCTTACTGTAGTTTTGATTTGCATTTCTCTAATGATTAATGATGTTGAGCATCCTTTCATGTGTTTGTTGGCCATCTGTATATCTTCTTTGGAGAAATGTCTATTTACATCTTCTGCCCATTTTTGGATTGGGTTGTTTGTTTTTCTGATATTGAGATGCATGAGCTGCTTGTATATTTTGGAGATTAATCCTTTGTCAGTTGCTTTATTTGCAAGTATTTCCTCCCATTCTGAGGTTGCCTTTTCATCTTGTTTATGGTTTCCTTTGCTATGCAAAAGCTTTTAAGTTTCATTAGGCCCCATTTGTTTATTTTTGTTTTTATTTACATTTCTCTAGAAGGTGGGTCAAAAAGGATCTTTCTGTGATTTATGTCACAGAGTGTTCTGCCTATGTTTTCCTCTAAGAGTTTTATAGTGTCTGGCCTTACATTTAGGTCTTTAATCCATTTTGAGTTTATTTTTGTGTATGGTGTTAGGAAGTGTTCTAATTTCATTCTTTTACATGTAGCTGTCCAGTTTTCCCAGCACCACTTATTGAAGAGGCTGTCTTTTCTCCATTGTATATTCTTGCCACCTTTATCAAAGATAGTGTGACCATATGTGCGTGGGTTTATCTCTGGGCTTTCTGTCCTGTTCCATTGATCTGTATTTCTGTTTTTGTGCCAGTACCATACCATCTTGATTACTGTAGCTTTGTAGTATAGTCTGAAGTCAGGGAACCTGATTCCTCCAGCTCCATTTTTCTTTCTCAAGATTGTTGTGACTATTCGGGGTCTTTTGTGTTTCTATATAAATTGTGAAATTTTTTGTTCTAGTTCTGTGAAAAATGCCATTGGTAGTTTGATAGGGATTGCACTGAATCTTTGGATAGTACAGTCATTTTCACAATGTTGATTCTTCCAGTCCAAGAACATGGTATATCTCTCCATCTGTTTGTATCATCTTTAATTTCTTTCATCAGTGTCTTATAGTTTTCTGCATACAGGTCTTTTGTCTCCTTTGGTAGGTTTATTCCTAGGTATTTTATTCATTTTGTTGCAATGGTAAATGGGAGTGTTTCCTTAATTTCTCTTTCAGATTTTTCATCATTAGTGTATAGGAATGCCAGAGATTTCTGTGCATTAATTTTGTATCCTGCTACTTTACCAGATTCATTGATTAGCTCTAGTAGTTTTCTGGTGGCATCTTTAGGATTCTCTATGTATAGTATCATGTCATCTGCAAACAGTGACAGCTTTACTTCTTCTTTTCCAGTTTGGATTCCTTTTATTTCTTTTTCTTCTCTGATTGCTGTGGCTAAAACTTCCAGAACTATGTTGAATAATAGTATTGAGAGTGGGCAACCTTGTCTTGTTCCTGATTTTAGAGGAAATGTTTTCAGTTTTTCAGTTTTCACCATTGAGAATGATTTTGGCTGTGGGTTTGTCATATATGGCCTTTATTATGTTGCGATAAGTTCCCTCTCTGCCTACTTTCTGGAGAGTTTTTATCATAAATCGGTGTTGAATTTTGTCAAAAGCTTTTTCTTCATCGTTGAGATTATCATATAGTTTTTAGCCTTCAGTTTGTTGATATGGTGTATCACATTGATTGATTTGCGTATATTGAAGAATCCTTGCATTCCTGGGATAAACCCCACTTGATCATGGTGTATGAGCCTTTTAATGTGCTGCTGAATTCTGTTTGCTAGTATTTTGTTGAGGATTTTTGCATCTATGTTCATTAGTGATATTGGCCTCTAGTTTTCTCTTTTTGGGACACCTTTTTCTGGTTTTGGTATCAAGGTGATGGTGGCCTCATAGAAAGAGTTTGTGAGTGTTCCTCCTTCTGCTATATTTTGGGAGAGTTTGAGAGGGATAGGTGTTAGCTCTTCTCTAAATGTTTGATAGAATTTGCCTGTGAAGCCATCTGGTCCTGGGCTCTTGTTTGTTGGAAGATTTTTAATCACAGTTTCAATTTCAGAGCTTGTGATTGGTCTGTTTATATTTTCTATTCTTCCTGGGTCAGTCTCAGAGGGTTGTACTCTTCTAAGAATTTGTCCATTTCTTCCAGGTTGTCCATTTTTTTGGCATATACTTGCTTGTAGCAATCCCTCATGATCCTTTGTATTTCTTCTGGGTCAGTTGTTACTTCTCCTTTTTCATTTCGAATTCTGTTGATTTGAGTCTTATCCCTTTTTTTTTTTTATGAGTCTGGCTAGTGGTTTATCAATTTTGTTTAACTTCTCAAAGAACCAGCTTTTAGTTTTATTGATCTTTGCTACTGTTTCCTTCATTTCTTTTCATTTATTTCTGCTTTGATATTTATGATTTCTTTCCTTCTGCTAACCTTGGGGTTTTTTTCTTCTTCTTTTTCTAATTGCTTTAGGTGTAAGGTTAGGTTTTTTATTTGAGATGTTTCTTGTTTCTTGAGGTAAGATTGTATTGCTATAACTTCCCTCTTAGAAACTGCTTTTCTGCATCCCATAGGTTTTGGGTTGTCATGTTTTCATTGTCATTTGTTTCTAGGTATTTTTTTATTTCCTCTTTGATTTCTTCAGTGATCTCTTGATTATTTAGTAGCATATTGTTTAGCCTCCATGTGTTTGTATTTTTTATAGTTTTTTTCCCTGTAATTGATGTCTAGTCTTGTAGCGTTGTGGTCGGAAAGGATACTTGATACAATTTCAATTTTCTTAAATTTACCAAGCCTTGATTTGTGACCCAAGCTGTGATCTATCCTGGAGAATGTTCCATGAGCACTTGAGAAGAAAATGCATTCTGTTGTTTTTGAATGGAATGTCCTATAAATATCAGTTAAGTCCATCTTGTTTAATGAGTCATTTAAAGCTTGTGTTTCCTTATTTATTTTCATTTTGGATGATCTGTCCATTGGTGAAAATGGGGTGTTAAAGTCCCTGCTATTTTTGTGTTACTCTCCATTTCCCCTTTTATGGCTGTTAGCATTTGCCTTATGTATTGAGGTGTTCCTATGTTGGGTGCATAAATATTTACTGTTGTTATATCGTCTTCTTGGATTGATCCCTTGATCATTATGTAGTGTCCTTCTTTGTCTGTTTTGATAGTTTTTATTTTAAAGTCTATTTTATCTGATATGAGAATTGCTACTCCAGCTTTCTTTGATTTCCATCTGCAGGAATATCTTTTTCCATCCCCTCACTTTCAGTCTGTATGTGTTCCTAGGTCTGAAGTGGGTCTTTTGTAGACAGCATATAGATGGGTCTTGTTTTTTTAATCCATTCAGCCAGTCTGTGTCTTTTGGTTGGAGGATTTAATCCATTTACATTTAAGGTAATTATCGATATATATGTTCCTATTACCATTTTCTTAATTGTTTTCAGTTTGTTTTTGTAGGTCTTTTTCTTTTCTTGTGTTTCCTGCCTAGAGAACTTCCTTTGGCATTTGTTGTAAAGCTGGTTTGGTGGTGCTGAATTCTCTTAACTTTTGCTTGTCTGTAAAGGTTTTAATTTCTCCGTCAAATCTGGATGAAATCCTTGCTGGGTAGAGTAATCTTGGTTGTAGTTTTTTCCCTTTCATCACTTTAAATATGTCCTGCCAGTCCCTTCTCGTTTGCAGAGTTTCTGCTGAAATATCAGCTGTTAACCTTATGGGGATTCCCTTGTATATTATTTGTTGCATTTCCCTTGCTGCTTTTAATATTTTTTTTGTATTTAATTTTTGATAGTTTGATTAATGTGTGTCTTGGCATGTTTCTCCTTTGATTTATCCTGTATGGGACTCTCTGCACTTCCTGGACTTGATTGACTATTTCCTTTCCCATGTTAGGGAAGTTTTCAACTATAATCTCCTCAAATAGTTTATCAGTCCCTTTCTTTTTCTCTTCTTCTTCTGGGACCCCTATAATTTGAATGTTGGTGCATTTAATGTTGTCCCAGAGGTCTCTGAGACTGTCCTCAATTCTCTTCATCCTTTCTTCTTTATTCTGCTCTGTGGTAGTTATTTCCACTATTTTATCTTCCTGGTCACTTATCCGTTCTTCTGCCTCAGTTATTCTGCTATTGATTCCTTTTAGAGAATTTTTAATTTCATTTATTGTGTTGTTCATCTTTGATTATTTGCTCTTTAGTTCTTCTAGGTCCTTGTTAAACGTTTCTTATATTTTCTCCATTCTGTTTCCAAGATTTTGGATCATCTTTACTATCATTACTCTGAATTCTTTTTGGGTAGACTGCCTATTTACTCTTCATTTGTTTGGTCTGGTGGGTTTTTGCCTTGCTCCTTTATCTGCTGTGTGTTTCTCTGTCTTCCCATTTTGCTTAACTTACTGTGTTTGGGGTTTCCTTTTCGAAGGCTGCAGGTTCACAGTTCCTGTTGTTTTTGGTGTCTGCCCCCCAGTGGGTACAGTTGGTTCAGTGGCTTGTGTAGGCTTCCTGGTGGAGGGGTCTGGTGCCTGTGTTCTGATAGGTGGGGCTGGATCTTGTCTTTCTGGTGGGCAGGGCTGCATCCAGTGGTGTGTTTTGGGGTATCTGTGAGCTTAGTATGATTTTAGGCAGCCTCTCTGCTAATGGGTGGTGTTGTGTTCCTGTCTTGCTAATTGTTTGGCATGGGACATCCAGCACTGGAGCTTGCTGGCCGTTGGGTGGAGCTGGGTCTTAGCATTGCGACGGAGGTCTCTGGGAGAGCTCTCACCGATTGATATTACGTGGGGCTGGGAGTTCTCTGGTGGTCTAATGTCCTGAACTCGGCTCTCCCACCTCAGACACTCAGACCTGACACTCGGCCAGGGCACCAAGACCCTGTCAGCCACACGGTGATCATGAAATTGGAGGTAGCAAAAATGGATATATGCAAGTCACTCCTCTTTTGGCTGATGGTACTCTCTCCAAAGGCTGTGATTTGTAATTGGAAAGCCAAAACTTCCAGCTAGAGTCATGATCACAGATGCCTAGTTCTTCAAAATGAAATGAAATGCATGAGTCAGAACCAGGCTGCTAGTATTGGAGGGTCTCCTGCAGAGGCGGGGGGCAGCTGTGGCTCACTGCAGGGACGAGGACACTGGCAGCAGAAGTTCTGGGAAGTACTCCTTGGCGTGAGCCCTCCCCAGGTAAGGTTTTAAAGTAGCTATTTTTCAACCAGAATGTATTAGTCAGGATAGGTTAGGTGATGCTGCAGTAATAAAACTTTCCTCAAACAACAACTACAACAGCAAAGGCTTATTCCGCACTCACCCTCCATCTATCTCCTGGATTAGCTGAGAGTTTGTTCACTGTTCTTCTCACTCCAGTGGAGCAGCCACTATCTGGAACGTTTCTGTTTCCTGCAGAAGAGGGAATGAGACACATGGTGGATCATATTCTGGCTGTTGAAGCTCTGCATGGGTGTAGCTAAACTGCTGCAACACTGTAGTCAAAAGGTATCATATGTATTTGTCACTTAAGAGTCCAGAGGTTGGTGGGCAGTTCAGAGTGGGTAGAGGGCTCTATTCTAAGAGATCAGTGGTCCGAGGACCCAGGCTGGTGGGTCGGCTCTGCCGTTCTCAGCATGTAGATTTCATCTTTGGGTCTAACGTGGCTACTACCATTGTCACCATTTCCTAGGCAGCTCAAAATGAAGAGATTAAGTAGCTTCATTTTCAAGGGAATGACGTAGAAGTTAAACATATTTCTTCTGCTCACAGCCCATTGGCCTGAACTTTGTTGTGAGGCCACGTCTAGCTTCAAAGGAGGCTGAGAAATGTGATCTTTAGCTGAGTAGCCATGTGAAGGCTAAAAATTGCGACAGCTCTATTTCTGGAAGGATAGAGAGAATGGATATTGGGGCCAGTTAGGCAGACTCTGCCTTATCAGAGTGGTTTTCCAAGTTTGGTTTTACCATAAAAACCCTTTTTCCAAATGAAATTGCAGATGTCATTCTTGGCAATCAACATATTTGGAGATGCTTTGATTGATGCGGTGGCCTATATCTGGACCACTCTCCCATTATACACCTCATGCTCTCTGCAGCAGTTCTAGTGACATCTAAGAGAATCCGTAAAAATCACTGATGTAGATGAACTGATGCATATGCTGTAGACCATCCTCCCCAAATAGTCTTCCAGTCACTTCTATCTCAAAAGTCCTCTCAAGTCCATCCACTTCTCTCTGCATCTCTCCTGCCACCACCCTAGTTCCTAGTTTGAGCCAGCATCGTCTCGTCTGGTCTACTGAATCTCCCTGCTTCCTTTCACCACCAGATCCATTCTCCACACAACTTCTGGAGTTTTTTTTTTTTTTTTTTTTTTTTTTAGCAGTACGTGGGCCTCTCCTGTTGCGGAGCACAGGCTCCGGACGCGCAGGCCCAGCAGCCATGGCTCAGGGGCCCAGCCGCTCCGCGGCGTGTGGGATCCTCCCGGACCGGGGCACAAACCCGCGTCCCCTGCATTGGCAGGCGGACTCTTAACCACTGTGCCACCAGGGAAGCCCCTGGAGTTATCTTTTTAAAAAGGAAATCAGAGCATGTCATTCCCCGGTTTTAAGCCCTCCAGTGGATTCCAGTTGTGTTAAAATATAATCTGAATTCCTTATTGTGGTCTGCAAGGCTCTGTAATAACCTGACTCCTGACAAACTCTCCTTATTTCATCTTCAACTCTCCTGCTTGCTACTCTGCCCTGCCACCCCTTCCCCATCCCTGGCCTGCTTTTGTGTACTTTGAATAAGCCAGGATTAATCCTGTCTCTGGGCCTTTGCACTTCTGCTCTCTTGTCCTGGAGTGTTCCTTCCTCAGCTCTTTACATGGCTGGCTCCTTCTCATTCTTCTCATCTCAGCCCAAACATCACCTTCTTAGAGAGACCTCCTCTGGATGCCTGTCTGAGGCAGCCCCCCTCACCCCTCCTTCCATGCTTTCTTGCTGTCACTTTCCGTCACGATCAGAAATCACCTTTTTAATGTCGTTTTCTTTTTCCTTATTCCTATCAATCCTCTCTGGAATGTAAGCTTCAAAAAGGCAGGGAACTGGCATATCCTTGTCATTGCACATTCCCATGAACAGAAGAGGCATCTGGCGCATAATAAGTGTTTAATAAACATTGATTGGTAAGTGAATAGAATGACAGTGATTTTGAGGTTCAGTAGCTGGGTAAGAATCTGGGTAGGACTGAGTCTTTGTTGTCAGTTAAGGGAGAAATGGTGCCAAAGATAGACTTGATGTCTATCTTACAGACCTCAAGAACTGAGGTCTCTAAGAAGAACATGTTCCTGAAAAAGAAGGCTTAGAGGTGGTCCAGGGGCCAAAGGTCTTCTCAGAAAGTAGCTTGGAATTTACTCAAAAACACACAATTGGATGTTTGTGGACCCATAGTTTCAAGCCCAAAGACAGAGCTGCAGTGTTTTTGGCTTGGATAAAAAAGCAGTTGTGGTCACATGCCACCTTGGCCCCTACCGTGGTACACCTTGCTTTGAGAAATTTCCTTCCTAATCTACTTTCCAAAAAGGCCTCATGACAAAATGTATACCCCAAGCACTGAATTGCGTGGCTTGGTATCAGGGATGTTAGCTGCAATTTGGTGACATGCACGTTAGCAATCGCTTTACTTGATTGTTTCATTTGGACACTCCGTCCTGGATTTGCTTTGGGACAGTATCTGCCCGAATAGAGGGTGTCTGAAGAAGCCCCTTGGTCAGTCCCAACTGACTAACACGGGGCCTCAGCTCTTAATCTCCTTGTGGCTGATGCCTTGGTCCGGTGCCCGCTATTGGATGCCTGAGTTCCTGCAGACCAGATCCTTTCGTCCCAGACTTCCTTGGGAGGCGACAGGATGTGTTGGACTCTGGATTTTGAGCCAGAGTTAGGAAGGGCTGAGACAGGTGTCTGTGTGTAAGGCTCGGTGGAAGCTAGCGGTTTGACCAGACCTGAGGCGAGGCCCTCAGTCAGACCAGAGGTCAAACGTGGGAACATCAGCAGAGCCAGCGGGAGCTAAGGCAGCACAGTGTGTGTCCTTCACATATGCTGGCGCTCCACCTGGAATGCTCTCCCCTCCACTGCTTTATCTGGTGAACTCCTACTCCTTTTCTTCTTGATTGTATAAATGTCACATCCTCTGTAAAGTCTTCTCCAACCACCCCCCGCCCCGTCCCGGACAGAATTAGTTTCTTCTTCCCTTAGTACAGTCGAAACACTTCTCACATTGTTTTTGTTTGTTTGTTTGCGGTATGCGGGCCTCTCACTGTTGTGGCCTCTCCTGTTGCGGAGCACAGGCTCCGGACGCGCAGGCTCAGCGGCCGTGGCTCACGGGACCAGCCGCTCCGCGGCATGTGGGATCTTCCCAGACCGGGGCACAAACCCGTGTCCCCTGCATCGGCAGGCGGACTCTCAACCACTGCGCCACCAGGGAAACCCTCTCACATTGTTTTGAAATATGTTTACGGGCCTCTCCCACTGCCAGTGAGCCCCTCGAGGATGTGGCTGTGTCTTAATTTTCTTTAGAGAGACGACACAGCAGAGCTGTTCATAGAATCAGCTGTGGAAGCAGGTGGGCTGGAGTGTGAGGTCAGGCTCCATCACTTTTTACTTGTGTGACCCTGGGCAAGTACTACTGTCCCCAAGGTTCATTTTCCTCACTCGTAAAATAGGGGTAGCCATGCCTGCCTCCTAGAGTTTGTGAGAATTTTAAGAAGTGAGCTAATATATGTCTGTCCTGGATGAAAATTATTAAACCACACCTACTGTAGCTGTTCTGCTTTGTAAGCTGGGTAGTGGCCATTGTTTGTATCAGTACTGCCATCTTCCATTTTCAGGGACTGGTGGGGAAGGTTGACATTTCAAAGCCTCTGCCAGCTCCTCTGTGCTTGTGAAGGGGACATCCTAAAGGGATGATGGTCATGGGATGATGGTCATATTGGCGACGTGGCTGGTGGTAGTGATGGTGGTTGTGGTGATATTAGTGGTCATGATGGTGGTGTTGGGAGTGAGGGTGAGGGTGGTGGTGGTGAGGGTGGTTGGTAGTGTGATGGTGATGACTGTAGGATGGTGATGGTACTGATGGGAAGGGTTGGGTGGAGGTGGAGGTGACGGTAGTGATGGTGGTGGTGATGGTGATGGAGGTGCTAATGGGGGTGGGGGTGATGTTGGTAATGGCGATGGCGGTGGTGATGGTGAGGATGGGGCCTGTGATGATAGTTGTGGTGGAGCTGATGGTGGTAGAATTGGTGGCTCTGAAGGTTTGGGGAACAAGCTAGTTACTTTCTTTTTTTTAAATTTATTTTATTGACATATAGTTGATTTACAATGTTGTGTTAGTTTCTGTTGTACAGAAAATGATTTAGTTATACATATGTATACATTCTTTTTCATATTCTTTTCCATTATGATTTATTACAGAACATTGGATATAGTTCCCTGTGCTATGCAGTAGGACCTTGTTGTTTATCCATTCTATATATAGTAGTTTGCATCTGCTGACCGCCCCAAACTCCCAGTCCCTCCCTCCCCCACCCCTCTCCGCCTTGGGAAGCTAGTTTCTGGCATTTACTCCAGGATCCTCACTTCTGTTGCTCAGCCTGCTAGTTGATACTCATGGCCTCCATCTCCTGGAGTTATAACCACAGGGATTTGTTTTCTCTTGTCCTCTGCCTGCCCACCTGCCTCATTCTGAACTCAGTCCCCTCCACATGGGCTTCCCTGGGGCTCTTCACCTGGTTCCCAGCCCTTGACTCTGTTTGGACACTAGCTTTGGTGGCAGATTCCCAGATCTAGCATAGAATCCTATCCCACCTGTCCCCATTCTCTACTCTATAAAGCCTTGCCTCTTCTGGTCCTAGATCCCTGCCCTTCACCCTGGAGCCAGGGACACGGCCCCAGTACATTAGTCCTTTGAGTTGCCTGTCAGAGTGAGAGATTTTAGTGCTAGAGGACCACATTTCTTATTGAAGGGGATGCTCCAAGTTCTGAGAGCCCCCCTTTGAAGAACATGGCTGGCAATGGAGAATGGATTTCCTTTTAAGCAATGACAACAGGTTGACCAGTCAGGCCACAATTTTATTCTGTTCTCAAAATCTATCTTTAATTATTTTCACAGACAGTTTTTATTATCCTGCATTGTGTTCCAATCTCTTAATGTTATTTAACCTGTTTTTAAAATTTATATGTTTAGCAATTCATTTGTTTACATTTCTATCTTTGCTTGTTCAAAATTCATAATTCTGTCTTCTATGCCAGACGTGGTGATGGCACTAGAGTGTGGGGGTGGTGGCTAAATTCTTGTGGAAACATAGTGAAAACATGATGGCCAGCTTACTATATAGGGGAAACTGCATTGAGCTGTAATGGAGAGGACACTTCCAGGTGTGTCAAATTTGTTGCAGGGTTAGGGGGTGGGATGGGTGAATTTTTTGGACCTTTGGTGACCAGGAAGAAGGTCACTTTGTTAAGGAAATCATTATGCTGACATTGTGACATTTTTTTGTTCACTGATAGCTGACTACTGTCAGTTCTCCGGGACCTTACTCTTTCTCTGCCAAGTACACAAAGTAGATATGTACAGATTTCTCTCAAAGACCAGTAGCATTTGTGATATAGTGCTCTGTGAGAGCACTTCCCTGTTATTTTGCAAAAACCCTTAAATTGGCAGTAAATTCTGGTCTAGTAGAAAGAGGACAATATTTACAGCAAAAGCCCAAGTTCAAGGCCTAGCTTAGCTATTTACTAGGCCTGGTGTATGTGAGTCACTTAACTTCTTTGAGTTTTAGTTTCCAGCTCTGTAAGATGGAGATAACTGCTGTGCCTCATAAGGTTTTTGTAAGCCTTGACTGAGATATGATCTGTGAAAAACGCTTAAATGTTAAAAAAAATTTCTACTGCTATTTTTATATTTGACTTATGATACTTAGCTTGAGGCATGAATGCTCTGTAACTAGGAATTTTGCTGTTTAGGAAAACTAATACAACTATCACAGATATTTGTGAAAATATATATATATATATATATATATATATAAATTTTTTTTTTTTTTTGCGGTACGCGGGCCTCTCACTGCTGTGGCCTCTCCCGTTGTGGAGCACAGGCTCCAGATGCGCAGGCTCAGCGGCCATGGCTCACGGGCCCAACCGCTCCGCGGCATGTGGTATCTTCCCGGACCGGGGCACGAACCCGTGTCCCCTGCATCGGCAGATGGACTCTCAACCACTGCGCCACCAGGGAAGCCCAATAATTATATTTTTAAATCAGTTTGCATGCAAAAATTTCCCTACAATTTCATATTCATTAAGCCACTCTAGCCACGTGGAGTTTCTCAGGTTGTCTTGGAGCTGGCCAGTGACAGGTGTTCTCCAGATCTCTGCCTCCAAACTGTGCTCTCTGAGTCAGGAATGATTGTCCCCATTCCTGCCTGGTGTGCTCCTCCTCATCTCTGAGGCCCCAGCTCAAAAGTCACCCCTTCTGGGATGTTTAAGTCCTCCTGGCAGAAGGAGTTTTTTCTGTCCTTTTACATCTCCTTGTTCTTATCTCTAAGCCTCCCCTGTCAGTTCTTATCATCTAATTGTAAATGACACCTGACTGTAAGCTCCAGGAGGGCAGGGATTTCTGTTGCTTTCTATCACTGTGTGATTCCCAGGACCTAGAGATGTGCCAGACACATAGTGGGTGCTCAGTGAACCTTTACTGAATGAACGAATGGGTAAATGAATGAAGATACGTCACCTCCTTCAATTGCTTAAGGGCGTGAACTGGTTTACATTGATGTTTCTTGTGCCTTCATCTTGGTCAGGGCTTGACACCTACTAGGTTTACATGTTTGTTGAATGAATAAATTTCTGGATTAGGAACTAAAAAACAGAAGAGAAAGGCTAAATATTATAAGGTCTTAATGATGTCATTGTACTTTTATGCTATAATTGTTTAAAATGCATCCTTTTTATTTTGTTTTTAGGTTATCATAGGCCCAAATGCTATTTTATTATTATTATTTTTTAATGAGAATCACACTTTTACTGACATCGAACATCTTAAATGTGAAGACCACAGAGGGAATTTCAAGAATTTAAAAGTCATTTAAAAACATACACAATTAAAAATTACTTCCTACTTAAATAAATGAATTTTAAAACTTCTTCCTAAAGACATTTTTTTTCTTTTTAATTTTTATTGGGGTATAGTTGATTTACAATGTTGTTTTAGTTTCAGGTGTACAGCAAAGTGAATCAGTTATACATATACATATATCCACTCTTTTTCAGACTCTTTTCCCATATAGGCCATTACAGAGTATTGAGTAGAGTTCCCTGTGCTATACAGTAGGTCCTTATTAGTTATCTATTTTATATATAGTAGTGTGTATATGTCAATCCCAATTTCCCAGTTTATCCCTCCCCCCCTCCCCCGGTAAACATAAGTTTGTTTTCTACATCTGTGACTCTATTTCTGTTTGGTAGATAAGTTCATTTGTACCCTTCTTTTAGATTCCACATATAAATGATATCATATAATATTTGTCTTTCTCTGTCTGACTTACTTCACTCAGTATAACAATCTCTAGGTCCATCCATGTTGCTGTAAATGGCATTATGTTGTTCTTTTTAATGTCTGAGTAATATTCCATTGTATATATGTACCACGTCTTTTTTATCCATTCCTCTGTTGATGAATATTTAGGTTGCTTCCATGTCCTGGCTATTGTAAATAGTGCTGCAATGAACATTGGGGGTACATGTATGTTTTCAAATTACAGTTTTCTCCAGATATATGCCCAGGAGTGGGATTGCTGGATCATATGGTAGCTCTACTTTTAGTTTTTTAAGGAACCTCCATACTGTTCTATATAGTGGCTGTACCAGTTTACATTCCCACCAACAGTGCAAGAGGGTTCCCTTTTCTCCACACCCTCTCCAGCATTTATTGTTTGTAGATTTTTTTGTTGATGGCCATTCTGACCGGTGTGAGGTGATACCTCATTGTAGTTTTGATTTGCATTTCTCTAATGATTAATGATGTTGAGCATCTTTTCATGTGCCTTTTAGCCATCTGTATGTCTTCTTTGGAGAAATGTCTATTTAGATCTTCTGCCCATGTTTTGATTGGGTTGTTTGTTGGAGTAGTTTTTAAAACCAAACAAACCAAGTCACAGATTTCTCTGGACCAGTTTTTAATATAAATTCCTAATTTTTTTTCTAAAAAATGATATAAACATCATTATAATAGAATATACCAAAATATGTTTTACATCTTTAGTATCCTAATGTACAGATATTAGTAGTTCCCTCTTAATAAGAGTTACAGCAAATTCATGGTTAATATCAAAATAATGACAGCCCACAGTTTTGCACATGGCTGTTTGCCAGGCTTTCTGTAGCTGCCTCCCCGCTACTGAGTTTGAGGAAGTCTTTCTCATAGTAAGGTTTTTAAAATTCTACTTACAAAATTTTATATCCTCTTCAGCAGATGGGCTGACCGGCTTGCAATCTCCATGGTAACAAGGTTTCTGTATCCCCCCCCCCCTTTTAAAATAGCCTAAAGTCACAGAAGGGAACTTAGTTATTAATAGCATAAGAAATTTCAGTGTGAACAACAGTTATTAAATATGCAGCTTTTGATTACTTGTTTCTTGATCTAGAATCATTTATGATATATAGCAACTGTGATTAAGCATATATGAATATAATTGTAATACTCAGAGATTAGGAGTAGCAGTTGGTTTGCTGAAATGATTAACTGTTGGACAACCTGTTTAAATTAGTCCCTACTTCCCAACGTCCTTTTTGCCAGCCAAATCAGATTGTGCCCTATCCTTCACTTAGGAGTCAACAGCATAGTAATAATGCATTACATTATTTTAACCTCTATGTGGAAGACAAAACCAAGACTCTTTTGTGGCATTCCTGTGGACACCCATGTCTGTGTTAAGCATAAGTGTGGTGTTTGTTCTAAATGTAGGAAAAGCATGGATGATTTCTTGGGGCCACAGCCCGCCCCTGTTGACTTGATTGGGTTCTGGTATCTTTGATTGGCACATATAAGGCATTGCAACTCCAAACCCAGATAGTGCATAAATGATTCTCTAAAACTAGTACACTAGCAAAGCATGAAAAGCTATTTTTAAAAGAGAGGTGTATTTGGTTTGCTAAGATTCTGGCTTTTTCCCAAGAAGTGCCCTATTTTTGATACAGCATGTTGAGCCTCACACAGAAAAATTGATTCTTATTTTTGGGTCTACTTATAAATGTTTGTTTTCAAGACATCATGACATAGTCTTGCTTGTGTAGCTGTAAATATTGACATAGATTGTTATTCTATCAAAAGACCTTGAATAAAGGATAAGTTTTCTTTAAAACAGCAGAAATTTATTAAGCATACCTGGAATGCTTGGTCCTATAATGGGCTCTTTTGTAATATATTATTGGGGCTAAAATCCTATTACAAGATCATCTGAGAGTTTCACTTAAACATTTCACTAAGACTTTTTCCTCCTTGTTTTCCAGTGTCATGTCTCTATATTTACGTTCTGTGCTGTCAACTAATTAGGTTGAGCTGTAAAAGACCCAGTGTGGAGGGTATGTGTCAAAGTAGCATTTGATTCTACTGGAAAAGAAAAGAAGGGTGTTGCCTCTATGCTCGTGAAAGAAATTTAGTGGGAGATTGGTTAGGCTGGGAATCTGCTGATGACGCCTGTCGTCACTGGGACTTCTGCTGTGGGACCAATTTCCTTGGAGGCTGAGGGCTTGTCCCATATTAAAGCCCTTTCTCCCCCATTATCCCTAACTACTGGGCTTTGTTTTATCCAAAGTTCCTCTGAAAGCTTTTGTGCAGGTGCTTTATTTGGGAAGTGATTTTTCAAGCAGCGGGGAGTGGAGAGCAAAAGCCAACACCAGAATGTGTTAATAGGTTGGCCCATGCTGGGAGCCACTAGTGATCGATGATGACACCAGGCCTCCCTAAGGAGCCTTGTGAGATGCATGCAGAGCTGTCTACTCTGGACAACAGGAGGGGGAAGCATTTCTCCATCGGCTTCTGTCCCTCACTGACCAAGGGTGGCCCCGCAGAGGTTGGTTCCCTCACACTACCAGGCTGCACGTGTGTGAGTGCCAAGTATCCTGCACTGACCACACTGTCAGAGAGGTCCAAGGCCAGGAAACCAAAGGCCCATGGAAGGCGAAGGCCAGGCACTGTCAGATCTCACCAGGGCGAAGCTGGTCATGGCCCATGTGGAGCTGATACTGCAGCAGTGATGGGAGTAAGAGGTGGGACCTAGAGGCTGAGAAGTGGTTCCTGAAAGATGTACAATTGTGCATCTAAAGATACCACTGCCTCTGTTTGCAGTCCATTGCTTATCATCTTGGTAAAGGGAGGACTCTTCTCTGTGCCCTTCCAGGAAACATAGGTAGCGGGTTCTTCAGTCTCATATGATAAATTCATATTTATAGTCTCACCTGCCTGATCCTTGGATCCCTTTCTTGGTCTGGCATCTCCACTTCATTAACCAGGGAGCCATCATCCAGTCCAAGCTTCATGAGCCATTCCAGCTGGATGTTAGGACCAGTGTCAGGTATCCTTGCCAGGACTTTGAAACCAGAGTCATAGGAGAGTGCTCCCATGCCAATGAGTTATTCTTTATCCAGCTTTATATTTTGCACCCCCTGGTCTAAAACCCTCAGGATCCACTCTAAATAATCTTCCTCTGGTTCCAGCTGATATATATGCCCTTTGATAAATAAGCAATTTACTTCAGCAGTAGGAACTCTGTTTCCCTGCTTGGGCGGTGCTGAGATTTGACTCTAGTTATTAGTTCAGAGGCAATGGGATGAGGTGGCAGCAGATCTTAAAAAGGACAACAACTGGGCTTCCCTGGTGGCACAGTGGTTAAGAATCCGCCTGCCAATGCCGGGGACACGGGTTCGAGCCCTGGTCTGGGAAGATCCCACACGCTGTGGAGCAACTAAGCCCGTGTGCCACAATTACTGAGCCTGCGCTCTAGAGCCCACGAGCCACAACTACTGACTGAGCCCACGTGCTGCAACTACTGAAGCCCGCACGCCTTGAGCCTGTGCTCCACAACAAGAGAAGCCACCTCAACGAGAAGCCTGCGTGCCACAACTAGAGAAAGACTGTGCACAGCAACAAAGACCCAACACAGCCAAAAATAAAAATAAAAAAATTTATTAAAAAAACCAACAACAATTACCTTGTTAGGCACCTACCTACCTGTGAGGTGTCTAGGAAAGGGGAGGCTGCTGTCCTTTAGCAAGAAGGAGCGAGACGCTGTTAATGGTCTGGAGGATTCAGGGATTTAAGATTCTTAGGCTCATCTACCCAGATGTACAGATTCCTGGTCACAGAGTCACCAGTTTTCCTATCAGAGTCCAGACGTTGACATAGGAGATAAATTGAGACCGCATTCAGTCTCCTTTGCAGGACTTCCAATTATAGTTCCTGAGCGTGAGTTCCAGCACTGCCTGCCTTGAAGACATGAATGAAGGTCAACCTAAATGCTATCAAAGAAGCATTTCAACTGTGCCTTGTGTTAATAGTTGACTGACCTGGATATGGAATTTTAATTTTACCTCTTCACAACTTCCAAAGAAGTTAACAAAAAACAGACAGTTCTGTGATTCTTGTCATTACCATTGACCCCCTATCATTCAAGTACCTCAACTGCCAGTTAATTCAGCACTTCACACTCCATGTGCACCTCAGCCTCATTCACCACAGGTAAGAGTATTATTAAATGGGCTACTGCCACATGCCAGGGTTTATCATCATCTTGCTTACCACCAGCAATGGGGTGGGTGATCCAGCTCCTTAATCCAGAGGGTCTGCCTTTCAAGTCCACTTGCTTATCAGCACTCTTAGCTTTGGTCCCCAAGAAAGCAAAGCCTGAGATAACTGCTTGCATGCAGGTAGTTTATTTGGGATGTGACCCCAATTGGAGTAGAGGACCTAGGAAGAGAAAAGGGGAGGAGAGAAAGCCAAAACACATCTACATTGTCAAATTACCCACTGCTAAGGGCAATGGATGCTTGATTCCCCAGCACTTTTCAGGCACCATATAAAATGCATCCCAGAACTGTCTGCTTAGGGGCTGAAACGAAGAAACATCTATCCATTGGCCTCTGTCACTATTGGTCAAGAGTGGCCCATAGAGGATGACTCCCCTGTGTTCCTGGGTTGCAAATGCATGAGCATGGGATGGATACCTACGGGCTCCAAAGCCTTGGTTGGCATTAGAAAGCTCTGGAGCAGGAGGTGAAGGGTATGTGGATGGGGAGAGGGAGGCAGAGGCTGGGAGCCGTCAGATTGTACCTGCTTGAATCTGGTTGAAGCTTGCATGGACCTGGTCACTTCATCAGGGGCTGGAACAAGACGTGGGGCTTGAGAGGTTGTGAAGTGCTGAGTGAGGGATATCTCATACAGGCTTCATCCCACCTGATACATTGGTTAAATGGATTCGTTTTTTATGCTCCTTAGCAGTACGCACTTCTTCTTAATTTTTTTCTAATATGAACATATTTAACTTTCGTAGTCAAGAATATTACCCTTGGGCTTCCCTGGTGGTGCAGTGGTTAAGAATCCGCCTGCCAATGCAGGGGACACGGGTTCGAGCCCTGGTCCAGGAAGATCCCACATGCCGCGGAGCAGCTAAGTCCGTGCACTACAACTACTGAGCCTGTGCTCCAGAGCCCGAGAGCCACAACTCCTGAAGCCCGGGCGCCTAGAGCCTGTGCTCTGCAGCAAGAGAAGCCACCACAAATGAGAAGCCTGCGTACCGCAACGAAGAGGAGCCCCTGCTCGCCGCAACTAGAGAAAGCCCACGCGCAGCAAGGAAGACCCAACGCAGCCAAAAATAAATAAATAAAATTAAAAAAAAAAAAAAGAATATTACCCCGTTTGTTAAAAAAAATAAATATTGGAGTCTTAAAGCCAGGATATGTAGGACTGCCTGGGGGGAAAGGACAAGTGAAGCATGTAGAGAAGAGAATAAATTATGTAATTAAATTGCTGCTTGCTGTTACTTTTCAAGGGGAAAGTAGGGAAGCTCAACATTGTAGCAAAGAGCCTGAATTTGCACTGTGTGACGTCCTTGGAGACCTGGTAAGAACAGCTCATTGCTAAGAACTCCTATTTCTAGCACTTTCCTTTCCCTCATACTTAGGAGGATTATCTGTGTGCTTTGACAGATGTAACCAAGCCTTCAAAATAGATATTGTTACCAGCCAAGGAACTCACCAGAAGTGAAACTGGAAAAAAAGTATATCGCTCCGCCTAAAATTGGCACTATCTTGTGGATCAAGGTTGGAGGACAGATACACAAGTAAATAACATTTACTACACAAGCAAGAGTATACATTAAGCCTACTCTTTGCTGGGCATCTGACACAAAAAGGTAAATAAGGATCAGCCCTTGCCCTCAGGGGCAGTTCCTTCTGCTGGCCCTGATTTCGTAGGAGCACTGCTGTGTAGCAGCTGATTGGGGACTGAAGGGTCAAGCTTTTTGGTTTAATATTGAGTTTGTTGGTGAATTCCCTGTATGACTTGTGTAGACAGGATTTCTTTGATTTCTGGACTATATAGATAGAATTTTTTATGTTTTATGGTCAAGTTTCTTTGAGTATATGATATCAGTGTTGGTGTAACTGTCATAGCCATTATTTTACTTTAATGTATATCTATTATTTGGAAAATATGTATATGTAGTACTTTAAAGTGTATTATGAACATTGTGATGCAAATGTAAAAAATGAAATTTTAGAAGAATAAAAAATAGAAATATAAAGTGGAATATTTTCTTCCTGCACCCCAACAGTTGTCCGTGCATACCGCCTGGAGTGCCTGAAGTCCACTTTGGAGACCCTTGACTCAGGTGCCCTTGGCTGCATTCATATACTATAACAGGGGTGAACCTTGGAGATGTTTGGATTCATGTACTTGCCATTAGACATAACCAGACCAAAACCAACATCTTTGTATACAGACCTTCTTTGATTTATGATGGGGTTATGACCAGATAAACCCATCATAAGTTGAAAATTTTGTAAATCAAAAATGCGTTTAATACACCTAACCTACCAAACTTTATAGTTGTGCCCAGCCTACCTTAAATGTGCTCAGAACACTTGATTTAGCCTACAGTTGGGCAAAATCATCTAACACAAAGCCTATTTTACAATGAAGTGTTGAAGATCTCATGTAATTTATTGAATACTGTACTGAAAGTGGAAAACAGAAAGCTCCTGTGGCTACAGAATGGTTTTAAGTCTTTCCGTTGTTTACCCTGGTGATCAAGTGGCCGACCGGGACTGCGGCTTGCTGTAGAATATTGTACTGCATATTGTTAGCCCAGGGAAAGGTAAAAATTCAAAGTACAGTTTCTATTGACTGTGTATTGCTTTCTCAACATTGTGAAGTTGAAAACTTGTAAGTTGAACCATCGTAAGTCAGGGACCATCCACAGTTATATATTGATGACTATCTTCTTAACATTTCAGAATTTCTACTAATTTCCAGTACTCTGCCATTTAGAAGGCTACTATTGCCTTGCCTGCTGAGAACTTCGATGAATCTAGAACAGAGGTGGCAGCCTGTGTTTGCAGATCAGTTTTGTTTGGCTCATCATTCAGAGAAAAATAATCTTGAATGAGTGCCAAAATTTGAAAATTGTGGGGATTTTGCTCAAGAGTCCGAATTTTCAACCTTTGAAAAAATGTGAGAATTGGCAAAACTAGTTCTCCCATCTTCTAGGGAGACAGCTGTCTGGAGAGACAGGTAGACATTTGCTCTCTTGGTCCTCACTAACTCCCATCCCCCCACTCCACCGTCTCACATTCAGCATACATCACCCAGTTATGCTTTCTGTGTGTCTTCTGTGGAATTTAAGTTGTTCCCTTTGATCTAAATTTTGTGAATGGTTGATGTTAACAAAGAAGGTCTCTTGAAATTATATAATCTTCAGAAAACCTATTCAAGGCTCATTCTGCAAGGACTGCTGTCTATCTGGTTTACTCACTCAGAGCCACAGAATAATCTAGATTACATGCGCCGGTTGGAGTTGACCTGGTACAGTGTGGTTTATTATAGTTTAGTGATTACAGCACGCCTTTAAAATGAGATTGCCTGGGTTCAGGTTCTTACTCTGCCATTTCCTAACTGGGGCCTCAGACATGTTACTTAACCACTTCCTGCCTCAGTTTCCTCATCTGTAGAATGGAGATAATAACAAGTGGATAGATGTAAACTAACCAGCTAATAACATTGCCTAACATGTAGTAAGTACATGTTGGCTGTTATATTATCTTTAATTTATGAATTTTTAAAATTAGGTATTTGATAATGATTATGAAGAGGTTTGTACTGTTTGACAATATCTTAACTGGTTGAGAATAACTAAATCCACAATGTGGAATGATCTATCGATATATGCAGTTTCCTGAACAGTCAACTAGTCATAAGTATGTGTGTAACGAATTCCCAATAGCATGCTGGTGTGTCTGGTGTTAAATCCAATCCCTTTCACTGAGGGAATAGTGAATTCCTTAGTGTGGAGCAGCTACATGCATTGTCTCTGTCCTGGTCCATCTGGATATTTCTCAGCTCATCTCCTGCCTGGAGGGCTGGCCCACACCCTCATGCTGATCTGAGTCCAAAGGGGCACTTCCTTGTCCCAAAGCGGATATGCTAATTTCAGAGAAGTGCCAGCCTTTCTGTCTAAAATTGCTCACAGTTCACACCTCACGTCCTGCCTTCTGCTCTGTTTCCTTCCAGTTTGTCAGTACACAGGTCTGAGCAGAGCCAGACTTTAA
Organism: Pseudorca crassidens; assembly: GCF_039906515.1. NCBI lineage: Eukaryota > Metazoa > Chordata > Mammalia > Artiodactyla > Delphinidae > Pseudorca > Pseudorca crassidens. The sequence continues at coordinate 78,142,886 of NC_090301.1, forward strand.
GGAAGTTCCCTCTCCTCCCCTGTGTCCTCAGCCTCATGCCTGCAGTCTGTCTGTCTGGCCAGGCTGCTCCAACTGCACTGCTCCCTGAAGAGCCTCCTTCACTGTCCAGAGATGAGGAGATGATTGATTCTATCGCATTTCCAGTCTGGCTGGGCCACGAGGGGTCTTACTGTTTAAATTTCATGCCCATTCTGGATGTGTACCACCTTTGCTTGCTTTGGGAATGCATGTATCTGGTGGAAATGCTGTTTTTCTGAGTATTTCTTTGTTGTGGTGGTTTAAAGCAGACTTCCCTATACAATTAACACAGACATAAAGGGACTGGATCAAATTCAAAGTAAAATGACCTAAAAGAGTGGTCAATGACGTGTTGGTCAGTGTTGGTCTCACCTCCGCAGTGTTGGCAAGACCTCTGGCTCTGGGGATGGGGACTTTGTTCTTCACAGTATCTCGGCTGCCTGAATACTGGTTTTCTTAAACTCTCTGCCTGTTTTTTTCTTTCTACGTATCTTGATACATTAGGAGTTCCATATATTGGCCTGTGCTTAATTTTTAGTACCACTGAAAAGCATAGTTAGCTGAAATTTTCAGAAAAACTTATAAATAAGGCGACATGAAAATGAATTTATCCAGCAGTCTTCGGTATTTGCTGAAAAAAAATTACTCAGTATTCCAGTATGTTCATGAAACATTCTTAATCATTATTTTTGTGATCATTCCTAATTTTGCTATTTGAGATGACCAGTTGCATCTGGAACCATTCGTAACATTTCCCTTCCCTGCTTTAGGACTCAGATACCATACATCTGTTTTTTTTTTACTTACTCGGTATGTGACTTGAGCAAGTCATTTGATATCTGTAAAATGTACTTAATAAGCTCTTTCTACTCACAAAGTTTCGGGAGGCTCAAATGAGTCTACTTAAAGTTGCTTTAAAAATTAAAATGTGATCGATTATGTGAGCTGCTTTTACATTCCAGAATATTAATTTAGTAAATAATTCAATTGGTAACCTATGTTTGCCAAATTAGGATAATACTAATTAATTCTTTCCTCTATTTTTTTTTTTTTTTTTTTTTTTTTTTTTTGCTGTACGCGGGCCTCTCACTGTTGTGGCCTCTCCCGTTGCGGAGAACAGGCTCCGGACGCGCAGGCTCAGCGGCCATGGCTCATAGGCCCAGCCGCTCCGCGGCATGTGGGATCTTCCCAAACCGGGGCACGAACCTGTGTCCCCTGCATTGGCAGGCGGACTCTCAACCACTGCGCCACCAGGGAAGCCCTCTTTCCTCTATTTTTAAACAGTATTAAGTATTTTTGATTAAAAATAAACATATGCTCATTGAAAAACACCTGAGAAATATAGAAAAATACAAAGATCAACTATAATGTGATTATGGATATCTATTAACATTTTGGTGTATATCCTTTCACATTTTTCGATACATATGTACACAGAGATATAGGCAAATACACTTTTATAAACATTTATGTACCATTTTGTTACTTGCTCTTTTCATATAATACTCTATTGTAGACGTATTTCTCCGTTAATAAATAAGATCTGGTTCATCAGTTTTAATCCAATGTGTGTATATAACATGACTTATTTAACTTGCCCCTATTGCTGGATATTTGGTTCCCCAATTTTTTACTTTAAAAAATAATGCTAATGTTTTATTCTCTTACGATAAATTCCTAAAGCTGGAATTCTTGAGCAGTTGCTTTCTAGGCAGAAAAGCTAACATATTCCCACCGTGAGTTATAGAATATCTAGTAACATAGAACATGTCCTTTTTAAAAGAGTATTTAATTAATACATTATGAGCCTCACAGCATGCTGTAGTATTGGGTTTATCAGAGCACTAGTTTTTCTTGAACCTTTTTAAAGGAGTTATAGTTGTTTGAAATATCTGAGGACCTTATTATAGTATAGTTTTACATGTAGCCCAGTACAGTGGTTCTCCTGTGCATTAATAAGCATTAATAATTAATTTTAAATGTAGATATTTTAATGTAATGGTATTTAATGAATACACATTCAGCAAACATTTACTGAGTCCTGACTGTTTAATCAACTTTGTAGCATGCACTGGGGATATAAAGATGAATAAAATCTGTCATTTTCCTTTAAAAACTCAGTCTAGTGGGGGAGCAGATTTGTAAGCAAATAATTATAAAACATCATGGTAAACTGTATTATAGTCATTATATTATACTATGTCCTTGGAAAAATAAAAGTCCCTCTCACCACTGCCTGCCCTAGGCAGAAATTAGGGAGAAAGATAGTGCTTTGTCAGTGTACCTTATTAGGACCTGTCAAGGGTCAGATATTCTCTGGGGTCAAATCAATCTCTCTGCCTCTGTCTCTGTGTGTCTCTATCTATATATTAAAAAAATTTTTTTTTAGCCTAAGATAGAAGATGTCATAGTAGAGGAGGGAGGGAGAGGCTGAATAACACGGTGGAGTGGCTAAAGGATTCTTATAGAATGTCCAAGATGCACCTTTATGCTTTTAGTGTTTCTGTGGTACAAAGCCTCTATGTCTCCTAAACGATGAGTAAAGTCTTCTGCATACACAGACGTCCCACGTGAATGGGGCTGCTTGTTTATTTGTTAGGTTGTGTATTAGTTACCTATTATTGCATAAACAGCACACATTTATTATTTCATGGTTTCTCTGTGGTTGGGAATCTGAGCATAGCTTAGCTGGGGCTTCTGTTTCACCTGCAGTTACAGGTTGCAGTCAAGGTGTCAGTCAGGATTGGGGTCTCATCTGAAGACTTGTGTGGGGAAGGATGTGCTTCTGCGCTCACCTACATGGATGGTGGCAGGATTCAGTTCCTTACGGTCTATTGGGCTGAGGGTTTCAGTGCTTTGGCTTTTGACCAGAGACCACCCTTAGTTCTATGCAGCATGGGTCTCTCCAGTCAATGAAAGGGAGTCTGATAGCAAGTCAAAGTCATTCTCTTTTGTCATCTGATCACAGAAGTAACATCCCTCAATATTGCCAGATTTTATTGGTTAGAAGCAGGTTACTCAGGGGGAGGGAATTGTACAATATCAGGAATATCAGGAGATGGGGATTGTTTGGGGCCATCTTAAGGGCTGCTTCCTGTAGTTTTCAATGGAAACCAGTATAATGAGTTGAGGTCCACGTTTGCGGAAGCAAAGACACTGAGCAGAGAATAGGAACTCAGTGGAGATAAAAAGTCAAACATAATAGTATCTACCAAGATGAAACACCACTCTCTCCTCAGCCTCTAGGAATTTCAGAAATCTTGGATGGGTATTGAATTTTCCATGGGGTAGAATTGTGTTGTGAGCCAATAGTGACTGTAGCATAAAGGGCAGGGTGATTCTAGTTGCCATCTGGGTTATAATAATAATAGAACTATGAAGAAGATGCTGAGGATATCATAAAAGTAGAATCTGTTAATTGGCTGGTGAAGTTGGGAAGACTTCACCAGGGAGGCAACACTGTCTGGGTCTTCACGCATGAGTAGGAGTCTGCTTTGTGCAGAAGAAGGAAAGTACATTTGAGAGCACAGGAAGTTTTAGGGGTCCAATGGTTTTGGTAAACTGGGAGAAATTTGATAAGGCTCGAGTGTGCGAAAGGTGGGAGGTAATTATAGCAAATGAGCTGGAGAAGCATCTGGGGACTTAAAATTTCTGATTTCTAAGTTTTTCTGACTTCTGAAAAATCTTTCATATATTAATGAGTCAATTGATATAACCAGATTTTTGAATTAAGATCCCTCTGGCTGTGATGTGGTGGGTAGTCAAAGGGGGTGGTGGTGAGGGTGAGTGATGAAATAAGGATATTAAACTTCAGTTGCCCCAATTTGCTGTGTGTATTGAGCTCTCCTTCTCACACGTTGCCCAGTTTCTATTTCCTTCCTCTTTCCTAGTCAAAGTTAGAGAATTTCAGAGGCTAAAGTTCCTCTGACGAAAGTTATTTGTCTTTAAAACAACTTTTTAACTGTCTTCTTATCTCAGAATGGTGGTGGCGGGGAGATCACCTTCCTTCTTATCCCTCACAGCTATTTTAAGTATTAATTAATAATTCTGAAAGCCTGCAGAAGCTTAAAAGCCTTCCATAGCTGTGTGAGTGTTCAAGAATAATCATAGACATAATCAGAGAGCAGCAGGACTCAGTGGGGGTGAAAATCCATTCATGTCTCGCATTGCCTGGGGGCTGTGTGGTCTGCTCTCTCTGCATCTATGAATGAGTCAGGCCAAGGAGAAGCCCTGCTGCTAAAATGGAAAAGAACCAATGCCTGAGACTGCGAAACACAAGCTGAAAAAAGTTTGTTTTAAAAGAGTTTGATCTTGAGATATGACACCAGAGCACAAATAACCAAAGGAAAAACAGATAATTTGGACTTCATCAAAGTTAAAAACTTTTGTTTTTCAGAGGACACTATCAAGAAAGTGAGAAGACAGCCCACAGAACGGGGGAAAATATTTGCAAATCATATGTCTGATAAGAGACTTGTATCTAGAATATATAGATAAGTCTTACAACTCAATCATAAAAAGACAAACAACCCAATGGAAAATTAGGCAAAGGATCTGAATTGACATTTCTCCAAAGAAAATATACCAGTGGTCGATAATCACATGAAAAGGTGCTCAGTGTCATTAGTCATCAGGGAAACACAAATCAAAACCACAGTGAGATATCACTTTACACCAACTAGGATGGCTGTAATCAAAAAGATAATTTTTGCTGAGAATGTGGAGGATGTAATGTGGAGAATAATGTAATGTGGACAACCAGGTAGGAATGTAATGATCCAGCCATTTTGGAAAAGAGTTTGGTAGTTCTTCAAAAGGTTAAATATAGTTACCTTATAACCTAGCAATTCCATTCCTAGGTGTATACCCAAGAGGCATGAAAGCATATGTCCACATAAACATCTATAGATACAAGAATGTTTATTGCAGCATTATTCGTAAGAGCCAAAAAAAGGAAACAACCCCAGATGTCCACCAACTGATGAATGGATAAACAAAATGTGGTATCTCTACACAATGGAATATTATTTGGCAATTAAAAGGGATTAAGTATTGATACATGCTGCAATATGGATGAGCCTTGAAAACATTATGGTAAGTGAAAGAAACCAGACACAAACCCCCCACATATTGTACGATTCCACGTATATGAGAAGTCCAGAATAGGCAATTCTACAGAAACAGAAAGTAGATTAGTCGTTGCCCAAGGAGAGGAGGGGCTGGGGGCTTGGGGAGTGACTGCTAAAGGGAACAGGGTTTCTTTCTGGGGTGATGGAAATATTCTTAAATTGTGGTGATGGTTGCACAACTCTGATTATACTAAAACCACTGAATTGTATGCTTTAAATGGGTGACTTGAATGGTTATGTGAATTCTATCTCAATAAAGCTGTTACCAAAAAAAAAATGTTGATAGTAGAAAGCAGGATGAGGGAGTGTCTGGGAAAAGGACTTTATTAGGTAAACTTGCTCAGTGGTCACTTGTCTTTACATTACGTCATTCATTGTGTTGCTTTTAGAAAAACTGGATATGCCTACATTTTTCTTTCCTCGCTGTAGTGGACCTGGCCCTATTTGCTTATCAAAAAAACAGTGAGCATTGGTGGAATGTTAATGGTCTGAACTATATTAACTTCCCATCTGTCTGTTACTCTCCAGGAAGTCTCTTTTTATTTGATTGTGACTGATTAGAGGTTTTGTTCATGTTCCATTTGTGCTGATTTGGCTCATTGAGAATAAATCTAGTTTGTGATGCACCCTCCTCCCATCGTGTAGCATTTTAAACAGCCCTCCTCCAGATCTGTGTTCTCTTCATAAATAGCAAGTGAGACTTCTGACCAGCCAGAGTGGGATACAAATTGAGGGGAGAGTGAGGGTTGGAACTGGGTGTGGGAGACCCTGCAGCTTTCTTTCCTGGTCTCTAAATGACAGGTGGCAGGCTCAACACAGGGCGTTACTTTGGGGAGTCATTTTCCTGGCTCAGCTGTCATAAGCTGTATTTCACCAACAAACCTGTGGTCCTCATCCAACTTGCTATGTCCTGGAGCAGTGCCAGCTCCTTGGAGCTGCATCCACACAGCACAGGAAGGCTCATGCTGGGGTTCTCTGGGCCAAATTAAGGCATTTGGGCACCCCACCTCTATATTGTGTCCTGGTTGCTTCAGACACAGTTGCCTTGCAAACAAGTCAATACATCTGGCCTTTATTAGGAGTTCTTCATCTCAGGTTAATGATGGTCATTTGCAAACATAGTCATGACGTATGACAGTCTTATGTCCCATAAAAGGAATCATTCATTCATATGATAAAGGAGGAACTTAGCATATGGAGGCTTCATCCTTCAGGACACAGTTTGACTTTCTTTCTGTAGAGCTGAATCTTTTGAGGAGATGGAATCTAGGGCTGCGGCTGGTAACCTATTTCCTTCTTCTGATGAAGAAGGTCAGGGAGAGAGAGGGAAAGAGAGCGTGAGCCAGTGAGAGAGCCACAGAGAAAGAATCGTCATAGAGAATGAAGAGAAATGAAGGGGTCTGAATACAGAACAGGGAGAAAGAAGCGGGAAACCGGCTTGTAAAATAAGAGGGAAAGAGAGTGCATATGGAGAGGAGTATTGGTATCAGGGTATGGACAGGACAAGTTAGGATGGGTAAAGATGCTGGGAGTGCTGGGCAATATAAAAAGCTACTTCTTTTTTTTTTGCTGTACGCGGGCCTCTCACTGTTGTGGCCTCTCCCGTTGCGGAGCACAGGCTCCGGACGCGCAGGCTCAGCAGCCATGGCTCACGGGCCCAGCCGCTCCGCGGTATGTGGGATCTTCCCGGACTGGGGCACGAACCCGTGTCCCCTGCGTTGGCAGGCGGACGCTCAACCACTGCGCCACCAGGGAAGCCCAAAAGCTACTTCTTATTAATCCTTCCTTCTTTATGTCCTAGAAATTGCATTTGGTTGTTGCTGGTCTTAAGCCTCCCTGAATTTTCCCTGAATTTTCTTAAAAACCTGAATTTTCTTAAAAACCTATCTTAGGCCCTGTCTTACGCATACCATGCAGTCACCTGAGACTGTTCTGTTGTTTTCTAGGTTCTTGTGCCTCTGTCTTCTCCCTGCTCCTTCCCTGTACGGTCCCCCAAGCATCTGGCCCCTAAAATAGTTGTACTCCAGATCTAGAAGTAACCTCAAAGGAGGTCTAAAAGATTTGGCTCATTTGCTTTACACTGAGGAAAAGACATCTAGCAAAATTAAATGCCCAAGATCACGTGACCAGGGTTGCACAGCTGGACTAGAACACAGAGCATCTGTCCCGTGGGCACCTGTTGGATCCCGGTGGGCCCACCTCTGTCAGTGTAGGGCTGTCTCCCTGCAGCTCAAGTCCTTGGATAGATCGCCTCCTTGGCAAAGTGGAGGGTGGAGAGACCACAGGCCAATGAAGTGCTAGCTTTGTCAGCTCTTTCACATGTGGGAGATGGAGATTTGAGGTACTTCTTGTATTCTCCTCTCCTTCGTTTAGCTTGGAGATTGAAGTGGAGGCCAGTTGGTTTCCACTTGGACAAATTCTCATCCTTCCCAACCTGGGTCCTGCTGATGGGCCCTCCTGGATCTAACGCACGTTCTCAGGAGTGTGATGGGTGGGGGCGGAACAGGGGAGGAGCGTTCAGATTGACGTTTATGATGGTGGTGGGTGGTGGGATGGAATCTCATTTCATCCGAGTGGTTCTCAGCAGGGGTGATTTTGCCCCTGTGAGGACTTTCAGCAGTGCCTGGAGACGCCATTGGTTGTCGCCTCTAGGGGGTGCTACTGGCATCTAGCAGGTAGAGACCAGGGATGTTGCTAAACTCGACACAGACAGCCCTCCCACAACAAAGAGTTCTCTGGCCCACAAAGTCACTAGTGCTGAGGTTGAGAAACCCCGACTGACCAGTCCCCGAAGCCCAGGACAGACAGAGACACTTCTTCCTAACTGGGTGGAAGCACCAGGGACGGTTAGTTCAGATACCCGGGGCTTGGGCAGGCTGCCTGAGATGATAAGCTGACTAGAATTTCTGGGTTAATTAACTTAATTTAAAAAAAGCAGAGGTTTGATGAAAAGCAGGCAGAATTCTCATCTCCTTTTGAGATTCCTACAGCCCAGCAGGTGTATCTTAACCCCTCTCATCAGTGGCCTCTGCCCGGGTGACATCTTTAACAGGCAGAAGTAAGGGCTCTCTAAGATGAAGGCTTCCTGTGGTCTATGCGTGGTGCCGGATAGACTGAACTGTTAGTTGTGGAGAATTAAACAGAAAGGAAGTAAGCGTGAGGCTGAAGCGTGACGGGCAGATTTTTAAAAGAGCAAAATAGATCGTTCTGTTTGCCGCAGTCAAGTTGAAACTGGTCACAGCTGTATGGAAGAAATTATGGAAGGAAGATAATCATCTTAGCAGTTGTTCTATAAAATTGCTCTAGACCAGAGGTGTTTTCTTTAACATTTTTGTAGTTTAATCTCTTTTTACCTTGTTGGGCCACAGAGCGCGTTTGTGTTCCTAAAATACCTTTTTTTCTCCAGGAAGGAGCTGTTTCTGCCTGTGGTCACGTTTGAGAAGATGGGTGCTTGTGTTCTCTTGTCTCCTCTGAATGCATAGAGCATGAGATATAAAAATACATTCTGGGGCTTCCCTCATGTTGCAGTGGTTGAGAGTCCGCCTGCCGATGCAGGGGACACGGGTTTGTGCCCCGGTCTGGGAGGATCCCACATGCCGCGGAGCGGCTGGGCCCGTGAGCCTTGGCCGCTGAGCCTGCGCGTCCTGTGCTCTGCAACGGGAGAGGCCACAGCAGTGAGAGGCCTGCGTACCACAAAAAAACAAAAAAAGAAAGAAATACATTCTTATGTAATCAGAGTTTCCAGGTAAAATGTTGCCGTTTCCCTCCTGATCACTTATTTTCCTTTCTATTTTATTAAAAATGCTAACTCAGATTGATCTTATTTATATATGATGATTCTTTTCCCTTATTATAATAGACGTTGTTATTAAAGAAAAAGTTTCCCATCCTTTCATTGATTCTCAGTTACTCGGAAGATTTTGTTGGTTTCTAATCTGCCTACCTTCTAGTCAATTTATCAGAACTTTTTACCCCGTCTTCCAACCTCTGTTCCAAAAAAGGAAAAACAGTCCTTCCAACTGTTTATTACCTGTGCTTTTTTCCTTTTCAGTGAATCTGCAAATTTTAATGCACCCCTGCTAGCTGCAAGTCACTGTATTTAGAGCATGGGATCTACAGTTATGGATAAGGCACCATCTTAGCTCGCTTGGAACCAGAAGAGGGAATTCACAGGACTGTGAGTTCCCAGTACTATGTGTTTGAAATGGGATGTATGAAGCAGGGGGATGTGAGGTCACCTGTAAATCTGTGAGTCTGCACTCTGGATCCTCTTTTCTAATCCTTATCTTTTTTTTATCGTGATTAAATTTACCGTCATAACCATTTTCAGGTGTACAATAAAGTGGCATTAAGTACCTTCACATTCTGTACAACCATCACCACTATCCATCTCCAGAACTCTTTCATCATCCCAGAGTGAAATTTCCTCCCTCCTGCCCCTGGTAACCACTAGTTACTCTGTTTCTGTGAATTTGACTATTAGGTACTTCATGTAAGTGGAATCATACAATATTTGTCCTTTTTTTTTTTTTTTTTTTTTTACGGTACACGGGCCTCTCACTGCTGTGGCCTCTCCCATTGCGGAGCACAGGCTCCGGACGCGCAGGCCCAGCGGCCATGGCTCACGGGCCCAGCCGCTCTACAGCACGTGGGATCCTCCTGGACCGGGGCTCAAACCTGTGTCCCCTGCATCGGCAGGCGGACTCTCAACCACTGCGCCACCAGGGAAGCCCAATATTTGTCCTTTTGTATCTGGCTTCTCTCACTTAGCATAATGTTTTCCGGCTTCATCCATGTTGTAGCAGCTATCAGAATTCCATTCCTGTTCAAGGCTGAGCAATATTCCATTGTGGGCATGCACCACATGTTGTTTATCCATTCGTCTGTGGATGGACATTTGGGTTGTTTCCGCCTTTTAGCTGTTGTGAATCATGGTGCTATGAGCATTGGTATACTTCCGATCCTTTTAAAGCGTGTTAAAAACCTCGTCTGCTTTGTGGAAGCACCGAAAAGACGTTAGCAAATGATACCTCTCTATAACCATACATATATACATATATTTATGTATTTATCTAATTGCATGCTCTGGGAATAGTTACATGGTGGAAAATGATTTTTTTCTGGCCTGAAATTCTGAGCCAGGCCAATATTATTGCATTCACTTGCTTCATATTCTCCCTTCTCTGCACCTAATCTCCCTCTCTCTCTCTTCTCTTTCTCTCTCTCTCTCTATCTCTCCATCTCTCTCACTCCACCACCATCTCTTTCCAATGTCTTCTTTCTCCTAATTCAGTTCAATTTAGCAAACTTATATTACTAAGAACTTTTTGGGTGCAACATGCTCTGGGAATTGTGAAGCATAAAACTTCCCTTGGGTTGTTCATGGTCTCTCATTGGAGACAAGACCTCTAACACCAGATGTGTGGGCCAGGCCAGGTACCTGCTGTGGCGGCCAGGCTTTCTAAAGGGCGGCAGAGGTAAGGGCAAATGTGTTTCGGCCAGAGAAAGCCACCCAGCAAAGGACGAAGGATGGGAAATATTAGAGACGTTTCATTTTAAGTTGATTTTGTTTGAATGTGGCCTTTAAATGTTTTCCATTATTATGGTGTGCTTGATAAGCCCTCTACCTGGGAACAATAGTGATTTTTCTAAACCCTGTATTGGAGACTTTATTTAGGCAGTTTCTCTTTAGTAATTTTGTTTTAAAAGAGGTGCGTTTTTGTTTGAGGTAATCTCCACAGACGTTCTCCATGGTTCAAAGAGAGGAGCAAGTTTTTTTGGTGTCTTTTACGTCAGTAATTTATTTGGATTTTTTCCGTATAATTCTGTTGGTTTTTTAATTAAATAAATCTGATTGAATCAAATGTTTGTGAAGCCTGGAAAAGAAGACTTCTCAATTTAACAGTTTAATATTTGAAGAATGAAGACGTTTCTATTGATTTATTTAACAAAAGAAACAAGTGAATTCTAGATATTTTCCCACAACTATGTAAAAGACCCAAGTATTTACATGTGTGTATATATATATATGTCTGTATGTGCATGCACACACACACACACACACACACACACACACACAAACACACACACTTTTAACTCCAAGTGTGAAGGTAAAAAAATCAATACTTTCAGCCAGAAGGGACACCCGAAGATTCAAAATACTGTTTTTCTTTCCCATGATCATCTTCTAATGATTATTTGCTTTTAGCAGTTGGCCACACAGTATGGGCAGTAAATGATGTAGTAAATTTAGCTGGTGTTTCTGGTCAATGGTACTGCCAGTCTAGCTCCTTGGACCTCAGCCTGACTTCGAAGAGTGAGTTCTCCTGGTTTATAGGACTCACTCAGGAAATCTCAGAGGTCTAAGAGGTCCAGGATTTTTCTTCCGCAGGAGCCTGAGAAATACAATTCAACCCCCTGGGAAACAGCAAAGATATGAGAACAGAGCCTGGGGAGGGGACAGATGGAGGAATGAAAATGGAATTGGACAGCATTCCCAGGGGTAGAAGGAAACAGGAGCAGGACACTGCTTGAGACCTTGCTGGTGACCCCAGATTAGGTACTAGGGGGACCCAAAAGGCATTCTAGCCTTCCCACCGTCCAAGCTTCTGGGAGCTTGTCCCCCTGGGAGTCACTGACGTGCTCTGGCCATGGATGTCGGGGAGATAGAGTGTTGCATCTAAAGCACGAGTTAGTTAGTGTTGCATTTGTGGTGAGGTTTGGCTGGACTGAACGGATCACACAGTTTACTCATTTGTTCCCATGTGCAGCTAGTACTTATTGAGCACCTACTATGTGCCAGGCATTATTCCAAGTGTTAGCAGTGATGGGGTGAGTGGGACAAAGACCCCACACGGTGTTTATGTTCCGACGGATTTTAAAATTTTGATACATGTATCTTTTGTGAAATGATTACCACAACAAGGTCAGTTAATGCATCCATCACTTCACATACGTACAAATTTTTTTTTGGTAAAAACATTTAAGATTTACTCCCTTAGTCACTTTCAAATATGTAGTACAGTGTTGTTAGTTAAATTATTGTCACCATGCTATATATTAGATCCCCAGAACTTACTCATCTTTCTGATGGGATTAAGAGGAGTATTAGTGTTAACGTTTGGTCTTCCGACTCCCAGGGGAGTATCCTTCCACTAGTGCTAGACCACTGTCTTTTAATTACTTGCAAAATCTTTCTTTTTTTTTTTTGATGGTTTTGGAGGAAGAAAGAGAAGCCATACCCAAAGCTGTTTCTGGAAAGGCTCAGTGTTTCCAGGGAAGTGTTTCCAGTGCTATATCTCCAAGTCTCTTGGCCATGGATGATTTGCCCAGATTCTTCTTTCTTCCTGCAAGGTCTCCATGCCCCAGCCCCCTATCAGAATTCAACCTTGCCTGGTAGTGATTTTAGTAAACTCTCTCATAACCAACAAATTGCATTCTTCCAGCCAATTGCCTACTTTCTGTGTTTCTTCCATTGTTATATTAATATTGTTTTTTTTTTAAACTGGAGTTAATCCCTTGTGGCAAATTTAAACAGAAATGTATAATCCCCATTACAGACTGCCCTTTACCTTATTCCAGAAATGCTTCCCTTGAGTACTCAGTTTATGCAACTAAAAAACAATGATGCCTTGTAAATTCATGGGTTGTTAAACAGTTGCTTGAGCCTCAAAACACAGACCTATCTATGCACAAAGGATTCTGCAGTGAAAAATTCCACAGGGAAAAAAATAATACTTTGGAACTAGCTAATGGGAATGGGAAAAGTCATCTGTATGTCTTAGTGTCTCAGAATCACTATATTAAAGGCTAAGCGTTTGTTGAGAGAAACCGAAAGGGCTTTATTTGAGGTTGAAATCCTTGTTGTGTTCGTTCCACAGAATTCACAGATTCTACTCTGGCTGCTCAGAGGGTGTCCATCCTGAAAGGCTGAGATCGGGGGTCACAGTCGTTGCTCTACTGCCATGGGCATTTAAGACTTTGCAGAGATGACCAACGTGGAGATTTGATCATAATGCAGCTTTGTTTATGTGAACATTTTCTTACTAGGAAATGGTCCTGAAAATACCAATTTGTGTCACAAAAAATATCAACTGGGGGTTAATTACCATCATTTGGCACTGGCAACTTGCACATTTGGGTTTGAACAAAGGGCCAGATTTTTTGGTAAGGTCTAATAAATATTTCTCTGATCTTGAAAAATTATTACTGAATTTAATTTGCTGAAGGAAATATAATATCAGTGATTGGCTATACATGGTTCGATTCTCATCTAAGCTAGATTTGATAATAGAGATTTATAAATTTGAAGGTTCTAAATTTATTGAATTCTTTTTAAAATGTAGGAGTTAAATTCCATGAAATAGGAGAATCATGAATTTTCTGATACAACAGATGTAAAAGAATCTTTTAAACTAGTATATGGGTTAGACCTCTGGTGTTTTTGATACTTAAAAAAAATCTCCCGGCTAGTTTATTCAGCATAACCCATAAATGAGACATTTCCATTTAGCTGTAATGAAAACAGAGGCCATCGTTCATTAGCCAGTGTGATTTTTGTTTGTTTGTTTGTTTTTGCGTTACGCGGGCCTCTCACTGTTGTGGCCCCTCCTGCCGCGGAGCACAGGCTCCGGAAGCGCAGGCCCAGCAGCCACGGCCCACGGGTCCACGGGTCCAGCCGCCCCGCGGCACGCGGGACCCTCCTGGACCGGGGCACGAACCCGCGCCCCCTGCATCGGCAGGCGTTCTCTCAACCACTGCGCCACCAGGGAAGCCCAGCCAGTGTAATTTTTATAGAATAGAATGTGGAATTAGAATTCATATCCTGCTTGGATGTAAAGTACATTCATTTCCATAATACAATTAAGGGGCTTTAATCTTTGTCAACAAATTATGCCCAAAGTGTTCACAAGGTATGTGTTGTAAATATTTTGTTCCCTTGTCTTTATTTTAAATTCTTTTGAAAAATAGATGTTATCTTATGTACGTTCAGGTTCAGTGCTTCCTCCATGTCTACAACTGTTTCTGAGGACTTATTTCATTTTCTCAGAGCTTTGCTCTGCTTGCCCAGTGTCATAAAGGAAATTCTGCATTTCTGTGAGGAACACTGGTCCCAAGCTGCTCCCTTGCGCTCCCTGCTGGCCCTGGGTAGAGTGATCAGTCAGATGTTCTCAGTAAGTGATAGAAAGAAGCACACAACAAGGCTCTAGCCTCAAAGAGCAAACAACATAGTTGGAAGGGTAAGGTAGAAGCTATATGAAAACAATGAAGAATATTCCAGGGCTCCACGTGCTGTTGGCACGTGAATAGAGTAGGAAGGTGTAGGCTTTCTGCAAAAGGCCGGTCAAGGAAAGGTCTGGGTTCAACACTGGGAGTTAATAAGGTTTTTAAATAGGTAGAGAGATTGGAAAGGTATATTTCTTGATTTTTTTTTTTAAATACAAGGAAACATTAGCTTATAGAGCTAAGCCTTTAAAACATGCTGTTTAATGACCACTATATAAACTAAACAAGGGACCTGAGTGCTGTATTACAGTCGACTCTTGAACGACACAGGGGTTAGGGGCCCTGCCAACCCTCCCTGTGGTCGAAAATGTGTGTATAATTTATAGTCCGCCCTCTCAGTATCCACGGTTCCTCCATATATCCATGGTTGTGCGTGTGCAGATTCAACAACCTTGTGTCACGTAATACTGCAGTATTTACTATTGAAAAAAATCCATATATAAGTGGACCCAAGCAATTCAAACCTGTGTTGTTCAAGGGTCAACTGGAGTTTCTTTCCTTTCCTCTGTACTGGTCCAGAGCTGTGATAAGGGGCTAGCAGGAAGGCATCTCTGGGGAAATATCCTCATGTCCTCTTGGGGTGGGCATGCACAGGCCTGGGAAGAGAGTGGGAGTTTCTTTTCTGCCCAGAGTGTCCTGGGCTTGGAGGCAGGAGGGCTGGGCTCCTGTCCCTCCCCACCACCAACATGCTGTGTGACCCCAGCCAAGTCATAGCACCTCTTAGGGGCTCTGTGCCCATCTGTGTGGCAGCATTCCCTCCATCCCCCAACCCCAATCTCACATTCTCTGAGTCTTTGAAAATGACTGAATTTGCAGCTGGTCCTACCTTCTATTACCTGCGTCTTTCATGGAGAGAGATTCAAGAAGAAATGGGATCCTCAACCTCTGCTATTAAAGAGCCGAAGCAGAGAGAGACTGGGCTATGATAAAGGGCCGGTGTGAGGCAAGGACGGCCTTTCCTCTCCCGGGCCTCCAGCCGCTCCCTCGCACCGCCCCGCTTACATCTCCCAGCCAGATTCAGGGCCCGGCAGCAGGCCTAGGTGCTCATCACCTGTGCTGAGCGCACTCGCTATCTGCAATCAGGCCACACTCCACCTCTGCCCTGCCAGCAGCCAAACCCCTGTTGTCTTTAGTAGAAGCTGGATCCGGGATACACGGTCTGAATTCAGCCCCGCAGGCCAAACAAAGGCAGACAGCAGAACCGAAAAGGGCCTGGGGAGGGCTGTCCTGCCATTCGCACCCAGCAACTTGTACACACCTTGAGAATTAGCAAAGCCCAGAATTCCAAGCTCACCACCCTCTTGCCTTACAAGGCTGTTTGTTCTGTGTGTCCATTGCAGGTGAGCATCCCTGATGCTTTAAAGAATTTAGGAACTCTGTCATGGGCAGGATTTATGAAAGCAAGCAGCACTTCCACTCCCGCCCCCAAACACAGCATATGGTAAATCACAGGAGGTTCTTGACACGCCTTTCTTTGGGGACCCCTCTGATCCCCCCCAGTTTTCCCTGCCAGCTTGAACACTGAACAGGTTCCCTGGGCCCTGCATTTTGTCACTGTCTCTTTGGGGGCCGTTGCCTTCGGCATCTGGCTGCCGAAGCCTGGCTCCGTCTTCCCTGCAGGTTGGGGCTCTGCCAGCTCCCTGCTGTAGCATTTGGTGGGCAGCTCTGAAGGTGAGGGGCGTGCAGCAATACTGCGGGCCCGCTGATGGCTTGGCTACAGGATGGGCGCCCTGGCTGACTTTCAACCAAGTGGGAAAAGGAAAATCTCTCTGGCAAAACACTTCCTCCTTTCAGGTCACAGAGGGAAGCTCTGGCTGCCCTACAGCAATTCTTTCTCTCCCTCTCACCCATAGGAACAGAGGAGTGTCATCCTGAATGCTGTGCCCTCGCCTGGAGGGGTTAGGTGCTTTGGGTCAAAGCAAGATGAGTGAAAAAAATCTAGATTCACCAGGAGTCAGAAGATCACATTGAGTTGTTCATGGAATACTTCAAAATGTGTTAACATGTGTTTCTTTCCTTAGCATGTTTTTTGCTTTGAAATACCTAAAACAAGAAGTCAGACATATAAGCATTCTTGGAGGTAGGGTTTATGCTGACTGGAGAGCATCACAATTCCTTTGTATTGTCTGCAGATGTGTTTCTTTTACGAAAGATTGAGGTTTGGGTCCAAGCAGTGTTTATTTTTCTTGGAATGCTTGATTTTGTAAATCAGTGGGACGCAGAATGCTACACAAGCACCTTCTCAGATTCATACTCAAAGGAGAGAACCTTGTTACATTCTTAGTGTAGTGTTATACTTTATACTATACTAATACATTATTAGTATAGTTATTGCAGTATCTACCCTATTAGAGTACTCATCAAAGGGGATGAGTGGAATATTGTTATTATTTCTGCCCAACCCAAGGTTCTCAGATATGACTTATGCAAAAGGTAATGAAACAGAAGTCCAGGGGAGAAGACCTTTAACTAAGCACTTCGGAGCCTATTTGCCCTGGAAGAATAAACTGTGAGACAGTAGGTGTGCAGTATGGTCTATGAGCGCCATCTTGTGGCTAAGGCCATTATAATTGTTTTGAGATAGAAACACCCAAACAAAGACTTTGCCCAGGTTCATTGCCCTTTTGAAGCTGGAGCTCATGATAGCTGCTTTCTAGCATCTGGTGCAGTTCCTGGCATACTCAGTTAATCTTTGTCAAATGAAGGGGTCTCATATTGTGACAGAGGACCCTTGTTGTATGTTATACTAGAAGGCATAGCCAAGACTTTGGTATCACGTCTTTCAGCCATGGTCCCTAGGCCACTGGGTCCATTGTGAAAAAGAATAAATCTAAATCTAAATCTAGTCTGAGTGCTCTAAAGTATCCTGGCAGTATAACTTCCCATGTGCTGGAAACTCTGCTTCTAGAGGTTGATATCCTCATCAAAGTCTGTCCTTCATCACATTTAACACTTTTATTCTCGTTGTTATGATGGGGTTTAAAAGTCTTATGGAGAATTTAACTTATTCTTGAAGTTTTAAACTCAGAAATGCTTAAGGGAACAAGCTTGAGGGAGATTTTAATTTTATTTATTTATTTTAACATCTTTATTGGAGTATAGTTGCTTTACAATGTTGTCTTAGTTTCTGCTGTATAACAAAGTGAATCAGCTATATGTATACATATATCCCCATATCCCCTCCCTCTTGTGTCTCCCTCCCACCCTCCCTAACCCACGTGCCTCTAGGTGGTCACAAAGCACAGAGCTGATCTCCCTGTGCCATGCGGCTGCTTCCCACTAGCTATCTGTTTTACATTTGGTAGTGTATATATGTCAATGCCACTCTCTCACTTCGTCCCAGCTTACCCTTCCCCCTCTCTGTGTACTCCAGTCCATTCTCTATGTCTGCATCTTTATTCCTGTCCTGCCCCTAGGTTCTTCAGAAACTTTTTTTTTTTTTTTTAGATTCCATATATATGTGTTAGCCTGCGGTGTTTTTCTCTTTCTGACTTACTTCGCCCTGTATGACAGCCTCTAGGTCCTCACTATAAATAACTCAATTTCGTTTATTTTTATGGCTGAGCAATATTCCGTTGTATATATGTGCCACATCTTCTTTATCCATTCATCTGTCGATGGACACTTAGGTTGCTTCCATGTCCTGGCTATTGTAAACAGTGCTGTAATGAACATTGTGGTACATGACTCTTTTTGAATTGTGGTTTTCTCAGGGTATATGCCCAGTAGTGGGATTGCTGGGTCATATGGTAGTTCTATTTGTAGTGTTTTAAGGAACCTCCATACTGTTCTCCATAGTGGCTATATCAATTTACATTCCCACCAACAGTGCAAGAGGGTTCCCTTTTCTCCACACCCTCTCCAGCATTTATTGTTTGCAGATTTTTAAAAAAAATTTATTTATTTATTTATTTATTTATGGCTGTGTTGGGTCTTTGTTTCTGTGCGAGGGCTTTCTCTAGTTGCAGAAAGTGGGGGCCATTCTTTATCGCGGTGCGCGGGCCTCTCACTGTCGCGGCCTCTCTTATTGCGGAGCACAGGCTCCAGACGCGCAGGCTCAGTAATTGTGGCTCACGGGCCTAGTTGCTTCGCGGCATGTGGGATCTTCCCAGACCAGGGCTCGAACCTGTGCCCCTGCATTGGCAGGCAGATTCTCAACCACTGCGCCGCCAGGGAAGCCCTGTTTGCAGATTTTTGATAATGGCCATACTGACCGGTGTGAGGTGATACCTCATTGTAGTTTTGATTTGCATTCTCTAATGATTAGTGGTGTTGAGCATCCTTTCATGTGTTTGTTGGCAATCTGTATGTCTTCTTTGGAGAAATGTCTATTTAGGTCTTCTGCCCATTTTTGGATTGGGTTGTTTGTGTTTTTGATATTGAGCTGCATGAGCTGCTTGTATATTTTGGAGATTAATCCTTTGTCAGTTGCTTTGTTTGCAAATATTTTCTCCCATTCTGAGGGCTGCCTTTTCATCCTGTTACGGTTTCTTTTGCTGTGCAAAAGCTTTTAAGTTTCATTAGGTCCCATTTGTTTATTTTTATTTCCATTTCTCTAGGAGGTGGGTCAAAAAGGATCTTGCTGTGATTTATGTCATAGAGTGTTCTGCCTATGTTTTCCTCTAAGAGTTTGATAGTGCCTGGCCTTACATTTAAGTCTTTAATCCATTTTGAGTTTATTTTTGTGTATGGTGTTAGGGAGTGTTCTAATTTCATTCTTTTACATGTAGCTGTCTAGTTTTCCCAGCACCACTTATAGAAGAGGCTGCCTTTTCTCCACTGTATATTCTTGCCTCGTTTATCAAAGATAAGGTGACCATATGTGTGTGGGATTATCTCTGGGCTTTCTATCCTGTTCCATTGATCTGTATTTCTGTTTTTGTGCCAGTACCATATTGTCTTGATTACTGTAGCTTTTTAGTATAGTCTGAAGTCAGGGAGCTTGATTCCTCCGGTTCCGTTTTTCTTTCTCAAGAATGCTTTGGCTATTCGGGGTCTTTTGTGTTTGCATACAAATTGTGACATTTTTTGTTCTAGTTCTGCGAAAAATGCCATTTGTAGTTTGATAGGGATTGGGGAGATTTTATTGATTAAACTGAGATAAAGTAACCTTGTGGTTTGTCAACAGGGGTAGTCTTAATCCATATTGGGTACATTCTAATACCCCAATATTTTTGAAAATTGTCTTAAATAATTTTTGGAGCAAGGAAGGGACTAAATGTACAAAATAAAAGAGTCCATTTAAGAAAGTTCTGGCCTCCACAAGGCCTTTGGATATTGCTTGTAATGTGGTGGAGACAATGTCAGATATTTCTCTCTTCATAGGAATGTCAGACGTTCCTTCTCCTTCCCAGAGGCTTGGGGTTTTGAAGGGCATGGGATTGTAAAGTAGCCCAGCCAACTGACGATTAGGTCAGGACCCTGGAAATGTGTTCACTTAACAGGGGCCACTTATCAACCACTGACAATGCTTTTGCCACTACATTCCCCGCACTTCAGCTGCCTGGGTGGTTCCTTTGGTCAGCTTCTCTGCCTTAACCCATCTACTGATCCCACAGAGAATACAGAGTCAAAACCAGCTAGTTCCACTTAAGTAGCACCACACAGTGCTTAGGAAGGAATAAAAGGGCCAGGGCAACTCTTTTCCCCATAACTTATTTTTCTTACCTCAGAGGTTAGCTGTGTCTGGAAGGGTATTTTTGTGAGGGGCGCCGTCACAGAAAGTGGCAACTCTCTATATGATGCCATCCTCTGGCCTTTTAAAGCTGGACGGCAAACACCTAGAGAACAAGAAAGCCACCACCTCCTCCTCATTCATATGCAAAGCATTAAGTAAAAATGGACATTTATGTGATGCTTTTCCTGTCCATTTTGTGGTAACAGGGCTTAAAATAAAAAAGAGGGAAGGCCAGAGCAGGCAGGGAGATCAGCTTGCTTTCCTTGTGTGGTACAGATTGTCCTCGCTCTTAATTCCCCTGCAGGGTGGCCTTGTCCCTTCGTTGTCACCGCCTGTCACTGGAGTTCTGGGTGACCATCCTAATGGAGACCTTGGCAGCATTCAGTCCATAAAGTGTTACCATCTGCACCCTAATCCCAGCTCCCACCTCCCCTGCAGACCTCTGCTGCCTGGCATGGAAGTATTCAGACCTGCTTGCACGACATGACTTCTGGTGGGATTTTAATTTGAAATGAAACTTAAATGCACTAACCCTGTGCATTCTGATAATTTAACAGCCCTGTTGGGAGACGAGAAATGAGGAGAAAGTTGCTCTGAGTCGATCTTGCTCTTAAGCCTGACAGGTTTTATTTGGAAGAGCTGCCTGTTAGCAAGGGACAAATGCTCATTTTTTTTCCTGCCTGAGGAGCTGTTGAACTTTATTTTTCCCCCCAGGTGTTAGGAAACAGGAATTAAAAATAGTATGTGACCCAGACACTGTGCAATAAAAAGTTCTTTCTTTGATCATGTTGCTGATTACCTGAATCTTGTTAATAAGGAAGAAAAAGATCTGTTCCCCCAAAACTGAAGGAGTGAATCATTCTATTCAGGGAAATTTGAAGTATCAGAGGAATTGGTGGAGTTCTTGAAAAAGAGCAAAACCCTACATTTTTCAGTTTTCTCTTTATTTCATGTGACTTTTGCCCTCCTCCCCACTTCCCCCCACCCCTCCACTCGCTAAATGTTGTGTCAGATTATTTAGAACTTTCTAAATAGGGGAGAAAAAACTCTTCCAAGTTTGGCTTCCCAGTTTTTTGAGGAGATACCATCTGTGGAGAATTTATAAAAAGATGGGAGGTTTGGGTTCCTGTTACTTTTGGAAATGGTATTTACCCAGACCACACTAAATCTGCGTCTCCCCCTAACTGGCAGATGCTGATGGGGTGGCATCTTCATGTGCTAGAAAGGCTGCTGGAGACCGAGCTGAGACCTCAGGTGACCTGAACTACAGGGGTATCCAAGCAACTGCGGAGAGGGGCTGCAGTTTGCTCTTGCAGGATGCCGGGCTTCACCCCTCACTTCCCCCTGTGTTGTCTGCAGTAACCTTAAAGGCGTGGCAGTCCGTTCACAACACTCAGGGGAGAACTTACCCAACGAGTTTAATCTGCACGGGCAAGTAGAGATCTGCCCTCTTGCCAAAACACTTGTCAGAGTAGCTCTTCGGCCTCATTTCCCTCCATTCTCCTTGGTGGCTATTTTACCAGTTACAGGAGCCTTCTTGCCCTCAAATAAGCCAAGCTCATCCCCATGTAGGCTGTGGAATCTCTAGGTCTTTTTTCCCGGCTCCCTCTTCTTCACTCAGGCCTTAACTATGGTGTGACCATTGCAGGGGGGTGAGGGGGCTTTCCCCACCAACCTAGTCCGTCATTTTTCTCTTTTCTATCGTCATAGCCTTTTTCAATTCCAGAAATGGCCTTAGATCTAGCTCGTTAAAGGCACGGGCTGTGGCGTCAGGTCCCTTAGGTGTATCTCATCAGCTCCACCACTTAGGTGCTGTTTGCCCTTCGGTTTGAGCTTCCACATCCGGGTCCTCTCCTCATTGTTCTGTGTGGGCGGGACCACGGCTGTGGGGCTTCTTACCTCCAGCTTTCGGTTCTGCTAGCACAGCGGGGGATGCGGTGGTGTGGGCGTGAGCGGCGGTCCGGGCAGACCCCGGGCTTTCTCGCAGTCCAGGCACCTACACCCCTCGAGGAACGGCCACACCTCTGCCCCAGCGGCACCGTCCATGGAGCCGCCGTGTCAACGTCTTGCACCCGCTCCTTCGCGCTGGAGTGGACACGGCCCCCGCTGTTCGTGCCCTGGGGTTCTGCACTACCCCTTGTTGGTTTTCTTAAACACTTTGAAAAGCACCTTGATTAAACTCTCCTCAAATCACTCAGTTTGAGAATGCTCTTTATTTCTCCCAGAGGCACATAACTTACTAGCTGTATGAACTTGAGGTAGTTAATTAACCTCTCTATGCCTCTGTTGCTGCATCTGTGAAGTCCACATAATAACAGAACCTGCTTCATAAAGTTGTTGTAGGATTAAATGAGTTAATATATAAGAAGTTATTAGCAGGGTGCCTGGCACATGGTAAGTACTATATAAGCGTTTGCTTTTTTTTTATTACAGTAATAATTGTAATTATACAGTTATACAAATGTAATTATAATTATTGTGTGGTTGTTGACCCATGTATTGCCTCGTTTGTCCCCACTAGAATGCATGCTCCCCGGGGGCAAGGGCTCTGTCTTCTAGAACAATGCCTGCTCCATAGAGGCACTTTATTTATTTTTCTATTTCTCTACCTATTTATCTATTACCCATTTATTTTTAAAACTGGCTGTCAGATAACCAGTAAATTGTATTCTGTAATAAAATTCAAGTCCACAAACATTTATTGCATGTGTCAAGTTTTATATTCTAAAAAGTTCAAAATCAGTTATTGATTGATTATTGAATGAATTTTAATTGATTCAATCATATTTGAAACAGAATAAAATCTCTTTAAATAAACTCTAGTTTTATCAAGCTGATGAGCTTTAAATTTGCTAATTTTCAATACAGTAAAAAAAAATGGTTCCCAAATTACCGAAGTTTTCCAGGGTCTTAAACTTTTCATTTAGGCAGACTTTGTCTGCTAACCTGGAAAAAAAATAAATAAATAAAGCTAAAGGCATGCTTTTAGCTGGACAAGTGTCTCTTCGGGGCTTAATGTAAACCCTGCTGTGTGTGAGGAAATACAAGGCTGCTTATAACACTAGGAGCACATATTCTGGCTGAGGGGATATAAGATTCCATAATGTTAATGTGCTTACTGAATATATCTCTTTTTAAACTGAAATCAGTCAGTTTCAAAGTACCGTTTACAGCCTCATACATGCATCATGCAGTGTAGACTTCCAGGCCTTTTCTTCCTTTAAAATTAGCCATATTACATATTTTCAGAGGATCATTGGCTTTTATGTCTTTTGAGTGTCTCTTGATATCACTTACTTAATGGCAGTGGCAGTCGGACTATTTAGTAAATGCATTGAATCAATCCTTAAATCCTTTTACTCCGCTTGCTATTTAGCAGGAGTAGCAGGGCTTCCCATGGCTGCAGTTTGGGTCTGTAGCATTTATTGAACAGTAGACTTCACTGCGGGGGTCGGGGAGGGAGCAGGGTAAGTGGGAAGAAAGAGGGTAAAGAAGACGAAACATAAAGTAAATAGGAGGCAATCCTTCCTTCAGGCAGTTCACAGCTGTGTTAGATACGTGGGAAAGGAAAAGGCTTGAGGCCATTCAGAGATTAAATGAGTAAATAAAATTAAGTCTTAAGTCTGTGTATACAAGGGGACTGTGAAAAACATACATTATATTTATTTATTTTTATAGGGAGATTATGTTAACAAAGATCATGCAACTCCTTTTAGCAACATTGGTATTTACTCGCAGTAATCAGTGCCCTCACTGTACAAAGGAAATGCAACGATGGGACAGATTCCAGGGAATAAATATTGACAAATACTTAGAAGATATCGAAACTTATTTTGTCCAAAATGTGGTTCATTTAGGAAGATTCCAGCATGACAAAAGGGGTGGGCTGGGCCTACCTTGTTGAGAGCTTGTTGTAATGGGATTTAGAGAAGTTGTCTAGTGTCACAGTTCCAGAATCAGGTGTTCATATCCTGGCTCTATCAACTGGCTGCGTACCTTGGTCAAATTTTGCTGCCTCAGTTTTCTCATCTGTAGAGGGGGATAATAGTGACCCTTCTCACAGTGTTGTGAGGAGTAAATGATTCAATACAAGTAAGCCCATGAGTTCAATGTTAGCTGTTATTATCTGACATGCTTATTCATCTCCCAACAGAAATATCAAAAACTTTTTAAGGTAGAAAGATATGAAGTACATTGAGATCTTCTTTGGCAAGAGGAAATGCATTAAGTGAAAAAGCATTTAGACTTTTGAATTCTCTATTATTAAAAATTAAGTTTTATTAAAGCATCTCAGTAATATATGGTTAAACCACAGTGTTCATTTGCTGTGGTTAAGGAATTTATAGTTCATTACAGCATCCTTAAAATCATACCCACTGAGTCAGATGTGCCAGCTTCAATAGTTGATGGATTGGATCAGTTGCAAGTTAGCAAGTCAGTTGTTGACTCCTGTGGGCTGCAGAATATGTTTGATTCAATATGTCAGTCCTTCTTTCTTTAAGGGAAAGGTTAAACGAAGATGTGACACCTGGCTTCTGTCCCTGCTGGCTGTGTGGCCTGGGTCCGTCCTTTTCCTCTCCTGGCCCGTTCCTTCTCTGTGGAACAAAGATACTGGACCAGTGAGAAGAGGATTCCTTCTGGCTCTGACAGTCTTGGATCTATATTTTGAAACCATCTGCTGGGCAGTTTTAACAGAAGGTCTGGAAAATCAGACTTGGTCACGTGCCTCCGTTCCTCTTCTTCTCCTTTCTTTGCCACATTTCCCCCCATCTTGAATATCCAGAGACTTGAATCATCAAGGCTAGACTGCACTCTGTTCTTGCCTGAATATGAAACAAGAAAGTTTGCCCTCCCCTAATTGAACCTTAGTTAAAGCAAAGTTTTAAGCCCTTGGCTTTGCAAGACCATTCTTACAGTGTTTTACATTTTAGGGAGCTGGATGCTGACAGAAAAGGGCAGACTTTCAGCAACCGAGGGAAACATCCATTTTCAAAAGTGGATGGTTATTAAAGCATTCTCCTCTCTTCGATGCCTGTGACCTAGTTCTCTATCATTAACCCCAGGTGTCCCTTCAAGGTTTCCCAGAGTTTCCGCTGACTCTCCTCCAGCTCCCTGGAGGCTCTCGGGCCTCAAACTGAGGATGAGGCACTGCCAGCATGGGTAAGATGGGGAGGTGAGAAAGCGGGTGAGGAGAGCTGGGTGTCTGGAACATCCCCCGCCCAGTCCCACGGCTTTGGGCAGGAGGCCGCCGTGGGGTCTGCAGTACAGATGAGGGCACCTGTCAACAGTGGAAGGTCAGGAAATCACTCTCCTGCTCTTGAAATTCCTTAGTGCCCTGTGTTTCCAGTTTCTGGAGTGTACTCCCACTGAGCCGAACTGCATGTCCCATGTAACGTGTGACTGCAATTTAAGTCATGATTCACCCTCAGACTTTTATCCCATCTTTACTTCATTATCTTAATACCTTATACTTGCTCGGATTTAATATTTGTGAAGTGTCCTTTGTGGGGTCACATATGTCCTGGAGGCTGAGGGGTTTCGCAGGACGAGGGCGGATCGTTAGGTGCTAAAACCAAGCCGTTCCAGGCAACCCAGGATGGCTGGTCACCCTTGCTTGAGGTCCTCTTTTTCTGTCTGGTAAGGAGTTTGTCAATACATTGTTCCTTCTTCGTCTTTAAATATCTTGTTAGCTCATGGCCATACCTTTCGTCCACCCCAATGCCCTTTCCCTGGGACGGCAACACCCCATCTGCCCGTCACTCCCCTGTCTTCCTCCCAGACCCGAGACTGTGCAGTAAGTGAACCTTCCTTCCCGGCCTCGTTTTTAAATTTTCATTGGAGTATAGTTGATTTACAGTGTTAGTTTCAGGTATACAGCAAAATGAATCAGTTATGCATATGCATACATCTATTCTTTTTTTTTTTAGATTCTTTTCCCTTACAGGCCATTACAGAATATTGAGTAGAGTTCCCTGTGCTATACAGTAGGTCCTTATTAGTTATCTATTTTATATATAGTAGTGTGTATATGTCAATCCCAATCTCCCAATTTATCCCTCTCCCAGATCATTTGACATCAGTCTCAGTCTCAGAAGGTGAGAGTGCTTGGAGTTTGCCTCTGAAAAAAGGCATCTTGAACTTGGTCTTCAAGGTTCTCTACTCAGTGCAGCCTTTTCTGTGATTTCCTCTTTACTTATCGTCAGGATACTTGCCTTTGCTTCCATGTGATCAGTATGGTCCATCTCCTCAGCCCTGGCCTATTGCTCCTGGATGGAGTGTCCCCTCCCTAACAACCTAGATTTTTCTCCTCCAAGTGGAGTATTGCCTTCCTCTCTGAAGCCTTCTGGAACAAACCTCTCCTTCATTTTCCATCCCTAGCACTTATCGGTGCTTGTTGATGTCTGTATCCTTTTATTGCTGATGTCCACTTGTTGAGTTCCCTGTTGCTTATGAGATTTTAAGCACTAAACGCACGGATCTACTGCTCCTTTCCCGTGACTCCCCTGAAGCTCACTGCAAGCTGTTCACCACGTGGCTACACATGAAATATTTTTGACCAACAGATTGCTCATTTGGTCTCAGGCTTGGTTGGATGCCAAGGAGAACACATTAGAATAATACAATCTCTTCTGCTTCCTTCACAGAAAGACAGATACAAATGATATGGTTATACATATTGCATGATGATGATGAAATGATGGCATCATTATCTGGAAATCACATAATTAAATATTCAAAGGTACAGTTAAAGAGTGGTTTGTCTGTAGGCTGCAGTAGAACTCAGAACTGAAATGAATGAGGGCAGGGATGGGGCTTGGGCTGGTCTGTGCTGTAAAACAGGAGATGCCACTGGGTGTCAGGAGAACGTGCATTGACTCATGCGGGGCACATGCGAGTCTGGGCCACAGGGAAGTGCTTGTTCATGTCGCAGTGATGTGTTTCAGGTAGCTTTAATTTTGTAACACAACTTTTCTCCATTTTTCCCAGTTGTTGGTCTGGAGGTGCCAATAACAGCCAACAAATCAGTAACCCTTTGGTTTAGCATGCATCATTGGAATTGCTGGCATTCCCAGCCCTAAATGATTTCTTTCCATTTGAAGGGGCTTACAGGTACACCCTCCTCCTCTGCTCTTCCCTCCTTCCCTTACTTCACTGAGGTCTTGGCTCAGATGACTCAGGTCTTGTCGGGTGGAGAAGATCCAAAATTTGGTTCTGATGGGGACTGATGATGCCACATGTGCAGGGAGAGGGTATGAGGAGATTTATTACTCACGATGTGAGGCTCTCTGAGAGACCAGGGCAGGATCCAAGCAGGTCTGAAATGGCTTGAAGAGCAGGGAGGGGCTATTGGCTGTGGCTCTTATGGTGGGTGGGCTTTGGGCTGGGGTGGGCCTTGTGAAGTTTGAGCTTCCCACCAGAGCCAAAGGAGGCAGCACACGGCTTTCCTCCCCGCCTCCCCTGACGTGCGTCAGCAGGGGAGGAAGGAGGGATGGGGCTTGAAAGCTGTCAGGAGTCCAACATCAAAAATGGGGGCAGCCCTTTATTTCAGCCCTTTTCTCTGACCACCACTTGGCACTACTAGGTTTTATATTAAAAGTTTATTCATCTGATTGTTGTTCCCCCCACTAGGTTATGAGGTCTGATTTGTTTACCATCCGATTTCCAGGGCTGAGAACTGTGCCGAGCAGTGGTAGGCTGTCAGTAGATATTTGCTGAAAGGATGCTGGGCGTGGATGCTGGACGCCCCAGCATCCTCCTTATGACTGGCTGCATCTCTGACCCTCCTGCTTGTGATATTCTTCTCTATTCCTTCTCGTCTTTGGCTCCCAAGTCACTGGTTAGATTCTTCTTTCTCACTTTGAGTTCATCTACACTGGCATCGTTGTCAGAGTAGCATTGGTTTCCCTAAAGATCTGGAGATGTGATTAACCTTGGAGGTTAGCAATTAGCCTCAGTATTTTCTAGTGGTTAAGAGTCTACACTTTGGGATGAGATATACTTGGGTTTATATCTGGGCTGTTAAATAATTGTATAATGTTGACAATTTAATCAACAGTTCTCTGCGTACAGGGAGCTAATAATAGAACTTAGCTCTTCAGCTGGGTGTGAGGCTTAAACGAGTTAATATATGAAAGTGCACATTATAGTGCCTGCAGAAGTAGCAGGGCTACTTATGTTATGTGCACCCGCTGCACATAAGAATCACCTGGTAAGTTTTTAAAATACATTGATGCCCAGGCCTCAACCAGACTAATTAAATCAGAGTCTCTAAGGGTGAGAAATATTAATATTTCTTAAGAAATATTAATAATTATTATAATTATTGGTCTCCTCATTCATGCATTGAACTTTTATTTATTGAGTGCCTACTATAAGCCAGCACTAATTCTAGGTGCTGGGGACCAGCAATGAGTGAGCAAAATGGACCAAAATCCCTGTCCTCATGGAGTTTACATTCCACTAGGAGAGACTGAAAATAAACAAGATAAAAAATAAAAATACATACTATGTTAGAGTGTGATAAGTGTCAAGAAGAAAAATGAAGTAAGGTCAGAAAAGACTTGCAATTTTAAATAGGGCTGACAGGAAAAGACCTCAGTAAGAAGATGACATTTAAGTAGAGACCTGAAGGAGAAGAGAGAGGGAGGCAAGTGGTTAAATGGGAAAAGAGTGTTCCAAGTAGAGGTTACAGTAAGTGCAAAGGCCCTGAGGCAGAATCATGCCTGGTATGTTTGAGGAACAAAAAGGGTCAGTAGCAGATGTGATCTAAGAGGTCACAGGGGGCCAAGTCATGTCATCCTGACTTTTACTCCAGGTGAGAAGGGAAGCCTTTGGGTGGTTTGGAGCAGGGAAGTTACATGTTCTTTCTTACGTTTTAACAGGATCTCTCTGGCTGCTGAGTTGAGAGTAGATTTAAAGGGAAAAGGGAGGGTGGAAGCAGAGACAGAAAGCTGTAGCATTAATTCAGGCAATAGATGACGGCTTGGACCTGGAAAAGTGGAGGTGGTGAGAAGTGGTCATAATCTGGATATATTTTGAAGGTAATGTCAATAGAATTTGCTGATGGATTGAGTGTGGGGAGTGAAAAAAAAGGAGCTGAGATGACTTTGAAGATTTTGGGCCTGAGCAACTGGGAGAATGGTGGGGTAAGGAGTAGATCAGGAACTTGGTTTTGGACGTGCTACGTTTGAGATACTTGTTAGAAATCCAAGTCAGTACGTGAGTCTGGAGTTCAGGGGGAAGGTTAGGGCTAGATATATACAGTTTGGAGGCATCAGATGTAACACCCACATTGGTTACCAGGTGGCCTACTTTTGATATCTACCACAGGTGCGCTAGGCAGGTCGCTGTGAGCTCAGACTCACCTCAGGTGCAAACTGTATCTTTCACTTTCTGTGCCTGGCTTTCTCTGAAGCTCACTGCAGCTTAGAAGTGCAAGGGAGTTAATACCTCTGGGCAAACCCTCCACCAATGCGAAATGAAGCAAGTGGGTAAATGCTTTAGCATCCTGTGGAGGGAGGTTCGCTACACTTTTCAGGAGGGCCAGCAGAATCCAGTCCCTGTTGCCCATAACAGTGACCCTGAAAACACCCTTCATTGTTTTTTCA
This sequence comes from Pseudorca crassidens, assembly GCF_039906515.1. NCBI lineage: Eukaryota > Metazoa > Chordata > Mammalia > Artiodactyla > Delphinidae > Pseudorca > Pseudorca crassidens. The sequence goes on from NC_090301.1 coordinate 78,172,603, forward strand.
TCATTCTCTCTTATTCTCTCCACTCTCTCCCTCCTGATTAATGGAATCATTTTCCAAATAAACTTCCTGCACACAAGTCCTTGACTCAGGCCCTGGTTTCAGATGAACCCAAACTAAGACATCAGCTTGTAAAAGGTATTTAGGACTTCCCTGGTGGCGCAGTAGTTAAGAATCCGCTTGCCAGTGCTGGGGACACGGGTTCGATCCCTGGTCCAGGAAGATCCCACCTACCGCAGAGCAACTAAGCCCGTGCGCCACAACTACTGAGCCTGCGCTCTAGAGCCCACAAGCTGCAACTACTGAAGCCTGCGCGCCCTAGAGCCCACGTGCCACAACTGCTGAGCCCACACACCGCAGCTACTGAAGCCCGCACGCTCTAGGGCCTGCGTGCTGCAACTACTGAGCCCACACGCTGCAACTACTGAAGCCCGTGTGCCTAGAGCCCGTGCTCTGCAACAAGAGAAGCCACCACAATGAGAAGCCCGTGCACCGCAACGAAGAGTAGCCCCCGCTCGCCACAACTAGAGAAAGCCCGCGCACAGCAATGAATGCCCAACGCAGCCAAAAATAAATGAATAAATAAATAAATATCTAGGGAATAAAAAAAGGTATTTAAAGCCACGAGACTGGATGATGAGATCTCAGAGAGAGTGAGTGTAGACAGAAAGAGAAGAAGGCTGGGAACTGAGCCACGGGGCGTTCCAGCATTTAGAGCAGTGATCCTCAATCGTGGATGAACTTCAGACTCACCTGGGGCAATCTAACAGCCCACTTGTGCCTGGGACCCTCCCCTGCTGAATTAAGTCAATCATTGGAGTAATCTCTGGCACTCTACCTTTTAAAAACTTCCTGGGTGAAGCTAGGGTTGAGGACCACGGGTTTAGAGGCTGGGGAGATGAGGATGAACCAAGGAGACTAAGGAGTGGCCAGAAAAGTAGGAGAAGATGCCTGAAAGCCAATGAAAGAAAGGGTTCCAAGGAAGGAGGTATGTTAATTGTGTCAAATGCTGTCATTGCTCCAGCTAGATGCATCTGAGGTTCACTGAAGGATTTAACCACATGGAGGCCATTGGTGACCTCAGTAAGACCATTTCTGGTTGGAGCAGTGGGCAGAGAAAGTTTTACTGGAATGGATTCAGGAGAGAATAGGAAGATGAGATTGAAGCCAGTGATTGCTGGCAACCCTTTCAAGGAGTGCAGCAGTAAAAAGGAGTGGAGGAATGGGGAGCTAATTGGAGGGAGAAGTGGGGCCTCTTGGTTTTTTTTTTTATGATAACGTACTCATATGTTGATGCTGGAAAAAAGGAAAGGAAAAAGTGGAAAGGGAAAAAGAAGGATGCAGGAGAGAAGAAAGAGAATTGCTGAACCCAGTGCATGACTGAGGGGATGGTCTTGCAGGGAGCTCGGGCAGTTTGCTCACAACCACAGGAGAAAACGCAGGACTCCTGGACCCATTTCAGGGAGGAGGGTAAGTGTGGAAGTTCTCTTCTGAGAGCTCCCAAGAGTCTCTCGTGGACACCCATGTAGAGGCAGTGATGGCCCTGGCCCTGCACCTTCCAGAGGCGCTCGCTGCATCAGCACCTCAGCATCTGCATCAGCACCTGTGCCCTTTGCGCCCCCCCCCCCCCCGCCCCCCAGTGCTTTGGTTACATGCTCTTTACTTAACACAGAGATGGGTGGGGCAACACTTCCGGCTGTAAACACAGTTCTTCGAATATACTTACATATTTCTACAATGCTCTAGGCACAGCTATAATCACATTTAAAAACAAATGTAAACAAAAAAATGCACACAAGAAAAATGCATGGTTTCACAGTATAACAGATGTTGACTTGTGGGATAATATAGAACATTTTCTGAAATCTTGTTAAAAACCACATGGGGGCACCATTCCTTTAAAACTACAGAATATCCCTTTGTGATGATGGAACCAATGGCTTCTTTTTTTTTTTTTTTTTTTTTTGCGGTACGCTTCTCACTGTTGTGGCCTCTCCTGTTGCGGAGCACAGGCTCCGGACACGCAGGCTCAGCGGCCATGGCTCACGGGACCAGCCGCTCTGCGGCATGTGGGATCTTCCCAGACCAGGGCACGAACCCACGTCCCCTGCATCGGCAGGCGGACTCTCAACCACTGCGCCACCAGGGAAGCCCCCAGTGGCTTCTTTGAAGTTCAGTTTCCTGAAGTTTATTTTCCTATGAAATGAGCAGCTCTTGTGTCATAATAACAAAATATTTTCTGCACCTCATAGGGCATTTGAAATGCTCTGGAGACCTGGATTTTAATTTAATCTGGGCCTTGAGCAATTATTCTTCTACTTTTACAACCACTTCCTTTGCACTTAAGGCACAATGAATATTTTTCTCATTTCTACTTTTTTATATGCTTACAATACAGGCTATGGACTAGCAATGAATCTAGTTTGTGCTCGTATCTGGAATAAGATAGATTGAAGTTGACAATTTGGGAGAATTTGGAGAAAATGTCCTTGTCTTTCTCGGTTGCCACCCCACCTTTCCCAGGCTCTCAGCTCTGAAGCTTGCACTTTTGCACTTTTTATGATGTGAAAGAGAAAATTCTTTTAAACCACTTCCTGTTTTCAGTTATACGTAATTTACACAAATGAAAGTAAAGTTTTGAGAGGTAAGGTAGGATGGGGAGAAGAACAGTGAAGTTCAGAATTGGCTTACCAGTCTGGCAATATAGAAGCTAGTGGTAGAAGATAATTTAGCCAAGATGGCAAATTGGTTTAAAGTTAATACTGGATTTTAGATTTCTGGTTTTGCAGGTTTTAAATGACTGCTGCCTACCGTATTGATACAATGACAGGTCACTAAGGGTGCAGCCCCTTTCAACTGTATAATGATATGCTTGTGGGGAAAGACGCGATGATGCCTGTCATAGTTGATGTGCTAAATTGATAAGCAACTATTGAGGCAGGTATTTATCAACTCTTTATTTCACAGTTCAAAGCTAAAATACCATATAATATTTTAATGCCATTTTTAGGCTATCCAATAAGAAAATTACAGTGTTCGTTACGTAAAGGCTTTATGGAAGCTACTTAAATACAGAAAAACAGACAAGCAGAAAAGGTGAAAAATAGCCATCATAGCTAAATAATTACAAAACCAGTGTCTACAAATATTTATTTTTAGCCACTTTGTGTTTTTCTCAGTTCCACTTGAACAGGTAAACAGTTGGTCCCTAGACAAGTTAGGGTGTTCCTGACGTTTTATGTCCCCCTGTCATGACCCATTCATTGTGCTTCATCTTAAATATCAGTTGTCACCATGGTAAACAGGTGTATGTGTCTCTAGGGCACAGTTCTAACTTACCTGTGCCTTTAGAGATTGTCTTTTTGGCTTTGTGATAACAGAAATGCTTTTACTTCTCTGAGTTTTACACTTAAGTTGTTTTTCAAAACAGATAGCCGGTTACTTTGGAGGCGGAAAGCTATTTAAAAGTTAATACTAAATGTCAGTACAGTACCCATCCTATCCACATAGTGGCCTTTAGCCAGAGTTCATTCTCTTTTTTCATTTTTTGTCCAAACTTATTTCAGTTTTGCTTTTCTTGGACATCCTCAACTTTTCCAAGGGCAAACATGGTCAAGAAATAGGAATTCAGGCAACCTCAGAACAGCCCTAAATTCCTTTGCCCTCATCACCTGGGTCCTAACGATTACAGTTGTGAGGCCTGTACATGATCTAATCAGTTAGTTGTGTCAACAGCATCATAGGTCCCGGGGTGCTGTGGATCCCAGAAGAACATTAAGCTTTCTATAATTCTTTGGCCTCATGTTATTTCATTAAGGAAAAATCATACCAAATGTCTAATTATGTGACTCTGCAAGGAGGGCTGAAATAAATGTAGTGATTGCACATCATTAAAATAAAGTCCATGCTTTCATACACACAAATCAATCATATTAAAGAAATGGAGATCTGTGACATGCTGGCCTTTCTTTAGAAGGAAATATTGTACTTTTTGTCCAACTTAATATAACCAGGAGGTTTTAGAAAAATTGTAGCAATAGATATAATTCTTGATTACTCTTCATGTTTTTCACACTTGTTTTTTACGCGGGCCTCTCACTGCTGTGGCCTCTCCCGTTGCGGAGCACGGGCTCCGGACGCGCAGGCTCAGCGGCCATGGCTCACGGGCCCAGCCGCTCCGCGGCATGTGGGATCTTCCCGGACCGGGGCACGAACCCGTGTCTCCTGCATCGGCAGGTGGACTCTCAACCACTGCGCCACCAGGGAAGCCCACTCTTCATGTTTTTAAATTGTACTTGGACTGAATCAGTTACTTCTTGCAAAGCACTCTGAAGCGCTCTGCTCTTCTATGATTTGAGCCATTGATTGTGTTCTTTGTAAAATAGTTACTAGTTTCACATTTCCTCTCCTTTTCTTTGACAGCTGCAGACTGTGTGATTCATCTCTGCCCTTTGCTCAGTGTAATGAATGGTGAAAACGAAACAAACTGGGTTTATTTGTAGGAGTTAAAATAAGAGGAGTGGTTTGAGTGGTGTCTGTTTGGATGGAGGTGATGCAGAGGTGGTGGTGGTGGGGGGAGAGATGTGAGTAAAAGCAGATTGCCGAAGAGAGGAGCTGAGAGGCCCTTTGTCTCCCTTGAGTTTAAGTGATGGGCTCATTGCAGTCACTACGGTTGTGAAGGAACTTGTCTGTAACTTTGGATCAAGATGACGTATTTAAAAATTAGGGGCTGATACCTTTTGAATAGTATCAGCCTTAAGTTTAAATTCACATTCTACTAGAGATGATCTTTTCAGGAGTTAGACAAAATGTAAAAAGCTAGTGTTCAGTAAGGTAAAAGAATAAGCTATATCCCTTCTTAAGAGTAAGAGGTGAAAACTGAAGACAGAAAGTAAAAAAAGAAACCTCAGGTTACTTTCAGTTTTTTAGTTTTCTTCCTTTCAAGGCTCAGTTCCGTGTACATTGCCTCAAATTCTGTGAAGTCTTTAAATCAATGATATTTTTACACTTGATAAAACATACACTTTTTACACTGGATAAAGCATCACGGATTCACAAATAAAAGTACAAGAAGGGAACATAGGCACTGTTTTAATCCTTAGAAAGGGTGTCAGATATTCTCCTAGATTTTAACAATATTTTCAAAAAGGAGACATTTTCAAATTAAGAGACTTTCACCTCGCTTTTACTGATAGTCAACTGACATTTCTAGGTGAGTCAAATGTTAAGGGAGGATGAGTTGATGCAGTTAATACCCCTGTTTTCATGAAGTCAAACTTTGGTTGTCTGCAGGGTAACATTTTTCTTTACTTGAAGTTTTAACCCTCTAAGTGCCAATCTATAATTTTATTTTATATGAAATCATTCTAAAATGGATTATGTATTTTTCTGCATACTTAACTAGCAGATACAGAACAGACTTTGGAAAAAATTGTTTTACTGTCTCAGAGTTATTTTGTGCATTTTGAGGGCAAGCCACAGATGCAGGTGACAGATTAAATATACGTATTTATATAAAACACATTTTGGGTGCCCAGTTTAGACTTTTGCCTCCGTCCCGTATTGTTTCAGCTGAGGAAATGCCCTGTGCCTGCCTTTCTAGGGCTTCCTCCTCCAGGTGCGTTCTGGATCCTCTAACCCTGTCACCCGGGTTGTCACTTAATTATCACTGTTATCCTCTGGGACTTTAGTCTCCCCCTACCCGCTGAGAACTTCTCCTTTGGCTGCAGTCGTACTTAAGCATACCCCATTCTGGAAAGTAAATTGGTACAGCTACTATGGAGAATGGTACGGAGGTTCCTTAAAAAATTAAAAATAGAGCTACCATATGATCCAGCAATTCCATTCCTGGGCATATATCTGGAAAAGACAAAAATTCGAATTCAAAAAGATACATGCATCCCAGTGTTCATAGTAGCACTGTCTACAATAGCCAAGACATGGAAGCAACCTAAATGTCCTTTGACAGATGAATGGATAAAGAAGATGTGGTAATATATATACTATATACAATGGAATATTACTCAGCCATTAAAAAGAATGAGATAATGACATTTGCAGCAACATGGATGGACCTAGAGATTATCATACTAAGTGAAGTAAGCCAGACAGAGAAAGATACATATCATATGATATGTGGAATCTAAAAAAAAATGATACATCAATCCCTATCAAATTACCAATGGCATCTTTCACAGAACTAAACAAAAAATTTTACGATTTGTATAGAAACACAAAATACCCCGAATAACCAAAGCAATCTTGAGAAAGAGAAACGGAGCTGGAGGAATCAGGCTCCCCAACTTCGACTAAACTACAAACCTGCAGTAATCAAGACAGTATGGCACTGGCACAAAAATGGAAATATAGATCAATGGAACCGGATAGAAAGCCCAGAGATAAACCCATGCACCTGTGGTCACCTAATCTATGACAAAGGAGACCAGAATATACAATGGAGCAAAGATAGCCTCTTCAATAAGTGGTGCTGGGAAAACTGGACAGCTACATGTAAAAGAATGAAATAGGAACACTCCCTAACACCATACACAAAAATAAACTCAAAATGGATCAAAGACCTACATGTAAGGCCAGACACTATAAAACTCTTAGAGGAAAACATAGGCAGAACACTCTATGACGTAAATCACAGCAAGATCCTTTTTGACCCACCTCCTAGAGAAATGGAAATAAAAACAAAAATAAACAAATGGGACCTAATGAAACTTAAAAGCTTTTGCACAGCAAAGTAAACCATAACAAGATGAAAAGACAACCCCCTCAGAATGGGGGAAAATATTTTCAAATGAAGCAACTGACAAAGGATTATCTCCAAAATATACAAGCAGCTAATGCAGCTCAATATCAAAAAAACAAACAACCCAATCCAAAAATGGGCAGAAGAGCTAAACAGACATTTCTCCAAAGTAGATGTACAGATTACCAACAAAAACATGAAAAGATACTCAACATCACTAATCATTAGAGAAATGCAAATCAAAACCACAATGAGGTATCACCTCACACCAGTCAGAATGGCCTTCATCAAAAAATCTACAAACGATAAATGCTGGAGAGGGTATGGAGAAAAGGGAACCCTTCTGCACTGTTAGTGAGAATGTAAGTTGATACAGCCACTATGGAGAACAGTATGGAGGTTCCTTAAAAAACTAAAAATAGAACTACCATATGACCCAGCAATCACACTACTGGGCATATACCCTGAGAAAACCATAGTGCAAAAAGAGACATGTACCACAGTGTTCATTGCAGCACTGTTTACAATAGCCAGGGCACGGAAGCAACCTAAGTATCCATCGACAGATGAATGGATAAAGAAGATGTAGCACATATATGCAGTGGAATATTACTCAGCTATAAAAAGGAATGAAACTGAGTTATTTGTAATGAGGTGGATGGACCTAGAGTCTGTCATACAGAGTTAAGTAAGTCAGAAAAAGAAAAACAAATACCGTATGCTAACACATATATATGGAATCTAAAAAAAATAGGTTCTGAAGAACCTAGTGACAGGACAGGAATAAAGATGCAGACGTAGAGAAAGGACTTGAGGACACGGGGAGGGGGAAGGGTAAGCTGGGACGAAGTGAGAGAGTAGCATTGACATATATACACTACCAAATGTAAAATGGATGGCTGGTGGGAAGCTGCTGCGTAACACAGGGAGATCAGCTCAATGCTTTGTGACCACCTAGAGGGATGGGATAGGGAGGGTGGGAGGGAGGCTCAAGAGGGAGGGGATATGGGGATATATGTATACATATAGCTGATTCAGTTTGTTGTACAGCAAGAACTAACACAACATTGTAAAGTAATTATACTCCAATAAAGATATTAAAAAAATAAAAATTAAAAAATGGTACAAATTAACTTATTTACAAAACAGAAACAGACTCACAGACATAGAAAACAAACTTACGGTTACCAAAGGAGAAAGGGAGGGAGGGATAAATTAAGAGTTTGGGATTAACAGATACAAAGTACTATATATAAAATAGATAAACAGCAAGATCCTACTGTATAGCACAGGGAAATATATATATAATTTTATATGTAAATATATATATAATTTTATATATATATATAAAACTGAGTCACTTTGCTGTACACCAAAGACTAACACAACATTGTAATTCAACTATACTTCAATTTTAAAAAGTGTACCCTATTCTGAAATCAAAGCAAGAATAATAACAAAGAAACACCACCACTCTACTACTACTGCTACTGCTGGATCTCTCTCTCCTACCTTTCATGTCGGACGTCTTAGAAGAGCAGCCTTCTATTCATTACCTTTTATTTCCTCATGTCCAATTTACTTCTCAGACAGGAGCATTTGGTTTCTTGCCTCATTACCCTATCCTGAAATGCTCTCTGAAAAGTCATCATGAGCTCATTGCCAATTTCTAAGCCTTCATAGAATGCTACTTAGTCTGTTCGGAGCATTTCGTCCTTCTGAAGATGCTCCTAACCCTTGACTTTGGAGGCATTCCTCCGTCTTGACTGGACTGCAACTGCTTGTTCTGTTTCCTTAGCTGGCTCTTCTTTAACTACTTGGCTTTTAATTGCTAGAGCTCTCCAGAGTTCTCACCTGGTCCCATTCCCAGCCTTCATTTCTTTGGACAAACTTATCCACTTACATACTGAATACTCCCAAATAATTTTACTTTCCTAAAACTGTCTTTGGGAGGCCAAAGACAAAATGGTCTGTTGATTCCACGACCCAAGTAAACATAGCTCATTGGTCACTTTGAAATGTCCTTCGAAACAAGACCATTCCCCTCGTTGAAAAGGTTCTTGTTCAACATGCACCAATGTATGATGTTGAAATACTGTCACTGTATGTTGGACATCATAGTGGCTAAGACTTGTGTCACTGGGTGTGGCTAAGATACTTCGTTCACCAGATTCATCTTTTTACCTTGCTTCTCTTTTCATGTCATGTCCAAATGGTTTTTCTTTGAAGTTTAACTGATATTCTTACTTTCCCACCCTTATTTCTAGGTGGAGGGAAATTATTATTCTCAGGTTTTGAGTTCTCTATATCTAGCTGCAATGGCACAACACAGCCCATCAACTGAAATTGAAATTCTGTTCAATCAGAATTTCTGGGTGGAGGGCCTAAGAATATGCATTTTCACTAAACAGCCCTAGCTATTTGTATGCCCTAGAGCTTGAGAACCATGGGAGTGGGTGCTATGCCTATGTTCTTAATCTGAGCTAAGCTTGTCTTGTATTTGTAATTACAAATTTCTGCTCAGTGAGCAGAAAACCCTGGTGGTTTAACAGTGTGGACTCTGGAGCCAGACTGCCTGGCTTCAAATCTTGGTTCTACTTCTAACGACTATATGATGTTGGACAACTTGTGTAAACTCATTGGGCCTCAGTTTCCCCATCTATAAAATGGAGATGATAATAGTACCTACCTCGTAAGGTGGTTGCATGAATATAGAAACAAAAACAATAAGCGTGCAATAAATGTTGGCTATGACTGCAAGCGTGTTTTTGTATAGTGGCTTTTGTGGTTTGTCCAAAGCACAGTGATTGCTGCTATACGATAAAAACATTTTCCCCAAACACCCTCATGCCTAAGCACGCATACACAGACATGCATGCCTGGTACCATGAATGACAGATCATGATCTGGCTTCAAGTAGCACAACTGTAGGTCAAGGTCACGTTGACAGTTGCTCCTACCTCTTTGAAAGCAAAATATCTAAGTTGAAGGAGTATCACTGTCTCAAGCCTTAATCTTTTTCGAGATGTTTAAGCCTCAAATTCAGAGACTCATCAGTGTTTTAAACCAGAGTCGTGGCTTTGTTTTAAGTTGAGACAGTGAGATAGGGCTCTTCCGTGTGCACTAAATTATGCAGCAATTATGATGGAATCCCATCCAGAATTCTACTGGTTTCTATGGCAACCTGAATTCAAAATAGGCTCTTAGAGGCCTCTTCAGAGTAGAAAAGGCAAGTTTCATTCCTCCTGTAGTTATGGAATATATAGCTTATGCAAAGAATTTTCTAAATGGAACTTTTGTCTTTTTACTTATCTTGCCATTAATAATTTTAATGTTGTTGTAGTACTGCATTCCTAAATGTTTTTTCTGTATCTCTGAATGAGAATCTCAAGCCTCCTTAAACTGCTCATTTTGCTATGAATAGCTAATGTTTCACTTTGTTGCTCATAACAGATGCACTATATATTTTTTTGAATTTATTTATTTAATTTATTTATTTTTGGCGCATTGCGCCTTCGCTTCTGCACACGGGCTTTCTCTAGTTGCGGTGCACGGGCTTCTCATTGCGGTGGCTTCCCTTGTTGCGGAGCACGGGCTCTAGGCGCGCGGGCTTCAGTAGTTGCAGCACACAGGCTCAGTAGTTGTGGCTCGCAGGCTTAGTTGCTCCGCGGCATGTGGGATCTTCCCAGACCAGGGCTCGAACCCGTGTCCCCTGCATTGGCAGGCGGATTCCTAACCACTGTGCCACTAGGGAAGTCCGCACTATGTATTTTTGACTTTTCTGACTAATACAGTAGTAATTAGTACGAGGGAGAGCAACTGCTAGAGGATTTCCAGGTTAGCAAGTCAACCTATTTTTAGTGACAGCTTAAAGAAATAGCATTTGAGTAAATGCCTAATTTTTGTAAAAGACATATTTTAGCACGTATCTGTCTGAGACAATTCCAAAATTGGAGCTTGTGCTCACAAAGAGCAAGTCTTTTGCAGATTTAGTAATGGCAAGTTTAGTGGTGAGCATAGGCTAGGTTTTCCGAGGTAACAAGCACACCCAAAAGTCTCAGAGGCTTATGACAACAAAAGTTCATTTCTCACTTGTGCTTCCTACCCACTGCAGGTTTGCTGTAGCTCCTCTCCCTGCCATCTGCACTCTGGGACCTGGCTTGACAGAACAGGTCTTATCTGGAGCATTGCTGGTCCTGTGGTAGAGTGAACAGAGATCATGGTGAAGCGATTTACTGACTCTTAAATCTTCAATGCAGAAGTGACACACGTTTCTGCTCACAATTCATTGTCCATAGCAAATCTCATGTCTGGGCCTGAATCCACAGGTTGAGGATGTATAATCCCCCTGCAAAGCAGTTAATAGGATACTCCCTGTGGTAATAAGGTCTATCGCAGCAGGGACATCAGAGTTTGGAGATGATATTTTTTTTTAGGGGTGTTGGTGGTGGGGAGTAATGGTTAAATGACAGAATTTTTGAGCTTGGTGAATTGGTCCACGAGGGTTTTGTGACTAACTAAAATCCTTGCAGCCATCGGCACTAAAACACGTCTCTTAGCACCAATTCTTTCTAGAATTAGGAGACTTGGTCTCATGGTTTTAACAAATGAGTTCTTTGTACAAGATAGAGTGTTCAGCCTTGGGTTAAAGCACTTTCTCTTCCATTTGTTTTTTGTTTAATGTTACTTTGGATAATTAAATTAAATTAAACATTTTAATTTCTGATAGTGGCACCCAGTGACTGCACAAATGTTTTTATAATTGGTTCTCTGAGGCATGACCTCTAAGTAATGAAAATGGCCAACAAGACATTTTTACACTGGTAGTTTTTCTATATTGATTTGGAATTATGTTTCTTTAAATTGCACCCAAACCATCAGAAAGAAGAAAGCTCTAGAAGGAGACCTGTACTGGGCCAAGAAGGACTTTTTTGAACCCTAGGATGTTGCTCGTTGGGATGCCTGAGCCATTGAACAACTGAGGGGCACCATCTGAGTCGTGTGGGTGGAGGTGGAGATGTACGACGGACTGTACGCAAATTTATGCCTGAACCATTTCCTTCGTGTGATACTGCTCCAGGAGAAGGCTTAAGTGGTCTGCCATCAGCCTGCCTGTTTCTCTGGGTAGATCAACTGTGACTGATGCTTCAGGGTCACTATCCACACGAAGGAGTCAGTGGTGTTCACCACATCCCAGTGTCCCGCAGGGTAGCATCAGCGTTTTTCTAACCAGTTGGGGAAGGTCTGACTTGCTTAGCTAGTGACGTTACCTGCAGAATAGATGGGGAGACAAGCAGAAGAAACATATTGGTCCAGGAGACTAGAAGCTTCCATCATATGGAGTGAAGTCTGGAAGTCTGCGAACGATATACTGTGAAGATTCTATTCTTCTGAAGGAAAGAACCAGCCTGTCTCCTAATGAGTCAGAAGAGGGTGAGCCTTCTTACTGCAGAATTACCGGGGCCTTGTGATTATAACCTGACATCTCCCACAGTCTTCCTGATTCCTTGGTAACGGTTGCATGAAGAGGTTGAAAGAGGACTTCCTCCTGTGCTGGGGGAAGGGTCTGGTGCACGGGGACTGCTTTTGTGAGGGGCCTGGTGCCTGATTCGGCTTCCTCCAGGTACCCTCGTCAGGGCCTCTCTGCTGTGTGAACCCCCGGGAATTGCAGCACAGTGGCTCGCTGGGGCATGTGCTAAAGGGCCCCCCGAAAACCTGAAGACCTCTCCCGGATGCTCATTCTTTGCTACCTAGTATTTTCTCTCACTGATATTTCTGTGTACCTACTGCCCGAGAACATTTAATATTCATAATCGTGTCTCCCTTCGAGTGCTAGCAAAGACTTCAATATGTTTGGTGTGAATTAGACATATTCTGTAGTTTGATCTCTTGAAAATTTGCGATCCTTATGTGGTCTGTGTATATTCTATGTATGTGGTAAAACTCTGTATTAGGATAGCTGAGTCTTGAGTTTCCGGGTTAGAAAGGATCTTAGGGTTTATCTAGAATTCTGGATCACTGTTCCTACATATCGTTTGTGGTCTCTCGCCTGTGGGGATGCAGGCCTCACTGTCCCATGAGGCGGTGACCTTACTGGAATAATTCCTTTGTGTTCTCCATTGTATCAAAGCTAAATCTAGTTCTGGCCTTCTTGAACTTTAGTTCTGCTTCCTGCGATTACCCAGAATGTCTGTCCCTTTTCCTACGTGGGAGCCCTGCAGATACATGGGAGAACAATCACGTCTTCCCGCGACGTCTTGTCACGGGGCCAAGTTTATTCTCTCACCGTTTCTCACAGGAACTGGATTTCGTTTCCCCTCCATCTGGTTGCTGTCCTTGGGCTGTGTTCCCTTGGGTCCTTGGTTCCACCTTTTTGGTGCTAGGCCTGGACTAGATGCGGGACTCTAGCTGTGGCTGGGCCAGCACTGTCCTGATCCGGGCAGAGTGGTCCCAATGGAAGGGGCACAAGCTCGGTCATCAGGCGCAGCTGGGCGCAGAATCCAGCTCTGCCACTTGCGAGCTGTGTGAAAATGAGTCATTTTCTAATCTTTGAGCCTCAAGTTTATTCATCTTGTAACATGGGGACAGGAATTCCTTCATCCAAGTAGTATTGTGAGCAATAAAGGGGTGACATGCTTGAAGTATCTCATATCAGTGTGTGGCATATAAGCTATTGTCAGGAAATGTTTGATTTTCCGTTTTCTGGGTATTATACTTTTATTAATTGATGATTATATTATACCTGCTTTTTGGTAGCCATATGATTCCTATGCCACCCTGAGCCAGAAATAGTCTCAAGTCCCAACGTCTTCCTCGTGTGCTTTGCTAAATCAGTCTCTCCTGTCCTGTTGAAAATGTGTAATAAGTATCCCATGGAGGTAGTAACAGCACCTGCCTTATAGAGTTGGTCTATAGAGTGAATGAAACAAGATCATACACATAAAGCACATGGCGCTGTATCTCAAATACAGTGCAAAGAAGAAATGCTAGCGGTAATCTTTATTATTACTAATTATACTAATTGTTTAGTACAGATTGATTTCAATGGTGCTTACTTCCCTAAGGTCAATATTTTGATATAAACAAAATGTGACAGAGCTAATGAAAAAGGTTATTTGAGGAGCTGAGAGAGAAAGAAATCATCCCACTTAAAGAGAAGGAGCTTGTGTAAAGAGTTTGCAGTGGCACCTGAACTTGGTCACCTGTTGGTAAAACTTAGTTCCCCGTGGCACTTGACTTGACATCAGTACTTTCTTCTAAGAATTGATATAACTTAAATTTTAATCTCAAGAAAGTACATTTCAACCCAGGAAAGGCAGATAAGATAATGCTAGCATATTGCTTAAGAGTTTCCTGTGTCCTTAACCCCAGGTTCTTGATGCCCTTTTAGCAGATGGCTCCCCTCAAGGAGAAAGATGAGTAGCCCATTAGGCAGCAGAGGCCTGTCCCAGGCCCAGCAGAGGGAGGCTGGCCTGGTGTCAGATTCAGGGACAGCCAGCTGCTGACCATCTTTCCTCAGTGCTGCAGAGGTGTCCCTTTGATTATAAAAGGTCCTGGAGGTACCAGCCTATTCCACAGCGGGAAATTAAAGACACAAATGTTACTTCCTACACATCTGCAGCTGATTTTCATCTTGATGTTCTGCCTGTTCTCTGCCTCCCCTTTTAAAATAAACTTTTTATGTTAGAGGAGTTTTAGGTTTACAGAAAAATTGTGAAAGTAGTACAGAGAGTTCACACACTCCCCTGTTATTAACATCTTCCATCAGTGTGGTACCTTTGTCACAATTAATGATACATTATCACGGACTCAAGTCCATATTCTATTCAGGTTTCTTAGTTTTTGCCTAATGCCCTTTTTCTATCCCAGGATCCCATCCAGGATGCCACATGCCATTTAGTCATGTGTCTCTAGGCTCCTCTTGGCTGTGACAGTTTTCGCTGCCCTATTTTTTCAACCTGCTTTGAGCTACTTTTCAAGGTATGCTTTTTCGTATTTTTGATAAATGCCTGATGGTATTAACAGGGCTGTTAATTTTCCTTATTAATCCTTCAATCAGCAAACATTTATGGAGCACCCCTGAGATGAGGTAATAGAACCTATCAACAGACTGAAGGTAAACTGCCTCTCCCTATCCTAGTATCACTCAACAATTAATGTGCTTGCAGACTCCCTGGAGATCTTGTTAAAATGCAGATTCTGGTTCACTAGTTCCAGGGCAGGGCCTGAGAGTCTGCATTTTTAACAAACTCCCAGGTGAGCCCACACTTGAGGATCAAGACCCCAAACTTGGGGACTTCCCTGGTGGCGCAGTGGTTAAGAATCCGCCTGCCAATGCAGGGGACACGGGTTTGAACCCTGGTCTGGGAAGATTCCACATGCCGCGGAGCAACTAAGCCTGTGCGCCACAACTAATGAGCCTGCGCTCTAGGATCTGCGAGCCACAACTACTGAAGCCCATGCACCTAGAGCCCATGCTCCACAACAAGAGAAGCCACCGCAATGAGAAGCCCGCGCACCGCAACGAAGAGTATCCTCTGCTCGTGGCAACTAGAGAAACCCCATGTGCAGCAACGAAGACCCAACGCAGCCAAAAATAAATTAATTAATTAATAAATTTATTTTTAAAAAAAAAACAAAAACACCCAAACTTGTGTAGAGCTCAATATTAGGTGCCAGTGGGAGTTAGGGGACTAGGATGGAGGGTGAGGGAAGGATACATAAATTGTCTATGACCATTTTGGCCATCAAGAAGTTTGTGATTCTGTTAGGAAAAAAAAAAAAAGACTGAATGAAACAAAGGAGTGAAAAGTAAAGTGCAAAATGGAGATTAAGACGATAGATGGTGGACACTACACACCATTAAGATGGCTATTATTTTTAAAAAGCAGAAAATAACAAGTGTTGGAAAGGATGCGGAAAAATTGGAAGCTCTGTGCATTGCTAATGGGAATGTAAAATGGTGCATCTTCTGTGGAAAATGATATGCTAGGTCCTTAAAAAATTAAACATAGAATTATCATATGATCCAGCAACTCCACTTTAGGTATATACCCAAAAGAATTGAAAACAAGGACTTGAGTTTGGGATTCACAGATGCAAACTATTATGTATAGAATGGATAAACAACAAGGCCCTATTATATACCACAGGGAACTATATTCAATATCCTGTGATAAACCATAATGGAAAAGAATATGAAAAAGAATGTCTATATTATGTATAACTGAATCACTTTGCTGTACAGCAGAGATTAACACAACATTGTAAATCAACTCTACTTCAATAAAGTAAATTTTAAAGAAAAAGAAAGCAAGGACTTGAACAGATATTTACACACCTATATTCATTGCAGCATTATTCACAATTCACATTCACATTATTCGCAAAAGTTGGAAGCAACTCGTGTCCATTGATAGATGAATGGATAAACAAAATGTGCTATATACATACAATGGAATACTGTTCAGCCTTATAAATTCTGACACATGCTACAACCTAGAGAACATTAGGCTAAGTGAAATAAGCCCAGTCACTAATGGACAAATGTTGTATGATTCCATTTACATGAGATACCTAGAGTCGTCAAATTCAGAGACAAAGTAGAATGGTGGTGGCCAGGGCCTGGGGGGAGGAGGCAATGGGGAGTTAGTGTTTAATGGGTACAGAGATTCAGTTTCAGAAGATGGAGTTCTGGAGATGGATGGTGGTAATGGTTGCACAACAGTGTGAATGTAATTAATGCCACTAAATCATACACTTAAAAATGGTTAAAATGCTAAATTTTACGTTATGCCTATTTTACCATAATTTTAAAATGGTTGAAAAAAGACACATGCACAAAAAGTACAACATGCAATAGAGCTGTCAGGAAAGAGGGATAAAATGGTACTAGTAAGTCCTCTTTTATGGACCACGTGTGACATGCCAGGCACAAAGTGCTTATTAACTCGTTTAGCCTCCACCAACCACCCTATGAAGCTTATTAGCCCCAACAATTGATGTCAAAACCAAGAAAGGGAAAAGATTACACAGGCTCTAACAGTCAGGGAGAAGTGTCCGAGGTGTCAGTGGAATTTAAGGTGGGCCTTGGAGGAGAGACAGGATATCAGTGGCAAGAGGTTGGCAGGGAGGGCGGCGGGGGGGAGTGATTCTAATCAGACAGTGAGAACTGGCTGAGGAAAGATACAGAGACTGGATGGGAACAGCTGTTCAGCTGGCATGATTGTGCCTGGCATGGAGGGTTCATATGAATAAAGCATGACTAGAAGGGCAGACTGTGAAAAGCCTTCAATTCCAGCATAAGAGATAGGGACTTTGTCTCTTAGTGTCTAAACAAGGAGTATCAAACTCAAGTGTTTTCAGAGCCAGCAGGCAACATAAATGAGAGAAGTGGACCAGGACATATATCCAGAGAAAACTCTAATTCAAAAAGATATGTTTTCCCCAACATTCACAGCAGCACTATTTACAATAGCCAAGACATGGAAACAACCTAAATGTCCATCGACAGAGGAATGGATAAATAAGATGTCGTAGATATAGACAGTGGAATACTACTCAGCCATAAAAAAGAACGAAATAATTTGCAGCGGATGAACCTAGAGATTTGCAATAATTTGCATTAATTTGCAATAATTTGCATTTGTAGCGGATGGACCTAGAGATTATCACACTAAGTGAAGTAAGTCAGACAGAGAAAGACCAATATCACATAATATCACTTATATGTGGAATCTAAAATATGACACAAATGAACTTACATATGAAACAGAAACAGACTCACAGACATAGAGGATAGACTTGTGGTGGCCGAGGGGGAAGGGGGGTGAGGGAAGGATAGATTGGGAGTTTGGGCTTAACAGATGAAACTATTATATAGAGAGTGGGTAAACAATAAGGTCCTACTGTATAGCACTATTGATATATTCAATATCCTGTGATAAAACATAATGGAAAAGAATATGAAAAAGAATGTATATCTATGTATAACAATCACTTTGCTGTACAGTAGAAATTAACACAACTTTGTAAATCAACTATATTTCCGTAAAATAAATTTTAAAAAATGGGAGAAGTGGCTTAGTACAAGGTGACAGGGAGTGGTGTGGACTGTGGCAAACTGAATAGAGCACATCCCACCTAAGACACTGAAGTCTCATACATAAACCCAGAGCAGTGTGGGCTGCTGTTGGGTTTTCAGCTAGGCATTAGATACTACTGAACTTCTCAAGGTGAGGTCCCCACATCCCTGAATGTATGCAGAGTGATGTTGAGGGCATGTAAGACTCCATGATATATGATGCACATCTTCCTGGCTGTGTCAACAGTACTAGAAGATTGTGGGTAAAAATTAATGCAATTTCACTAAGTACTTAAAGTATTTTTATTGTATGACAAAGACAAATGGAGTAGAAGGCTAATGTAGCTAACCAATTATTGGCACCAATTATTATGTAACGAATTTTAAAAATACATTCTTTTTTTAAAAGAAGTATTTATTTATTTATTTGGCTGAGTCAGGTCTTAGTTGTGGCACATGGGATCTTCGTTGCAGCATGCGGGCTTCCCTCTAGTGTGGCGCTTGGGCTGTAGAGCATGTGGACTCTGTAGTTGTGGTGAGAGGGCTCTCTAGTTGTGGCACACAGGCTCCAGAGTGCACGGGCTCAGTAGTTGCAGTGTGTGGGCTCAGTAGTTGTGATGTGTGGGCTTAGTTGCCCCATGGCATGTGGGAATCTTAGTTCCCCAGCCAGGGATCGAACCCGCGTCCCCTGCATTGGAAGGTGGATTCTTAACCACTGGACCACCTGGGAAGTCCCCAAAATACATTCTATCAATTAAAATAATGCAGAGCTAATACTAATTGGACACTCACTACGTGTCAGGCGTTTTCTGAGTACTTTGCATATATTATCTCCTTCAACCCTCGTCACAGCCCACGTGCTCAGTACCGATATTACCCGTTTACAGACGAGGCGATGGAGGTGTGGAACGGGGAAATCACCTGGCCCAGGTGATTGTGGCAGAAATCTAGGACGTGACAGCTGCTGCCGCTGTGCTTAGAATTAACTCTGAGTTTCCTGAAAGCCACGTTTCCTTTCTTTTTTCATGGCACTGGAATCCAAGAGTAATTTAAATAGGGGCCACTAGGTGTCATTACCCAGAGCTCCCTAAAAAAGAGCTGGGCAACCCTGTGACTCCACCTTGAAGGGAACAGAAAAAAACCCACACGAGCACTGGTATTTCTGGTCTTCCTGTTGGAGATGCCGACATGACCTGGTCGCCACAGCATCTGTCTCCCTCCTTCCCCCGCTTGGTCCAGCCCAGCTAGCTGGTGCTGTCAGACCCCCAACTCTGCTTTATAATTGTAGAAAAACAGAAGGGCCTCTGTCATTTCAGGAGTCAGTTCCCTCCTGCATCTATTGCCAGCTCCACTGAAGGCAGGGGGGCAGGACTGGCTGAGGGGGGTTTTGGTGGTTGTTGCTGGTGTGTGTGTGTGTGTGTGTGTGTGTGTGTGTGTGTGTGTGTGTGTGCGCGAGAGAGAGAGAGAGAGAGACAGACAGATAGACAGTGACAGTCTGAGTTGTGTTTTTTCCAGTTTTGAATACCCTGGGACACGTTCTTGCAAATCGGACTGGTGCTTCCAACTAAGACCCTTTCTAGCCCCGTGCTTGCCCAGGGTAGAAGTGCGACCAACATCTGCTGTTACACAGAGGGCAGGAGTGGGGCTTGTGCACAGGGTGCCAGTGAATGAGAGGAGGATCTGGAAAGGGTCCAGGGCCTCCCAGGGCAGTGGGTGGTGGAGGATGTGAGAGGAATGTGCTCATTCGGAGGGAAATAAAGGGGTGCAGCAAGGGGCACTGCGCTTCCTTACAGGGTACCTGACTGCCACTGATTTAGGACATAGTTATAGAATGTCCACGTTCTACTACAAGTGCGTTCAGAGATGTGCCAAGGATGAGCAAATCAGAGGTTTACAAAAATCCTTCCTCCTCGACCCCAGCATCCTCCAACTGATTTTGAAATCTTCCTTCTCTACTGTAAACTTCTCGAGACTTCTGCATTTATATCTAAATACAGTCAATAGATTGATGAATTACATTTCCATCACTTGAGGCAGGGAAATGAGGAGAGGGTTCTCTAAAACATGACGCTCATACAAAAGTAGTGCAGAGAAGGGGGAAAAAACTGCAGGGAAAAAAAAAGTGTAACGTTTTTACTGAAATGTGTCTCCTTTCTTTGGGGTCAGAATATAATAGACACATTCAGGAACTGTTTTGAAAAATGGGGCTAAGTTATGAGAACAGCTGCAGAGCTCTTTTTAAAAAATATGGATAATAAAGCAAAATAGTATAGCTGAATGTCTTTAAATAATAGGAAAAAATGTCAGTATTGGGCAGAACTTTGTGTTTCATGTGGGCCCCGGAGATAGAAATTCATTTGCACAGAAATGGAAAGCATGCTTTATGTTATGTTCATTGATAGGATGTGTTTTAAAAATGTGGAACATAATAATTGGTGCTCTCCAGAAACTTTCCACTTTTATTAATTCAAATCGAGACTTTCTGCTACACACATAAAATGCAAATGCTAATTTATAAGCTACAGTCATCAAGACAATATGGTACTGGCACAAAAACAGAAATATAGATCAATGGAACAGGATAGAAAGCCCAGAGATAAACCCACGCAACTATGGTCAACTGATCTATGAAAAAGGAGGCAAGGATATACAATAGAGAAAAGATAGTCTCTTCAATAAGTGGTACTGGGAAAACTGGACAGCTACATGCAAAAGAATGAAATTAGAACACTTCCTAACACCATACACAAAAATAAACTCAAAATGGATTAGAGACCTAAATGTAAGACAAGATACTATAAAACTTGTAGAGGAAAACATAGGAAGAGCACTCTTTGACATAAATCACAGCAAGATCTTTTTTGATCCACCTCCTAGAGTAATGGAAACAAAAATAAACAAATGGGATCTAATGAAACTTCAAATCTTTTGCACAGCAAAGGAAACAAGACGAAAAGACAACCCTCAGCATAGGAGAAAATATTTGCAAACGAATCAATGGACAAAGGATTAATCTCCAAAATATATAAACAGCTCATGCAGCTCAATATTAAAGAAACAAACAACCCAATTCAAAAATGGGCAGAAGACCTAAATAGACATTTCTCCAAAGAAGACATACAGATGGCCAAGAAGCACATGAAAAGCTGCTCAACGTCACTAATTATTAGGGAAACGCAAATCAAAACTACAATGAGGTATCACCTCACACCAGTTAGAATGGGCATCATCAGAAAATCTACAAACAACAAATGCTGGAGAGGATGTGGAGAAACGGGAACCCTCTTGCACTGTTGGTGGGAATGTAAATTGATATAGCCACTATGGAGAACAGTATGGTGGTTCCTTAAAAAAGTAAAAATAGGGCTTCCCTGGTGGCGCAGTGGTTGAGAGTCCGCCTGCTGATGCAGGGGACACGGGTTCGTGCCCCAGTCTGGGAAGATCCCACATGCCACGGAGCGTCTGGGCCCGTGAGTCAAGGCCGCTGAGCCTGCGCGTCCGGAGCCTGTGCTCTGCAACGGGAGAGGCCACAACAGTGAGAGGCCGGCGTACCGCAAAAAAAATACACAAATAAAGTAAAAATAGAACTACCATACGACCCAGCAATCCCACTACTGGGCATATACTCAGAGAAAACCATAATTCAAAAAGACACATGCACCCCAATGTTCATTTGAGCACTATTTACAATAGCCAGGTCATGGAAGCAACCTAAATGCCCATCGACAGACGAATGGATAAAGAAGATGTGGTACATATCTACAATGGAATATTACCCAGCCATAAAAAGGAACAAAACTGGGTCATTTGTAGAGACGTGACGTGGGTGGATCTAGAGACTGTCATACAGAGGGAAGTAAGTCAGAAAGAGAAAAACAAATATCGTATATTAACGCATATGTGTGGAACCTAGAAAAATGGTACAGATGAACCGGTTTGCAGGACAGAAACTGAGACACAGATGTAGAGGACAAACGTATGGACACCAAGCGGGAAAAGCTGCGGGTGGTGGTGGTGGTGGTGTGATGAATTGGGAGATTGGGATTGACATGTATACACTGATGTGTGTAAAATGGATGACTAATAAGAACCTGCTGTATAAAAAAATTAAAAAATAAAATACAAAAATTCAAAAAAAAATAATAGCCATACCACACATTTGAATCCCACTTTATCATGTGATTACATTTAAATCTTATATCAGCCCTGTGTGGTGTAAGGTAGACATTGTTAATTATATTTGATAGGTGATGGATGATCAAATCAAGGCTCAGAGAGGTTAATTAACCTGCCCAAAGCCACAGCTAATTATTGTATATGTTGATCGTGAAGAATCCTTATTAAAATGAATAGATCCCATTAATAAACATTTTGCTTTGGGGAAATTGCAAAATCTTCTACTGCAGATGTGTATTTAGACCATAGTCACTGTGTAACCTTGGCAGTATTTCTTGTATGAATGTGCAGAGAAAAAGCCAAGAAAATACATCTTTGATTTCTATTAGCTCCATATTATTTAATATTTTAAAAATTATCTTCCTTAAAAAAATCATATTTCTAATTTGTTGAATCAGGAAGTTCCATCATGGCTTTTTGTTTTTGTTTTTTTGGCTGCACTGTGTGGCATGTGGGATCTCAGTTACCAGGAATCAAACCCGCGCCCCCTGCAGTGGAAGGTCGGATTCTTCACCACTGGGCCGCCAGGGAAGTCTCCATCATGTTTTGTTTGTTTGTTTGTTTGTTTTTTAAGCAAGGGGAGGAGGAAGGAACCAAAAAAAAAATCTTCACTTTAAACATATTGCTGCATTGCAAGTCAGCCACTTATGAGACTTTGAAACAGTTGTGTTTAGAAAGATTCTTGGTACCTATAGTGAAGATGCAGGCACATCTGTGAGCGCATCTGAAGCAAGTAAGGGACGATGGTGGCAGCCCTCTTGCAGTGGGGTGTGGCGTGTGAAGGCTTTGGTGTGCCACGGACTACTCCTTGGAGGGCTGGTCATTGTCAGCATCTTTAAGTCTTTGCCTGGCAGGATGGCAGAAGCCAATTTTCTAAAACTACCTCCACAGATCTCCCTGGTATCTTTTTTTTTTTTTTTTTTACATCTTTATTGGAGTATAATTGCTTCACAATGGTGTGCCAGTTTCTGCTCTACAACAAAGTGAATCAGCTACACATACACTTATGTTCCCATATCTCCTCCCTCCTGCCTCTCCCTCCCTCCCCCCCTCCCCATCCCACCCCTCCAGGTGGTCACAAAGCACCGAGCTTTTGCATTGTCTTCGACCTGATTTGAAAAGTTCCCGCTGACCCTTCATGTTGACTTACCCTGTATTCAGCAATCCAGCAGAGCCGCGTTCCCCGCACTCCTTCCCTCAGATCTTGGCCTGATGTAAACTTTGTCCTCCAAAAGTATTTATACCATTATGACTCATTTTTTTAACTGAGTGGACACTGCCTTACCTGATGGTGGTTTCGTTCAGGAACATACATATTTCATCTCCCCAACTTGAGTGTAAACTTCAGGAGGGCAGGATTTGCAGCAACCTGGATGGACTTGGAGGGCATTATGCTAAGTAAAATGAGTCAGACAGAGAAAGAGAAATACTGTACGATATCACTTATACGTGGAATCTAAAAAATACCACAAACTAGTGAATATAACATAAAAGAAGCTGACTCCCAGATGTAGAGAACTAGTGGTTACCAGTGGGGAGAAGGGGAGGGACAATATAGGGGTTGGGGAGTGGGAGATACAGACTATTGGGTGTATGACAGGCTCAAGGATGTATTGTACAACACGGAGAACAGAGCCAGTATTTTGTAATAACTGTAAATGGAAAATAACCTTTAAAAATTGTATAAAAGTAAAACATTTTTATAAAAAATCAAAAAAACTTCAGGAGGGCAGGAAGTGGGTCTTAGGCCCTAATCTTTTATATATTTTTTATTTTTTTTTTTGCGGTATGCGGGCCTCTCACTGCTGTGGCCTCTCCTGTTGCAGAGCACAGGCTCCGGACGCGCAGGCTCAGTGGCCATGGCTCACGGGCCCAGCCGCTCTGCGGCATGTGGGATCTTCCCGGACCGGGGCATGAACCCGTGTCCCCTGCATCGGCAGGCGGACTCTCAACCACTGCGCCACCAGGGAAGCCCAGGCCCTAATCTTTTTTTAAAAAATTATTTATTTATATGTATTTGTTTATTTATTTGGCTGTGTCAGGTCTTAGTTGCATACAGGATCCTTGTTGAGGCATGTATGATCTTTCATTACGGCGGGCAGTCTCTTCATTGCTGCAGTCGGGCTTCTCTCTAGTTGCGGTGTGCGGGCTTCTCTCTAGCTGTGGCGTGGGGGTTTTCTGTCTCTAGTTGTGGTGTGTGGGCTCTGTAGTTTGTGGCACGCGGGCTCTCTTGTTGAGGCGCGCAAGCCCAGTAGTTGTGGCATGCGGGCTTAGCTGCCCTGCAGCATGTGGGATCTTAGTTCCCTGACTATCTGCCCTTAGTTCGACCAGGGATTGAACCCGTGTCGCCTGCATTGGAAGGTGGATTCTTTACCACTGGACCAGCAGGGAAGTCCCTCTTAGGCCCTATTCTTGCTCCCCATCCTTCCACCTCCCTTCGGCTCCCAGCCCTGGGCCCGACCCAGTGTGCTGAGAGGCAGAGGCTGTGGTGATCAAGGCCATGTACTCTGGGCCTGATTTCCTGGGTTTGAATCCTAACTGCAGTTTACTGATTGTGACCTTCGGCAACTCAGCCTCTTAATCTGTAAAATGGAAATCAGAACGTACCTACTTCATAGGGTTGTTAAGAAGATTCGGTGAGATATGGTGTGCAGAGTGCTTAAAACAGTACCTGGTGTGCAGTAAATATGAGAGAAGCCTTAGCTGTTGTTATTCTTCAGTAAGTATCTGCAGGCAAGAGACAGGAGGCCTGGGAAGAGGCTGCTGGGGCAGGGAGAGTGGAAGAGCCGGCTGAGGGCCCACACTCCCTGCTGGGCCACAGGCGCCAGTCGCCACCTCAGCACAGGCCCCTTCACCAGCTGCAGGCACGTTCTAGCTGCAAGAGGAGAGTCGAGTCGAGTGCTGTTGCTGAGAGAGGATGCTGAGGTAGAGTGGACAGGGTGTGGTGCCCATGAGAGTGGATGTGGGGAAGCACGTGGGGAGTTAAGGATGCCATCCAGCTTAGATGGCTAGGTCGACAGTGATGCTGTTTTTTTCTTCTTCTTTTTTAAAAAAAATTTTATTGGAGTATAGTTGATTTACAATGTTGTGTTTCAGGTGTATAGCAAAGTCAATCAGTTATACATATATCCACTGTTTTTTGTATTCTTTTCCCATATAGGCCATTACAGAGCATTGAATAGAGTTCCTTGTGCTATAAGTCCTTATTATTTATCTATTTTATATATAGTATTGTGTATATGTCAATCCCAATCTCCCAGTTTATCCCTCACCCCTCCCTTACCCCCTGGTAACTGTAAGTTTGTTTTCTATATCTGTAACTCTATTTCTGTTTTGTAGATAAGTTCATTTGTACCTTTTTTTTAGATTCCACATATAAGCGGTATCATATGACATTTATCTTTCTCTGTCTGACTTATTTCACTCAGTATGACAATCTCTGGGTCCATCCATGTAGCTGCAAATGGCATTATTTCATTCTTTTTTATGGCTGAGTAATATTCCAATGTATATATGTGCCACATCTTCTTTAGCCATTCATCTGTTGATGGACATTTAGGTTGTTTCCATGTCCTGGCTATTGTAAATAGTGCTGCAGTGAACATTGGGGTGCATGTATCTTTTCAGTAATGCTGTTAACTGAGAAAGGGATCTAAGAGTGGAACAGGTTAGGGACAAATAATGAGTTCAGTTATAGACATGTTGAGTTTCCAGTGTCTGGGATGCTTCCAGTTGGAGCCACCCAGTAGCAGTGGCAACAACAGATAACATGCATTGAAAGAATATCATGCTCTGGTCATTGTTCGAAGCCCTTCACGGGTACTAATCTACTCAGTCTCACAGCCACCCTTTGAAGGAGGTATTAATTGTTACTCCCATTTTACAGATGAGAAAACTAGGTGCAGAGTGGTTAAGTCATGCTGGTAATATGGGATGACACAGATATTGGAACTTTGAGCTCCCAGATTTAGCCACCACTCTATGCAGACTCTGTATCTGTGGTTTCAGAGGGAGGCGGGTCTGGACATGTGGATGTGATGAAGCCATGGTAGTGATGATACTACTCAAAGGGAGACTGCAGAGTGGGGTGGATGTTGGCTGGAAAAAACCCATTTGCTGGCATAAGGGAACATCATTGTGGAAGATACAGTTTCAACATAAGGTATGACTGGGAGGAAAGGTTAAGTAAGAGGATAGTGCTTGCTATGGACTGTGTTTGTGTCCTCCCCGAATTCACATTGAAGTCCTAACCCCCAGTGTGAAGGCATTTGGAGGTGGAGCCTTTGGCAGGTAATCAGGTCATGAGGGTGGAGCCCTCATGGTGGGATTAGTGCCCTGATGAGAAGGGATGTGAGAGAGAAGGTCTCTCCCAGCCGTTTGAGGACACAGCAAGAAGGTGTCTGTGTGCAAGCTAGGAAGAGCATCACCAGAACCCAGCCAGGCTGGCACCCTGATCTGGGACTTCCAGCCTCCAGAACTGTAAGAAGTAAATGCTTGCTATTTAAGCCACCCAGTTTGTTATTTTGTTATAGCAGCCCGGTTAGACTAAGACCATACTCTTTGTAAATCTCCAGGAAATAGTTATAGGCTTCATGATACAATGATTTGATAAAACACTATGTCATCCATTTCAGGCAACAAGGTTTGTTTAAATTGTTTTTAAGTTCCTTAACTTAGTGTTCTTTAGAGGTAAGTAGGTGGTGAGTGTTGTTATTGAGGGTACATACGGAGAAATGAATATGGGATAGGATCCTAGCTAGACACTCCCCGCCAAGCATGTTATATAACAAAGCACCCACTGGAGGAGGGTTTAGGTTGCAAAATACTAGTTATGTCCTGGAGTTGGTTTAGTTTTCAATTAACTTTTAGGGTGGTATAGCCTGGTACCTAAACAAGATGAAGTGGCTGCTAATGATTTATTTTGTACCGTACATGCTGCCTTAACTATACCAAGAAGATTAATGCTCTCAGCTCTGGCTGCGCATCAGAATCATAATCACCTGGGAAGCTTTAAGAAAATGCACACTTATTAGGCCCCATCCCTGTGGGTTTTGGTTCAGTAAATTAGGGAGGGGGTAGAGGAGCAGACTAGTGGGTTTTGTTTTTGTTTTTGTTTTTGGCTAATGCATTTTTAAAATAGGTGCACTTTTGACAAGATGATGGAATGACATAGCATTTGTTTGCTTTTTACCCCACAATCTCACTGAAATGATTTTCCCCAAAATTTTAAGAAGAAAAATCCATAACAGGTGGCAGACAGGAAGGGGTACAATCATCTGATAAGAAAATTTGAGGCTTTTCTGGAATATACCAGCAGGTGAGATTGGATTTTAAAAGATAACAGAGTAGAAAACTCAAAAGGATCTGACATGGGGCTTCCCTGGTGGCTCTGCGGTTAAGAATCTGCCTGCTAATGCAGGGGACATGGGTTCGATCCCTGGTCCAGGAAGATCCCATGTGCTGTGGACCAACTAAGCCCGTGCACCACAACTATTGAGCCTGCGCTCTAGAGCCCACAAGCCACAACTACTGAAGCCCGCATGTCTAGAGCCCATGCTCCAGAACAGGCGAAGCCACCACAATGAGAAGCCTATGCTCCGCAAAGAAGAGTAGGCCCCACTCGCCACAACTAGAGAAAGCCCACGTGCAGCAACGAAGACCCAACGCTATCCAAAAAAAAAAAAAATGTATTTAAAAAAAAAAAAGCATCTGACGTGACCTGCTGCTTGACGTGAGTGCTGTTCTTTGCCCTGGAGCTGGGAAGAAATGCCACAGTGCCATCTAGGGAGGTTGGGAGGATGCCTTGGAATGATTGATTATCAGGGTAATTAATTATTGACAATAAAAGACACCCTGTTCGCACCTGCTTCCTCATGCCCAGCAGCTGGTGGCAGCATTTGTCTCCAGGCTAGAGCTGCAAGAACAGTTCTCTAAATAAAATTTGGGCTCTCTTGGGATGAGAGGGAACATTGGCACTGAGGCGACAGAGAGAAGCAGAGGTAACTTTGGACTTTGAGGTGAGTGAGGCTTGCCACGCTTGTCCCACTTTGGTGGAGGGGTTGGTGACTTGCTTATTGCCCCGCTCACACACCCAACAGGAAGCCTGGCTGTGAGCCTGTCAGCTCACTTAATAAGCAGATTCTCACAACTCGGCTAGACAGCACTGGAATTCAGGGGAGAGGCCAGTGGTACAAATCGACCTTCTCAGGTGTGTGCTGAATAAAACAACATTCTGATCCAGATTTGGCATGGGCAGCCAGTTATTGGTCATATCCATCGTTGATTCTCCTCAATGGATTCCTCAGTGCCTCTACTTGCCTGTTTGCAGAGGGGAGATGAAGCAATGAGAGGAAGGGTAACAGCACTGGTGGTTTCTGTGCAGCCCCATCACTTTCACGTCAGAGCCTTGTAATAACTCTGTGAGGTATTGGTACTTCGGAGCACAGGCTCCGGACGCGCAGGCTCAGCGGCCACGGCTCACGGTCCCAGCCGCTCCGCGGCATGTGGGGCCCTCCCGGACCGGGGCACGAACCCGCATCCCCTGCATCGACAGGCGGACCCCCAACCACTGCGCCACCAGGGAAGCCCTGTGTTGGTACTTTTATTTCCATTTTACAAATAAGACAGCTGAAGGTCAGAGAAGTTAAGAGACTTATTAAAGTTCATACGGATAATACATGGCAGAGTCAGGATACAAAACTAGGTTTGGGGACATCATATTATGTTCTCTTTCCACTTACCACATAGGTTCTGACTTAATTTCAATGACTTGAAAAACATTCATTTCTCGAAGACAGAATGGACTTGGGGATTGTTAGGTAGCAATTGTTACCTGTGCCGGTGTAATAGCTGCAAAATATTGAGGAGTATTCGCAAATGATGGCTCCTATGTAAGGTGATGGTAGTGAAAAGGACAGTTTAATGTATTAATAAGGGGTTATTTTAGGGGTTTGATTATAGATGGATGGAGTGTGTATTAGTTTCCTGTAGCTGTTGTAACAAATCACCACAAACTTGGTGGCATCAACCAGCAGACTTATTTGCTCATAGTTCTGGAGGGTAGAAGTCCAAAGTCAAGACGTCAGCCACGGTCACCTTTCTCTGAATCTCTAGGGGAGATTCCGTTCTTTGCTTCTTCCAGCTTCTGGTGGCTGTTGGTATTCCTTGACTTCTTGGCTTGTGACTACATCACTCCAATATCTGCCTCCATCTTCACATCACCTTCTCCTCTGTGTCTCCCTGTCTTCTCCTCGTCTGTCTCTTTTAAGGACACTTGTTATTGGATTTAGGGCCTCCCTGGATAATCCAGGGTGATCTCATATCAACATCCTTAACTTTATTACATTTGCCAAGACCCTTTTTCCAAGTGAGGTATCCACTGGGGGATCCAGGAATTTGGATGTGGACATATCTTTTGGGGGGCTACCATTCAACCCACTACAGAGTGTAAACATTTTATTTTTCGTGGTGAAATTAAAAAATCCCTTCGTCTTATTCTCTATGGTGTATATTTATACAACCATCAGCATACCTAGTCTCTAGGGACTAGATCTATGTCATTTTTTCTTTTTTTTTTTAGTATTTTAATTTTATGAAGAATAGTTGATTTACAATGTTGTGTTAGTTTCAGATGTACAGCAAAGTGATTCAGTTATACAGATATATATTCATTCTTTTTTTTTTTAGATCCTTTTCTCATATTGCTTATCACAGAATATTGAGTAGAGTTCCCTGTGCTATACACTAGGTCCTTGTTGGTTTTATATCTTATATATAGTAGTGTGGGTGTGTTCATCCCAAGCTCCTGATTTATCCCTCCCCACCAATTTTCCCCTTTGGTAACCATAAGTTTGTTTTGATATCTGTAAGTCTGTTTCTGTATTGTAAATAAGTTCATTTGTATCTTTTTTTAAAAATTAGATTCCACGGGTGAGTGATATCATATGATATTTGTCTTTCTCTATCTGATTTACTTCACTTAGTATGATAATCTCTAGGTCCATCCATGTTGCTGCAAATGGCATTATTTTGTTCTTTTTTATGGCTAGTAATATTCCATCATATATATTGCGTTGGCCAAAAAGTTCTTTGGGGTTTTTCTGTAAGATGTTATGGAAAAACCTGAACGAACTTTTTGGCCAATGCAATATGTACGTCTTTATCCATTCCTCTGTCGATTGACGTTTAGATTGCTTCCATGTCCTGGCTGTTGTAAACAGTGGTACAATGAACATTGGGGTGCATGTGTCCTTTTGGATTATGGTTTTCTCCAGATACATGCCCAAGCATGGGATTGCTGGGTCATATAGTAGCTCTATTTTAAGTTTTCTAAGGAATCTCCATACCGTTCTCCATAGTGGTTGTACCAACATGTCATTTTCTCTTAAATGCCAACAGGTAGCAGCCGCGAGTTTGAAAATCAGAGCTTTTCTTGAGACTTTCCTATGTTTGCGTGTGATGACATTTCTTATGACTTTGTCTCTCCCTTCTTTTCTTTAGCTTCCTAGGCAAGACATTTGGATTTTCAGTCTTGGAAACTGCTATTCAGAAGAGAGGCAATCAAGCAAAAGAAAATAAGAAACTGTTCTCTGGTTTCTGTATTCTTTAGTAGTGGAAAGGAATGGCAGGTTTCTTCAGGTCCCAATTGGAAAGAAACATAAAATCCTTGGGAAGGGAGTGGATACTGGGCTATTTATTTTTCAGTCACTCACATTCTTCAGTTTGCAGATGGGAAAAACTGAAAGTCAGAAGGATTATATAAGGTCACTTGGCAAGTTGAAGGCTGACCCAGCATCAACGTAAGGAGCTTTGGAGCTCTCTATTCCCATCATTGGATCGTATTACATCTCAGGGGGTTCATGCTCCATTAATCTTGGGTTGTCTGGGCAATAGATGGGGGTCTTGACACTCACAGTCAAACTGACACACAGGCGAAGTCAAGCCTTGAATTTGTCGAGTTGGAGCCTCATTCAGTAAATGAGTAGAAAACCGAATGGTCTGATTGTATGTTCAGGCTTTCTCTAAGCTGGCTGGTGGTATGGTGTCTGCAAGCAAATGGATTTTCAAAACTCCCTTCCTAATATCTACCACTGGCAATGCCTTCCTTGAATCCAAGTAAATTGTCTGTAGGATAGCCATGGCTAGAGTCATTGTGTGCCTGGTTGTATGAGAAAAACAGCAACAAAACAGAAGACCGCCTTTCCTCTTCATATGACCTTGTTCCAACCGTTCACCTAAAAGCAGATTTTCCCTTTGCAGACTTTGAACTGCTTTGAACTTGTTTGCATGTTCAAATGATCTGGTGGAATGAAAGCTATTTGGGGAACTGGAGTAAATGTTTAAATAAACCGGGCCAAGGAAAACTTTGCTTCATCTCGGGAACAACTGAGAGCTCTAACAGGTACTGGTGGGCCATGTTCCAACGTGAGGCCAGCATGCCAGGCAATATTGCCAGGCTCCACAGTCCTCCAAGTGACAATCAGGCTTTAATGGAGCATCTCTGTTAGGGATACTATGCTTTGAATCATTTAATCTATGAATTTGGTGCCTGATTCTTTTTTTGCTAATGCTTATTGAATCTAATGTACTAAGCTTTTTTTTTTTTTTTATGGTAAGCACATGACTGAACTACTATAAGCCACGAATCTGACACTCAAAAAGTTCACATATGAGGTTTCTTCATTTGACCTAATAGCTGCATTGATCTTGTGGTTTATTGTCACGCCTGGGGGAGTTTTCAGGGTACATGTTGATTCGTGTCATCTAAAGGACAAGAACACTCCCGGTGTGTATCTAAGGGAATAGTCGTGTTGGTAGTTAAACGTTGGCAGTCATGCTTGCCAACCTTTTGGAGTTACTCAGTGGGCCAGTAATAGTTTGGAATATGTCTTGTTGAGTATAAACTTCTGAAAAACTTAAAAAACCAAAGTTTCTGCAAATTTATCAAATTCCTGTTCTGATCAGCACATGAGTCTCAAGGCTAAGTTTGTTTCTCTATCTTTGCTTGGGCACAAAAATCATTGCAAGAATTTTCAAGGCTAGTAGAAATCAGTGGGCTAAAAGGGACCTGGCCTCAATGATGTATGTGCTAGATGTAGGCTGGGCAGGCAATAATACTTGCTTAAGGAGACCAAGAGGCATCCTGTAGAAAAGAGACTCTTTCCCTGATTGTAGATAGGAAAATTTCACATGAGACTGATTTTGTAGATAGGAAAATTTCGCATGAGACTGATTTTGTCTAAATGCATTTCTTTGCGTTTATCCATTTCAGCTTTAAAAGTGGTCGCTGGTCTCTGCTCCTTTGTTCAGAGAATTGGCTTCTGGAACTAGCCTACTTTTCTAATTACTTACCTGGCACCTCATGCAATTTGTTTGCCTCCCCTGGCCTACAGATTTCTCACTGCTTTGTTGTTTCACCCTTGTTTTGCCACTTTTACCCTATGTTCCTTCTGGTCTGCCTCAACTTTCACTGGCTCCTGTGAATATCATCTCTCCTGGGCCCCAGGTTCCTACTTCCTGTCTCTGAAAGTAGGTCTAGGCTTCCTGGGTCAAACAAAAATTGTATCTACAAATTGCTTTGTCTCAAAGAGTGTTTCTAGATATAGTGAGTGATCAAAAATGTGTTTCCTAACAAAAGGAAAGTTTATGGGTAAAACCTTGATAGTTAAAAAAGATGTTAAGAAAATATGGTTCAACATCTCTGACCTTTGGGACGTCCCCCGTGGTCCAGTGGTTAAGACTCCACCCTTCCACTGCAGGGGACATGGGTTTGATCCCTAGCCGGGGAACCAAGATCCTACATGCCGCGCAGCATGGCAAAAAAAAAAAAAAAAAGAAAAAGAAGAGAGAGAGATTTGCTAAAGCTTAAATGGAAATAAAGATTACTATTAAAGAAAAAAAAAAAAACAACTCTGACCCTGACCTTACCAAAGATGTTTTCTTGTCCTTTCTTCCCACATCTACCACAGAAAGGTACCAGAGTGGAGAACCTTGTGAGAGCAGGCCTCAATTTCAGGCCTGTCAGTGGGTGTGAGGAAAACAATAGTTACTGAATTTGGAAGCCTAGGCAGGTGTCATTTTGACAGTACCGAGAACTGAAGTTTTCTGTTTGCATTGCTTGCAAAACTGTTTGCAATTTAGGAAGTGAAAGCCTCTTTGGTGACGTGGCTTGACCTTGATTTTGGAGGAGTAAAAGTCAGTCAAAGGATATGCTCAGCTTGCATCAACTAGGTGCTCATAGCATCACCTTTTTCTAGGGTGACAGAATGAATCCCAGTTGTAATAAGGGAAGAAATGGGCCTGAGTTGCATCTTTGATTGACACAGTAACTAGGGTCGGTTGCAGCTTTCCTGGAAACTTAAATATACTCCCCAAGGTGCCCGTTTGCATTTACACCTATCAGGAACTGTCATAATGACACGTGAAACAGTCACGCTGTTTACAGAAAGAGCTAGAACTTTGTGTTGGTAAGTAAAACCCTCCAGAGTAAGGATCTACTTAGTGGTTCCTGCCAGTGGTTATTATATGTCTTTCCATAGTTATGTACTTGACAACCTCCCAAAGCCATAGTTGCCTTTACATTTCGTTCTTAATTACTTGAAAGATAAACTAATAATGCAGGGAATGAATGCACACTGTTATTAATTAAGATCCCCAGGAAATGGGACAAACGGAAGAGAAAAGTGCTTCTTAAAAATAGTTAAGTGAAGCTTGCCACACTGCGTATAGAGTCTTATACCCACATAGAGCTATGGCTGGCACTTCTGGGGCCTCATGCCACATCTCGCTGGCCCACCTCAGATTTCAGCTGCAGCTGTGGTGGACAGTTCCTGTGCTTGAAACTGGCTTACCTTCTCTTTATTTGCCTCAGGGTTTCCCTCTGGAACCTGTGGAGTTTACTCAATCCTTGCTAAAGCCTTTTCCCAAATGCAGGGGAGTTAATGCCTTCTCAGCCACTGGGTCAGGAGAGTTGATGATCACATGCCCTAACCTGTCATCCTTCAGAGGGACAATTTTAAGGAAATTTTACTTAGTTGCTCAGAAGTCCTCAGTGGGATTGAGCCTGTTACCTGAAAAGTCAAATCAGTAATGCATCCTTCATTGGCTTTTCCTTTTTCTGTAATACACTCTCCTGTCTCCCTCATTCCTGCTCCCTGAGACCACCTCCTAAAGTCCTTTATCTTAGGTTCTGCTTTGGGGGACTCCAAAGAGGAGAATGGATACATGTATATGATGGCTGAGTTGCTTTGCTGTGCACCTGAAACTATCACAACATTGTTAATCAGCTATACTCCAATATAAAATAAAAAGTTTTTTAAAAAAGGATTAAAAAATAAATAAAATAAAATAAAATAAAATTCCATTTCCTAAAAAAAAAAAAAAAGACATCTGCCATCACGGATGAAAAAATCATTAGAAGCAGCTTTTTCAGCATTTCCTCTTAACTCTCTGTAGTTAAAGATAATACTTCCAGATAAAAAAAAATTTTTTTGGAAGCCAGAAAAATGGAAAGATGAAGAAAAGGGTTATTTGTTTCTTATGGTCATGTCAAAAAGACTCTCAGAAGCTGTGCATTCAGATGGTTATGGCTTCAGAAAGTTAGAAGCATATTCTTCACACACTATTTTCAATTATTGACATGTCGTTTGGCACATTTTCAGAGTTTGGCACCAAATGGCTACTTTCAATTCAGAACCACATAGGTAGAATTGTAAGGGTGAAATGAGGAAAAGTCATCTGGTCAACCTCGCAGCCTTCAGACAGGACAAGAATTAAACCCATTTGTCTTGTTAGGGAGCAACATGAAAAGATATGGAATATCTTTTAAGTGTTAAGTGAACTTAACAGCTATGAAGACCAACTTCTGGGAAGACAGTTCCCCAGGCTGGGTTCCATCCAGTATGGAATTTTGGTCTTAAGTATTACTGATTAAGAGCTAACATGGGTCTCCAAAATGGAACTTCTATGCTCAGAGACCTGAGGCTAATCTAGAGCTGAACTCTGAGTTAGCTAGAAGGTGATGAAGCTGCTCAACTCCATTGTTTAGGGCAACACACAACCCATCTTTCTAAAGAGATTCAGTAAATGCTGTTTTGATGGGAGCATGTTAGAGATAATCTGAGTTTCATCATAGCAGACTTCTGTCAGAGATTTTCTGATGTACCCAAAGGTCTAAAGATAAGTAGGACTTAGACATGCAGTTTTTGGAAGAACTTTAGTATAATTTGTATTCCATATATGATTCATTGAAAATTAATTCCCCTAGATTCTGTCATTTTCTACTGCCACATAATTTACCACTCCCAATTGGAAAACCATATTCCAAAATGACATTTTGAACAACTATTAGTGAGATTGTAAATGGACTTATTTTATTAAACTAATTTTTGAAAATTCTCCTCACATTTCTTCTTATTTATCTGCACATGGTAATCTCTTTCTGATACAGTTGACTGACTAATTCCTTGTTCCCCTTGCTTACTCAGTTGAAATTGTGGCTTAATCGGGATCAGTGTCGTGACCCTGGTGTGTTAGGTATAATCAGAGAGTGAAAGGGAATGGAATGTGTTTCATGGAAACTTCTTTACCAATGATGGGGTTAATCCCAGAATTCTAAAACTCCTTCATGTATTAAAAAAATTGAGGAGCACATTTTCTGTGTAACAGTCACTGCAGTGGCTGTTAAGAAATCAACCTGATACCGATCAGGGTTCTTGTCCTTTCTTAATCAATAGAAATTGATAAGAGGCCAGACAAGAAATTCAGGCAAGACTTTATTGGGGCCCCTGCTGCAGCAGGGGGGAACAAAAGCAAGTAACAGGTTCGCTTGCTTGCTCACCGAGGGGGTGGTGAGCTGTTTCCTTATGTGGGGTGAGGGTAGGGGCGGGTCCAAGGGTCAGGCTGGAGGGGTGGCTTAGGTGCTTTGCCCACCCCTTTGGTGGTGTTCAGTGCAGGAGGCATGCGCAGTACCCTGCTTTTGCTTCTGACACCCTGTTTTTGCTCCCAGCAAAGTGGCAGCTGGTTTTTTTTATTGGTCTTTTTGGTATCTTGTTGTCCATAATTTGCCCCAACTGTGCATGCACGCAGTTATTTTTAGTTCCTTATAGTTTCTTTGTATTTTGTTGCTCACAAAATAGTCCCTTATAGTTTTTAGTCCCTTATAGTTTTTAATCCCTTATAGTTTTAGTCCCTTATAGTTTTTAGTCCCTTATAGTTTCTTTGTATTTTGTTTCTCACAAAATATGAGATGTTTGTCCAGATGCAAACTCTGTAGCAAAGGGCCCCACGTCCCAGGTCCCAGCCTGTCTCAAACCCTGTAACGAGGTCCAGACCCTGTTCCTCTCGGAGCTTCCATTCTCACCTGAGTGCAGAGGGCACACTGTGGTCAGTGCTGTGACGTGGTGGCACCTGGACCTGGGAGACACTGCAACAGGGACAGGTAATCTCTGACCAGAGATGGGTGTGCCTTTGGCAAGGCTTCCAAGGCTTCCTAGGCTGACTTTTGAATGACTAATAGAGAAAGTAAGGTAAAGAATGTGATAGCGAAAACTTTTTTTGAGGAAGAGAGTTAAATGTGTTCAGAAACACAGGACAGTGAGTGCAAGTCCTTCAGCACCTACACTGTGGTATGGCTGGAACATAGATGAGGAAGTCTTGTGAGAGACGAGGCTGGTCACATCAGGAAGTGGCTGTACTTTATCTAAAAAAGAATTTGAATTTTATCCCAAAGAAAGGAAGGTGCCATTGATGTCGTTTAAGCAGAGAGTCTTAAGATTTGCAGGATATTTTGGTATTACAATGGAATGATATGTGGGACTTGTGAGATGGGCACAGGTAGAGGCAGAAATACCAATAAGGAGGCTATCACAATAATTCAGGGAAAAATGAGGAGAGCCTAGACTCCTAGGGATTGAGAGAAGAGGAAAAGTTCAAAAGGTATTAGGAGATTAATACAACATTGTAAATCAACTATACGTTAATAAAATAACATTTTTTAAAAAAAATGTTGGGGTAAACAATAACAGCATGGGGTTCAGTGGGGAGATGGGAAGGAAGCATCAAGGATGGTCCCCAAATTTCCAAATCAGACAACGGGGTGCAAGTGCCATTCTGTGTTATGGTACAGGTACTTGGCTTCATAGAAGATGGAGATGAGTTTGTTATTGGATATGTTGAGTGTAACATGTGTGGCCTGTGGGACATTGGGGTTGAGATATCTGGTAGGCAGTTGCATGGGTAGTTCTGGAACTCCAGACCTAAATTTGAACTGAACAGATTTATTCATAAATTATCAGAAGACAGGAGGTGGTTGAAGCCAAGGGACACCTAGAAATGGAATTCTGGAAAATTGGAGAGGTGGCTAGAGAGTTTCCTTGGCTTCTGTGGCAGGAACCAAGGAACAGGAGAGTTTCCAACAGAAGAGAGGTCAACAGTTTCAGAGGTCATGGAAGATGAGGTTCTATTACATATAGCAACAAAAAGGTCTTTGGCAATTTTGACGAGAACAGTTTGAGTCCAGGATGAGGATAAAGGTCAGATTATGAAGACTGAACAGTGTAGAAGAAGTGAAGGCTGAGGGTGTGGATATACTCTCTGGAGGTTGGCTATGAGACATAGATAGAAATAGGTTGATAACGGGGAGGGACAAGGCCAGGGAAAAGCTGTTGTTCTTGAAAGTGAAGGGGACTTCAGCATGTGTATGTTTAAAGGGTGACAACAGAGAGGAATGGGTCGAAGTTATAGTCAAGAGAGCAGATGGAATCAGGTTCTTATTGAGGTCACAGAAATTTGGATTTTGAGGACAGGTGACGTGATCAACCTTAGAAGGAGGAGGGATACCCCTTCCATTGAAATGGAATGGAATGGAAGGAGGTCTAATTTGTGGGATGGAACAGTAAATTCAGGGAATGTTGATTTGTTTGCCTCCTGGGGAGTAGGGAAGTGAGATCATCTCTTCATGGTAAAAGAAGAAGGATGAGGTAGGAATTTCAGATTGATGAAGATTTCTGTGGAGTAAGGAGAAAACTGATGATACATACAGGAGTGCTGGGCAGTTGTTATGGGCTGAATGTCTGTGTTCCCCCTCCAAGTTCATATGTTGAAGCCCTAATTCCCAGTGTGATGGTATTTGGAGGTGAGGCCTTTGGAGGTAATTAGGTTTAGATGAGACCGTGAGGGTGCAGCCCGCCACTTGAGGATGTGGCAAGAAGGCAGCTGTATGTGGACCCGGAGGAGGGCTGTCACCAGACACCAAAGTTGCTGGCACCCTGATCTTGGACTTCCCAGCCTCCAGAACTATGAGAAATAAATATTCGTTGTTTAAGCTACCCAGTGTATGGTATTTTTGCTATAACTGCCTGAGCTGACTAAAACAGTAGCATTGAGAGACCAGTGGAGGTCATCAGGCTGCATCTGCATAATTCTGATTTTTTTAAGAAATGAGACTCTTTACCCACGTTGGTGTAGGGTAGAAGTTTTTAGATTCCACTAGGATGTTCCTAAGTGAACATAGGAAAGATTGATGTATTAGATAAAATTGGAGGTGTTTAGGATCGGGGGAGCTCAGCCGAAATGTGAGTAATTGAGAGACACATTTAGAGGAACGAATAGAGGAAATCATGTCCTCGGGTGGGGAGCCTGGTTTGTCTATCCCTTTGCTATTGTTGTCCACTTTGACTTCTTGGAAAAAAATAATTTACAGCCAATCACTGTAACAACTTCTCATTAAGATTTTACTTTAGTTTGATTTCTAGATTATTTTAACAGGGTGTCTTAACCTCAAATTTAAGATTTTTTAAAAATTGTATTTCATTTGATAATTAAAAGGGAATATAAAAGTTATTTCATGGAATAAAATTTTCAAAAGGAAGGGTACAATCTGTAACGTAAAGACGTTTTTCACCCAGCTCTATGCAGATGTATAAATCCTCAAGAATGGACACCAGAAAATGATGCATACTGACTGAAATATTGTCATTGGAAATGGAAATGTACAAAAAAGACATTTAAATTGGTGGATCTCATTGAAACTGTGATATAATCTTCTTGTGCATAGGTACTATAAGTTATCTGAGTTAACAGAACTTGTAATGGTACTAAATTTAGAAAAGTAAAAAAAAAAATGAAGAAGGGAAAGTGCTGGTGTGGTGATTTACAGTGACACACAGCTAAATGCCTAGGTGTGAAGGTGTGACCTTGTGATTACTCTTATATATATGTGTCCTGGTTTGCTAATTACAGTCACCAAGTGTGGTGCACTTGTTAATGCTTTTTTTCTTTTACTTAGTTCAAAACATCAACAAAGTCCCTTTCTTTTGGATGCATCATCACAGCTTTTTATGCCCCGTGGCCTCTAAGCTTTTCTGTCTTGAGGCTTTTTTGAGGATGCTGTCCATGGCAGAAACAATCCAAAGGCTGCCAAAGTGGCCCCTGGAGAGAGATGAACAGAATGAAACAGAGTGTTCGCTTTGCTTCTCTGAACTCAACTGTGCCCAGAGATGAAAGCACCCCCCTGAGCTGTAGTAGTAAACCATAAAGAATATTCATGGCCATATAAAGATTTAATTTTTGAAGTTGAAATAGCCTATTCATCATTGTCAGTTAATTTGTACCAAGAGCCCAAGGTGGTTGGCATGGTAATACTGATACTTTGGGGACTGTATCTGCAGAACAGATAAAATAATTCATTTGGACTCACATTTTTCCTAATTTTGAAAATCTGTCCCTTACTTTTCTTATTGGAAAATTGTAGTGACTTTTCCACTTATGGATTTGTCAAGGACATGAGTTTACTCCTCCAATCTGACCCAACAGTGTAAGTGCTGGTTCTCAGCACTTAACTTGGTCCTCTCCTGCCATCTCTTCCTTCCAGAATGGTTTCTCTCTGGTGGTAGGGGATGACCACTTTTAGCATCTGAGAGGGAAGGAAACAATCTCTGAAACAATTCTTGCAGAGATTCTTGTGCTGTTCAATTTGTGAACCCCCAGTAGGGGTTCAGGCTCCAAACAATGCTAGGAGAGTCTGATTGGGCCTAGGCTGTTCTAATACTAGTATTTTCCAGCCAAATGGGGTTTACCAGAGTTGATGTGGAGGAAACGTTCCCTTCTAACATCAGAACTTCTTTTTTCCCCCATATTTCCCCCCATTATTGTGTTAGCTAGCCTAGCTCTGTGAGATGAGGGCAATTCCTAAGCCCAGGTTATATCAAGGTGACGAGTTCGCTAGGCCATGTGACACCAGTATCAACAGGCATAGACTGTTCAAGTGTGATGCTTAATTGTGTGAAGGGGAGTAATTGGTTGTTTAGAGATTGGAGTGGGATTGTGGGTGTGTCCAAGGGTCAGCTGGATTTCATATTTTGGTCAACATCAACATAAATCAGTAAATAATATCAACACTTATCCCTGGCCCATAGAATACAGGCAGAGGCTGTCCTTGAGTTGAAGAAGGTGCCATTTTGGAAGTTCACACCAGATGTTTATCCTATCTGCTGTTGTAAATACTTCTGCCAAGTACTGGGTATATGAATAAATGGTACATCAGTATTTAGATTACTTTCTTTTCACGTGAAACAAGGTCATTCTTAGAAATGAGACTAAGAGGTATGGGCAATGTTATGTCACTCGGTAGAAGTAGATCTCACAGGGTCCTAAGTTGCCTTATGGATGTAAGGTAAAAGCACCATAGAATAAAATGATAGTTTAGAGCATGATGCTCTTCATCTTATGCCTAAAGAACGCATGCAGTAGCTTATTCACCTGACAGGTGAGACATTTAACTGTTTCAGTCTTAACTCAGTGATCTTCTCATTCAGTTGCCTACTAAAATGGCAGTGAAATGTTTAGAAAATATAGATGATAGAACCTCTACTGAGTTTGAGTCTCCAGGGTGTAAATGGATTGTAAAAAAGCTCCACAGGTGATTCTGGTCCTCTGCTGTTGCTGAGAGCCATTGCCGCAGATACTATTTTTGTAAGACTTTCCAAAAAGAGACTGGAGACAAGAACATCACAGTCTCTTTTACTTGAATGTGGAAATTCCTTATTCAGAGACAGTAAATTTGCCATGCTTATGAAAAAGTGCAGTATTATATATATTTCACATGTATATGTTTATTAGCAAAAAATGCAATTTAAAGCAACAGTGAAATGCCACTTTTTCTGTATCAAATTAACAGATAAAAAAAATTAGGGGCTTCCCTGGTGGCGCAGTGGTTGAGAGTCCACCTGCCGATCCAGGGGACATGGGTTCGTGCCCCAGTCCAGGAAGATCCCACATGCCGCGGAGCGGCTGGGCCTGTGAGTCGTGGCCGCTGGGCTTGCGTGTCTGGAGCCTGTACTCTGCAACGGGAGAGGCCACAACAGTGAGAGGCCTGCGTACCGCAAAAAAAAAAAAAAATTTAGAATGTTAGGTCTCCCATTGCCCCACTGCTGATGAGGGCTAAGACCTAGGACTTCGTATCAAACTAGTAAGTATGTAAATTGGTAGACTG
Source organism: Pseudorca crassidens (assembly GCF_039906515.1). Taxonomy (NCBI): domain Eukaryota; kingdom Metazoa; phylum Chordata; class Mammalia; order Artiodactyla; family Delphinidae; genus Pseudorca; species Pseudorca crassidens. Next base: position 78,214,105 of record NC_090301.1, read on the forward strand.
TTTCTCTACAGCATTTGGCAATGTGAGGCTTAAAATGTTCATGCACTTTGACCCAAGAATATCTGGAATCTAGCCAAAGAAAATAATCAGAATTACAGACTAATATGATATAAGAGCAAAACAGTGGGAACTGCCTAGTATATTCATATGATGCAATATTATATAATTGTAATAGGTTATGTTTATGAGAAGTTTTTAGTAATGTGAGAAAATGCTTGTGCTGTTATAGTTAAGAGAACACAAAAGTTTACATATAGCGTGTTCTAAATGTAAAATAAAAGGCACGTAGAGAATGATATCAAAGTGTTAATAGTAATCATGTTTCAATAGTAAGACTCCATATTTTTATTCTTGTCTTTGTATTTTTCTGAATTTTGCAAGTTTTCTACAATACCACTTTTTTAAAAAAAATTTTAATAGATCTTTATTGGAGTATAATTGCTTCACAATACTGTGTTAGCTGATGTTGCACAACAAAGCGAATCAGCCGTATGCATACACATGTCCGCATATCCCCTCCCTCTTGAGCTTCCCTCCCATCCTCCCTATCCCACCCCTCTAGGTCATCGCAAAGCACCGAGCCAATCTCCCTGTGCTATGCGGCTGCTTCCCACCAGCCAACTATTTTACATTCGGTAGTGTATATATGTCGATGCTACTCTCACTTCGCCCAGGCTTCGTCTTCCCATCCCATGTCCTCAAGTCCATTTTCTATGTCTACCTCTTTATTCCTGCCCTGCAACTAGGTTCATCAGTACCATTTTTTTTTTTTAAGATTCCATATATATGTGTTAGCATACAGTATTTGTTTTTCTCTTTCTGACTTACTTCACTCTGTATGACAGTGTCTAGGTCCGTCCACCTCACTACAAATAACTCAATTTTCTTTCTTTTTATGACTGAGTAATATTCCGTTGTATATATGTCCCACATCTTCTTTATCCATTTATCTGTCAATGGGTATTTAAGTTGGTTCCATGTCCTGGCTATTGTAAATAGTGCTGCAATGAACATTGGGGTGCATGTGTCTTTTTGAATTATGGTTTTCTCAGGGTATATACCCAGTAGTGGGATTGCTGGGTCATATGGTAGTTCTATTTTTAGTTTTTTAAGGAACCTCCATACTGTTCTCCATAGTGGCTGTATCAACTTACATTCCCACCAACAGTGCAAGAGGGTTCCCTTTTCACCACACCCTTTCCAGCATTTATTGTTTCTAGATTTTTTGATAACGGCCATTCTGACTGGCATAAGTTGATACCTCATTGTAGTTTTGATCTGCATTTGTTTAATAATTCGTCATGTTGAGCATCTTTTCATGTGCCTCTTGGCCATCTGTATGTCTTCCTTGGTGAAATGTGTATTTAAGTCTTCTGCCCATTTTTTAACTGGATTGTTTGGTTTTTTTGATATTGAGCTCCATAAGCAGTTTGCATATTTTCGAGATTAATCCTTTGTCTGTTGTTTCATTTGCAAATATTTTCTCCAATTCTGAGGGTTGTCTTTTTGTCTCGTTTATGGTTTCCTTTGCTGTGCAAAAGCTTTTAAGTTTAATTAAGTCCCATTAAAAACAAAAATTTGGGGAAGAATTGGCAGTGGAAGGTCTCATAAGACAGAGAGTTGATTTGCAAAGGGATGATTTGTGGAAAATTTCAGTAGACTACAAAAATGCTTAAGTTGGTTTCAAGCATAAGAAACAGCAGGAATCTGGATCATAAGCACATATTTTGGGGAAAGTGTAATGAGTGGATGAAATAAGGATAAAGTGAGAAAGATGTTGTAAAGTAGAGACGGCAGTAGACAAGTAGATGGAGAACAAATACAATGAAAAATATATTTTATTCTCTTCCTTTATGGTTTTAGAGTTGTGTGTTGTTAGGACACTTTCCCATGGTTTCTAACCCTTCAGCTCTCTCTGATTATTTTATATTCATTAAGTTTATGGTTAAATGAAGTAAACACAACCACCAAGAGCTAAAACTGAGAGGAAATGAATGACTCTACTGGCTATGAGGTTAGCTTGCTCATCCCCTCTCTTACTGGACCTTTTATTCTTCTCCCCCAAGTTTTAGTGATTGATTTGCTTGACTGAAGATAGGATGATGATATCCGAAGCTGTTATTTTGGTTCACATCTTACTGTTCTAGTAGGTATCTTTTTCAAAAGTGAGCCTTTATTAGTTGAGGCCCACAGGCCATCTTCCTGACATTGTCTTTTAGTTCAGTTCTTTCATGGAAAGCTTTAAAGGTACCTGGCAGGGAAAAATCTCTTAATTTCTTCATTAAGTTGGATAAATCTGAACGTTTACTCATAACATTCTTTTCCTAATGCTGGCAGGTAGTACTTTGAGATCCGTAACAATGTGTTTGTGAACCGCCCCCCTTATTTTCTGGAATGAACTATTACTGTCTGTTAGTATCTCTTTCATGACATGTAAACATATCCAAATTATGTTACAAAGGCTGTTCCATGTTCATGTGATCCATAGGTTTAAATGGTTAAAGAGCCCAAGAAACCTCTGGAACATGAAGATTTGACATTATTTGAAGATTAACAAGTTACTCATTTATTATCTTGTAGAGTTTTATATTTATTTAATTTGAAGGTTGAAAGAGTAACTTAGAGGGGCTATGAGAAATAATTCGTTTTAAACTGCTGTTTTTGAAAATTGTGATATTATTGCCTTTCCCATTTAAAAGAAAATAGATTTATAAGGTGTACAAGACAAGAGGGTCATTTCTGAACCCTCTCACACAAGGTTCAAAAATACAGTGAGTTGGGGTGCCATAAGGTACATGGCACCTAAATATTTATTTGGATATTGTTATTTTTAATTTTCAATCTATCTTAAACGTTTGAGAAATCACTTTCTGTAAGAAAAACGCATTGCCAAACAACTTTGAAAAACCGTGTGTGTGTGTGTGTGTGTGTGTGTGTGTGTGTGTGTGACCAGTCTATATGCTTAGTTTGTTTATGCTTTTGGATTTATGAAACATGCCTACAGATATAATGGATTATCGATAATTTTTCCACATTTTCGTCTATTTTCTATCAATACAAATGTATACTATTTTTTTATTATTTGTCCCCAAATTCATACTATTTTCTACGGAGATGATTGTTATTTTCCTTGAATATTTAATGCAGGAATCACTTCTGAGAATTGGAATTTAGATCAAGTAACTCAGCTTGTTTCCATTTGTGTCTCTCGGGGAAAGGATTTGGACTTAGTGCTCTAACTTATTTTCCATCCAGTACTGCAAAGGAAATGACCAGGTTAGGAACTAGGAGAAATTATATTGAAAATCTTCATGAGGAAATCCTTATGGACTTTGCTAAAAAGTGGTGAATATTTTTCTCTTTGTAGTGGTCTACTTCAATTTAAAAACCCGATCGAGTTGAAGATTTTCTCTGAACTCATTTGAGCTTTGAAAAAGCAGTATAAGATTGGCAATTTATATGTGTTTTTAGCTTACCAACATTTTGGGTTTTTCCTAATTTTGGTTTTAGAAAATAAACAGACTTACTGTGGCTAAACATTACGTAACAGTGTCTGTTTTTAATGGGGATGGAGGGGGTGGGGGTGAGGATTTGCTGTAACCGACCAGCAATGTCCTAGAATGAGGATTGCTGCTCTAAACTCCGATCTTGGTTTTATTAGCATTTCGTGAAAAAAGAATTGGAAGATATGCCACAGCCTAGTGAGAGACCTTTTTCTGAGTCCAGTGCCTACCTTATGGACGTTTTTTTCTGATTGCCTTCTTCTTGTTCTGATGACCTCCATCTTAGTTACTTTTGCAGTGGGCATTAGTTAATAGAAGCTGCTTTAACAAAGAGATCCCCAGGTAAAGATGTTTCTTTCTCTTTCACCCAGCAGTGTAGGAGAGCGGTCCAGGATAGCAGAGTAGCCCTCTTCACAGGTCATTTACTGACTCAACTTTCTTTAGCCCTAATAACTCTTCATTGTCCATCTTTCTGGTGGAAATTGGCTCATCAGTGCACATCCAAAGGAATGGGGAAGAGAGTGTGTGGGCAATCAGTATCCTTTCAAGGATGTAAGGTGTAAATTGGATGCATTACTTTCACTCACACTCTGTGGGCAAGACCTGGGTCACATCTCACTGCAAGGGAGGCTGTGAAATGTAGTTTGTAGTTGGAGAGTCATATGCCTTGCTAAAATTGGGGGTGGAATAGGGTTTATTGCTAAAAGGAAGAGATGGAGAATGGAATCTAGGGCTGTTAGTCATCTCGGCCACATAGAATAATAAAGAAGTCAAAGCTTGGCAGTGTGCACCAAAACCGCCCGCCCTTCCTTCCTGCTTACTGGGTTGCAGAACCTGAAAACTATCAACTTGAAGCTCAAGACCAGTCCATTGCCTGAGACAATCCTACTCAAGTCTAGCAGCATTTTGTAAAGCTTTAGGTCTACCTGCAGGTGGGACCTAGAATGAGGATTGCTGCTCTAAACTCCGTATTTTGCAGTTAGTCACATTTCTCTATTTCCCTGTTGAGAGTCTAGGATGCCTGGTGCCTAAGGCAGCATGAGATATGATAGAACTTGAAACACAAGGTCCTCTCAGGACTATGTTCTGTTGTGGCGGTCACCTATATCATACTAGCTTATTCGCCTTTTCCCAATGTAGTTATTGAACTTCTACTTTCCAGTTATTGTGATAGGCACTGGGTTAGAGAGGGGTATGTTAAGATGAATAAGACATAGTTCCTGCCTTTGAGGGGTACAGAGTCTGGCACTCTTTTCCATAGGGAAATAGGGGTTTCTCCAAAAATATGTTCTAAGGCAACAATGTTTTGGGAAACACCCTGGGACCCCAATGCTACCATCCACTCATCATTCACCAGTATCCCTTCTGCCCATAGATTCCACTCAAGAAAAGCCTCTGCCATTGACACAAGTCCAGCTCACACCTGAGTTCCTACACTCCTTTCCATCTTGTGGTTTGTTTTCTAAATCTATAGCAGCCCTAAAGTTGACCTCACAGATTCCTGGCTCATTCCCTTCTCTGTGGATTCCCTCTAAGATCTCAAACATCTACTAGACTAGACTGCATGGATTATGATGGAGGCAGTGTCATCAGGGCTCAAAACGTGGGTTTTCTTTTCATGTTTGTCATTCACTTTCTGCATCCAGTATTTATTGAGGCTCTTCTGTGGAATGAAGCATTTAGGGTACAAAGCTGAGTAAGACATGGTTCTTGCTTGAGTTGTTCATCTTGTAGTAGAAAAAACAGGTCTGCTGGATGAATTATACACTATTATGTGGTAGGCCCATTAGTAGAAGTCTAGGAGCATAGAGGGCTATGGGAGTATAGAATGAGTGTGTGATTGTCTGAGGGAACTGGGGAAAGGCTCAGTGACATTTACCTCGGACCTTCAAGAAAATGAATTCACTACTTAGAAAAAGTTGAGGGTGAGATGTTCCCAGACAGAGGGAACATTGTGTGCAGAGGTATGAAGGTATGAAAGATCATGGGGTCTTCTCTCCATCACCCCCCCAAAAAAATTCCATCAATACATTATATAAATTGTTTTTTTTTTTTTTTAAATAAAGGCATTGTTAAAACAGCACCTCTATGTCACACCTAGATTATTTAATTTGTAAGAATCTGAATCTGAACAACTCTCACCCAGTCAGGGCATGAAGACAATTTGTTGAGGACCCTCTAGGGATGTTCGTATTATGGGTTTTCTTGGCTCTAAAAAATCCACATTTCGTTTTGTGAGCTTTTTGTTGTTGTTGTTAGTCACTGCACTGTTTTGGCAGCCCTAGTGCAGAAGTGGCCAAGAGTTCAAGGCCATTGTGAGTTATTCGCATATTTATTTAAAGCTGTGTGTGTGCAAGGCACTGTGCTCGGCAGCGGGCATATGTGGCGAGAAGCTACCGGATTCCTTTTTCCATGGAACTCACATTCTGGAGACAGATGTTAATTCATCAGCTTCACTACTGCGTGTTCATGGGGGCGTGGTGGTGGGAGGGGTGGGGTTTTAGGCAAAGGGCTCAACTAGATGGAGCCCAGTGGTGGGAGCGGGTGTGATGGGGGTGTCCGAGAAGGGGAGGCTGGCTCTAGAGGAGAGAGGGAAGGAGTCAGAGGTGCAAAGTGAGGGCTGTGAGGAGAGAAATGCTGAGGCCATGCTAGACCGTGTTAAAGGTTTGAGTCTTCGCTGTAAGAGCAACGGGGAACCTCAGAAGGTTTCAGATAGGAGCTGACATGATCTGATTTCTGTTTGGAGGAGATACTAGGTACTTAGTAAGAATTCATGGATGTTTACTGGATGACTGAATGGATCTGTAAAAAAGAAACAAAAACAACAACAACAAAAAACATGTTATCAAATCAAAGAAAAAAACTCCCCCGGGGAGAGAAAAACCTGAATTTCTACCTCAAGGTGGTAACAAAATAGAAAATAACCTTTCATAAATTTTACATTGAAAAAAAGGAAACTGTTTACTCTTTATAGCAAATTAGGAATCACTGGAAAATGGTTTGCCCATGGCCATGTAGTAAGTTGGTGGCTGATTCATTTCTGCCCTGTTCCCTGAGTGAATTTGATCTCTTCCTTCCTCCTTCCTGCTTCTCCTGCTGAAGCTTTGAAGATAAAGGAATCAAATCCCTCTCCAGCTCTCCTCAGAGCTTCTCCAAATGTGAGAGCTCTGATTGTAGCCATCTCCTTGGTTCGGTTGCTGTCTGAAGGATCTCCATGCGGCTCTCTGGAGGATGCAGTTGCCCATCTTCGAGTTCCCAGCCTCTAAAGTAGTGCAGAGTGGTCAGCGATTGAAAGTGTAATGATTAAATTAGCATTGATCATATGAGCTAAATGATGTATAGGCGACGGGGAGGAGACCAGCTGGACTAGTCTCCTCAGCCCCTTTTGGCAGAAGCATGGAAAATAAAGTTGTGTAAAGTTAATGAAAATTGTGGCTGCGTGGAGTGTTTTTGCCGAGAGATTGGCATTTTTTTTTAACAGAAATTTCAGAAAGCAAGAGATTTCTGAGTAATACGTCAATCACGGGAAGGGATCTGTCATTTTCTGGCAAGTGAATAGGCCATGGGAATTTTTTTACCTTACCTACACTCACTCTTTTATGAATTATGAAGTATTATTTTTTTCCCGGAGCCATCAAGAGTGGCAGAGAGGAGGAAAAACGAGTCCACAGATTCATTCTTCCTTTGAGTGTCTCTAGGGTTTTTTGTCTCTGCCTTTTTATCCCTGTCTCTATTTCTCTTTCTCACTGGCCTCTTGCCTCCTTGGTGAGAACCAGTCGTAGCATGTGTTACAGGTTTTTCGCAGGGGTGCTTGCTTGGCAGTGGGCTGTGACAGGCTGGGGCAGCCAGGGAATGGCTGGTGGAGGCGAGGGAAGTCAGAATTCTAGTTTGGGGAGAGGCCGGGCTGTCGGGAAGGTCAGGTGCGCGTGGCGCGCCTATCCTGGGGCACACGGGAAGGATGTGGAGCTCGGAGGGGTGGGTGAAGGGTTGAGGTGTCGTCAGGCCAAGGAGGCCTGGGAGTCCCTGCCAGCTTCAGCATAAGGAGCAGTCAGCCTAGCCAGATGAAGCAGGTAGGCAGCCGGGAGGAGGTTGGCATGAAGGTAAGTAGGGCAGGGGGAGGCAGGATGCTGGTCTCGGCTCTGCTGGCTGAGACCAGGGACCCAGGTGGAGATTGAGAGGACCAGGCTGGCATCAGGGGCAGCAGGGACGAGGAATCCCACCGCAGAGGCAAAGGGCACCAAGTCTTCAGGCCAGAGCCCAGAGATGAGAAGAAGCAACTGATGCTTGTGCAGCCTCGAGTTTGTACCACACATCGTTCTGAGCACTTTCTTATATCGAGGCTTTTCATCTTACACGATAATCTTGGGGTAATCCTCATTTTACAAAGGAGGAGATGGAGGTACAGAAAGGCAAAGTAGCTCACTGAGTGTCATCCAGCTGGGAAGAGGCACCACAGGGATATGCAGGCAGCCTGGCTCCAGAGTCCCTGCTCTTCACTAGCCTGCTCTGAAGAATCCCTGTGACGCCGCTCCTGGGAGTACCATTCACACGAATTGCAGTGCATGGGGGCCCTCGGAGCTGGGCGATGTAGGCGGCCCTGATTCCACACTACTCCCTTTAAAAAAAGACTGATTCTTCACTCTGCCTTATGATGTGCCAGGCACTTTCTGTGTACCTTTTATGCATTCACTCATGAAGTCCAGAACTCTTTTTACCTCCATTACAGATGAGGCACGGAGAGACGTAAGGATACACCTGCCTAGGTAGTTATAACGGTCTAAATTCAAACTCGGAGGACTACTAAAAGGGCAGTCAGTTTGTAGAGTTTTGTTTTGTTTTGTTTTCACTCTTTTGTCTGCCCTGCCGGTACCACCTGTCTGAAGCATGTCAGAGGGGAAACGGGTTAGAATATTAACGTGCAAAATGCCATATATGTTTCTGGAGGGAAATAAGTGTATCTGTGCTTGCAGAAGAGGGAGAAAATCATCTAGTACACTTAGCTACTTAGAAAAACTTAAAAACAAAGAGCAAAATAATCCCCAAGGTTAAATTGTCAGGCAGAGACCTTGGGCTCGTGTTCTAGTCCATAGAGCCAATGAGAGTCCAAACACTGTTCTTTTGTCTCTTCCCTGACCTTTCAGAGTCCTGCTGCAGAACACATAACCTCACTGGCTTAGAAAGTTAAATTCTGGAGAAATCTGTGGGGGGAAATTAGATAGCAAAATTTCCTTTTGTTTCCAAATTTGTACCAATTGTCTTGATGACAGCTATGTAAAACTCAGAGCTAATCAGCTGATTCTTGGCTTTTCTCTCCCTCTTCCCCTCCCTTTCCAAACAATGGAAACGAGAAATGCTTGTCCTTTGTATTCCACCGTCAAATCCATGGGTGTGCACAAAGCCCAGCCCAGGTAAGGAAAAGCAACTCCATGTCCCTAAGTTTGAAGCCAACAAAAACTAGCTGAATGTTGCCTTGAGCTGCAGAAGAGAGCTTCCCTGATTTGTTGAGGACCACACCATTCCCTCCACTGAACTGAGCTCAGTTGAGACATTTGTCAAATTGCAAGAATAACCTCTATACGGAGAATCACGTGGAATTTAGAGAACAGAATCACACAAACAATGCCTTTTCATAAGGTCTTTTGACTTTGAACTGTTGATCATGGTGAGAGATGACTTGAAAGGAAACACAGTCAGCAGGGCACCCTCAAAATGGGAAGATGCCTTTGGGGGCTGTGTAGTTTTGGAGGCTACTCAGGGGTGAGAGGTGGACGGGTTATGGGGAAACACTGATGCAAGGTGACCCAGGAGCTTTTCAGACTGATCCTCATTGTAGCTGGAAATAGAAGTAGACCCAAGGGAGGGTTGGTTTCTCTTTCATCCTCTCAATCAATCACTTAACTGGAGAACTCTTCAAACCAAAACCAAGACGGTGCCAATCCCTCACTTGATGTTCGCCTCTTGCTGCAGTGAAATATGACACCCTTGAAATTTGGTCCTCAGAACTTAGACCTGATAGGATATCAAGGCCCTTTCACCAAAAGCTAGGGACTTGAGATGATCTGAAACAGGCCCAGGAAGCTCCCAGGGACCTCTCGCTACTTCTCAGCCAGCTCTCAGTTCAGAGAATCTTGGGACAGGAATGGTCAGTTCCAAGAGCCTCTTGGAGTTCGAGTTCACTTTTGTGGGAACTTCTCAGAGTTCCTTTGGGGAAGTCCAGACTGAGTCTCTCACTGGCTGCCTCTGGAACTCTGGGATCAGCCTGAGCATTGGGTTGAGACCTTTAGGTGACCTGTACGTGCAGTGCTTATTCTATGGAGATCCAAACACTAGGGGCAGACTCCCCAATCTATTAATTTTCAGTTGTCAACTTGTGGGTGGGTGACCAAATAGCTTGTGTTTAGACAGTTTTTAGAATGAAAAGAGTGGGAAAAATAGGGGTTTTCCCATCAAAGTGACCCCCCCTTTCATTTTACCAAATTCCTCCTGGGAATACACACACTGCTCCTCATTCCTTATCTTGAAAACCCCCTCAAGAAGGAGCAGGGAAGGAACACTTAAGTATAGAAAATTATGGCTTTGAATACATCAGTTTAACCTTTCTGGGTATTAAAATGAGGGCTGGATTAGGGGACCTCTGGGATTCTCCCACCTCTAACAATTTGCTCAGCATTTTTCTAACCTGGGAAGCAGGCAGAGCCAGGCTGCCCCTGCTTTACGTCTGTTCTTAGTCCTTGAGGGGTTTGGGTGTAGGGTTGCTGGGAGTAACCACAAGCTACTTTGCTTGATCCAGTGCTCCCTCCTGACTGCCGATCCTGAGTTATCTTCCTTACTGCCTACATTTGTATATCGCAAAACGAGCCCCTGCTTTTTAAAGACTTTCCTTAGACCCTTACATTGGCTGTTGGGAAATGCAGGAGAGGAATTGAGCCATGTACAGTTTTCCCAGTAGGGGGCAGTTTCTCTCATCTTGGTGAATTATGGAAGTGAACGGCTTTTTCCCACCCCCACCCCCAAATTTAGATTCCCATTTAAAGATATTCAGGAAATACCTATACTCTCGGTTGAAACAGTAAAATAAGGAAATGATCTGGAAAATCTAAGGAGAAAAAAGACCCTCTTGCCTTGATTTTCTGTTGATTCTGCCTAAAATATCACATGGCTGTAGTTAGAGAGTTAACTAAAATAACAGAATCTGATACAGGAATTTGAGCTTAGAAATCTTTTGGCCCAGTCCTCTTGCTTGATGGAGGAGTGAGCTGAGGTTAGCCTGGGAAATGACTTGCTCCAGGACACACAGTCGTCAACAGGTCGGGCTGGCACTGGGTCCCTTTCTATGAAATCCTGCCAACTGTACCCATCCTCTTCTGCCATCCTCCTGGTGGCACAGGTGACCTCCTGTATGAACCCTACCATTTTCAGGCTCTGAAGGACAGGTGAGTCCCTTTGGCATCTTTTATATTTGAAAGGATTGATGCTGTTCCCAAAGTGTGCAGCTGTGATTGGAAGACCTTAGTGGGTCAGTGCAGACCTGGGCGAACTGTGCTCAGCTCAGCAGTCGTAGCTCTCGTGTTGTTCTTTGTGACTCAGATTTGTTCCTTTAAGAGTTACGCTTTTCAGAGATACGGGCCTCATTTCCTGGGTCCAGGGCCAGACAGTTACTCCTGTGCTGAGTTCCCAGGAACTGCAGCCAGTGCCTTCCAGCTGACCAAGCAGGGTTGTCATTGATAAGTGTTTATGTTACGCTTTAGATTTGCAAAGTCCTTTCTCTGGGTTATTTCTTACCTCAATTTGGCAGGTGAGGAAACTGAAGCCCACAGAAGTGGCGACTGGTCCAGAGTCATCCGACCAATTAGTGAGGAAGCTGGGCTCAGCCTCTGAGTTTCTGGGTCATTGTTTTACCCCCGTGAGTCATGCAGCTTCTCTAGATTATGTTCGTTGCTCCTCACCAACTTCTTTTTTTTCCAAATTTAGCTGGCTTCTTTTACAGTGAGCTATAAATCTCTTCTGTTTCAAAGCTGCAGTACCTTATTGGTTGACCAGGAAGCTGCAAGTATCTAGGTATGCTCCAGTGTGGGACCTGTCCTAGGTGAAAACGAGCTGTGGTGTCATGCGAACTGGGAAGGCAGTGGGACTTTTCTGATTGGGTTTTTGGAAAAAGATCAATGCTGCTTTAGGAATATTAAAGGTCTAAGCGCTGGGGAAAAGGGGATTTAAGCTAAAACGTTGGCTGTCGCTTAAAGGCGATTAAAAAAAAAATCAAGCTAAAAAGATAATGGACAATTTTGCATCTACATAAAGGCTTTTGAGAGTTTTTGGCTTCGTTTCTACTTTACTAGTTGGGTCACAGAGGTATCTTCTTGTCAGTGAGGCAGAGAGATTTCGGTGAGAATATCGAAAACTTTCACAGTAGAAATTCTTTTTTTTTTTTTTTTGTGGTACGCGGCCCTCTCACTGTTGCGGCCTCTCCCGTTGCGGAGCACAGGCTCCGGACGCGCAGGCTCAGCGGCCATGGCTCACGGGCCCAGCCGCTCCGTGGCATGTGGGATCATCCCGGACCGGGGCACGAACCCGTGTCCCCTGCATCGGCAGGCGGACCCCCAACCACTGCGCCACCAGGGAAGCCCCACAGTAGAAATTCTTTTACAGTAGAAATTCCCACAAGAAATCTTACCATCTGTTTATTGTTTTTCTTTTATCTTGGTTTTTTAAAAAAAATTAAATGACTTATTGCCTGTTTGACTTCAGCTGCATCTGTTAAGTACAGGTGTTAGATAGAGATGAGTATCTGTTCACCTGTCTTTACACAATATTCTCTGAAAAAAAATTTCTCTGTTGCTCCCCATCCCCCTCCAATTGTGCGTTTCATTAAGAAGATGAGCAGTTGTGTTTAGAGTATTCAATCTCCCGCCTTTCCCAACATACCAAGCAGCCTTTTAGATGTTGATAAGTGTTTGCTGCAGAACTATATGATCCAGACGAAACAGGAAGCAGCTGTCTGCTTGGTAGGGTGCTCCGAGCGGCCCTCCACTCACCGAGGGAACACTCTTCAGCTGACTGAAGCAGGGGAGCTGAGCCAATCAGAGGCTGCTTTCCTAGCTCAGTCACCAGTCTGTGGTTGAGGAAGGGTTCTGCTTTTTTATGCTCTGTTTGGGAAGGCAGATAAAATGCCAGCTCTGGACCGCCTCTGGGGATAACCTCACCCTGTGCGATGTGAATGAATAGCATCTTGCCTGGTAAATTCACAGCAATTGATAAGGCAGGCGCAATTCTTCCAAACAGGCCTTTTCTGTCTTTACCTCTAGCTGTGGCTTCTGTAGCAGTTTTGTTTTCGCCTTGATAGAGGTGCTCTGGATTATCAGACCTCCATGTATGACAATTTGTACCTGCATGGAATTGAAGACTCGGAGGCTGTAAGTATTTTCACAGATAGCTGATTTCCTCTCCCCTTCTCTTCTTCCTCCCATTAACAACCCCCCCCCCCCACCTTATTTCTTAGGCAACGCAGGGAACATGGAGCTGAAAGCCAACATCATTCGGGTGCTTGCTGGCTGCTGTGTAAATGTTCTCTGTATAGTTTAGAGTTAACTGAAATAATTCTTTATTATATAATGTCTTGTCAAGCAAAAAACAAATTAATTAGGGTGATAGCTGAGGGATCTAAGGGTGTAATCTGCCTGGATATATACAATACTTGGTCCGCGTTTGATCTGACAAGGGATAACTGCTCCTTGCAGACTGGCTTAAACTATGCAGAAAGTGCCTATGTTTTCCAATAGCAGGGTTCACAGAAAAGGCTCATTCATTATATAATACACATTGTATTGAGCTAAGGTGAAGGAAGTTCCTCAGCTGTAGCTGTATGATGTGCTTTCTGGCCAAACAAGCAGTGCAGATCTCCTGCTTCTTTGTTAAGGAAATCAGATGCAAAGGTTGTGGTCATATAACACCCCAGCGCAGAGGCAGGAAGTATGTCCCTGTACTCTACCCTGGAAGCCCGGAGTAGGCTCACTTGTGTTTTGGGTTAGAAAACTGGACTCCCTTCCCTCCACAGGTCAGGCTCATATAATGTATTAAAATCAGGATGAAGGTGGTTTTGAGAAATCCCTAAAATCATACCATCTGAATGCTAGCTTTTGAATCCAGGGTAAAGCTGATGACTGAATCTTTCTTTTACTATTGCTAGTGGTGGTTCTTGATGTTTTTCATCAATTATATAGAAACCTTGCAAGGTAAAATGATTCGGCATGGGAATGGGACCTGCTGTGCGGAGCCTGAATTTTCAATGAGTGCAATGCCATACATGTTGCTACATTTGAAACAGGAATGTGTTATATAAGATTCTCTGGCTAAACCACCAAACAAACAGATTATAACAGAAAAAAAAACCCCTATGCTATACGTCAGTGCAGACGTATGTATCAAATGATGTGCTAGCCCTGAAAGATAGAAACCCTCTGTTCTGATGAGGCATCCCATTTTCCTGCCTGTCTGCGTGTGAGCTCTCACTCCAACTCTGTTTCTGCAAAGTCTCTCTGGTGCTGCCCAGCGTGCTCGTAAATTACCAACCTGTCAGTTTACTGCAAGGGACTGTAGTCGGAAACGGCGGTGGCTGAGATAGAGAAGGTCCACGTTGGCAAGTGGGATGGGAGGATGCAAACGGCAAGTACAGGAGTTGAGTGAACTGCTTCCCCGGCTTGGTTCTTCGGGAGGTCTGATTATTTCTCCTACCCCTTCTCTCCACACTCAGTTATGAAACATGTGATGCCTCATTGAATTGCAACTTTTCGACCCTTGGTTTTAAACTTAAGTGGATTGGACTTATTGCAGAATAACCCGGTGATGTGTGACACCGGCTGCTCTGACCAGAGTTGGCTAGGAATGAATGTATCCAGCACCTTGTTCTCCAGAACTGTGTACATTTCAGATGCAGTGGTTCAGAGGGGAGCCATAAAAGTATAAAAACATGTTTTTTCCCCTCCTGGTCCAGCCTCCCAGGACGGCCAAGCTTTTGGGTGGGGTGGCAAGTACCGAGTGCAGTGATTTGAGTCCGTGGCAGTAGTTGATGGCGGGTAGTGCTAGGTACTGCAGTGCTCTGCTCCCAGTGACTCAGTGGCGGCCAGCAGGCTGAGATCCTCAAGGCTGTGCACGTCTGCAGAGGCAAGGCAGGTGGGAAACTTGAGGAAGGAAGAAAGGCACCTGGCCCATCCTTAGTTGAAAGAGAGTAGGGGAGGCTTTCTCATGGGTGGGATCGGAAGGGTGTCCCATAAATCAGAGGGGAAGGCAGAGGTGTTCGGAGGGGTGAACTGTCTCTGAATGCTCATTTGAGTTTATTTGTTTTTATAAGGAAGAATAATGTGATGTGTTACCCAAGATGGTGTGAACAAAGCTTCAAGCCAATGGAGAAGACTAGGCCTAAATAGCTGACCCGGTGAAGTGAAAAATAAAGCCACACCTGGAGAGCCACATCCTCCGCAGTCTTTCTCAATGCCAATGCATATATGGCTGTAAGTGTGGGGTTTGCCCAGATCGAAGCTAAGCTCTCGGAACAGGTCTGGTGGATAGGTGTGGAGAGGCTTTTCTCAGACGCCCAGCTGCAGTCTGAGAATACATAGTCACTAAAAGCTGAGTACAGCGCTTCCTTTGGGGGGCTGGGGAAGCCACCCACATGTGTCCCACCTCTCTGTGCTTTTGAAAATGTCTTCGTGGGGTGTGCGGGGTTTTACCTGTCATAAGTGATTCTATTCAGTGTGTTCACACAGTCAGCCTGTAATAAGATCATCTCGCCTGGGGACAGATATTTTATTCTGAATAAGAACAAAGTGTTATTGTACACTGTTAGCACTGCACCTCCCCGTAGTATGAGAGAGACTTTGGTACTGTGATGCGAGGCCTTTTTATAAGAATCTGGTCCAGAGGTAGACAGTCTACTCCGGGTACCCTAGATTTTTGCTCATAACCTCTGTGTTTCACGTGCTGTGTATATACAGGGAGAGGGGAACAGGAGCCATGCTGCGATACACTCAAGTCCGGGCATTTTAGACTCGAGTCCTTTGGAGCCTTTTTGGGCAAGTCCATTAACTTCTGCTCTGGTTTCTAGGAGGGTAGTTAAGTGTCAGCATCATTTAGATTTGCAAGGAAGTACAAAAGACCTTTTGGTGTCCCATAGCAAGGCCCCGCACAGGAGTGGGAGGTTTCACACAGAATGTCACATCACTCCTTTTGTTGCCTTGACGTGGATAATGGAGTGTGTGCTCCTAAGTGGGTCCACACCCAGCCCAGGTCAGTTACTTCCATCATGCACAGACTGTGACTATGTTGTCTTCTGTGGGAGGGTTGCCCCATTCCACCTTCCCGGCTCCCATTGGGTCTTCAGGCAGCTCTTGATGGCCAAGATACTTTTCACTGGCTGAGCCCCCAATGTACACTATCTGTTTTTTATCTGATGCACAATTGATTTTGATAGATCTGCTCCTTGGTATACACATCTTATAAATGGATTCATTGCATATTTTGACGTTTGTGAAATCACTATAAGAACAGATTTTTTTCACTCGGCAGGGGTATTACACAAACAGTATGAGGGATGTTCTTATAGGGATAAATGGAAGAAGCACATAAGTAGAAAAAGTTACCTAAAATCCACCCAGAGATGATTGCTGTTAACATATTACTGTGTATCCTTTCAGACTGTTGTTGTACATGTATGTATGTCATTCTAAACCTGCTACTGTGTATTGCATTCTGTGAAGTCCTGTTCTCACTTGATAAGATATTGAGCACATGAGGACTAGACTGGCCTGTGCAGGAGACACTTTGCAAAATTTAAAGTTCCTACGTGGACCTTCTGGAATTTTGAGCATTTTAAGTGAAATACAGATTCTTAAGAGTATTTTGTAAAGGGAAGCCAGGCTTAACTGCACATTAAATTAATAGCTGATTTTTCTGACACAATTTGTTCCTTTTCCAAATGCTTAAATCTGAATGCAGAGGTAGGGACCTGAGCTTTTTCAATAAAAAAGATGATAAGATCATAATCCAAGGCATTTACTAGGGAGGGAAATATATTCTTTTAAGTGTTTTCAAACACAGAAAGGAGCCATAGTATACTTATTAACACTATTAGAACTCTTAAAGTGAAGGTAAATTTTACAAAATCTAATGTGTACGTATATATTAAAGCACGTATGTAAATTTACATCTACTTACATATTATAAGGATAACTATATGTTAATTATTTAAACTATTCATTTTCTATAAGCTGTGTAACTATGTGTGTTTGCCTAAATGTCTGTGTACCCATAGGTGTACACACACTGTACACCCTCGTACATTCATGGACATTCACGTATAGATATGATCCATGCTTTGCTAATTGATGGTTAATGCTAAGTGGGAGATTTCTGCCATAGAACTTTTGGAGAAGGAAAACTAACTGCTTTTGACATAAGGATACTCAAGAGGGTTGAAAAGCAACACATCCCCAAGAGAATAAATGATTGCTACTTTCAAAGATTATAATAGAGTTATTAAATATGAAGATATGTCCTTGTGCTTGTTAGGAAGGAGGATAAATTTCAAACAGAAGGCTTTGTGTGTTTAGAGACCTTTGGAAAAACACTCTAGGGATATTAAGGCTTAGATTTCTTTTGGAAATGTTTAGACCAGAGGTCTTTATGGTTTGGTATATCAGAAGATCCCTCCTGGGGTTAAAAAGTCTTTCTGGCCTATTTCTAGAGAGTCAGGCCTGTTCTATGAAAGAATCCATCACTGACCAGAGAGGAAAACCAAATGCTGCTTATGTGTAATAAATTTGACTAAGAAAATCAACTTGTTTTACTCAGTTGAGCAATTTTGGTGTTTGTCCCGAGTCTGTTAAGTAAGTGGTGAACAGAACCTTCTCTTCAATCAATCAGTTCTTAGCAATATATATTGAAATGATTTCTAGATATAATTGTCGTGGAGCTAAAGAGAGAAATTCCTTAAATCTGGTCAGAACCCAGGAATTTGCCTCTCCAAGGTCATCAGTCTTGCCTCTTTCTTGGTACTTTGCATTTTCGAGCGACAGAGGGAAGCATTAGGATCGACCCCCAACTTTCCTCAGGGGCTTCTGTATCTCCTTTCCTGCTGGTGTTCTGCTTCCTATTCGATTATGATGAGTCCATCAGGACTTTAGAATGTGGTCTTCTGACTCTATGTGTACACAGTGAACATTACATTATTCTGTGGTGTAAGATGTTCTGTAGGAAGGTCTGCAATAATGATGAAAAAAACATGCTTTTAGGGTGAAGGTGAGGAGGCATCCCGTTGCCTTAGCCCTTCCCTTTCCATCAGAGTTCAGCTTGGATCTTCTTTCTGTGTGGACAGTTCTCATCATTCAGTTCACCATCTGCCTTAAACATCCCTTACCTAGGTAAACTAAGCCACCCAAGGAGGACAGGAGACATAACTGAATGCGTTAAGTTGTATTCTTTTTCTTCCCTCTCCCACTGGTCCTTTACAATAATCATCAAGTCATGAGCTCAGATTTCCATGAAGCTAAGTTAAAAATTGCACCAAGAAAGCTGCATAGATAGAGACTCTGTATGCTGATCTAAATCAGGCTGACTTAGGTGCCTGTAATGTGTTTGCATCGGGCCGCGCAGACAGTGAACGCAGCAACAACTGTTACACTGCTAACCAAGGTGAGGCCCCGTGGAGCAGGTGCCTGGGATCTTACTTATGGAGGATGGAGCACTAGTAGTGTGTAAACTCAGGAGAGTTCACATAAAATAATGGGAAGCCGATTGGGAGCTGTAGATTTTTATACCTTGGACTTTGAACTTTTTAGGACTTGGAAGAGTCTATGATAAAACTGTGCAGCCCAGACAAAAGGAAGGTGACCCAGATAGCTCACATGGCAGTTTTAAAGATCTAAATAGAACAATCCTTGTTCTCACTATACATTTATGTATTCTTTTATAGCATAAATATGTGGTTTGAGCAATAAATACTTTTCTCGCTCTTAAATGGTGCCACAGTATCAGTACTTCCTATATCCTATTTTTTCCTTTTGCATCTGTTCTCAGAAATATTGAAAAGTCTCACATTTAAAACAGGATGTTTGAATTTGCTTTCATTCCTTTTTCATTCAAGGGAATTGATCTAAGATAGTACATCTTAACATGAATATTGGCAGCTGCCAGTTATTCAGGAGCTTGATTGTGTAGTTTGTGAATAGCTTAGTCCTCTTATTTTGCCTTTTTTGTTCCTATTATTCTGTAATCCCTCTCTTCTTCTTAGCTCTAGCACCATATAGGAAAAAGAATCTGACCTCCAGTGTTATTATTCTATTAGCAGATTTGTTGAAAAGTTCAGTGAGTGATAAGATTTTAATTAAAAGTATCTCTCAATCATTTTTAACCTCCATAAAACTTAAAAAAATTATCTTCTACTGAACATGGCTATGAGCTGGGAAAATGTCATTTACTTTTTGTGTTTTGTATTATGAAACATGTGTATGTGGTGTACTAGTGTTGTGATTAAAAACAGAAACTCAGGGCTTCCCTGGTGGCGCAGTGGTTGAGAGTCCGCCTGCCGATGCAGGGGACGTGGGTTCGTGCCCCGGTCCGGGAAGATCCCACATGCCGCAGAGCGGCTGGGCCCGTGAGCCATGGCCGCTGAGCCTGCGCGTCCGGAGCCTGTGCTCCGCAACGGGAGAGGCCACAACAGTGTGAGGCCTGCATACCGCAAATAAAACAAAAAAAACCCCCCAAAAACCAGAGACTCAGTCAAGATTGTCAGGGATTAAGTCCTGGCTCTCCACTTCCTAGCTTGTGGCCCTGGGTACATGTCTTAAATTTTCTGGGCCTCAGTTTCCATATCCCTGAAGTGTCAATGATAATGGAACCTGCATCTGGGGTGGTTTTGAAAATTAAATTAGTTAATATTTGTAAAGCTCTTAAAACATATACTGTAGGGCTTCCCTGGTGGCGCAGTGGTTGAGAGTCCGCCTGCCGATACAGGGGACGTGGGTTCGTGCCCCGGTCCGGGAGGATCCCACATGCCGCGGAGTGGCTGGGCCTGTGAGCCGTGGCCGCTGGGCCTGCACGGCCACAAAGAGGTTTGACTAGGTAATTTCTAAGGTTTCTTCAAATCCAAAGTTTTGTTCTGTTTGCTGATAAGCAATTTCTTCAGTTGGGGTACAAATGCCACTATATGCCATTTGATTTTTGAAATGATCAATTACCATGGTGTTTTATGTATGCTGACAAAGGGGTCAGGATTTGGACCTTGAGTCTTTTTCAGAATCTTTGAAGGAAGAAGGTGTGTGTGACACACATCTTTGAAAGGACTAGATGTTTGAAAAGGAAGATTTTTTTTTTATCTTAGATTTTTAACTCTAGAAGCCAAAAAAGGATGCTTTTCCTATTGTTCCTTTGCTTACCAATACCCACAGTGCACTTCTAGACCACAGCGATTTGAGGTGGAAACATTTGAGTCTCATCTCTAAGAAAAAAAAAATCAAAGGCAAAAGCTTTCTGAGAAGTAAGC
The DNA here is from genome assembly GCF_039906515.1 of Pseudorca crassidens. Taxonomy (NCBI): domain Eukaryota; kingdom Metazoa; phylum Chordata; class Mammalia; order Artiodactyla; family Delphinidae; genus Pseudorca; species Pseudorca crassidens. Next base: position 78,234,139 of record NC_090301.1, read on the forward strand.
TTCTCCTAATTCTTATTGACGATTGAGGAGAGGTATTTCTTCTTTAGATGATCCCTGTCTTTCCTTCTTAGTTGTACACTAGGAAAGTATTGACAAAGAAAGTTTAAATAATTGTTTTGTGATGGTTGTGATGTTTAATCATCAAGAATGTTTATTGTTTGGTGTTTTCTTGCTTTACAAACTTTTCTTCAGCTCAGCATTATTATCCTTTGGGGTGTACTGAAAACAATAATCAGTCAATAGGAAAACCCCAGGAATAGAATAAATTCTCGGAGATATTCATTATTTTTTATAAAGTCATTCATTACTTTTAAAAGGAGTGATGTGCCTGATCTGTTTGATTTTCCTCTATGATAAAGTGAAAGGCCACCAGAATGAAAAAGTAAAGAATGTTTACTTCAGCCACAAATCAGATATTCTCTTAGTGTTTGAATGAAGTAAGAGTTGGAGGCAAATATTTATCAACAAGCTAGAAAAATGTGATGACCATCATGCTAAAATAGTTAGTGAGTAAACAAATTAGTTCCCCAGTTTATTTCCAAAGAGTCATTATTGATAGCTTAATATTTAATTTCGAATGACGTTCCAGAGATTAATGTCTTGGGGTTTATTTGATTCAATGGCTCTACTGATCCAAGAGGTAGAATTAAGAATTTATTATTAGACTTTCAAATAATCTCACGTTTGATCATGTTGTTGTTGCTTAGAATATAGGGATGGAGTTATATATTTCTATTATGTAGGTGAAATTGGTAAGGTAGGGAAGCGCAGAACATTTCCTAGTTATCACGATGCACAGGGCCTGCTGTGAAGTGCGAAGATGCTGCAGAATAGAGTAAGAATTAAAACCACACAGGTCCGAAAATGCTATGTTGATACTTGATTTTACAAAGAAAAGATCCTTGATAGTCACATTTAATTATTAGCTAACTAAAAACCAAATATTTGGTACATAAGATATGATGTGTCTTTCTAGAGTACCAATGTTAGTTTTCTTCTATATTGTAACAATTTCTGAGGTCATACAGTGTATTTTATTGACCCTGAGGCATCTACCCCCTCACACACACATTTTGATACATCTAAAATTGGGCTACATCTTAAAATTAATGGTATCTCATAGTTTTATTGGTAGCTTTTTCCCCTAGTGATACGTAATCTGAGGTTGAGTCTTAAAATCATTGTTATCTTAAATTCAGTGAAATGAGGTATTTAGGAAAAAATATTTAAGCAGTAAAAAACCATATAGTGTGAAAAATTTGTCTTCCTTGACTATCTCCCAACCTAGTCCCTTCCTCAAAGGTAGCTGTTCTTAGCAATTCAGTGGGTATCCATGCAGACCTTTTTTCTATACATTGATAGACATGGATATTTAGAAAAACATACTTACAAGCACATATATGCTATTTGTAATTTTAAAAAATATAAATGAGATCATCATAAATATTATTCTGTGACTTGGCTTTCTTTACCTAAAAATGTACCATGGGTGTTTTTCCCTAACAATTTATTCTTTTTAATAACTGAATGACATAATGACTGTGTAGGGTGGATTTATCATAATGAATTTAGCCCATTGATAGATTTAGAATATTCCCCATTTTCAATCCTGCAGATAAATGTTATGGTTAATATTCTTACATATGAATCTTTGCATATACATAGAGCATTTCCCCAAAATAGTTTCCTAGAAGTGAAATTGCTGGGTTAGTACATTTTAAGATTTATAGATATTGGTGAGTATTGTAAAACATTTTTATATTAAAATAAATATAAACATTCTTTTTTCATTGAGAATAAACCAAATTAGCTCAAATTTTTATTGTGAAATATAAGACTTCAAAGAACTTTCTCGATCAAGGGAAGCAGCGTTAGGCTGAGGCTTCCAGGTTCCATAAGAAGAATTTATTTACTCTCTGTTGTAATGTTATTTGAAAAAACAAAGATTTGAGAAGTTGCATCCACGCCCCCGCCCCCACACTTCATTTCATAAATGAAAAAACTGAGGTTCAAAAGCGGTGAGGCAACTTGTGCAGAATGACCCAATTTGTGGTGGAACTGGCCCTAGAACCTCCTCACGTCTCTTTCTAGAGCAGTGTTCTTTTTACAGTGCTGAATACCAGGGTTAATAAGATAAAAAATTGGAATAAACCACTGAAGGGTGATATAAGCAAATTATTTTGTATGGTGCTTGCTTGACAGCTAACAAAGCAGTTGGGAGTTGGGAGAATATCCAAGATAGAGACTAGATTGCTCTCTGACGCAAATGGTGAGACCTTTATCTAACTTAGAATCCAGATTAAAGTTGCAATTTCTTTCAAGCTTTTTTGTTTGCTATTGCTTTCTGATACGATTTGAAATCCCCAGTCCTTGACAGATTAAAATGATAGTGCATCCATAAAACTTAAACGAACATTAAAAACTCAGTGTTAGAGAATGTCAGAAAGAGGTTTTGTGTTTTAGGAAAATGTCGGCGTCTTCATTATTTGTATGCAGGTCTTGATGACATTTGCATGTCGATGCTACATTTGGCCCTAGCCAAGAGTGACCAAAGTTCCATTTTTATTCTTTCGTATTTTCAGTTCATCTCCATGAGCTTCCAATCCAGGAAAACATTTGCATGATTCAGTAGTGATATTTTTAAAAGGTAAAAATGGATAGCAATATTTGTCAAAGGTAAAAGGAAACGACACGTTCTGAGTAGGGGGGGCGAGAGGTCCTTGTATCAATCAGAATCTCTACAAAAAACAGATAGCATCCTCAAATTAGGACAATTTGAGAGGGTTTAATAAGTTGAAAAGGTGTTGGTAGAGTGTAAGGGAAGCACGAGGTCTAAGCACCCTTAGGCTTAATAGGACCAGAAAAAGGCGTGGTTATGGAAACCTAGGAGGACTGAGTCCTGTCAAGAAGGCTACCTCGAGAAGGATGCAGCTTTGCCTGTGGAGGGTTGCAGCCAGCCTGAGGGCATCCCACGGGGAGGAAGCTAGGGGATTAATACCCTAAACTCATTCTCTCCCCTCACTCTGGACTCTGTTGGGGCTCCCACTGACTAAACCCAGCCAGAAGCCAAAGAGTAGGGCTTATAGGTCAGCCATGCAGTGTAAGAGTAGAGTGGGGAAGAGTGGAGGCTGATCTGGAGAGGACGCTGCTTTCGTGCACATTGTTATTGGGCCTTCTCTGAGTATATTCTTGTCAACAGATGAAAGCATGTACTCGGAAGACATTCCTAAAACATACCTCTGAAGATGCCAGTGAAGCTCGAGGTGCTGCTGTTGGTCATTTTCTTATTTTTTTCTTTTCTTCTGAAAATAAATTTATTTACTTATCTATCTGTCTCTATCTATTTATTTATTTATTTATGGCTGTGTTGAGTCTTTGTTGATGTGCGTGGGCTTTCTCTAGTTGCAGAGAGCGGGGGCTACTCTTGATTGCGGTGCACAGGCTTCTCATTGAGGTGGCTTCTCTTGTTGCGGAGCTTGGACTCTAGGTGTGCGGGCTTCAGTAGCTGTGGCGCACGGGCATAGTTGCTCCAGGGCATGTGGGACATTGGCAGGTGGATTCTTAACCATTGTGCCACCAGGGAAGTCCCTTTTGGTCATTTTCTATTGGAGATGTGTGTTGCCCTTCATATGTGAAAATAGTTCTACTGAAAATGGTGACCTGGATTTTTTTTTTTTAATGTATTTATTTATTTATTTATGGCTGTGTTGGGTCTTCGTTTCTGTGCATGGGCTTTCTCTAGTTGTGGCAAGCGGGGACCAGTCTTCATCGGGGTGCGCAGGCCTCTCACTATTGTGGCCTCTGTTGTTGCGGAGCACAGGCTCCAGATGCGCAGGCTCAGTAATTGTGGCTCACGGGCCCAGTTGCTCCACGGCATGTGGGATCTTCCCAGACCAGGGCTTGAACCCGTGTCCCCTGTATTGGCAGGAAGATTCTCAACCACTGTGCCACCAGGGAAGCCGGTGACCTGGATTTTAATAGTGTTTTGTCTAAATTAAGATTTGGATTACTTCAACAAGGTCTAGCAATGGGAGAAAATAAAAGATTTAAATACTAGTTTTGTGGAGAAAGCTTGAGACGTTAAGCTGTGCGGGCTCCCACCACAATACACTAAGATCTCTGCAGATAATGAGCAGATACAGAAAAGTGTGGATGAGACCAACTTGTGGCTCAGCTCCGCTCCACTGTCATGGCTGAACCAGAATTAATTCTTAGGATCCCTCCTAATGTCATCACATTGTGATTCCCAGCACATAAAACAGTGGGAGGTTTGGTGGGAGTAAGGATTAGCGCTGGGAGATTTTACCGTTCTGATGACAGCCTCCTTATTAAAAGACGTACTGACTTAGTGGAGCGGGGGTGGGAAGGCTAAGAGGAGTATTCCCTTTACAGTGTTAAAGCGGAAATTGTTTTGCAAGGTTATACGAAGTCCATGGAAAATACTAGCTTGGAGACCAGACTTTGCCATTTTGGGTAAAGCTAAACAGACCTCGTGTGTCTGTATTAAAAAGTCCACTTGAGGGCTTCCCTGGTGGCACAGTGGTTGAGAGTCCGCCTGCCGATGCAGGGGACACGGGTTCGTGCCCTGGTCCGGGAAGATCCCACTTGCCGCGGAGCGGCTGGGCCCGTGAGCCATGGCCGCTGAGCCTGCGCGTCCGGAGCCTGTGCTCCGCAACGAGAGAGGCTGCAACAGTGAGAGGCCCACGTACCGCAAAAGAAAAAAAGTCCACTTGACTGCTTGCCAGTTATGCAGTGTAAAATTTGTGAAAATCCATTGAGTTGCACATGTATATGGCATGTTTCTGTATGTGCCTTATACTTCAGTTAGAAGTTTTGTAAGTCTCTTTTGGGGAAGCAAGTGAAACTAGTGGGATTCTGGAAGCTGGGATAGGGATTAAGGTTAGGATGGGCATAATGAAGGCCCTTGCTTCCCATTGTTAGAGCCTGAGAAATGTAGAGGGAGGAGATTCTTACACTGACTATGTGCCGGAGGTCCTGAGTTCAGAAGAGCTCTAATCCATGACTGGTGGACCAGTTGGCCAAGGATGGGACACATGATGCATCACTGGGAGATGGGAAGACCATGCCCTTCCAGTGTCTGGAGCAGAACGTTCTCTTGTTGCTTGGTGCTCCTCTTGGCCTTTTGCTTCACCACCCTCCCTGGGACAGATTACTCACTATACTGGTGGTTACCTGCCATGTACGGTAGATGCCTCACCCCTCTAAAAATGATGATTCCTAAGGTAAAGAGGACTCAGAGTAGATTTTCTCTCTGCCTCTAGCAGTGTCTGCAGGGTCAGAACCAGGCTGTTTTCAGTGGTGAGAGCTGGTCCTTATGCTTACAGAACAGTGCCAGGGCATCAGCAGAGAGCCAGTTCAGACAACAAAGAATAAAATGATGATTGCCATGCGTCTCAGTTGAGGTTTATTTGAATAACGTTCTAAGATTCAGATGTTTACTCTTGGAAGAGTGTGTGCTTGGTACATGGGTGTACTCAACAGAGAGGTGCTGATTAAGTCTTTAAATACTAAAGCTAAGCTGGCAAACATATTACGTGAACACTGAGTGTTTTCATTTTGAAAACTTATCTACTTATAAAATAATATACATTATTTTTAGACATTAGTTTCTCATTATTTTTATAGCTCTGATTCTTTAATTATTGCTACTACAGAGTGTTGTAGTGTTGTAAGCAGGGTGAGGTAGATCTTATAATTATTATAGATGCTTTCATCAGCTGTGGTATCTTGAATGGTGCGCGCGTGCGTGCATGTGTGTGTGTGTGTGTGTGTGTTTTAAACCCCTTGGATCAAAGTTACAATATAAAGAACTATGCAAACTATGCAAGATACTATAACTATCAGGGTTTTCTTAGGACTGAGTAATATGTTGATAAGTGTGATATTGTTTTGCCCTGGTTTTGAAATATACACTGTATAAAGGTAGCTTTGAAAAAAGTTCTTCATGCCACATTCCAAACTTAGTGGGGGTGAACTTCCCAAAATATTTTTTAAGAGAAAGGAAAAGAGAGAAGAATACAAAAAAGACAGAAAAATAATAAGGAAATGCATAGCTTAGTTTCTATGAATGTTTTGATTCATATCCCTTTTAAGTAAAATATGTTCTGACTGTAAGATGTGCAACTAGATTTTTTGCTTGAGTGTTGCATTTACATAGAGTAGCTGGCTTTCAAAATGCCAGCCAGCAGCCAACTCAAATACTGAAGATTTGTCTAACTTAGTGACTAGTTTAGTAGGAAGATATCTTGAGGATATCTATGTGCAGGAGAGGCACATATTAGATACCTAGTTCTGGAAACTCAGCCAGAATTTTGTCAGCAGTGATCTGATTCTTAGGGTATTTGATTTTCATCTCCTAATTTAGGACTTGCAAAGATTCTGTGAGCATAAAACCTCACCTCCACATACTTAATTGAAGAGGATAATTTTGAAGTTCAAGATTGCCTTCCTGGAGAAAACTTGGCTATACCCGTCAGGCTCTGAATGTAAACTATACCATTTCTTTTTTTTTAATTAAAAAAAAAATTGGGAGGAGGCGGGGATTCCCTGGCAGTCTAGTGGTTGGGACTCTGCGCTTGCACTTCAGGGGTCACCGTTTCAAACCCTGGTCAGGGAACTAAGATCCCACAATTTTGGGATCTTAAATTTTGGGACAAAAAATTTTGTCCTGCAGTGTGGCCAAAAAACATTTTTTTTTGTTGTTTAAATTGAAGTATAGTTGATTTACAATCAACTATTTGATTTCAGGTGTACAGCAAAGTGATGCAGTTATATACCCTTTCTTTAGAAGTGTAAAAAGTGCCCACTATCCCCTAAGCATTTATGTTACAGTAATTTCTGAGATTCCCCCAGCCAAAGACATGGATAGACTCTGGAAGCATTTCCCAATTTACTGATTGGGGCTTCTTCTGCATCCTGATTCTCAAAAAAATTATTGGACCTTTCTACAATACTGAGGGACAGATCAGACACTGATAGATAGTTTTCTTTATTGTACCTCCACATAATGACACTGGCCTCCAATTTCAAAGGAGCCCTTTATTGTAGATCATGTATTACATTTGTGTTCTGCAGAATACACTTTGGGGAAAATTATTTGCAGTAGGTAATTGGGAGCTACTGAAGGATTTTTAAAACGGAAAGTGGTATGATCAGATGTGCATTGGTCAGAGTGGAAGATAGATTTGCAGAGAGGGAGAGTTGAGGCAAGGAGTCCAGTTAGGAAGCTCTTGAAATAGCATAGGTGTGAGATGATGGAGACCTCAAGTAGGGCAGTAGCAGTGGGAATAGAGGAGGAGGTGAACTGAGAAATATTCAAGTCATAAAGGCAGCAGGTTTAATAACTAACTAACTTAGGAAGGGAGAGGAGTCTAGGATGAACCCCTCCACTCTGGTTTGGGTGACTGACTGGTTAGTTGTATGCTGCTGAGATTGGGAAGCTAGGCCATTTCTTCTGATGCCTTTTGAATTAACCCAAGGAGCTCAGGTTAGAAGCAGTGTCCAGGTTTTGAAGGCTTCAGTCTTCCAGCTGTTGATCGTGATTTGTGGCTAAGAAAATTACTTGGCTTCATCCCAAAGGCTGTGAAATAGTTTTGTTTCAGAGATCTAGGACCCCCAGGGACCAGGAGCTGGCTGCAGAATAATTATGATCCAGCTGTCTCCATTCTGGGCCCTGTACCCATCCTGATAGACCCTATTATGTTTTCTTTGGAAACCAGAAAGGAAACATGCTGTGTTCCCCTAGCCTTGGCCTTGAGGAACTTCTCAACAAAGAAATCTTCAAACTGATTTTTAAACAACCCCTTCCTCAATAAACGAATATTATTCCAAGTGACAATCAGGCTACACAGAAGGGCATTTGGGATATTGCTCAGCTAGTAACCAGAAGGAAAAGCTATTTTAAAAAATTTTATTCTCTTATATATGCTTCTTTTTCTGTTAAGAAGTAGAAGATCATAATATTTTTCCAGAGTATCTCCACTCTCTTAATTTTGTTAGGCGTTTCTAGCCATTCGTTTAGTATGTTCACTGACATATGTGAGAGAAAAATGAGTCCCTAGTCAAGTAAGTTTGATAATGACCACATTCAGTGCCCTTTCAAGGCACACAGTAGGCCACTAAATTCTCTTAGCATTCTGTGATAAATAAACCGATTAAATTTTATTTAACCCAAAGATATCCCAAAGTCATCTGATCTCAGAGCCCATTTTTTTTCCCCCAGTGAATGCCTATTAACTACTTGAAGAACTGGTATTCTGCAGAATGCAGCTGGGGAAAGGCTCATCTAGTTATTTACACCAAGTCACATATTTTCTGGGAACAATCTCAGCATCTCAAATTGGGTGCATTTGGCAGGCAGGATGCAGTTAACATTAGATTGATATATATGTTCCCAGGCCTTCCTCTCAGAGACTTTGGTTCACTAGTTTGGGATGGGCCTTAGGGTTTTCATTGTTGACGTACACTTCTAAGGTGATTTTTATGTAGCTACTTTGAGGAGTACTGGGTAAAATTATCGCCCTGATCAGCCAGTGTTTGTTACAGGGCACGGTACTTGGAGTTTCCCTTTTTTTCGGGTCTCTGTCCCTCTGGGTGGCAAGCCCTTTGAAGTAGGAGTGTCTATCTTATTCCTCTCCCTACCCTTGCCTAGCCTTGCTTGCCTGGGTACTTGCCCCAAGACAGACACTCAGTAAATGTTTGCTGAAATGTATTGAAATTCAATAACCCTAATTCCTCCAGAAATCAAGAGGGACCTCGGGAATGGTCAGAAATGATTGAACATGGTGTATGTGTCAGGGATTCCCTAGGGACGTATATCTATGAACAGCCACACAATTATTTTTTCTTTAAAAAACCAAAGTAAATTTGGGCTTCCCTGGTGGCGCAGTGGTTGAGAGTCCGCTTGCCGATGCAGGGGACGCGGGTTCGTGCCCCGGTCCGGGAAGATCCCACATGCCGCGGAGCGGCTGGGCCCGTGAGCCATGGCCGCTGAGCCTGCGCGTCTGGAGCCTGTGCTCCGCAACGCGAGAGGCCACAACAGTGAGAGGCCCACATACCGGAAAAACAAAAAAAAACAAAGTAAATTTAAAAATAGAGGTTAGCAGGTTTAGGAAATCAGAAGGCCTGTATTTGTAAAAGAGCCAGAGTGTGATAAGGGAAACTCAGTCTTCTCCCCTTATATTTCCAACTGGGCTATATATTGATTGTAAACAGAGTGGTGACAAGGTAAGTTTCCTTCCACACCAGACTCCTAGACCCTACTCCATGGAGCCCACCTCTTTCAACAGTTTTTCTTTTTTTTTACTAGAAGCTTTATTGAGATATAATTCATATACCATACAATTCACTCATTTAAAGTATATAGTGCCATGGCTTTAGTGTATTCGGAGTTGTGCAATCATCACATCCCCCCAGAAGGAAATCTCATACCTATTAGCAGTCACTCCCCACTACCCCCCAACTTTCCCAGCCCTAGGCTGTCTCTGTGGAGTTACCTGTTCTGGACATTTCATATATATGGAATCAGTCATACGATATGTGGCCTTTTGTGACTGCCTTCTTTCACTGAACATGATGTTTTCAGGCTTCATCCATGTTGTAGCATATATCAGCATTTATTTCTTCTTGTCGCCAAATAATATTCCATTGTGTGGATATAAACTATTTATCTGTTCAATCGCTGATGGACATTTGGGTTGTTTCACTGTTTGGCTGTTATGAATAATGTTGTACAAGTTTGTGTGTGTATATGAAACTTAATAGTTTCTTGACCAGTCACTTTAAAATGTAAACCATTTTTTTTTAAATTGGAGTAAAATTGCTTTACAATGTTGTGTTAGTTTCTGCTGTACAGTGAAGTGAATCAGCTCTATGTATACCTATGTCCCCTCCCTCTTGGACCTCCCTCCCACCCCACCCCCATTCCACCCATTTAGGTCATCACAAAGCACCGAGCTGAGCTCCCGTGCTATACGGCAGGTTCCCACTAGCTATCTGTTTTACACATGGTAGTGTATTTATGTCAAATCTAATCTCACAATTCATCCCACCTTCCCCTTCCCCCCGTGTCCACATGTGCATTCTCAATGTCTATGTCTCTATTCCTGCCCTACATATAGGTTCATCTGTACCATTTTTCTAGATTCCACATACATGCATTAATATACAGTATTTGTGTTTCTCTTTCTGACTTACTTCACTCTGTATGACAGACTCTAGGTCCATCCACATCTCTACAAATGACCCAATTTCATTCCTTTTTATGGCTGAGTAATATTCCATTGTGTATATGTACCACATCTTCTTCATGCATTCATCTATCGGTGGACATTTAGGTTGCTTCCTTGTCCTGGCTATTGTAAATAGTGCTGCAGTGAACATTGGGGAACATGTGTGCTTTTGAATTATGGTTTTCTCTGGGTATATGCCCAGTAGTGGGACTGCTGGGTCATTTGGTAGTTCTATTTTTAGTTTTTTAAGGAACCTCCATACTGTTCTCCATAGCGGCTGTATCAATTTACATTCCCACCAACAGTATATGAGGGTTCCCTTTTTTCCACACCCTCTCCAGCATTTATTGTTTGTAGATTTTTGATAATGGCCATTCTGACCGGTGTGAGGTGATACCTCTTTGTAGTTTTGACTTGCATTTCTCTAATAATTAGTGATGTTGAGCATCTTTTCATGTGCCTCTTGGCCATCTGTATGTCTTCTTTGGTGAAATGTCTATTTAGGTCTTCCACCCATTTTTAATAATTTGAGATATACTAAAGATATGTTGAAGATTCAAGGTATTTTTGAATCCTACTCCACAGACCTATATGGTCATATCTCAGCTATTTCCATGTAACTCTGCTCTAGGCAGTGTGGTCCCCTCCCAGTTGCATGAATAGGCAGTGTTCAATCCCAAGTGTGAGAACTGTGGACACTGTTCCCTTTTTTGGGGGAAGCTCCACCCCCCTTTAGAGCTTTCACACTGCACAAGGTCCAGCTCTTATTCCATTCCTCCTGTGGGGCTCTTCCCAGCGTTTCCAGACTCTTCGGAATTCACGTGGCAACGTCTGTCCCACTCACCTGGGCGCTGACCACCTCCAGCCCCTTATAGCTTTGTCACTGTTTCATGGGTCTGTGTCTTCTCTCTGCAGGTGTGAGATGCTGGTGGGCAAGGATCAAATCCTACCATTCTTTTGCGCCTCCCTTACCCCAGCCACAACTACACAAGGGTTAGAGAGAAATGAATACTGAATAAATGGATGCTATAGCTCAAAGCCTCTGTGACATCAGTGTTCTCCATGCAGAGTAAAACGGGACTGGTTTGCAAGTGAGGAAATGATGGGAGTCATCGATTGAACCAGGTGCAGCTCTGAAATTGCGAGGGGCTCATTTAAAGAGTTGCGGACTTGTCACAGAAAATGCGGAAAGGCGCTCTGTTTAGAAATAACCTTGTCTGAACATCGTATATTCTCTTCATTTCTTCTTACTTGTTCTCATTTGCAAGGACATGTTCAGGGACATTGTCTTGAAAATAGGATCCTTGCAACTTCTTCTCTTTTATTTACAAGTTCAGATCATAATTTAGCGGCTCTATCATCATCAGAGCCATTATGTCTGTGATGGCCATAGACCACTTCACTAACAAGGTCAGTTCTTTGAATGAGCCCCACATAAACGGACCTTCTCATGTTAAACTCTAAAGCCAAATGGAAACCAAAAAGAAAAAATTATGAAAAATCAGATAGAAAAGTATAATAATTTGAAACAGAACAAAGGTATTTGTTTTTCTGGCATTTGGCAGTGAAAATGTCAAGCCATTTTCCTATAAAACCTTCTCTCTAGATATTTCTCTGTGGATGACATCCCAGTTCTTTCTTTATGAGCTAGTTATGAAAAGGTCCATGGGAATAATTCTGCCTAAATAAAATTACTAATTCATAGCCTTAATTTTTCTGTGATGTTGAAAAGAACTACAGCCTAAGACAGTAGCTGTTGGTCACTGCTACCCTGGTTTAGAATGAGGGGCTGGCTGAGGGTTGTAGAGACAGACTGTACATTATGGTGAAGCTGTGGCTGTTACTTACTATGTCAGGGCCACACTGGTTTGCTTGGTCACAGCTGTAATTGGTAGAACTGTGGTAGATCCCTTCAACAAGAATGTGTCTTTGGATCCCCGCCATCATTCATGTAAAGACAGGGGTCATCTGGGTGACTTCCTTAAATTCCTACTGTGCAAATATATTGACATGTTTGTTCAACAAACAGAATTTGTTGTGAAGGCATGAGCTTTGTAAATTAATCCTAGAACTATTTATTGGTGGCCTTTGTACAGAGCAAGTTATTAAGTCAGAATGTTACCAAAGAATTGTTTACAGGTATGTTTTTTTTTCTGAGCATCCAAATGAACAGTTAGTGAGTACCTATGGCATGCCTAACACTGTACTAGGAGTGGTAACCCCTTAGAGTTATAGAGATAGAAGGGGTCCCAGTATGGAAATGCTTAGGGTTAAGTCAAGAGGACCAGATCCATGCAGGGACCATAGAATAATGGGATGGGCTTTATTTTTGCAGAAAGAATTGGATTCACCACAGTGCTTGCCACTTACTATTTGGATTTGGACAAATTATGTACCTCTCTGAGTCTATTTTCTTATCAGTAAAGTGGGGTAATAATATCCTTACAAGATTATTGTGGTGATGAAATCAATTAGATAACATACATAAAAAGATAAAGTTCTGACACATAGTAGTTTAATAAAATTTAGATACTATTATTAATTGGAAGACAGCTTAGGGTGACTGAAACCAGGTCCAGGAGATTTGGTATAGAGTCTAAACATAGGCACAAAAGGAATTGGGAATCATAAAAAGACTTTGGAGGCATGGAATTAGCCTGTGTAATTTCATAAATGTAATATCTAAGCCAGACTACGGTAACCATAGTAATAGTTCCCATGTGTTATAGGCCAAAATTGTTGTAATTGCTCGATGTGAATTTTTTTCCCCTTAATTTTCACAATAACCTTATGATGTAGATACTTTTATCATCCATTTCCTAGGCGTAGAAAATGTTAAATGATTTGTCCAACGTCGTTCAGCTAGTAAATGATGGAACCAGGGTTTGAATCCAAGTGTCTGACTCAGAGCCACTTCCTAAAACAGGGAAGCGAGGGGTTAGGGTGGCTAGAAAGGCAGAGATGGCAGATCAAGTGAAGAAACAGAACCACAGGAGAAACACTAGGCAAGATATTGACAGACTAATAAAGATGGGGACCTGCTGGTGATCAGGCATGGCAGTGAGGGCTGGGACAGATCTGTAGGCAGAAGGGAGCCACTTCCTCTCAAGGTGGAACTTTATTGCATCTGGAGGAGTCCTGGCAACGTGGTGGTCTCACCTGACTGCATCTGCTGCATCTTTGAGTTCTACTGACAGTGACCGAGCCACTTCACATACCTTTCCTGTGTCAGGGCAGAATCTTTCATCTCATCTGAGTCGTTCCTTACTTTCCTTAAGTTTAGGGCAGAATTGCATTCCAGGAACCCACCTGATATGCACTTTTCTTCTCTAAACATACCCTGTCCTCTCTTTTCCACGAGCCATCCATGCACTCATCCGTCTATTCATTCAACCAGGCCTGAACACTTGAAGCCGGTGCTGGCAAAGGGATGAACAAAGTCAGAAATAGTTTTTCATCCTTCTCACACAGTTCCCTAAAATGTACCCCCTATTCCTGGGACTATAAATATTTCAAATATTTTTGAGAACAATGCCAGTTTAGTCAACATCCGCACCCCACCTCCACCTCTCCCCATAGCAGTCCTTTTTTTTTTTTTTTTTTTTTTTTGCGGTACGCGGGCCTCTCACTGTCGTGGCCTCTCCTGTTGCAGAGCAACAGGCTCCGGACGCGCAGGCTCAGTGGCCATGGCTCACGGGCCCAGCCGCTCCGCGGCACGTGGGATCTTCCCGGACCGGGGCATGAACCCGTGTCCCCTGCATCGGCAGGCAGACTCTCAACCACTGCGCCACCAGGGAAACCCAGCAGTCCTTTTTTGATGAAGGAATCAAGCCATTGATTTGCATTCTGGTTCATGCTCCTCTCTTCTGAGAGGGGGTAGGGCAGCCCTTTAAGTCCTGGACTAGCTGCTTCTGCGGTCCTTTTATTCGGGGCCTTTAGACTTCTAGGGCGAATTATTAGCCAGTTTTAAATGTACCTTGTGCCTATTTACACTTCCTTTATGCTTTCTTTTTAAGTGTCTGGGAAACAGGATCCATTTTGACACCTTCCCTGGAGATCAGCTGTCTACAGAAGTGGGGTGTGGTAAGGGGACAGGAGAAAGAGGAGGCTCCCGGGCAAGGGGGGACTTTCAGAGATCTTTTCCAGCCGGTACTTGCCCTTGTCTGTCATACATAGAGCTATCTAAGAGTGGGCTGTATTTTATAGAAACAATGCCCTCCCCCTCCAAATTCTGTTTCTAGCTGCCTCTTCCAAATAATAGTTACTCTTCATTGAAGGCTTACTATGAACCACGAGCTATTTCAGGGAAGATTTGTACATTACCTGTGCAGCAAACAGGTGGGACGTGGCTGGTGTCTGTCCTGATTGGATTGCTTATTTCGTTGTTTATGCTGATTAGTTGGTATTCATATCACACCACTTATCAAACAATTTGAATATTTCCCGGCACTTTCTGAATACTCTACATGACATATATCATTTATTTCTCACAAGAGCAGATGAGCTATGAGGTAGGTGTAATTATCCCTATTTTACAGATGAGAAAACTGAGGCATAGAGAGGATAAATAACTTCTCATGGTCACACAGTTACAGTATCCATGTTCATGCCCTAGAAAGCCCCTTTTCAGTGCTTGGTACAACTAAGTCATGTCTTGCTGCTTTGTTTACTAGATGCAGGCTCTCAGAGTACCTCCTTCTCGGAGACCAGAGGAGGGAGGTTTAATCAGCTTCCTTGTGCACAGTACTCCAGCCTCTTCATTAGTCTTTCCTGTAGGAAGAAACAGAGGCGCAGCCGTGGCAGAAGCCAGACAGTGCAGTCTACAAGCATCTCTTGAGCCACTTCCCCCAAAGCCTGCTGTGCATGTTTCTGCAATGGGACCTAAGCTTTCTTCCCATGCACGGACTGCCCTGATCTATGGTATATTGCATTCTCTTAAACTATCAGATTCCACCACTCAAAGGAGCAAACTGAAACCTGTTCTCACTGACCTGCCTGATTCTGCTGGCTCCTCTAAACTCTCAGCACCCTTAAGGGAAATTGAAAAATGTGATCATCCGTGGCTGTGTGCCAACTCTGGAGGGCTTGCTCTGGTCAGCTCCATCCTTATAACACTTCACTTATCAGGACATTGATTATAGGGGGAACAGGGTTGGAGAAAGAGGAGAGTGAAATTGGATCATTAGTTTTTCAAAAAAAATATTTTAATTGAGGTGAAATTTATATAACATAAAATTAACCATAGTACATTCATAATGTTGTGCAACTACCACCACTATCTAGTTCTAAAACATTTCATCACTCCAAAATAAAACCCAGTACTCATTAAGCAGTTACTCAGCACTCCCCCCTCCCCCTTCTCCTACCCTGGGTATCCACCAGTCTGCTTTCTATTTCTGTGAATTTACTTTTTCTAATATTTCATACAAATAGAGTTATACAACATGGCCTTTTGTGTCTGGCTTCCTTCACTTAGCAGAATGGAGATTCATCCACATTGTAGTATGTATCAGTACTTCATTTGTTTTTATGGCTGAATAATATTCCATTCCATGGATATATCACATTCATCCATGAATGGACATTTGCGCTGTTTTCAACTTTTGCTGCTAGAAACTTTTTTTTTTTAAATTAATTTATTTATTTTTGGCTGCCTTGGGTCTTTGCTGCACATGGGCTTTCTAGTTGCGGCGAGCGGGGGCTACTCTTCGTTGTGGCGCGCCGGCTTCTCACTGCGATGGCTTCTCCTGTTGTGGAGCACGGGCTCTAGGCGTGCGGGCTTCAGTATCGTGGCATGTAGGCTCAGTAGTTGTGGCACATGGCCTAAGTTGCTCCGTAGCATATGGGATCTTCTCGGACCAGGGCTTGAACCCGTGTTCCCTGCATTGACAGGCGGATTCTTGACCACTGGACCACCAGGGAAGTCCCTAGAAACATTTTTGGATAAGTGTTCATTTGAGTACTTGTTTTCAGTTCTTTGGGGTATGTACCTAGGAGTGGAATTGCTGGGTCACATGGTAATTCCACGTTTAACTTTTTGAGGAACTGCCAAACTGTTTTCCGCAGGGGCTGAAACATGGGTCGTTGGTTTTGGTAGAGAACTTCAGGGCAGACATCATGAAGATAGGAAAGCACATATGACTCTGTCTCTATAGAAAGTCTATACATCTTGGGACAAGACTGAAAATGTACTGTAAGATGTCTTCTAGGGACCAATACTGAGCAATAAAAAATATAGCTGTATGTGTATGTATGGGGGCAGAGATTTTCTTATGTCTCCCCCAGTCCATCTCCCACTGGGATTACTGAGATAACCTCTTTGCTGGTCACTTTCCCTCCGCCATTGTCCCTCACCAGTCTTTCCCTTGGAGTGGTTTGCTCTAGGAATTATCTTTTTAAAGTGCAGATCTCGTCTTGTCACTCACCTATTTAAAATCCTTAAGTGGTACCCCATGACCTTCAGAACACATTGCAGATCCCTCTCTTTCGTGCATCAGGAGCTTTACTCCTTGGTCCTTGCTGGGGTCTTCAGCTTCAGCTTCTGCTACACCCACAGGCATTGTCATCCTTAGATGACATTACCTACCTGTAGGTCCCCAATGGCTCATGCTCTTACCCCTTCTTGCCTTTGCACATGTTCCCTCCTCTGCCCACAGGGCTAACTGTTACATCTCCTTCCAGACTCCGCTCAAACACTGAATCCTACCAGAGGTCCCTCATGACTCCCCGGCCTGAACTTTGGTACTCCCCACTGTATTTTCATGGCTTCTTTACAGCTTTTACTAGGCTTCACAAGGATAGGGACCATTACTCTGTTTGGTTCATTGTGCGTCTCAAACACCCACAACAGTGCTTGGCACAAAGGAGCTCTCAAAGTAGGTCCTGACTGAATGAGGTCAGGATGGCATTTTTCATTTTGTTGTCTTACTATCTGACAGGTAGTAGGTATCAAATAAATGTCATTTGAATGAAAGGTAAGGTGGAAGAGAAGAGGACGGAGTGAGCGAGGGAGGGTGGGAAGAAGACATAGGAGAAAGAGAGATGGAGAAGAGGAAAGAAGAAAGCAGAAGAGGCAAAGAAATGACAAAAAAGATGAAAAAGAGAGTGGATAAAAGAGTGGGAGAGGGCTTTCCTGGTGGCGCAGTGGTTGAGAGTCCACCTGCCGATGCAGGGGACACGAGTTCATGCCCCCGTCCGGGAAGATCCCACATGCCGCGGAGCGGCTGGGCCCATGAGCCATGGCCGCTGAGCCTGCGCGTCCAGAGCCTGTGCTCCGCAACGGGAGAGGCCACAGCAGTGAGAGGCCCGCGTACCACACACACACACAAAAAAGAGTGGGAGAATGAATGAAACTGGGGAAGGCAGAGAGGATGCCTAGCTTCCAAAAAGTGTAGCCATTTATGCTACAAATTTCAAACTTATTACATTCAAACATGTGCTTGCGTATTAGAAGGATGGAGGGCTTCAAGTCTTGGGATGAATGCCCCTCACCCCGATCTCATCGCATTCCATGTCCACTCTGCACAGGGTCAGGGGAGGGTATCAGACACCTGGCAGGAATAGCTGCTTCCATCAGTCCCATCATCCTTAGTCTGTTTGGGGGACCTCTGGGTCAGAGCACATAAAGGGGCATTTGAGATCAAAGCGGGAGTGGCTGTCTTCTGCTCAGCCTAAGCTGCCTTCCTTTGCTTACATAGCACACGTTATGTAATTTGCACTTTGCAAGCAGCTGCTAGGTGATGCCGCTACCTTCTGGCTCTGCAGTGACAGAAGAAAGGCTCACTTAGGAAATGCTGGCATGGGACTAGGAAGGCTTTTTAAATTCAGGTCTCTATGGAGAAAATGACACCAGGTTCCTTCCTAGTTTCTCATAAGGGATTTTTAAGCAGCTAATCTAAATGCGATAAATGCCCTGGTGACAGGCTCCTGCCTACCCACATTGCTTCATGCATGCCAAAAGGTGGAGGAGCAAGAAGGCCTCCGGGTGAGTCACTGTCTCCTAAGGGCCTGAGTTCCTAAATGGAGCATCAGAATGCCCTCACGTACCTCCGGCAGCCCTGGCCGGGAAAAGACTCCTCAAGGTACCCCTTCTGCACTCTTTCATTGGCCTTTTCTCCCATTTTAAGGCTACTGCTGCTTGTTTCTGTAAACCAGCAACTAGTCAGCCAACAAATTGATATTCTCAAAACAGTGATTAAAATCTGATCTCATGTGTCTCACTACTGGGCTCTGTGTCGGGGCAGGTGCCTGCAGACCGTGTTGGGTGGGCTCAGAGAAGGCGAGTGGAGTTGGCGGTACTCACTCCCTATTAGAAGTGTCTCCTGTCAGAGCCAGAAGACCTCATGGCTTTTCACAAATCGAAGAAACTTCTCCTTGCAAAGGGAGCCCTGAGGTAAATGCTTCCAGAAGCACCTTTGGAAGTGCACAGACATTTTCAGGCCACTCAGGAACTCTTTCTAAAGTTGTTTATTCTCTGTGTGATCCAGAACCCCTGCAGCAGGGATTCTCAAAGTGTGGTCCGCAGACCACTCTGCGCCACCAGGAGAGTCCTCTGGGGAGCTGGTTAGAAATGCAGTTTCTGGATCCAGCATCCACTAGGGGAAGCAGGAAGCACCATCTTTATAAGCACCGCCAATGATTCTTTGCATGCTGAACACCAGAGCCACAGTCTTACAGGTTTACAGAGCAGCACATCTTGAAAGGCAAGCCCCAGACATCTCCTGTGTACGCACCTGCAGAGTTCCTTCTCTGTGTCTCACCTGGGTGACCCCCTGGTACAGGATGACGCGACCAAACACACAGCACCTGCTGCTGGCTGTAAGGGCACTTCTGGAGCTCTGATTTAAGCCATTCTTGTCAGCTGGGTTGCTTGTGTTGTTTTGTTTTTAGTGTTTATTTATTTACTTGGCTGCGCCGGGTCTTAGTTGTGGCATACGGGATCTATTTCCCTGACCAGGGATCAAATCTGGGTCCCCTGCATTGCAAGCTCGGAGTCTAAACCACTGGACCACCAGGGCAGTCCCCTAGGTTGCTTTTTTTTGATGACTGCTCTTTTCTTCATATTGGCCGCATGTGGAATGTTTTTCATCCGTGTCTCTCCTTGGGGGATTGGACTGAAACCAAATCTCAGGCTGTGAGTACATGTCGCCACCAGGATTTGTGGCACAGGGCACCAGGATTTACTTGGACTTTGTTTTCAGACCGGTACCGGTCTGTGGCCTGTTAGGAACCGGGCCGCACAGCAGGAGGTGAGCAGCGCGAGCGAAGCTTCATCTGCCACTCCCCATGGCTCCCCATCGCTCCCCTTCGTCCTCATTACCCCCTGAACCATCCCCCACCCTCGTCCATGAAAAAATTGTCTTCCAGAGAACTGATCCCTGGTGCCAAAAAGGTTGGGGTCTGCTGTTCTGAAGGACTCAGAATTGCCACAGTCCTTCAGAGTCCTAATCTTACTTCTATGAGGATCTATAGAAGAGATCCTCACAACGGTGGTAAAGTACCCTCCACCTAAGGATGGTTTTGATAAAATGGAGAGGGAGAAACAGCATCTCTCTGGCACCGTTGTTTCCTTCCTTTTTCTCTCCTCCCTGTGGGGCATGCTCACCCCTTTCTACCTCATCCTGCCTGATGCCAAATGCTCATCAGGAGCCCCTGGCTGGTCCGGACACACCCGGAAGCTCTGATCTTCTTCTGACCCGCTGATTGCCCATCAGAACTAATCTGTCATGTGGCCCGCGTTCTCAGAAGTTTGCTAAGCTAAGGATCTAATTGCAATGCTAATGGTTTAAACCAACCCAGCAACTCTCAGGTAACATCTGCATCTCAGTAACAACCTCATTGAAGTGAATGATGTAGGAATTTGAGGCCCCTTAGGGCAACACATGGCAAACGGGGAAGGTTGGTCTCTGAAGTCTCATTCTGCCTGTTCTCTGTGTACGGCCACCCTGCAAGAGGTAGTCCTGGGATAAAATAGTCTTCAAAACCTGAGTACTTTTTTTTTAATCCCACGTGGCTTTCCTTTTGATGAACTTTCAGTTTAGTGGAAAAGTGGAGAAATTGTTTTAACCAACAAATTCATTGAGGCGCCTGCAGAAAATTACCTGGTGCTCGCAGTGTGGGGTTCTCCGTTAGTAGAACTTCCAATAAATAGTGAACTTAGTCCCAGTGTGACTGAGATACTGAGGAAAGGTATTAAACAATGCCCAGGTTATTGACCCCAAAACTAAGGGAGGCCCATGATCTGTGTATTAGTCTGCCTGGCCTGCCATAGCAAAATACCACTTAAACAACAGAAATTTATTCTCTCACGGTTCCAGAGGCCGGAAGTGCAAGATCAAGGTGCCAGCAGAGCTGGTCCCTGGTGAGGTCTCTCTTCTTGGATTGTCGATGGCATCATCTCACTGTGTCCTCACATGGCATTTCCTCTGTGTGGCTGCATCCCTGGTGTCTCTTCCTCTTCTTCTAAGGACACCAGTCCTATTGGATTAGGACTCCTAATGACCCTGGTTAACCTTAATTACCTTACTGTTAACCAAATACATTAGGGATTAGGGCTTCCATGTATGAATTCTGGGGGATACGGTTCAGTCCATAACAATCTGGAAGGCAGAACTTCCTACTTCAGGGCTTGGTTCTGTCACTGGTTTGCCTCATGAGTAAAAGATAATTCTGAACCTTGTTAAATGGGTAATCTGTACAGCAACCTGATGCAGTTGTTCCAGTCAGTGGACAATGTGGTGTAGTCTAACTTGGGCTCAGCTCGCTTATGCTTAGGTTTCCCGAATCCATAACTCAAGACTGTGGGTTGTTGTTCTTGAGCATATATGTGTGTGTCTAACTGGAACTTACAGCCATAAAGTGATTATAGCAGAGGAAAATTCTGTGGGGAGCAGAGCTGTTGCAGAGTGACAAAACAGGTGTCTACTCCACCATAAACTATTTCTTCCACTCTTGGTGATCTTGGAACATCAGATCTTGGACCCTGAGGACAGCTGTGTTTGGCGCAGTTGCGCCCCCTCCTGGATCTCTTTCTTCTGTTGGTTTTCAGGATACACATTGTCCAGGGTCTTCTGCTCCTCTGATCTCTCCTGTATCACCTTTGCTGTCTTCTCTTCCACCTTGGAATCCCTTACCACTTGCTCTTTCCTAAGATTTACTTTAGACCTTGATCTTTTTTCTCTTTTCTCATTTTTTTTCTTTAAGAGCCCCTCTGTTTCTCCACTTCAGCCATCAGCTTTATTCCAATAAATCTCGAATCTTTATCTCTATCTGTGATGTATCATCCAAGTCTCCGGCACCACAGGCCTGATTGCCTACCAGCCCTTTCCACTTGAGTCTCTTGTTATCACTTCATTTCCAGTAACTCAAATAAGCTTATGCCTTTACTCCATCTCCCATAAAGTTGCTAATGACTAAATCCTGACAGCTTTTCTCATACTATGTATTATGCCATTTCCTTCTTAATTCTATTACCATTGGCCCAATCCAGACCCTGTTGCCTCATAACCGGATCACTGCCACACCTTAATTTCTGGCTTCCCATCTTTCTCCTCTCCATTCCATATGCTCCTGCTAGAACTGTCTTCAGATAAAACTTTTATCATGTCTCTCATCTGCTTAATACTTTACTCTCTTCTATCCTCCAGATCAGACCCAAAGAACTCTGACTAACTTTTGACCCTTACTATTGGGTAGGCCAAAAAGTTTGTTTAGGTTTTTCTGTAAGATGTTATGGAATAGGGGCTTCCCTGGTGGCGCAGTGGTTGAGAATCTGCCAGCCAATGCAGGGGACATGAGTTCAAGCCCTGGTTTGGGAAGATACCACATGCTGCAGAGCAACTAGGCCCGTGAGCCACAATTACTGAGCCTGCGTGTCTGGAGTCTGTGCTCCGCAACAAGAGAGGCCTCGACAGTGAGAGGCCCATGCACCGCGATGAAGAGTGGCCCCGACTTGCCGCAACCAGAGAAAGCCTTCGCACAGAAACGAAGACCCAACACAGCCATAAATAAATAAATAAATTAATTAATTAAATTAAAAACAAACAAAAAAACTATAAAAAAACAAAGATGTTATGGAATACATTCTTCATCTCTTTTGAACCATCAGAGCTCAGCACTGAAAGGGACCTTAGATAGTCTAATCCTGTATCCATCTGATGATCAATGACCCACACAAACTATCACTCAGGAGCAATATTAACACCTTTAGTCACAGGCGACGTAGGGAAGCACATTCCCTTTCATACACTTTAGTTGTCAGAAATGTCCTTCTTGAATACAGGTAAATTTGAAGTCTGTATACAATTGTCCATTGACCTTAGTTCTGCCCTTTTCCCACCTACTAGCTTTTAGGTATTTGTAAATGGTTACCATGTGTTGTCTTCCCCAAATAATACACAACCAGTTTCTTCAAATGATCCTCAAAAATCCCTTCCCTCCTGGTTCTTGTCTGGAGGCTCGCCTGGTTGACACTATTCATTCTAACATGAGGCACCTTGCACTGACCCTATTAGTTTGGGGGAGGTGGGGCTGTCATGGTTAATATTAACTTTAGAGTCAACTAAAACCACAAGCCCATTTAATTATTTTTTTTTTTGTGGTATGCGGGCCTCTCACTGCTGTGGCCTCTCCCGTTGCGGAGCACAGGCTCCGGACGCTCAGGCCCAGCGGCCATGGCTCACGGGCCCAGCCGCTCCGTGGCATGTGGGATCCTCCCGGACCAGGGCACAAACCCGTGTCCCCTGCATCGGCAGGCGGACTCTCAACCACTGTGCCACCAGGGAAGCCCCCTTCTAATTATTATTAAGTCAAGTGTCTCATAACTGTACTTGGGTAGATTTTTTTTCCCCCAGAAATAAATATCTTTATCTAGATTAAATTTCATCTTGTCCAATCTGGCCATGATTTCAGCCAGAAGAATTCTTTATGGATTTTCTGCCTGTCACCCTATGTATAAATGTTCTCTCCCAATGTTATGGTCAACTGTAAATTTGATCATCAGTGCTATTTATATCTTCATCCAAGTTTCTGATAATGACGTTTTGGGCAGGACACATTTGGAACCTGCAGCAAAGGTTGATACCTTGATAGGCATCCTGTGTCCAGGCACCTGCACAGCCATCAAGCACACAATCTGTGATTAACCCATCTTGTGAATAACTCTGTTCCATGGCTTGATGCATTCCAAATAGCATTTCTTGTTGCCATATCAGACAAGAAGAACATGGAAATCAGGGTGGCTTCCTTGTTATCCAGCATGCATGCTATGTTCGTGGTCACTTTGGGGCCTTTTTTCCATTCTTTCTGGCTAAAAGCTTCCCTTTTTTTTCACCTTTTACTTATATTCATAATGCTCTCTAGCACAGCCAAGAAGCCAGCACTCATCTCCTCCCCATTAATTCCAAGCATTCAGTTTTGCTACAAAGCCCCTAACCTTAAGGCACTTTGCATTGTTTATATACGTTGCTTAGTATTACATTTATGCCCAGAATGAAACACACACTCAGGAAATATTTGTTGGATGAGTGCAGGGTAGGCTTGTCATCTTTATCAGACCATAACCATAAACTTCTTGATGGGGGGTGCTAGCCTTACATTTTTTTTTTTTTAAATTCTGGAGAAATTCACATAACGTGACATTAATCATTTTAAAGTGAACAATTCAGTGCTTCTTTGGGGGCAGTCAAAATGGAGTAGGAAGGCAGCTGAAGCAGAGTCTCTCTTTCCAAGTCACTCCTGGTCTGGCTTGGTTCATTTGATATATTTCTGTGGAGGTACTAAATGGAAATTTACTTTCTAAGCGCTACTTGCTCATCCAGAAGAATTCTTTGCCTCTGAAATAATAGCATGAGAGCGTCTAATACTTTCAGAATAAGGCTTCCTTTAGTTCACAACTTAGAGTTTCCAAAAATAAAACACTGGCTGTGTTGATAAATTCATTTCAAAGGATCTGGGTAATTAGTCATTAGTCACAGCATGCTTATGGAGGAAACCGATAGATTATTGCATCAGGTTATTGTTAGCAAATGCCTATTTGAGGATTTCTGTATAGTTCTGTGCCAAAAGAAGAGTGGCACAGCTATGTGCACCATAATGAAATACCTTCACACATCTCTCTTCCAAGACCCTTTACAGTCATGCCACTGTTGGAAACACAAACATTTGGCAAAGGCATTTTATCCCACTTTAAACAGTTCATGCCACATAACTCTCCCTTGTCTTCTTTAATGCTTTCTAGTTGGCAAGCGGTTTCAACCTCCAGGATCAGTGAGTCAGGTGGTAGGTAGTAGCGTTGTGCCCACTTACAGATGAAGAAGACGGAGCTCAGATACGATAAATACCTTGCCTAAAGCCCAACAGTTAGTAAATGCTGAACCTGAGACTTAAATTCCAGCCTTATCTCCCAGTCTTTGGATGCCCCAGAGACACTTGCAACACTCAGGTTTGCCCCAGGTCACAAGCAGTCCGTGGTGAAACCTTTGGCCTCCTACTCTACAGTCCTGGTTTTTTGTTTTTTTTTTTTTTCTTAATCAAAACTGCATTGGTAACTACAGATTTTATTATGTGAACATCTCTTGTGACATGCATCTGTACAAACCTTTCAGGCAGTGGTCCACAGCTAGGTTATGAATAAAAGGGCATACGTTTTTCTCTCATTTTATTACAATGAAGTTTAACAGGACAGAAACGTCACATGACCTTGGTGAGTCTAGAACCCTGTTTTGGAGAAGCATTTTAGCTGAAAATTTCCACTCCCTCAACCCTTAATCCCTTTCCTGCTTTTTTACCTTTGTTCATGCCTTTTCTCTCTTCTGGTACCACTTACACATTTTCTGTCTAAATCCTACACAAATTCAGAGGCTTCTCTTTGGGAACATTCTTGAGGTTCTTTCCAGAAGGCCCTGTGTCATGCTGTGTGGTTTGAGGTCAGCACCATGTGCTTCACATCTCCCGTGTGTACAGTAAGGACTGAGAACACGCTTTGTTTATAAGTGTCACATTAACTAGAAAGAGCCATTCTTCTTAGGAAAAAAACTGGATTCTACTGCTTTTAATTTGCTTTTCACTTGGGCACACATATACATGTCAACACTGGCAATCATGCAGATAAACTAGGAATCGTTATTTGGGCAAATGTTATTAGGCTGGACAATTTTTTTCTGGCTCGATTTCATAACTAACAGGAGTATAATTTAGGAGTAGGACAGGTTATTTGATATAAAATATGATATAATTCATAGCCAGTCTTATCTGAGAGGCTAGGCTCTTTTACTTTAAGAAATGAATTGAAAGGAATGAGATGAATGAAACAATTTTTTAAATTTGTTTCGTAAGTCCTTACATTTGTGTGCTATGTTTTTCCTTTCCAAAAAACTTTTATATCATAACAGGGTGGGTTTCATCATTGTCCAGGCCCATCAGTTTTTCTTTGGTCATGGAGGGTGCTGGCAGGTGCCCTAGGTCGTTGAGAACAGTGCTCACATAGAGCAGTTTGGAAGGGGCTAGCAAATTGCTGGGTCACGGAGAGTCACTTTGGTTGGCTGACTCCTGGGTGAGGTGCCCATAGCTGTGAATGGAAAGTATTCATCTGCCAGAGAGAAGAAGTTCAGCCTAAGGGACCCACAGTGATGACATAAATGATAACTCATAAAGCCTCGTCTGGAGTCTTCCAGACTTTGTCATTTGTTCAAGGAAGTCCTGGGCCATTTCCACTTATTTCCAGTGGATTCTTAGACCTGATCCCCATGTCTGAGGCCCTCTGCAAAACCTCCTTTAAGGTCAGGGCCCTGTGCTATCTCTCCCTCCCCTCGACCCTCAAAATCCAGGTGACTGTCATCTGGTTTCCTCTGGCCTACTCTTTGAAGATTTTTCCTTTGATTCTCACAGTAACTTTCTTTTCCCAACAAAACCTACTGCTTCAAAATAAGTATTTGGGCTTATTTTATTGTTTTGCATGTTTCTCATGTAAGTATCAAAAAAAATTGTTTTTTTTTTGGAAGTCAGAACTGAGTGTAGATTCATTTTTCTCGCTGCATTCCTGCTCTTTGGGTGCCTGTACCGCTAAGGGATGCCAGTCCCCTGAGGCAATGTGGCTGCTGCTGACTGAGAGGAAAGAAAAGGGCTCCAACAAGGAAGGGCAAAAGAAAAAAAGCAAAAGGATTAATATCTTGCAACAATATATACTAGCTTTTTAAAATTCCCGTAGGAGCAACCTTGGGACATATGTAGGGAAAGTATTATGTCTCTTCTAAAGACGAAGAAATGAGACATGAGATCTAATGAAGGTCTCAAAGTTAGCACGCAGAGCTGAGAAAGAATCGAAATTTCCTGGCTCCCAATCCAGCTTTTCTCTCACCAGCAAACATTGCCAGTTGTGGTCCCTGCCGCCTTCCACTGTATTTACCACAGTTTGGGACATCTGAGGCTGTGTTTGCAACTATGTTGCTGTCCCTCCACCCAGATTCTCCAAATGCAAGAAATTTCAGATTATTCTCATTTTTGAGGGTGGTAGAGGAAGAAGGGTAGTTCAACCCTTCTCATACTTAAGATGTCCTTTTTAAAAAAAGAACAAGAGTTGAGGAAAATGGCGGAAGAATAAGACGCGGAGATCACCTTCCTCCCCACAGATACATCAGAAATACATCTACACGTGGAACAGCTCCTACAGAACACCTACTGAACACTGGCAGAAGACCTCAGACCTCCCAAAAGGCAAGAAACTCCCCACGTACCTGAGTAGGGCAAAAGAAAAAAGAAAAAACAGAGACAAAAGAATAGGGATGGGACCTGCACCAGTGGGAGGGAGCTGTGAAGGAGGAAAGCTTTCCACACAGTAGTAGCCCCTTCGTGGACGGAGACTGCGGGTGGCGGAGGGGGAAAGCTTCGGAGCCGCGGAGAAGAGCACAGCAACAGGGGTGCGGAGGACAAAGCGGAAAGATTCCCACACAGAGGACCAGGGCCGACCGGCACTCACCAGCCCGAGAGGCTTGTCTGTTCACCCGCTGGGGCGGGCGGGGCTGGGAGCTGAGGCTCGGGCTTCGGTTGGAGCGCAGGGAGAGGACTGGGGTTGGCGGCGTGAACACAGCCTGAAGGCGGTTAGTGTGCCACAGCTAGCCGGGAGGGAGTCCAGGAAAATGTCTGGACCTGCCGAAGAGGCATCAGACTTTTTCTTCCCTCTTTGTTTCCTGGTGTGCGAGGAGAGGGTATTAAGAGCGCTGCTTAAAGGAGCTCCAGAGACGGGCGTGAGCCGCAGCAATCCACACGGACCCCAGAGACGGGCATGAGATGCTAAGGCTGCTGCTGCCGCCACCAAGAAGCCTGTGTGCGGGCACAGGTCACTATCCACACCTCCCCTCCCGGGAGCCTGTGCAGCCCGCCACTGCCAGGGTCCCGTGATCCAGGGACAACCTTCCCGGGAGAACGCACGGCGCGCCTCAGGCTGGTGCAACGTCCCACCGGCCTCTGCCGCTGCAGGCTCGCCCCACACTCCGTGCCCCTCCCTCCCCCCGGCCTGAGTGAGCCAGAGCCCCTGAATCAGCTGCTCCTTTAACCCCGTCCAGTCTGAGTGAAGAACAGACGCCCTCCGGTGACCTACACGCAGGGGTGGGTCCAAATCCAAAGCTGAACCCCAGGAGCTGTGCGAACAAAGAAGAGAAAGGGAAATCTCTCCCAGCAGCCTCGGGAGCAGCGGATTAAATCTCCACAATCAACTTGATGTACCCTGCATCTGTGGAATACCTGAATAGACAACGAATCATCCCAAACTGAGGAGCAATTTGGACTTTGGGAGCAAGATATATTATTTTTTCCCCTTTTCCTCTTTTTGTGAGTGTGTATGTGTATGCTTCTCTGTCAGATTTTGTCTGTATAGCTTTGCTTCCACCATTTGTCCTAGGTTTCTGTCCGTTTTTGTTTTTTTTTAACTTAAATTTTTTTTCTTTATTATTTATTATTTTAATAACTTTATTTTATTTTATTATATCCTCTTTTCTTTTCTTTTCTTTCCTTTCTTTTCTCCCTTTTATTCTGAGCCGTGTGGATGAAAGGCTCTTGCTGCTCCAGCCAGGAGTCAGTGCTGTGCCTCTGAGGTGGGAGAGCCAACTTCAGGACACTGGTCCACAAGACACTTCCCAGCTCCATGTAATATCAAATGGCAAAAATCTCCCAGAGATCTCCATCTCAACACCAACACCCTGCTTCACTCAACGACTAGCAAGCTACAGTGCTGGACACCCTATGCCAAACAACTAGTAAGACAGGAACACAACCCCACCCATTAGCAGGAAGGCTACGTAAAATTATAATAAGTCCACAGACACCCCAAAACACACCACTGCCCACCAGAAAGACAAGATCCAGCCTCACCAGAACACAGGCACTAGTCCGCTCCATCAGGAAACCTACACAACCCACTGAACCAACCTTAGCCACTGGGGACAGACATCAAAAACAACGGGAACTACAAACCTGCAGCCTGCAAAAAGGAGACCCCAAACACAGTAAGATAAGCAAAATGAGAAGACAGAAAAACACACAGCAGTTGAAGGAGTAAGGTAAAAACTCACCAGACCTAACAAATGAAGAGGAAATAGGCAGTCTACCTGAAAAAGAATTCAGAATAACGATAGTGAAGATGATCCAAAATCTTGGAAATAGAATAGGGAAAATGCAAGAAACATTTAAAAAGGACCTAGACGAACTAAAGAGGAAACAAGCAACAATGAACAACACAATAAATGCAATTAAAAATACTCTAGAAGGGATCAATAGCGGAATAACTGAGGCAGAAGAACGGATAAGTGACCTGGAAGATAAAGTAGTGAAATAGGGCTTCCCCGGTGGCGCAGTGCCTGAGAGTCCGCCTGCCAATGCAGGGGATGTGGGTTCGAGCCTTGGTCCGGGAGGATCCCACATGCCGTGGAGCAACTGAGCCCGTGCACCACAACTGCTGAGCCTGTGCTCTAGAGCCGGCATGCCACAACTACTGAAGCCCGCGTGCCACAACTACTGAAGTCCGTGCGCCTACAGTCCGTGCTCTGCAACAAGAGAAACCACCGCAATGAGAAGCCCATACACTGCAATGAAAAGTAGCCCCTGCTCGCCGCAACTAGAGAAAGCCCGCGTGCAGCAAAAAAGACCCAACGCAGCCAAAAATAAATAAAATAAAATAAACAAATTAAAAAAATATGTAGTGGAAATAACTACTGCAGAGCAGAATAAAGAAAAAAGAATGAAAAGAACTGAGGACAGTCTCAGAGACCTCTGGGACAACATTAAATGCACCAACATTCGAATTATAGGGGTCCCAGAAGAAGAAGAGAAAAAGAAAGGGACTGAGAAAATATTTGAAGAGATTATAGTTGAAAACTTCCCTAATATGGGAAAGGAAATAGTTAATCAAGTCCAGGAAGCACAGAGAGTCCCATACAGGATAAATCCAAGGAGGAACATGCCAAGACACATATTAATCAAACTATCAAAAATTAAATACAAAGAAAACATATTAAAAGCAGCAAGGGAAAAACAACAAATATCACATAAGGGGATCCCCATAAGGTTAACAGCTGATCTTTCAGCAGAAACTCTGCAAGCCAGAAGGGAGTGGCAGGACATATTTAAAGTGATGAAGGAGGAAAACCTACAACCAAGATTACTCTGCCCAGCAAGGATCTCATTCAGATTTGATGGAGAAATTAAAACCTTTACAGACAAGCAAAAGCTGAGAGAGCTCAGCACCACCCAACCAGCTTTACAACAAATGCTAAAGGAACTTCTCTAGGCAAGAAACACAAGAGAAGGAAAAGACCTACAGTAATGAACCCAAAACAATTAAGAAAATGGGAATAGGAACATACATATCGATAATTACCTTAAATGTAAATGGATTAAATGCTCCCACCAAAAGACACAGACTGGCTGAATAGATACAAAAACAAGATCCATATATATGCTGTCTACAAGAGACCCACTTCAGACCTAGGGACACATACAGACTGAAAGTGAGGGGATGGAATAAGATATTCCATGCAAATGGAAACCAAAAGATAGCTGGAGTAGCAATTCTCATATCAGACAAAATAGACTTTAAAATAAAGACTATTAGAAGAGACAAAGAAGGACACTGCATAATGATCAAGGGATCGATCCAAGAAGAAGATATAACAATTATAAATGTTTATGCACCCAATATAGGAGCACCTCAATACATAAGGCAAATATTAACAGCCATAAAAGGGGAAATCGACAGTAACACAATCATAGTAGCGGACTTTAACACCCCACTTTCACCAATGGACAGATCCTCCAAAATGAAAATAAATAAGGAAACACAAGCTTTAAATGATACATTAAACAAGATGGACTTAATTGATATTTACAGGACATTCCATCCA
This sequence comes from Pseudorca crassidens, assembly GCF_039906515.1. Taxonomy (NCBI): domain Eukaryota; kingdom Metazoa; phylum Chordata; class Mammalia; order Artiodactyla; family Delphinidae; genus Pseudorca; species Pseudorca crassidens. The sequence continues at coordinate 78,264,779 of NC_090301.1, forward strand.
AAACCAGCAGAATACACATTTTTCTCAAGTGCTTATGCAGCATTCTCCAGGATAGATCATATCTTGGGTCACAAATCAAGCCTTGGTAAATTTAAGAAAATTGAAATCGTATCAAGTATCTTTTCCGACTACAAGGCTATGAGACTAGATATCAATTACAGGAAAAGATCTGTAAAAAATACAAATACATGGAGGGTAAACAATACACTACTTAATAACAAAGTGATCACTGAAGAAATCAAAGAGGAAATCAAAAAATACCTAGAAACAAATGACAATGAAAACATAATGACCCAAAACCTATGGGATGCAGCAAAAGCAGTTCTAAGAGGGAAGTTTATAGCAATACAATCCTACCTTAATAAACAGGAAACATCTCAAATAAACAACCTAACCTTGCACCTAAAGCAATTAGAGAAAGAAGAACAAAAAACCCCAAAGTTAGCAGAAGGAAAGAAATCATAAAGATCAGATCAGAAATAAATGAAAAAGGAATGAAGGAAACGATAGCAAAGATCAATAAAACTAAAAGCTGGTTCTTTGAGAAGATAAACAAAATTGATAAACCATTAGCCAGACTCATCAAGAAAAAAGGGAGAAGACTCAAATCAATAGAATTAGAAATGAAAAAGAAGTAACAACTGACACTGCAGAAATACAAAGGATCATGAGAGATTACTACAAGCAACTCTATGCCAATAAAATGCACAACCTGGAAAAAATGAACGTATTCTTAGAAAGGCACAACCTGCTGAGACTGAACCAGGAAGAAGTAGAAAATATGAACAGACCAATCACAAGCAGTAAAATTGAAACTGTGATTAAAAATCTTCCAACAAACAAAAGCCCAGGACCAGATGTCTTCACAGGCGAATTGTATCAAACATTTAGAGAAGCTAACACCTATCCTTCTCAAACTCTTCCAGAATATAGCAGAGGGAGGAACACTCCCAAACTCATTCTACGAGGCCACCATCACCCTGATACCAAAACCAGACAAGGATGTCACAAGGAAAGAAAACTACAGGCCAATATCACTGATGAACATAAATGCAAACATCCTCAACAAAATACTAGCAAATAGAATCCAACAGCACATTAAAAGGATCATACACCATGATCAAGTGGGGTTTATTCCAGGAATGCAAGGATTCTTCAATATACACAAATCAATCAACGTGATACACCATATTAACAAATTGAAGGAGAAAAACCATATGATTATCTCAATAGATGCAGAGAAAGCTTTTGACAAAATTCAACACCCATTTATGATAAAAACCCTGCAGAAAGTAGCCATAGAGGGAACTTTCTTTAACATAATAAAGGCCATATCTGACAAACCCACAGCCAACATCGTCCTCAATGGTGAAAAACTGAAACCATTTCCACTAATATCAGGAACAAGACAAGGTTGCCCACTGTCACCACTCTTATTCAACATAGTTTTGGAAGTTTTAGCCACAGCAATCAGAGAGAAAAGGAAATAAAAGGAATCCAAATCGGGAAAGAAGAAGTAAAGCTGTCACTGTTTGCAGATGACATGATACTATACATAGAGAATCCTAAAGATGCTACCAGAAAACTACTAGAGCTAATCAGTGAAGTTGGTAAAGTAGCAGGATATAAAATTAATGCACAGAAATCTCTGGCATTCCTATACACTAATGATGAAAAATCTGAAAGTGAAATTAAGAAAACACTCCCATTTACCATTGCAACAAAAAGAATAAAATATCTAGGAATAAACCTACCTAAGGAGACAAAAGACCTGTATGCAGAAAATTATAAGACACTGATGAAAGAAATTAAAGATGATACAAATAGATGGAGAGAATTACCATGTTCTTGGATTGGAAAAATCAACATTGTGAAAATGACTCTACTACCCAAAGCAATCTACAGATTCAGTGCAATCGCTATCAAATTACCACTGGCATATTTCACAGAACTAAAAAAATTTCACAATTTTTATGGAAACACAAAAGACCCCAAATAGCTAAAGCAATCTTGAGAACAAAAAACGGAGCTGGAGGATCAGGCTCCCTGACTTCAGACTATACTACAAAGCTACAGTAAGTAAGACAGTATGGTACTGGCACAAAAACAGAAATATAGATCAATGGAACAGGATAGGAAGCCCAGAGATAAACCCACGCACATATGGTCACCTTTTCTTTGATAAAGGAGGCAAGAATATACAGTAGAGAAAAGACAACCTCTTCAATAAGTGGTGCTGGGAAAAGTGGACAGGTACATGTAAAAGCGTGAAATTAGAACACTCCCTAACACCACACACAAAAATAAACTCAAAATGGATTAAAGACCTAAATGTAAGGCCAGACACTATCAAACTCTTAGGGGAAAACATAGGCAGAACAGTCTTTGACATAAATCACAGCAAGATCCTTTTTGACCCACCTCCTAGAGAAATGGAAATTAAAAACAAAAATAAACAAATGGGACCTAATGAAACTTCAAAGCTTTTGCACAGCAAAGGAAACCATAAACAAGACCAAAAGACAGCCCTCAGAATGGGAGAAAATATTTGCAAATGAAGCAACTGACAAAGGATTAATCTCCAAGATTTACAAGCAGCTCATGCAGCTCAATAACAAAAAAACAACCCAATCCAAAAATGGGCAGAAGACCTAAATAGACATTTCTCCAAAGAAGATATACAGATTGCCAACAAACACATGAAAGAATGCTCAACTTCATTAATCATTAGAGAAATGCAAATCAAAACTACAGTGAAATATCATCTCACACTGGTCAGAATGGTCATCATCAAAAAATCTAGAAACAATAAATGCTGGCGAGGGTGTGGAGAAAAGGGAACACTCTTGCACTGTTGGTGGGAATGTAAATTGATGCAGCCACTATGGAGAACAGTATGGAGGTTCCTTAGAAAACTAAAAATAGAACTACCATACGGCCCATCAATCGCACTACTGGGTATATGCACTGTGAAAACCATAATTCAAAAAGAGTCATGTACCACAATGTTCATTGCAGCTCTATTTACAATAGCCCAGAGATGGAAGCAACCTAAGTGTCCATCATCGGATGAATGGATAAAGAAGATGTGGCACATATATACAATGGACTATTACTCAGCCATAAAAAGAAACGAAATTGAGATATTTGTAGTGAGGTGGATGGACCTAGAGTCTGTCATACATAGTGAAGTAATTCAGAAAGAGAAAAACAAATACCGTATGCTAACATATATATATGGAATCTAAGAAAAAAAAAAAACAGGTCCTGAAGAGCCTAGCAGTAAGATGGGAATAAAGACACAGACCTACTAGAGAACGGACTTGAGGATATTGGGACGTAAGCTGTGAGAAAGCAAGAGAGTGGCATGGACATATATACACTACCAAACGTAAAATAGATAGCTAGTGGGAAGCAGCCACATAGCACAAGGAGATCAGCTTGGTGCTTTGTGACCACCTGGAGGGGTGGGATAGGGAGGGTGGGAGGGAGGGAGATGCAAGAGGGAAGAGATATGGGAACATATGTATATGTATAACTGACTCACTGTGTTATAAAGCAGAAACTAACACACCATTGTAAAGCAATTATACTCCAATAAAGATGTTAAAAAAAAAGTCTATAAAAAAAAGGACAAATATTGTATATTAACGCATGTATGTGGAACCTAGAAAAATGGTACAGATGAACCGGTTTGCAGGGCAGAAGTTGAGACAGAGATGTAGGGAACAAACGTATGGACACCAAGGTGGGGAAACCACGGTGAGGTGGGGGTGTCGGTGTGCTGAATTGGGCGATTGGGATTGACATGTATACACTGATGTGTATAAAATGGATGACTAATAAGAACCTGCAGTATAAAGAAACAAACAAACCAAAAGAACAACTAATACTAAATTTTCTTTGGGTTATTTGTATGGAAATATGTTAATATAAATGTTTCAGACATTAACAAGAAAACCAAAAAACAACAACAACACAAAAACAAAAATTCTTTTAACCTCACTGACATCCAAGTAAAACTCTGAAATTATAGGAATCGTCTTACTTATGGAATCCAACTTAAGGGGAAAGTAAAAATGTGTCTAAGCACCTATGATACCCATCTATACCCAAGGGAGTGGGTCCCATTGCTTGCTAGCCCCACTTCGGCACTCAGAGACAATGCCACTCTGTAAAGACACAGGTGAGAAATGGAAGCTTTGGTTGCAAAGGGTTTTATATAACCAGTGAGAGGCTAGTTAATTAAGTTGAGTCCAAAATTTGAAAATGCTGTATCTTGTAGTCCTCCTAAAAAGAAGATGAAAATATATAGCTATAAAAGAAGAAATAAACAGTTCAGAATGGTTTGAATAGCCTCCCCAAACTTTCACATGGGCAGGTACATTCTGTATATGCATGTCTGTTGACATGTCTGCCGACATGGTTGTCCAGGAGGCCATATTAGCACATTAGGATACTTAAACAGAGGCCCTCGGGCGAGACTTTTACTCTCCTTATTAACTAATATTTGCTGAAAATATGCTAGAATTTCTTTAAATCAAAGGTAGTGTGTATGTTATTCAGCACTTCTGGTACATAAAATACTCAGGGTATGTGACAGCTGTCTTCAGATGTTTGAATGACTGTCATGTGTGTCTAGCTTATTCTGTGGGAACTCAGGGTATTGGATTAGAATTCATGGATAGAAATCTCAGGCAGGCAGATTTTTATAGTACATAAGAATAAAATTTCAGAACTTTCTGAAAATTGAATGCTTGAGTTCCCCAGCCTGGCAGGTGTTCAAGCAGAGACTGGAAGACCACTTGGCATTTGTTATTTAGATGGATCTCGATTCTTAAATTGGCAAATGAACTACATACTCTCTAAGACATCCTCCAACTTTGAAATGAGGTAATCCTCTGTGTCAGTTGGAAGTTAGACTTTGAAATTTGACCATTACATCAGTGACCATTTAACAGCCATCAAATAGGGCACCATGACATAAGCTTCCATTGCAGATTCTGCAAGTCACCATATATCCATTGTCTGCAGGAAAGGGGAACATGAACAACCCTGGGCATAGAGCTCCCCAGACTATAGATGCAGAGATGATGTATTGATTCCTTAGAAAACCTTCAAGTTTTTCTCTAATTTCTGAGCTGGTACCATTCCAGAGTATTCTGTTTATCTTCTCTATAGTATGCAAAAGCACACTGCAAATAGAAATCAATTGAGAAAGGTTTCCTTCCTTTTGGGAGGCCCTGGCAACTCAGATCCCTCTCTTTACCCTCCTCTTCCACCTCCAGGCTCTTAACTAACTCTTGGGTAGCTGGGAAGTGAATTGATAGCTTAAAAAGGCTTAATGTAATGCCCCTCAAGAGGTCTTTGAATTTTCATAGCGAGTTCTGGATGATCAAGGCAAAACGAAACAAACCTCTAACACTTAAAAGAATAACACACTAATGGTAGAAACTGATCCTGGGACTGGCGGAAAGATTTTTGGTGAGGGGACTGGAAGGGAGAAGGGCCTTTCTGGCATGTAGATCATTATCCAACGTATCCATTTACAAGGCCTGCTCTGATAGGAATTCACTGAAATGTGTTAATTTTAGTGGTTTCCAAATAGGAAACTCTGCGAATGTGGACTGGAATTTATTCATTGCTGAAACTGGGTTGAAAGGTAATTTGTGCCTTTTCCACGACTGCCACACATCTCCTCTGACAAAACCTTCTCTAATCCCTACGAAGAAAACCTTATTCAGTGAGACGTATAAAGATACCAAATGCACTCTCATGAAATGACCTCCATCAATCAACTGAAGCATCTCCAGTGATTTATGCTTTGAGAGGTTGGAGAACACTTACAGTCTTGAAACACAGGAGGGATTTTAGAGGGTTTTAGTGGCAGTTCTTCTGGTGCACATTAGACTAAAGCATACTAGTCCTCCGGAAGAGAATTGGCTTTATACCTGATGATGCAATAGGCATCTTGTTTCCCTAATGAGAGGTGGTCCAGGCCCCAGGGTCTTCACAGCCACTTATTACTGGGAGAGAAAGATGAAAGGGGGAGGGGGCTTTCACTTTCAAGTGTCAGACCTGCTCCCAAGAAGGCTACTTTTCATCCCTGAAGGAGGCAGTTGATACACAAATGACCAAGGAATCAAATACCACAGGACCTCCCAAGCATAGAGCACTTGAATTCACAGATCTGAAATTAAACAACACGATTCATTTTCAGCAGTTGTTTTCACAACAGCATCCAGAGGCTTTTACTCTTCTTTGTGGAATGGGAACCACTTAAGCAAAGTTTTTTGCACAACATTTCTTTGGAGTTCTGACTACCGTTTTCTGCTTCTTTGGCTGAGGTCTTTGGCTAAGATTCCCTGAAGAAGTAGGCATGGACCAGAACACATTATGATCCTTGAATGTCCATTAGAACCAAAATATGGCTTTTCATTGCAAGAAAGCCACAGTCCTCTGTGTAATTAACAGAGTTGGCTGCTCCCCAGAATGCTTTAAACAAGGATTACTAACTGTATAATGTCTGAACTTCCACTCCTTGGAAAATTAACATAGGCTTTCTGGCACTCTGCAAAAGCTGTTTACATTTCTGTTTCAAATAGTACTGAAAAATTCATGCATTGTACTTTACTCCAGAGCTTCAGTTTATTGTGGATCAGATTATTTAATTGACCAAATCTTGGGAATCTTAAGATAAAGGTGATGTAGTTTTGTTTGTTCGTTTTGTTTTTCAGAGCTGGCTTAAGAGTTCCTCCATGTATTAGCACCTGTAAACTTGATCCAGTAATCGTTTGGGAAAAATGGGTAAATTCACTTACATAAAAAAATGTAACATGGGCTTCCCTGATGGCACAGTGGTTGAGGACACAGGGGACACAGGTTCGTGCCCCAGTCCGGGAAGATCCCACATGCCGCGGAGCGGCTAGGCCCGTGAGCCATGGCTGCTGAGCCTGCGCGTCTGGAGCCTGCGCTCCGCAACGGGAGAGGCCACAACAGTGAGAGGCCCGCGTACTGCCAAAAAAAAAAAAAAAAAAAAAAAGTAACAAAGGATAATAATAGTCTTTCAGAAAGCAATCCAGATCTCCCTTTTCTAAGCATTTCAAATTCTTTGAAGGGAAACCTTCAAAGATAGGAGTGGGAAAATCTATACCCCTCGGATTATTGCTCTCCTCAGGGTGAAAGGCCCAGCTTCACATTCTGTAGTCGTGAGACTGCAGGTTTCGTATTCCAAGTCAATTCCTACTTTATGAAGTCTAATAACAAGTTTCATGTATTTGGTACCTAGTCCTATTAGGGATAACTATCTTAGGCAATCTCCTACATAAGTCAAAAAAAATCCTCAATATAGTTATTTTAATGGTGATCCTATAGTTTAATCAAAATATGTAGAATTGGATTTCAAGTGTTACTGCAACTGAATTAAGGATCCCAATGTTACAAGCCTGTCCTTTACTCATCACAGTACCACACGCTGTGGGCGGGGGCTGGGGGGTCTGAGTGGAGGCAGTGGGGTTTAGCAGTTCAAAGAGTGGACTTGGAGTTGCTCAGACCCAGATTTGAGGCCCAGCTTCTAACTATGTGATTTTGAGTATGTTGCTTAGTCTTTTTGAGTTGCGGTTTCCTTATTTGTAAAAAGGTGAATGGTTATAACAAAAAAACTAACCACCTCAAGGGTTGTGGTAGGGTTTATATAAAATAATGCATGCAGAGCACAATGTTTAATATTTAGAAAGTAACCTCAAGTATCATTACTATCATTATAGAATAAGATATGGTCAAGGTGCTTTCCTGTCTTGTTAAAGACACAGGACATGTGTCCACAGAGCAACCAGAAAATATAAATCTGTTCTTAGATTACTGAATTGTGTGACATATATAAAAGGCTAGCATGAGACACTGACATTTCTAGTTTACCCTGTTGGATACGATATTAATTTCCTGGGTCTGCCGTAGCCAAGCACTACAAACTGGGTGGCTTAGAACAACAGAAATTTATTGTATTTATAGTTCTGGGGGCTAGAAGTTTGTGGAGCTTTTGTGCCGACATTTGTGAGGTTTGTAATATCTAGGTCCTAACAGCAACAGGAAAAAGACAAAGTATACATATTATTCTCTTACAGAATGACCTCATTTAAACTTGATTACCTCTGTAATCAAAACAGGTCACATCCTGATCTGTAAGGGGTTAGGAGCTCAACATATCTTTTGGGGAGGACACAATGCAACCCATATCGGTTACATATTCTCTAGTGTTGTCTATAACCCCAAGCTCCACCAGTGAGGGGCCCTCACATGTGGTGTTTATTGACTGCCATGCATTGGCTGTTTCAGAATTTGGGGCTTATGTCTCATCTATAGCTTTAGGTGTGGTAGAAATCTGTCATTTTTGCACAGATTCTTTCAGGAGGTATACTTGTTTGGTGGCCTATTGTACTTTGTTTTAAAATGTTTTTCCCCTTTATTTTATAATTTTAAAATTATAAAAGTAGGGAACTTCCCTGGTGGTCCAGTGGGTAAGACTCCGTGCTCCCAACACAGGGGGCCTGGGCCCGATCCCTGGTCGGGGAACTAGATCCTGCATGTATGCCGCAACTAAGAGTTCACACGCCACAACTAAGAAGTCTGCATGCCACAACTAAGAAGTCCGCATGTTGCAGCTAAAGATCCCGTGTACCGCAGCTAAGACCCAGTGCAGCCAAAATAAATAAATATTTTTTTAAAAAATCAATCACACAATTTTCAAAAAAAATTATAAAAGTAATACGTGATTATTGTAACAACTCAGTGAAATGTAAAAGCAAAAGTTAGCCATCTCTCTCTAGCTTTCTTTCATTTTCACCTTCTCCAATAGTAATGTCAATATTGGTAACCCAGCATCTATCTTTCCATTAGTTATTCATGTTCAATCAGGTGCAAATATACTTTGTCATTTTTTTGGTAACTAATTTTTACAGAAAATGGGATTGTGCCATATTCATTATTTTGCTTTCATCCACATCATAGCTAGAGAGCTTTTGCTTTTGAATAGTTGCATTATATATGGGTATACTACAACTTTTTTCTATTCATTTTTAAAACTTACTGATGGAAGTTTAGATTTCTATTTTCCAGTTTGAATTGTAGGAAATGTTAAGGAGGGGTGGAAATCATTTGTTTGTCTTCCTACTGTGCTACTTGTAAATTTATTATTTTTAAAGAAAACCCTCCAAATCTCAGTTCTTATCAACGTAGGAATGTCTGGAAGGGTCTCACAGTGGGATAAAACCCTTTGCCACTTTGTTGCCCTGTGTCTTCATTTGGAAAAATGACAAAGGGTGTGCCTGGGACCAAACGGCAGTGTGAAATGTGGTTTGGGAGCATCTTTGAGTTTCGTAATTTAACGATGTCTGAATATCCCTAATTTGGTGTTGCCGTGTTCCTTTTGTGAGCCTGAAAATAAACCTTCGTGTGTTATGCACTACATATATCATTGCCAGCTAGACTGGATAAGCAGGCTCTTCAGGAAAAATAATTAGAACACACTAAACGTAACCTGGATTTTATAGATAAGCTTAAGCTGATGTCACCCTCCACTCTGGGGCCATTTCAGGGCCTAGTTTGTTCATAGAAATATCAGCAACAGGTCTCCCAAGCATTGTGTTGTAGTCACTAGTTAGCATCACTCATAAACTGGTTCTGTTTTCAAAGCAAGCACAGGATACAGGTTCCTTAGCAATTTCTGGTCAATAGTCAGCTGTTACACTGCAGTGACCTAGGATAATCTGAGAGTTCACTGCAGGAAGTGAGTTTTATAGGTTTATATGTTTTAACTGCAGGAAATGAGTAGCTGCTAACATTTTCTTGCATAATATGTATATTTCCAAGATGTATTAAGTGAAAAAAAGCAAATTACAGAACTTTATATATAGTAGTTTTCCACATATATTACACAATAAACTAATGTAAGCCTTACACATATATATATACTATACGTAAAGATACACACAAATATATATGTGTGTTTATGTTATTATATGTGTGTGTGTATGTATGTATAGAATATTCTGGAAATTTCCCTTTCACTGAATAATATACCTTCAACATATTTCCATGTTCCACCCCATTTCTCTCAGTTGTATCAAAATTAGTATCTTTTGTTTTCTAATTCACACAGGTTAATATTTTCAAACTGTAGGTCACAACCCATTTGTGAGTCATTAAATCCATTTAGTAAATTATGACCAGCATTTTTTAAACCTGAAATAAAATAGAATAAAAATAGAATAGAAAACTATCAGAGAGCATTACATATAGTAAGAGTTATGAATCTGAGATTTCAGTTGTGTGTGTATGTACATGTTTACTAGGTCACAAGATAAAATTTTGTCTCACTGTAGGTTGTGGTAAAAAAATCTTTGAAATATACTCATATAAGTGATCTCATTTCTGGAACTCACAAATACTTTTCCTTTTCCTCTGGCAGTTAGAGGATAACCCTTCTCGTGGCTCCATCTCCCCTTGCCTCCCCATCAGGAACACTGAGTGGAATTTTGTAAGCACTGTGATGGCTTGACAGCCTCTTGGAATGACAGTGGGGGCAGAAGCTCTGGCTTGGAAGGTGTTACCTTCAGCGGAATGTCCAGGAGGTGGAGACTAGAACCAGTTTGCTTTAAAAAAAAAAAAAAGGCAAAAGGTGAAGGCACTATTTGTTGAATTTAGGCAGAATAGTTGAATCCATCTGTATTAACTTTCTTGGTTAATTTTGAATTATTTGCCAAATAAAGTACAAGGATTGCAAATCCACAGTTGATTTTTCAGCTACCTTTCTGACCACTTAGGCAACTCAGTTTCTCAAGGAGGCAGAAATAGGAGAGAGATGATCAGGGTGTAATCCCTTAAGAGTCATCATGCCTACACATCTGTGGACTGCCCCCCAAGCACAAAGGGATGTCCTAAGGCATGGGAATAGACCAGGTGAGGTCCTGGTCTTCACAGGGCTGCTTGTGGCTCTGTTACATTGTAGTTATTCAAATACTTATATTTGAACATCTGCAATTTAACACAAAATGTAGAAAGTGCTGTAAAAGGGGGCGTTAAACTGGCCAAACACTCCCATTTGTAATTTGAAAGTCATTCAATAATAAAAAGATATATATATTTTAAAATTAGGCAATAAATGTCTCCCATTTGCTTTTACACCCTTCTATGCAGATAGTTGTATGTGCTCAAAGTCCAAAGCAGCTCCAGGGACCAGTTCTGAGCAGCTCATGCCCTGAGCAGTGGAAGCTGATGGAGCAACGGTCTCTCAGGAGATGGTCAACCATTCTCCTGACCAAGTCTTCTTCTTTTCCTACCTCGTACTCAACACAGGTTTCTGCTTACTTAAGACTTATGCTTACTCACAGTCCACCCATGCCTCTCCACCATACAGCCTTTTGCTTCTGCTTCTGCTGCCACCTGCCTGATGATTTTCCTTTTTCTAGTGTTTGACTCCCAGGAAAGCAGGAGACAGGAAAAAACAGAAAGGGAAAATGAATCTGATTGGTCACACTCACCTCTTCTGTATGCATGCTCTTTCTTTTCAAGCCATTGGCCACCCTCAGCAATCTTGCCATTCTCTGGCTTTGTCTTCATTTGCACAACCCTGGTTGCATCCAACTCTCCACCTACTCAGCACCTGCACCACTGAAGCTGGATGAGACTAGAGTGGAGCACACAGTCATGGTGACTCACTTGAAATTCATGGTCATGAACCTCAAGAGAGTCCCCCAGTTTTAGTCTCCAGTCACTCTGCATTTCACTAGTCCATTCACTCTCCTACTCTTCTGCACAACCATTTCCTTCATACCTTCTGCCCCCTCCTCAGACCTCTAGCACCTCCTCCCATCCTCACTGTCAACTGATGACTTAGCTTCTTATTTTAATGAGAAGATAGGAGCAATCAGAAGAAGGGTCTCATCAGCATCTCCTCCCCCATAGGGTCTCATCAGCATCTCCTCCCCCCTACCATAGGGTCTCATCAGCATCTCCTCCCCACTACCTGCTACTCTGTCCACATTCTATGCCTTCTCTTCTGTAGGTGCACAAATGACCCAGGTTCTTATCTTAGGCCAACTCCTCCATTTGTCCATCCATTAGATGAATCTAATTCTCTATCTCCTCTTGCCTACTCAAGAGCATTGCTTTAGCAATTCTCCCAATTCCTGCGTCATCATTGCCTCCCTCTGTAGTGAATCATTCTTATCTGCAGTACAAATATCTTTTTATTTCTCCCATGTTAGAACATTGTCTGCTGATGCTTTCTCCTCCTCCTGTTATCCATTTCTCCCTTCCATTTTCAGAGGGCACTCTTAACTCCTTTATGTCATGAATACCTTGAATAGTCTGGTGAAGTTTATGGACTCCTCCGAATAATGTTTTTAAATGCTTAAAATTAAATATAGGATTGCAAAAGAAACAAATTATATTGGAATATAGTCATCAAAATGACCTTCCACTGCTGTGATGTGGTAATGTGTTATTCTTCATTAACGCACTAGATAATACATTTAAAATATAGGCAAGCTAAAGGTAGACTTTATTTTTCAAAAGCATAGTGCTGCAAACGTTCTCGCCAATCATAGTTCTTGCATCCTGTAACCTTTGTGTTACAAAAGGTTGAGCTATCTTACAAGAATTAAGAATTCTCATTTGATCTGTCAAGTTTTGTAAAATTTAAACCATGACAATCACTCATCTCCTTCCATGTATTGACCAACAAGCAATTATGGATAGAACGGGAATACTGATGAACAACAAAGGTGTCTGGGTTCCACAGGGAGAATGTGTACTACCAGGTGGCTGAATGACTTCTGGGCACATTTGCCGCGCGTTGGCCAGCCATGTTTGTCCCAGTACTTGTACAGCAGATCCCAGTCACATGAGATCTAGTGATGGAGCCAGTAGTTACTGTACATTTAAAAGAGTGATAATCATGATGTTTTGAGAGATCTGTAACAACTAAAATGTGATGTGAAAAAATATCCACGATTTCTAGATTTGGCAACAAAGAAACAGACACTGCTGATTTTACATTAATAATTGGAGAAAATGCTAGATTAGTTAGAGAGTAGTGAAAATAAAGATCTAATTCTTTTCCCGTCTAAATTCATGAGCTTTCTGAATTCTATCCACAGATTCTTTGGGGACCCTAATTTAAAAGGCCTTGCTTTTGATAGCAATATTCCCTTTAAGAGCTGTTATATCCTCTGCTTTCTACTTCTCTTTCTCCTTTCTCTATTGAAGTCCACCCCAATCAAGCATTTGCCCCCATAATCCATTGAAACTGTTTTTATCAAGGTCACCAATGACTTCCATATCGTTATAGCCAATGATCTTGCTTGCCTTATCAGCAGTATTTGAGACAATTGATCATTCTTTCTTTTTGATATACTTTCCTTCACTTAGCTGCAAGGATATATACTCTCTTGGTTTTCCTCTGGCCTTTCTGGCCACTAGTTCTCAGGTCTCTTTACTGGTTCCTCATCTCCTGCATGCTGAATCTTGGAGTGACCCAGGACTCATCCTTAGGCATCTTTTATTTGTATCTATGCATTCTCTTGTTCTTTTCATCCAGCCTTGAGGTTTTAAATACTCATTGTATTCTGATGTTCCCACCCAATAATTTTAAGTCCAGTCCTGTCCTATCGGCTGAATTCCACACTACTATACCCAACTGCCTACTCAGTATCTCCACCTGGTTGCCTAATGGGGAAGATTCATCATGTCCAAATCTGGGTTCCCGATGTTCTCCCCAAACCTGCTTTTCTTGCCGTCTTTCTCATCTCAGCAAGTGGCAGCTCTATTCTTCTAGTTGCTTTGATCAAACACCTTGGAGTCAGGTTTCACTCTTCCTTCTCTCACATCCCACATCCAACCCATCAGCAAATCTTGGCAGTTCTAGCTTCAGAGTATATCCCGGTGTTACTATTTTCCACCACCTCACTGTTGCCACCTGACACAAGCCTCCAAGGCCTTTCCCCTGGTATACCATAGCCTCCTTACCACTCTCCCCACTCCTTTTTTCTGTCCTTAAAGCTGGAAGTCCACAAATCTTACAAGCAACCCATTCACTCTGCTCCTCAGAATTCAGAAGAAATATGCACAGATGCCTAACTATATTCAAGCTCTTCTAAGCGCCAGATGTTTTTTGCTAATGCACACAATTCCAGATGGTGGATATTTTCCCATGAGTGACTCATGGAATTCATTCAGCAGCCACATCATTAACCTGATAGGATTTTACATGTAGCACTACAGGTGTGATACCCATATTAACAAAGTTTAAAAAGCTTGGTACCTTAACTTTAGGAGCTTATTTTGAAAGGATGCTCGGAAGTGGTTTCAAATGTTCAAATGAAATTGTTACCTGGGTCCCCCAAATATTATGTTATTACTGTCATGTGACTGCCAAATACACAAAATGTGTTAGCTAATAGCCACATTCTTCTACTGTTCATTCTCTGCTATTGCATCAGAAAAGAATAGAAATGCCTCAAGTAGCTTAGAGTGCTGGTAACCTTTCTCAGCAATTAATTAAGGCATTCATTCAGTAAACACTTTGAATGGCTTTTATGTACTCCACTAGGTGCTAGGGGCACGAAGATGAATAAAATCCAGTGAATATCCTCTAAGAGCTCACAGACAAGTGGGGGAAGCCGAAGAGTAAACAGTTAGGTACAGTGCAGCCTGACATGTGCCATAATAGACATGGTAGATATATAACACTAGCACAAGGATTGGAATGCTCAGCTCTGTTTAAATTATCAAGAAGTTTCAGTCCTGTGACACTGTTTGGGATTCCTTGAAAAATGATATGCTCTTGGTCACCATGTATAAAGGGTACCTGTCCCTACCACACCTCAACTCTGTACCAGGGCTTGAAATTCTAAAGGATAAAAAACAAATATCATAGGTATTGTAACCACCCTAAGCTGGAGAAGGGCCAGTCTGAAATGTTCGAGAAAGTGAGATCTGTTCTAAAACCTCCTAAAGCAGGTATATTCCAGAACCTCTCTTATTCATTCAGAGATTGGGGAAGCTTCTTAGGCATTCTTACCTTATATATAATTTATCTCCATCATGTTATGACTTTTCTCCATGGTGATGTTTTACATAAAGGAGCATACACATACATATACTTACACATACATACACATACTTTAGGAGTTTTAGAACAGATTGTGTGTGTGTGTATGTATACACACACACACGTAAAGATATATAATATATAATAAATATATTTATATAAAATTAATATAAGTATATATTAATTTATAAATATGTCAGGGAATCGTATTTAAAAACCAGCCCTCCTGAGTGGAGATGAGATAGAAACTCATGGAAAATTATTAGAAATTTTAGAATTATAAGAGACTGCTTGAGTAGGTTCAAGTATCACTGTTCCTGTCTTACTTTACTAATAATAGGGTGCAAGGAGCCAGGAAGTAATCGCTCAATTCTCTTCCATAGTACTTATGAGAAAACTGAGACTGATTTGGCAGTGAGGAACTTTCCTAGAGTTATCCTGCGGGAATAGAACCCAAGTTTCCTGCCGCAGTCCTGTGCTGCTGCTTCTACTTTCTTTATGTGATTTCACTGGCTGGCACACAGAAACTTTTCCAATCAGGATTCTATCAGCTAATGGGAGTTTATTTAGGCAAGAATAAATATGTTGTACTTGAAGAATGGGATATCAGCTAGATGCCCACCGTTCGTCTCTGACCAGGCTCCCTCTCACTAGTGGCTGCAACAGAAAGGCCATGTGAATAGCTCCAGCAGTCCACAAGCAAGGGGCCACACTGGATCACAGGCCTGATGCCAGCACGGGAGAGGGTCAGGGTCTGGACAGCAACTCGTTGAATACCAAGCTAGCATGTGAGAGATCTAGTATTTAAGCAGAAGAGTAGGGTAGGATGTCAGAGTCTTTAAGGACAGAGAGGAATTGAGAGGCAAAGTGAGGTGAAGCTCTAATGGCCAAGTAGTAATCATGGGTCCCCTGGAACTGTAGGAGTTGGAGCCAGATTCAGAATGGAAGCAGCCTCTAGCAGGGGTGGCAAACTTATAGTCTGAGGACCAAATCTGACCTGCAGTTGTGTTTGGTTGAGAATAGTTATTGTTTTTAAAACTACTTTAAATACTTTAGGTAGGTCACACACTCTCCATTTTTCCAGCCTTACCTGTTGTCTCATATCTACTCAGACAGGTACTTAATGAGCCCAGGCTGCTGTTCCTTCAGGGGTCCAGGCATTGCGCAGCTGATTAGGAAGCAAGCAACGTTCCTTAACACTGTCTCCAGTCCTCAGAGGCTCACAAATATGAATGTGGATAAATTCCAACCTGAAGTTATTTCATAGTAGGCAAACCCAACAAACCTTGGGTATTGTCTAGATATGGTCCTTTGGAATCAACTCAGTACTTTATGAAACTGACTTATGAAGTACAAAAGGTTTCAAAATAATGGTATGAAGATAGCATTTGTGATTTACAGCTGCCTTGTAAAATATCTTTTTTGAACGTTTTGGTTGCCAGGAAACTCCAGAGTGTACATGCCAAAGATCTGACACTTGAAAGGTCATGAATCTTATAAACCCCTTTCTCACACAGGGCAAATTTTATATAAACTGCTTATAGTAGGCAGAATAATGGTCTCCCAAAGATATCCACGTACTAATCCCCAGAAGCTGTGAATATGTTAAGGTACATAGCAAAGGAGAATTAAGGTTGTTTATCAACTAACCTGGAGATGAGGAGATTATCCTGGATTATCCCTGCAGGCTCAGTGTAATCACAAAGGTCCTTAAAAGTGGAAGAGGAAGGCAGAAGAGAGAAAACCAGAGAGTTGGCCCCATGAGAAGGACTCAGCCAGGCATAAGGATTACAGGTGGCCTCTACAAGCTGGAAAAGGCAAGGAAATGGATTCTCCCCTAGAGCCTCCAGAAGGAATTTAGCCCTGCCAACACCATGACTTTATAGGCCAGTAAGACCCATTTTGTAATTCTGACCTCTACAACTGTAAGATAATAAATTTGTGTTGACTTAAGCCACGGAGTTTGTGGCCGTTTGTTACAACAGGATTATGAAACTAATACGCTACTAGATGAGGAAAGTGTGAAATGAGGCATGCCTGGATCAGTGTGGCTTATCTGCGTCATTCATGTTGTTTTAAACCAAGATTCACCATCTGATGTTTGTAATTTGGCATTTGCAGCAACAGGATGAAACTGGGACTTGTTCCCAAAGGAGGTTTGTGAAGCTCTTTGAACTTCCTAAGCCAATCAATTGAGTTTTAAATAGCACAAGCTAAGGATTCTAAGGCCAGCTCTCAAAATCTTGAAGCCCCATTATAACTAGCCACTTAGCACTGTTTCACTTGTCAGTTGTGATCGTAAAACATAGTTGCATGTTTAGATAGAAATTCTTTTTTGGTAAGTGGAGACCCAAATTACAAATTACATTAGACTGATAAATGTCTGAGGTTACTACAAAAACTCTAGACTAGTAAAGTGAAAAAGGAATATAGAACGAAGGCTCTTTACAATTGCCCTATTTCTATTAATATTCACGAAGGAAAGACACCTAATAATTTCTAAATTGGTGTGACACTTAGTGGGATGCCATAATAGGATTACCAAGCATAGAGCAGGAGCTAATTACAAGGCATTTAATTTGGAAATCACAACCACTGCAAAATAGCTCTATAGCTTGATTTTTTTGGGTGTTTGTCATGGCAGGAATAAAAATGAGTCCGGAATTCAGTCCTGTCTTGTCTGAACTTTCCAAGGTATATCCTGGTTTTTAAATTTATTTATTTTATTTATTTTGTATTTTTGGCTGCGTTGGGTCTTTGTTGCTGCGCACGGGCTTTCTCTAGTTGTGGCGAGCAGGGGCCACTCTGTTGCGGTGCGTGGGCTTCTCATTGCGGGGGCCCCTCCCGCTGCGGAACATGGGCTCTAGGCGTGCGGGCTTCAGTAGTTGTGGTGAGCAGGTTTTAGAGCGCAGGCTCGGCAGTTGTGGCGCACGGGCCTAGCTGCTCTGCGGCACATGGGATCTTCCCAGACCAGGGCTCAAACCCGTGTCCCTGCACTG
This sequence comes from Pseudorca crassidens, assembly GCF_039906515.1. Taxonomy (NCBI): domain Eukaryota; kingdom Metazoa; phylum Chordata; class Mammalia; order Artiodactyla; family Delphinidae; genus Pseudorca; species Pseudorca crassidens. The sequence goes on from NC_090301.1 coordinate 78,282,887, forward strand.
GGAGGCAGATCCCTAACCACTGGGCCACCAGGGAAGCCCCTATCCTGGTTTTTAGTCGCATGAGGAAAAAATTCAGTCTGGGTAGTTTTTTTCAGACTTTCACTTAAGATGTGCCTCTTTGATGGTGGATCTCGTCTTAATGTTTCCTTTGGCATTGCTAGATCCTGAGTCTTCAAAGTGTGCATTGAGGGGCTTCCCTGGTGGCAACAGATAGATAGATAGATAGATAGATAGATAGATAGATAAAACAAAGTGTGCGTTGAGGACTGACGTACCGATTAAGGGGGCACCAAATGGGAGTGAAGGAGAAGGGGGGGAAGTGAGCAAGTGAGAAGCCTCGGTACAGAATTTACCGAGGTGCTCACTCTCTGGACTATGCACATGCCAGTCTACACTTGCATGACCCTGGTGGTGGTGCCTCCTCAGGAGAGAGGCAACCGGGCACTCACTCTCAGGGTCATGCACGTGCCGAGTTGGCACTTGCACCACCGTGACAGTGAGTGTCTTTTTAACATTTTACACCCAAGGCACCTCACTTGCCTCAGTGGTCTTGCCCTAGAGGTGAGGGTGTGGTCACCGATGGCTGTGATGATGGCTGTAAGCCTGTCTCTAGCTCGGGAAGTCAGGTGTTGCTGTGGGACTCCTCATGCATCCCAGACCATCCCCTTTGGCAAAAAACAAAAAACAAAACAAAACTAGAAGGCCTCCCTTAGTATGGCCCCGGATCAATCCAGAATTGAGCACGATCCCTCCTTCAAACCATACCTCTGAGGCTACGCTTGTCAAGGCTCTACGCTCACCACTGAAGAGAGCTTGACCCTACCGTTGGCTCTGGTTTAAAACACACCTTCCATGTGCTACAGAACTTCAGGGAACAGATCCTTTCAACTCTCCTCTATGCCTTTTGATTTCAGGAAACTCTTTCTAGTCAATGATTATTTGAATCTATTTTGTACAAATAGAAACAAATCTATTTTGTACGAAGTCAGAATGGTAAACTATAGATGTAGTTAACATGGTATTTCCATCTCTGGGCATGCTTTCGTTGCTGATTCTGCCTTTTATGCAAGGGATCACTTGTATGGAATGCTAATGCTATACAGTGCAGTTATAACATGAGTTTTACTGGGGAACAATTAATAAGCAGGCACAGAGCAGCATGTACACAATCCTTTGAACTCTCCTCCCACAGCTTAGACCAGGCGTGAAGGTCTGCTTGCACTGTAGCCACAGCTCGGGGAGAGAATGCTCGATGCACTTATAGGGTCAGTAGCCAGGGCACATCTATGTGATTGTTCAACAATGGAAGCTCCCTGGTCAGGGAGTGGCCTTATCAGAAAGGGAAAGCCTCTGGAGCCTAGCGGTTGGTATCAGCTTATTTTCCGTTGAGCTGAGCCAGCTTTCTTCTCAACTGGCAAAAGAGGGAAGGAAACCGAGTCTCCGGAGCCGTCCATATTTGTGTCTTGCTAACCACAGGTTTACTGTTCTCTTTGCCTGATTGGGAGCAATTGGAGAAGAAAGACAGTCATATGAATCTTTGCAACTCCCGTGGTACCCTGCCTGTGGTTGAGTGCTTAGTACATACTTGGTGAGTGAATGAATGAAATGCAATAGACCTCAATCAGTGCTGAATGAGTGCTATATTAAAAAACATAAGTACATACTTTCATGGTAACTTGAAGTATGGGCTATGCCTCCATAATGGCAAACCACATATTTTGGTGGAGAACAGACCAGTACATATGGCTGAGGGTGACTGCTGTATGGTTTTGGGTTTTTTTTTCAACAAAGAAGAAAAATGCTATTTTTTTTTCTGTTGTATGTTCTTAATGTGCAAATTGGTAGCACCCTTTCTCCCCTTGTCCTTTTCAATTTTGTTTCCAAACATTTGTCTCTGCCATATTGAGATGAGGAATTGAGACAAAAGACCCCCTTTAGTTGTCAGTACATGGAGGTTTCCAGCCAGTTTCTCTTTAATGCCTTTCTAGGTGTGCACAGACAAAGCACACGGAGGGGAGAAGAAGTTTGGGTAAATAGTGCTCATTTTGGAAATATTCTTCTTGTGTAGACTTGGTTTTCATAATAAGAATGACAGTCATCATCATCATCCTTATTCTAGTGACATTTACTCTGTTCTGCAGTGTACTGAATTCTTCATGTCATTTAGTCCTCAATCCCTTCGGGCAGTCACTGTTTATTAACCACATTCCCAGACCTGAGTTCACCTTGGAGTCCTTCCAGGTATTTGTTTTATAGCTATATTCCTTATACACCAGCAGCTGTCGTGTATAGGGATCCAGGCAAGCAAGTTTTGCCGAGTCTTCCCAAAGGCTTCCAAGTTGGCAGTTGTCTTTTCATCCATGATGGTTTCCTAGCAGGGAGATATATTCTCTTCTGGTTATTCAAGGGCTGTGTGATCAGAACACCAGCTTTATAAATATTGGCTAACATCGTATTAGGGTCCCTACATCCTAGATACCTTCTTATTGAAATATTTAAAGTGAAGCTATGGTTGACTGATAAATTGTTTTCCTGTTAATCAGAAAAAACACAAACATATTTCTAAATATATCCACTTAATTAGAAAAGATATACTGGTCATTAAAGAGAGCTGATGATTCTAAGCCAGTTTCTTTTTTTTTTCCCCTAATGTATGCAGTTTGTTGAGTTTGGACATAAACATGTACCCATGAAACAATGACCACAATCAAAGCAACAGACATATCCATCACCTCCAAAAGTTTCCCATGTCCCTTTGTTGCCCCCCCTCCCACCCCCATGGTAAAAACACAAGATCTACCCTCTTAACAAATTTTTAAGTGCACACTACAGTATTGTTTTTAATTATAAGCACTACATAATTCAGCAGATCTCTACAACTTACTCATCTCACATAACTGAAACTTTACACCCATTGAACAACAACTCCCATGTCCCCCTCCACTCCAGCCCCACACCCACCATGGAAGTCTCTGCCTCTGTGAGTTTGACTATTTTAGATACCTCGTAACGGTGGGATCATGCAGCATTTGCCCTCCTTATTTCACTTAACAAATGTCTTCCAGGTTTATCCATGTTGTCGCAAGTAGGATTTCCTTCTTTTTTAAGGATGAATGATATTCCACCATATGCATACACCACATTTTCTTTATCTATTAATCTGTTGATGGACACTTGGGTTATTTCCATATCTTTTTCTTTTAATTGAGGTATAATTGATGTACCATATTATGTAAGCTTCAGATGTACAATATAGTGACTCACAATGTTTAAAGGTTATATTCCACTTATAGTTATTATAAATTACTGGCTATATTCTGTGTGTTATATAATATATCCTGTAGCTTATTTATTTTATACATAGTAGTTTGTACACATTAATCCCTTACCCCATCTTGCTTCTCCCCCCTCCCCTCTCCCTACCGGTGACCACTAGTTTGTTTTCTATATCTGGGAGCCTGCTTCTTTTTTGTTATTTTCACTATTTTATTTTTTAGATTCCACATATAAGTTGTATCATACAATATTTGTCTTTCTCTGTCTGACTTATTTCACTTAGCATAATACCCTACAATTCCATCCATGTTGTTGCAAAAGTAAACTTTCATTCTTTTTTATGGCTGAGTAGTTTTCCATTCTCTCTCTCTCTCTCTCTCTATATATATATACACACACATATATCACATCTTCTTTATCTATTCATCTGTTGATGGACACTTAGGTTGCTTCCATATCTTGGCAATTGTAAACAATGCTGCTGTGAACATTGACGTGCATGCATTTTTTCAAATTAGTGTTTTGTTTTGTTTTGTTTTTCAGATATATACCCAGGAGTTAAATTGCTGGGTCATAGGGTAGTTCTGTTTTTAGTTTTTTGAGAAACTCTCTACTGTTTTCCACAGTGGCTGCATCAATTATATTCCTGTCAACAGTGTACGAGGGTTCCTTTTCCTCTACATTCTCGCTAACATTTGTTATTTGTGGTCTTTTTGATGATAGCCATTCTGACAGGTGTGAGGTGATATCTCAGTGTGGTTTTAATTTGCATTTCTCTGGTGACTAATGATGCTGAGCATCTTTTCATGTGTCTGTTGGTCATCTGTCTGTCTTTTTTGGAAAAATGTCTATTTGGGTCTTCTGCCCATTTTTAAATTGAGTTTTTTGTGGGTTTTTTTTTTATGTTGAGTTGTATGAGCTGTTTATATACTTTGAATTATTGGTCATACCATTTGTAAACATTTTCTCCCATTCAGTGGGTTGTCTTTTTGTTTTGTCAGTGGTTTACTTCTCTGTGCAAAAGCTTTTAAGTTTAATTAGGTCCCGTTTGTTTACTTTTTTTTTTCCTTAGGAGACAAATACAAAAAAATATTGCTTTGATTTATGTCAAAGAGTGTTCTGCCTATGTTTTCATCTAGGAGTTTTATGGTTTCCGGTCTTACATTTAGGTCTTTAATCCATTTTGAATTTATTTTTGTATGTGATGTGAGAAAATGTTCTAATTTCATTCTTTTATATATAGCTGTCCAGTTTTCCCAGCACCACTTATTGAAGAGACTGTCTTTTCTCCAGTGTATATTCTTGCCTCCTTTATCATAGATTAATTGATGTAAGTGTGTGGGTTTATTTCTGGGCTCTCTATCCTGTTCACTGATTTGTGTGTCTGTTTTTGTGCCAGTACCATACTATTTTGATTACTGTAGCTTTGTAGTATAGTATGAAGTCAGGGAGCATGATTCCTCCAGCTCTGTTCTTCTTTCTCAAGCTTGTTTTGTCTATTCAGGGTCTTTTGTGTTTCCATACCAATTTTAAAATTATTTGTTCTAGTTCTGTGAAAAATGTCATTGGTATTTTGACAGAGATTGCATTGAATCTGTAGCTTACTTTGGATAGTATGGTCATTTTAACAGTATTCTTCCAGTCCATGAACACAGTGTACCTTTCCATCTGTGTGTGTTGTCTTCAATTTCTTTCATCAGTGTCTTATAGTTTTCTGAATAAAAGTCTTTTCCCTCCTTAGGTAGGTTTATTCCTAGGTATTTTATTCTTTTTGATACAGCTGTAAATGGGATTGTTTTCTTAATTTCTCTTTCTGATAGTTTGTTGTAAGTGTATAGAAATGCAACAGGAGACTTCCCTGGTGGCGCAGTGGTTGAGAGTCCGCCTGCTGATTCAGGAGACACGGGTTCTTGCCCTGGTCCGGGAAGATCCCACATGCCATGGAGCGGCTGGGCCCGTGAGCCATGGCTGCTGAACCTGTGTGTCTGGAGCCTGTGCTCCACAGCGGGAGAGGCCACAACAGTGAGAGGCCCTCATACTGCAAAAAAAAAAAAAAAAAAAAGAATCGCTTGCCAATACAGGGGACATGGGTTTGAGCCCTGGTCCAGGAAGATCCCACATGCCGTGGAGCAACTAAGCCCATGTGCCACAACTACTGAGCCCGCATAATGCAACTACTGAAGCTTGCGTGCCTAGAGCCTGTGCTCTGCAACAAGAGAAGCCACCAGAAGGAGAAGCCCACGCACCGCAGTGAAGAGTAGCCCCCTCTCTCTGCAACTAGAGAAAGCCCACGCACAGCAATGAAGACCCAATGCAGCCAAAAATGAATAAATAAATAAATTAATTAAAAAAATAAATGCAACAGATTTCTGTATATTAATTTTGTATCCTGCAACTTTACTGAGTTAATCGATGAGCTCTACAAGTTTTTTGGTGGCATCTTTAGGATTTTCTATGTATGGTATCATGTCATTGGCAAATAGTGACGGTTTTACTCCTTCTTTTCCAACTTGGATTCCTTTGATTTCTTTTTCTTCTCTGATTGCTGTGGCTGGGACTTCCAATACTATGTTGAATAAAAGTGTCCAGAGTGGGCATCCTTGTCTTGTTCCCAATCTTAGAGGAAATGCTTTCAACTTTTCATCATTGACTATAATATTAGCTGTGGGCTTGTCATACATGACCTTTATTATGTTGAGGTATGTTCCTTCTATGCCCACTTTCTAGAGAGTTTTTATCATAAATGGGTGTTGAATTTTGTCAAAAGCTGTTTCTGCATCTATTGAGATGATCGTATAGTTTTTATTCTTCAATTTGTTAATGTGCTGTATCACATTGATTTGCATATATTGAAGAATCCTTGCATCCCTGGTATAAATCCCACTTAATCATGGTATATGACCCTTTTGATGTTTTGTTGGATTTGGTTTGCTAATATTTTGCTGAGGATTTTTGCATCTATGTTCATCAATGATATTGGCCAGTTATTTTCTTTTTTGTGTGATATCTTTGGTTTTGGTATCAGGATGATGCTGGCCTTGTAGAATGAATTCAGAAGCATTCCTTTCTCTCCAATTTTTTGGAATAGTTTGAGTAAGATAGGTGTAAACTCTTTTCTAAATATTTGGTAGAATTCACATGTGAAGCCATCTGGACTTTTGTTTGTTGGGAGTTTTTCAAATTACTGATTCAATTTCATTACTGGTAATTCGTCTGTTCATATTTTCTATTTCTTCCTGGTTCAGTCTTGGGAGATTGCACATGTCTAGGAATTTGTCCATTTCTTCTAGGTTGTCCATTTTATTGTCATATAGTTGTTTGTAGTAGTCTCTTATGATCCTTTGTATTTCTGTGGTGTCAGTTGTGACTTCTCTTTTTTCCTGTCTAATTTCATTGATTCGGGGCCTCTTGCTTTTTTTCTTGATGAGTCTGGCTAAAGGTTTATCAATTTTGTTTATCTTTTCAAAGAACCAGCTCTTAGTGTCATTCATCTTTTCCTTTTTTTTTTTCTATTTCATTTATTTCTGCTCTGATCTTTATTATTTCTTTCCTTCTACTAACTTTGGGTTTTGTTTATTCTTCTTTTTCTAGCTCTTTTATGTGTAAAATTAGGTTGTTTGTTTGAGATTTTTCTTGTTACCTGAGGTAAGTTTGTATTGCTATAAACTTAAGTGCTTTTGCTGCATTCCATAGATTTTGGATCATTGTGTTTTCATTTTTGTTTGTCTCCAGGTATTTTTTGATTTCAATAATCCATTGGTTGTTTAGTAGCATATTGTTTAGCCTCCACGTTTGTGTTTTTTACAGTTTTTTTTTTTGTATAGCTGATTTCTAGTCTCACAGCATTGTGGTTGGAAAAGATGCTTGATATGATTTCACTTTTCTTAAATTTACCAAGGCTTGTTTTTGGCTTCATGTGTGATCTTTCCTGGAGAATGTGCCATGTGCACTTGAAAAGAATATGTATTCTGCTGCTTTTGGAGTTGCTTCCTTATTTTGACTGTTAAGAAATAGTGCTATAATGAACATGGGAGTGCAGATATCTCTTTGAGATCCCAATTTCAGTTCTTTTGGATATATACTCAGAAGTGGGGTTGCTGGATAATATGGTATTATAGTTCTAGTTTTAATTTTTTGAAGAATAGCCATACTGTTTTCCATAGTGTAAGCCAGAGTTTCTGAACCTCAGCACTATTGACACCTTGGACCAGATAATTCTTTGTCATGGGAGCTTGTCCTTTGCATCTTAAGATGTTTTGCAGCATCCCTGGCCTCTACCCACTAGAGGTCAGTAGCATTCCCTTCCCCCACTCAGTGTGACAATCAAAATTATCTGTGGATATTGCTAAAAGCCCTCTTAGGAGGCAAAATTATGCCAGTTGGGAATCGCTAGTCTAAGCCCATAGTTTAAAAAGCTTGACCTTGCACCAGAACAGAAATTACTATTTCCTCTTGTGGCTCTCCAGGAAAGTTGTATGCAATTTCAATATTTTGGCTTTCTTTGTTAGGTATGAACAATCATTAAGTACTTTATAGTCCTTAGATAATTCCTTCCCTGTGACAATTTATAATCAAGATAAGATTTAAGTTTTTTTAGTTGACTGTTTTAAAACTAGTGATAGATTCTCATGTTGAATGTTTTTTTCCACAATAGGTCTTTTTTAATGGAAAGCTTTTAAAATAGGCGTGAATAATTTTATGCTTTAAGCACTTTTATTCTTCCAAGTATTCATGTAAATATAGAGTAAAATGGTTCAATTTATATCTGTCTTGATCTCTTATGTATTTCTAACTATTTGTTTTTTTCTATAGCACAAGACAGGGGTTATATCAGGAAATCACGTAGAAGGGGTCTTCTATGCTTTAGAAAGTAGATAAGAAAATGTAATCATAGTAAGAGACCTGAAAACCTTAAAAAACGACCCAGGAATAAGTAAGTCAAGGGTGGAAACTTACCTAAAGTCTTCTTTCTTCCTAAATTTATCCAATTATCATTTTTCAAGTATGATACCTGTTTGCTTTTTTTAAAAATATACATAACAAAATTCATAAATCCTTTATGTTGGCTTTTTTGCTTTTTACTTAAAGAAGATGAGAAAATATCTAACACGAACTTAACGATAACCAACTTAGTAAACTTGTTTAATAACCAATTTTTACTCTTAAGTAAAATGCCAGCTTATACTCTTTTAAGTAATCTCAGAGTTATGAGGGAACTTGAGAAAGTAGGGTAGGAGATTTCATAATATGAATCATAAACCTAGTCCTCTTACCATCTTGGTCAAAAAAATGTATTCTTATTCCTGACTTAAATCTCTCATGCTGCAGTGAGGCATGTTTCTTTCACTCTGCCCTCCCTGCAAAGTCACTTTCTCCCAGCAGCCCTTGAGTTTGAGCCATTCAGATTCTTAAAGCATGTTATTTAAAATCTTCCTTTGGCTTTCTGACTCCAGAGTAGTAGATCCAAATTTCTTTGTCATGATTTGTCATCATCACCTGCAACCCTCCACGTGCTTCCTTCAGGATCTTCACTTTCCCTCGTGTGCAGATTCCTGAAACCAGGGAGGGCTAAGGATGCCAGGATTGCACCACGGAGAGCCTGTTAAGGTATCCTGATTGACCTTAAGCTACTGTTCTAACTAGAATAAGATCCTCTCTTTATCATCAGGCAAAAGTTCAGCTTCCTTTTACCTTAAAAATAGTCCCTGCATAGTCTCTGCTTTCAAACTTTCCAAAGTGCTCAAGTTCACCACCTCAACCTAAATATACTGCTCTATATCTTTTAAGGCCTGGGAACATGGAAATTAGCAGCAAATGAGCTCCTTATTTTCTGCTGTTAATGCCCTATAGACCTTGAAAGGCCCCTTTGCTGAAGACAGGCTCTCCCTGGTGCCTTTGTTCCTTCTCCCACTGTGCCCTTCCTCTCCAGCCTCCCTGCCTGGGTTTTGACAGCAGCAAAGGCCCATCCCATCCGTGTATTCTCCTCCTGCAGCTGTTTTTTCTAACCCGTTGCACCAAGCTAAGCTTCCAGACAAAAGCCTCTTGAAGAATATTTGAGAACTTTTGATCCACGTGTGATCCCTTTGAAAAAACCAACTCAGGAGGCTCTTTATTACCAGTTGTTTTCATTGCTATCATCTCTACTCATCTCAGTGTCATCTCAGTGTCTTTGATTTAGAAACTGTGTGCTGACCTGATTGAAACATTCTTAGCCCAAATGAGCGAACAGATAGATGTGCCTGGCAATTGAAGCAGGAAGGCACCTGCTGTGCTCTTCCTGGCTGAGACCAGGAAAGGAAGCTGCTGTCCTGTCCATCACACCTGAGAGGGAGGAAACAGGAAGAATGGTTGAGAGGTTTAGTCAGTCTTTGAAGCAGTTTTTCTTATTCGAAATCAAATCAATATTTGATTTAGAAAAGCTTATACTAAACTTAATATGATATCCTGAACTGAATACTGGAACAGAAAAAAGGGTAGGAGTAGAAGACTGGTAAAATCTGATCGTATCTGGAGTTTCACTAATGGTAATGTACCAATGTTAGTTTCTTAGTTTTGACACATGACCATGGCCGGGAAAGATGTTAACATCGGAGGAAACTGAATGAAGGGTATGTGAGAACTCTCTGTACTATCTTTGCAACTTTTCCATAAATCTAAAATTATTCTAAAATAAAACGTTTATTTTAGAGGGCCCCAGCTTAATCCCAGACCCCACTCGCACCCACATAGATATTTGCATACATGCTGGATGGAGCTGGGTAAACAGGCAGGAGAATAGCCACACTGTACTTGGAATCGCAACAGTTTCCCTTGGCCTCTGGACATTCCTTCCTTGCCAAGGCAACTTCTATTTTATTTTATTTTTTAATTAATTAATTAATTAATTTTTGGCTGCGTTGGTCTTCGTTGCTGTGCGCAGGCTTTCTCTAGTTGCAGAGAGCGGGGGCTACTCTTTGTTGCGGTGCACGGGCTTCTCATTGCGGTGGCTTCTCTTGTTGCGGAGCACAGGCTCTAGGCGCGTGGGCTTCAGTAGTTGTGGCACACAGGCTTAGTAGTTGTGGCTTGTGGGCTCTAGAGCGCAGGCTCAGTAGTTGTGGTGCGTGGGCTTCGTTGCTCCACGGCATGTGTGATCTTCCCAGACCAGGGCTCGAACCCTTGTCTCCTGCATTGGCAGGCAGATTCTTAACCACTGCTCCACCAGGGAAGCCCTCCACTTCTATTTTAAATTAAAAATAAAGAAATGGAAGATGAGTATAAAAAGGCTTCTTTTAAAAGATAGGATATTTTTCTCTAGAATAATTTGGGTGGCTTACTTCTATTTCCTTGATGGTCAGTATATTAAGGACCCAATTCAAGGAAAAAATATTAACAAAGTACAGCTTTAGGACACAGCAGAGGATTGTCAGGGCTATAGCTCATCTATATCTGTAATGAATATATCTGGTCATATGTTAGTGCCCTTGCTTGTGCTATTTTTCCTACCTTCTGTTCTCTGCTTCTCTATAATAATTATTTACTTATTTACATGTTCCCTCATTCAATAAACATTTATAAAACCAGGCACTGAGTTTAACCCTGACGGGGGAAAGAAAAAGAGATGAATAAAGCATGGCCCCTGCCTGTATGGAAGGCACAAGCCAGTGAGGAAGGGACACACAGGGGGATAATGATTAAATCATCTAAGTGCAGTGATAACAAATGTACACAGCAGTTTTCACTAAGCAGGGCTACAGGGTGTTATCCCAGAAAGCATCCTGAACGGGACACACCTCTTCTTTCAGGATGAGTAGGAATTAGGATGGAAGTATTGAAGAGACACATCAGGGTAGGAGTCTACATGACGCATTCAGGAAACTGGGGAGCTACGAGCTTTCAGCGTAGCATGAAGGAGGCCACAGGGAGGGGTGAGAGATGAAGCTGGGGAAATACACCGGAGCCTGTCTTAGGGCCATCGACATGGAGTGGTCCTTCTGTTGCTGAACAAGACTGTAGTTTTCACCCTTTAAATCGTAATCAGATGAAAATAGTAAGACAGCAAAAGTTAGGGACTAGAGAATTTCTTCTTCCCTTTATTCCCCATCCATGACAATGGCTCAGGTATTTCCTAAAAGTAAGGCTAAACTGAAGGAACTGTTCTTGCCGTGAACGAATTGGTGGCTTTATAGATGCAATGATTACTCTTAGGCTCTTACCCTCTGCCCTAGTAGCTAGAAACAGTGGTTTATTTGTAATGTTTATATAAGTGCTGATGCCCAATTATGATTACTATTAATACTTAAACAAACAGTAAAATATCAGACAGTTATTTTTACCCCTGCAAAAGAGTGAAAATAAATCTGCTTTTATTCTTGGCTTTATTAATATTTCACCCAATGTCTTCAATTACTTCTCATTTTAAAAACTCCTGTGATGAAACATGAAAAGTTCTGATTTAAAGAAGCTGATAAATTGCTTCTTTTAAAATGTTCTTGCACTGTTGATCACACTTGAGTTGAGGATTTCTGAGATAAAAATGCATCTGAATCGTTCTTTTTTGATACCGGGTCCCTAAACTATTTGGGGAAAAAAGCCAGTTTTTATATGCTGGATCTGCTGCAACTCCTGGTGGCTACTGAGTAGGTTGATTAGAGTGTGTGTGTGTGTGTGTGTGTGTGTGTGTGTGTGTGTGTGTGTGTGTGTAGAAAGATAGAATGAGGTAGTGAGGTGCTGTTTATTCAGAGCTAGAAGGAAACCAAGGTAGGGTTCTGGCTAAACACCCTTTTTACTTAAGGGGATCTGGCTATATCAGGGTTTGCTCCCATTGAGTTGAATATGAACTTGATGTAAGAAGTTGAGTATTCTTTGTTTGTAAACGATTACATTAGGAAATTACTTCAGACAGTAAATGATATATTCCCATTTCCAGTCAGTGAATGCTTCTTGACGTCTAGCCCTCCTTGAGTGCAGGGGTGGCCTTTCTGGTTAGTTTCTTCAGATCCCTGTCCCACTTGGCTCTCTTTCCCTTGGTGAGGCTTCTGTCAGTGATGTTTCCCTGGGATGTGAAGAGTAATCATTTATTATCTAAAGACCCTGCCCTGACATAAAGCAACTGATACTTGAAGGAGGAAGCGGAACCTGATCCCCATTCTATATTGTCAGGTATAATATACATATTTGTGGCCATTCTGTCATAGTATTATTTTCTTTAGGACTCTGAATTAAAGAGAACAAGTCATCTACCCAAGACCTGCAAACACTTGGCCTTGACAATCAAATTATCCATTTCTTAAGCCTATGAATTGTTCCTCTCTGCTGCAGAGTTGGATTTTTAGCTTGAAAGTCAAGTGTACATAGGGAAGATGTGTTAGGTGGAAGTAAGATGCATTTTGCATTATCTGCAGCATGTGTGAAACTGTAAATTGATAATACAGTATATTAGCAAATGGAGTGACAGTGGGTGACAAGCAACTGGCTGGTGAGAACTCTGGTTTGGGAGAAAGAAATGGCTAGGCATGGAGGCTGAGCTTTTCGTGTTCTCCTTTGGAGAATGGGTTGGATATTTTAGGTTCATCTGCAGGCCTCGGTTACATTTAATAGCACACGATCCTGGCACACACTTGAACCAGGCTGAGAGGCTGACAGCCAAAAGGAGCTGGATCGTGTTCGCACTTCATTATTTGATTGCAGACTGTGAGGGGAAATGAGAGCATTCTAGTTCTTTTTGGAAAAGATTGCATTACCTTTCAGAATGTTTCCTTGCCAGATGCCGCATAGGAATTAGATGTAGTTCCTCTCTTCCCACCCGGCTAATAAACGTGGAAGCCAAAGAGATGTATTTATTTCAATTTCAGTCGTTAGCATGTTGCTAATTGTTACTGTCTTTATGTTGAATGTCTCAGGGTTCCCTGATTTATGGAATATAGCTGGATTTTTTTTTTTTTTTTACCAGTTAGTAGAAGAAAACGGGAGATTGAATGGTATCACATTTATTATGGCAGTAACCAAAGGGGCAAATGGAGTTCACATACTTATAGTTTTTGTAAATTATTCTGTTGTTTGTCAATAATGGACATTTTGTCTCTATTTTGATTGGCTAAGGGGTAACAGTGGCTCCATTTCAGCAGACAAATACTGAGGATTTGAATCTTTATTAAAATTAATGACAGCTGGAGGAATTCCCAGCTGCACATGTAACTAGATGTGCTTAACTACCCAATTAATCATGAATGGATGGATTCAGTGAAACACAAAATTCAATCTGCTTCTGCAGGGGTGGTTTTGAAAAATTGGAGGCAAGCATTTTTCTCCATTGAATGCAACCTGAGTAGCTAGTAAAATGCCATACGTTCTTTTTGAAGAGCAGTACAAAGAAATGTTCCTCCCTCCCTTCCTTCCTTCCTACAGATATAAGACATCTGCCGTGTGCCAAGCCCATGCTGGAGGCACAAAGATGAAAAAAGTGCAGTACCTGCCCTGAGAAGTTATTGTCAGAAAGGAAAACAGCTCCACATACAAACAGTTACAACTCAGTGGATGGATGAAATGGAGTTTGCCAGATGAACAAGGAGAAAAGGAGCTTTTCAAATAAGAGTCAACAGCCTGTACAAGGGCAGGGAGGCATTAGGGCATTCCCCCTCCTTATTCAACAAGTATTTTTTGCGTGCCTACTGTGGGACACACACTGTGAATGAAGCAGGTTTGAAAGCATATTATGGCCGGAGCATGTTGGAGGAGAAAGATGGAAGATGAGCCTGTGTTATTTTTGTTCTAGCTTGATGTTGATGAATTAAAGAGTAGTGGGACAAAGATTTTGAGTTGATTCAATGCATGTTTATACCTAATCTTAGTAGATATACAAAGAAACATACTGAATGAATCACAGACTCAGCATTCAAGAGCAGAACTAGGCCAACCCGTGGCACAGTAAACTACTGAATTCCTTATTTGGAAACTTCCAAATGGCTAGCAGGACCCTGGACAGACAGCAAGAGAGGGATTGAGGGCTTCCCTGGTGGCACAGTGGTTGAGAGTCCGCCTGACGATGCAGGGGACACGGGTTCGTGCCCCGGTCCGGGAAGATCCCACATGCTGCGGAGTGGCTGGGCCCGTGAGCCATGGCCGCTGAGCCTGCGCGTCCGGAGCCTGTGCTCCGCAACGGGAGAGGCCACAACAGTGAGAGGCCCGCGTACCGCAAAAAAAAAAAAAAAAAAAAAGAGAGGGATTGAAAAACCTCCTGTCTGGAAAGAGAGTCTATTAACAGTATTTTTTTTTTCTTGGCTGTACGCAGGCCTCTGACTGTTGTGGCCTCTCCTGCTGCGGAGCACAGGCTCCGGACGTGCAGGCCCAGTGGCCATAGCTCACAGGCCCAGCCGCTCCACGGCACGTGGGATCCTCCCGGACCAGGGCACGAACCCGTGTTCCCTGCATCGGCAGGCGGACTCCCAACCACTGCACCACCAGGGAAGCCCTATTAACAGTTATTTTGACAATTGTTAGTGGAGAGCAGCAACCAAGGGCTCAAAAAAAACTATCTGAATACTTCTGTAAAGAAAATGGAAGAAAATTTCACCCATCACAAATGGTAGTTTAAAATTCAGTGAAAATTATTGTAGGGTTTTTGTTTTTTTTAATTTCTGGTTGCACCTCATCTAGCAGAGATTTTGAGGTGACTTGAAAGACCATATAAAGTCCCCCTCCCAAATTAGTAACAAGCAGATTAGGGTCATGGAAAATGTAAATTCAGGTAGAAGATGTACACCAAGAGGAGAATTAGAACTTAGCTCTGAGTATCCTGGTGGCTGAAGCAAGAAACAAAATATAATCAATTATAGTCTTCTCATTGTCCATAGGAGAACATATCTCAGGGCAGATGATGACTTTGTTTTTATTGTCTAGAGCACAAGGTTCTAATATTTGTGAAGAGCCCTTCTTCATGTAGTCATCTGAGGTAGAAGGTGATTGTAAACAGCCTTCCATGTTTTGAGGAGTGCTTTCACTGGGGACTTGGCCCGGGCATTCAGGGGGCATTTTTGCTGCAGAGTTTTCATGTGAATTTAAATTGGCGTTTCATTGAAAGACAAGTGATAGTGTTATCCACCAAGAAGAACATGGCCAACTTCAGCTGCAGCCACTTTGTTCTCATGAGGACTGCTTTTTGACAATATGTGTAGTGATTTCTTTTCTGGTAAAGTTTGGGTGTTCTGCCAGTGTGAGCTTCATTTTTTCTCCATATGCAGCATGTATACAGCATTTCATACTAGGCGGTGATAGGTTCTATTGTAGTTCCAGTTTTGTAAGGGAGTAATATATTTTGCAGTAAAACCAAGCTTCCCTGGAATTTGTTCAGTCAAGCAGTGATTGCTTAAAAGGGGAGGCTTGTTTCTCAAATTCTTATTCTCAAAATTAGTGTAAGCCTCAGCCTCCACGTATTTTGCTTGTTACTCATGGCCAGTTTTTACGCTCTCTTTGGTTATAAATAACTTCTGCAACAAGTACCAGACCACGTTTCAACAGCAACTTTAAAAACTCAATCTGCATTCCCTTTTAAATCCTCTGTGATCTTTTCTTGGAGGAAAAATGATCTACTAATTTTAATTTTGTAACATTATAAATAGTATTCCCTTGAACCTACACAGCTCAAGTTGGTGAAGAATGTTTTTCCAAAATATGAAGTTAATAACGAGGATTTATTGGATTTGTTAAAGGACATATTTTAAAACGTTCCCACCTTTACTACATTTTCTCTCTTATGAGCTCTGATTTTTGTTTCTCCTCATCTCTGCTGAACGGAAGATAGATAAAATGCTCATAGTTTGTTGATGGATTTAGCACAGCTTTTAAAAAACCAAACAAACCGTGAAAACTATCGGTCTTCAAGTTGAAATGACTAAATTAAGGTGGGGTTTTTTTTGAAATGACTAAATTACGGTGATTGGAGGTGGGTTTTTTCCCACCTCCGATCACCCCTAGCCAGCATCCCATCCCATTCAGTGCCCAGCAGACACTAAGCAGTAAGTAAAGTGTGGGTATCCCCTATATCCTGTCAACCATTTTTAGAATCTGCCCTTTGACATGTGTTTGGGTTTGCCTTCGCCTCCTCCCTCTTCGTGCTCCATTTTCCTATCAATCTCCCCGTCGGTCTCTCTGACTGCACTCTTTCCCACTTCCAGACTGAGTCTCCTAGTGTCCCCTTTCCGTCTGATACTCTCCTGCTCACGTGCAGCGTCAGCCATCGACTCCCCTGCAGAGGGCTGCGATCGCCTCCTCCCGGCTTCCCGCTTTGCCGTTCTCTGCATTTACTCCCCTCTACAATTTTATTTCCAGCCTCTCCTCAGCATGAGCCTCTCAGGGTACTGCTTTCTGCCTTTGTTCACATTGCCGTTGCCTTTTTTTTAAATTTTATTTTATTTATTTTTTATACAGCAGGTTCTTATTAGTTATCTATTTTATACATATTGGTGTATATATGCCAATTCCGATCTCCCAATTCGTCACACCACCATCACCCCCAGCCCCACCACTTTCCCCCCTTGGTGTCCATACGTTTGTTCTCTACACCTGTGTCTCTATTTCTGCCCTGCAAACCGGTGCCCTTGCCTTTTTTTTGAAATGTCTCAGCTACAGTTTTCTGAACTCTGCCTTCTTTCAACTCTAAAGCTAGTAGCCCTCATTGCTTTTCTTTTTTTCTTCTCACTTCTCCCTTTTATTTTTATTTTTTTAATTCAAGTATAGTTGATTTACAATGCTGTATTAGTTTCAGGTGTACAGCAAAGTGATTCAGTTATATATATATGTATATTCTTTTTCAGATTCTTTTCCCTAATAGATTATTACAAAATATTGAGTAGAGTTCCCTGTGCTATACAGTAGGTCCTTGTTGTTTATCTATTTTGTATATAGTACTGTGTATATATTAATCCCACTGCTATATAGATTAATCCCAAACTCCTCATTGCTTTTATTAAATAACATAGTTCTAGCACTGAATTGCTTTGTTTCATGAACACATATCTCATCTCCTCAATTTGATTGTAAGCCGTTTAAAGGCATGAAACATGCCTTTTATATCTTTGGTATTCACCACAGCTCCCACCCCAATACTGACAACAGACTTGTCAAAATTCATCCTTCTCCAAACATATCCTTTATTTTCCTGCTCTTTTCTTTCCTGCCTGCCTGGAATACCCTGTCTTGATGACATGCTGTACAACCTATTCCTGACAGCCCTGCTTGTTTAACACCCTTCACCTTCTCCCAAAGATTTTCTATTCCCCCAGACAGAATTAATCTATCCTCTCCTATTCATAGTTGCATTTGTATTTCTGTTAGAGCACTTCTCATGCTCTCCTTCATAATGTGGTTGTTTGCAGACCTGTCTGCCCTAGCAGATCATGAGCCCCTGTTATGCAAGGACCGCATCTTATTCACCTTCATGCTACCACTGCACTTAGCACAGGTCGCATCCATACTAATTTTTCAACAAGTATTTGTCAGTTTGAATCCCATACTTGATGGGAGACAACCAGACATGAACTATCGTTCGTTGTTAGGCACCTCCAAGTGTGGTTGGTGTGCAGAGGGCCACTTACCTGCTCTGTCCTCTTGGGATACCTGGATCCTGGGAACAGTTATCAGTTAGATTCACCTGGTTCAAATATAAAAGTATCTATATATATATATATATATATTTTTAAGCAGAGGTCTTCTTAGAAGCCCATATGATTTAAATTTATTTATTTATTTATTTTTGGCTGTGTTGGGTCTTCGTGTCTGTGCGGGGGCTTTCTCTAGTTGCGGCAAGTGGGGGCCACTCTTCATCACGGTGCACGGGCGTCTCACTATCGCGGCCTCTCTTGTTGTGGAGCACAGGCTCCAGACGTGCAGGCTCAGTAATTGTGGCTCACGGGCCCAGTTGCTCCGCGGCATGTGGGATCTTCCCAGACCAGGGCTCGAATCCACGTCCCCTGCATTGGCAGTCAGATTCTCAACCACTGCGCCACCAGGGAAGCCTGACACATATATATTTAACCAAGCAGTTAAGCATGATTTCACTACTGTGCATGCAGTAATCCGTACAGACTCTGCCAAGGCTGTTGAATCCTTTGTCGCTGGGTGTTGGGAGTGCCCTCCCCCTGGAGAACAGAAGGAAAATGTCTCTGGCCCTTTGTTTCCAGGGCCCTCCTGCAGCACTGTTCACTGGCCCAGTATTGTTGTTTCTTAGGCCACCTCCACCTCCACCTTCCTCATCCAAAGCCTTTTTCTTCTCTGCCTGTTTTTTAGGCAGAGAACTCTTAGTGTTGTGTGTGCATTTGCCCTGGATTCTGCATTGTGGTACTCAGTCTCCCTGAACTGAATTTCTCAAGTGTCTCCCCTGTTCCAATTGCCTAGTGCATAGGTACACTGTACACGCAGTGCTGGGAAGATGGAAGCTCCTTCTCCTCAGCCTGCCCGGTGCTGCCTGTGGTTCTCAGGGTCATCCTCTTCTGCACTGTGGGTCTCTCTGAGCTTCGTTGTGGCAACGTGGAAGGAGTTTTATATACTCTGAAATACTGGGGGCAGGAGAAGAGCTTTTAGGATGCACCCAATGAGAGAAAAGCTTTCCCCCTGAATGAACGTTGTGTGTCTTGTGTTTTGGTATGAATTGCCTACTTCTCTTCTCAGGCTTTTGACCCCGACTTGGGTTTCGCTCTATAACCATCACACTGTTGTCGAACCCAAGTTCATGTGCCTGACATACAGTGAGGCCAAACAAACCCAAATGTCAGAATTTGGAGCAGAGAAAGGCTTATTGCAAGGACCATGCAAGAAGAACAGGCAGCTCATGCTCCAAAAGCCCAAACTCCTTGATGGTTTTCGAGGAAGAGTTTTAATAGGCACAATTTGCGGAGAGGACTGAAAGGCATGTGATCTTCCTCTGATTGGTTGGTGGTGAAGTAACAGGGTGGTGTGCCAGGAATCTCAATCATCAGCCTTTTGGTTCCAGCCAGTTTGTTTCATGAATTTTTTCTTGATCTATCCAGATGCAGAGTAAGAGCGATAACAAAAGACCTATTTTTAAATTCACTAGAGGTTTAAAATGGGAGTGTTTTCGTTTTTTAAGCATGTATTTCAGGGAGGCAAAAAGAGCGAGAAACTAAAAAAAAACCCCACAAAATATAGCTAAGTAAAGCAACTGCTGCCTTATTTTCCTCATTGAAAAGACAAGAGGGCACACTCTGTGACCAGAGAGCTCATATTCTGCTTTTGGAAGGGAAAAGAGTGTCATGTCTCTTTGAACCTGTTTAGGGATCTAAAAGTCTCTGATGGATTGGCTCGTTTTGTTGACGGGGCTGGCCGTGAAACCCAGGGCGTGGGTGGGTTAGTAAAGGACATGCCTGTGCTCTGTGACTGGTGACTGCCCCTAGCCCCGGCTGTCTTGATGAAGGCACTGGAGTCTTAGAGAGGAGGACTACCACATCAGCCTTGGTTGACGGGCAAGTCCCTTAGAGCTGCCATGCAATTCAGGGTAGAGAGTGGGTCAAGGACGTCATCCCCACATGAGAAGGACAGCAGTCTTCTTCATGCAGCTGTCTGACCAAAACCCAAAACTGACTGTCTTCGCATTATTCCCGAAGAGGGAATGCCTCCCGAGTGAACACAGCTTTTGCACGCAGAAAAAATATGGAGAGCTAAAGCCAACCTGATTTCTCAATTTCCTTTTAGCCAATACCTTTAATTGTCCCAATCAAAGTTCTTACTAGAGCCTTTAATTCTTCCTCATTTTGATTAATTTAAGCTTTGCATCTCTATGCATTTTTTTTTAAGAGAGGGGTTAAAAATAGCAAATATGGGCTCACCCAAGAAGCAAAGGGCCAGGATAAATCCATCAACGGAAGTGTGCTTGCTAACCAGTATGGAGTGATACCTCTGCTGAGTGCTTACACTGTTCTGAGTGCACAACCTTCACAGCACTTCTATGGGTTAGGTTAATATGCTTCTCTTCAGGAAGGGGACTGAGCAGAGAAAGATTAGGTATCTTGTCCAAAAGCAAATACCTAGTAAATGGCAGTCTTAGGATTCCAACATAAGTCTAGTTTCAAAGCCCATCTCTGAACTCTTTATTTTTTCCAGCTCTCATACAAATAATCACTGCCTCTTCTTATGTTTCCTAATGAAAAATAAAGATGATTCAAATAAATTAAATCATAGTATCTCTCCCAGACTCATTCTTTATTTTGAATTTTATTTTATTTTTTGTACAGCAGGCTCTTATTAGTTATCTATTTTATACATATTAGAGTATACGTCAATCTGAACCTACCAGTTCATCCCACCCCCATCCCCCTTTCCTCCCTTGCTGTCCATATCTTTGTTCTCTACGTCTGTGTCTCTATTTCTGCCTTGCAAACAAGTTCATCTGTACCACTTTTCTAGATTCCACATATATGCATTAATATACGATACTTGTTTTTCTCTTTCTGACTTACTTCACTTTGTATGACGGTCTCTAGGTCCATCCACGTCTCTACAAATGACCTAATTTCGTTCCTTTTTAAGGCTGAGTAATATTCCACTGTATATATGCACCACATCTTCTTTATCCATTTGTCTGTCAATGGGCATTTAGGTTGCCTCCATAGTGCTGCAATGAGCATTGGGGTGCATGTGTCTTTTTTTTTTTTTTTTGCGGTACGCAGGCCTCTCACTGTTGTAGCCTCTCCCGTTGTGGAGCACAAGCTCTGGACACGCAGGCTCAGCAGCCATGGCTCATGGGCCCAGCCGCTCCGCGGCATGTGGGATCTTCCCAGACCAGGGCACAAACCCGTGTCCCCTGCATCGACAGGCGAACTCTCAACCACTGCGCCACCATGGAAGCCCGGATGTGTCTTCTTGAATTATGGTTTTCTCTGTGTATATGCCCGGTAGTGGGATTACTGGGTTATATGGTAATTCTATTTTTAGTTTTTAAGTAACCTCCATACTGTTCTCTATAGTGGCTCTATCAATTTACATCCCCACCAACAGTGCAAGAGGGTTCCCTTTTCTTCACACCATCTCCAGCATTTGTTGTTCATAGATTTTCTGACGATGCCCATTCTAACTGGTGTGAGTTGATACCTCATTGTAGTTTTGATTTGCATTTCTCTAATAATTAGTGATGTTGAGCAGCTTTTCATGCCTCTTGGCCAACTATATGTCTTCTTTGGAGAAATGTCTATTTAGGTCTTCTGCCCATTTTTGGATTGGGTTGTTTGCTTTTGTAATATTGATCTGCACGAGCTGTTTATATATTTTGGAGATTAATCCTTTGTCGGGTGATTCATTTGCAAATATTTTCTCCCATTCTGAGGGTTGTCTTTTCGTCTTGTTTATAGTTTCCTTTGCTTTGCAAAAGCTTTTAAGTTTCATTAGGTCCCATTTGTTTACTTTTGTTTTTATTTCCATTACTCTAGGAGGTGGGTCAAAAAAGATCTTGATGGGCTTCCCTGGTGGCGCAGTGGTTGAGAGTCCACCTGCCAATGCAGGGGACATGGGTTCGTGCCCCAGTCTGGGAAGATCCCACATGCCGCAGAGCGGCTGGGCCCGTGAGCCATGGCCGCTGAGCCTGAGCGTCCGGAACCTGTGCTCCGCAATGGGAGAGGCCACAACAGTGAGAGGCCCGCGTACCACACACACACACAAAAAAGATCTTGCTGTGATTTACGTCAAAGAGTGTTCTTCCTATGTTTTCCTCTAAGAATTTTATAGTGTCTGGTCTTACATTTAGGTCTTTAATCCATTTTGAGTTTATTTTTGTGTATGGTGTTAGGGAGTGTTCTAATTTCATTCTTTTATGTGTAGCTTTCCTGTTTTCCCAGCACCACTTATTGAAGAGGCTATCTTTGCTCCATTGTATATTCTGGCCTCCTTTGTCATAGATTAGGTGACCATAGGTGCATGGGTTTATCTCTGGGCTTTCTATCCTGTTCCATTGATCTATATTTCTGTTTTTGTGCCAGTAGCATACTGACTTGATTACTGTAGCTTTGTGGTATAGTCTGAAGTCAGGGAGTCTGATTCCTCCAGCTCTGTTTTTTTCCCTCAAGATTGCTTTGGCTATTCATGGTCTTTTTTGTCTCCATACAAATTTTAAGATTTTTTGTTCTAGCTCTGTAAAAATTGCCACTGGTAATTTGATAGGGATTGCATTGAATCTGTAGATTGCTTTGTGTAGTATGGTCATTTTCACAATATTGATTCTTCCAATCCAAGAGCATGGTATATCTCTCTATCTGTTTGTGTCATCTTTGATTTCTTTCATCAGTGTCTTACCGTTTTCTGAGTACAGGTCTTTTACCTCCTTAGGTAGGTTTATTCCTAGGTATTTTATTCTTTTTGCTGCAATGGTGAATGGGATTGTTTCCTTAATTTCTCTTTCTGATCTTTCGTTATTAGTGTATAGGAATGCAACAAATTTCTGTGCATTTATTTTATATCCTTAACTTTACCAGATTCATTGATTAGCTCTAGTAGTTTTCTGCTGGCATCTTTAGGATTCTCTATGTATAGTATCATGTCATCTGCAAACAGTGAAACTTTTACTTCTTCTTTCCAATTTGTATTCCTTTTATTTCTTTTTCTTCTCTGATTGCCTTGGCTAGGACTTCCAAAACTATGTTGAATAGTAGTGGTGAGAGTGGACATCCTTGTCTTGTTCCTGATCTTAGAGGAAATGCTCTCAGTTTTTCACCATTGAGAATGATGTTTACTGTGGGTTTGTCATATATGGCCTTCATTATGTTGTGGTAGGTTCCCTCTATGCCCACTTT
Organism: Pseudorca crassidens; assembly: GCF_039906515.1. Lineage (NCBI taxonomy): Eukaryota > Metazoa > Chordata > Mammalia > Artiodactyla > Delphinidae > Pseudorca > Pseudorca crassidens. Next base: position 78,305,929 of record NC_090301.1, read on the forward strand.
CTGGAGAGTGTTTATCATAAATGGGTGTTGAATTTTGTCAGAAGCTTTTTCTGCCCCTATTGAGATGATCATATGGTTTTTATTCAGTTTGTTAATATGGTGTATCACATTGATTGATTTACGTGTATTGAAGAATCCTTGCATCCCTAGGATAAATCCCACTTGATCATGGTGTATGATCCTTTTCATGTGTTGTTGGATTCTGTTTGCTAGTATTTTGTTGAGGATTTTGCATCTATATTCATCAGTGATATTGGTCTGGAATTTTCTGTTTTTGTAGTATCTTTGTCTGGTTTTGGTATCAGGGTGATGGTGGCCTCATAGAATGAGTTTGGGAGTGTTCCTTCCTCTGAAATTTTTTGGAAGAGTTTGAGAAGGATGGGTGTTAGCTCTTCTCTAAATGTTTGAAAGAATTCACCTGTGAAGCCATCTGGTCCTGGACTTTTGTTTATTGGAAGGTTTTTTATCACAGTTTCAATTTCATTACTTGTGATTGGTCTGTTCATGTTTTCTATTTCTTCCTGGTTCAATCTTGGAAGGTTATACCTTTCTAAGAATTCATCCATTTCTTCCAGGTTGTCCATTTTATTGGCATGGAGTTGCTTGTAGTAGTGTCTAATGATGCTTTGTATTTCTGTGGTGTCCGTTGTAACTTCTTCTCTTTCATTTCTAATTTTATTGATTTGAGTCCTTTCCCTCTTTTTCTTGATGAGTTCTCCCAGACTCATTCTAATCAATAATTTTATCTCAACTTTTTTCTTTTTTGTTTGGTCCAAAAGTTTCCAACAACAACAAAAAAGCAGGTGTGGATTTCCTCTCTGACCACTTTGGATATAATAATGAGCTAATGGATAGGCCTGAAGGAAGGGAAGAGAAAACCTGAAAGTTTGATAGTCCCATCCTTAGGAATAGTTGATTGCATGTATTTAGATGTGAAATCAAATGAATACTCTATCACCGTGTACTTGAAGACCTAATTCCTCTCACTATGAAGACATCTTTAAGAACAGATCTCAGAAGAATCTTAGAGATCATTCAAGAGATGCTCTGACCTGAAATGCAATTCTTGGCTTCATTAGCTGATGGTTGGGTGACTTAGGGCATGCAGCCTGACCCGTCTGTGAGGGCTCAAAAGAGCTTTGGAGAGAAAGCAAGATCGTTTACTGGGAAAAACATAGCATGGTTAGTAATTGTTAGTTCATTCTAAAAGCAGAGAGAGAGAGAGATTCTAGTGTTTTTAAGCCTGAAGCCTTAGTGATCTGCTCATCCAGCAGTATCTACCAACACCTCAACTGGGCTTAGTTATTAGCTATTAGCAAGGGCTTTTGAGTTAGTGAGATCAGAGTTCACCATACTTGGCCAGCTGTATGACCTTGGGCAGATTATTGGTTTCTCCTGAATCTTGGTTACTTCAGTGAGGATAATGAGCTCCACGTCTAATGTTTTTATGGTGACATTTAGATAACGTCTGTAAAGTGCTGTTTTATTCTGATTAAAGCCTCATTTCCTAGTTCCAAAGGTTGAACTAAGAATTTCCTCTAATCTAACAAGCTGCAATACAATTATCAGATGGGAGTCAAAAAGCAAGCCTTGTTTTCATTCCCCACTTCTGAACCCACTGCGGAGGAAGGACACTACCCAGGGAAGGTTATTGCTTTCACCACTCCAGATTCCATATAAAGTTGATCGACGCTGTTGGGGAGGGCTGGGCACTGTGTAGTCGCTGTCAAGGCCCCAAAGAGCAAAGGAGGGATAGCAAGTTTGTAAGGAATATAGCAGCCTGGAGTACAGGTCTCGTGACAGTGAGATGCTGGAGGATTCCTTCTCTGGAGGTAACTACGTGTGCATAAGGGACCCACCAGACCTCTCATATACCCTCAAATCAGTCACTGTCTTACAATTCAAAAATAGCATTTATACCTAAATTTAAACTACTACATTAAGTTGCATCATCTTGTTTTTAACTTAAGACCTACAAGCTTCACAAATTTAGGAGATTAGTGGTCAAAGAGAAAAACTCACGCTAACCTAGCCTTCGTTGGGGCCCCTAGCCCTTTCAGAGGGAATATTCTTTTCCAAAGACCACAGTTAATAAAAGTGGTTAACACTAACCACACCTATCAAAATCATCATTTGAGGTTAAGGCAGGTAATTTCAAGCTACATAACTCTGTAAAAAGAAGTACAGGGCTTCCCTGGTGGCGCAGTGGTTGAGAGCCCGCCTGCCGATGTAGGGGACATGGGTTCGTCCCCTGGTCCGGGAAGATCCCACATGCCGCGGAGTGGCTGGGCCCGTGAGCCATGGCCGCTGAGCCTGCGCGTCCGGAGCCTGTGCTCCGCAACGGGAGAGGCTACAACAGTGAGAGGCCCGCGTACTGCATTAAAAAAAAAAAAAAAACTATAGCCATAGTTTCTGCTAGTGCTAGTATAAATATATGTATATATGTAAGAAATACATAAGGATATATCTATATAATTTTGCCTTTAAATATCTTCATCTGCAATTTATTTTTGTATAAGAAATCAAATAGAGATCTACCTTTTTCCCCCAATCGGCCAGCTAAGTTTCCCAACATGGTTTACTGAATAATCACTCTTTTTCCATTGATTTGAAATGTTTCCAGTTATATATAGATATATATATTTTTAAATTTATATTTATTTATTTATTTTTGGCTGCATTGGGTCTTTGTTGATACATGTGGACTTTCTCTAGTTGTGGCGAGCGGGGGCTACTCTTTGTTGCCGTGCACGGGCTTCTCATTGCGGTGGCTTCTCTTGTTGTGGAGCACAGGCTCTAGGCACATGGGCTTCAGTAGTTGTGGCACGTGGGCTCAGTAGTTGTGGCACATGGGCTCAGTAGTTGTGGCTCACGGGCTCTAGAGCACAGGCTCAGTAGTTGTGACGCATGGGCTTAGTTGCTCCGTGGCATGTGGGATCTTCCCGGACCAGGGCTTGAACTCGTGTCCCCTGCATTGGCAGGTGGATTCTTAACCACTGCGCCACCAGGGAAGTCCCCCTGTTAAATATTAATTATCAATATATAGAGGTTGATTTGTGGACTCTTATTTCTTTGATCTGTGCTAGAACCAAACATTTTTAATTTCTGCAGTTTTATAATGTTTTAATATCTATTTTAAAAAGGTTAATTCTCCTTCTTTATTCTTTTTTTTAACATTTTTTCTGAGATTTTTGAATATTAAGTTTTCCAAATCACTTTCATATCATTTTGTCAAGTTAACATTGGTGTTCACTCTTCCTTCCAACATGGTTTCCAGCAACATCTGGAAGCCCAAAGTGTATACTCCCTTTGGGTGAAGTCTGGGCATTACCAGGCAGTCCATTTGTGTTTCTCTTCCTCCCCTTGAAACCTCCTTATTCACTTTTTCATTCAGTAAATAGTTTTGAACTCCTCTGAGGTGCAAAGCTCTGTGCTGGGGCCTCTGAGGACAACAAAAGTGGGGAAGACATGATCTCTGCCTGAAATGAAGTAGATGCTTCATTTTGGCTTCCGTCACATCTGCAGCCATCTCTGGGGAAGGGTGTCTGTTCTTGATGCAGTCAGTATGCATCATCGCTTTAATGAGAAACGTTATGAATACAAAATATTTTCAAAGAGTGAAGGATAATTTTTCATCAAACCATTTCTGAGGCTACAGAAATGATACAGGAGAGGTTCAAGTCCTTCCCTTACTTTCTTCTAAAGCAACCTATATTATTCCTTCCTTTATATGACAGAAGGAAAAGTCTTAAAAAAAATTTTTTTAAATACAAGTAATTGCTTGGAGCTACTTTTGGGAGAAACATATTTACTGTTATCAGGTCTCTAATATGACTGTCAAGAAAATAGACCACAACATAAAAGTAGTGTTTTGTGGGCTACTTTGTAAACTACTCTGGGGGTATGTGAAGTGTCAGTCAATCCCTTTTCCAGAAGGATCACAGACGCCCACATTTACAAGAAACCATTAGTTGCCTTATCACTATGCAGTTCTGCAGCTACCAGCAGCACATTCAGGATTTTCTGAGCAAATATATTCATTTCCTTTTTAACGTCTCTGCTGAAACTAGATTAGTGCAGCTTGAGCCACCGCCCTGGCATGAAGACCGCGTGCTGTGGCTGCTGCTTGCAGGTGCCGATGCTGGGATCGGCCAGGTGTAGCTGCCCAGACACTCACCTGTGTCCCATGGGTTGGTCAGAAGCTCTCGGTTCTGAGCAGGCAGCGCTGGTTCCGGGGGTGGCTGCTCAGTGTCCCATGATGTTGTTCTGTGACCCGTACAAAGTAAAGCTTGACTGCTTGAAGCCACCTTCTCCCAGCAGGCAGTCACTTTCCCTTTCCCAGAAGGAGAGTGAGCTCCATAATCCATCATCTGTACCATTAAAATAACATTCTTATTGTATGTAAAACGTGATCATGACTTTTTTCAACTTCTGTTGCCCTTTAGTCTCACAGGGGGTTTTGATTGATTACTAATTGTGTTCATTGATGTAGCACTTCTTACATACATGTATGATCCCATGCACTGATTATCAGAGCAGTTTGGTGAAATAGGATCCATATAAAGTCATCTTTATCTTTTGTTCTTCCCCCAGTGTATTAGGCTGAACCATATGAAACTGCAATCCTCATAGTAGCCCAAGCTAAGAGGAATCTGCCCCCGTTACCAACATCACCACTGATTTAACTTGCAGGTCTGCTGTTAGCCCCACATTGCAACTTCTCCTTTCCCACAAGCTCCTAAATGGCCATGACTGACACAGATTTCCTTTTCATCTCCATCTGGGCCTTTTTGTCACCTCCCTTTTTATACTGATGAGGCCAACTGAAACTTTTCTGCTGTTGTTGTATTGCCACTGATGGGTCTCCTTGGACTACCAATGAAAAGAAATACCTATCTATCATTCTGTGATATATGTAAGTCACATCATTATGCAGTACACCTTAAATTTATACAGTGCTGTATGTCAATTATATCTCAGTAAAAGTCAAAGAAAAAAAAAAGAAAAAAGAAAAGAAATACCTATCCGAAACCAGGCAATTGCAGCAGTTGCCAAACTAGTCAACATAACAAGAAGGATAGGTTGGCTAAGCTTTCTAAATAGTATTACTTCCTTTTAAATAAATTATGTAAAAACAGTTATAATAGAACCCATTAATTTGGATTCCACTAGTCAGATAATTTAGACAAAGCCTGCATTTTGTTTTTAACTACATATTGATATATAATTATAATTTAGTTATAAGATAAGAAGTAACCTGTAAATAAGTAGTTTAACACAACTGGAGGAGTTATCACTTAAGAGAAAAAGAAAACTCAAGGGGGCCTTAAAATCTCCTACCAATAACTAAAATGCTGAGCAAAAATCCTGTCATTAAAGCAGAAACTCAATGAAATTCACAAACCAAAACCTTGATAATCTAGAGTTACCATGTGAAGTTAGAAAAGCAAACATGTCTTTTGAAAAACAGTCTCCAGTTTATTTTCCATGATCTAAGAATGTCATTTCTTTACTTGCATCCATCGTTCCTAGCAAGTGAGATTTTGGTGTACGATCTGTGCTAACAAAATATTGCAGAATGTTGTTTTCTTTTAGTGAAGGCGACTAAAATGTTTGACTTTTTAATGTAAGTTTGCACCACATTTTGTAGAGGAAATTTAAAAAAAGATTCTGCCCATACTCCTGCACCCTGCAATGTGCCCTATGATAGTGACATGGAGGGAAGTTCTTATTGCCTGTTTGAGCCTCAGATGCCTCATCTATAAAATGGGGATAATCGTAACCTACTTTGTAGTGTTGATGTGATAATCTAAAGTTCATAAGTTAGTGACTCACATAAAGTAAGGGATGAGTAAGCATTCATTCTCTTTCCTTTCCGTTTATGGCCTTTTCTGAACATATTCCTTTGCTGCCATTGACTGCTCTTTGAAGCCTAAAATCGGAGCTTAGTCAGATTAATTGCTGGTCTTCTGTCCAATAAAAGTGGGCTGCAGAGCTTGCCTTATTCTTTCAACCAACATATTTGAAGACCTTCTGTTTACAAGATACGGTACAAGGTACCTTAGAGCAAAGTTAAGCTGTCATCTCTGAGGCATAATTTCAAAAGTTCCTTGTTCTGCCAAAGTGCTGATAATGTACACATTATATAATGCACCAGTGCTCTGGATTAGGGCACTGAAAACCATAATTCTTAAAAAAAAAGAAAAATCTCATGTTGTGGGGGGGCGGTCTGCTAACAACATCACACCCAGTTAGCATAAACCTTGATCAATTAACCAAGCACCCTAGAAGAACTTGAAATCATGGAACAAAGAATAGATTTTGATGGGAGCGAGAGTGTCTTTCTTTCAACGAAGTTGAGGTTCTGCTATGTTCTAGGCACTGCCCAGGTGTATCTACTTGGAGACATAGCCTGGACCCTGCTAGGCTGGGTGGGGGCCCTTGCTAAGAGCTCTGGACATGTTTGGTGAAGGGGGTGGAGGAGAAGAGAGCATCTGCAAGAAAGTGAGGGGCTATCCTATAAAGATACGTGTTGCCTACAAGACCTTTTTGTCTAGGGCAGCCTCACGAGGGGGCTCTTTACCTATCCACCCTGGGAACTCTGGGAAAGTAATCAAGAAAGAGCTTTGTTCCTTCTACATTGTGGAAAAGTGCATCGTCACGTCATTGCAAACTCAGTGGAAAGAAACAAGCTCACATCCATTGGGAGTGATATGTGTCTCTGGACATTCCACTTTCACTTAGCCCACTTAATGCAACTATTAAAATACCAGACTTACATCAAGTTTAACATTCACTTGTCTCATCTGGAAGGGCTGACATTTGGAGTACGTACCACTGCACAGCCCCATGTGGTAGCCACTAGTTAACCTGTGGGTATCTGCCTTTAAATTAATTAAAGTGAAATAAAACTTTAAACATTTAAAAATTAAATGATAAGTTCAGTTCTTCCGTCTGGCCAGGCACATTTCAAGTGCTCCATAACCACATGTGGCTAGTGGCTACCATACTGGACAGCAGCCATACAGAATATCCATCATTGCAGAAAGTTCTCTTGCACAACACTGGTTTTATTTGTGCCATTACTATGCTTGTATGCTATGCTATACCATGGTATCTTAGTAATTCTCCAGAATAACCCTGAAGGGTTCATTCCTATTTTGCCGATGAGGATAGAATCTCAGAGAAGTTAAGCAGCTCTCCTCTCACATTGTTGCCACTGACAGACGGTCAGTGTCCAGTGAATGGACAGCTAAGCTAGGTAGGAAGTGAGAGGCACAGGACTGACCACAAAGCCCAAAAGTTCCAACAATAACCACGTTCTGTTCCAGTATTAATGCATTTAAAAATCAAACATTTATAAACTCTCCCTTCTCCTTGCTGTAATTTAATGACATATCTAAATACTAAAACTACTCATAAGTAGAGGAAGTATATTTTAGTTTTAGAAGGACAAGATAAGTAAGTGGATCCCTGGATCTCGTGGTAGGTTTGGAGAGTGACTGCAAATAGGCAAAAGGGTTTTTTTTTTTTTTCCTGAAGTGGTAGAAATATTCTAATATTAGATTGTTGTGTGAATTGTATCCTGTAAATTTATTAAAAATTTATTGAATCATAATTTAAATTATGTGAATTTTATGGTATGTAAATTATACCTCAATAAAGCTGTTTTAAAAAAAAGAACAAGATGTAAATCCTAAAACTCTAGGGCAGCCAAAAATTGAATGCTGAAAAGCTGCCCAAAACTTTAATGAGTGAGTCAAATATTATTTGCTGGCAATTCCTCAATTTTCCTCATGATGGTAAACGAAATGATGTTCCATCTCAAATCAAACACTGGGAAACTCTGTGAGGTATGTGTTATTATCTCCATTTCAAAGGGGGAGGAAATTGAGACTCAGAAAGTTAAAATAAGTTGCCCAAGACACACAGCCAGTAAGAACTAGCAGCAGTGTCAAACCCAATACTTCCTGACCCCAAAGTCCACGGCCACTCTCCCATTCATGTCATGGCCTCTCTCTCCGAGCAGGAAAAGAAACTTTTCCATTGTTTGACTTGAGATCACTTTCCTTCTTCTAGGACAACAGTAAACTAACTGATTTTTCAATGTTTCTATAACGTTTGTATTTTATACTCAAGAAGATTTATGAAAGCTGTGAGGCTGGAATCTGTTTTCAATATTGAGTAAAAGGGGGAAAAAATCTGGGCCTCATGTTAATAGAAAGACATGTATGTGTTTCTTTTGATATTCATTAGGATGCATTATTTTATACATACATATGTAATGTTATATATATATAAAAAGACTTGCAGCGGGCTTCCCTGGTGGCGCAGTAGTTGAGAGTCCACCTGCCGATGCAGTGGATGCGGGTTCGTGCCCCAGTCCGGGAAGATCCCACATGCCGCGGAGTGGCTGGGCCCGTGAGCCATGGCCGCTGAGCCTGCGCGTCCGGAGCCTGTGCTCCGCAACGGGAGAGGCCACAACAGTGAGAGGCCCGCGTACCGCAAAAAAAAAAAAAAAAAAGACTTGCAGCAATTGTTTCCATTTTTTCCCCCCAATTTAGTTGTTTCTTTGGAGACTCAAAGATGTGACTTGCAATGGTTTCTGCTTAGGAACTTTTGAGGGACTAGCCTCTGTCATGCATCTTACACATAGATTAACAGCCCAGGTTTGGCTCACTTGATGAGTTGGGTGCCTTGCTCTTTGCCCATTTTATTAAGTGGAATTTTGGAAAACAAAAAGCTGATGGGGCTGCAGTTTTTACCTTTGGCCAGAGCTAGTAACCTTTATATCTTTAGTTCTGTCCTCTTAGCATCTAGCATTATTCCCTTCTTGCAGTTTCCCTCTTCCTGATCATAAAGGTTTAACCAGACCTCTGGGCAGTCCCCCCGACCCTCCAGTCCTACTAAGCCTGCTGCAGCCCCACTTCCCTTCCCCATCCTCCCTCTAGTCCGGCCCAGGCAGTCTCCTCTTGCCTCTCTGTGGCTCTCTTCTGCTCTCTGTCTTTGTAAACAACCTAGGTTCTTTTTCTTTTCCTTTCTTTCTCCTGTCTGTACTCTCTATCAACCAGTTGAAACAAATCAAATAAAAATCAATTGAAACAAGAAACCAGTTCTGTGCCAAGCCAGCGGAACATGTCCATGGGCCAAATTTGGGCTCTTGATGTTGGATCTCTGCTATCCCTAGGACCTTGAGAGACAGCAGCAATGATTTCCATATTCAGAGAAATGTAGATGTCATTGAAAGAAAAAAAAACAAAAAACAGAGTAAATGCTGTGAATCTCACACTGTAATTATAAAAATAAATATCACAGTGCTTTATTTTTCCCTCTACCAATATTCTTAGAATATTGTGTGCTTTTACATACTTGGCAATAGTAGAACTTATTAAGTAATTTTGAAATTCATAACAGTCTTGTTCACATTTCAAAATAAAGTTTATTTGCAGGAGCCCTTGAGTCACTCCTTGTGTGCGCAGAGGATTGAATGCCAGGATTTGAAAAATCGTTAACGGAGTTTTCAGGAAATTAGCCATCTCCTAGTGTCAACAGTGGATTGTGTATTTTAGCTGTTTGACTCACTGCTCCACTGGGCAGCCTGCTTTCTTGTGAACTGCAGTTGTTAGCCTTCCCCAGCACGTGTTTTCAAAACAAGTGCCTCCTTCCTGACTTCCTGCATCGTAATCACTTTATAGTCCAGACACTTTCGCAGACATCTAACACCTTAAAATGGTCTACCACACACACATCACACTTCAGCAAAGCATTGCCTAGAACTAACACAAAACCGTTTTCATATACTTTTTAGAAACATTGTTTCCTTTCTCTCTTCCTCTGGATTTTATGCAGATATACCTAAATTTGGACAAAAGATTTATGCTGATAGAACTCTCTTGTTTTAAAGGACTTCAAGGTAGCTCTTTTTTTTTTTTTTTTTTTTTTGCGGTACGCGGGCCTCTCACTGTTGTGGCCTCTCCCGTTGCGGAGCACAGGCTCTGGACATGCAGGCTCAGAGGCCATGGCTCACGGGCCCAGCCGCTCCGCGGCATGTGGGATCTTCCCAGACCAGGGCATGAACCCGTGTCCCCTGCATCGGCAGGCGGACTCTCAACCACTGCGCCACCAGGGAAGCCCAGGGTAGCTCTTTTTTAAGCAATGAATGCATCTATAAAATAGTCACCCTGTACTTATTTATTTTGTAGGTCCAGAGTTTTCCCCAGTAGATTTGCACAGATGAGTTTGGTTATAATTTGGTTAGCAAATACATTTCCTCTGTAAAGGGCGCTTTCAAAAGCACTGCATAAAGTGCATGGATTTGGACACACTGCAGTTATGAAACGTATAGTGTAATCATTTTGCAATATATAAATGTATCAAATCAACACATTGTACACCTTAAACTTGCACAGTGTTATATGTCAATTATATCTCAATAAAGCTGGGGAAAAAATTTATCGTGTTTTCTATGCAGCAAATACAATAAAAAAGGATACTGTACAGTTCAAGATGGGCAACTTACTTGCATATGTAAGTAAGCTGAAAAATGATTAGAATCTCTTAACTCTTTTTTTTTTAAAATCAAGGTAGAAATACCAGCACTAGGAAATAGAAATGAGAATAGCTATTTATTGTGTGCCTACTATGTGCCAGGTCCTGGAGTAAATATTTTTTCAAGTCCAGCTCAATGTAGGGTTTGAAACTGCTGGCTCTACGGTTGGATTACCCGTGTTTGAATCCCAGCTTACCCACTGCTCTAAGGATTCAGTGAGATAAGGTGTGCAAAGCATCTAGCCCCACGCTGGTGTGACAGCCAGGGCTCAATAATTAGGGATTCATTATATCCTATTCCATTTAATTCTGTGAAGTAAACCACATCCCCATTTTACAGAAGAGGAGACTGAGTCTTAGAGTGGTCTAGGAACTTGTATAAAGTCTTCAAAAGTGGGTTGCAGAGTTAGAATTTAGAACCAGGGTTCTACTGGGCATTCTGATATAACTCTTAACCAGGAATTATTGTTCTAGGCTGCCAGGAAAATCTGTGCTGGGATTTTTTTTATGGTGGGAAAGACTACCCCAGCTAAAATGACACCCTCTACTGAGACAAAGCTACCCATACAGGCAGCAAATTCACAAATAATGTATAAACAAACAAACCCTAACATTTCTAAGTTTAGAAAAAACTTTCAAAGTGCCCGTTTCAGCAGTCAGCCATTCTTAGAGTTATTTTTTTGCAGTGGGTAGCAAATTCTCAGCTATATGGATAAGCATACGCCTTCTAGAATCTGTACCTGGTTTATGAAACATGCCAAATACACCAGTCTTATCAATACGTCTGCTGTGGAAATATCATCTACACAAATATCAACTTCTAATGCCAGCTTAAGGAAATTGTAAGGGTGATGTTCTTTTAGCAAGCAGAAAGCAAGCTTCTGGGGTGTTTGTTTTTGTTTTTAACTTTTCAGCTGCTGTGGTTTTCATCTCTTCTTACGGCATGAGCACCAAGTGATGTCCACTGCCCGAAATTCCTTGCCACAAGAGTCAGGCTGGATTTCATTATTGTTCAAATAGTCCTTCTAGGAATGGGCTTCAGTTGAGGACATCCTTGTTCAATGGCGTTGACAATGGAACTGAAAATCATTTTACTAATTCAGGTTTCTGATTTGCTGTGTTGAAATCTTAAATTGATCATCTGTAATCCAAGATGTGGGTAGGAGTTACTCTTGTAATAGGCTAAATCTCTTACTCCTTTAAAAATCTGTATATGAAACAGAGAATGGAATGAAATTTCAGTTCCGCAAGTTGATATGGGCTTAATATAAAGATAGCACAAAACAAGAAGAATTGGGGCTGAACATCACATAATTTTCATTGCAGTTTACTTTCTAGCACTTAATCTAGTCAAAATATTTCCCTTCCTAACATTGCTACCTTCCGAATTACTCAGATGCTTAACTATATTCTGCCATCTAAATTTATGTCTGCAATAAGGCATAGAGCGTATTTATCAAATTCTATGCAAATGAGAAGAACCCACTCCAGGATGCTGTTAGATGTGATGATTTAAGAAGCTCCACATCACCTCATTCAAGCTACTCCGGGTTTTCCTTTCCAGGGTTCAGCGGATTCCTACACGAGCAGGCCGTCTGACTCCGATGTCTCTCTGGAAGAGGATCGGGAAGCAATTCGGCAAGAGAGAGAGCAGCAGGCGGCCATCCAGCTTGAGAGAGCAAAGGTGACGTTCTTGCCCCTCTTGGGTTCCAAAGTGGCATGTTGCTCAGCAGGTATCAGCTGCTCTTCCCCTGCCTCAGATTTCTCTGGAGTAATCATTTTATGATCATTCTGATAAGGCACCAGATTGCAAGACTCCATGATCTGTTCACTCCTGATAGTAACATTCTCAGGGAGCCATATCCCGAGACACGGACCCCTTCACCTACCTTTTGTGTTTGGTTTGCTGGTGAAAATTCTTGGTCATCTGCTAACTTAGCGATTGTGCCCCATATCCAGCTTGCCCCTCCCACTGTCGTTAGAGGGCCTCCCAAGGAACCAGCGTGCTTGCCCCGTTCTCCAAGACAGCAGCCTTCATTGCAGGCCACACGTGCATAACTGGTCAGTGGGTCTCCCTGTTGGTGTCTCTGTTCTTCCCTCTTGGTGTCAATCTCCCACCTCAAGTTCACCGTTCAGAGCTTTGAACAACGATTAGCATTTCAGCAAAGATGAGCAATGAAAGGCTTTGCCGCAAGAGACCTTCAGATATTCCACAGGGAGGGGCCCCCATAGGAATCCCTGCCCCATAGGAGGCAACAAAGAACAAATTGCATTTTTGAATGTTAGAACTGAGTCACTAGAGATCTCCCATGCTATGTCTTTCAGACTTTTTTTTTTTTTTTAAGCACAGACCCCTTTTGTCAAATGAAATTTTATGCACAGTAACAGATATAACATGTTCCTGGTCAGCCTCTCCTCCTTTGCCCTTCACGATAGACTCCTAAAGCATATTGATCTAGTCTTTCTAATTTTTAGGAGAAAAAAAAAAGCTCAGATAAAGTGAACTCCTTCCGTTTTCTATTTTTATTTAATTAATTAATTTATTTACTTATTTACTTACTTATTTATTTTTTTTATTTTTATTTTTTTGCGGTATGTGGACCTCTCACTGTTGTGGCCTCTCCCGTTGCGGAGCACAGGCTCTGGACGCGCAGGCCCAGCGGCCATGGCTCACGGGCCCAGCCGCTCCGCAGCATGTGGGATCTTCCCGGACAGGGGCACGAACCTGTGTCCCCTGCATCGGCAGGCGGACTCTCAACCACTGCGCCACCAGGGAAGCCCCCCTTTTCTATTTTTACAGTAAAATGTTTAAAAGAGCGGGAAGAGGAGGATGAGGCAGGTTCACAAGGTGTCTTCCTTTGCTTCCACACCCGTGCTACCTGTGCTGGTTGGCGGAAGGGGGTTGGAGCAGCACCTGGGAAAGGACATCAGTGAGACTCTAACTCGGATCCTGCCTCAGTGCTGTTGCTCCCAGGCATGGTCCCAGCACGAATAAATGAGCCCATAACAGAGCAGCCCGGGATTGCTGGAAACTGGTGTTCTTCCTTGTGGCTAAATTTTGTTTTAGGTTTCTCTCAGAGTTTATTTTGTGGCTATTGTGGTCACCCAAATGTCAGCAACAGCGCTGTTAGCTTAGGCTCGTGGCTTACTTAACCTCTGCCAAGCTGCACCAGCCCGAGAGCACTTTGCTGCGGAGGAATCTGTCTAAGAAAAGTTTCAGAAGCAGCTTTTGTTAGCTAGGGAGAAGGTGATGAGTGAGCAGCTCCGCCCTTCCTGTCTACTCGGACCGGGCTTTCTTTTCCCTGGCAGGACAAGGTATTCTATTGAGTGGGATCCTGCAGGTTTTCAGGGCTAAGGCTATTTCAAAAATATTTATTTTAACCCTCCACCACCTTTTTATTTAAGACCCAGCACACATTTCCTGTATGCCAAGGTGGAGGCGCCTGTTACCATTTAAAATAATAAACATGAGTTTTATGACTAGAGGCCAAAGCAGACTGCCCCTCCCACCTTTCCATCCCTTCCCCCCAAATTTTAGGGCACGATTCTTTGGGATGTTGGAAAGTACGACAGGAGGGGGAACATGGTCGGGCTGATAGGACTGAATCCTCTTCAGAGCCCTTTCTGCAGATTTCTCACTGCTGCCTGGAAATGTGGAACCCAGTTGAGATCCCTCTTTGGAAAGTGATTTCCCTTACTGCCTGGTACTATCCATTATCTGGTTCTACATTTCAGTGTGAAAAATCCTCTTCTGTCTTCCTCCCTCCATCCTTATTCCATGGTTCTGTTTCCAGTCGAAACCTGTAGCATTTGCTGTGAAGACGAATGTGAGCTACTGTGGTGCCTTGGATGAGGATGTGCCTGTTCCAAGCACGGCCATCTCCTTTGACGCCAAGGACTTTCTACACATTAAAGAGGTAAATGTAGGGCACTCTGTATCCCCTAACCTGCTACAAGGCCAAGGCCAGGAATCAGCTCTGAGCCAAACTAAATGGAGAGAAGCGCTGAGGAGCTGCCAATGTGTTACCTCTTTTAATTGGCTAAGCCTTCCAAATCCATTCCTTCTCAGCGAGATTTGGAAGCCTGAGATCATTGCTTACATTATCACACATTTAAAACATTGAATCACAATCATCAGAGGATCGATGTAGGATAGACCTGTGGTCCTCTGGTCACCTTTTAATCACCTACCATGATAGATCCATTGACATAGATCAATGGATCCAATTTAGGGAAACGTGAGTTTGGTGGCATGGCTCCTACCCAGAAGGCACCATTTACAAGGGATGTTGTAATTATAAACATCTGGATTATTGTCCCGTGGACCTTGACCGCCAAACCAACACTACAGAGTATAATAATTAAATTGTTAAAGTTAAGAGAAGGGCAGAGGACTTTGGGAAATAGAAACCTTGAGGGATTGAGCACTTGAGGCCTCGCATCTTGAAAGATGGAATAGTGACATCAAAAACTTTCATTTACTCAACCTGGGTGTATTGAAATCCTCCTTTATGTCAGACATCGTGCTGGGCATTTGGGGATCAGAGCTGAAGGTCCACTGTCCCCTCGGCCAGGGAGCTCAGAGTCTGGTGGGGGAGACAAACTAGTGCATAGTTTCTGCATGGGTTGAGAAGTTCTGTTATAGTAAAATTGAATGGGTGTTGTGGGAGCCCAAAGAAAGAGCAGGAGGGACCATCCGGCTCAGGAAGAGGAGGGTGGGGGGCTGGAAAGCTCTTCGGAAGAGGTGAAGCCTGAATTCAGGCTGGGGTGAGGGGTGGCGGTTTCAGGTGGAAGGGACAGCCAGGGGCAATGAGCACAGCACCGCTGGAGGGCGGTAAGCGGGGAGTGGTACAGGGGATGGGCCACGTCAGAGAGGCAGGGGCCAGATGAGAAAGGACCTCGTAGGCCATGGCAAGGAGGCTGGACTCGATCACCAGGCAGTGGGCTGGAGAGGAATTTTAAATAAAGGATGGATGTGACCAGCCTCGTATCTTAGCATGGTGACTCTGATGGTCGAGGGAGTATTGCAGAGGCTGGGGAGACATGGTAAGTCTAGACAGTGGCTGAAGCAGAGATGATAGAAAGAGGGAGCAGCTTGGAGACAGAGTTAAGAGGCAAATAGACCAGACTGGAAGATTTCACATGGTGGTGGGGGGGGATAGTGGAGAAAGTGAGATGAAGAGAAATGAAGGATGGAGGGCAGTTTCTCTAGCTCACCTGAAAGGGCAGAGGGTGGTGTCAGCTATCAAAATAAAGAAGGCCGAGAGGGGAGAAGATTAGTGACAGGGGTGACGTGATTATGAATTTGCTATTAGGTGCACTGTGTCTGGGGCACTGGGAACCTCCCATGGAGTTACTCAATGGGCCTTTCCCCACATAATGTGGAGGCCAGAGGAGAGGAATTGCAGTTTGCTCTTCCTAAGTGCTTTGAGTTGAAAAGGAGGACAGGTTTTAGCCAGGAGAAGGCAGCATAGAGTTGAGGGAGTGTTTTTACAAGTTTATTTGCTTTTTTTTGTTTTTTTAGGATGGGAAAGATTTTAATATGTTTTCCATGCTGAGATGTTGAACCCAGTGATATATATGGGAAGGAAAAGACCTAACTGATAGAATGAGGGGAGTAGAGGGAAGGAGTGATATATACGGGAAGGAAAAGACCTAACTGATAGAATGAGGGGAGTAGAGGGAAGGAGATGGCATCCGGAATATTGGCACAAGAAGTAGGCTGAGTCAGGAGGAAAGTCTTGCCTTCCTTGAACTTCCCTGTTCTGCACAGGATTTTCCAGTGGGGCTGGAGGCATACATTGGAGGACATTACTACTTGATAGTCTCCATTGGCTCTGCTGGAAAGGAGCCGTTAGAAATTGGATCTTAGAAAACAGAGAGTGGATATAATGGTGGATACATGTCATTACACATTTGTCAAAACCCATAGAAGGTACAACATGACTCTGGGTGAGAATAATGTGTCATTGTAGATTCATCATTGTAACAAATGTACCACTCTAGTGTGGGATGTTGATAGTGGGGGAAGTTATGCATGTGTGGAGGCAGGGGTATATGGGAACTCTCTGTACTTTTCCCACAATTCTGCTATGAACCTAGAACTACTCTTAAAAATAAAGTTTACTAATTAAAAAACATTTTAAAAAAAGAAAAAGGAGAGTGTAAGGGTGGAACAATAAAGTGAAACCTGACCCTGAGGAGCCTGAGGAATGTGATCAACATAAACCTGTCACTTAATGTCACTGAGACACCAGCATTTACCCTCTGGCCCAAAACAAGATGTGCACAGTTAATATGTAACAATTTGAAAATCACTGTCTTTCAAAACTCTGTATTCTACAATAGCATTAATGACACCAAGACATATACATTTAAAATTTTTTAACTATGTGATAGCAAGTAGGTCAAACACTGGGATGTCTACAGATGTCTCACTGTCTTTGCATTGTGCCCACGTGAACTGGGTGAAATTCTACATTTGTTCCTTTGTTCCATTCAAGATATAGTTCTTGAGCATGTAGTGTGTGCTAATGTTGGCAGATATTGTCTGACAGATGTTGTCTGACAGATGTTGTCTGACAGCTGTAAACAAAGACAGAGTACCTTCCCTCATGGACTTAAATTCTAGTGGGGAGACAGATAATGAAAAAATAAATCATTACAAATTGTGAATGCTTTGTGGAAAAAATGAACTGGATGCTGGGAATCTTAAAATATAGGGATGAGGAGGTTATATACTTTTAAATATAGGGGTGATCAGAGAAGCCTTTCTGAGTATGTGACCATTACGCAGGGTAGCCAGCCTTAAAAAAAAAAGAAGAAACCTTCTAGGGAGAGGGAACAGCATGTGTAAAGGCCCTGTGGTAGGACAAAATAAGCTGGCACAATCAATCAACTGGAAGAAGGTCATATGCCTGGAACGCAGTGAGCCCGTAGCAGGAAACAGAGTTGTAGAAGTAAGCAGGGCACAGGTCAAGTAGGACCTTAAGGTGACGGCAAGACTTCATATTTTATTCTAAGTATAATAAGATGGCACTGAAGACTTTAAAAGCAGAGGAGTGGGATGAATTTATTATTTGAAGGCTATTCTGATTGTTGTAGAGACAGTGGATTGGAGTGGGGTAAGTACGGAATCAGGGAGACTGTTAGAACCATTTTAGATTAGAGATAATGGGACTGAGCTGGCCTGGTGTCAGTGAGATGGAAAGAAGTAGACACCTTTGACATATATTGTGGAAGTTCAGTGATCTGTGCTGCTGATGCACATGTAGGAACTAAGATTGAGGGAGAAATCCAAGATGATCAAGGAAATCAAGCTTTATGAATTGAGCAACTAGGATGGAGTTGACCAGGGTGGAGTGAGGACAGATGGGAAGGGAGGTTAGGGAGTAGACATCTCAAAGGAGATATGAAGGAGGAAGTTAGATGTAAGAATTTGGAGCTCAGAGGACGGGGTTGGGCCAAAGAAATAAGTTTGGATCATTAGTTTATCCCGGTGGCATTTAAAGCTGAGGTAATGACAGAAGTCACCTAAAGAGAGAGGAGAGGGAGGAGAGAAAACAGCCCTGGATCAAACTCAAAGGAATTCCATCCTGCAAAAGTGGGGTGCATGAAAAGATTCAACAATTAAGGAAAAGGAGAAACATGAGATTTGGGAGGAAAATCAGGACAGAGCAAGGCATGGACATCAAGAGAGAAGAGCGTATCCAAAAGGAGGCAGCAACCAGCTGTGGCCAGTGTTGCGACATGTCACCTAAGACGAGGAGAAAGGAATGGATGTCGGGTTGGCAAAGTGGTCAGTAGCAACGAAGTCACTGGGACCATTGTCTGGAGTTGTGGAGACAGAGAGACAGAAGCTGGATGGAGTGTAATGAGGAGAGAAGGGGAGTTAGGAAGTATATTTAGCAAGCACAGACGGTGCTTTCAAGGGAGTTGACACTGACCGGGCAGTAGACTGAAGAGTGTATGAAGTCCAAAGAGCTTTCCTTTCAAGATGGGAGCTATCAGAGCACCTGTACATGCTGCTATTAACCACCAGAGAGAGAGGGAGAGATTGATGGGAAAGGAGAGATAGGCAAAGGAGTCAAGTTTTTGGTAGTCTGGAAGCGTGGGATCCAGACCCCGAGAGGAGAGACAGACCTCTGATACGAAGGGGAACACTGATTCATTATAACATGCAGGAAAAAGATGAGTGCAGGCACACACAGCTCAGAGCCTTGGTTATAAGAAGCTGAGGAAGCACTGAGTTGATGGCTTCTGCTTTCTCAATCGTGTATGTGGTGGGGATATCCATATTTGCCTCGAAGACAAGGACTCTTTACCTGAAACATGTACCCTGACATCTGAATGGTTACATTGACTTTGTCTCACCATTCCCATCAAAAATGACCAAACCGTATTCATTAGCTGCTCATACCCATCGTTTCCAAGGAGAAGCAGCACTTTAAATGGTAAGAGAAGTTTTCACATATTCCATGCACACTACTCACACCCTTATCCCCACCTTGCTATATTTTATTGCTTTCCTCCATTCCATCAATCTTCTCCATTTGTCCAGTGGGTTGCTTTTTTGAAGTATGTGCTCCTTCATCCGTGACTTTCTCTTGTCTGGCAGTTTGATGTATAGTATTGAGTTGGTAATCCTATGTGGATTTGAGCCACGTGTTTTCACGAGGTCGCAGATAAGGAAACATCTCAGAAAGAGAAAGTGCTCATCGTTTTAGGGAAATGAGAAGAATTGGAACACTAAGGTGACCTTGCCAGAAAACTGGCGTGTGCTCCCAGAATATCAACACAAAGGAACATATTTCTGTAATCGAGTTGTAGCCTTTCCTCTCATCCATCACCTAGAAGGCCATTTGGTATATGCTCTAAGTACTGCCTCAGTAACGAAAAACTTCAATGCAGAGAAACGCTACAGCTCTCCTTATCACATATACCAAAGGACAGGCGATTTAATAAGCTTTTGAACATACAACGCAGCTTTCCCCAAATTGGCTCAAAGAACTTTCATTAACGTTAAGTCAGATTCTCACTGTTTCTTAGAACTAAGGTAAAACATCTTGGGAAGTTGTGTTAACTACTTCAGAAACCCCTTAAGTTTATTTGGATACGACTTAGTAAGTTAGTGTTCCGGTGGGCTAACTTGATTTCCGGAAGTAACTTAAGCCCTAGGAAACTATGACTCATTGTGTGTTTTGTCCCTACCACAGTAAAATTTAAATTCCAGGTCTGTGCACCAAGCATTCTGAAAGGGTCCCGTTGCCTTTTGTTAATTCCAAAATAAACGGGCCTGGTATTTCAGGCCTGTTATCCTGAAATAAACGATGGAAAGATGGAAGAAACTGAGACCTAGATTGTTCAAGATTTTATATTAGGTCAACTCTTTTCTTCAGTGCAGGCTCAGACTGCATGCCATGCGGGCCTTGTGTAGGAGCTGTGTGCATAACAAAGGCCAAATCTCTAAATCATATCTTTTTGCTTTTGAGTGTGAAGCTGTTACTCAGAATTACTCAGTTACCTGGAATTTCATGCTGCGATGATTCAACAGAATCATCCATTCCTCCTTCACAGCGTGTCAATGTCATATACATATAAATTCTACTGTTCTCTGAGCTAAGCACAATATACCATAGAGAGTTACATTTCGAAAATACTAAATGGTTTCTGGATCAAAGAGAGAGAGTTACCTTGCCCAACACTGTTAAAGACACAAAAGGAAGTTTTTGGAATTATCTCTGGAGGATGTAAACAGTAGGACTAATATCTGCTTTCTAGAAATCACCTAGCAGAAACCTTCCCTTGAGGCAGGTAGCTTGGATTAACTATGCCTCCTCCTCTAGGATTCAGCAAATCTATCATTACAAATGCAGTTTTGCTGGCCCATCACATAGGACCATGTTCACCCCATATTGGCTGAAGCCTTTGTGTGGGTTTGTTTCCCAAGTTTATGTGTCATGGAACTTTATTTAAATGGAAATTCCTTCATTCCTGTTGGGCTTCAGGCCATTTGGAGATTATTTCAAAAATTCCACTTATGTATAACACGCTTAGCCTTTGTAAGAGTAGGCTTGTTTTTCTTCAGGTAGTAAGATGGACCTTGATTTGCAAACCTATATTTGGAAGATTATAATTTTTCCCCAGAGAGAGTAGAATACAGATAGTAGGGTGGAATTTTTACCTCAAAGCTTTTGACAAAAAAACAGACTCTTCAGTGTATTTTGTCTTAGACTTGTCGATCCTGTCTTCCAGAGTTCCAGTTACATGGGTGCCTATTTATCCATGTAAAATCTATTCCTTAACAATTGGCTAGAGCTTCTTGACAAGGACCAAAGGAATCCAGATGTTAAGACCTGACTTTTGCCCAGGGATTGGCAAACTGTGGCTCACAGGCTGAAACCAGCCTGCTGCCTTTCTTGGAAAGAAAAAATTTGTTGAAGCACAGCTGTGCTTACTTGTTTACGTATTGACTGTGGCTGCTTCCACACCATAAGAGCAGATTACAGTAGTTGCAGCAGAGACCATATGGCCTGCAAACCCTCAAGTGTTTACTCTCTGGACCTTTAGATTAAAAGTTTGGTTTCTTCTATGGACTGCTCCATCCCAGATATATATAATATAGTATAATATACTATAAATCGTGTTTGTGTATGTAATAGAGTATAGTATAATATTATATAATATAGTGTTGCATTCTTTTGGTCCCCTGAGATTTATAAATGTGAAGATCAGTGACTTACTGTTGAGAGCAGTTTTATTCCTGCATTCCAGAAATATAACAATGATTGGTGGATAGGAAGGCTGGTGAAAGAAGGCTGTGAGATTGGCTTCATCCCAAGTCCACTTAGATTGGAGAACATACGGATTCAGCAAGAACAAAAAAGAGGACGTTTTCACGGAGGGTAAGGCTCCTTCCTTTCTCTAAAGTTTTTTGGAGGAAGTAGGAAAATTAGGTGATATTTTCAAGTTTGCTTATTAGGTTAAACATATATGCTTTCAAAGTAAAAGCTACTTCTCTGTGTGCAAGGTGTTTCTGAAATTGACACAAAAGGGTTTCACATAGTTCACTCTCCCCATTGTGTGCTGTAGCCTGGACACCCCTGGAATCAACACGAATTCCACAGTGGAGACTGTTTTCTGTGGCTTCAGCAAACCCTCCTGGGAACCTAAGCTTTCCTCTGTGAGAGTCGTGTAGGGTATCCTTTCTCAGTACAGTAAGTGGGGGCCTGGCCTGACCTGGCATCATGGCTCTTCTTGGTTAACTTTCAGAGACTCTCTTTCAAGTGGGCACAGAATGCCATGGCACATGCAATACCATCCCGGGACTAGTAGCACTTTGTCCAGGGTTTTCTGTGGCTGCTGCCATCGCTTGGTACTTGGGGTAAGACTCTGTCCAGCTTCAGATGAATTAACCTCTAGTGAACTCATGAAGTAGCCACAAAGATCTCAGAGTGCAGGTATTTAAAGGTCCCAGGGATACAAGCAAAACCTGAGAGGAGAAATCAGAATCATACTGAGCCTGCATATATTGTGAGCCTACATTGAAGTACTGATTTGGTATGTGTTACCATTTTTTGAAAGTCCTAAAATAGAATCAGTTCTTTCTCTTAACTCTCAACCTCCTTTTTCTATTAGATCCTTTTCTGTTTCAAAAACTCCTCTGTTCTTCGGGGGCCCTTTTGCCTTTGTCATAATGGGAACCTCTTAAACAGTGATAGGAGATCACAAAAGTAGAGTGTTAGCCCACTTTTAATTATCATGCCTATAACATTATTAATGATTAATCCCTCTTATTACTTCTTCTCTAGACTTTTTATCTCTCATGCTGCTCCATGTGGGAACACATTTTCCTGTCTCAGGACCTTTGTAATTGCTGTTTCCTTTTACTGGACGCTTTTCTTCACTTTTCCACTGGATCACTCCATCTGCTTCAGATCTTAGTTAAATATCACCTTTTCAATGACCCCTTTCCTGCCACCACATTTAAAGTTGAATCCACTTCTCTTCCCTTGCTTCCTATCTCTCTCCCGACTCAGTTTTCTCTGTTGCACTTATTACTGTCAGAAATACTATATATTTACCTATTCATCTGTTTGATACTGATATTTCCCGTTAGAATTTGTCTGTATAAGGGAAGGAATTTTGTTTTTCCCCCCACTGTTGTATTCCTAGTTTCTAGGACAGTGAATACTCAATAGATATTTGAATGAAATAATAAATGAATTATTATCACCATTTCCAAAGTTATTCTACTATTATTACTATTATTCCATCAAATTATTTTACACTTCTGAACTAAAGGCTTACTTTGCCCACAGGCACAAGAGTAAAACCAAGAGCTCAAAGACATGATCTTCTTTTATCTTTATACCAACTGTGAAGTATAGTTTCTCCTTCTAGAGATGGGGAAACTCAGGCACAAAGATATGATATGGTGTGCCAAGGTCCCACAACTAGTAATGGGCAAAGCCAGGAGGAGAAATCAGATTGTCCTAACTCTAGGGACCATACTTAAGCACTGAAGGAAAGGACACTGGAGAAGTGGGAAGGTGGGCTCCTGAGGGCCCTGGTGGGCTCCAGGGAAGCTTCCCAAGCCACATGCAGGAACCAATACGAATGAGCTTCCGTTCCATTCCATAATATTATTCATGACCAAATCCTTACTGCCAGTTCTTAATTCTGATCCCCACATAAGAAGTGCTTCTTCCACATCTTACTGCTTGTTTTGAGCTGTGTTTGACATCCAGCTAGTGTACTGGTGACCAGTGTTGGTTAAAAAGACAGTTCACAAGAACATTCCTAGTAGTGATTCTTTTGCCTCATTTCTGCATTGAATAATTAGGAGACATACTTTAGCAAAATATTTCCAGGTCCTAGATAGTTTCCCACTTTCTCTGAGAAAGGAGGTCAAAGAAAACATTTGGGCAGATCCTTGAAGTACTCTATAGCAGGACTTGGTGTGTTTTGAATTACTTAGTGGATTAAGGCCAAAGAAAGCTTTGTACTCTCAAGTTCTATTTTGAAGGAATCTGGGGAATGAGTCTTTTTTTTCTTTGAATTTAATTTTATTTATTTTTTTATACAGCAGGTTCTTATTAGTTATCTATTTCATACATATTACTGTATATATGTCAATCCCAATCTCCCAGTTCATCCCACCACCCCCCACCAACTTCCCCCCCTTGGTGTCCATGCATTTGTTCTCTACATCTGTGTCTCTATTTCTGCCCTGCAAACCGGTTCATCTGTACGATTTTTCTATGTTCCACATATATGCATTAATATACAATATTTGTTTTTCTCTTTCTGACTTACTTCACTCTGTATGACAGTCTCTAGATCCATCCACGTCTCTACAAATGACCCAATTTCGTTCCTTTTTATGGCTGAGTAATATTCCATTGTATATATGTACCACATCTTCTATATCCATTTGTCTGTCAATAGGCATTTAGTTTGCTTCCATGACCCGGCTATTGTAAATAGTGCTGCAGTGAACATTGGGGTGCATGTGTCTTTTTGAACTATGGTTTTCTCTGGGTATATGCCCAGTAGTGGGATTGCTGAGTCATGTGGTAATTCTATTTTTAGTTTTTAAGTAACCTCCATACTGTTCTCCATAGTGGCTGTATCAATTTACATTCCCAGCAACAGTGCAAGAGGGTTCCCTTTCCTCCACACCCTCTCCAGCATTTGTTGTTTGTAGATTTTCTGATGATCCCCATTCTAACTGGTGTGGGGTCATACCTCATTGTAGTTTTGATTTGCATTTCTCTAATAATTAGTGATGTTGAGTAGCTTTTCATGTGCTTCTTGGCCATCTATATGTCTTCTTTGGAGAAATGTCTATTTAGGTCTTCTGCCCATTTTTGGATGGGTTGTTTATATTTTTAATATTGATCTGCATGAGCTGTTTATATATTTTGGAGATTAATCCTTTGTCCGTTGATTCGTTTGCAAATATTTTCTCTCATTCTGAGGGTTGTCTTTTCGTCATGTTTGTAGTTTCCTTTGCTTTGCAAAAGATTTTAAGTTTCATTAGGTCCCATTTGTTTATTTTTGTTTTTATTTCCATTACTCTAGGAGGTGGGTCAAAAAAGATCTTGCTGTGATTTACGTCAAAGAGTGTTCTTCCTATGTTTTCCCCTAGGAGTTTTATAGTGTCTGGTCTTACATTTAGGTCTTTAATCCATTTTGAGTTTATTTTTGTGTATGGTGTTAGGGAGTGTTCTAATTTCATTCTTTTACATGTAGCTGTCCAGTTTTCCCAGCACCACTTATTGAAGAGGCTGGCTTTCTCCATTGTATACCCTTGCCTCCTTTGTCATAGATTAGTTGACCATAGGTGCATGGGTTTATCTCTGGGCTTTCTATCCTGTTCCATTGATCTATATTTCTGTTTTTGTACCAGAACCATACTGTCTTGATTACTGTAGCTTTGTGGTATAATCTGAAGTCAGGGAGTCTGATTCCTCCAGCTCTGGTTTTTTCCCTCAAGATTGCTTTGGCTATTTGGGGTCTTTTGTGTTTCCATACAAATTTTTAGATTGTTTGTTCTAGTTCTGTAAAAAATGCCATTGGTAATTTGATAGGGATTGCATTGAATCCATAGATTGCTTTGGGTAGTATAGTCATTTTCACAATACTGATTCTTCCCATCCAAGAGCATGGTATATCTCTCTATCTGTTTGTGTCATCTTTGATTTCTTTCATCAGTGTCTTACCATTTTCTCAGTACAGGTCTTTTACCTCCGTAGGTAGGTTTATTCCTAGGTATTTTATTCTTTTTGTTGCAGTGGTGAATGGGATTGTTTCCTTAATTTCTCTTTCTGATCTTTCATTGTTAGTGTATAGGAATGCAAGAGATTTCTGTGCATTAATTTTGTATCCTGAAGCTTTACCAGATGTATTGATTAGCTCTAGTAGTTTTCTGGTGGCATCTTTAGGATTCTATATGTATAGTATCATGTCATCTGCAAACAGTGAAACTTTTACTTCTTCTTTTCCAATTTGTATTCCTTTTATTTCTTTTTCTTCTCTGATTGCCGTGGCTAGGACTTCCAAAACTATGTTGAATAGTAGTGGTGAGAGTGGACATCCTTGTCTTGTTCCTGATCTTAGAGGAAATGCTTTCAGTTTTTCACCATTGAGAATGATGTTTGCTGTGGGTTTGTCATATATGGCCTTTATTATGTTGAGGTAGGTTCCTTCTATGCCTACTTTCTGGAGAGTTTATATCATAAATGGTGTTGAATTTTGTCAAAAGCTTTTCCTGCATCTATTGAGATGATCATATAGTTTTTCTTCTTCAATTTGTTAATATGGTGTATCACATTGATTTGCATATATTGAAGAATCCTTGCATCCCTGGGATATATCCCACTTGATCATGGTGTATGATCCTTTTAATGTGTTGATGGATTCTGGTTGCCTGTATTTTGTTGAGGATTTTTGCATCTATGTTCATCAGTGATATTGGTCTGTAATTTACTTTTTTTGAGACACCTTTGTCTGGTTTTGGTATCAGGGTGATGGTGGCCTCATAGAATGAGTTTGGGAGTGTTCATTCCTCTGCAGTTTTTTGAAAGAGTTTGAGAAGGGTGGGTGTTAGCTCTTCTCTAAATGTTTGATAGAATTCACCTGTGAAGCCATCTGGTCCTGGACTTTTATTTGTTGGAAGATTTTTAATCACAGTTTCAATTTCATTACTTGTGATTGGTCTGTTCATATTTTCTATTTCTTCCCAGTTCAGTCTTGGAAGGTTATACCTTTCCAAGAATTTGTCCATTTCTTCCAGGTTGTCCATTTTATGGCATAGAGTTGCTTGCAGTAGTCCCTTAGGATGCTTTGTGTTTCTGTGGTGTCCATTGTAACTTCTCCTTTTTCATTTCTAATTTTATTGATTTGAGTCCTCTCCCTCTTTTTCTTGATGACTTAGGCTAAAGGGTTATCAATTTTGTTTATCTTCTCAAAGAACCAGCTTTTAGTTTTATTGATCTTTGCTATTGTTTTCTTTGTATCTATTTCATTTATTTCTGCTCTGATCTTTATGATTTCTTTCCTCTACTAACTTTGGGTTTTGTTTGTTCTTCTTTCTCTAGTTCCTTTAGGTGTAAGGTTAGATTGGTTTTTTTGAGACTTTTCTTGTTTCTTGAGGTAGGCTTGTATTGCTATAAACTTCCCTCTTAGAACTGCTTTTGCTGCATCCGATAGGTTTTGGAACATCATGTTTTAGTTGTAATTTGTCTCTAGGTATTTTTTGATTTCCTCTTTGATTTCTTCAGTGATCTCTTGGTTATTTAGTAACATTTTGTTTAGCCTCCATGTGTTTTGTGTTTTTTATGTTTTTTTCCCTGTAATTTATTTCTAATCTCATAGCGTTGTGGTTGGAAAAGATGGTTGATATGATTTCAATTTTTTTTTAATTTACCGAGGCTTGATTTGTGACCCAAGAGGTGATCTATACTGGAGAATGTTCTGTGTGCACTTGAGAAGAAAGTGTAATCTGCTGTTTTTGGATGGAATGTCCTGTAAATATCAAGTAAATCTATCTGGTCTATTGTGTCATTTAAAGCTTGTGTTTCCTTAGTAATAATCTGTTTGGATGATCTGTCCATTGTTGTAAGTGAGGTGTTAAAGTCCCCCACTATTACTGTGTTACTGTCAATTTCCTCTTTTATAGCTGTTAGCAGTTGCCTTATGTATTGAGGTGTTCCTATCTTGGGTGCATATATATTTATAATTGTTATATCTTCTTCTTGGATTGATCCCTTGATCATTATATAGTGTCCTTCCTTGTCTCTTGTAACATTCTTTATTTTAAAGTCTATTTTATCTGATATGAGTATTGCTACTCCAGCTTTCTTTTGATTTCCATTTGCATGCAATATCTTTTTCCATCCCCTCACTTTCAGTCTGTATGTGTCCCTAGGTCTGAAGTGGGTCTCTTGTAGACAGCATATATATGGGTCTTGTTTTTGCATCCATTCAGTGAGCCTGTGTCTTTTGGTTGGAGCATTTAATCCATTCACGTTTAAGGCAATTATTGATATGTGTGTTGCTATTACCATTTTCTTAATTGTTATGGGTTTGGTTTTGTCGGTCCTTTTCTTCTCTTGTGTTTCCCACTTAGAGAAGTTCCTTTAGCATTTGTTGTAGAGCTGGTTTGGTGATGCTGAATTCTCTTAGCTTTTGCTTGTCTGTAAAGTTTTTGATTTCTCCATTGAATCTGAATGAGATCCTTGCCGGGTGGAGTAATCTTAGTTGTAGGTTCTTCCCTTTCATAACTTTAAATATATCGTGCCACTCCCTTTGGCTTGTAGAGTTTCTGCTGAGCAATCAGCTGTTAACCTTGTTGGAGTTCCCTTGTATGTTATTTGTCGTTTTTCCCTTGTTCCTTTCAATAATTTTTCTTTGTCTTTAATTTTTGTCAGTTTGATTACTGTGTGTCTTGGTGTGCTTCTCCTTGGGTTTATCCTGCCTGGAACTGTGTGCTTCCTGGACTTGGGTGGCTATTTCCTTTCCCACGTTAGGGAAGTTTTCGACTATAATCTCTTCAAATATTTTCTTGGGTCTTTTCTCTCTCTCTTCTGCTTCTGGGACCCCTATGATGCGAATTTTGTTGCGTTTAATGTTGTCCCAGAGGTCTCTTTGGCTGTCTTCATTTTTTTTCATTCTTTTTTCTTTATTCTGTTCCACGGCAGTGAATTCCAGTATTCTGTCTTGCAGGTCAGTTATCTGTTCTTCTGCCTCAGTTATTCTGCTATTGATTCCTACTAGTGTATTTTTCATTTCAGTTATTGTATTGTTCATTTCTGTTTGTTTGTTCTTTAATTCTTCTAGGTGGCTGTTCTTTAATTCTTCTAGGTCCTTGTTAAACATTTCTTGCATCTTCTCAATCTTTACCTCCATTCTTTTTCCGAGGTCCTGGATCATCTTCACTATCATTATTCTGAATTCTTTTTCTGGAAGGTTGCCTATCTCCACTCCATTTAGTTGTTTTTCTGGGGTTTTATCTTGTTCCTTCATCTGGTACATAGTCCTCTGCCCTTTCATTTTGTCTATCTTTCTGTGAATGTGGTTTTCATTCCACAGGCTGCAGAATTGTTCTTCTTGCTTCTGCTGTCTGCCCTCTGGTGGATGAGGCTATCTAAGAGGCTTGTGCAAGCTTCCTGATGGGAGGGACTGGTGGTGGGTAGAGCTGGCTGTTGCTCGGGTGGGCAGATCTCAGTTAAACTTTAATCTGCTTGACTGATGATGGGTGGGGCTGGGTTCCCTCCCTGTTGGTTGTTTGGCCTGAGGCGACCCAACACTGGAGCCTACGGGGCTCTTTGGTGAGGCTAATGGCAGACTCTGGGAGGGCTCACACCAAGGAGTACTTCCCAGAACTTCTGCTGCCAGTGTGCTTGTCCCCACGGTGAGCCACAGCCACCCCCCTCTGCAGTAGACCTTCCAACACTAGCAGGTAGGTCTGGTTCAGTCTCCTATGAGGTCACTGCTCCTTCCCCTGGGTCCCGATGTGCACACTACTTTGTGTGTGTCCTCCAAGAGTGGAGTCTCTGTTTCCCCCAGTCCTGTCGAAGTCCTGCAGTCAAATCCTGCTAACCTTCAAAGTCTGATTCTCTAGGAATTCCTCCTCCTGTTGCCGGACTCCCAGGTTGGGAAGCCTGACGTGGGGCTCAGAACCTTCACTCCAGTGGGTGGACTTCTGTGGTATAAGTGTTCTCCAGTTTGTGAGTCACCCATCCAGCAGTTATGGGATTTGATTTTATTGTGATTGCGCCCCTCCTACCGTCTCATTATGGCTTCTCCTTTGTCTTTGGATGTGGGGTATCTTTTTTGGTGAGTTCCAGTGTCTCCCCGTTGACGATTGTTCAGCAGTTAGTTGTGATTCCAGTGCTCTTGCAAGAGGGAGTGAGCGCACATCCTTCTACTCTGCCATCTTTGGGGAATGAGTCTTAAGTTCCTTTTCTGTATCTTAGGAAATCCAGTGGAAATTCTTCTTCAAGTCTTGGAGAAATGGTATCAGGGACATTTCGAGCAACCCCCACATCAACAGGTGAGGGTTTCAGTTAGACCTTTTTTTTTTTTTTTTTTTTTTTTTTTCAGTTAGACCTTTTTTTAATGGAATGTATTCCTTTCTTAATATTTGAAAGTTCATGCAAGTATTTTTACTAATTTGGAAGCAATTTAAAAACTTGACTTAAAGATTTTTCTACTTAACTTTTCATTGCTCATTTGCTTTCTATGGTCATTTGATTTGATCTAAAGGGTACTTGTGGTACTAGAAATTCAGATCATGGTAATATAACTTTGTAAAATCTTATTTGCCCTCTATTTTATAAATCATTCAGAAGCAAGTTCATTATTCCACCCAGAAACCCAGCAGACTTTAAGATGGTGAGGGCCAACCAATTAAAAAGTTTTTACAAAGTTGTAAAGTCTGAAGAAAATGCTCTATTTAAGTCTCCATGTAAAACTTTAGGGTGTGTTGGTACAGCCTGGGCGGTGGAGGTGGAGAGGGTTGAAGCAGAGAATGAGGTTAAGCCCAGATGACCTCACTTCTGTTTGGACAGCAGATAACTGAGCCCTGGAATTAATGGTAATGAAGAGGCAGTGGCGGCCCAATCAGGAGTTGTGTATTTAGAAACTGTGGAGGTATTCAAGCAGGAGTTTTTCTTCCACCACGTTCCCTGACTCCTATAGGCTCATTTCATTCTGCCCAGAATTGATGCTGCATTAAGTCATCCAGGATTACCAATTCAGAATGACAGATCCAAGGTCTATCCTGGTCTATCCTAACTGCAGGAAACTGGATTGATTCTGGAACAGATCTGAGTATCTGGGTCCTTGTTCATGTGAATCCTGATTTCCATGGCTCTGAGCCAAACTCTGGGTCTCTGGGTTGTCCGCAAATGGACTGGACCTGATTGGGTGGCCACAAAGCCACTTTAATCAGATATTGAGTATATTTTGCCTCATCCCCATTTGTTGGACATTTAGGTCATTGCAGCTTTTCACTATTACAAACAAGAAAGAACAGGAATAACTGATTATAAACTTACTTGAAATTAAGAGCAACATAGTAGGAAAAATGTGTCAATATTCTGGAAAGTGAGCAGAAAGACTTAAGAACACAAAAAGAACCGCAAAATTTTTTGATAATTCACCAAAATTACAAATCCAAAAATAACTAGTGAGTGAGGTAATGATCATTACTATCCAAATTGTTATTCTAAGTTTCTTTTTATCAAATTTGATTTGTCCAAGTTGTTGTCAGCCACACTGCATGGTGTGTCCAGCACAGGAACAACCCATGGCCTGTGAGTGGCCCAGCCAATGTTATTATGAAATCCACCCTCCCCACCCCACATGAAATCAGGATATAAGCCCGTTCTAACGGGGAGGAAGTTGTCTGTTTTTGCATTTGTCTTCAAAATTGGCCCGACCAGTATGAAACAGTAGAGTGGTGCTCTGCAGAGTGGGTGAATTGGAAAATGACGAAAATGACAGGGACAAATTGGTACATTCTTCCTTCTTTTAAAAGCATGTGCTAACAATGACAGAGATTGCATATTTTGATATGGCTCTCATTGTTGTCTTTTAGCAAAACAGAAGCAAAAAGTGGTAAGTTGTGTTTCCTTTTTAAATCTGCTGTGAAGGTTTCTATCCATACATGCCTGCAATGCTCCATTTCAGTGACCCAAATGGCTATAAAATAAGGGAGGAGTCTCCTTGGTGGGACCTGTGGTCATCATTTCTCATTTGACCTGAGGATTGTGAATGTTGTGGCTGTGGAGGAGGTGTGCTGACCCTCCCCTTGTCATGCGTGTCCAATCATCTTTTTCAGACGGAGCACATCCCTCCCTACGATGTTGTGCCATCCATGCGTCCGGTGGTGTTAGTGGGGCCGTCACTGAAGGGTTATGAGGTACAAATACCAGTCTGTTACGCTTCAGTTCTTGATCAAGAACCTAGGTGACAGCCATTTGGAGCTTGCTTCTCAGGGTCTGCTTTCACACGGGTCCTAACAGAAGCCAGCCCTCAGCTTGTGAAGGCAGGAGGTGCAGCGTGGGGCTTACGTGGCCCTTCACTCTTTCTTCCCTCCCTGGCCCACTTCTTGCCTTTCATGTATTACAGTGTTCAGAAATAGCTCCCTCAAAATATTTATAATGGGAAGTTCTTGTCAAAAATTTGCTCTGCATTCAATTCAAAGAAAAGGATTTTTTCTGTCTCAACTGTTCCCGTTGCTATTAGAAATAATAGAGTATGAACAGCACAAGGGAACATATAGGCAATATGCCAGCAAACCTCACCTCAGAGCACCAACAGATCTCACCTTGCTGCGTGCTCAAGACAATGGCATATTCCACCAAAC
Organism: Pseudorca crassidens; assembly: GCF_039906515.1. NCBI lineage: Eukaryota > Metazoa > Chordata > Mammalia > Artiodactyla > Delphinidae > Pseudorca > Pseudorca crassidens. The sequence goes on from NC_090301.1 coordinate 78,337,856, forward strand.
ATTTCTCTGCTTCTTTACTTTAAAGACCATATTAAAGAAAAAAAAAATACTCCACTAAAAGTATTAGTGAACTCCTTCAGAGATTAATTAAACAAAACCATGCAAAAAGGAAAAGAGTAAAGACTTAGATCACTGCATTTCAGATGTTGCCATTTTGGCTTTATGCCAGCGTGGATAAGAATAAGTGGGTAGGACATTAAAATCTGAAGGTGGGCAACCTCCAAGGCACCCTTCCCACTGAGTTAGCATAGTGGCTGGCACATAGTAGGCATTCAGTACTCATTTGTTGAGTGAATTAATGAGTCTCTTTGAGGCAGATTTAAGAATCCCATCTCCTTCTCACCCACCCTCCCTTTTCCCCTTCTCCTTCCTCTCCTCCTCTCCCCTTCTCAATGGGGAACATCAGAGAAAGAGCAGGAGAGCGGGGTACAGAAATCCAGCCCTAGGCGTGGAGAATTTCCACCGACTTGCACAGACTAGCAGGAGGCAGAGCCCCAGGCTGGCCTGAGGAGCTCTAGCTGCTCCTCACTGAAGGCAGGCACCACTCAGGTACGCCAAGGATAGGCTGCACCTGCTCACAGAGCTAGCCTATCGTGGACTCTCGGTGGCAGTTCCACCCCCTAAAAGGAGATGAGGGTTTGCCTTGGATCTAGTGAACACTGCTGGTTCATGCCTCAACACCCTGGAGGAGAACCAAGGGGGGAAGTTGAGTAAGTGCAACTGGTTAAGTATTACAGACTCTGTCCACGGTCACCTGCCCTGTCCCACCTCCACCAGACAAGTGGCTGTGATCAGATCTTGGCTCCATCAGAATGCCTTCCCTTTCAGCTCTCTCACTTTTGACTTCTCTCTCTGCGTGTGTTTGCCTCATTCTTTTTTTTTTTCACCTCTGCAAAGGTCACAGACATGATGCAGAAAGCCCTCTTTGATTTCCTGAAGCACAGGTTTGATGGGAGGTGAGGCATACAGATGCTTTTGTATTCTTTATTTTCCTTTAACCAAACATGAATGATAAATTGATTTGTGGATCTATGTTTCTGGTGATTGCAGATGTCCTCTAATTAAAAGTTAACTCAATGTTCAGGGGAGAATACAATGAAAGTGTTCTGAAAATATGAAGTTATGACGTGTAGCATTGAATCCCTTAAAGAAAAAGGACCTTGAGAAGGAAAATTATCCATTTGTTTTATTTATATGTGTTAGTCTTTATTTTCTCACTTGTTAGTGAACTCATACCAAGCTTATGTTTATAAAAAATAATGAAAATATAGAATATTTCTGACAAATATGGTGCCTCACTGGTCAAGATGGGTAGTATCATTTGGGAATTGTACGTGTGCATGCATGTATGCGTGTGTATCATATGAAGGTATAAAGTACTGAATTTCCTTAAAAGAAGAGCGCAAGAAATGTTTTCATCATAAGTTTCCAAAAATGACTATTTTGTAGGGAATAGTACTTCTTTGGATGTTCAGTTCTGGGTTTGTTTTACTAGACATTTCATTGCTATTTTATGGGTTTCTTTTGTATGTATCCTATCCCCCTATGACCCATTATCAACAGGGCTCAGTCTTTAACCATCAGAAAATTTTATCATTTAAGTTTTGTGAAAAATATCTGGAAAGAGTTTCTGTATTTTGCAGAGAAACGGTAAAAAGTCCATACTGACTCAATACTAAGTACCAAGCTCTTTCACAATTCAGAATGCACTCCATGTAAAAATAACCACGTGCAAATACCTGAAGACTTATTAGAAATGAAGAAAACTTAGTGTGTGCTAAGTATGGTTAAATGCATCCAGCTTACCAAATATTTAAGTATTTGAAGACATTTTTAAAATATCCACAAATAGATTTTTTTAAATATGGTATTTTAAGAAAAAAGCAAACATGATAATGCTTTAAGTACAAATTGTATGCATTTGTCAAAAGAAAAACCTTCTGGATAATTGTGTTTGAAATATTTGTTAGTTTCTGGGACTATATACAAAGAAAATAAACTGAGATTTTAGTTCCAATAATTGAGATTTTAGTTCAAGAAAGCAGAATGCTTCAGTGCCATTATATGAATTGCTAAGTATCTTAGTACAGGCCAGGCTGCCTTAATAAGTAGAGCCCAAAATGTGTAATGAATCAAACACAATGGAAGCTTAGTGTTGCTCATTTAATAGTCTGAGGCAGGTGTTCCTCAGCTGGGAAGGTGGGTAGTGTGGAGGAGGGAAGGACTGGGCAAAATGTTTGTCCTGCCTGTCATTTGGGACCCTTGACCTGGGGTTGGTCTCTCCAATTAGCTGTAGAGAGAGGAGCAAGCTGGCCTGGAAGTGACTTCACATCATTCTCACATTTCATTGGCTAGAACTTAGTCATGTGGCCACACCTAATTGCAAAGGAGGCTGGGAATTACAGTCTAGCTGTGTGCCCAAGAGGAAGAGTAAATGGATTTTGCTGAACAAATAATAGTCTGCCACATTTATCTAGTGGACACAAAGGGCTTAATAAGAAAGTCATGGATGTATCCTATTCTCTGTTTTTTTGTTTCTGTTTTTTTTTAAACAAATAGGCAGAGGATGAAGTAATTTCAGAGAAAACAAGTGAAAAGCACTGAGTACTAGACTCTTGGAGTTGGAAGGAAATGTAAAAGTCCTTTTAGGCTAATCTCTTATGTCCCCAAACCACAAGTAGATGGATAACCTTCTTCTGTTGGAAAACTTTTGACTACTGGGAAATTACTTCTTAAAAAAGCATCACAAAGAAACAGCTGAACTCTGACTCGTTAAGTTAATAATACTGGTGTTGGTCCTTGCCTCTGATGACAGACGCCATCACCCTTACCCTCATGCAGCTCTCCCTGGGTTGGCCGCAGCTGACATGCCTGGCTCAGTCAGTCACACTTCCTTCAGCTGTGCTTAGAGTCACATGGTTCTAACCTGCAGTGCCTTTATTTAAGGAAGTTCTGAGAAGTGCCTCATCCTGTGGCCCCATAATAGCCCTTGAGCTGAACAAATGCCATCCTATACGCAATCAGCTTCTGTTAGATTGTTTTGGTCCCCACTTAACATCCCTGTAAGCAGCAGTATAATTAAAAGTTTGAAAGGTAGGACCTATGGAAAAGAAGAAAGGAATTATTATAATTTAGCAAAGAGAAAGTGAGTGACTTAATTACTGCCTTCAAGAATGAAGAATCTGAGGTTCTTCCTCAATCTTCAGACCCAAAAAGAGGAAATGCATTTAATTGTAAGAACAGAGATTTACCAGCTAGAGTTACCTGATTCACCAAGCACCTTGTACACACTATTGAAGTTGGTTTTAGTAGAAATAGAATTAAAATTTCAATGCCAAGTGTTCCATGGGGTCTGATGGCACAGCAGAGGGTCTGGAGATATGAGGAAGAATACAGCAAAAGTAATAGCTGGAGAAAGAGACTCAGCCCTAGAGAGATCTGATGTATGGCAGAGTTGGAGAAAGCTAGACATTAAAAGTGGGAGTAGGAGAGTGGATTTGCTTTCAAATTAGAAGAGGCCAGTGTAGCAGAAAAATGATAATGCATTCGTTGGTTGAGTATATATAGAGAGACTTTGGTAAGGAAGAAGAAATGTGCAATGTGGATACACAATGACTCTGACATGTCTGCTGTGTGGGGAATATCCTTACATTCTGAGCCATGACAATCTGCTGTGTTATGTTTTACCAATTAATAAAAGGAGAGAAAACAACAAATAGTCTTTAATTGAAACCAGCCAAGAGAACAATTACACAGTGGGCTTTTGCACAGCAATACAACATAAACAATATGTTCTAGTGGAAACCTACACAGTGTTTTGTTGGTTATGAATGCAGTAGGTCAGACAAAATAGGATAAAGTCTTTTCTTTTTCAGAAAGAGCCTAAAAAGCAAAAAAAAAAAACAACAGAAAAAACAACAACAAAAAAAAAACACGGCTAAAAGGCTTGCTTCTTCAATACCGTTTTTCAGATCTTGGCTAAAAAATAATTCAACAAATTGGATTAAAATCCAACATTGACTATTACAGAATCATATGCTTATTTTTTTATGATACCTTAGAAATTATTTGAATCAGTTTAAAGCTACTTACTTATTTTACAATTTTATTGTTATTGTAGGGACTAACTACAATCTATGTAAGAAAAATGGAAAGCACGATACTAAATACTTCCTGAGGGAACCCCTGTACATGTGGATCTCCACACATAGTGACAATTCCTATGCACAGATCATAAACTAAGTGAGCCTAACGAGCTGCTACAGTGGCACCAGCCTGGCAGGGACACAGTGGATGCACAATGGCATGGAGCTTTTCTTTCTTCATTTAACACCACAAACATTCAACGGGGATCATCCTTTCAGATGAGGTTTGTTCAGCTTGTTGAATCTACCATTCATAGGCTGAACAGCAAGCAGTCAAACCAATTGCAATTTGTTGACCTATGCTAATCATTTCAAATCCCAACAAAGTTGTAACTTTAGGCTTTTTGACAACTGGATCAGATCAGCTCTATGGCAGTTATAGGACACTTTGTAACTGACATGATTATGGCCCCAAATCATAAATGAACATACAAATAGGATCTGAAGCTATTAGCCAAGGAATGCTTAAAAAAAAAAAAAGGTTTGAGAAATAATTTGAAGAAAGGAGGCTAAGAATATAATTTAGGGAGACTCAAAGAAGTAGTATTTATTTATAAAAGGAAATGGCAACAGCTGATGCTATCACAAAGCAGCCAAGACATGGAAGATTTGCAGTCAGCAAATGGGAAAGAACAATACAGTGCCTTCTGTTTCATAACCAATATCATCCTCTTATTATCTCCTCCTCCTACTCTCTATTCAAATGCAGACTCATCAGTGGACACTCAAGCACTAGAGATAATTAATTGAAAACTTTAATGCCAAATATGATTTTTCAAATTAGCAGATTTTGATTGCAACATGTCTGACCTTATTCTCCCATCCTCAAAGTATATATAAATTTCACAGACTCCAAGAATGGGAGAGTTCATGGTAGACTGCTAACTTTTTTTTTTTTTTTTTTTTTTTTGCGGTACGCGGGCCTCTCACTGCTGTGGTCTCTCCCGTTGCGGAGCACAGGCTCCGGACGCGCAGGCTCAGCGGCCATGGCTCATGGGCCCAGCCGCTCCGCGGCACATGGGATCTTCCCGGACCGGGGCACGAACCCGTGTCCCCTGCATCGGCAGGCGGACTCTCAACCACTGCACCACCAGGGAAGCCCGACTGCTAACTTTTGAGGATAGAATATAAAGAAACTGTCTCCTTCAAGTCTCAAATCTCCAACAGCTACCTTGTATACATTATATATGTGCCTATCAACATAGGACACTATGAATAATTATTTAAGAAAGCACTTTTATATATTACCTGGTTTGCTCCTAATGACAATCCTGTGAGATAACTCAACAAAGCCACTATCACCACTTTATTGATTATGATATTGATGCTCAAAAGATGGCATGACTTGACCATGGTCACACAACCAGCCAAGAGGAAGACCCAGGAAGAGTACCGAGGTCTACATATGCCTTCCATTCCTGTTCTCCTGACAGTTTGCTGTCTGATCTTTGGAATGTTTTCCCTTTGTGAAGGAAGTCTAAGCGTTTTAATAAAAACTAATATACTAACAGGGTTGCATATTAGATGTGGCAAGGGTAGAGTTTAAAAGGATCTTTAGCTGTTCCATTATCAACATGGAAATACTAATTATTGTTGAATGTGCGTCTCACCTAAGAGTAATGTCTTTCCATAGAAAAATCTCAGAAAACTAATACTCATAGCACATGATGGACTGCAGAAATAATGAATTCCAAACCAGAAATAAGCAACAATTAGGGTTCAGATTTACTAGATTTAGAGATATATATATACAGTCTGCTGGGGAACTGCACTTCTGTTAGTCTTTTATCTCCGGGCTAGTAATTACTGACACTACATCACAAAAAAGTTTCCAAGGGAACTTTTTAGAGATGTATATCAAATAAGATACATAGAAGTACTGAAAGAAACTAGAGGATATGAGTATAGCAAGAAAAGAAATAGAAAGGGTATAACTTTAAGTAAAAAAAAAAAAGTAAATAGACTAGCATTTAATGATGAATGTAATTACATTGCTGGGGAGCCTTTTAAACAACAAAAAAAGTTTGGATTTGGTGTCTGAGTTTGATAATAGTAAGCATCTTTGCATGGAAAATAAAAACTCCTGCTTTGTCTTATTAGAGGGTTTCTGGAGCTGTGTCTGTCTTCTCCTGAGCTGTTTCATAATGTGTATTTTTATTAAGAAATAACCTATATTAACAAATTAGCTGCCATTTTATTGACCAATAAAAGAAGAAAAAGAACCTTTTATTGTCCACACCTTTTCCTGGTTTGGGAATACATGAAGCAGGTTTTTTTTTTTCCATTTTTGTGTATGTGTGTTATTGTTTTGTTTTTTTGGTAAAACTTTGGATGTGTCTGAAAATGGCTTGGTAAAAGTGTGTTAAAACCCAGAAAAAAATAAGAGTGCACATCTGTTGATGATCCTTTCAAGTTTTAAGAACCAAGGGTCACTATTTGGCTAGTATAGAGCTAGCAAATTTGATTTTCACTGAAGCAGAGTAGACTCTTTGGGCCCTCTAAAAATCATTATTCTAGAAGGTTGAATTCTGTCCCTAAACCAACCCACTTCTCTCCAGTCATATATTTGAATTGCTCTGGAAATTAACTGTATGTTTCTAACCAGCAACCCCATTCTTAAAACTACAAACAAAAAAACCGGAAACTCAAAAATAAGCAAATCCTCTTCTGTAGGTACAAGGAGCTATGACCGCAAAGACTCCCTATGAGATTTCATGCCTCAAGGGCAGCAGCCAACTGAGTAATGGAGACTCAGATGTGGGCTTCACTGACTTTAACCTGATTTAGATCTTGACCATCTCTCAGCATGTGGCCAAGATCTGCACTTGATGATGTGGCTGGTATCAGGAGATTCAGCGTTGCTGGAGAAGAAAACTGAAACTGTAAGAGAATTGTGAGTCAGGTGACTAAGTACTGGCCTGGTGCTTGGGGACCTGTACTTTAGACCTTCTTAGACTCTAAATAACCATGTATAACTTCCTCTCTGTGTCTCACTTTTCTTCTTGATAAAATGAAGAAGTGGGACTTCCCTGCTGGTGCAGTGGTTAAGAATCCACCTGCCAATTCAGGGGACACGGGTTCGAACCCTGGTCATGGAAGATCCCACATGTCATGGAGCAACTAAGCCTGTGCGCCACAACTACTGAGCCTGTGCTTTAGAGCCCGCGAGACACAACTACTGAAGCCCGCACACCTAGAGCCTGTGCTCCACAACAAGAGAAGCCACCGCAATGAGAAGCCTGTGCACCACAACAAAGAGTAGCCCCTGCTTGCCACAACTAGAGAAGGCCCACGTGCAGCAACAAAGACCCAACGCAGCCAAACATAAATTAATTAATTTTAAAAAATGAAGAAGTTGTACAGACCAGTGTTTTCCAATATCTTTTAGCAGTTGAACAAGTTCTTACAATGAAATCATAGATTAGCCCTCTGTGTAGAAAACGTAAATGCAGGGGTGTTTGCCTGGCATTGAGGGTCAGAAAGCTGGGGCCCTCCTGGCCTACTCAACCCCCATTTAACATTCTCAGTAGCCCAAGATGTATTTCACAAAATTCTTGATTTCTTCAGAAGACAATTTGAAGATGCCTCGAATAATTTATTAGAGCCTAAAAAATTCTAAGAAGTTAAAAAATTTTAAACTTCCTGACCATCTATAGCTTATATATACAACAATGCAAACAAGGAGTACTTTGCTTTAAAAGAGCACAAGAACTTTTGCACAGCCTGCTGCTTTAAAGAAATCATTTCCAACCATTTATGAAAAGGACTATTTTAAACTCTCCCCAAGGATTCAGGTCCCTGAAGTCAGGTGAAGAGTCTCCTGAGAGTGCTGACAGTGTTGTCCCCAAATAGGTGTGAGATGACATATGGCTCAATAATTGTTGCTAACTCTACCCTCTTCCCTGCTCCACCAGCTAGAGGCGTTTGAAAGTGGGGGAGAATAAGTGCAGTGAGTACAAAAGGGAAGGGGCGAGACTCAATTCTTGTCTCCTTCCTGGAACTCTGCCAAGTTTTGGAGATAAGAATGAAGAAGGGCCCATGATGGCAGTAGCTGGCTTAGAGAGGCATTCTTTGCATTCTGCAGGGAGATCATAATCTGAAGTTGTGCAATCCCAGCTTAAAATAAAGAATTTTAAAATTATAAATTCCAGAGCTTCTCATCATATACAGATAGACCCCTGTCTCCATTCATTTGCAGTGTCTCGGTTTTATTCTTGTCTTGCATGACTGCAAGATACTTCCTAACTTATGGAAATCCTGGAACAATCCTTATATTGCCTTCAGCAATAGTGTCTTATTACTGCCCACAATATGCATTCAAAGCAATATGCAAATATGCTGAAGAATCCTTGTGCCTGCCGAAGAGAAATCATATTTTTCATATTCTTAGAAATGAAACATTCCTTTGGGCCTGTGGCGAAATGCTTCATGTACCATTAGTTAACTGTTGAGCATCAGGAATGCAACACAGCTGATTGTCTTTGATGATTGGAATGAAGAGGATTTCCCCCTTTGACCAGCAGCATTGATGCACCTGGGCAGAGCATTTGCCGTTCCTGAAAGTCTTGTTCAAGAGCAAATCAACTGTGAATTGTGGGGAAATTGTATTGCTGCTTCCTAGAAAGAGCATGGTTTATTCGTATGTTTTGATTCCCTCCTGGTATGGTGTGTATTATAAGGAGAATTCGGCAAGGCAGACAATAGTGGAGGAAGAGCTGCATTTTTCCTGGAGTCTTTTTTTGTTAAATACCCAAAACCTTCCTCCATTCTGCTCTGCCTGTATTTTAATGCTAGCGAAATCCTATTTAAAAATACTTGTGGCCAATGTTTATTATACTGTGGTTGCAGTATAGTATGTGAGGCGGTTATTAAGTACTGTGGTTATAAATCTCTTGGAGAGCCCCACGACATTTTTACTGGCTTGTTCTGTTCTGTGTTCCTATTCATAGGATATCAATAACAAGAGTGACAGCTGACATTTCTCTTGCTAAGAGGTCTGTCCTAAATAATCCCAGCAAGAGAGCAATAATTGAACGCTCAAACACTCGGTCCAGCTTAGGTAAGATGTTCAAATGTGGTACTGCGCTCTCAGACCGGGGTGACACATGTTGCATTTGTGAATGTCTTTCCAATTTGCCCATTTTCCCCATTCTGAAGGGGGAAGCGCTGATTAACTGACAAGAAGGCTAGCCATGGAAAAGCAGGGAGCAGAGTCCTGCAGTAGCCTGAGACTCCTCTTTCTCAGCTCCAGTCACTTAGCTAATTAGTAGTCTGGTAGGAAGAATCCTCAACAGGTTGTCCTCCTCTGTTACTGCCTCAACACGCGAAACCACTCATCCCTGCTTTGCCTGAGCTTCTCAATGAGGCTAATGATATCTGTCATACCCAAGTCACAGCCGACATGAAAGGAAATGAGATGTCCACCTTTCCCAGATCCTTAGAAGGAAGCTAGATAATGATGTTCTCAGTGTGGTTTCTGCTGCCAGCTGGTGCCCAGAGTAGTCACATCCTTAAGTGGAAGTAGCAACCACCATTAATACCGTTCAGGGAGTTTAAACATGTCTTTCCTGGTGAACCAATCAGAAAGCATCCTGAAATTCACCACAATGGAGAAGAAAAAGCACTATATGTGATTAGTTCCGTCAAGCCATGCAGGAGCGAGGCTGTGGAGGATGGATTCACCAACCACAGAAGTGGGTCCAGCCCGCAGGAGAATCATATCACTCATCTCAAAAGCCTGTTTGTGGTTTCTATGGTGGCCCAGAGTGGTGTAGTCCACTTATAACTCTCTTTTGCATTCACATTCTGAGGGCAACTTGTTTACTGCCCTATTCCTCATGGACAGAGTAGGAAAGACAGGGTTTTTCTATGCCACTACATTTTTTAAAAAAAACTACTTAAATGAGCTCTGTAGGTGATAGAAAACTTTTTCTAAAATTAGGGTTTCTAAGATAGATTGCATGCCCAAATATCCCATCAAGTGTCCATTGAAGGCTATGCCAAGAATTGTGCAGGTGGAAAGAGACGAGTGTCATCTCTATTCCTGGCCTGGGATTGGCACATGGTAATTGCTCAATAAATGTTTGTTGGATGGCTGCTTTTTGAAAGAATGCTGAACCTACCAAATGGGACAGTTGTCAGCGTTTGTGAGAGCAGGATCCCAGACATCGGTGGTTCCTTCTTTAGTTCTGTATTTAGAGCCTTCCACAGACAGAGTGAAACACTCTTAAAGGCACAGTATTTTGACCTTCAGGGGTGTTGATGGCAGAGTTGATGATGATAAATCAGATTAGGTAACTGACTAAAGTAGTATATCATGGGTGACAAGGATACCAAATTAGATTGAAGGTTTCTCAAATAAGCATGTGTTCTCTGTTCTCCTGTCTTCCACCCTCCTTTCCATTCCTCACAGTGCCTTTGACTCTTAACCATTCCTTCCTCTGATGTATAATGAGAGGCTAAAGGACACTTAAAAACATAAGCTAGGTTGCCTGACTTTTTCAGCCATCTTGCACCAGCCTAGAGTGTGATGGGCATTCTGTGAGGTCATTCCATATCACCTTTGTAGTCACCTGTTGTCAGAGTCAGTGGAGTGGGTGCAGTGGGGTTGGTGTAAATATTGAGGAAGAAACAAGGTAGATATCAGTTCACTGGTTTTCCTTTTTACTCTGTAAAGTCATAACTCCCACAACCATTGGAGATAATTTAATGGCAGCCTATTATAATAACCACTATGTGAGCCACTTATGCCCATTTGTCTGCTTGTTAATGCACATGTGTAGATTGTTTCATCAAATGTTTATTGAACACTTGTTACTGCCATGCATTGTACCAGACTTAGGAAGTACAGACATAAATAAGGCAAAGTATCTTAGCCACAGGCAAACAGAAAAAAGGGAGTGATGGTTAAAATACTGTGTGATAATGGAATTATGAGCAAAGTACTAAAAGTATAAAGAAAGAAGGGTAGGGAGTAAGAGGCGTCTGAGAAGACTTCACAGAAGTTCTTTTTGAGCTGGTTCTTAGGGCAGTCAAGAATGTACAAAGGCATTGACATATAAACACTGTGTGGTTGAGAAACAAGTTGTTTTGTGCAGAGCATATTTAGAAAAAGGAAGTGGGGGCATGATTTGAGAGCAACAGAAGAGACTGAAAAAATAGATCGAGGCCAGTATGTTAAGGCTTTAGTACACCTTGCTAAAGAGACCCCAAAATAGATTCCAAAAAATGTTGATTTTAAAGGATACTAATAGTATGTTTTCCGCAGTCAAATAAATTTGAAACTTATGGATTAAATAGCTGTCAGATTTCTTCACTGCAACACTTCTTAGAGGCATTAAGATAAAGAGGGTGATGTACATTTGAAATTGCAAGAGAAACTATTATAGCATGTGATACCTCCCTTGCAAAAAAAACCCTTCTTTGCGTAGGCTATCTCATGAGATTAGTGATCCAGGGTACTGCCTTTGGAAAATGTTGCTTTGGGCCACAGGGAGCCATTGAAGTAGTTTAAGCCTTTGGATATAAGAGAAAGGGCACAGGTGACAGAGATGCTGGGGAGAGGTGGGTCCAGACCAGTTGTGGTCAAGTTATAGAAGTGTTCACTGAGATCCCTCCAGGTTCATGGTCCATGACTTCTCAGAGTTCATTTGTCTGGAATAAGATCATGATAAAGCTTTGATTGGAATCAGCCTGGGTAGTCAAGATTGTTGTGTTTGGTTAAAGTTTTTCTTTAAAAGAACTGAGCTGTGTAGGTAAATATGTCTTTCTCACACGTATAATTTATTCATTGTATTCCATATACATATTATCCCAATATTGGACCCACTCCAGTATATAGGGTGGACCTCTGCAGCCTCCTGGCCTGCTCTGCCCGAGTACCTCTCTGTTGATACCCACTGCCCAAGTTTTGTTTTGGTTAAACTGTAGGTGTGCCTGCCCTTGGTGCTTTCACTGCGCTTTCACTGCCAGGCCCAGGTTCAACCCCTGGTCCAGGAACTAAGACCCCTCAGGCTGTGTGGCATGGCCAAAAAACTCCCGAAAAACACCACACTTGCCTCATGGCTGGTGCAAAGTAAATAAGTCCCAGGTGTCTCTGAATTATTTACACAGAGACTCAGAGTGCCTCACGGGTTCTTTGTACCGGGGCAGTCTACTTTGCGTCACTGCCTTTTTGCTACTTCAGAAAATATTGTATTCAGATTTTAAGTTTAAAGCAAGATAGCCTTGTTCTAGTACAGTCCTGGCCAGGAGTTACCTTAAACCAGTGGCAGTTTAATGAAAAAAGAAAAAAAAAATGAAACTTACTACAATAAAAATAAACTTTCCAAACTTCTCTCATTAAAAAAATCTTTCTGTTTCTGACATGAATAAAAAGGGACAAGTAGGTTGTTTTTACTAATAAATGTAGAAAGTATTTCAGAATTTTGCAAATAAGCCAAATTGTCCAGATTCTTTACATTAATATATTGAAAACTAGTTACCTTTCAGAGCAACATGAAATCTTTCAGGATATTGGTATTGGATAATATGAAAAATGATAGATATGTTGCTTTTTTTTTACTTGAACATAGAAATTTGTTTTCTCAGAGTCTGGAGGCTAGAAGTCTAAGATCGAGGTATCCACAGGGTTGTTTTCTTCTGAGGGCTGTGAGGAAGAAGGTGTTCCATGCCTCTCTGCTAGTTTCAGTTGGTTTGCTGGCAATCTTTGGCATTCCTGTCTTGTAGAAGCATCACCCCAGTCTCTGCCTCCATCTTCACGTGGTGTTCTCCTGTGTGTGTGCCTGTCTACAAATTTCCCCTTTTTATAAAGACACCAGTCATATAGGAGTAATTCCCACCCTAATGACCTCATTTTAACTTGATGATCTCTGTAAAGACAATGTCTCAAAAATAAGGTTACATTCTGAGGTACTGAGGGGTTAAGACTTCAATATATGAATTTAGGGACGATACAATTCAACCCATTATAGGAGGGAAATCAGAGAACATGTTGAGAGTCAGAAGTTGAACTGAACAGCCTCTACTGGGTTCTAATGACTCTTTAAATTCATACTTCTTATACAGATCATGCATTAAACACCAGTGGTTTTGTGGGAAATAAGAATTTTATGCTATTAGCAAAGCCCTAGAAAATAGAGTTACATGATAGTTTTGAGCATTCATGATCCCACACACCCTGTCAATCTGTCTGGTTATGGAAGGGAGAATTTTTGGTGGGTAACATGAATTTATACTGAATAAGCAAAACAAATCACGGGATTCTGGTACAAACTCTTTTCAATGAGGATATTTAGAGCAACATCAACTTTTTCCTAGGCCATCTTGGAAATAATTTAAATTAGGTAGCTTTGTCTACTCTGTGTAATTTGGATAAGATTACAACATTGGTAAGTCATGCTATAGCCAAAAATGAAAATAAGCAAAAAGCAAACAAGATCGTCTCTCTTAAAATTAAATAGACTAATTCAGACTGTGGACATGATCAATAAATCAGGTGATTTATAAAAATATATATTAAAAAGCTTTTTATATTTCAGAAAGCCATATTATATTTTTATAGATAATCTGCTTAATTTTTGCTTAAAAAATAGCTGGATTGCTTTTGACATTGAAAATAACTAGATTTTTCATTTGACCAGATTCGTGCACAGATTCAGGTCAGTTGGCTATTACAGCAAGCCAAGTAGATTTGCATCTAAATGCATTGTGGCACTTTAGTATAATTGATCTTAGGTTGTTTTTTGTTTTTTTTATTTTAATACTGAAGATAATTATGCCTTAGAACAAGTCCACTGGCCCTAACACTTGAATGAAGACTTAGCAATATGCTAGTTGTTAAGAGTAGATCCAGAACATTTAACAGGGATACAAAAATGTGCATATCAGTCAAAATAGATGAGTTGTGAGATGTTAAAAAACATATCCATAAAATATTAATATGGAAGTTGTTGATTGGTAGGCGTATTTCAGCATAATTTGCTTTCCATGTGATGTTGCTCTGCACATGTATTTCGATTGCTTCCTAAAATGTAGTTGCAGCTTCTATAGCTAAAATAAAAGTTCTTTAGAACAAAAGCACAATCAAAACCAACAGAGCTATGTAAATAGCTAAATATTAGGGTGAGCATAAGAAGCAAATCAAGAAAGCCTTCTCAATTTTTTCCACCAACTCTTTGGTTTTATGTAAAACTCAACCCATCTCTCTTTAGAAAAGATCTTAAGTTAGATAGGACTATGAAAATTCAAAATGTTCTGTTTTGCAATGTAGGCTAACATCTGAAAGAGGTACTATTTTTTAAATATAGGAACTAATTAATAAAAATACCATGACCTGTTATTTGATATTTCTCCTTTTAGCGGAAGTACAAAGTGAAATTGAAAGAATCTTTGAGTTGGCAAGATCTTTGCAACTGGTTGTTCTTGATGCAGACACCATCAATCACCCAGCACAACTTATAAAGACTTCCTTAGCACCAATTATTGTTCATGTAAAAGTCTCATCTCCAAAGGTAATCAGCTCATTTCTGTCTTAAGGGTTAGAAGCTTGTTTCTTCTGAAATATTTTTTGCTCTGTGCATTTTTGTTAGTGGGCAAGGAGAATGTCTTGTTGAGACCCTTTTAATGAGCAGTTTTTAATTCACCTGTTCTGTACAGGTTCTAGAAATTTTGAGATAGCACATAAAGAATTGTTTATTCCTTCAAGAAGCTCAGTGTCTATTGTGGTTCCCAAACTGGGCAGTTATGCAAGAGTATAATAAAAACAAAAAGAACTAAGGTGAGGAAAAGTAAAGTCTGGCTTTTCAGAGACTTTAGGTTCTCTCTTGGTAAATCTCTTAGGTAATATTGATTCTTGTATCACCTATGTTCTCGCCCCAGTTGAGAAAGTACATAGTTCAAGAAGTACATATATATGTAAAGCAATTATACTCCAATAAAGATGTTTAAAAAAAAGTACATATATATTTATCATATAAGTCAAACATCACTGTATAAAATCTCTCATGGAAACTTTATAGACCCTTAATTTGTGCTTAGGTTGGGTTCTTCAAGGAGTATAGTTGTTCTGTGGTTGAGCACAATGTCATGTCTGCCATGTATCTTTATGCCAATGGGGGAGATAAAAAAAAAAGTGACACAGCCTCAAAGTGGTCCCTTTTGACTTGGGTGTTCTTTAATTTTAAAAAGTGATGATGGGCCAGGGCGGTAGTGGGGGGAGAGATAAATTGGAAGATTGGGATTGACAGATACGCACTACTATATATATAAAATAGGTAACTAGTAAGGACCTACTATATAGCATAGGGAACTCTACTCAATACTCTGTAATGGCCTATATGGGAAAAGAATCCAAAAAAGAGTGGATATATGTATATGTATAACAGATTCACTTTGCTGTACACCTGAAACTAACAGAACATGGTAAATCAACTATACTCCAATAAAAATTAAAAATAAATAAATTTTAAAAAATAGATTATGCATTTATAAAAACTAAGAGTACAATGAGATTGCTTTTAAAAATAAATATCGAAATTTGAAAAAAAAAAAAAGTGATGATGGGGAATTCCCTGGTGGTCCAGAGGTTAGGACTCCATGCTTCCACTGCAGGGGGCATGGGTTCAATCACTGGTCGGGGAACTAAAATCCCTCATGCCACGTGGCGTGGCCAATAAATAATTAGATTTTAAAAAGTGATGATGTTCTAAAAAGTTAATATGAAATGGATACCCTTGGGAGGTACTACCTTAACAATCAGCTTCTTTTCAGTGGCCCTAGGAGTGCATTTTCTTGCTTAAATGCCAATTCAACTTCCAGCCAGAACAGGGGTCTCCTCTCACAGGTAGAGAATGTGCCCTTCCCAATGCTTCTGAGCTTCTCAGCCTTCCATCTCTACAGGCACTGGTTCTGTGCAGGATGAGCTTGGGAATCCTGACCAAACCAGGACCTTTGGGGAATCATTAAAATCGATTGAAAATGCCTTGAGCACTTGGAATCTCTTTGACCCAGAACTGAAGGGGATTCAAGCACCCTTACTGCAGTGGAATAGATTTCAACCCCTCTCGCCCCAGTCACCGTGGGCTCCATAAGTGCAGGAACGGGGACTCCTGTGGATATATGTGCTGAGATATCATTGAGCCTCATAGATTAGTAGTAGTTGGGGGGAAGGGTCTTACTTCTGCTAAAAAAAATATTAAGGGAAAGATGAGTATATGGAAAAATGCAGTTACAGCAGTGCCCAAAAGACATAGGTATATCCCTGGTTTATACGTAGCAATACACCAGTACAGATGTTCTGCCTAGATGTCGATCATGAAATTGTCCTTTAATGTAAGATTAGACTGGAATGCCTTAATTATCAGTGACACAAAGGGTCAAATATATGTAACTCTTATATTTATCTGACATTGAGATAGTGAACCAAAATATTACTGAACTAAATTTGGACATAAATGACCTGGTACAGATCAGTGCCTGCACTTTTGCAGGGCTCTCTTTGAAATCTCTGGGTAAAATCTAGGGTGGGAACTCCAGATCCCACCAAGACCTCACATGGAGCGAGAATAGGATGAACATGTCAAATCCACTATAACTGAAAGCTAGTGTAAGTGGCTGATGTCATTACAGAGTTTATATATATATATATATATATATATATGACTTGTTATATTGTATTTCCTCCCTATTAATACTTAGGCTAAGTAGACTATGAAAAAAGGTCTGGATTTATTTGGTTTTCTTTCAGCTCATTGACAGTATCTCAGATTCATGTCTTCTTCTATCAGGTTTTACAGCGGTTGATTAAATCTAGAGGAAAGTCCCAAAGTAAACACTTAAATGTTCAACTGGTGGCAGCTGATAAACTTGCACAATGTCCCCCTGTAAGTACAATCATTTTTTTTGTCTTAATCATTCTTGACTAGTTAGGAGAGGTTGGTAGGTTTTGTTTTTATCATATTAGCATTGTCATTTTTATTCTAGAATCGTCACGATGATGGTATGTTGTCATATATCTAAAGGATTTCTTGGAACAGACTGCTGCTGTCATGTTGGCTTACCCAGGCATCCAGAGCTGTGTGGTGTCTGCCACGTAATAAGAAATGAAGTCGGTGTCCAGGGTCTGATGTCCTTACTGCCACCTTGATTGCCTTGCAAACAGTCAGCAAACTATTTAATGCAGTCATGTGGACACTTTTATGAAAAGAAAACAACAAATAAAACATACTGATTTGACTCCTTTAACTTTTCTGACAGAAAGTTCCTAGAGGCATAATAGATTATGACATTGAAAATTGAGAATTTATTAGAACTAGAAGAGCCCTGTGGTTATAGCAGATGAAAAGGTCAGGGTTAAGTAAGATGAAAAACCATATTAGAGCAACTTTTCTTCTAATGCCATTACCAGAAAACAGCTGCTGAGTTCAAAGCTGAGCAAATGGCGAGGAGGTGGGGGGGTAGGGGTGGTAACTGCTACCGTGTGGGTCACCAATGTCTACACCTGCTCGGCTGACTTACTATTTCTGCGCCTGTGTTTCTCTGAAGGAAATAACTGTTTTTCCTACTGATTTAATTCACTAGATTTTGTTATATGCTTATGTAAGGATCATTCATGCTCTGTGGAATCATAAAATTCAATTCAAGTGTTTAGAGAAGCAACACAGCATAGCTGTTAAAAGTACAGACTCTGGATCCAGACTGCCTGGGTTCAAATCCATACTAATCTACACTAAGGATTACATCCCTAGTTATGTAATCTTGAGCAAATACCGACCTCGTTGGTTTGGTGTAAAGTGTCAATGAGTGAATGTGTAGTAGAGCTCTTAGAACAGTACCTAGCACATAATAAGCACCATCTAAGTGTTTCTGTTATAATTACTGGATGTACTTTGTGCTGTGCCATGCCTACCTGTCAGGCTCTGCAAGGATCTGTGCCTATCTGGTTCACTGTTGTGTCTCAAGTTCCTATCATACTAGGCCCACGATAAATATCAAATGAATGAAAGGATGTACAGGCAATAAGAGTACAGGGTAAGAATAAGGATGTACAGGCAATGCGTTCTTTTATTAGATGCTTACAATGGGCCAGACACTGTGCTAGGTGCTTTATATAGATTATCTCTAACCCTCACAGTTACTATCTCTAACCCTCACAGTTACTTAGTAAGGTAGGGCAGTATTATCCCCATTATATAGTTGAGGTGACTGAAGACAGAGAGGTTAAGGGATTTCCTTAAGGTCACACAGCAAATTAGGATTAGATTTAGATCTGTCTGGCTCCGAAGCCAATTTTCTCCCCAATCGAACCCACCTATTCACACACACACACACACACACACACACACACACACACACACACACACACACACACACACACACACACACACACACACGCCTGGTTATCTGCTTGCAGATAATTTGGATAGCTCGGAGTCTGGAGTCCTATTTTAAGTCTAATTGTAGTTAGACAGACGCATTGCTGACTATTGAAGTCCACTTACACAATGGAATGTATGATTAAAGCACTGAGCGAATATAGGAGAATGTATTACCCAGTCCCTGACTCTAATGCCTCCCAGTTGAAGGAAGCTAACCTTTTTTTAGCAGCTACCAAAAGACAGGAACTATGCTATTGTTTCCAATTTTTAGAACAGTTTTCTAAGGATAGTTATATCAGTTTGGGTCTTCTGGGAAGCAGACACTTAAGTGGAATTCAAAGTACAGATTTATTAGGGAAAATGCCTATGAGAGGAAAAAGGGAACAGGGACAGAACTGGCAGGGACAGCCTTCAGACCTGATGTAGTTCTGACTCTGTGAAAGGAAAAGGGGAAGGAAAAAGTGGGTAGGAGGAGCCTCAGACTGTGATGTAGCCTTGAGAAAATCTCCCACTTGGAGCTGGGGACTTCCCAGAGCACTAGAGGAGCCTCATGTTGGGCAGAAACATTTAGGCTCTAGTCCACGTGCTGTGCTCAGGTGGTGGCTGGGAGCAGCCTGGGGAGAGCAGGTCATTGCTTGAATGCCCTGGTGGATCCCGAAGGCGCAGCAGCCCAAGGCTGTCTGCTGACTGCACTCAGCACAGCAGGTTCTCACTCCAGGGGAAGTCTCGGCATGCACCTCTATGACCGCCACAGTAGATAATACTATCCTTACTTCCTACAGGAGAAAGCTAAGTCCCCACTAAGAAATTTGTTGGAGGTCACAATTGTTAATCAACTGTGCTGCAATATAAAAATTAAAAAAAAATAAGTGGGCCCCAAGATTCAACTGCTTTGTCTGACTCCAGCAAAGCTCTGTCCACCGTACTGCTCCACTGGTACACATAGCTGTGTAGTGTAGATGGATCTCTGGCCCCCAACTTCGATGTGCAAGAAATGGCTCATTTTCTACTTTGACCCCTTAGCCCACTGGGCAGGCAGGATGTTTAGCCAGGCTTGCAGCTGCCTTTACCCTAATCCAGGGCGGGCTGAACAAAGACAAAGGGTGGGGCTGGCGGGAAGTTGAGGGAGTGAGGGGGAGAGTTCCAATGCAGACAACCTATTCATTGACCAAATCCACGTGGTCCTTAAGGATGGAGGCTGTGCTGCATCAGACCTTATCGGGAACAGGGGGTCTTTGGCAAGGCTGGGAGACTCATAGCCCCTCCTCTCTGGGACATTGGCAAGAGAGCTCCCTTCTCTTCTCTGTCTGAGAGAGTGGAGGTATCTTCCTTTTTCCCCCCTCTTGTCACTATTAAAGGAACTCTCTGCTTTTGTTGTATCTAAAAGCATCCTCACCTTCTTTTGTTTCCAGAGGCAGTTAGCACAAAATGTTTCCAACCAATTTAGGCTTTGGGGACACAAAATCCTGAAGGAGAAATGGAGAGCTGGCAATTTCCTGCCACAGACACCTCCCTCCCCCACCAGACAAGGAAGCACAGACCCTGCCACCTGCTTAAATGGCGGAAAATGAAGAGGGAAGGTACAAAAGGAAAAACACGGATTCATAGCTCAGATCTCATTGGCCGTGTCTGAG
The DNA here is from genome assembly GCF_039906515.1 of Pseudorca crassidens. Lineage (NCBI taxonomy): Eukaryota > Metazoa > Chordata > Mammalia > Artiodactyla > Delphinidae > Pseudorca > Pseudorca crassidens. The sequence continues at coordinate 78,358,010 of NC_090301.1, forward strand.
TTCTCTTATGTAGAGATCCACACTGTGAGGGCAGCGCTGGTTCTGTGAGGTCCCAGACGTGGCGCTAAGATCTGTGGGAGTATGGGGAAGCAGATCTGGGGGGACTTGAGGGCAGTTAGGCCTGTGTAATTTCACTTGACACAGTGATCAGACTCACCCAACAGGAGGAAGGCATTTCACACATCTGCTCAAATGCAAATGCTGAGAAGAATGGGACGGCTTTCTAAGTAGAGAGCTTGTCTCTAATTGCCTTCAGTTGGTGGCAGGGATGCGGGTGGAGTGGGCTCTAGGACCTGATGTCAGGTGTCATGGAAGGAATCTCCTCTGGTGAAGGCTGAAAGCTATGGTAGCTAACATCCCTTCCCAACTCTGACACTCTGATTCTATCTAGATTTTGGAAGTGATCAGCACAGACATGTTATTGAAATCATGAGGGTTTAGAGCCCAGGGAAAAGGAGAGTATAAGCATAAGCAGAAGATATATCAAGTCAAGTAATATGCTTATTGTTTCAAAACATGATTAAGATGTTTCACAGAATGACATGTGGGCACGTCTGAAGACGTGGTATCCATGTCTCCATATGGTTAAACCAGACAAACTCAAATATTTAGTCATTTCAATTCTGTGTAGCTCACCTACAATCAACCTTCTTGGCGAGAACTAAAATACACTCAGCAAACATTATTTAAGCTTTAGGCCTGTTACCTTGCTAGGTGCTAGAGAGACAAAGGCACGCTCCTGCCTTCAAGGAGCAGATAGTCTAAAAAGGTTCCATTGGTTGAGTCAACTCTTGGCAAACAATTTGTTAGGTCATAAATATCCTTGCAGGGCTTCCCTGCTGGCGCAGTGGTTGGGAGTCCGCCTGCCGATGCAGGGGACACGGGTTCGTGCCCCGGTCCGGGAGGATCCCACATGCCGCGGAGCGGCTGGGCCCGTGAGCCATGGCCTCTGGGCCTGCGCGTCTGGAGCCTGTGCTCCGCAATGGGAGAGGCCACAACAGTGAGAGGCCCGCGTACTGCAAATAAATAAATAAATAAATATCCTTGCAGATACTACTTCATAAATCTTTTTTAGATTAAAAGAGAAATTTAGATCAGGGTTGCTCCACAATTGACACTGTAGGTTGAATAATTTTTTATTATAGGGACCTGTCCTGTATGTACATTGTAGGATTTTAGCAGCATCTCTGGCCAGTAACAAACCCCAAGTTGTGGCAACGAAAAATATCTTTAGACGTTGTCAAATGCCCCTTAGTGAAAAACGTCACTCCTGGTTGAGAACCACTGGTTTAGATGAATATCTGCACAAGTTTTGGTTAATAATGTTATAAGAAGTCTCAGTAAGTGATTCCTTGAGATGCATTTCAGGTGAATTGAACTTGTTCCTTTTTAATTTGATCTTTTTATGAGAATGAGTTTATTAACATTTATTCCTAATAATTAGTAGAGAAAATAACTTGTGTCTTATTAAAATTGATGTATTATAGCTGCTGAGACAGTTGATAGTTGAGTATGTATACAGTACCTGTTACATCTGAAATAGCTGGAACCAAGAAAAGATACGTGCACTTAAATGCACATAATACTGTGAGCTGCCTTAGGATGTGTCCTCGTGTCAGGAATCTCCAACAGCCTCATGCACTGCGAAGGCAGCTTTACCCTGTCATTATTTCAGCAGGGTAAACACTTCCTTGTTTTATATAATTGGTTCGATAACCTGGAATTCTAAACAAGCAGTCTGGATAAGCAAGGTTACCTTGTATTTAATATTTTCTAAACACTTTACATTATTAAACATGTTCATTTAATATTGCTTGAATAGCATTTGTAATGCTAAGAAGGAATTGTACACTCTATTTTGGCATTCACGAAAAAAATCTTTGGATTATGAAAACCAGTAGTAGTCTCAAAATGTATCTGCATTTGTCCCTACCCTACTTCAAGACCATAATTATCATTTTCATCCAAAGACGGGTGATCACTGTGTCATTTTAGTTCCTCTAGGAGAATTTGCAACTTGCTAAATTGGCCACTGCGTCTCCAATCTGAAAAGTCAGCAAATTACACTGGTGGAATCTCACATTGCTAAGAAATTAAAGGCGACAGTCTTTAGAAAGGGAAGTCTAAAAGAGTACTGAAAAAAGTTGACTCTATAGCCAGAAAAAAGAACTCAGGGACTATTGAAGCAAAAAGGGAACTTGGAAAGCACCCTGTGTAGTATTTCCTGGAGTGCGTTCTTCCCACTACAGGTTCCATATGCAATGTCAACAGGTGGAAAGCACTTTGGTACCAAAAATGTTTGAGAAAACACCTAAGTAAACAAACGTAGACTGGTTTCTTTACAACAAGAGCCTTAATGTGCTAATGAGCATTTTATATCTCCATTAAGATATGTCGTGTACAGTGCTTCCCCTGAATTTTGACTATAGAACCATTTTAGTGTTTCATGGCACAGTTCTAAGGAAAGTCTCATGTTACAAATGAGGGGACTGAAACCAAGAGAGGTGAACTGGCTTTCCAAAGGTCATGCACCTTGGGCAAAGCCAGGGTAAGATCTCTGTCTCCTCATCTAGCAAGACTTTAGAGAGTGAATGGCAACAGACGGGCTATTATGTATTCTCCTGTAGAGAGAATCATGGGTTTCATGGGTGAGGCTTCTTGTAAGAGTGGGGTCAGCAAACTTTTTCAGTAAAGAGCCATATAGTAAATATTTTAGGCTTTGTGGGCCATGTGGTCTTCTTCACAAAACTACACAACTCTGCCTTGGTAGCAGGAAAGCAGCCACACACAGTATGTAAACAAATACAAGTGTTCCAGTCAAATTTTGTTTATAGAAGCAGGAGGCAGGCCCAATGTAGACAGCCCACCAAAGTTGCCATCCTTCTTCTAGGACAAGGTTCTGGTTACCTATTTCTGTGCACCGAACTACCCCAAAACTTAGTGACTTCAAATGACAACCACTTGGTGGTACTCAGCTGGTGGCTGACCTGGTCCCTTAGCAGGAATGGTTGGAAGGCTGGGCTCAGCCAGCTCCTCTCCGTCTCCGCGTGGTCTCAGGGCTCTTCCATGAGATCTTTCCAACAGGAATATGAGCTTCTTACATGGCAGCTCCCAGGGCTCCGAGAGCAAGTATTCCACTCCCTTTAACTTAGATACTGGGCTTGGATATTGGCTCAGTATCACTTCCACAGCCTTCTGCTAGTCAAGGGAACGTAGAGGCTGCTCAGATGCAAGGAGAGGGGACATAAACCCTCCGTCTCTATGCAGGGAGTGTCAAAGAACTTGTGGCCATTTTTAATCTGCCACAGACAGAAAGATGAGCTGGGAGGATGGGCTACTGAATAGTTCTACTCTGGAAGAGGGAGGGACTTTCCTTCATTGCCTGCTCTGGATTCACAAAAGAAAAGTTGGGATGGGGCTTCCCTGGTGGCGCAGTGGTTAAGAATCCGCCTGCCAATGCAGGGGACACGGGTTCGATCCTTGGTCTGGGAAGATCCCACATGCCGCGGAGCAACTAAGCCTGTGCGCCACAACTACTGAGCCTGTGCTCTAGAGCCCGCGAGCCACAGCTACTGAGCCCGTGTGCCTAGAGCCCGTGCTCCGCAACAAGAGAAGCCACCTAAGTGAGAAGCCCGCACACCACAACGAAGAGTAGCCCCCGCTCGCTGCAACTAGAGAAAGCCCGCACGCAGCAGCAGAGACCCAACGCAGCCAAAAATAAAGAAAGAAATTTATATTAAAAAAAAAAAAAAAGTTGGGATGCAGAAAGAAAAGGGGTTTGTGAGACTAGAACCCATAAGCCCTTTTCATATATGTAGTTTTATATGACCAGCCTGAATTTGCATTTGGAATAGCCTTCTGTACTCTATAGTGTTGGATTTCATTTTGCTTCTACCAGGTATTGGTGCCCTTTTCCTTTTCAGAGAAGTTGAAAATAGTACATTTTAAGAAGCGCAAAGTTCAAATTGCCCCAGTACTGTGGTCACAAGAGCTACGTAATGCATGGTGAGAAAAGCAGACAGGCAGACAATTGAATATATAAATGAAATGTAATCCTTTCATCCTACTTAGCTACATGCTGGTTTGTGTTACCAAAAGCTCACCCTGGTTCTTTGAGCTCTGTAATTTTTCTGTGCGTATAAAATGACATTGACCGCTCTGTCTGCTAGAGGGGAGTGTGTCTCCTCCACAGTCTTGCAACCCTCTAACGTTACAGTAACCATGGTCATTCTCTTCTGTCACTCTTCATTTTCCATTGCTGAATGGACTCAGATTTATTAAACACAGGAACTCCGAAGTGAGTGGCGGTGCTCAGTATCCTATCACAATAGTATTGCTATCATGGTAGTAATTTTCCACCGCCCTTTTCCAGTAATTTTATTTAAATTATTTAGAATTGTGTGAATTCACCTACCTGAAACGCCATCCCCATTGGTGCATTCATTATTACAGAGCCTCTGGATGGCATAGTTTAATTCACAACATTACTTTTGAAAAAAGAGAATAATTGATTTCAGATGTTTCCTTCATGAAACAAGGCCACATGGGATCTAGTTTCTCTCAGTCCTAAAGCGACTACTCTTGCAGGAATTTCAGCCACCCAACTTAGATATACCAAGTTAGGGATACTTCAGTACTGTGATGTAAAGCATTGGATTAATATGGACTTAACAAAAACACTGGGTGCCTTTTCTGCAGACAGTAGCATGGGTAAATGTTGTTATAATCTTTGAAGAATAAGAGTGGACAGGATGGGAGTTCCCTGGCGGTCCAGTGGTTAGGACTCAGAGCTTTCACTGCCATGGCCCCAGATTTAATCCCTGGTCAGGGAACTAAGATCCCATAAGCCACACAGCGTGGTCAAATAAATAAATAAATAAAAAGCAGGACCATCTTTAAAAAAAAAAGAACGGACAGGATGGATGGGTGTGGTGAGAAAAATGTGGTTGGTTTCAGAATGAATGTCACAGATCATTAAAAGAGAGGAACTAGAAGGGGTCAAAGTCACTGTATTCTTTGCCTTCATGTTTTCCCCACCCATCAGTGTCAGGAATTCTGATTGTCTTTCCCTTTTGGCTCATTAAAGTGGAAACTGTGCCTGAAACTAACTGCTAGAGCCCCATGATATTGGTAGGCTTTCCTTTATCCCCATGAGATCTCCTAAATCTTTCAAAATCCCTTTAACTTAGTTTCCTATCACTAGTTGACCAGTGAGTTGAGCACTCAGGAATTCAAAAGCTTTAATAATATAAAGAATACAATTTTAATATGAAAGAAACATTGGTTGGTTATTTTATAATTAGCATTGCATATTTGCCATTCAGCCATATTATTTCACTGAATAGTACTTGCCGGTCTTTTTTTTTTTTTTTAATGGTGGCAGATTTAGGAGCTCTATATTCCAATAACAAAGAAGTAAAAGTGTGCTCACCCCTATTATTTCTTTTCTCCACTTAGAAATAGGAAAGATGCCCCATATGAGGTTTTATCTCTGCACAACAAATAAATGTAAAGCAATGCATATACCATGGGAGAGTTTGTATATATTTAATCCCCTGGCTAGCTAATATTCAGTAATGCACCAACTTTTTTAAAAAGTTAAGATTAAACTGCAAAATTAATTTCTAAGTTTTACAAACTTTTTATTTAAAAATGTTTAATAACAACTCCTAGATAAAACATATAAGAAATTATGTTTGTTTTAATGAAATTCTCCCTCTTTGCTAGAAAGTATATATTTCACAGTCATAAAGAAAGACGTGCCCACTCTCTCTATATCTTCCCTCCCAAGAGAATGTAAAAGAAATAAATGGAACCTGTTCCAGTTGTCAATGTAGGAACTGAAATGTGCTCCATTTTTTCTAAAAACTAGGGTGACTGACCATTCCATTTCTCCCCAGTTTTCCAGATTTTGGCACTGATAGTCCCAAGTACCCAGAAACACTCAGTCCCCGGCAAACCAGGATGGTTGGTTGCTCTAATTCAGGTGCCTTCCTTAGGAACGTTTGTGATACTCTATGAATGAAGAACTAGACAGATCTTTAAATACTTAAAAAAATTTTTAAAAGCTATTGCAGATTTTCTTCATTCCCATTTTATTCAGCTTCAATCTTTCCCTTTCTTCCCTGTCATTTTTGTTCTCTGGACCACTGCATAAGCTAGTTTTTCACTCTTGTTATTTCTAATGCTTTAGTTTTTCATTTTTCTGAAAGAGGTTGTCCAGAAAAGGGACCTACTCTGCCTGGTTTTCTGGTGATTTGTTTTGACTCCTCTGTTCACTCCTTATTTACTTTGGAAGCCACATTATTTCTGCCCACCTCAGCTGAAGAAAATACCCCATCACAAAATGTCAGAGGCGCGTGCTGTGTCTGTACGGTGCTTTGAAAACAACTCAGCGTTACCCTTATCTCCAGCAGTCCCAAGAGCATGGTATCACTGAGTGGGTAATTGTTCACTGCCCGTGACTGTCCCATTACCCACACCCTCTTCTCCTGATTAGATAGCTCTCTGCATCCATATCCCATGCTGGAGGCTTCACGTATTACACAGTAAGGAGCTAGCTAGGCTTGAACATTTTTTTTTTTAATAAATTTATTTATTTTATTTATTTATTTTTGGCTGCGTTGGGTCTTCGTTGCTGCACCGGGGCTTTCTCTAGTTGTGGCGAGCAGGGTCTACTCGTCGTTGGAGCACTCGGGCTTCTCATTGTGGTGGCTTCTCTGTTGCAGAGCACGGGCTCTAGGCGCGCAGGCTTCAGTAGTTGTGGGCATGGGCTTCAGTAGTTGTGACACACGGGCTCAGTAGTTGTGGCGCATGGGCTCAGTAGCTGTGGCGCAGGGGCTCAATTGCTCCGCGGCATGTGGGATCTTCCTGGACCAGGGCACGAACCCATGTTCCCTGAATTGACAGTCAGATTCTTAACCACTGTGCCACCAGGGAAGCCCAAACTTTTAAATTTATGAAAAATTGGTTTGCATAATTCATTCGGCTGCTTTTCGTTGAATTTCTCTTTGTATAATTAAAAAAATTTTTTTTTCTCCCTTATCCTCATTTCCTAACACTCTGGTCTAATCAGCTGTGTTATTTCCTAAAGAGTTGAAAAGAAAAATTGTCACAGATATCCAGGCTGTGAGATTCCTCTTAGTTGGAAATAAGCCGCATATGTCAGTATTCATTCAGAGGCTGAAATTTGCTTTGCTCTGTGCTTTTGAAAGCCTAAAAGCAATTTCAGATCATCTTCTATCATATAGCTGTCTTTTTAGCAGTGCAAAAGCTTAGTTTCCTAGAAATGATTGAGGCTTCAGCAAACAGCCATGTGCTGATATATACAAATTCGATCCATTGGCAAAGAGAAGTACTTTATTAAAACTACTTGTAATTAAGTGTATGTTTAATTGTGTCTGAAGCCCTGACCATGTAACATGTGGAACAGCCAGGGAGATAAAAAAAACTCTTTCAAATAACACTCTGCAATGAGGACTGCTTACCTTGTTTTACCCTCTCTGGACTTTGCAATCCTGGCTGTAATAGTTAGAACCCTCAGTCCAAGTGTCCCTGGAGGGTTCATTAACTTGGGACCTTATGAAAGCAAGGAAATGACGTGTTGAGATTACACATTGTTGAGATCCCACATTAAAGAATGAGATCTACCTAATTGAATTATACAGTTAACATAAATAACACTATGTAAACAGCAGACTCCAGATCAAATAGAATTTGTGGACGATTTTAGCCTGGATTGGCCGACAGAGTGGTCCCTTGTTCCATTGCTGCGCGGTTTCCTCTTTCTTCTTCCTGTGTCATCTGTCTGAGTCTGTGCACGCCCTTTGGGATGGGGCTGTTCTCGTTCCACTCAAGTTAGCACTGCAGTGCTATCAGAGGATGCAATGTGTGTATCAGAGCATTAGGGACATTTCTCAGAGTCTCTGTTTGTAACTGTTGACGGCTTAGATTAATGGGGGGAGGGAGCTTTTGATTGCAGGAGACAGACACTCCCTTGATTTGCTTTAGTGGAAAGAGGATTTATTGTAAGGATGTATGTTGACTGACACTGTAGGAACTAGCTGTTTTCCTGTTCTCTCATGGGCTCTATCGTCTCTTCCATTGTGTCTTTGCTCCTCTTTGTTTTTTCTCTTCCCTCTACAGATAGAATTCTTTGACTTATAATTTCCTCTCCCTCATAAGTTTAACTTTCACATATCTCTCTGGGCCTCCTTCTAAATCCAGAACTTTAAGCTGCAGCTCTGAACATTCACTGGCTCAGTCTCTGTTGTTCTGAATTAAAGTCCTGGTCTGATGTAGGGTATTATGGATTTTAATACTTGTCTCTCCCCCGAGACTGGATGCTTCTTGAGCATAGGGATGAAGTCTGTTTTCTTTGCCACAGTATACCCACAATGCTTAGCACAGAATAGGTACCGAGTAAACACTTTATGAATGAATAAAATATGCGAAAACCCATCTGAAATCCACTAATAAGTGTTCTTGTGGGGGAATGGTTTCTACATGACTTCAACTGGCTGAGTCTTCTCAAACACCAGTCGGTTTAGGCTGAAGCCACCTTATTTCTTTCCTAGTTGCTAAACGTATCTCACTGCTCCAAGGACTTTGAAACTGCTTTGCAAATTAGGGTCAAAATATTCAGTAAAGATCAACGTGATGAAAAAAACATTCAAAGAGTTAATGTTGGGAGAGAGATTGTTTCCATGGTGACTTCTGCTCCAGGGAGCCCTCGTGCTGATGAGAGTGAGTCAGCTGACCCACACCAACTCAGAGTCATCCAGTTGTTACAAACCTACAGTCCACCTGCCGCATCAAGCGTTGATGGCAGTAACCCTGTATTTGATTTATTACTGGGAGCTCCTTCTTTGGGTAAAATGAGCTTGTAAAAGCAGGTGGAAGTGGTGCAAGAGGGAAGAAGTGGATTCAGAGGCTGAAAGTCAGGGGTGTGCTTTCACTTACCCATGGAATGGCTTTTCTCTTTATGAGGTGCCACGGTTATCTGACTGTCCCTCCAGGGAATCTGTGTCCCGGTTATATTCTGTGTTCCTGACCACACTGCAGTGACAGAGGGGCCACTCTGCTCCTTTGGGGCTGAAGAACAACTTCCTGATTATAGAACAGGTGTTGGACAAAGTCCTTACTGTCAGAAACACGGACCCCAGATACTTCTTGGGCGAACTACCCCCCAACTCCCTGCCTACCACCACTGCAATCAAGTATTCGTTCTTGTTCTTTTTTAACCATTTCACACAGTGATCCTCCGGTAGCAGAAGTCACTATACTGTGGTTTTCTACTATTGATCCTAAACCTTTCGTGTTGCTTTACCACGAGACAGATAGCAGATAACATTTTCACCAACATTCTAAAAATTACCTAAGTAAATGTTATTTCCTCCAACATAGTTACTTTGGGAGATGAAATGTTTATTCCAGTGATACATTTGTTACCAAAACATTTTTAGAACTCCTCTTTCCGTACCATTAACTTGCTTCTCTCTTGTTCTGAAGTATAATTCAAAACTTTTATATGGTATATAAAAGAATGTATTCAGTAAGTATCTATAGGAATATATGGATAAAGATGTGAATACATATGTGTTTTCACTCTATTCTCCTTAGAACACTTTTACATGTACCTCATCTTCTTTTTTTCTCAATGAAAGATCCAAATATTTGATGAGCTTTCCCATTTTTATGTGAATGTCCAAATTTGTACATGGTTAACTGTGCAGTTCTTCACTTGACTTTAACTTTAGCAACTTCCAGTACAGCCCCTCAAGTTTGATATTTGCTACTGGGCATTAGAAACAATATTATCCGCATGCAGTGAAATTTTAGGTTTCATTGCCTAAAACCTGAAGTAGAAATAAAATGGATTTTCCTTGTCATCTATAGGAAATGTTTGATGTTATACTGGATGAAAACCAGCTGGAGGATGCGTGTGAACATCTGGGAGAATACCTTGAGGCCTACTGGCGTGCCACTCACACGACCAGTAGCACCCCCATGACCCCACTGCTTGGAAGGAATTTGGGCTCAACAGCACTCTCACCATACCCCACAGCAATTTCTGGGTTACAGGTAGTGTCACTTGTGCTCTTACAACCTTACATTTAAGGTTCTATAGGAAACTTGACTGAGATGGAAACTGGGAGTGGCCTAGAGAGCCATGCGTTACTATATTAAAAATCTAAAGTATTGCCTAATCATATAGACTATTTCACATTTTTACAAACTCAAATCACTTTGGTTCATATACTTGCTCTGAAGTCTTGGCAACAAAATTCTTCAGATTCACATTTTTGGCTACATTGATTCTAACAGATACAGACTATTTTACATTTTTACAAATACAGACTATTTTACAAGCTCAAAACGTGTTACCTAATTATGATCTGCCCTAGACAAAGTTACCCTGAGAGTGGCGTTTTCCTTAGAACTTTCTCCTCTGTTAATTTATAATGGCTTTTACCTAGGTAAATTCATCCCTCCTGTGTCTAAACCCTGCTAAGAAACTTTCTACCTACTATGCAACTGTCCATTACCTCTCCGTGTCACTTCTTAAGGATTATACAGTGGTGGCACTGTCAGGCACAGGGCTAGCTAAGTAAGGTATATGAGACAGATGGACCTTATGGCCACCCTTACCTAACCCTTCCCCCCGAGGCTGCGGGGCCTGTCCCCTAGCTTGCCCAAACAAAACATGCACATAAGTAGAGTCGCCTTGTTTGGAAACAGTAGTGAATCCCTGAGTTTTCTTAGGGGCGGGCAGGGCCCACCTCGGTCATCGGCTATGGCCAGTGTCCTTTAGGGAAGCTGGGGACGAGTGTAGGAGCAGGAGGCTTGCTCTCCTGCTGTTGTGGTGCTGCACTCAGGGCTAGAGGTGGGGAGCCAGAGGCATTATGATACAAAGTGGATCTTGCCTTCCTCCATCAATGATTCTGTACCATCTACCAAGGCACTGCTGGAATGTGGCCAAACCCCCAGCTGACTGAGGAACAGGTAGTCAATTGAGCTCTCTTGCATCATGACTAGTTTTGTATTAATGGGTTATAATGATAGTCATAATTGTAGATCCTACAGAGTTAACTCTGAGATAAATGGCACTCTCTCAAATGTTATTATAACTGTATTACTCTTTTACAGAATTGCATCTTTGTAAGCAAAAAACTGCCATGTAAATGAATAGCTTTCGAGGCTGGAAATGAACTTGGGAAACGGGCTATTGTAATATGCAGTGTATATGTGCGCACTGGGACTCTTTCTTTCTTTCTTTCTTTTTTGGGGGGGGGGGACTCTTTCTTTCCTTGTTTCACTGCCTGCCTGCTGATCCGAGTGTGGCGTTCCACTGACTAGTTTGGGTTGGCTTCAAATTGTACACTGTAGGGTGAGAAACGGATTCATGAAGCGATATGCTTCCACCTACACTAGTAGGTGGAAATGAAATGTTGCACTTTGTTTATGAATATAACACTCCTGACTTATCACCTCCAAGATATCCACGTAGAGTGCTTCTCCCAGTTTCACTTGAGTTACCGTGGTGCCCTTTATCCTGGGGCCTATTTCTCCTAGTAACCATGGGCACTTAATTGTGAGACCCCTGGTTGGGGCTCCCAGCACAGGCTGTGACTGTTGAATGAGCTTCCTGCTGTGTGCAGGTGAGTGTCCTTTAGAGGAAATGCATCTGGGTCTTTGGTTTCATCAGCATCCTGTTTCTTAACTGAGGCGACCTACCTAAGCAGGTAGACACAGCTATGATACATGTTTTCCCATGATTTGAAGCAAAACGTTAATAGCCTTTTCTGAGCGCGCAAATAAGTGTCTAAAGATATTAATTTCAAGTAATGGTATTAGAGGAATTTAGTTTATATTCTGAAGATTATTTTTGCAGGACATTTCAGTTGAGGAAGCAAGAATTGTAAATATATCAATTCACTGGCTCCATAATTATTGTGTACTTCTTTGGAGAGAATATTGTTGAGTCTTATGTAGGATGTAGAAACAAATATTTTATGGGTAGCACAAATCATAATTTTATTAAAATATTTTTTAAAGGTATCAGGAACATTCAGCTAATAAAGATGAACTGTGTGACTTTAGGAGGAGAAAGGTTTTATCAGTTCAAGAGAGGAATAAAATAACAGATGCTATTCTGAACTTTAACTTATTTCCCAACAGTAAAATAATCCTCATTTTGCAATAGAAGTGGAATTATTAGGCCTTCGTAAATATATTAAGTTCCATTCAGCAGCTAACTTTAAATTCTGTGTTTTTAATAGGAAGCATAATTATGCAGTATTATGTAATTAAATTCATAACCTACCAGCACTTTGGCATCTTTGCATGTTGTGTCCCAAATACATAAGACCAGGTATTTCGAGCAGACCATTTGTACGTCAGAATGTTTTATTGAGTCAGATATTTAGCATCTTATTGTCCAGATCCTACCGTTGTACATACATTTGCATGTTCTAGAAGAATGAAGCTGATGTAATTTAACCAGTGAACCATCTGATATTTTTAGAGTCAGCGTATGAGGTACAGCAACCACTCCACAGAGAACTCTCCAATTGAAAGGCGAAGTCTAATGACCTCTGATGAAAATTATCACAATGAAAGGGCTCGGAAGAGTAGGAACCGCTTGTCTTCCAGTTCCCAGCATAGCCGAGATCATTACCCTCTCGTGGAAGAAGATTACCCTGACTCATACCAGGACACTTACAAACCTCATAGGAACCGAGGATCGCCTGGGGGATATAGCCATGACTCTCGACATAGGCTTTGAGTCTGCAGAAACAAGCAAAATATTCATCTGTTGACAATTTGCCATTGCACTGCTAGGATACAACCAATCATCTTAACTCGGCAACTACAGCACAGTATTGACTGTGCTTATGGGCTGCTGTCATTGATGCTAAGAAGGGGCAAAAAGAAAAAAAAAAAAAGTGTACATTATGCCCTTAAGTCTAGATGGATATTAGATGCCCAATCATAGAGATATTTTTAAGTGCAACATTTACATAACAGTACCTTTTGTTTTCTTCATTAGGTTTAGACACATCAATTTGTAATTTAAGGTACTTATCAAGGCACATATAAAATAATTTCCCATGCTGGAAATTCCAAATGACCAGTTCCAGTTGGAACCAATTTATAAACCAATTCCTGTTGGAATTTGGGTGAATCGACTAGAAAGTCTACTTGAGCATGTTGTAATCAATTTAAAAATCTGAAAAAAAAAAAAAAGAAACTAATTAATAAAATCAAAATACCAATAGAAGCCAAAACCAGCTATGGTATTTATTTGCTGGAGACTAAATTTACACTTAAAGTTGGAATGTATAAACATTTTAATATATGTTAACGTTGCCAGAATGGCTTTTCAAACTTACCAAATGTACTGATAGTGCCAAAAAAAAAAAAATCTCAAATTAATGCAGAAATTCTACAGTCTCCTCAGATTTTAATATTTTTATTTCTTTTCTGGCACACCTGTTGTATTCAAAGTGTTTTGCTTTTTGTTTAGTCACAACTGTTAGCTTGTTTGAAGTTGGCAAAAAAAAAAAAACTCAAAATTTCTTTAGCAGTGAGAGAGAATAGTAAAGAGAAGCCCAATCATAGCTGGTTATGTGAGATGGAAAATGGGGTGTCGTTTCCCCTTTAATCAATCTGAGCACAACTACATGCATCCAGGAATCTGAAGTCAGACAGTAAGAATGGGGCACAGATCCTCCTGAGTGCAAGGCTAAACATCTCCAGATGGAATTTCACCTATCCCACTTACCACAACTACGGGTTCCGTGTTTACCGCCAGCACAATTGAGTATCTTTCCATTGCTTCACTCAGTCTCTGTCTTTGAATATCTGAATGTTCTAGCCCTTCACCAAATTCTTTATAATCATGCTAAGGATTTTTTGTTTTACATGGACACATTGAATTTTGATATTGAAAGCTGTGTTTATACAAAATGATTAATTGAAAAACTGTGAAAACGAATTTAAGAGCTTGCAGTAAAAAAATAAACTTGTAGATTCAGAATAGATTTGTTTACTAAAATTGTATCATTTTTATTGCAGAGAATTATAAAGCATTTGAAGATTGAACTGCTTTATTTCTAATGAACACTCCTCTTTACCTATTAAGTCTTCACAGTTTTTCCAGTGACTATAATTACAGAATCAGTGACCTTATGTCTACTATAATCAAGGAAGCCTTAGATTCACTATGATCCAAGAAACTATTGAAATTGACCCTTTTATACAATACCCAAATGTCTTTAGGAAAAGACTCTTGTTTCTAAGAGTCCGTTTTTCTAAAACTCACATAGGATCAGGCATAAAAGTCCTTTTCTACTAGTACATGTCATGAAGCCTATTTTTTTTGGAAAATAATAATAGTTCATATTCTGTTATCTTATTTCCCCCCATCCAAGCCTTTCAGTGTTTAGGCTCTTCAAAGCATGCACCAGTTAAATAATTTTCTTGACCATGAAAATAGGTTCCATATTGTTAATTAGTGATGTATATATCTTGAGCCTCATTGTAACCCCCGCATTCCCTCTCCTCCTGTTATTCACTGTGCATACCCCATTATGAACCTGTTTAGCTGATAATGAGGATGCCTATAATCATGTAAGTTATCGCAAATATTTGATACAATTAAGAAATGTGGGCTCAGTGAATTCTAAAAGTTAACATGTGATACTGGCTTGTGAGGTTCTTTTGTCATCTAGTGAAGCTTACAGAATTTTCAGTTAAGACATTTAAAAGAGCTATATCCATTAGGCACTTTACTAAACATACAACCTGCCATTACTGAATACTTTGTTAGAGCACAGAAGAGCATTTTCCAGCAAACAAATATATTTATTACATGTACAGCACATATTTGCATGAAAAAGAAAACACTAGCCAAAACATTTTTCTATATGCTTTACTGGTTTCTTGTTTGTGCGCATTAAAGTATTTAATTGCAAAGAGTGCACCAAGGTGTTAAACTTAGACTAGACAGCTGTTCAGCTTTTTCTGTAGTAGCATTAGCAATCTGGCCATTTAACTACTTTAAGATATTTACATTTTATGGCAGGTAGCTGTAACAGCATTTACATATATTTCCTAGTCAGCAAGATTACCATATTCTTTCAACTTTTAAAAATCTCTTGTTTTTAACGGCCTCTCAAAGCCTAGTTTCTATGTCCTCTATGTCACGCTGATAGAGAGGTCCATTCAATATCTGTGCACAAAACCAATCTTTCCTTTACCATCAAGTGTCCATACCTGTTTTGCTTTGCATTCTTATTCAAAAGCTAACAATCTTGGAAAGGGTATAATGTATATTTTCTTGATGGATGTACTTAAATTTTTACTTTGATTTGGCATATTCTTTCCCCTTCCTTTTATAATACGTTATCTTCTCCAAATGAATAAGGGATATGCATTTTCCTTTCTCTTTTTCTTAAGCCTTAGAGTTTAATGTGTAAATGATACTAAAATACAGATATATACTAAATGAAAAGTTTTATTTTTACCAAGCACATCAAGCACCTTTGGAAAATACATACTCCATAAATACTTTGTTTTTAACTGATTTCATTTAAAGATTAGCAAATGATAAGCAGGAGAAGCAAGTCTTATAATGTTTTGAGGCTGTTTTAACTTGTAGTATAAACCACATATTCTGTAATTTCAGCATATATAATTTCAGAATATGTAAATTACATATTCTGTAATTTCAGTCAGCGAACATGTAACAATGTAGACACATGTGACAATGTGGAAGTGTAGTCTTGGAAAAAAAAGGAATGCAATTTGTCAATCCTGATGTTAATTCCTCAAGGCTGTAATGTGACTCCAGTATTGTAATCAACCATGTTATCTTGTTTCCTCCAACATTTAAAGCAACACTTAGAAATGTTTATAAATGACTGATGATTCTCGTTTATCTTTATACAGTTCTGTTGGAAAGAAAATTGAAATTAACAATTCAGACTGATAGTCTTTCCTAGTAAGAGAGTCCTAATTATGTGACAATGTGACATTGCTTAGTTCTTAATGAAATGATTTTTTTAAATATAAAACAAATTCTGAGAAAATTATGTGTTCCCTTTGAATAATTTGTTAATTACTTTAATTATTATTGTTGTTGTTTGCAAAATGTATTTTTGGAATGTTAACCTCTTTAACATACCTGCATACTTGAACTTGTCTTTTGTGTGAGGGCCTTAAAATTCATAATAGGAAGCTAAAGCAGTGAAAGGGAGGGAGAGAAGAAAATGATGCCAAAAGACGGTTTGCAAATTTAAACTCCTTGAATGAACATATCATAAAATGTTGTTGAGACCCAGGATGTCAGTTAAGAATGTTTCTAGGCAACCTTAATTTGCATGCTAGTGTATTTTCTTATTATACAATTTTATTTTGGTATTTGCTAAAAAATAAAAACAAAATAATACCACTACAGAAATTGCCCTATATATTGATATTTGTACTACCTCTTCTCTAGAGAAGACAATCTGTCTTTAAAGAGAAAACACTTTTCAATAAGTAGGGAATTTATTACTCTTACTGCTAACCTTGCTGCAAAGCTAAATGCATAAATTGTTAAAATATACTTTCCCCTTAGATTTTCAACTGTTGACAAAATGCTCTTGTCACCCTTTCATTTCTTCCATGTTAGTGAACTTTTCTTTGAATCAGTTCACAGTTTATCAGGAGACAAGGTAAACATTTAGTATGTCAGTAATCATAGGGAACAAGACAAACTGCAAGGAAATTGCTTTTGTGTGCAATTTGTTATAACATCTAGCTCCAAGTCTGAGAGTAGATTCAGAGATTTGATGTTTAAGTGAAGTTGGCTTGCAAATTCAAATTTTGTTGATCCTTGACTTTTCCTATGGACACTTAGCCATTTACTGAGTAGGATCATCTTGGACACTCATGTCATTGGAACAAACTTCATATCAATGTTTCAAATAAATGAGAATGTACCCCTTATTTCTTTTATATTTCTGCCTGTATTTCTGTCTTTCATGACACTGTTGCATGTTCTTTTCTTTATTAATTATATAAAATTCATTTTTTAATAACTTTATGAATGAAAACATTTTAGGGACTTATGTAATAAAATTTGTTTCATTAGTTCCTCATACCTTTAAACATTAGTTCCTCAACACTTTAAATATTGTTAATGCTGTAACTGTTATGAAGTTACTTACTCAAGCTGTGTCTATAGGGCAGAGAACAGTCCTCTTCTTTTAGATGATAATCATGATCAAACCACTCAATACAATAGTTGTCAGATAGACAACAAGGATAACTTTTTTGTTGTTGACTTAAGCAGTCAAGTTACCAAAATAGTAAAATTGGTTTATATGAGCAGACAGAGCTACAGCATTCAAAAATTACTTGTTAAAGATTTCTTTTTTTGTTAAAATGAACTTTCTCAAATGAAACTCATCCTCATGTAGCAAGTATCTCTCTCTACTTGTGGATGGTTTCATACCAAATGCTTCATGTAATTAAGGGACATTATGAGAGGACTAGAAGATATTTCATCAGATAATCTTGACTAAGGGCTGTAACTCCCACTTACCATGAAAACATAAATAAGAGTGAATAGTCATGAGTTTGGGGGAGTCATAGTTACATATGAAATTTTCCTTTGTTTCTTTTGATGTATGTAAAGTGTTCGTAGAAAGATGGTAGAAAATGTTATTAATGAATTTAGAGTGTTTGGGGAATACACTGATGCTTCTTGTTTGAAAATTATAGAGTTAAAACGAGGACTATCTAGGAACCAAAATTGGCAGGCCTCCAGCTTTACAATACTTTGTAAGTGTTCTTGGTTATGTTTTGAACATTTGAATTTCTCAACAAATGGCTATGTCTATATTTATGTAGGGGCCACTCTTGCTCTACTTGCATGCCACTTTCACACATCTTTAACTGAGATCAGTGTGAATTCTGTATGCATATGGGATGTATTTTAAGACGCAGGATCATTAATGCTATATTGTTGCATACTATTTTTTATTTTTCATATGCCTTACAATATTTTCTGGGATGTTATTAAAATGAAAGCATTTTATTGCCAAAATAAACCTATGTTGTTATTTCTAATCTGCATTAGCAGTAGAAAAATAATGTAGCAAAAACATATATTGTATAGTACAAAATTATAAAAGATATATATTTTGCCAATAATATAAAAATAGATTGAGGAGAAAGAAGCACATTTGCTATAGCACAAACTTACAAAAAAATCCACTGTTAAATTTGGCAGTTGTATTTTTTAAAAGTATATAGATTTAGTTCTAAGTTTTATCAGATTTATTTCATCTACCATCTTTTTAACTTGCTGCTTGATACTTTTCCAGCAATTTACTTCATAGCCTTGCAATCTGTGGATGTAATTTATTTTACTTTATCCCCTTCCATAAAACTTATTAAATTTTATTTTGTGATAAGACTCCTACTATATTTACTGTTCTTATTTCTTCTCCTTCAGTAACAACTACAAAAAGTAACAGCAAGTGAGCTTATAGGGCTCCTCTGAATTTTGGACATGTTTGAAATGTTTTATATTTTTCACAGCCTACAGTCAGAATGAGAAATAAAGATGTCCCAACAACAACAAAAAAGTATTTAGGGATTCTTCAATTTGTTTTGTACTGAATACCATTTTGAAACATAAGTAAAAGCCATTAGCTGTTTTTTTTTGAAAGGGTGGGGGGAGGGAAAAGCATTAACTTATTAATACTAAAAATAAAAATGGCAAATTGATGTAAAAAGATTTCCCTACTATTCTGAGAGCTGTTGATATCCCAAACTATTGCTATATCTCCAGCTACAAAGTGGGAAAAAAATGCTTTTATCCAGTATTTTTCCTTTCTTTAAATTTTAGTTATTTATTTTGATAATTTACCCCCTTTTATTTTTCTTACATAGGTAAATGTGTAGCATTCTACAAGGCATGCTGGGTAAAATATACTATGCAAATGTGTACAGTGCTGCATGTTTTGTTCTCCCTCTGCTTTAGTGGCTTTAAAGAAAAAAAAAAAAGTGTTGTTATTTTTGTGAACCAAAACATTTAACAAAGAAAATGCAGAGTGCATGCATATAGTATCCTAATTTCTATGGATTTGTTTTATGGAATTTAAATGTGTACAAACCAACTGCATTAATTTTTTTTCTTTTATATAATAAATGAAAAAAACACTGAAACCAGCGTTATACCTCTCCTTTATATTATTCTAGAGATATACTGAAGATATACCGGAAATCAGTAGGTATATTCCCGTACCTTTTATCCAAAAAAAAAGTCTAAACGTTTACCCTCAAAACACAGGTTCAGTTAAATGACTACTTCCTGAATACTCTGCTAGGTGTTACAAGTGATTGCAAATATTAGGAAAGAGCTTGTAGTTAAATACATACACATACACGCATGTGTGCATGAAATAGAATATATTACAATGTATGTGTGAAATAGGATTGAATACAATATAGAAAAATAAACTAGATAAACCGTATTGTTCACAAGAAATCCCTATATGATTATTTTAACAATTATCAGAAGTTTCCAAAGGTATTTTGTACCTGTAAGAATTCCATGGATGGCATACAGCTTATGACTTGACATTCCATGTGCTCAATGTCAAGTGTCCGTGCTATGACTTGATCCGTATTTGACTTTTCTCTCATTGCAGTGCACAAGAAGTTCAAAAGAAATGTGTACTATGTTGACTATTACCACTGTATTAGGATTACACAGTGATTTATTATAGCCAAATTACTTCACAAGCATTATCACATTTGATCAATCTGACCCCCCTGATGGGAAATAGGCAGGGCATAGGTTATTAGACAACTAAAATGAAGATGCCAAAGCTCATTGTAGTCTTTCTCTCTAAAGTACTGTTATCTAAAAATACATATATTAAATGCTTTTAGGCTGATAGTCATCTGAAGCATACAAAACAAGGCCTGGAATACAGTAAATAGTGACTGAATGAATGGTACCTGGGTTATTGGAGGTGTACTATATAAGGCTACCCCAACTATCAAGGCATTTCAACCAACAATCTGCAAGTCCCAACTGGAAGAACTGCAGCTCACTGCAATCACTCCATCAACCTGGCCCTGAAGCCACCTTTTGCATCATCAGTGTATCTCCACTAATGAGACAGGTTGTAGAGAGAAGCATCTTGTTTGTCCTGTCATACAACATGCAGATTAGCATGGTGGTTAGACTGTGGCCTCTAACCCTTGCCTGGGTTCAAAGCCTAGATCCAGCAGTAACTAGCTAGGAGTTTGGGGCAATCACTTAACTTCCCTGTGCCTGTATCTATTTTGGTAGAGTGATTTTTCTTTTGGTTATGGGTCATGTTTTCATATTTCTTTGAATGTCCACTAATTTTTTTATTGGATTCAAGATATTGCAAACTTTCCACTGTGAATGACTTGATCTTGTCTTCTTGATCTGTAAAGAACTTTGGCCTTGTTTTGATAAACAACTGTGAATTAGTTTGATCCTTTCAAGGTTTGTTTTTAAGCTCCTTTAGGACTGGTCTAGAGTAAGGGTTATCCTTAGGCTAGTTTAGCTCCTCTTTTAAGATCTCTGGGTTGTCTACTGAATGTCCTGTATATTCTGTGTGTTCTCTTCACACTGGCTGAAGGGAACTCAAATGATTCCTGGTCCTTTGTAAACTCTGGTAATTACTTGTTTTACAGCTCCCCTGTACTTGTTTATTTCCTTTAGTCATTACTGGCTAGCCTCAGGGGGTTTCATACTGGTTTTATACTACACACGTACAGATTGATATGCAGTCAAAGACTCAATGCCTCAACCTATGTAGGTTTCAGGAGCTTTTCTCTGGATAGCTTCCTTCTTTCAATCACTCTGCTTTACAAATTCTAGTAGCCTTGATCTCTTGGAATGCTGATCTATGTCTTCATCTCCAGGGAATTGCCAGACTCTATTTGAGTTTCCACTCCCTCTGTAGCTGGCTGGAATTGCCTCCAGGCAGAAAATCCACATAATAATAAAACTTGTCCCATTTGTGTCTCTTATGAGGGATCACAGTCCTTTGTTGGGTGTGGGCCGAAAACAGCTGTTTTCTATATTTTGTACAGTTTCCTATTTATTAGTGGTAGGATGGTAATTCCAGACCATCCCACTCTCCTTTACATGGAAGCAAAATTCTCTCCAATGACATTTTGCATATCACTATAATCATGAATAAATGAGTCTTTAAAAAGTCTCATAAGGAGTCTGTTTTTACAAATAGCTTCATACCACCCAACAAACATTCCCAATTACTTCTTTAGTAGTTCCAAATTTGTATTTCACCCATGGATCCTACAGTTGGACAAGATTGTATTAGGAAAATTTCTTCTCCCCCTGCCCGCGCACCCCCACCCCCGCCTATTTTTTTCTTTTTTGAGACACTTAGAAGGTAAGCTGGGAGACCATCTCCCAGGTTATAAAATATGAAGCCCTAACTTCCCAAGTTAATATGGATATGACACCCATTTAATAAGTTGACAGAGATGTGTGGGGAGTTTGCAAAAAGTTTTAGAGCTGCCAAAAGCATTACCTACAGTGGGCAAGAATGGAAATAGTTGTTTTTCTAAATAGCCTAGAGAGTACTTTCTTATTTTTTTAGGAACTTATTTATTTATTTTTATTTTTGGCTGTGTTGGGTCTTCGTTGCTGCGCGTGGGCTTTCTCTAGTTGCGGCGAGCGGGGGCTACTCTTCGCTGTGGTGTGTGGACTTCTTATCACAGTGGCTTCTCAATGCAGAGCATGGCTCTAGGCGCGTGGGCTTCAGCAGTTGTGGCACGTGGGCTCAGTAGTTGTGGCTCATGGGCTCTAGAGCCCATGCTCAGTAGTTGTGGCGCACGGGCTTAGTTGCTCCGCAGCATGTGGGATCTTCCCGGACCAGTGCTCGAACCCTTGTCCCCTACATTGGCAGGTAGATTCTTAACCTCTGCGCCACCAGGGAAGTCCGAGAGTACTTTATTATGTAAATATAAACATAACAACCCATAAATTTAAATGGATTAATATAGTAATTTTCTTTCCCTTCATATGTTTCCTCTAAACTTTGTTTCATGATAAGTCCCAAAAGAAACCAAAGGACTTTTTCTTTAACAGTTGTTTAAAAAGAGACATGTTTCAGCCCTCAATGCTGCCCTTTGTTTCACAGGTACAAGTTTGCTTACAGACAACTACGAAAAACTGTAGACTGTCTTGAGGTCTTACTTAAATGGGTTATTTTTCTATGTATTGAGATGAGATAGTGTATGACTAGGAGAAGTGGTGTGGAAAGGTGGAGTTTATTGCTGATTTTGTTTCATTTCATTTAGCTCTTGCACATGGGGGGCAGAGCAGTTCAAAATGTCTTTTACAGCTCCCGCACCTTTTTCTTTCTCTTTTTACCAAAGTTAAAGAGAATAGAAGGGGTTGGAGCTGTTTCTGGTTTCTTTGTGGAAGGGAAGAAGTAAACAACCTCAGTTTGTTTTCCCACTCTTGCCTCTAACAAGAATAGAGACTAATTATCATTGTTCTCAGATGATCTGGAATCGAAGAAAGACCTTAGAGACAAACGCCTCTGCTGCTCAAAACAGCTTTAGTGGCCACTAAAAATTTTTAAACACGGGAGTGAACTGATCAAGATAGTTGTTTCGGGCAAGATTGATTTGAAAGTGAAGGGAGTGGAACGGGAACAGCCTTGAGGTGCAGGACGGCCATAAGGCGACCGCTTAGGTAAGGCCACCCTTCAGGGCGTCCAGGTCAAGAGATTTGAGAGATAGAGGTATTCAGCTTCCCTCAGAGCCCCTGATGGAATGCCGTGTCTTTGAAGGCCAAGACGTGGGACTTTTGGTGTTCTGTGCGTGCAGGGTTGGGGATGTGCACTGGGCACTCAGTGACATGTTCACATTTTGGCTCTGTGTAAGAAATGCAGAAAAAAAACAAAACTCGGCGGGGACGCCAAAGCAAGCAGCCCAGAGCCACCTGCCCCAACCTGCAGCCCGCATTGCCTGGATCCCGTGGCTCAGTCCCGCCGCCTGAAGGTCGTCCGGCTTGGCACAGCAGCTAGGGCCACGCGAGTGTCCTTTCCCAGACCCCGCCCCTCCGGCCGCGCGCCTGCGCCTTCCCGTGGCCTCCGCCCCGCCCCTCGCCTCCCCCGCTCGCCCGCTAGTCGCCGCCTCAGCTGCCCGAGAGGAGCTGGGGGAGGACGGTGGCCTGCGAGGCTCCCCGCAGACAACGCGGCGGCGATGTCCGCGAGTCAGGCGGGAGCCGCGGCGGCAGCGGCGGGTCCTCGCGCACGACAGGGCGTCCTGGGCTTCGGCCTCCCTCCGGTTCCTAGGAAGCGGGCCGACGGCCAGCGCGGGAGCAGCAGCGGCAGAGACGGAGGCTCCGGCGCGTCTCTCTCCTCCCCTTGAGCCTGAGCCGGGGGAGGCCAGGCGGCCGGGGTGGCTGGAGGGGTTCCGCTGCCCGAGAATGGGAATTCTCTTCACCAGGATATGGAGACTATTCAATCACCAGGGTGAGGGGCTCGGGCCGAGCGCGTACGGGTTAGGGAGAGCGTCAGCCCTGGCCGGGTGGGTGGGGGTCTCCGAATACTTCCGGAGTGTGGGCGGCGCGGTGGCGCGCGCTCTCTGCGCTGGGTGCGGGCTGCTGCGGCTGCGGGCCTTGGGGCTGTTCGCTTCCACTCCCAGCTCGGGAAACTCCCGACTCGCAGCCCTTTGTCTTAGGAGAGCTTCCTAAGAAATCATGCCTCAAATACACCCATTGCTCCGATTTCGATTGGGAGTGGAGAGGGTTTCTTGCCTCACGTCCGACGCCCCTGAGTGGCCCCGCTTGGTCCACGTTTCAGTCCTTTTTCCTTCAGCAGTTGGGTTTGCACAGCACTGAGAAATGCTGGGGTTCTCTGGGATGAAGGTTACAGGTTGTGGCCCCAGCCGCACCACTGAGCCCCCGAGGATTGCAGAATGCGGTAAAACGTGAGGAATCGCTCTTGGCTTGACCAGTACATTCAGGTTTATGAGCCTGCCCTCCACCTCCACCCCGCCCTTCCCCGCTTTGGGGAGATTCTTCTGCATCCTCAGTAGTGATGGTCCTCTCTCCTCTTGCCATATTGATATCTGTGTTTAAGGTTAAGCTTAAGGTCAGTTTTCTACTCGTGTTGCTTATTTTGAGGTTTTGGGGGGCTGGATTAAAAAATGGTAAAGTGTTTCACCGAAAGCACTTAAAAATCATATCATATGAAACGTTTGTTAACTGTAGGTAACGACTAAGTTACCAGGTATGGAGTGTATTATAAAGAGATGCTTAAGTTCATCTAAACTCAAACATTGCCTTGAAATGCATATCAGATTTATTGAAATTTGTTACAAAATAAGTGTAAAACTGGGGAAGAAGATACAATTTTAACAAAAAGAGTCCATAGTCATTAAGATGCACTATAGTTACTGGTGTACTTTTGTTCTTTTTAATTCAAGTAGGGTGATTCATCATCCTGGCTGTCAGTAACTTAGTTTGTGTTTTTCTCTTGTGTAAGCTGGTGGTGATGTCACAGCCCAAAGTTTTCCAGTAAAGACTTAAATGAATGGTGGCATCTATTATGTACAAGCATCTCCGCCTCCTCCTTCGTTATCCAGCTGCTGCTGTAAGAAGGCGATTGGGAGGGAGCAGAACTGGAACTTGTGATCGATCTCTAGTGTATCTTTTAAAAATATAAAGATGATAGTGTCGATCACATGATAGTGAATGGAAGAGCAGTATTTCAAATGATTTTCAAATGATATGGAGAATTTTCATAAACTGGAGAAAGCCAGTTCTAATCTACACTGTCTCTGGCTAGCTGTTTCTGTTGAGAGAAGGGTGAGTGGGAGCCAGTCACTTAACCTCTCTGGGTCCGGGTCTCACCTAGAACAGCAGGGATCTTGACTGTGTGACTGTGGAGCCCACAAATCCTAAAAACTTAATATGTAGATCTTAAGAATTGAAACTTAACATTGCTGTAATACTGGTGGTGCTTATAGTAGATAAGATCTATTCTAGTTTTTAAATCCATAATTTTGTATTATTTTTAGCAAAGCTAGTATTTCAACTCTGCTGTGAAATTTAGAAAGGCTTTGCTTGTTAATTGAGCTCTAGTCCTGCAAGAAAAATTAGGTATTTCCACTTTCTATTTTGAGTCAATGATAAAACTATTTGTCTCTGTAACTTAAGAATGAATTAGAACTTTGCCAACAGCTACTTGCCAGTAGTAAATAATGATGTGTGCTTTGTTACCACTAGCAATCGCTGAGTAGTGTTCTTATTACCTGTATTTTGTGGTAATTTTTGACTGGACATTTATTTCAGTGTTGGGAATTAATAGTAAGAGAAATTAATGAAGTTAAGTTTTTAAAATTTAGATGTCAATATTGTGAAAATGTGAATAAACTATTTCTCTCCTGTTAAATGATGTGGTTGTCTTATCAGCAGGGTCACTTTAAAAAATATTCAGCATTAAATCTAATGTCAGGTACTTGTTGGTCTTTTTAGTTCTGTATTAAACTGGGTATGTATATGTGTGTTAGATATATCTTGGATGCTTTATTTTACCTTCAGAAGATACAGAACACAGTCCTATGTTCTTTTCACATAAACTGTTGGAAGGAAGTTTTGGGGGATTGCAGAATTTGCTATGCTGATGAAACAAACTGTAACATCTCTCTCTCTCTCTCTCTCTCTTTATTTTTTTTGAGCTCCCTTTAAAACAACTCTTTCAGTTTAAGCTTAAAATGTGAGTACACAGTGAAACCTAATTGCATATTGCTCAAACTTGAAAAACCAGAGGTTCCATTTAGGTGATACTTAAATCAGTAGGGTACAAACTTTGTCCTAGATGCTGTTGTATATATCATTTTTAAAAGTTTCCACAGTCCTTGGAAGTAGTTATTCTTTTCTCCTGAAAAGAGGAAACTGAGGTACCAGTGGAATGATTTTCCTAGACGATGCAACTGGTAAATGCCAGAGTTAAAATACTGCAGAAATATGCTGCTGACACTGGTCTTAAAGAAGTGACTGGCATCATTTTTTTGTATGAAATCCCCTCCCCCCCCCCAAAGGTGTTTCTCAGTTACTGAACTATAAGTGTTTACAACTTTAGGACTTTGAAGAGTTGCCATTAGTATCTTTTAGTATAGAAGGACTTACGATCAGTACTCGGTTTGTTTATTAAACACGTATTTTGAACACCTATTTTGTGCTGGAGGACTGTTCTAGATGGTGGGGATAGACAAGGAACAAAACAAACAAGACCCCCTGCCTTTATGTGGGGAGACAGAAAATAAGCTAACTTCATCTTTATAGATAAAATAATAGCAGTTAATACTGGCATGCAACGTTAGGTTCTACATGTTTCATGCAGTTTAGTCTTAATTGATTTATTCTTAACCACAACCCTGTGAGGCAGATATTCTCCCCCATTTTAAAGGGGCAAAGAAACATTAGGTACCTTGCTTCAGGCACTACAATTAAAAGT
Organism: Pseudorca crassidens; assembly: GCF_039906515.1. Taxonomy (NCBI): domain Eukaryota; kingdom Metazoa; phylum Chordata; class Mammalia; order Artiodactyla; family Delphinidae; genus Pseudorca; species Pseudorca crassidens. The sequence goes on from NC_090301.1 coordinate 78,384,553, forward strand.
GATAGACCTTTTAGATAGAGATTTTAACCAGGATAGTGTAGTGCCTGAGTTAGTGCTCTTGAAACAAAACAAAACAAAACTTCCTTTGTATAAGAAGGATGCGTGTTAGATAAAAGGAAGAACTTTCAGACACTACTATGAACTATGAAAGAAGTTGTGAAGTTTCCTCATGGATAGCCTTGTTTCATTCTTCCGATTGGTTCTTAGGAAAGGAATGATACGTTGTGAATGAGTTCTGGACAAGCTCCCTGTGCTGCAAGACCTGGTGCTGGGAAAGCCACCTCTGCTTCTGTTGTTTTTTTTCATTGTGTGGGAATTCAGAAGTGCAGAAGAGTACATATAGAAGCTGAGTAGCCAAAGGGGTGAACTATGCCTGCTATTAAAAATTTTAGCTCCAAATTCACCCTTTTTGCATGCTCTGTGGATACAGAACTGGGTCCTTTAAGTATTTTTCTTTTGCCCTTTGGCACGGTGTTAGGCTCTGTCGGTAGACAGCATTGGAGGGACCCTGAAGGAGGAAAGGATTTTTCTTCCTGGATATGTCGTGCTGCTCAGCAGGGTCTGTCCTGCTCATGCAGTGTGGACATCTCGAGTGGCTGGCTCTTGCACTGTGTAGTGGTCAGCAGCCCCTTCTTCTAGCACCCACTTCGGTTGGTCTCAGAATGGAGGCCCTCCAGTGAAATACCTCCCAATGAACAGTTTTCTCCAGCATCCTAGAGGGAGGATTTCCAGAAAGATCCACTGGCAAGTTTGCTTAGCTACTTCTCTGACATTCAGTGAGCCCTGGCCCGGCCCTCAGCAAGGTCTGCATCTCAGTCCTGGGGAATTGGGGGAAGCTCTCAGCCCTAGAGATAGGGAATGCTCCGTGTATTTGTCATTCCTTTAATCTTTAGAGTTACTTCTTGTTAGCCAGTCCCTCATTACTCCAATCCTCTGTAGTACTTATTTTCTTTAAATTAAACTTTGAAAGTTCAAATTGCTATGTAGTTTATGTTTCCTAATTGGATCTCTACTTTTGCCCTGTATAATTGTTACTTTTCATTCAGCGAAGTTTTTTCCCCCTGAAACTTCACTACCATTGCTATAAATCGCAAGTTTATTTTCAAACTTTGTTTTTTATTGATGATACTTTTAGATTTTGCAAATTGAATTTTTAGTATGTAGAGACTTGATTAGTTATCTCCCTTCTAACCTTTATGTCTTCAAAATCTGATTTATTTATTCACTCATAGTTTATTAAGCACAAGCTTTATTTTAGGCTCTGTGTTAAGGCCTGAGAGAACTGTAGTAAACCTGACAGAAATGGATTTTTTGCTCCATGTGAGACAGAATCCACGGGGCTTAGTGATAGTTTGGATATGAGGTGAGAATGAAGAATCAGGAGGACTCTCAGTTTATCTGCCTTAGTATTTGTAGTATTTGTGTTTTCTGGCTTTGGTATGATTCACAGAGATAGAAGTCCTCCAGGATGACAGTGACATTTCTTTTTGCTTAATTTACTGACTGGTAGCTGGTAGGATATATATATAGAGAGAGAGAGAGAGAGAGAGACTCTTAGAACCTGGCAGTAAACAGAACTGCTAGGCTGCCTGCGTATATCAAAAGGAAGTGAAGAAGGGAAACAAGCATTTTCATGACAAAACAGTAAAGTATTGATTGGGAAACTAAAGTCTAAGTGATAACTCAAAATTCCATCCAGGCACTGTGACAGTGTATAGTTGTTTTGGCTTATCTGAGAAACTGCAAGAATGCTATGGCATAGATATTCTAGAAGAAGAACCATACTAAGCAGTAAACTTGTCATGAATCACGTGCATCAAAGAGTTGGTATAACCAAGAGTTTTATTACATTTTCCCGTAATAGCGTCTCTTTGTATACATATTATATATTCTATGGAATGTTTGTTTTGAAGTGCATTATAACAGTTTTTAGCTACAAATTTGTGTTTTTCGTAGAACATTGTTCTGGTAATGAGAGACACAAGTTGGGGTGGTGAAAGAACCTAAGGATAGTCAAAGGAAGTTGATTTAGTATTAGAAAGTGTGAATAATCTAACACTATTGTTGGGGATAAACTGGCTCTTCACCATTGAGTCAGCACCTTTATGTTTGAGCCCATTGCACAATTATGTCTTAATTTTATAGTTCTCACTGTGACCCATGTGCTATACCTTAGACTTAGGAAGCTGTTATATAGCCATTGGTGCTTTATTGTAAAAACACACAAATATTCAAATAGAGACAAGTTCTAGGAGGGAGTAGATATAAGTTGGTATTGAATGTGGCTTGTAGGAGTTTAGGTGGGGTGAAGAGGTGAAGGACCTCTGGATCATGGCCTCATTGGAATGCCCTCCAAAGAAATCTCAGACTGCTCCACAGAACATGTGGCTCCTTGGAGATTTTCTACGTTCTGCACATGCTTGATGTGAGACTCTTTCTTCCTCTTTTTCTTTTTAAAATATTTTGACCACTAAAAGAACCCCTCATGCGTTCAAATATGTTAGCTTGCATTCACTTGAATGACTTTAGAAATCTGCTTTCTGTCTTAAGAGTTTGGAGGAATGTTTGCGTATTTATGGCATTTGTAGGTGACAGGAATTCATTGTGTTTGTAAAATTAAATAGACAGAAGAGGGAGGTTGTTTCCAGTATGGACAGTGGTTTGAGTAGCTTCTTTACTACCCCTGTCAACATCTCTGACACTCTTTTCTCCTGTTTACTCTCTACCATGCCAGACATGAATTCTCGCCCTGTATTGTCCACCAAACCTTCTCTCCCCAGTGTGCTTCCTTTATTTCTAGGTACTAGTGAAGAAAGACTTAACGAGACTTTACATCTTTATCTACCACAGGTTATGTTATCTAATTTCAGCTTATTCTCTAGTTGATTCATTCATTCAGTGGCTGTAAAAGGTGTGTCTTGAAACTGTTCCCTCCATCCTGTCCTTAGCTGGCAACTAACTTGTGTAAGGAGGAGCCTGAATCCCGTTGTGAGCCTCTTCTGCCATCTGCTTTATCTCAGTGTATGTGTGTTTATTGCACAGTGGTTTGTTCACAGTAGTTTCACCTTATCATGTTCATCTTGTGGTCAAGTATGATACAGAATCTTTCTTTAGTTGTTGTTTTTTTGCCTAGTTAGTCCTTCCTCACAGAAGTGGTAGAAGAGTACTGTGTTTGAAATCAAGAAATAAGTCCAATGGGGCATGGCTAAATTAAGGAGACCACTTTAAAAAACAAAACCAGATGGGGTTTTCACCTTAAAAGCAAAGGAGGCCAGATAGTTTTTCTGCTGATACATCTTACTATTACTCAAAATACCTTTTGAAACTCCTTTTAGAATTTCTTTAGAGACACATTTAAAAATAATATCATTTAGGAATCACACCTCATTTAACAACAAAAAGGTAACAATCGTCTTAGCTGCCTTTTACCTTACGACTGAGATGATACCACGTGGCTCCCCTCCCCCTTTAAAATCAAATTCATCTTCAGAACACCATTGGGAGTGTTCAAAACAGTGTATCTCAGGCTCTGAAAGCAATGGCAAGAGAAAAGTAGCAAAATATTTTGAAAAATGGTAGCATGGTTAGAATAAGTGTTTAACCTCCTTAAGTGATTAAGGGCCTTGTAAGAGACAGTGCTCTTGTATTTGTGATCTCTGTGTGTATAATTCATACACACAGATGCATTTTTTAGTCAGTCTGTAGTTATTTATCATAGATCCTTGCCTAAATTTGTATTGTTTGCTTTTGCCCCTATTTTGTACTGTTTTTAGAGTATCATTTCTTTCATTGGTCAGAGTAATTGTATTTTCTTCCTGAGTACTGGCAAGTCTATCTAAATTTAGTCCTGCAGCTAATACATAGGGGTTTACAAAATGATGTTCCTGAAACTTAAAAATAAGTTGACGTTTTAAGAATTATATTATTAAAAATTGGTATTCAAGTGAGAAACTAAAAAAACTTTCATCCAAGTCAGCGGTCAGAGTGTAGCCCAATATGAATTCTGCTTATATTAGAATGTTTACATTGTTTGTATTACTAGAACTGAAGAAGATATCTGTCATCAAAGGGGGAATGCCTAATTTGGGGACATAGAAAAATATAGAGTCAGGCAAAATTGCCATGCCGTTTAAAAACTTCCCGGGTAAAAAGGCACCCTGCTCCAGGGACTCAGTAATCTGGCCCTGATGCAGGTATGGCCCTCCTGTGAAGATGGATTTGTCAGTCACCACAGCGTTTAACACTCCCTTTGATGGGATTCCATGCTCCCCAAGTAATCTGATTTTAATTCAGTCACCCTACATACTTTTTCTTAGGCAGAAACTGCACTTGTCAGGTAGTTTCATTTTCTCAGTTCCTTCCCCGTAGTCATCTCTAAAAGATGATAGACTGGGCCTGCATTTTTTAAATGACTTTTAAGAACCTGTGTGGGGGGAGCATGGTGATGTCAGTTTAGGACCCTGGTGGTTCTAAGCTGCCTGCTCTTTCTTCAAAGAAATAAGTGATTGGATAAAATGGATTGTATTAAAATTTTCTATTTACTTGATCTTCGTATTTTTGTATAACAGGAGGTACCTATGTAGCATTAGGAATTCCCCTCTATGGTAAATGTCAACTATTTGGAAAACATCTACTACCTGACTGCAAAAGCTTTTTCTTAAAGATCTCCTTACTCTTAGGTGTTATAATCCTTAGCATTTATTATTTATAGAATGAATATTAATTCAGCATTTACTGAGTACCTGCCTTGCACCAGAAAAAGTTGTAGTTACTAGGAATATGAAGATGATTAGCATGTGATCTATATACTTGAAGGGTGCCTCATTAAGCTGAGATTAGTGAGTGTACATGTAAATTATTATAAGTGCTGTCTTCGAGGTGTGGCAGAAGAGCAGGAGGAAGTGATTTTTCTTGGGAAGCTAAACTTTAAAGATTAGTAGGAATTCTTTAAATGGAGAATTGGAGAGCATAATTCCAGCACAGGTAAAAACCATGAGTATAGAGGTAGAGAAATGTTTGCCGTGAACATACGTGGCAGCTTGTGTAGGGAGAACAGCTTGAACTCCAGCTTAGATACCTGGCGGTAGTGGTGAGGGGTAATAAAGCTGAAGCCTATTCATTTGGGAGTGGCTTTATTTACAAGGCTGAGAACTTGTACCTTGTTTTCCTGTCAAACTGGAGAGCCATCATTTAAATAACAGTGGCATTATGAGCTTTATTGTTTCTAGAAAGATTACTCTAGAAACATGAGGAAGATGGACTGGAGATAGTCTGCTTAGGTACAGTAAGAGATGAGGAGGACTACAACTAGGACAGTGGGAGGAGGCAGGTTTGGGATATATTTTTGAGGTAGAATAGAACTTGGTGACAAATTAGATGTTCGGGTTGAGGGACTCCAAAGGCATCTGAATTAATGGTAATACTATTAAGCAAGTTAAGTAAGATAGAATTAGGAACAGGTTTGAATATTGGGTTTTTGGTTATGTTGAGTGGCACTGTATGTATCCACTAGGTAGATTGGAGCTTAGGAAACATTTGGGAACATGGATTAGGAATTGTCTTTCTTGGTGGTAGGCACACCCCATGTGCTGTCTTAATCATGACATAAAGCCAGAAAGAGAGGTAGTGTTGCCCCTGTTTTACAGTGACGAAGCTAAGAGTTAGAGAAATAAGTCATTTGCTCAGGGTCACACAACCACATGTATTTTTCCATCTTGCTTCTGTTATCTATTACTGTGTAACAAGCCAATCATAAATTTTATGACTTAAAGGGATAATTTATTACTGTCTCTCATGGTTCTGTGAGTTCACTGAGCTAAGTTAGGAAGTTCTGGCTTGGGGCTCATTTGATTACATTTGGATGGCAGCTAGCACTGGAGTCATCTCCAGCTCCACCTGGCTGCATATCCAAGGTGGTTTCTCTATTTGTGTGTCTGGCGTCTCAGCTGGAATGGCTAAAACAGCTGGGGGCATCTGTGTGTCTCTCTCCACAAGATCAGGCCACGTGATTAGCCTGAGCTTCCTCACTCATGCATAGCAGTCTTGGGGTAGTCGGACTTGTTACGTGGTGTCTGGCTTACCCCAGGGGGAGTTGTCCTAGAACCAGGCAGCAGCTGCAAGGTGTGTGATAATCTAGGTGTGGAAGTCATACAGCATCACTTCTGCTGCATTCTTGTGGTTAAAAGCAAGTCATAGGACCAGCCAGGATTTAAGGGGGGAACTATATAGGGGCATGAATATCCAGAGGCCATCTTTGGAGATTAGCTTTCTCCACACACTGCTGTCTTTCAGAATAGTTTTTAGACAGCACGGCAATAGATAGGCCCCAAGATGCCTTGTTAAAATGTGAAAGGAGTGTAAGAAGAGAACTCTGGGAAACATGAATGTTTGAAGGAAGACCCAAGGAAGAGGAGTCAGTGGAAAAAAATAAACATCAAGAGACAGAGGAAGAAAACTTGGAAAAAGTGATGCTTTAGAAGCCAAGGGGAGAGGAAGCTGCTGCCACCATAGCTATAGGTCCTTAAATTTGATTAGAAAGACCCTATGGTTCAAATGTACTCAGATAGCTTACAGTTGCCTTTTGCCAGCAGCTTTAAAAGGCTGCCCTTTTTTTCCCTTCCCATTCATCCCATCTCACCTATACATACCCAGTTAAGGCCTAAAATTCACATTTAGAACTTAAGTGACTTAGTTAAGTTTAGTTAGGTAAACTTAAGAACTTAAGTTTCCAATGTGAAACATTTATACCTCAAGTCATCCATAAATTGTTGTGATTACATTTGGGATACTTTACTGAGAGTAGGCTTCCATAGAGTGGAAAGAATGTAGTGCTTCTGGCTTCCTTCAGAGAGATGAGATGAGAGTTCTCTATGTAGA